>NC_139044.1:77268824-78687973 GCF_965140915.1 Aythya marila | reverse complement strand
TTACTCTCTCTGATTAGAGTGCACACAATGAAAACAACAGCAACAGCCTCGTTTTCTAGCCCTCCTCCCAACACAAGGCTGTTCTTAGACTGTTTTTCTTTCTCGGAGCCTTCATAGAAATTAACTGCTTCTGTGCTGGTAGGTCCCAGGCATCCCAGCTGCTCCTCCTGGGGAAGTCCTCAGGGCTTAGTCTGACAGAGTAACATTTTCAAAAACAAATAGTTTACTTGGGAACTGAAATCCTTATTTTTAAAAGTAGGTCTAGATATAGGTCTCTTTGTGCACCACCAGAAATGTGCCACTCAGACTCTACAGAAATATGCAGGGCACAATAATTCCAATTTAACAAAATAGAGTAAAGATATTCAGATATTTGTCCACTGGATGCTGGATGCCTATACATGGCATTAAATACTGGATAGAGCACACATAATGCCCTAGCAGTGGGTTGCAGTACCTGCACCTCCACAATCCTAACAACCTTTTTGGTTTAATCCCTGGTCAAAGAGATCTTGGTCTCCTATCTGAAAGCACCAGAATGGATGGAGGACACCAACACCTGAACCACGTTCCTGTCCTAGGGTGTCCACAGTCATTTGGCAGGTAATAATCTAGATTTCCTGAGGCTGTCAAGTTCAAATATTCCGTGTCCTGGGGTAACCAGTTTGGGGTGGGATAAAGCTCAGTGTCCTGGCTCATCCCAAACACACAGAAATGTGCCTCTGAGTGAGTCATGGGATTTCAAATTGACTCCTCTGCTCTGTATTTCATATGCCCCATATATTAGGTAGCACAGCAAAGAAAGGATGAAATGCATTTTCTTCCTGCTTAACAGATGGATCGTGTCCTGAAATGCCAGGTACTTGTGCTTTGAATGTGCTTAGGTATTTGCTAGAAAGTAGACTCGTAAGGCTGTTTCAGAAGAGAACAGTAGATAGCCCAGGGTGCCAAAGAAGGCAAATGAGAGCAAGGACTGAATGTATTTTTGCAGTGCATTTTTTGTTCAGTTATAGTAGATGCTGTGCTTTCTCTCTCTCTCTATATATATTTAAACAAATATATATGTCTGTTTTCAGGACACTATTGAGAACATATGTGGAAACTGACATATACTGTAGGGGATGTTTTGTTTTAGGACCTACTTCTGCCTTTTTTCCTATCTCACAACTTCACTGCAGAGAGGCACTCGATGCCTATCACGTTCTTCACAGGGAGAGGTAGAGCTGCACTGGATTCCTCCCCACCTTAAGGACCCGAGAGACTTCCAAGCATCGCTTGCTCCCAGTGACCCAGAATCTGCAGAGGTACTTGGGGGGTTAATGATAGATTTTCTTTAATTGCCATCCAGCAGATGAAAGACAGATGTTTACTTTTAAACCACTTTTAGACCAGAGTCAAAAGCACTTTGAAATCTGTATTTCTGTGTCTTGAAGCAAAAGGAAAAAAAAACTCTTTAGTCAATGCTAAATCTATTCTGTTTTTGAGAGATTGAACTTAACCACAGAAAACAAAAATGTAAAGTTGCATAGCTCTTTTTTGTTGCTTCTTTCAGTGTCATAGTGGTTAAATCTGCAAGTTTTCTAAACTTTTACCAGTTCAGTTTAAATATCAAAATCTGTTCAGCATTTTTTTTTCTGCCTTGTACATCATTTATGATAAAAATGTGAGAATAAAGTCAGTTCTCTATTTTTCGAAGATCATGTAGGACAATTCAGGAAAAAGATTTCATTTATTCTTCAAGAGCACTACTGACCATCTCATCCCTCAGAAAAAAATAGGGTTGTCTTTTTTTTTGTGTTAACAAACTCCTCATGATCAAAAAATAAAGCTGAGAAAAAATCTGCTATTGTCTTAACTGACTGCTGTGTCTTTGGGCAGGACTGACTTTTTGGTTATATTTTATGTCATAACTCCTTTAGCTATTTTGGGCTGCATAAAGAAAAAGGTAAGGAGACAACTATAAAAATATTTTTAATAATCTTTTCTGAACTTCTCTGTGTTTCAGAAACAGTTTTTGTTATTTAGTATGTGAAATTAAATCAGCTAGGATGGGACTTGTGTATCAAGAACATTTCCTTTAACAAACCCCTGGAAACTGGCTGTCATTACTCTTGCTTCTCTTTCGTCCCAGATCAAATGATTGTGTCAACTGCTTGTTTTGTTTAGCAGTCCCAGTCAGAGAGATATGGCTAATCACAGTATCATTTTCTAATGTTCACTGGAAGGAAATCTCAAATTGTTCTTGAGAACTTAAATATTAGGCTTATTATAAGTCTGATTAAACAGGGGCACCAGTTCCTGGAGGCAGGATGAATACAGCTCTTGGGGAATGAAAAGAAAAACTATAGAAGTATCTACAAAACAAAACAAAACAAAACAAAACAAAACAAACAAACAAACAAAAGAACTATCAAAATATTATTGATCTATTCTGTTCACAGATTATTGCAGGAGTCTGTGATCTTCCTGAATGTATGGCTTTTCTCTGCTTTCATTAGTTTATTTTCCTATCAATTTCTTTAGTAGTTTATAAAAGTTCAACATTTAAAAGAAACTGGCAAAACCTGCACTCTTTGCTAATATGCCTAGAATGATCCAAAACTTGTTTTCAGTTGTGCACTGGGCAAAGATATGTTTTGCCCTGCTTGGAGCCCCTGACTGCATGTTTGTGGCTGTGTTGCCACATGCCAGCGAGGAAGACCATTTGAGGGGATGACATCTATGAATCAAGAAGTTTGAAGCCATACCTCATGTGAAATGCTGTAGCCAGCTGAGACATCCCGTCAGCCTGGCTGAGAGATGAAGGGAGGAAGGCTCTAAGGTCACTTTGAAAAATGGCACTTAGCTTATAATTCAAGCAAGCGCTTTAAAAGATAGCACTGTCAATCTGCCTAGCCTGGTGGGAGTGCCAACAGTAGCAAGGGAGGCTGAGGGGTGCTGAACCCCTTGTGGCACTGCTTCTCACCTCATTGATAGGGTAAGCAGGGCTGAGCAGCCCCCAGCTCCCTGCTGCGTGTAAGGCTGTGTTTTTTGGGTGACAGCAGATCGATGGCAATGCACTGACACATGCCTGAGTGTCAGCCAGGACCTGTCTTTTCCCTTGCTGAAACGGAATTTCTTTGCCTGGGCTCCTTCCCTTGGTCCCGAGTGGGGTGATGTGACCTGACATACTCATTGTAACTTTTCTTTTCCACAACAGCCGAGGAGTTTCTCATCACTGCTCCACTTGAACACAACAACACGGGATGAATTCTGACAGTAAGCAGGCTGGAAGGCAGCTTTCTTTCTCTCTTAATATTTTATTTATGGGGAGGAGGCCAAACAAATAATTGAAGATGCCTGTTTGCACCCACTGCAGTCTGCGAGTGGTTTGAAATGTAAACATGTCAGCTCATGGCTGAAGCTCAAGAAACACATGTGCCGAAGAACCGCAGGCCGTTTGTCTGTCTGTCACACTTACCTTCCCAGCCTTCCCTCTCTTGTCTCACGCACAGACAGCCTAGGAGCAGGGAGGTAGCATTGTATATGACACTGGTGTGAGTTTCCATGGAAAATTTGATGTAAGGAATGGAGGCACGCACATGACGTGAGGAGAACTTATGGTGTGTCTTAGACAGTAAAAAAAAACAAATGGTATTTCAGGCTTTTTTTTTTTCTTGTATGACATACAAATTGAGATCAGCTGAGTCTTCAAGAGTGGTACACTCATCTGTGCAGAAATATATGGCAGAAACAACAGACAAAAGGCCATTGGGGAGAAGAAAAGAGATTGAGAGGTTGGTAGCGCTGGAGTGGGATGTTGGACAATTACATGTATACTTGCGTAAGTGTGGTAATGGGCAACAGAGATGGAAATATTGCTTAATAAAATGCCATAATATTAAAACAGAGAAAGAATGCATAAATCCAAGGTGTTCTAAGAAGTGGCAAGGCCTCCAAAGTCATTTAAATGAGATGTCTAAGCACAAAAATACTCCAGGTGTTGGTATGGCATCTTTGACCAGCTGAATCTTACCCTGCTCAAATTCTTCATGAATCCCACAGCAACCTTCAAGGTGACCTGACTACAGTGAGCTGTATGCATAAGAGGTACCACAAAGAGCCAACTGGAACTCATGGTTTTCTATAAATATTAAAGAAAGATTAACATTCAAAACCTCTAGAACCGTAGATTGCATGGGATTGCGTGGCATTTCAACCCCTTTAGCTCTTGTATCAGAGGGAGGTAATGAGTTGTCATTTAGATATATTTGATTAAAAGTTAAGAATTTGGGAAAATGTCAGAACAACCATTTTCCATAGTTATGATGGTGAATTAGTATAACAAAGGGGGAACATCAGACCCTAGAAGAGCTACTCTGAATGCACAGAGGGAAGTTCGGAGAGGTCTCTGGGACTGCGAGAAATATTCAGAGGTATCGTTACTGTATTCTCTTTGTTAAGAAAGAGAATGAGTGAATAGGATTTTGTAGAAATTGCTGTTAAAGTCTACTGGGTTGAATCAATCTGAGAAACATATCCTATGAACACTCTCAATAGCATACATTCATTTTAAAAAATGAGGTGGTAAGTGAGCAATAACATCATGTCAAGAATAAAGCTGATGCAGAAAAAGAGGTCTGATGCTGACTTCCCACCAACTTTGTACTGGTGTCACATTGTTGGCTACAGTGGGTGCAGCCCTGATTAATTGTCCTTGTCACTCAGACCCTGGGAACAAGTCTTGAAGGCAAACTGATACTCCAAGGGGATGTTGGGTGTAAGGTTATTTGAATAGGGTCTTAGCTGGGAGCAGATCTATGACATTTTGAGTTGCTGGTGTGTGCAGTGGCAACAAATGTTGAGAATTGCCATGCTTACAGGTTCTGTCTCTTTTCTCTGTGTGACTAAAGGCCTCCCTCTGAAATGTGTGCATAGCTCCTGTCAAAATCAGTGGGAATTATGTGGAAGTATCTGCATATGATGAGATCATGGTGCACTTTAGTTTTCATCTTTTGTGAGAATTGCCTCACTGCATTGTTCCAGGGTTTCATTTGCTAAGAATTGATTTCTGCAACTCAAAGCTTTTATATTAATGATAATAATATCCAAGATCTTTTTCTTGAGCTTTCCTGAATTAGGTTGTTCCTCACTTGTATCTAAATTTAGTCTGGGCATGACTACTTGAATATTTTCTCTTATTTCATATTATTCATCTCCTTCAGTCTGCTGGCTTCAATTCAGAAAAAGAAAGTCAATATTTTCTCTGCAAGTTATTTCATTTTGTTGGTCTGTGATATCACAGCAAATGTCAGCTGATCTTATGTAATACAGAGCTGAAGACAGACTGTTATCCTTCCTTTTACAAATAAATAACACTAAATAACATAGATTTGTGGTTGAATTAAGTATTTTTAGAGCTACTAAAGCAGTTAAAACAGTCCTCTGCTGATGAGAAAGTCTGTCTCATTTCCCGGTGGTCTCTTGTTTCTCCTCCACTTGCATTCGATCTCCGTAATGCTGGCCATTTTGCTGGTAACAAAGTCATCATTCACTCATTGCTTAGCAAGTCTGAGCACACTTCATGGTGGATAGCTGGGTTGCCAGCATGATCCCAAATTACCTTCCTTTTGCTTACTTTTGCTTTGCTTGTAGGGCCAAGCTAGTTCAAGACGTAATATGGGGCAGGAAGCAGCAGAAGATAGCCCCTGTTCTTCCTTATGCCAATGGGACCAGGTCCTCTGCTTCTCTGAGAGCAGGTAAGTCAGCTGTCACCAGGTGAGAATACGGTCCCACAACATCAAGAACCACACCATGTCTTCAATCTGTGGTTTTGTCAGGAGCTGGGTATCTCCGGGTTTACAACTGCAGAATGGCAGACTGTCTGAGAGGATGTGCACTTGCATGGGGTGGCTGTTTCCCTCAGTGGGAGCAGATGAGGAAGCCAAGAGCAAGGCAATCAGCCTGACTCAGAGTGCGCTTGGATTTTCCCTTCTAGCATAATGGATTAACTTCTGCTGCTGGCAAAAGGGCAACAGGAGTGTTTTAAATTCTCTTCCTCTACGTAATCGCAAAAAAAGGAACATGGGGTGATAGCTGCTGAACAAAGAGCAGACAAGTGCTCCCACCCGCTCAGCCTCCCTTTCCATCACTCATACTGCCACCGGCTTTCAAGGCCTGTCTAGGTCATATTATGACTCCTTTATTAGTGTTTAAGGTCATCGGGAGACATGCAAGTGCATCCTATATCAGGAAGTGCGGCGTGTCTCGAGAGTGAAATATTTGGCTGTTAGTAGGAGCCGTGGCCGTGACTCGGAAATCCCGGGGAGCGAGCTCAGGGCAGACGGGCTCCAGAGCGAGCGGCCTGCAATAACAGAGGCCTTCCTGCCATTCTCCGCGCGGCGCTGCATGGTGGCCGGGCGTCCCCGCCGAGCTGCCGCAGGCCGCTCGCCCTCCTGTGAGGCTGGCTGCTGGCCGCAGCTCGGCAGGCGAGGATGGAGGCCTCCCCGCAGCCGCCGGGCCCAAAGCCAAGACCATGAGTGCAAAGATGTGGTGGGGAGGTTCACGGCTTTCCGAGCTCTGTGTGTTTTTGGTCTTGCTTTAATGCCACTCAGGCATAAACAGTCAGCATGGTAAACATGTTTTTTATAAGTAGTGTGCCCCAAAATACCCAAATAAAGCAGCTTTTCACAAAATTGGATGTAAAAAATGGGGTGGAAACTGGATCATTTATCTACAAGATAAAGTTCAAAATATTTATGTTGTATCAGTACGTGCGAGGATAGCAAACCCTTCTCTTCATTGTCCTCGTGCAGAAGAGACAGAGGGAGACAAAGGTGTGTAAACATCAACAAAACTCTTAGCATTGAAAGGCTTGCCAGCTGCTTTAGTTCTGGACCTCTGGACTAGTGTCAGGATAGAGGATCCTCTCTAAAATCCATCCAACTGCACAGTAAAAAAGCAAATATTTTCCCTTACAGCAGAAATAGGCTATCAAGGAGTCATCACCTCAGTCTAACATTTTACAACTACCACTGCTCTGCACCCTCCAGAACACTAAACAATTGGAGAGAGGAAAATCAGGTAGCACTGATGCCTACTATAGCTACAGAGTTATTCCCATTAGTTTCCCATCTCCAGACATTCATCACTTTTTTTTTTTTTTTTTTTTTTTTTTTTTTTTTTTTTTTTTTTTTTCCCAAAAAATGCCCATGATTAGACAGTACGTATGTGTGTGTGTGCATTTGTGTGTGTGTTTTTACACAAGTGTATATGGGTGCACACACACCAAAAATACATTTTTTTCTTCTTTTTTAGATCCAATGAAAATACAGAGTGAGACAAAAATGGGAAAATACAGCCTAGGAAACACTGAGGCTGATTTGAGTTTGCAAGGTCTCTGTTCAGAGCCATTTTATATTTTCCAGAAAATATGTTTGACATTTTAAGGAGGGATTTTTATTGAAATTTCATTAAAAATCACTCTTGGAACACAATTTAGAAGGCAACAAACCGATGCTCATCTTAAAAAAAGCCTTAGTAAGGAGAAAATTTGGCAAATAATTTAAGTGTTAATAATGCTTGGATTAAATGTTTGGGCTTAAAGGGAAAACACTAATAACATCACCAATGTGTGGCCAATAGTCATCTTCTAAAAATGCCAGGTTTTTATGAAGCATTTTTCTGTGTTCTGGGCAGCTACAGATTATTTCCTTTTTTTTTTTTTTCTTTAACACAATGAAAGGAGGGGAAAAGTCACATTTCATAAATGCTCAGGGCTCTGAGTTAAGGCCGTAGTTTTAACTTCCTGGCTGAGTAAATTTTCACACAACCGGAGACATTCTATTAATAAATTTAACGTAAGTACAAAGTCGTGTATGTATGTACAATAAAAAGCTTTTACTGGAGACCTAGCTTTCCCCAAAGTATTTTATCCTATCTCAAAAAAAAAAAAAGTAAAAAACAAAGTGTGCATTTCAGCTACACTTACGGCACATATGCATGTGCGGTAGCAATTAAGTACCGACTTTCACATTCCTCTGTCCTCTGGGAGCTTCTGATCAGCATCTTTGTTCTGGATAGCTGACATGGGCATGCACAACATGCCCCCTGAACACCTTGGGCAGCAAGCTCACAGATGGAGATTTGCTTCTGTGTGCTGACTTTAGCAGTCAGATCAGATTAGTAGGCCTAACTTGATGCCAGGTGGTTTTGACAGACTCATTTATTTTGTTGTATTTAAGTATTTATGGGTGTACTGTAATAAGGACCATCTATGAATCATGTTGCTGTCTTCAGAAAATCATCTACAACTCACATTGTTGTTAGCACCCAGAGGGTCAGCTGGGGACTTTTGGGAAATGTTAATTTCAACAGATCTCATGCGTGGTTTTGCCTGCTGTTTCCTCCGTCTCTTGGATGTCTATCCAAGAGAAGACAGCAAGAACGTATGAAGAGATGGTGGGGATGGGCGGAGAGTTTTCTCCTTTCCCATTCCCAAAGAATGTCATTCTCCAGCATAGACCACGCAGCCTTCACAGGCCTGGAGAAGCTAAGAAGGGTTGTGTGCAATCTGTTCTTCTCACGCAGATCTGGGATCAACAGCGTGACAAACCTGGCTGTGTCAGACATACATGGCAGGCTCAGAGCATTAATAAGCATTTTTTTAAGCTGTCACTGAAAGACAAATCTCTGTTCTGTGCATCTCTTGGAAGATATTTACTGCTTGGGTAAAAAGAAAAGCAACTGTTGGACAGATGAAATTAATTAAAGGTTTCACTTTGCTAACTAAAATTTCATATTTCCCTCCATGTAGGCTGTAATAGGTTGCACGATGACTAACCTAAATATTATCACATGACATGTTGTCATTTTACATAAATAATATAAGGATTGCTGTAATCCTGCATAAACCCAACTTTATGTTGGTTTATGTTGGATGTTGAAAAATATTATGCAAGTGTCCAACATGAAAAGAATCATATTTCTTATTCCACCACCCTGGCCAAATATCATGTTGTCTTTACTGGAAAACTGGTGTTCATCAAACAAGTTTAAAGCTAAGAACGGGAGAGGGTGGGACATTACATTCTTGAGAAATGACATTATAAATAATACGGTAATGCTTTGTCTTTGTGCTGTTAGTAAATCTGGGATATTATAGGGTAGGCAGGGAGAACACGCCATACTGTGTTTGCGCTCCAGCTTCAACTTCGTGGTGGCTTTATTCTTCAAACACATGGACTACATAAAGTGATCTCTGCTCACCAGGTCTTCCAGCTCCTTTCTGCTTCACCCTCTTAAGCTTAAACGTCTAGATCAAGAAATACCAAATATTCTCAATCTTGTAGCACACAATCTGCTCCCCACACCAAAAAAAAAAAAAAAAAAAAAAAAAAAAGGTGAAAGTATGCAGGGAGAAAACAGAAAAATAGTATAGCTTTTCTTATAAAAATAGAAAAATTTTTCTTATAAAAATTTTTCTTATTTTTACTTATAAAAATAGATGTAATTTAATGTCATAGAGGAAGGACAGAACAAAAAGAGAGGCAAAGAGGTTGATTTCGAGAGACTGTGTCATAGAATTGTTGAGCTATAACCACTTCTTGTGCAAGTATCAGTGTATGCAGTGGCTTTCTGGAGGTTACAGGTCTTCAGATCACAAGCACTGGAGAAATATATTTTAAAGCTGTCATTTTTAATCTGGGGAGAGAACGGGAATAGGATCAGGTCTTTTCCCTTAACTGATAAACAGTATTGTAATGCATGCTTACTGTTCAAGATGTGAAAAATAACTTTTACTAAGTAGGCTTGGAGGTCTGCCCTATCAGCCCATGGTGCACTGTGCCTGCCTTGGGATTTTGGTGAATGCATCAATCTCACATGGACGTGCTGCTGCTGTGTGCTCTCATATGCAGGAACTGGGTGGAAGCTGTTTAGCTGAAAGATGCTAATGGATTCTTTTATCAAAGGAAACAAATGGCATAACAACAAGTGTTTTATTAGTTTCTTATATGTACTTTTGTGGTTCTCTGGAAAGTGGAATATTGTCAGAAATCTTGGAAATAATCAAGATGTAACAATAAATAGCAATAACAAAAACAGACTATTTATTTATTTATTTATTTAGCAGCTACAACCTCTTTCTTGTGGGAGCATTTTCTATAGGGCCAAGTAAGACATGTAAGCCTGCAACCATAAAAAAAAAAAAACACAAACAAAACAAAACAAACAAACAAACAAAAAAAACAAAACAAAACAAAAAAACACATGCTTTGGCTGTAACAAGTCTAAAGTTTATGCAAGGCTCTTCTCCTTACTATGTTTTTCCTCTCACTGTTTATTTCTCTTTTCCTCCTTTCAGTTTCACTTCCCTCCCACTCTCCCTTGTTTCTCCCACCAGAGCACAGCTTCTGGAAAGGAAGGCAGCAGACTGCACAGAGGACAGCAATGAGAAGGAACTTCCCTCTACTCAGCAGAAGTCTTTAAAATAATCTTAAAAACACCTCAAAACCCAGAAAGTTATGGGAACACTCCAACAGATGCAGAGAATTACAGCTGTTAAGCATGCCTTGTAATAATGAGAGAAAAAGTCAAGAAAAAGGTTTTTCTCATTCCACTTTGCTTTGTACTGAGAAGGGGAACTGAGTAGGTTAGCTAGAAATAGGGACTTGGTAAAGGAGAACTAAAGTGCTCATCACTCCAGTGCCAGCTGGCAGAGGATGCACTCTGGTCCTACAGAGGGAGGGACACATGCACAGTGCAGGCCCAGTCCCAGCTGCACCTTTCTTATTTATTTATTTTTTTTTTTTGAAAACTCTGTAATTATTGTTAACATTTTAGGTAGGCTTGGGTAAGTGGGATGAGCTTTAAGACCAGAGTATATAGCTTTCATGTTTTTCTATAGGGGAAAGTCCTGTTCTGGTTCTAGCAACACTGACTGGAAGGGAACAAAGAGACATGTTTGGGAGAGATCACTGAACACATACCTGATAAAGAATGCTACCCAAAAACATTCTCCTGGTGGATCTCAAATGTTCAAGCCAGCTTTCCTACCCTGACTGATCTACCACCTACATCTCAGAAAACTCTTGGGGTCCTTTGCTGAACATGAGACCTGACACCTAAGCCTTCACTGAGCTGCCTCCCAGTCATCCCCAAGCCCATACTGGTGTGGGTGGTTATTCCATCCCAGATGCAAGGCTCTGCACTTGCTTTGGTTGAACCTCATGAGGTTCCTGTCACCCCATTTTTCCAGCCTCTTCATGTCACTTCAGATAGCAGCCCTGCCCTCCAGCATATTGAATCCCACACGTAACCTCACTGCAAGAGCACACAGTCCCACCATCCCGACTGTTAATGAAGACATTAAACTGCATTGGTACCAGTACTGATCCCTGAGGGATCATTCTCTCAGACTCTGCCAGCAGGCTCAGAGACCTTTGAGGCCTGGGGTCAAATAGCAGTGATAACAGGCAAAAAAGGTAAAAGCTGCAGGACACCTATTCTTGTGACTAGGTCCCCAACCTCCCTAAGCAATGGGCCCAGACTTTAGCCTTTCCCTTGGTGCCAGTGTGCCCATAGAGGAAACCTTAATTGTTGTCCTCCACCTCCCTTGCTAGGTTCAACTCCAGCCGAGTTTTGGCTTTCCTGACTCCATCCTTACACACACAAGCAACGTCTCTATATCCTCCCAAGTACCCTGTTCCTGTTCTCACTTCTGTGCACCTGCTTTTTATGTCTGAGCTCAGTCAGGATCACCACGCTCATACATGCTGGCCTTCTGCCATGCTTCAGCTCAGCTCTTCTCACATTGCCTTAGACTATTCTGGTGCTCTGAGGAGCTTGTCCTTGATGATCTGTGTGCAATTTAGCTGGGGCTGAAGCTCCAGTGTTGTTTTTTAACCAGTTCTGAGTCCTTTTCCTCAGAAGCCACTGAATGTGTGGGGACCCTCCTCTCTCTGTGCTGACTTTTGATAGTATTCCAAAAGCAATGGATGTGTTGGAGCTAATTTTTTTTTTGAGTTTTAAGGTGAGATTGATCTGGGAACATGATAATGTTGTAAGATAAAGCCACAGACCCAGCAAAACAGTTTGCTTAAAGAGAAAAAAAAATGTTTGTGAGACAAAAATATATTTCTTTGGGGTTGAATCAGAGGGTCTGTATTAAGTTTCCCCCAAATTTATATGCCATCATATGTCACCATTTTTTTTTTAACCTCAAATACATATCTGTTTTGCCTTATCTTACACACACCATAGTGTATATGCTAAAGGAAAAAAGGTTTTTCCCACCTTCCCAAAACTAATTGAAAATGACACTTTCTCCTAGATTCTTGTTTCTTGGGGCAGAAGATGAGAAAATAAACAGTCCAGAATGACTGACATTAAACGCACTGTTCTGAGGTATAGATATGTCAGTAAAAACTAATGAGTGTGGCATAAGAACATATATGAATAAAACATCATACTCCAGCTTTATATTTTTCACATTCTCAATTCACTAGAAAGGATATCCTACTGGTGCCTTCTCAATAAAGCCAGCTTGGGGCACATTGGAAGAGGCATGGCTGTCATCTTAAATTCTGAAGTAAGTTCCGGTACCTTTTTGTTTCGAAGAGAGCCTTAAGAAAACATGAGGGTGAAGCATGGAAAGTCTTATGGGCCTTCATTGGAAGGTGCATTAAATGCATCAGGGCAGAGCCCGAAAGTTAGTAGCAAGACAGCATGTGTGCAAGTGGTTAGATTATCAGTGAAGATTTCCATAAGACGTAGTCTTCAAAGCAATATTGGCACTAGAAAACGCAGTATTTGGATTACTGAAAATAGGATGTTTGATGCCAGAGCCAGCATTAGAACTGAACAGTCAGGACAAATGTCTGCAGTTTCCAAACATGCCATGGTAATAAGCCAAGTTAGAAAGAACAGCAAGTCATTCAGCACTGGACAGGATGAGAGAAGGATCCATCCCATCCCCATGTCCACTATTTGGTGGTTGCCCTGACTCTGAAGGAACTAAGGGGTCAGTCTAACAAGACCCATAGTAAAAGAGCTTTTGTGACTAAGGGGCCAAAAAATTAGCAAATCTGTAAATTGACAACATGGAGGATTTGGGGTAGATATAGATGCAGACAACAAAGCCTGTTCCACTGGGGAAATGCAAGCAAGATCTGACAGTGTTAGAGGACTTGACATGGAGACAAGGAATAAAAAGCGAAGTTACAGGTATTTTTTTATCTTCCCTCCCTCTCTCCCTTCCTTCCTTCCTTCCTTCCTTCCTTCCTTCCTTCCTTCCTTCCTTCCTTCCTTCCTTCCTTCCTTCCTTCCTTCCTTCCTTCCTTCCTTCCTTCCTTCCTTCCTTCCTTCCTTCTTTCCTTCCTTCCTTCCTTCCTTCCTTCCTTCCTTCCTTCCTTCCTTCCTTCCTTCCTTCCTTCCTTCCTTCCTTCCTTCCTTCCTTCCTTCCTTCCTTCCTTCTTTCCTTCCTTCCTTCCTTCCTTCTTTCCTTCCTTCCTTCCTTCCTTCCTCCCTTCCTCCCTTCCTCCCTCCCTCCCTCCCTCCCTCCCTCCCTCCCTCCCTCCCTCCCTCCCTCCCTTCCTCCCTTCCTCCCTCCCTCCCTCCCTCCCTCCCTCCCTCCCTCCCTCCCTCCCTCCCTTCCTTCCTTCCTTCCTTCCTTCCTTCCTTCCTTCCTTCCTTCCTTCCTTCCTTCCTTCCTTCCTTCCTTCCTTCCTTCCTTCCTTCCTTCCTTCCTTCCTTCCTTCCTTCCTCTTTCTTTCTTTCTTTCTTTCTTTCTTTCTTTCTTTCTTTCTTTCTTTCTTTCTTTCTTTCTTTCTTTCTTTCTTATCTCATTTTATTCTTTCTTTGTATTGAGTTGATGGCTTTGTTTGGGGTTTTGAAAGGGAATGTTTATTTTATAAGTATTTATTTATATTTATATTTTATAAGTACATGAAGTGTTGTTGACTGGGACTAAGAGAAACTCCATGTTGTGAATACTGCTTTAATTTTCATGTTTTCTGTGGTCCAGATGTACAAAACTGCATCTATGAGGATACATACCTTGCAACTGCATACCATAAATCTTCATATAATTCTGGATAAAATAAATAAATAAATAAATAAATAGCAACACAGAAGTTTAAGACATAAGAGTAAACACAGAAGTTTAAGACATAAGAGTAAAGCCATCTTGTATGCCTATAAGACAAATCTATGATGGAAACAAAGTATTATCTGAGAAGAAATAACTTTTAAGCCTGGAAGTATTCTTTTGCCTCATCAAATCTCATATGAGCTTAAACATATTGATTTTTGTTAAATTCCTGATATTAAGCATAGGCATTGGAAGGCATATTTCATTTTGAATGAATGTAGGCATATTTCATTTTGTAACGATAATATAATCTAAACATGAGAAATAGAAGGACATAACCACTTTTGACAATGGCTAGTGAACAGAAACAGTTTAAACATAAATCATAGAGTCATAGAATCATTAGGGTTGGAAAAGACCTCCAAGATCACCCGGTCAAAGCATCCCACTACCACCAATGTCACCCACTGAACCATGTCCCTAAGCACCATGTCCAGCCTTTCCTTTAACACCCCCAGGGACGGTGACTTCACCACGTCTCTGGGCAACCCGTTCTGATGCCTGACCGCTCTTTCTGAGAAGAAATTGGATAAATAGGTAAAATATTCTGGTGTAGTTTGCAATGTTGTTGTTGTTGTTGTTGTTGTTGTTGTTGTTATTATTATTATTATTTATTATTATTATTATTATTATTATTATTATTATTATTTTATAATCTGCAATAGCACAGAGTAAAATTATTTTGGTTTCATTGTCCTCCTGAAATCTCTCCCACCAACCTTTTTCGAGAGCTTAGAAGCAGGGACTTCAGTCCCCAGCAGGACTCGGTATCAACCTTCACAAATTAATTTATTTCCTTACTCTGTAACAGTTATAAATATGGCTTTACATGCATTTTATTTATTTCTGCAGCAGATGTTTATGGCTTCTACAGTTGGTAAGTTTGTAAACAACACAACACAGCTAGTTAATTAAGTCTATAGATGTGGTTTTGACTGCTTTATATTTGGAATAAATTCTTCTACTTTTCAAGTCATGCAGACAGAGAAAACTGTTTTTGGTCTGAGTTTTTTTTTTTTCTTTCTTTGTTTTTAGGACATTGTTTTCTCCAAAGTGCCTGTATAGAGGCTTACATGAACAGGATAGCTGCAAAGATTTTTAGAAAAAAAGTCTTGAAAAAAATAAGTAAAGGAATATATAAATTGCATTACAAATATTTTATTTTCTGCAGAAGAATTACCTATTAAGCTGATAATAAACCAGGTAATGAGGAATGTTATGCAAAAATAGTCAAATGTTCATTTCTCTTTTGCTTCTGCTTCTGGTATTGTAATTTTAGAGAAATTTTTCTTTAAAGTGCTTGGGGTATCCTGCAGGAGACAATCAGTTCCAGAACAAACCACTTTATCTGGTTAGCTCTCTCCAACTTATTGACCATAGAAAATATCTGTGACCGTTCATATTTTGCCTCTCCATGCAAACTTAAAATTCATTGCAGAGATAAAACACTAAGCATTCTGGGAAATAAAACCTGCTGCACATCATGCCAAAAGTAGTAAGAGTGGAAATAATTAATTCAGTACATCCTTCGAGGTGGACCCAAATTTAGTGCAAAGAGAAGCTGCACCATGATTTTATCAGAATTTGTTCTCCTCCCCGGAGCCACTAACAGGCCTGCCATTAACTAAATACTATTCAAATTTCTGTAGTTCATTTTATAGTGGAGAGCTTTGAAGTTTTACCTCCTGTGTCACAAATTGAGAGGAATTTGCTCTGCAAGAGAGATAAAAGAGGGATGTCTTCTGGCAAAGACCTAAAAGTAGGTACTCAAGGGTATACAGGGCCCTAATCTTTTCCCCCTAAGGCAAACTAATTTAAGGAATATACTATCAGACTCACAGCAGATCATATGAACTCTCTAGGGCACATTTGGGTAGCAGATCAGGAACATTAGTTGCATAAAATTGATTAACAGAGCTGTGCAATCAGAAACATAGAGAAAGCTTATGCTCAGGGTCCTGCAAGAAGTAACTTGTCATTAACCCCTTTTGAAAATGTTGTCCTAGCATACAAATAATTTGGAAAACACACATTTCTGTGAAAGGCTGACTCTTACACTTCAAAAGCTCACATCTCCAGTAAACTCCAGCAAAGAAGGCTCAGAGTTATCCTGTTAGAGGTTAACTTTCCTGTTCTTCCTTGGTCATACAACAGCAGGGCAGGGTGACTGGCACTGTACCGCTAATCAGTTCTGTGCCTGTCCAGATTTAAAGACAGGTCACTGAAGGTTCCTCTGAATATAAGGTTCAGTTATATGTTACTGGCCTGGGTTGCCAAGAAGATAAGACACAGAAGGAAAAAGTGGCAAAAGAAATTGGGGCAGTGATGGAATACAGAACCGGTGAATTACAAGTGAATTGACAGGTTCGGAAATGTTCTGGGCAACATGTTGTGGACCATCTCAGACGAGCTCTTACTGCAGGATGCTAAAGTTCCTGTATCATGTGGTATGAGTCATGTAATATGTCTATGCATTTGAACAATGCTTCACAAATTAAACACTGAACAGATGAGGGCCTATAATATAATTGCCAAGGTCTGTGAACATGTATTCCATCACAAAATGGCACAAGCTGCTCTGATGGCTGTCATCTCCTGCTTGAACATGTCAGAGGCACTGTAGGTGCAGACAAAAAAGCTTATATAGACTGAGCTGAATTGCTGATGAGGTCAAGAGTAAACATGGAGTTAGGAGGCTTTGCATAAACTTAGCATTTCCTTACAACTACAGGCTGCAGCTTCTGATATAATTTAGAGCAGCCCAAGAGACGATCTGAGCTGACTGGAGCAGTAACATAAAGCTCATTGTGTGCCAAAACTCTCTACAGTCTAGGCAAAAACTCATTGACTATTAACATACAATTCTGAACTCTCCTAGCTCACCCTCTGCCTCTTCTTTTCAATGAAATAACAAAGTAACACACCTGCATAGTTTCTACTTGTAGCAGAGAAATCTTCACTTGCTCTTTGTTTCTTTATTCTCACCTCATCTCCTTAAGTTAAGAGTTAGTTTCTTCACCTGTTCTCTATAATTTACTCACTGTGACCTTTCCAATCATTGCAATCGGGACAGCTTTGTATTTTACTAGGAGTGGAATTGCCTGGAGGTAGTATACTTGTAACCAGTATTTCTTTCCAGGACTGGGATTCATACTTTTGATTGCTTGGTTACATGAAACCACCAATGATGGGTGAAGTCAGCCTGGTTTCTAATTTTCTACTGGATTTCATTCATATTTTGAAGAGGTTTAAGAACAATGGGTATTATGTTGTCTGCTGCCAGACATACTGCCAAGTTGTAGAGGAACAATACTGAATATAAAATTAGGGAGTTTCTTCATTTACATGCAGGTAAGGATCGTGCTGTCATTTTAATTGATATACAGATTGAACACTGATGTATTTTATCTTCCAAAAGCAAAATGAAATATCATTATCCCCAAAAATGCCACTAATTTGGTCATTCTATGCAACAGGTACCTTTCATTTGCCTGTGGTCCAGTTTAAAAGCATGTGATGACTTCAGATATTCTTAATAGTTCAAGATTTAGACAGAAGATTGAAGATTTTTACATCCCTGAGAAAAATGGGACAAGAGAATGTGAGTAAACACAGAAATATGGCAAGGCAAGTTTCTGTTATTAATCTGAAAGTGATGTCTAACAGTGGAGTCAGTAAATAATTTGAAAAGGATCCTAATAGAAAGTGATATAAAAGAAGCTGCTTTTAGATCAGAGAATTTCTCACATTGAATACAACAGGAAACAAGAAAATACTTTATTATTGCCTTTTAAATTTTAAGGTTTGTAGCTCTGCTGTAGAAATGGAAAATAAGACAAGTATCTCCTGGAATGGCTGATTTAGAGACCATATAGTCCCTGAAGTTTCAGTGGAAAACGTTTGCAGATAGACTATATGTAATCACAGCATCAATTGAGCAGACCTAACAAAATAATCTATCAAGAAAAGAACAACAGCTTCTTATTTTCAAATGGAAGAGGAGAATGGACTAGAAGGATGCATAGAGCAACATGGTAGGCTCTACTGGTTGCCTTCTACACTTCATAATGTGTTTTTCAAATCATGGGTTACAGCCATTGCTATCTCAGCAGTACTGGACAAATGAAAGTGAGAAAGAAACTTAAAGAATAGAATTATAGGCATGAACAGATATAAAAGGGATGTGGAATATTAAGTGTTTCTTGCAACAGGCCATTTTAGGAACAAACATTATAAATTAATAAATTAATAAATTCAATAATAAGTTAATAAATGCAAATACTTTTAGAGGCAAATTGGTTAAATGTTTGTTTCAGCAAGGAACTAAAGTCAAACCACCAATAACAAAGAAAACCAAGTCTCCTCACATTGTACTGAGGGGCTATACAGGATGCTTCAGATCTGGCATGAAGTTTCATGGAGGTGATTTAGGAACCCAAGTCCCATGAGAATTCCTTGTGGCCACTCTTAGGCTGGAAGGGACTTCTCTTCCCTTGAGGATGGCAGGACAGATGAAATGCCTTCTCTACAGCTGCTCCCAGCCAGCTCTGTTAACCTTGGCTGAAACCAGCAGTGTTTCAGACAATGCTTCAGCAAGGTGGACAGCAGCTGAGGAAGGGTGGGTGCAGGGGTGGGAGGTCCCATGAGCAGATGACCACCTTTGTGGGAATGGGGATCCAGCTCCATCCAGGGTGCTCCTCCTGCTGGTCCAGAGAGCCACCTGGCTGCTGGACCCACCTGCCAACCTCCCTCTGTGTCTTCAGCATCCTGCAGGGCACCAGCAGGGCTCCATATCTGTGTGCAGGCAAGCACTCATGGGGATCTTCTTCTCTATAAAGCCCCTTGAAAGGAAGGAGAGGCTGAGGGGCACCTGGTGTGGGTAAGGTCAGGTCTCTTTCTAGGAATGGTAAACCCCATCTAAATGACAGTTAAATTGCTAAAGCTAGCTGGGAACATGATAAATTTTCCACTTAAACAAATCAGAAATAGTCTCAGTTGTTTAAAATTGTTTGAAGGTGATTGCATTTAGGGAGTGGCTTTGACTAGACACTGACAGTGTGTAGAGTGTTTTTTTATTATTATTATCTGAAACAAGCTTTTGTGGTAGAATTGTGCCACCACTCACACCAAGTGAGGCTTTAGGATTCGGTTTGACAATGTTAGGGAACGGTGATGAATTTGTTAGCTCTGTGTTGGCTTGCAGATGAACATCAGATACTGTACAACTGTTTCCTCTTTGTTTGGTCTAAGCAGTATTCTTACACAAATGCTGGGACTTGAAGCAGGATTTTCCACTACCCAGCTTATGCTGGGCAAATGAATGTTCCTTTAGCAGAGGGCGGTATTGCATTGCATTTTCATGTATCCCTACCTTATTTTGTAGGCACATACTCAGAAGACTTTTACTACAGCTAGATAGTTCTATTGTGAATTATCTTTTCAGATTTTGTTTCCTACAGTTACAGTTGTCTCTTTCTAAGGGCTGAAGGAGCATGTATGTGGGTGTGCAAAGGCTGGGAAGAACAATGTTACCAAGCCTGTTTGTAAAGAAAATGCACGTAACAACACTTGGAGTACTTAACAGCAATTTATGTAGCCATCTAGATAAAGTTACAGGAGCGAACTGTTATGCTAAGTGCATAATGCTGTGTTAGTCCTGCTTATCTCATTTCACTTACTTGACAGACAGTTCTTGTACCAGACCAGTTTGTGCTTGTGTGAAATAAGCAGTGAGAATAATTCACAACCATTCTTCTTTAATGTTTTTGCCACCTGGAGCCAGAAACAGGCTTTCAGACCAAGGAACAAGGAAGCTCCTTTCATAACTTCTTAACAAGCTCATGCTCACTCTGTTTGACATCATGCTGCACACAGCACTTCTTTCAACAGATGCAGCAGAGTTTATTGATGAGTACCTGCTCTACTCTTAAACCCAGGGTGCTACGTCACTGCCCAGAAGTGCAAGTAGAAACTAGAGGTACTCCTAACATCCTCTATTGCCTTTATTAAGTATGAATTGGATTCAGTACCTGCTGGAGTCCTGTTCTCTGCTAATACTGATAACACATTTTAAATATTGGAGGGAAAAAAAAAAGAAAAAAAGAAAAACCATAGCCAAATGCACATAGTATATCATGGCAGGTTCCTATAAAGGGTTGTCATTGTGCATCATTAATGGTGTTTCAGTAGGGGTGGGTAAACAGCAGAGGGGCTGGCATGACAGTAAAAGTTCCAGAAGACTAACACAATCTACAATTCAGAAAACTTTGTGTGAACATATCAAAATTGAAGAAAACAAATGGATTTATCATGACAAGGTATATCTGCTTTTATCCCTGGGACAGGGTTATTGGACATGGCAGCTTTCAGAAGTAAACTGATGTGATTACTTTCAAATTGACCTTGACCCAAACTAAATATTAATTCAGAGTTCATGAAATGGGATAATTATACAAATTACACACAAAATGGAAAATTATGATAAAGAATCTATGACAGCATCACTAAAGAATGTTTTCCCCATTTTGCCTACAGGTAGAAGTCTTACAAATTCCTTTTTTGAATTTTGGTGCTTTCATCCATAAGATATTTGAAATGTCTTATTCATTCAGAATACTGGGGAATTAAATATCATGCTACTTATACTAGACTATGTTGCATTAAATTTTGGAAAGGAAGATAATCTGCTGGTGAATATGTGAAAGTTTAATCATTCTTTTTATTTAAGTTATAGTTAAATTACCAAATTCCTCAAACCCCTGTAAATCAAGGATTAAAAAGGAACCTGCATCACAATCCTAACTACAATAATTTATCAATGAGTTAATCATTCTATAAGGTTTAATTATCATTCTGTTTCTACTCTCAGAGTGTCTTTCTTCATTGAATAACATCATGATTTGACCAAGTAGAGTGAACTCCATAGAAAACAAAAACAAAAACAAACCACATGCAAAACCAAACCAAAAGCCCCACTGTGTTCACATGACACAAAACACTGCTCAAGAACGAACTCATATCATCAGCCTAAATTTGCTAAAATACACTGACAACCCAACTTTGTACCAGCAGGATTTATGCCAGAGCTTGTATTGTCTTCCTGTGCTGTTCAAAGTTTGTGATGGTTCTGCTATTTTAAGTCCTCTTAGAGCCAGAATAGGACTGGTAGAAAAGCACAAAACCAGCATAGACTCCACGGTGTGTGCTCTGGTTAATCTGACAGAGATGATGTGTGATAAAGTTTGGGCTTCATGGGTGATCTGGCGGGGCTTCGATCTCTGAGAGACACAAGAAGGGAGAACGCAGACACTTTGAAGCTGGGCTAAAGCACAAAACTTTCACAGGTTGAACTCAAATCCTTGGGCTGGAGACTCAGTCATACACCAAAAAACTTTGGTTGTGCTCCAAACATCGTTGCCTCAACCCATTCCTAACAGGGGTAGGAGGAATAGATATTTCTCATACCTTGAGAATAAAAAGATGAATCAGAAATAGGTCCCTCCCAATAGCCCTAATCACTGTATGATCACCCCTGGTTCTTCTGAAAGATTCAATTTGGTTTGAAATTATTTTATCATTGAAATTCTTCTTTTAGCTGAGAAGGGGCTGTTCCTTGCATACAGAAGCTCTCAATAATTTCATTTTGTACTTTCTCGAAGTTCCCTTCAAACAGGCTATTTACAGGGATCAGACAGGCTCTGTTGGAAGTACACTTGAATGTGCTCTGTAAGAACAGAGAAAACTCTGAAAGAAACATACTAACGATATTTTTTTCCAAGGAAGGGGAAAAACGAATGAAAACATTTTTATCAGGTCTCTGGAGTGTCTTCTAAGGCCCTTAGTAGTCAGATAAAAGGGTCCATACGATGTTTACACAGCCTCCTGCAGAGTAATTGCCATAGCAGCTCATATAAAAGCAACAGTAGAAAGGTGTAAAAGTCATTTGCTAGGAAGAAATAGGAAGCAATCAGCAACACTTTAAACAAATTATTGCCATGAAATCACTCTCTCAGCTTGAGATAAGTACTCGGGGTCTGTTAAAGCTATAACAGCCCTGTGGCTTCTCCTCCCAAGACATTTTTTATGCAAAGATTTATTCATAAATGGGATAAATAGGGATGCAGTAGAGATATGCATTAAGCTGGTGCTGAATATACCTGTCCTCAGGCTACAGCTGGTCCCCTTCCTCCCCGTATGTAACAATTTATGTGTGAGTGTGTGCAAGGACTTTGCAAAAGTGTAATTATGAGTGATGCCCTTTTGCAGCAAAGCAGAAGTCTGCACAGGTTAAGCCCCTTAGAAGTGGCTGTCTGTAGAAGAGCCATCTGCAAACGTCTGTGGTAGGTAGTGGGGTTTTGAGCTGCCCCAAGAGGGAAGCACTTGGCACAGGTGAGCTGGGAAAGGAATGTCTTTTGGGGGGAAACCTAATGGACAGGAGGATTTTTTTTGGGCTGCCTGTGAAGCCGGGCCAGCTCTGCAGCCACTCCGGCTCCCTGGGAGGGAGCTGTGCTCTCCTGGCGCTCTGCCTGGGGAAGGAGAAAGCATCGCCCCTGTGAATCCCCCACGCTGCCCTTGGCAGGAGGCCACATCCTTGCTGAACATTTGGCTGCTTGTTCCAGCTCACAGTTAATACTTCCAAAGGGTACTTGAACTGTGGATACAGTTTGTCGTTACGGGAAACTCAGAAGTGTTCACTGCAGGAATACTGCCATTCCATCATATTCCTCGGGGTGCGAGTTTTCTGGCTTATTGTCTTTTCTAAAAACCTCCTTTATTTTTCTCTTTTGGGAGAAGATGGGAGTGGATGTGGAAAGTGAATATGAGATCAATCACTTCTGCCTTTTACTCAAAATCCAAATGTCTGCCCATTACCCCTGATGTCACCAGCGGGATTAGGAATGCAGGTGGGGACTAAGCAGATGAGCTCTTGAGAAAGCAAATTTCATTTTGTAAATCTCCTTTCTGAGAGAAACTTGGCGCTCTGGAGGTGCAGGGCTCCAGGGTTATGATTCAAAGAGAAAAACAGGAACAGCAGCGGGATGTGGTAACACGCAGTGTGTGTGTGTGTGTGTGCGTGTGCAGAACTGGGTTAGCAGGCAGGGAGCTGGGGGAACAGGGTAGAGGGGATGAGGTAGGATGGTCCTCTGGCACATGGAGCGGGAGGGCTGGGAGGTGAGGGGGCTACCCCTGGTGTGACAAAATGGTTCTTGGCACTTGCAAACTGTGCCTGAGCAATGCCCGGGAGCAGGCCAGGAGGCAGCTGCCGGCGCTGCTCCTGGGAGCCTGCTGACAGCCAGATGATAGAGGCAGATGTGGGGCTGCACTCAGGCCCCTTCCCTGGCCTCACTGCGTTTACTGCATCAGGCATAGCCAGAGCAGCACCGGCACACACAGAGCAGATGATTTGAGAGAAGTAAGATCTCTGACACAGAAGAGGGGAATCACTCCCAGCGTTCCCTAAGGTGCCTTTGATGGATGGAGGCATTACAGACAATTCCTAAATCAATGAGAAGAAACAGTTAATGGACAGCAGAGATGATGCAAGTTCCAACTGCAGATTTGCAATGGAAAAGAGCCAAGCTATAGCCAGCTGCCTGTTTTTAGGTATCATTTTCTGATTTGGGTGAGCACATGCAGCTGCAGGGATAACCCATTCAAACCGCAGTCTCTGCCTCTCTCAGACAGGAGAGATTTGTAGGTGTCACAGAGTCAGGGCTCATTTTTGTGATCCAGCTCCCTCAGAGTCAAGCAGCCACACAGGCTTTCATCAGTGTTGCTGTAAAAGCTGTGGTAAGCACTAGCTATTTTATTGTTGCTTTCTGACCAGCCCAGCACCACATACCTTGCAGCACTCATCCACTTTTTGGGAGGTAAATTCACTCAGGAAGGAGGGTGAAAGAAGGATGCTGCTGTTCTCTGCAGCTGCATTGCCACTAGCCTCAGTCATTTCGGAAAATACTGATATTAGTTTCGTTATTTGTAATGCTCATTCCTGCCCTTACCTACAGGAACATAAAATTCGCTTAATGTCTTACACTTACTTGCCTTTTATATATAGGACACCAGTCAGTCTCCTTTTTAGTTTTGAAAATCAGAGAGGTTAGACTTGTTTTACATTTTTTCCATCTGTCATTGGTTGTGTTTTGAGTGTTACTTCCAGCCTCTGTGCTTTCTTTGCTGAGGGCTTGACTTTCATTAATAGTAAGTGGAGATGTATCTGGAGCACAAAAATTGGACCCATCTCTGGATTCAAACTTCTCCAAAATTCAGGCACAGCACAAGATAGAGTTTGTTCAGGCTCATGTCTGCATGGAAAATATTCAATCTTGTCTCAAGGTTTGTTTACATGTTTTTTGATTTCAATATTATACGAACCAACTGCGATTTAATTAGTGAGGCATTGTAGAAATTCTTCTTATGGGTGTAATTTGCTTTGATCTCTTGCCTGAGGAAGGAGTTTAGCAATGGAACCGCTGCTTCTTCCTAATGTGAGCACACATAATTGTACTTGCTTTGTCCTGGCTGTGCACTGGATTATTTCTCTACTGATTTTTAAATACTGCTTCTTCCTCTCAAATAAATTCCTCCTGTCAGGAGCTAGCCATAAAGCTTCTGCTTCTTTGCTATTCCATGCTGGTTTAAACTTCTTGCTGCATGCTGTCAAAGCTTTTTATTTATTTATTTTTATTTTTATTATTATCAGGGCCTTTTGAATAGGAAAATGATTAGTGAACATCTTTTGGAATATGGTTCCATAACCTCATGGGTTGCTTCAGATCTTCATTTCAGAATTTTGTACACGTGTGTGAGAAACAAACAACATCCAAAGATTCTTATCTATGCAGTCAGAAAACTTGAAAGAGCAGCACATGTGCAGTTATTTACTTGCTGCAATGGCATTGTCACACTGGGGTTTTCTGGGGTACCTATCCCAATGACCTCTTCAGTATTAGGTGGCCCGAATCCCGTTTGTGATGCTCTTTTAATTGTCTTTACGCTGGCAGGAGGGAGTCTGCCTGGACACGCTGTCAGGCAGGGAGCAGGAGGTGAGCCTGGCTCCTTTCCTTCAGGAGAAACAGCTGTGCTGGAGCCAGCCTGGGAGGAGAGGTCAGCAGGTCATCTTGGGGTCAGTGATGCAAAAACCTGAGTTTGACTAACGTCCTGGTTTCCACAGAAACAGCAAGTCCTCCCTCCCACTTTTGATCTTCTTTCATCTCTCCCAGCTCCTCCCTGCAGTCTTGGCATCTGATGTACTGGGGCCAACCAGCTCAGATTCATCTTTCAGCAGCAGTCAGAGGAGCTGCTGACACTCTCACCGTGCATGCCCAGCAGCTAAAATACTCTCCTCCACAAGTCTGTAACTAGCCGTTTATAACCAGGCTGCAGCACAGCATGTGCCCCAAAAGTGAAGGCTGAACCAGCAGCTGAAAGGGCAGAGCAGGGTCTAATCATTTAGTAAGGCAAGGGCACAGTCTTGTTGCACAGACTGGGCGGGGAAGAAAGGAAGAGAAGAATGCTGCAGGAAACAAAGAGAGGAGAACAAGTTCCCCCTTCCCCTGCCCATGGCCTCTGCTGAAGGGATATGCATGGGAAAATAAGTGTTGCATCAGTTTATGGTATAAGATAAAGGATGCAGAGTGGGATGATTCCGTCAGTGATTTACAGAGTTAGTTTTTTTTTGGTTGGTTGGTTGGTTGGTTGATTTTCTTGTCCCCCCTGTATATAATCATTTGTGTTTTTCCTTCAGTTTCTGACAGCCTGGGCTGACAGCTCAGTAGTTTCCTCTAAATAAAAACTAACACACAGCAAAACTGGCAAGCAATCAGCATTCAGTCTATGCCACAATTTCTCTTCTTCTCCTCTTATCTCTTTTCCCCCCTAAGCCACTGAACCCACTGCTTCTGAAGTTTAGCATCCCGCTTCCTTTTAGGAAGACCTTGCTAGCAGATTGAAGAGAGATGGTGAAACTGAGGAAAACTCTTGGCATGGTTGTGTCACTCAGTGTACTCTGTGCCTCACATACACACCTGTAAAATGGGGGTGATATCTCCTTCAGTAAGGCATTACCTCCAGTTCGGGTTGATGGTCCTCTTGAGTCCTTTCTAACTCAGGGTGTCCTATGATTGTATAAATGCAGTGACTGTGGAAATAAGACTGTGTAAGGATAACAAAAAGACAGCTGGATAGAATGTTTGGGAAAAATAATGCTGAACTCATCTTTCCTGCAAAAGAAAAGCTGAAGCCTTGATTTAAAAGAGAAGCAATATGCCAAGAAGAGCTGGCAGTGGTGAAGAAGAGGGTAAAAAGTATTTGTTGTGTGTATTTATAAAGCATGCTTTCACAGTGTCCTGCTGTCATGTGTTGCTGTGTCCTTCTTGGCTGCTGCTGGCTGAACTCAGGCTTTAGGCAGACCTTCCTGATGTCTGGGCAGGAGCTCCACTCTGCTCATCCTACAAGGAGTTACAGATGCTGTCTAACTCATCTCTTGAAGCAGTGTAACATTTTCTACAGCCCCAGTATACTCACTCTGCACGCAAGCATGTTTTACAATGTTCATATGGGTTTCGGTATGGTTGTTATTATGGGCTGGACCTCCTGATGGGCAGGCACTGCACCAACACGGGGCAGGAGTTTACAAACTAAGTATCTGTGCTGCCACACTGTATTGTAAAGCTTTCTGGTTATTTGTGGGACAGAAATAAAATAAAAGGCAGTGCCCTAAGGTTTCCCTCACTTTGCCACTGACTTCTTTTGGCCTTAAAGTCAGGGATGAACTGCTCAGACTCCCACAAGGCTGCCAGCAAAGGGACGGGGTCATGTAGGGTTGAAGGCCTGGTGAAGGGCAGCACAGGGGTGAAGTGAGGGGGTGCTGAAGGCATCTGTCTTCATCTTCAGTGCCTGTGCTACAAACTTGCCTGGAGCAAGGTGAGGGCAAACCCTTGTGAGGAAGGCAATATGAGAGCAAAGGAAGGTACAGAGATAGCATGTGGATAGTTTTTAAAATTCCTCAGGCTTGAGGAAGGACTTAAAAAAGATACTTGTCTTAAAGTCCTGAGATAAAATACTGACAGAGATAGAAACCAAGGGGAAAGGATTTGGATTTTTTTTCCCTCCTTGTCCCTTTATTGCCCTTTTCCATCTTATGACCTCTTCCTTGACACAGTGAGTCATGATCCTGAGGCAGAGGGATGGGAAACTTTGAGCCAGAGATCCTCTCTGTCACAGGCATGCTCCAGACCCAAAATCCTGCTGATCCCAATCATCTAAGCTCCGCACAGCAATCGCCTCAGCTGTTTGCAGAGCAGTGTTAACCACCTGGCTGCCTCGAGACATGCATTCTTGGGACACCCAAACCAACAATTTACATTGTGGTAAAACCTCAGTCTCATCAAGGTTCCTCTAGAGCTATAAAAATGAAGCAGCAGGTAGAGCCCACACTGATTTTTCCCAGACTATGGATCTTCTGTTCATTACAACCATTCTGGGATTTATCAGTCATTCACAGGCCTGATAAAAGGCCAGACTTTCAATTTTCTATTCAGCCACCTCAGAGAAGGGCAAAAAGATGCCAAGGCTGCCTCTGGTGGACTGGGGTCACTAGTGAGGTCTGCCTGGCCCCAGGCTGCTCCTCAGATTTCTCTCTAACTTCAGCAGCAGCCAGATGTCTCACCACATATTTGCAAATGTGTGTTGTACCAGACCTGTCTTGAACACAAGGAACTAAAGCAGGTGGAGTGACTTGCCCAGGGTTGCAGTGGGTATCTGACATAAAATCAGGTTTAAACCACATCCTTCTTTAAGATTCTGAAAGGCTTGATAGGGCCCCTTTGACAGCTAGGGTGTCACCACCAGCTAGCATTAGTGATCAGTCATTCTGTACGGCATCTTAGCTATCATCCCCAGTGAGGAGTTCAACAATTAAATATTAAGCTGGAGAACTGTTTCTAGCCCTTGGACATTCAGAAGCTGAACAAATCTAGGCTGTGTGTGATAGACATTGAGGCTGGAGAGAAGTGTGGCACTTGTTTAAGAAGAAGATTGACAACTTTTCCCTTGCACTAGGACAAGTTGCACGTTTTGTGTGCAAACTTCCCTTGCACTTGCACACTGAGCCACTGTATCAACAGATAGAACAATGCACATTTACAAACTATACATACTTCAATAAACACAATTATAACTCATTAAATTCTGAAATCTTTGTTTCAAGGTCTTCACACTTAATAAAACTGTTTTTGAAAAACTTGCGGACACTTTAATTATTGTGTAAACCATGACTAATATTAAGAATGACACTACTTTTCCAAAACAGAATTGACTCATACTTATTCAAAGCTACACAGTAAGTAACACAATAAGAGGTTCTACTCTGTCCTCTCCTAGGATCTGCAGGGAGGTGGATGTAAGGGGAGATGCTGCCTGTCCTGAAATCAGTGAGGAAAATGAGAGACTAGATGGAAGAGTCTTGAGAAATGTAACTTAATCTAACTTCTGCATTTGTACTGAAAATTGAGCCATGCAGCAATGGTTGTATACAACACATCATGTATAAACTGCACTCTGGAGTCTGTGCTTAATGTGACAAATCAGTATTTTCCATAACAACAGATTTTTATTTTTATTTTTATTTTTATTTATTTATTTTTTTTTTCTGATAGCTTTAAGAAGGGTATTTTACAGATGTGAAAATACTCTGTGAAAGATGTGAAAATGAACTAGTGTTCTAACCAAAGAGCTCCTCCAGAATCCCAAATTCCTTTGCCTTTTCTGTTAAGCTAAATATTTCATTATAGATGTCAAAGCATGTAGAAAATGTATCTAATCCCAAGATTAGGCATATGGTTACAGGTAACTGTCTTTTTAAAAGAAAATGAGGATTTAAGAGCAACGCTGCACTTTCTTTAAGTTGTGTATTACACATCTGAAATATAGGAAGCAATAGTTTTGCTTATAAGCAAATACAGAAACTTACTTGAAGTTTAGAGAGGATTTCAAATTTAAGTCTATTCATTCTATTATATGTATTTGGCTTCAAAGCTTCATTTGTTAATGTACACAAGGAAAAAGCAAAATCTGAAACAACCCATACCTACCAAAATTGCATTTTAAATGTATTGTCCTGTCCTTTATTAAAGCAAAGCTTTTTTACATTATCAGCATCTTGTGCAGATATAAATTTAGATCACGGTAGGTCTGAGTCAGGGGGATGATTTACTGCTGCCTCCCATACATCCCACAGCACAGAGAGTGCTCTGACACCCAACCCGCTCTTAGGCATCGATAACAGTTTCTCTCTTGGCTTTTACTCTTTGCTGAAAAAGCGTCTTCCCCCCCTTGCGGCTATGTTTCATCCCAGGTTTTCTCTTTCCAGTCTCAGGTTGTGTAATAAGTCACAGCAAGGGCATCTAATCATCTCTAGAATGTGACAACATTTGGTTCAGATTCCCTTATCAGCATCACCTTTCCTTCTGCCTCTGCCTCATCCTTAAAGAAGACCAGGCGGTGGGCCTTGGAGATCAGTCACACGTCGACCGCTTCTTCAAACACTTCACGTGGGAAACCATTCAGAGTCATGATTGCTGAGCTGCAGACCTGGAAAATAACTGTCATCAAGACCTTTACATCTGTCAAAGGAATTTCAGCCCACTGACACTGCTTTGCCCCTACATTTTTTTTTTTTTTAAACTTTAGCAAGACCTTGGAATTTTATGACTTAAAATTGCTACTACGGTGCATTATTTTGGGAGGAGTTCTATTTCACACAAGTGTTTTAGCCAAGAATTTGTTACACACCTTTAAAATGAAAAATATCATTATTATATTGTGTGTGGTAATTAAGATGAAGCCGTCTGCTTTATTTCCTTTGTTCCCGTTGATTTATGGAAAAACCCACCCTCCTCTCCAGCATAGCTGCGTGCCAACCAAGGATGGTACAAATCTGAAAACAGCCTGGAACTGGAGTAGGAACTGAGTTTGGCAGCATTGCAGGCAGCCTTGCACTGACAAGTTCTGCTAAATAATAACACTCAGGTAGATTATTAAAAGTTTTGTTGAAAAATCATGACCTGATCATGGCTGGATGTGGCCCACTGCAGAAATTCTAAATTCTGCAGCATATATTTGCATTAAAAGATACAGAATCTGTATTATACTGATGACTCCTGCGTCTCTTCTTGGAAAACCTTGCAAGAGGCCAACTGAATTCCTATCTGAGTGTTTTCACGTGCAATGTAATTAAAATGTAATGTAATTTAGAGCTTTACAGAATACTGTTTTAGTCATTTGGGAATTTGTGTGCAGGAATTTTTAGTTCTTAAGCTGGGCATGTGCATAAGCATGTTTTGTGAATCTTACATAAATAGTTTAAAAGCCCCTTTCTGAGAGTTGTGTGTATATAATCTAGAACTTTTGGTGGAAAATGCAAATTACATGTTATGAATACACATAAATGAATCAATGTTAGCTTACTGCTACCATTCTATATGGAAGGTAGAAAGCATTTTTTGCTCTTATAAAATTTGCATTTAAATTCTGTTGAACCTTTTCATAAAATAATCTGTTTTGTTTTGGTTTAGTTGAATACAAAATCATATCCAAATACTGAAACTGATGTGTTTTCAGACAAATGTTATCTGGCATCTTCTTCCCTCTGCAAGTAACAGCAACCTTAAAAAGACATGTTGACTTCTATGAGGCTCTGTCCTTTTCTCTGTAAAATGCAAGGTAGAATGTTTAGCAAGGAAAACTAAAAACATATAACGTAAACTGAGGTTCAGCTTTGACCTTATATTGTCCCCACTAAATTAACCTTTGTATCACCTAATGAGCAACACTTTGAACTCGCATAGCTCCCTTCTCCTGGATATAACACAGAACTGGAAGTAATTATCCACCAGCAAGAAAGGCAACTATTTAACATGGTTTTTACCCTAATTTATATATAATTTCCCTGGCATATTAAGTGTTGCTGTGGTATTTTTGTCACCATTTAGATCTGATCAGTAACTAGGGTCATCTGGAGAGGGGCAATTCCATCAGCCGTACTGTGCAGCGTCCTGGCAAGAGGACTTGGCTCTGAGTTTGATTATAGCTCTTATTCACTTAATTTGCTGTCTTAAGACACTAAATATATCTTTTCCCTTCCCTTCCCTTCCCTTCCCTTCCCTTCCCTTCCCTTCCCTTCCCTTCCCTTCCCTTCCCTTCCCTTCCCTTCCCTTCCCTTCCCTTCCCTTCCCTTCCCAGCACTTCCCAGCACTTCCCAGCACTTCCTTCCTTCCTTTCTTCCTTCCTTCCTTCCTTCCTTCCTGCTTTTCAGAGTGTATTCCTTCCTTTCCCTTATAAAAACACATGGATGTGTCATATTTGTTATTGCAAGGCATCCAACAACAAACTGTTTCAGCCTGCCATGTGTTTAATCCAAAAGTTTCATATTCATATCTGTTAACTGTGTAACCACAATTGCTCTCAAAATATGCTTTTACCGTCTTTGTTGTGACATATGTCTTTTCTGGGTAGATCATTCTACACTGATGGAGTTATGGTCAGTCTGTGGAAAGAAAAAGCAAAGATTTGGTCAGATACAGAGCCAAAACCTTGCATTCTGGATTCACACAATAGAAATGTGTTAGGGGAAGATGATCCTTCCAATGGGAGAAAAAGTCAGTGGTTTATAGGTTGACTTAGTTTGTCAGTCACCAGCTGTGGCTATGGGGTTATCAGTATGTCTGTTTCTCCTGAAGATGAGGAGATAGCAGCTCATTTCCAAGCAATGTTTTATTGGCTTTAGTCAAGTAACACGGAGCACTGATAAGTTATCAACCATTTCTAATCAGACACTAGTTCGGCCTTCCAACATCCCAGCAAGACCCATTTGGACAGTGGTCATATGCCTCTAGCTGGAAGCAGCTGTTGGCGCAGGCAGAAGTTTTGTTTAAAAATAGGTCAGTGAGCAGTTAAAAAGTCTGTCCTCCACAATAAACAAACAAACAAATAAATAAATAAATTACTCTTTTCACATCAGAGAAAGCAAAATACATTCCCAATGGGGACATGCTTTGTTTGTGGACACGGCAATACTGCAGCCTTTCTAATTATCACCTAGTCAAAGAGGATGTTTTCTGTTTTGTGTGTATGGCTGCATGTTACTCATTCCTGGCTGCCTTCTCACCCCTGTAATTTCAGCGTGCATCTGTAACACTGGAATGCGTGCCCAAAGAAGAAAGCCCATAAAAAAACAGATTTGTAAGGAAAAAGAAAGCAAATACCCTCCTCCTTGAAATCTAGAGCAACGTCCCCCTCACGTAGTCACAAGACACTTCAAAAAGATGGGTGTAGTAAAAAAAAAATTAAAAGCATGCTTTGGTTTTGTTTTTAGGAAGCACTAGCTCAAGTAGCAGCAGGTATCCCTCTTTTTCTGTTTTCATTTTCCCCACATCAGAATTTCAGCCTATTCCCAAACACATGCCAAGAGCACACACACTAAGCAGACACTTCTACTTTCACCACAGATGCATCCCATCTCCTCTGTACAGTACTGTGATCAGAGACTAAAGGTGTCTTTTGCAGTGACCCTGTCATTAGTAATAGAGTACTCTAATTTATTTCCTTCTTTCAGTTTAATCAAAACACTGCCAGAATTGTGAATATATTTCATCATTAGTGGAACAACATATCTGTTGGTATATAAATAGGTGTTCTGTGCAGAAACTTGTAGCATAACTTCTTCAAAACTTCATTGCTTCTTCATTTCACTGCAGATGTATGAGGGATCTCTTTTCTTTGCTTAGCTCTGAATTCACATTTTTCCAGGCACCTTCAGGACGCAAAAACTGTGTTGTACACATTGTGTTTTGAAATAAAGATGTCATGTTTAAAAGCACAGAGTCATTGAAATCTGAGATCATCTATTTCTGGTTTTCATTAATGTAAGCTGCACATACTTGCTCACCATGACACATTACAAAGTCCCAGTCCCCCCATCACTCAGAAATCATCTCAGCCTGAAAGTCAGTGGTTAAAACATGCTGCAGCTCCTCGCTGATGTGTTTACCTGATTTTCTCCAGCATGAGAACTACAGTGTACAAGGTATGTGGGGCAGGTATCTGCTAAGCATCCCGGAGTACACACCTACTCCCCCTTACTCACTTGAATTTGGGGAACGTGATGGTGGACACAATGTACATATGCGTGCTGTGTGATAGTGCATATGTAACCATCAAAGCTTCTGAACGCTCTGGTTGGTGAGGGAACTGCTGTGACTTGTGCATTCAGATGGAGGATTTGTGACATCTGGAAATGCAGGTTCAGATTTACAAAGAGGAACTGAATTCAGAGGTCCCCAGCCAATTTTCTCTTATTCCCAACAAAACAAACAAACAAACAAAACAAACAACAAACAGGCAAACAAACAAAAAACTCTTATGCTCCCCCATGCTTCAGGGGAGTGAACCAAGATCTACATACACTACCTTAGCTTCTAAATCATCCTCATATCAGCGGCTGGCTTTTCTTCCTGTCTGTTGAGGAGATAGTGCCAGAACCCTGGGTCCGGCCCATCCCCAGCTGGTCTGGAGCTGTTCATTCCTGAGCGCTTGCTTGTCTTTTCCCCAGGCTTGTTTGCAACGTGTCAGTGATGGTGATAAAAGGCGGCTGAACCAAAGGCGATGTAAACAGACAAGCGCTGTCTTCACGCTGTCCCTCTAAAGCGCCTCCTAGAAAGAATGGAAAAAAAAGATGCAAATAGCTTATGAAGGACAAGAGGGACACAACTACCTTTCTGGTAGCCTCTCCAGGGACTAGTGACAAGGCTGTTAATTCCTTCCACAACCACAAATCATCTGAAAGTCTCTTGTTTACGAAACGGGATGCTGGGTTAATACATGCAGGGCCTAGCCCAGCTCTTCGGCTGTGGCCTGTGGGCCAGAGCAGCCCAGGCGCCATGGCCTGGAGAGGCTCGGCTGCCCCCTCTGGCCCCAGGACACTCAGGCTCCTATCAAAGAAGCTCCTTGAATTCGCCAGCCTTACTTTCAGCTTAGTCTTGAGAAAGAGCAGGCCCTGCAGTGGGGAAAAAAAAAATAAAGAAGGAGGAAAGAAAGAAAAGAAAGCTTTCAATTCAAAGCACATAGTTGTGAAAAAGCCATGTTCTGAACCAGGGTGAAGGAAAGCAGCTCAAGGCATATATTCTACCCTGGCCTGCACTTAATTAAGTGTTTTGAATTGAAAACAAACATTTTTAAAATGGCTACTGAGACGCACTTCTCGAATGAATCCAAGATGGTGGCAGATGTTACGGCTTCTGTGATAAATGATTTCAAAGGCGCCAGGGCCCATCGCCATTTTAAAGTGACAGCACTGGCTTCCCTATAGCTGCTTTCCAGCGCTCTGGCGGTTTCTTTGACTGTTTTGAGGGCGCTTTTCCACCCCATATTTCACAATTTTGCCACATCATTCACGCGGGATGAAACCGAGCAGTTTCTGCGACATTCGTGCATAAAGACGGCCACTGTGATCCTAAAGAATGTGGCACCCACAAGCAGACACATGGCTTTGATATTCGTATTTTATTCAGAGCCCTCTCATTTAGAAAGCCATGTGTCACTAGACTAAACCAACTGCTGTTCCGTGGTGATCACAACCTCCTGCCTCTGCCCACTCCTCTCTTCTCTACAGTAGATAACTGCTTGAGAAGTTGTTAGAGAAGTTGTTCGCGAAAACTCCTCCTGACTTCTTGAAAAAAATTGCTTTTTCTGGCTGCCAGCTAGCCAAAAGAGTAAACTCAAAGAGACAACTGCACCAGCACAAGCCTTAAGAAACACTGAGCTCTATAAAAGGCCTAGCAGCTTATGAATCATAACCAAGAGAAAATCATCAGCTTGGGCTTAGAATAATGGCATCCTTGGTAGTTGTGCAGTGGGAAGAATCAATACATTCAGATACAACAAAAGAGTTTTGAAAAATAAATGTAGTCTAAGCACTGACTTACGGCTGACATCCAGTAGATGTGGAAAATTACTGGTATCCCAGTATGGCAGAGCAGGGAGGGGAAATAATTGTGAACCAGAATATAATGTACTGGACACACACACACACACGAGTCATCTAGCTCATATTTCCTCTTAGAAGAAAGAAAAGTCTCCTCTCATAGAATTCTATTATAATTTTATAGCTTGTCCCTTTCTTTCTTTTCTGCAGCTTGCCACTACTTTTTGAGAAGTTTGTGCCACCCAGTCTCCCTAGCCACAGCAGTCTTTTAGGCTGCAGCATGCTGTAGGAATTTGAACACGGGGTCTGAATGCTGGTGGGCTTGGGTGATGACTTTGAAAAGTTTTCTGACCTCTGGGTAGTAAATCCTCATCTGACCCAGAGGTCTTCCTGCACCCTCATTGGTAGATTAAGTACCTTGACTGGGTACTGGAGGGTGTCTGCAGACCTCTGTGAGGATGGAGACAGCTCCTTCCCCAGTGCTCTCTGCCAGCTCAGGCAGTGCCATCTGCTGTCTTTCCTTTGAGTGGGTGTAAATATCCTGGGACATTGCAAGGGCAGCTGGTGGCCTCAGAAATCCTTGGCTTCTCCATTAATATCCACGCAGTGGTGAGTACCTTAGTTCTTATGGATCAGATACACAAGGATTTATGATTAAGTCCTAATTTCAGTGGTGTTTATGGATGTAAATGCTTTGAGTTAACAACTATTCACAGGTTCAGCTGAGATTCCTATGAAGTTTTAAGCAGATCCTTCTGCTTAACAGGGGCAGTCCCACATTCTGGCTGGATGGTGCCCATCCTTCCTGTCTTTGTTGTTTATCTGATTCTCCCATGCTGTTGTCAGTGCCTCAGTGTCCAGCCTGGATGTTGGAGGCCCCACCACAGCATGGCGTGCCTACAGCTGCATGTGTTTCAATGCTGAAATTTTTCTTGTGAACCTAGCCCCAGTAATATATGAGGTGTCTGTTTTCTTTGGTAGAATAGCACTTCATTTTGCTCCAGTTCAATCAATAACAAGCTGTTTTGTACTATAGAATTTCTACAGGTGCTCCAACTGTGATGAGATTAAATGAGATTAAATTTAATGCACGAGTTATGGTGCACTTGGCTAGGAGAGATCCTCCATATTATCTTTTGAAGGAAGTTATCAGATTTTGAGCTTCCTGTTGCACAGTTCAGGAGACAGATCCACATCCTAATTTCTTCTCCTTTGTTCTGTTTTTGATTCTAATGTATGATCTGAACAAATCAATTCAGATAAGCAATTACAGGATTGAGGAACGTCTTTCTTAAAGTGAACCTATGCAACGTTTCACTGGAGAACGTGAAAAAGGAAGGGTAAGTATATTAAATAATGAGCAAACTGGTAGTTCAGATGGTATGAAGTATCTAGATAATGAAGCCTATAAATGATAATGCTAGATCTGAATCTGTATACCAGAGGAAATATACTCCAGGGAGCCACAGGTTCTTGTAAACACAGCAACTTTTCTTAAGAGAATACTAACAAGATTCAAACCCAAAAATGATTCAAACCCCATTTTGATCTTCTACAAAAGGACATTTCTGTAATTTGTGGTATAACATATACATACAGTGTATGCTTATGTCATCTCTGCCAAAGAAACACTGTGATTGCTTCTTTAAATTTAGGTAGAAAAAAACTGGCTGTCAGTGCCAGAAAAATACCTATACTATCCAGCCATCAGGGCACTAAAAGAAGATAAATTAACATCAAATTGTATTTAATTGCTTGTCTAAAATTGTACTGTAAAGAGTAAATTTTGGAATGATAGAAGGAAGGTAAAATGACAATTAAATTATTGATTATTAAACTACTAAACATGCTTCCTTTTACACTAACAACACTCAGCTTGTCTACGACTGGGAAGAGTCATGAAATATGCTGTGCCTCATCTAGCTAGTTCTGCTTGACCTCCCACTTGACTCTGTTACACCTCGCCTGTGATGGAGACCATGACCTGCTCTCAGGTTTTCCACTTGTGAGTGTTGAAGTGTTAGTCCCATAATCCAGTTTGTAAGTGGACTATAAGATGGGTGCATGAGGCACAGGCAAATTCCTGCTGGAGCAGATAAATTTCCAGAGGTTGCAGGCATGCAGATCAAATGGTGCAGGCTGGGGTCAAGGCTCCAGATAAGCAGAAGGCAAGTTCTGGGAGTGTCCCACTTTCTCCTTCCAGGGAGAGCATTGTAGCTTGTGATCCTCACTACTTCATCTTGTATCAACACAGAGATTTCTTCAAATGTCAGCTCAGTCTTGGAGATTCTCAACACCAGCTCCTGTGACAACAGTACTATAATTCCTGGCACAGACACTTTCTGTATCAAACCCTTCATTCGTTGGATGTGAAACCTAAGTGAAATCTATGCAATAACTGGCAGTACTTCATAGGAAATCTCAATATTTTAGAGAGATTGGTCCCAGAATAGTTATCAAAACAAAAAGAAACTTCTTAACTTCTCCAGTTTTGTATGTTATTCAGTAAAATTAATTCACTGTTTAAAAAAAAAATAAAAAAAATCTGCCACATAAAACAAAACAAAACAAAAATCAATCAAACAACAACAACAAAACATTCAAAATGTAAAAAAATTATATACATGTATGGAGCTCTTGTACACCATGCTGTCCTCTGCCTTTCTGCTAGAAACAGCTTTTCAGTGGATGAAACATACAGCTGTGTATATATAATGTCTCTTATCTTACACTGGGTGTTTGAGAAACGTTTTTGATTTATTAACTAGAAAGCACACCAAAATGTCACTTCTCCCTGCCACCAGACTTTGCAGCATTCTAGCACCTCATGCCTTCTGCAATGGGTTGTGTGGGTATGTGCATCTACTTGCCATATGTGCATACACATGCAGACATGCACACAATGGTCTTCTTGTCTTCCAGAATATCTTGGTGTTATTATTTGATTGTGTTGTATTGTTAATGTCCATATTCTTTTCTGTTGGTTTCTTGACCTGGCCTAGGCAGTGGGATGGAAGTCTCAGGACAGCAATTTCATTCATATTTGTATTGCTTCTTTACTTCAGTGGCTTTTAGCTCCCTGAATTGAATTCCACAGTTAGTAGAGTTGTCTGGTGCTAGATCCAAGAAAAAGATGAACACACCTACAATTCAGGTTCCTGCCAAACAGCATGTGATCCGAAGGCCAGAGTTATGCTCCTCCACCCCTTCAGCAATGCATGCTGAGTGCTCTGACCAGAAAACCATCTATGGTCAGCTAATGGGAAACACAAAACATGGAAGTGCGTGTGTCTGAAATCCTATTCCAATTCCAGCTGTCAGCGTCAAGACTAATTCTGGGAAGTTTTGGTCTTCCTCCAGAGAGAAGCAGTCTGTCCTGTGGCACTCCTCCTCTGAGCAAAATGAGAGGGGTACATTGCACCTGATGTCACCTTGCATCCTCTTACCTAGATGATCCTCTTAGTCTTACCACTCAATGGTAAGACAAAGAGACCTGGAGATTGTACTCTTGTCCCCCCGTGGGAAGGGATTCAAAGCACTTGTATTTGGGCATCCCACCCTGACAGCATGCTCTTGGTGCCCTAGGGGAATACTTTGCACCATCCTGATGCTGGTGCATAGGGGATACTTTGCTGTGTAAGCAAACCATGCAGGCCAGGGCAGAGGCTTCTTGCCTTACAGAGGCTTTGGGTGAAAAAAGTAAAGCCCAAATCATAACAGCAGAAGTCAGTACCCAGCCTTGTTCCCTCCTGGCTGAATGCTGACTGCCTTTTAAGTCTAACATATTTTCTAACTGTCAGAAACAACTCAGCTTTTTAAGTTGGAACTGATCTCCAAGATACGGCTAAAATCCTGTGGCCAGTGCTGTGGAGAAAGTCAGCATAACCCAGATGGGCCTGCCAGCCCTCCATATCTACAAAGAATTGCTTTTCAACACTTTGCCAATTTACCACCCTGTTTGTGATAGCTTACCTCCAGCACATGTCTACAGCCTGGGCCAGTCCTTGCACAGGAGAGCATTCAACATTGAACACCGGGCAGAGCCTGTCTTCCTCCTCATTCCCATCTGCACAGCTGAGATGAGAAAGGAAAGCAGCTTCCGCAAATGTCACAGCATAAGAAGATGATGGGAGAGGAAATAACAGAGACAGAGGAAATGGGAAAGGACAGTTTTACTTGCACAAACAGGCAGATAGGCTAGCATAACTGGGAGAACAAATAAACTCTCAGGGAAAATAACAAATGAATAGAGGGAAAACACCTAGGAAAGCAAGAGCCTAATCTAAGATTTTTAGGCAGGGATCTTCCCTCTGTGGTATTTCAAGGAAAGGTTAATCAAGAAAACATGGAGGTTTGTTTTTTCTTTTTTCTTTTTGTTTTGTTTTGTTTTGTTTTAAAGTCATTGGCTACATCTATATCAGTAAACTAAACAATGCCCAAGTGCATTCTCCGTCCCTGAAGCTGGAGATGCAGTCTGGCCATGTCTGTGACTATTGAACTTTCCTAACCTCCAAACTGCAGTGGCCATGGGTATGCTGCGTGCTGGGAACAGGCCATGTCCGAGCCAGGGACTCCTTGGGATAATTACTAATTTGCCTGGTTAAACCACAGCAGGGACCTTAAGATTAAACAAAACAAATCAAATCAAATCAAAACAAAACAAAAACAACACAAAAACAAACAAACAAAATGTACATTAGTGAGTGTACATTCCCAGATCCCAGCACTTCTTATTATCCTTGGTACTGCCATGGATGCCAGAGTTTTCAGCACTCCCATTAAAAGCAGTCATCCAAGGGGCTTGATGGTGGGATGTGAGGACAGAAGATGAATTGTGAAAAGGGTAATGCAAAGATGATGGGGACATCAGAAATGGAAAACCTCTATATGATCCTGTATCCTGTCTCTAAGAGTGATCAATGGCTAGATCTTTTGGGGGAAGACGGACATGCATATTATAGAATAGGTGCCCCATGGCTGAACATAGTCCCTGTTGTGCATGAGAATCTGCCACTTTCTGCTGTAACTCTGAATGAGTTAATTAACAAATCAGTTTTTGAAAGAGTAGTTCAGATCATCTCTTCTCTTAATAAGATCCTAAAATATAGGCATGGTTTATGTTTATCATTTTACTGTATCATTTATATTTTACTGTATCTTTAGCATTATTTTGTCTGTTTGCTCACACTGTCTGGCTCACCTGAAGAATCCTATGATTCTCTTTGATATGATATAATGCAATTGACTGTTTTTGCCATCAATCTGCTTTTTTTTTTTTTTTTTTTTTTTTCCACATGTATGAGAAAATAAGACAGCAAGCAAAGACTCATCAAGAAGTTAAGCTAGCGGGAAATCTGGAAAAACCTCCTGATCATCACGTTTTTCTTGAATTCTGATATAACATCATTTTTGTCCTGAATGAGGGATGTGACCTTAGATTATATCCAGTTGTGTTGGTTCTGCTGTTGCAAGCACAATGGAAAAGTAAACCACAAACTTTACCTTCCAGCATTGAATTTAAGATGTTTTTTTGAAGATGATGACTCTTCCAAACTAATTAGGCTTCACACAGAAAGCAGGGTGGGAAATGCTTCACCTGTAGGAATGCCGATATTACCACTTGACAATGCCAGACCAAAGACTTCTGTCTTTGTTACAGATATAAATCAAAAAGCATTTTAAAACGTTAATTCTACTGATTAGCACCATTGGTGCCTATGGCAATTCTGGATTTTCACAAGTGCAAGTTGGAGTCATGTCCGCTGTGCTTTACAGGTTGAATCAACCCAAACTAATAGGTTGAGCAAAGGTTATGAGATAGGCTGAAAAGGAACATGCTTCCTTTTCACCCAGGTCTTTTCATTCAACACCTGTTTTCCAAGTAATCTCCCTTTACAATGAGTGCACATCTTTCTACACTGCTATGGGAAAGACTACACTGTGGTTCTTTAAAGTTAGGGATACTTTGGTTAAGCCAACCTTGACGTAAATGACCCAGACTTGCAGTGGAATTGCAGGACAGTAAAGAAATAGAGGTTTTCTTCTGTGCAGATCTGGAATGCAGTCTCCAGAACACCTGCAGCACAGGAATGTGCAGTAACATCACTAAATTTACTGGCTCCTTACTCCACTGCAATAGAAAACAGAGTCTGGCCTCACTAACCTTTTTCTTTTCCAATCTGGATGGGTGCGAGCTCCTTCCTTAAAAGAAAATACTGACCTCTGAGGTCAGTTTTGTTATTTTGGATACAGTTCCTTCTTTCAAGCAGGCTTCTGTCTAACACATGAGAACAATTTCCAGACCCTTATCAGAGCACCAGCCAAGGAGTGTCTAGCCCACTATCTACACCTCCGAATGAAACAATGAGAACCCAAAGGCAGACGGCGAGGCGAGCGCCGGTGCACCCTCCCCAGAGAGCGGCAGCCGCAGTGGGAAGGAGGGGTGGGAGGGGGGCAGTCATCACCCTGTTGGGAACATAATAGCCCCCGGGTAGGCCACTGCAAACAGGAAGGGTGTGGACAGGATCTGAGTGCAGCTGCTGCTCCGCTAACAGCATCTGTTCCCACAGGCTTTGATCAGTGGGCATACAGCATTCTGTGCCATGAGATAAACACGCTCTTGGAGCGGGATTTGTTTGCCTTACACATATCTCCCTAATGAACTGTGTGCCCGGGCAGCCACACACTCCAAATCCAGGAGCAACAAGACCAAGCCTTTCTGGGAGAGTTGCAGCAGGTCCTTGCAACCTTTTCACAAAGATTACATCATGCAAGCATTGCTCGCCAGCCCCACATTTCTCACAGATGAACATAATCACGGTTTTCACTATCGCTCATGTAAAACTGGCTGGACTCCTTTTCTCTCACTCGCCTCTGCGGTTGAATCCCTTGGAGCAGGGCACCCAATTTAACATAATTAACTCTCGCGAAGAAAATTATTCCAGTTGGCTTCTTGGCATGGCTCAAGCACTTTGTACGCCCTAGCTGGAGCCCTTAGGTTTGGAAATGAGCAGGGGATTCCAAGTTCCCAATTACCAGAGGCCATAAACACTGCCTCTCTGGGAATAGACTTGGAGCTGTGCCTGTGGGCCCAATCCAGCTCCCACTGAGGCCAACATGAGCCTGTCAGAAACTTCAGGGGGTGTTTGATGAGTCCCCCGGCAGCTGTGGAGGGAAACCAAGTAAGCACCATGGTCTTGGATCTTTTAGCAGCCCCAAGGGCTCACAGTGAGGGAAGAGAGGGCAGGTGAAGGCAGCTGCTTCATGCTCATTTTCAGAGGTTAGGCATACCATTGCATGGGGTGATGTTTGTGTTTAAACAATGCATTTTAGAAATGTTGAGTCCACCTGCATGTTCTCCTTCACTGGGAGGAAACCTGAGGCCTGGCAAACTACTTGCAAATATTTTTCCAGAAGAAACAGCAAGGAAAAAGTAGTAAGTAGGCCAATCATACCCTGCTCAGCATCAGTGTTATCTGTAGCCAAAGGACTTTGGGTCCTGCCAGTCTTCTTTAGGAGCACACCTCTATCCATGAACTCTCCAGAAGGTCCTGAAGGAGCATGACTGAGTGCACAAATACACTTGGAGCTGTCTTCCTCCTCTAGTCAATCAGCAGTGATATATGTAGTGTGCAAGATATTGTACACCAGCTGTGAAAATGCTGGAAGGTGGGAGCAAACACTGCTAGATGAGGTCCACTGTATTTCTCGTAGGGGTACTCAAGACAAACACGTTGCACCCCTTCAGGGCAATGTCCAGCTTAGCTGCCCTCCGGGGAGCAAGGGCAAAACTCAGCTCTGTGCAGAAGTGTTTGCCAAACGCTTGGTTAGATGGGGAAGAAAGTCTTCTCAAATGTGAGTAATGAGTCAGGTGGACACTGGGGGCCTTGACTATGTTGTTTGCTGCAAATCATTTTTATCTCTGGGATTTTTAATGAGATTTTCATTAAGGAGAACAAACCATCACAACTCCATTCTAATTTGCAGCTGCCCAAACCCATTTGGCCAAATTTACTCAGGGAATTATGTGGTGGATGCCTGTTTGTAAGCTACAATGGGCCAAGTCCTTCAGTTGCTACCTTTGATCAACTTCATGACAGTTTGCCAGACTTAAAAATGAATTAGGACCTTAGGATCTGGCTCAATATAAATAAAACTCTCCCATTACTTGGTGGGGTGTGGTCACTAATAACTAAATAGATCATGCTCTGTCCTTGTTCACAAGTTTGTGGTTCTTTCCGTTGGAAAGCTGCAGGCAAATAATTGTTTTTGTCTGCATCAAGGATTATGCTTTTATTTTTTGACTGTGGATTTCAGGCTTTCCTTCAAGTCTCTCTCATCTGCTTTTTGTATTTTTTTTTCTGTAATACCACTGAGGATTATTAGATTTTGCTTCTTCCTTGAGTTTTACGATGGCTATTCCAAAGTACTCTTTTTACTCACATTCATTAAATCAAGGGAAAGACACCTTATTTTGTCCTTTTGTAAGAAATTTAACATAAAAGACACAGGACCGTCAGGATCCAATTCAGCTTCTTGCAAACACCAAATTCAGCCACCCTGCAGTAGGTGGTTATGGTGGGTATCTAAACCTGGAGCACAGGGTGCATCCAGAGGACCCAGACAAAAGCTCCACATCACAACACTCCACAGCTTCAAAGAGTTTTGGATTCAGCCCTTCAGGCACTTAGTTCAGAAATACAAGACTGTGGGAAAGAAAAGAAAAAGCACTGTTTTCTTCCTTTCTTCTTTTTTTTTTTTTTTTTTTTTTTTTGGTCATTTTTTAAAGTTCCTTTCATCTCTGACCAGTCTAGTGAACTTTCAGAAGATTGTTCCTAAAATATGTAGGCTGAACTCAATATCAATAATTTTACAATAACTTTATTTCTCTTATTTACACCCACAGTAAATAAAAAGGTATCTGTTATATAAGAATGTATAAAAATTTAAGTTGTATACGATGTATGTTTTATATAAAATTTTATAGGAAAAATCTCAGCAAAAATGCTGACTAAAGTAACTGCAGATAATTTAAAAAATTCTTAAAGATTTTAAAGAGCAGTTACAGTTCATATGTTATGACCACAACAGAAGATTGATTTCTAAATCCAGTTCATGGTGGAAAGTGGCTGGCTCCTCAACACCAAAGAGAAGTGACTGACTCATTCATTCCTCTCTCATATGTACCCATGTGAGCTCCTGTCCATCAAGGTCCTCATGCTCTACCTCTATCTTTCATCAATACTGAGGTTAGCTCTTGCCATCTGTTTAGCCCTCTTCGCCCACAGTTAGACAAAAGCCCATGTATTTTTTTCCATGCCTCATATTCTTCCTGATGTGCCCCTAGTGTCCCATGGGAATGAAGGAAGTGTGTGGTTATTAAAGACAATACGGACATGCCTTATATGCATAAGGCTCTTCATTAAAGCTACAATCATGCTTTTGACATTTTTTTTTTCCAGCTGTAGCAGTTTTCTGGAACATCTGCATGTGTGTGGCCACCAATGTAGGTGTGTGGTAGAGCCTGGGTGCGTGGCTGAGCTCTGCTGGTGGGACCAGAAGGGGCAGGAGAGTGGGGACATCAGCTGGGGTCTGTCTGCAAAGCAGAGCTGCCTTCTGATTTACCGCTTGGCTCCTTTCACTTTCTGTTAGAAATGGGATCCATGTCCAAGACCCGAATCCCAAACCACCCAGAGCCATAGTATGCTACAACTGTAGATCTGCCAAATTTTGTGGTCTGAGCCCATGTTGTGTTAGTCCAGGATTGAAGTCTCTGCTCTGAGCAGAGCCCCCTGCTCCTGCCTTGTGCTGCTCCAAACCGAGGACCCCGTATGTGTCTTCCAGTGCAGGAAGAGGAGATGAGACATAGAGCCTTCTGACCCTTGCCATTTCCCCAGGATCCAGCCGGGGGGTTGTTTATATTGCTGTCTTTCTGAGATTTGTATGGTAGATGAGAACAAGGGATCTCCTTGAGAAATATCAGAAACAAAAGGCAGTCTCCCATCAGGCACTGTAACTGGGAAAGGACAGGGAAGAGTATTTAGTTCCAGCTTTGAAAATTGCATTTTTTATTATTATTATTATTTTTTTTATTCACCATCTTGGAGGATGGGAACAATGCATTTAGGGAAGTTTAATTAGACCCAGGATGTTTTAGACTTTATCAGGAATAAACATAAGCTCTTGCACACATTGAACCCAGTGCACGCAGATACTCAAGCCTCAGAAAAATATTAATTTATTTCATATTTCCAGAGGCATGCCATTTATGTGACTTCTTTTGACTTATTAAGTATTTGTGGAAACTTCATTTTATGCAGGAAATAGCTATAATCACCAGCAAATATGACTTTAATAACTAAGATACTGGGAGCCATTCCTGATTGGCACTAAACCTCACACACAGTAAAATCTTGTGATAAAATAGTCTATTTTCTTATCTGGAGTTGAAAGTCAGGACAAATCCAACTGATTAAGAAAATCTTCATACAAGATACCGTATATCCTCTGTAAAATTAAGCTCTGGCTAAAGATTAATTTACTTTTGCTGGATGTACTCAAAATGCAAATATTGACAACCAAAACCACAGTCTGTAGAATATTTCATTTTTGAAAACAGTGTAGTCCCCAGCACATCTGACAGGGAAAAGAATATAAAGCAAGGCTTGAAAAATAAATCCGTGAATCCAGAAAAGCGGTTTATTAACAATTGATTTCCATTTTGTAATTTCAATACGCACAAAATGTTTTTGAAATATTTGGTCTTGCAGTCTGAGGAGGGTTCATGTGAAAATACATATGCATGTGCAGGTTAGGGCAGCTGCTGACCTTGCTTCCACTGAAAGAAATGGAAAGACTCACACCATTGGGGTATTAAACTTTAAATAGGATAATGGAAATGTTATGGAAAAGGCTCAGGCCCTTTGCGAATAGCAGCCTTGGTGGATTTGTTTCTCACCCATCCCCATTGCCTGTGGGACACGTGACTGTCAGCTCCCTACCCAGGCACACAGCATAAAGTACCGCTGATCCTGGGAATTGAGAGGGGGGAAAAGGACACGTCCATAAACAGGGACAAACATCTTTCTCTGAGCAAAGCTGTCAGATCCATTTAGGCAGAAACCTGCTCGAACTTTTCCTCTGGGGCCACTTTTTCCTGTCTGGGAACGGCTGTGGCATTGCCTGGCTGTTCCCGAGTGACCATCTCTGAGAGGTTTAGATAAGGCAAGAAATCACACTCAACAGTCTTATGGTCCTGGGCTCCAAGACAGAATGGGAAGGCTGCACTTCTGCTACCAATCTTTCAGAGGAAGAAAAAAAACTAAACACAACCAACCCACGACCAAACAAAAAGCAAGCATGTATCAGCTGAACAAAGCTTGTTTTGTCTGTTGGGAAACACTGATCCTTAGCAATTGTCCGCATTTGTATTTGCACAACAGCAGTGCTTTTAGGTGGTCCAGCTCAAGTAATAGTACGGGGGTGGCAGCTACAAGATTTAGCTGTATTGCTGACTCCAGAATAAATTAGAGGAGGCAAAGAAAAAACGTTTTACTACCTGTGTCAACATTAACTGGTAAATACCCGGGAGTGAAGCTCCCATCCTGTATTGGAATATGGGGCAGAACATAGTGACTGCAGAAAGCAAACATTAATAACATTCCCTGGAGCTCAGAATTTGGTGGGTTAGTTTTAAGAAGGGAAAGAAGTGTTACTTCAAACATCTACAAATACCTGTACAGTGATATTTATCAAGTGTTTGCATATTAAATTGCATTAAACATTGAATAAATATAAATACCCCTTATGCCTGAGCACCTGTCCTCTAATGCAGCTCAGGTGTAGGTGGGAGCTGTGGACGCCTTTTGTGTGTGCAGCGAGTGGTCAGAGCCTCCTGTGTACCAAATAACTGTGTATGAGGAGCTAGGGAGAGGCTTCTACTCACAGTATCTTTTGGAGTTCTGAAGGATGCCAGATCACTGGGTCGAAACCACCTTTGACATGCAGAGATACTGCATGGATCCAATACAGTTATTATTTATTATTTGCACTGGGAAGGGGCCCAGAACCCGTAATCACGTATGGTGCCTGTTTTTCAAAGAGCCTGTAAAATCCTTGTAATGAGAAAACAGCCCGTGCTCCACAGACCTTGAAAGGCAGGACTCTGCATTATGTTTTTAGAAATATGTAGCAGCTGTTGATAGAGGAGCACAGTGTGAAGATGTTAATGAACAAAAATATGGGCCGTGTCTTTAGCTGGTATATATTGGCACAGCTCCAGGGACATCACATTACATGCCATGCCTTCAACTGGTATATACTGGCACAGCTCCAGTGACTTCACAGAGTGATGCTAATTTACACCAAACTTATCTGGCTTTATATCCATAATTATTGCCAGAAACAATACGTAGTTATAAAGGAGAATTATTGTTTAAAAGCTTGAATGAGTGGCAGACAAGATGCTTTCTGTTTCCCAGGAGAAGATGCATGCTGCTTTTCCCTTTTTCATCATTCAGGAAAATTGCCAAATAAGGGCTCAGGCCAGCACAGGCTGAAGTCAGTAGAAAGTTTCCTTATAATACCCTGGGATTTTTCTCTTGGATCTGATACCACTTCAGTAGTGGAATGTGTTTGGCTTGGTGTGGTTTCAGATCAACACAGTATTTTTGATAGATACATAAAATAACATTGGGAACATCTATCAGAGGCAGTTAATTTTGTTCTTTGGATGAGATCACAGCGGACATTAAATCAAAGCCCAGGTCTGAGCCCTTGTTGTCCTTCTCCTTGAAACCCTAAGACATGAGATGCTCCTGGAGAGTGGTGGCTCACCTTTGAGATGCAGTTGAAAGGAAAGAAAGCCCAGAGGCATAAGGGTTGTTTATGAAACCATGCAAGCCCAGGGAGATGAGGACCCCAGCGCATGCTGGGAGTTAGGATTTCTTTTTCCTTCCATTGGATTCTTTTCAGGAGAAACAGGACAGCCACAAGCACCTCAGCGGGAGGCTTTCAAGGGAGAGTTTTCATCCTAGAGCTCTCAGCAATATGTTGGATAGGCTTGCCCATGATGCAGGTACTGGATCTGTTGGCATGAAGAATTAGGACCACATGTAAATATATATATACATATATATATATATACACATATTTATGATCTGGTGGGAAGCTGGGACCAATACTGGTGGACAGCTCTGGAGGGTTTCTGGCTGTACTTTAACAGCCAGTGTGCTAGGTTAGGTGGCATTTCCAAAAGGATGAGTGGTCTTGTGTCCAGGTGAGCTACTGTAAGATGGAGCTTGACAAATCTATGGAAGGTTTTATATGACATGGTGCCAACAAGGGTACTGGGACAAACCCTGCTCAAGATGTTCTTCCCTGTCCTTCATTCCTATGTGTTATTCTGGGCCTGATGTGAAGTGACAAAGATGAGTATAGGTTGAGTATGAGACGGTACAGCTCCCACCAGGATGAGGCAGAGTATCTCAGCTAGCTGGAGGTGGCAAAAAGTACTATTTTTGAATGCTGTTACATTATAATTTTTTAGCAGTTGGAACACTATTAAAAAAAGATTGGCTGAAAATACTTATCTGGTAACATACAAAGGATATGATTGCACTATTAATAAATGCTGACTTTACACTTGTTCAGTGGAAGAAAGAATGAAACCTGATATTTTCATTGCATGCCACTGAATCAGATTTCCTCTGAATCATGAACTGCTTAGTGGAGCTGAGCAATGCACATAGCTGACCATTACTAAACAGACCAAATTTCCAAATTAACTTAACCCAACATTGCTGCTGTGGCTTAGTTATTCTACCTTTGGCCAAAAAACAGTCCTGTTTAGCTTTCAGACTTGTCCACTGAGACTGCAGTCTGAAATCACCATCAGCATGAAAGTGGACAATTTTGTCTGATTAAAAAAAAAAAAGTGCATTCAGATTAACCGAAGTCTTTGATGAATTACTGTTTATTGTATTTATTATTATTATTATTTTTTTTTTTCTGGTAAGAATCCTGCCAGTCCTGTTCCAATAAAATCCATCTGATTTGTACAATTAGTTCCAATCAGGATTTGTACAATTAGTTCCAATCAGGATTCACATTTCAGATCATAAATCTGTCTTCAAAATTTTTCCCCCTTTTTTTTTTTTCCTTCAAGAAAAGGAAATATTTTGATTTCTGTTAAAAATATTCCACTTAGTCCAAAACAATGCTCTGAACATTGTTGCTTGATGGACATTGATTTTAAAAGCCATTTTAAACTAACTTGAAATATCCTTACCCTGATTTTTTTTATTTTTTTTTCAGAATGGTTTCAGGAAAAAAAAAAAAAATACACAGCTCTTCTTACAGAATTTTATCTGAGCTATGAATTAAAGAATGGAAAAGATAGAATCTGATCTGAGAAATCCTATTTCCTAGTACGAATATAAAATCTGTTCCAACAAAAGTTTATTACCAAAACTAGTTTCATGTGAATCTCTCCTGGAGATACTCTGTCAGTCTCAGATTCTCTTGATAAGTTTCCTGAGATGTTTTTCAGTTTTATCTTGTCTTGGGTTTATTAAATACTCAGTACTATCACTATGCATGTTATCTTTGCTGAAACAGGTACATCTTGTATCTCAGTCTAATATTGTGCTGATCAATAACAAATTGTTTTTCAGTAATCAATAAGGTGCTTTTTAAGCCACAAAAATAAAATGCAGAAGTAATTTTGCCTCAGATTCATCTATGTATAGGTGAATAGGGACAGATAGGCTTTGGTACATCTACTAGTTTCCAAATACATATTCATGCGTAAAAAATCTCCGAAATACTCATTACCTGTATTTGCATAGATGTACATTTTTGTTTACAACAGAATTATAAAATGTCATACATGGACAGAAACAAAAGACTCAGAAATAAATGACCACTGATGTTTTGTAGCTTTTCTTTAGCAGTACCCTTACTGAGGCACAACAGATTCTGACATTACTTCCAGTGCAAAGCAATTGGAGAACAGTCTTCTTTCCCTTTTTAATTTGGCTCTGATTGCACAACATTATCATCAAAGAGCAGTAATTTAGGAAAGGTAACTTGTGTGAAGATTGTCTTTCATCCATACCAATGAAAATCTGGAGTGGAGAAAAGTCTTCACATTGGCCTCTCATCTAGAGTGAGGGAATACAGCTACTTGAAACTAGGACCTTAAGCTAAATATTGGGTTAACTTACATTTTGGGAGCTTTTCTACTGACTGGCTTCTGTCCAAGATTTCACCCAGGTCCAGGTCTGTGATATTTTCTTTAAAGTGTCTAGTGTTGTCTTGGGCTCTGAAACCGACTGATACTTCATGAGAATTTCTTTGTTCAAACTCCAGAAGTAAAAATGAAGGAAAACATCACAAAGTGCTGATATTAGTGGATGAATGTCCCCACTGTTCTAGTGGGGACTCTTGCATGAAAAGTAAAAGTCGCATATTCTACCTTACTAGATATAAAATGCCAAAGTTAGGCTTTGGAAACCTGGTTGTTCTGCTCAGCTTATGGCATTTTAGAAATTGCAGAAAATTCAGTGGGGGTTTATCATATTCAAAAAACATCAATAGATAAGATTATTAGGAGCTCCAACAACAACATCAGCAAATTGTGTCATGATCTAGCACAAAACATGGTGCAATCAGCAATTTTTGGTCATTCATGGTGAGACAGCCATTCACAGACTGCAACACTTGGCTCCTATATTCCAGTGAGAATATTCTTGGAGAAGAGAACAAAGTTTTGCTTTCCACTGCTTTAAGTCAACTTTTTAAGAGTCCTCTGCTTAGGGATCTTTCAAATAAAGGCAGCTGCTAGGCATGCTGTACTAATCAAACCTCTGTCTACCTTGGGAGTGTTTTTCTGACCCAGGCAGCTAAGCAGGCAGGCTCTGATGTGGGTGTTTCTGGCATTTCTGAGCACACCCTCTATTACTGGACTTTTCCAGTTCTGATGTGTAATGGGAAAAAACAGAATACATTCTTTAAATGAGGACCACCAACCTGAATGGAATGGCATCAATATCTGGGAGCAAAGTGTGTCTATTTTATCTGGAGAAGCTCTATATTTCCAATAGACATTTGGGAGCAGTATTTCAACAAATAAAATATTGTATAGAGCATGCTTATAATTAGCACTAATTTCTCTCCTATTGTCAAGGTGGTTATACATTAAAGGAACCTCCTTTTTCTAATTGATGTTTTGATAGCATCCATGCAAAACAATGATTTTCTCCCTGTTGTGTTTAAATACTAGGTAAAATGATGCCAAGGAGACTTTTAGGTTAATTAAGGATTAAATTGTGTAAAGAAAACAAATGATGCAGTGAGGCAAATTATGTTCATGGTAGATATAGTCCCTTGTGTTTCCTTCTGTGATGGTTCCCAGGCCTTGCCTTAACTGGGCTGATGCAAATTATGGTGACACTGAAGAGGACAGCATGCTCTAGTGCCAGTACATTTACTTCAGGAGGTGAGTGCAGTGGCTGCTTTTCCTTACACTATATGAGTTGGAGCTTCCAGTTCATACCTAAAATAAGAGGATTGCGTTGCAAGGTACAAGCTACTTTGCTAACAGAAAGTCGTATTATGTACTGGCTCTGGGATATCACATAGGGCTGTTCCTGGGGAAAAGCATGTGTGGGCTTTAGGGAAGAGACCTGATAAGTGCTCTGAAGCTGAATGAGGGAAGCAAACCCGGGCTGCTTCCTGCTGTCGTAGTGTCCGCGTCTCCTGCGAGTCTGTGAACAATAACACACCCAGCGCCAAGTGCAGCAGGAAGCTGAGGAGTGAGTCCCGTCCATAAATGTCACAGAATCATGTTACCTGCATTCATAGGAATAAGCGTGGGTACAATTAACTTCTCAGCTATCCTTCATTAAAGCCAAAAAATCCCACACTGTAGGCCTCCTTCCCTCCTTCCCACACTGGTTTTGTGTCATCCTGGCTTTCAGAAACTACACACTACTAGCAGTACAGACACAGATCGGCATCTTAAATTACAAAGCAGCTTACTGGATTGAGGGTTTCCTGTTTTACCCAGACATGTTGCTGCATTCCTGCTGGTCCCCTATCCCAAAATTCAATGCATGTTGCCTCCCATATCATGATTTTTTTTTTTTTTGGGGGGGGCTTTGTTTTGTTTTGTTTTCTCTCATTTCATGTCCACAAGGCTGACTATGTGTTTATTTCTTATTTATTTCACCAAAGCATAAAGAGTTAACACTCTGAATAACAAATTGGCCAAGAAGACCAACAGCATCCTGGCTTGTATCAAGAATAATGTAGCCATCAGGACCAGGGGAGTAATTGTGTGCCTGTGCTCTGCTCTGGTGAGGCTGCACCTCGAGTACTGTGTTCAGTTTTGGGCCCCTCAGTACAAGAAGGACATCAAGGCTCTTGAGCATGTCCAAAGAAGGGCTACAAAGCTGGTGAAGAGCCTGGAACACAAGTCCTGTGAGGAGCAGCTGAGGGAACTGGGGTTGTTTAGTCTGGGGAAGAGGAGGCTCAGGGGAGATCTTATCATGCTGTACAATTACCTTAAAGGAAGCTATAGTGAGGTGCAGATTATGCTTTTCTCCTAAGCACTAAGTGATAAGACAAGACGAAATGACCTCAAGTTGTACCAGGGCAGTTTAGGCTGGATATTAGGAGAAATTTCTTCACTGAAAGGGTTGTGAGGCATTGGAACAGGCTCCCCAGGGGAGTGGCTGAGTCACCATCCCAGGAGGTCCTTGAAGTATGTGTAGTTAAATGTTAAAGGTGGACTTGGCAGTGCTAGGTTGAAGGTTGGACCAGATGATCTTAGAGGTCTTTTCCAACCTAAATGATTCTATGATTCTATGAAATTGCAGATTATTTCATTGCAGAGAAGTTTTACAGGATTCATCTGGAGTTAAGTTTCCAAGAAAAAAGGAAAAAGGTTAGCAAGGAAGAGATCCTTTCCCCCTTGCCACCCATTTTAATATATAAATATTCACACTATTCTTTATTTCATTTATTATCTTCTTGTGTAAGGTAAAACTTAAGACAGAGGGGTGCAAGAGCAGGCTTGTGAGCCTGACTAATGAAAACATGATTACCTTTAAGCGTGTCCCCTGCACAAAGAAAACTCATGTCAGTCAAATTAAGCTTTTGCATTTATATTACAGGCAGGAAGCTATAAATTATAGCCTGCCAATGAAGTGATTCATGTAGAAATAGAAAGACAAGGGGATAAGTGAATGAGAAAAAGCTGACCTTTTCTGGAGCTGCATATACGAGAACAGACTTGGCTCTGTGCACGTATCCTAAGTTGGGTCAGGAGCCCGTAACATAACTTGGAGCTCTACAAAGCAGGAAGGTTTGACAAAAATGTTATGGAACTGGAAGTAGCTTTAGAAATTAAAACAAAAAAGGGCACTTGATTGCAAAACTTAAAACCAGACGTCCACCAGGCCACCCTCCAAAATGACCCATACTCTGAAAAGTCAAGATATTTGCTATACAACATATTTTTAAGTCTCATATGATGACACTTTCCAGATCCCTGGCATGTTTCTTAATAAAAATGAGTTCCTTTCAGACTTGAAAGCATATCACAAAACTTTAAAGTTGTTCTGCGTTTAATATTGCATTAGCTGGGACAAGGATATTTGTATCTGTATCTCCATAACAGAGTGTTCCCAGATTGCGGGAAGTGTTTGACTGACCAATAGTCACAAGTGATCTAAAAAGAGAAAATATCCAAAATAAGAAACACTTGCTACACAATTCCTTACAGCCAGATTTTCACTGACGTGAAAAGAACTGCATCAATTTGCCCACAGAGAGAAGCTTGCTCACTTTCATTGCCTAGCTGTGGAGACACAGTGTGAGAGGGATTACTTCTCAGACTACAGAAAGCACTGACTGCCACCTTGCATGCTATTCAGCATTAAGCAACAGTTAACTCAGTCAAGACTTCAGAGGAAAAGAAGAAAAAAAAGTGCACAAAACCAGCACTCCCCAAGTACTATGTTAAAATTACAGGCAAACCCAACCACTCTGATGCTTGTGTATTGATGATGATGAGGGTAAAATGTTAAAAGAAAACCCAAGCTACGTGGTGTTTGCATTTTGGAAGCTTGTTGCTGGTGTGCACAGTGTTGGAGGCACTCGCAGACCTCTGGCCACCACTCTGTCCAAGAGCCAGGCCAGGTAGGAATGTGACAGCTGACAGTCCCAGCACTCGGGCAATGCTTCTTGCTCTCCAGATTACTCCTGCTGCAGCACTTGAAGCCTTTAGTCTCAGCATATTCAAACATCTAAAGCACAAAGCAAGAGATAGTAAGGCTGACTTTATCTGGTCAGTATTTGTAGCTCCTTCATGCATCAAACACAGTCCCATGCTACTCACTGTTCATATTTTTTCATGTAGGAATGTCTTGTTCTTCTGGCTTAGCAGCTCTCTGTGTCAACTATGGCAGTACAGATATAGGAAAAAATGTGAAGGATTTTAACAATTCAACTTAATATAACACTTAAAGAACATGACACAGTGTCTCTTGTGTCACAGTCCAAATATTAGTTAGCTCTACTGCTAAAATGTAGCAAAGTGGTCATATAAACTGAACCATCACTGCTGATCCTTTATTATACTTTGGTGGTACATCTAATTAATATGTTTTTATCACCAGATCACTCCAAGCCTTTTGATCACCAGTGAAGCAGTCAATACACAAAACCTGTCACAGGCAGCCATAACACTTACATGGGTGCTGTTTTAAGAGAGGCCACTGTACAGCTAGATCCTCTTCTAAGTTTCTGGAACGGCACTGCAAACCTGTTAAGGAAGATTTTGGTATGGGATTACCATGCAGACACATAAGGCAAAAAGTAACTGCTCCCATTGCTGTTACTAATTAAATCAATTCCCTTTCTGTTGGAAACTCATTTGCTTAATTCATCAGCCTATTGGTTTCCTTAATTCAGTTCCAGCCTTCGTGTCAGTACAGTCTAGGAAAAGATATTTTCTCTTAATACCTCTGTATCACTTTCTTCTTTTGATGCAGGGTAATTAGGTCTATCGTGCTGTTTTCTGCTAAAAATAGAGCAGTTTCCAAGACCTAAATGATCATATTATAGTACTATTACCTCATATATAAACTGCTGGCAATTGCTTATGTTTTATGGGTGATTTTGAACTGTTGGAAAAAACAAGTGGTGCCAAGGAGATGGGAAAAAAAAAAAAAAAAAAAAAAAAAAAAAAAAAAAAAAAAAAAACAGGAAACAGTGCAAGTAGCTCAGTGATCTGGACCGTAAACTCCATCTTGCTAACAGGCAAACTGAGTGACTAAAGGTTTATTTCTCTAAACTGCTGTGCAATTCTTTTAACCATAAATTTCAGTAGTAGGATGATTAACATGCACAATATCATATCATATCACAAAACTCAAACCTTTCAAACCTTTCTCCAGATCCTTAGTAGCTTTTTGACAAGAAAAGACATGGGAAGAGGCCTGTTACAGCTATAGCCATTTTAAAACACATAATTCAGTGCTGCCGTATGTACACAAAAAGTTTACATGCTTTCTTTCTTCTTGCATATTTTCTCCTAAGTATACTTAATTCTCGAGGATGTCATGATGTGAAGGAATTATCAAGTAAGCCAGACAAGAGGTGTACAGTAACTTAAAAAATGGAAAAGCATTTAAAATACTAAGACGAAATTTCTACTTAAAATTCTTCATGGGAGAGTCAGGAACTGGACAATTCCACCTGTAGGGAATGAAGGGGAAAAGGAGTGTGAGACAGGGAAGGAAGGGCTGCAGGATGGGTTCAGGCAGAGATGCTGTCAGACACCAGGGACGGCTTTGCTTCTGTCATGTCTATACAGCAATTATTGGCCTGTATGCTAAATTTGACAGCCTGTATCATAATGTCACACAAAGGTCAGGAAAAATGAAAGGACTTTTAGACAATCTTAATATTTCCCTAGTGCACTTTTTGTATGATGACCTCAACTCACACTTGTGCTCCATAAACATCCTATGGGCATAAGACTAGTCAGAATATTCACTGTGCATTTGTGGCATAGTTGCTAAACTATGTACTGCAGATCTTAGAGCAAATCTAATATCTCATTGCATGCAAACCTAATCAACATAATTTACAATTGCTCTTGTGTTAGCAGGATGAAGGACCGATTTTATGTGAGTTGGAAGATGGCTTTTCTAATCCCTGTTGCCTTGAAAGGCTGTATTGTTGTTTTCATCACTTGACCCATTACTCTTTTCATCATTTAATTCAATTATAAACTCTCTTGCTGATGCCGCTTGCTTGGATATTTTCCCATCCTTTTTTTTTTTTTTTTTTTGTATGAACTCCTCTTCACCTACTGCTTTTTCAGTTTTCTAATCTGCCTTGCCATTAACATCACTGCTAGAAGTTAGATGCTGACACAGACATCTATTTAAAGTAAGATCTGGATTGATTTTTTGATCTAATATACATTTAGCCTCCCCCTTCCCCCCCCATACCATTTCCTCTGTTTAAAGAACAAGTAAAACAATAACAAATACTTGTCTGTTCTCCCATCATGTGTAGGAGGTGACCTGGGCTGCATTTACATAGAGTAGATAGGATTTTGGAGGTATGCTGTAAAAGACTCACATCTCTCCATAGCAGGAGAACACTTTTATCCTTCTTTCAGGAAAATAAGTATAATTTTTTGCACAGTTAAAACAGCTCAGCAACTTGCCACTGACAAGTCATGAAGACTGTAACATTTTATTTTCCTTTTTCAGCCTGTTCAAATTATTATGCCCTGAACTCCCCCAAAACAGAGAAAGAGAGAAACCTAACCCCCAAAGCTTTAACTTGCACTCCTTCCATTGCACAAAACATCAGTAAAGACAGTATTTTTCAATGCAGTGGAAAACCTTGCTTCTTGGAGAGCTCTGGATGCACACATAGGAGAAACCAGGGCAAATGTAACAGCATGTTCAGTTTTTTGTTTGTCTGTCGCAGTGCTACCTTGCTGACAACATGCATGCTCTGTGTGCTCTGTGGTGCTTACTGCTACATTTTCAAGAAGGAAAAAAGCCTGTAAATCAATGTGCCTTACCCATCACAGAAGCAACTTCCTAACTTCCAAACCAAGCAGGTCCAAAGTCTGATTTGTGTTTATTCCACTGTATTGCTGGAGGGGAACTGTATGCTGTGTTTCTAATACATATATCTAGGAAATTTCCATTGCCAAGCTGGCAGGCATGCACGGATACAGAAAACTAATTCTTTGTGGTTAGAACTATTAGATATGGTCCATCTGCATCACTGCTATTTGTACTAGTAGAAAGTTTATTCCCTTAAACCTTTGGCTTAACTCAAATGTTTGCATTATTTGCTATACTCACTTAGGCTGTACTTCTGTGTCCTTCCTTTTTCATGCCCTGGTTTTCTGTTTACCTGTTGAGAATAACAGCTTCTTCCATTAGGGCTACATAGCAGAATCCTTTTGCAATTGAGCTGATTATTGTGTTCAAGGCCAATCTATTATTAGATGTCAGAGAATATTAAATGAGGATGCTTGTAAATCAAGTAAGGGAATACCACTTCTGTTAGAGAAAGTCCACTTCCACTGAAACACTTTCACTGGCTGCATGTCCCTTGTGTGAATTCCTTGGATGAAAAAATGATGGTTTATTTCCTTGTAATATATAATGGCTTCTCAACTCTAAGTATAGCATCAGACCCTAAAAGTGCTTATTGTAAGATACTCAGGTCTCTTTTCTGGTCCCCTTACTATCACTACATCATTTAATATACAGTACTGTATTGCTGTGATGGCGTTTTCCCATAAAATCACATTCATCACTACAGGGTGCACTGAGATCATTATTTAATTAAAAAAATATTTCACAATTAATCTTTCTGACTATATTTTTACTGTTGTTTGTTATACTGTTGCATGCCCAGACATCATAATGCCAGAAGCCATATAGCCAAGTAAGAGTATCTTCTCAAGCACCACTAGTTTAGTGAAAGGAGTGCCCTGAAAAGAGTGAAGTCTAGATTAATTACAAGACACAATAATTGAAAGGTACAGGTTGCAGGAGGAGTAAAAGGAAAGCCAGCAAATATCACTCCCTAATCCACAACCTCTACCTACCATACGCTGTGCAGTTTCCTAGTGCAGAAAGCACAGGAGAAAAATACCTCAGATACTTTTTTTTTTTTTTTTTTTTTTTCTCCCTGTTCTGTTGTGGTGGGCAGTTATTTTGGTGTTTATGCAGCTTGGATGGCTCTCATGTCATCACATATTTACCTTCTGCATTTCTTACATCGTTCAGGTTGAGTAACTGCTCAGAAAGACATCGGTCATTGGAGGTTTTCCAACAGCAGGTTTCTATCCACCCTCCTTTCCATGTAAGCACCAGTCAACTGGATTTCCAGAAGTCCTCACCTCTGGCAGGTTTGAGATGTAAAAGAAAATTGTAGCTGTGTGAGAGAAGCAACACATATACAAATAGACTTTTTTTAAAGACTTTGGGTTACAAAGGGAATGCAAATTTACAACTGACCACTCTCTACTCGATGTCATCCCTTCTCCATGCTGGGCCCGTCCAACTGTATAGATGGCATAGCATGTCTTTCACTCCTCGCCTCACCTAGGGAGCAGAGGGGTGTGTGTCTGTCTGTGCAATGAGCTGGCCTTCTCCCAGGCGGGAGAGCAAGAATGGATACCTGCCCCCATCTTCTAAGGCTTACAAGCGGCCCCTTAATGCTGTCGGTGCTTGGTCCAGGTATTTTAAGTCTGAGCTGATGTTTAGGTTTAATGTACCACTCAGCCTCCCAGTTTGTTGTGACTGACTTAAAAGCTGACAGACTGAGCAACTGACAGGAACCAGCCTCTCTCTTTCTCATCTGGGTGGAAAAGAAGCATGTTTAGAAAAATCCAGTGACAGCCGTCTGTGTAAGTTCAGATGTCATAACAGGCTGAAAAAGCATATGTATTCTGTTCCACAGGGCTCCCTAGGGAGATTTTTACACATAAAAAAAATGAATTAATGAAAAACTAACTGTTTTTAACCATAGCTATGTAAAATACTACTCGCACTGTAGAGAACACTAGATCAACATTATATCACCATCTCTATAAGCTTCCTACATCCCCAGGGCAACATCTGACTCCAGCTCCATTCATCCTGGTCTCTCTCTGTTTTAAGCTACTGAAAAATACCGTCTAGCTGTTCGCCTCCCAGATCTCCTCCAGTGCCACAGTTGGGCTGCGTCAAATAAAGGGCAGAGCGGCGGTGGGGAGAAGGGGGAGCCCCCTCCCCAGCTCTGTTTAGACTCTAGCCTGTTGCCGATGTTATGAAGTGAAATTCTGCAGTTTGCTTTGAGGGCAGAGAGCCTTGAAAATCCATTGCCCTGTCTAAGCTGCAGACCAGGAGCTGGCCTTGAGGTGGCTTGCCACAGCACAGGGAAAAGAACAGCCTCTCCTTCTCATACAGACCATCTGAGAAGGAAGGCTTGCTGGAGCAGATCATGGATCTGCCTTGTCCAGCATCTTGCTGCTGGCAGGGATGCATACACAGTGTTACATCCCCACACTCTTCTCCCAGCTTCCAGAGATGTGCTGCTCTCAAAGCAGAAGAGATGTTTTCGCATTTAATAACCCTTGACAGAATTTTCTCCCAGCAGCCATCCCTCCTTCATGACCTCTTCCACCAGGTCACCCTTCTCCCATGTCTAAGAGTGCTCCTGGACTATTCGGGTTCTCCCATTAAAGCCACTCCATATTGCTGGTTGTCTTTGTTCCTCCCTTTTGCGTCTGTCATAATTCTGATATATCTCAGCACTGAGATGATGATTTCATATATCTGCTTATTACAAGACTACAATTTTACTCCTGAGTGATAATAGTGGCATATCCTAGATGAAGTGACTTAGATAAAACTCACCATAGATGAATACTGAATTCTACCTACCAGGTATTAAAACAAGATTCTCTTGAACTTCTGGGTCATTTTTAGCATGACTTTGAAGCAAATCATCTGCTACTTCTCATGCAGAGAAGGATCCTAGTGTACGTAGAGATATCCCCAGGATGCTGCAGTGGAAACAGAATTTTGCACGTGTCTTCTTAAAGAGCGTGTCGTTTTACTCTTTATGACTAAATCATCTCTTGTCCTACAAATCTGGCAAGCTTCCTGTTCCTAACATGTTTGAAAAAGGATTTATTATGCATGTTCACATCTTTTGAAACTTGTTTCTCAAATTCCACCCCTCTTTTTTTTTTTTTTTTTTTTCTTTTTTCTTTTTTCTTATTCTTACTTTTAACCTTCAGGAGCTTATGATGTTTGTTAATTTCCTGAACTGGACACAGCCTTAGCACACTGAAGGATGCTTTCTTGAATTTGTTGCCCTCCCACACAGCTTTATTCTGATATTTTTGTGGTGTTTTTAAGGATGCAGTATGCACTTGCTCTGTCCCTTCAATATGTAAGTAGCATTGACCATGTCACCCAAGGGACTGCTCCCATGTCACAGAATCACAGAATTTTCTAGGTTGGAAGAGACCTCAAGATCATCAAGTCCAACCTCTGACCTAACGCTAACAGTCCCCACTAAACCATATCCCTAAGCTCTACATCTAAACGTCTTTTGAAGACTTCCAGGGATGGTGACTCCACCACTTCCCTGGGCAGCCTGTTCCAATGCCTCACAACCCTTTCAGTGAAGAAGTTCTTCCTAACATCTAACCTAAAACTCCCCTGGCTCAACTTAAGCCCATTCCCCCTCGTCCTGTCACCAGGCACGTGGGAGAACAGGCCAACCCCCACCTCGCTACAGCCTCCCTTGAGGTACCTAAAAAGAGCGATAAGGTCACCCCTGAGCCTCCTCTTATCCAGGCTGAACAAGCCCAGCTCCCTCAGCCGCTCCTCGTAGGACTTGTTCTCCAGGCCCCTCACCAGTTTCGTCGCCCTTCTCTGCACCCGCTCAAGCACCTCGATGTCCTTCTTGTAGCGAGGGGCCCAAAACTGAACACAGTACTTGAGGTGCGGCCTCACCAGAGCCGAGTACAGGGGGACGATCACCTCCCTAGCCCTGCTGGTCACACTGCTTCTTATACAAGCCAGGATGTTGTTGGCCTTCTTGGCCACCTGAGCACACTGCTGGCTCATATTCAGCCGACTATCCACCATCACTCCCAGGTCCTTCTCTGCCTGGCAGCTCTCCAACCATTCCTCTCCCATTCTGTAGCTCTGCTTGGGGTTATTGCGCCCCAGGTGCAGGACCCGGCACTTGGCCTTGTTGAACTTCATGCAGTTGACCTCAGCCCATCAGTGCAGCCTATCCAGATCCTCCTGCAGAGCATTCCTACCCTCAAGCAGATCGACACACACACCTAACTTGGTGTCATCTGCGAACTTACTGAGGCTGCACTCGATGCCCTCGTCCAGATCATCGATGAAGATATTAAAGAGGACCGGCCCCAGCACCGAGCCCTGGGGAACGCCACTAGTGACTGGCCTCCAACTGGACTTGGCTCCATTCACCACGACTCTTTGGGCCCGGCTATCCAGCCAGTTTCTAACCCAACGAAGTATGTGCCAGTCCAAGCCAAGAGCAGCCAGTTTCTTGAGGAGAATGTTGTGGGAGACGGTGTCAAAAGCCTTGCTGAAGTCAAGGTAGACCACATCCACAGCCTTTCCCTCATCCACCCAGCGCGTCACTTTGTCATAGAAGGAGATCAGGTTCGTCAAGCAGGATCTGCCTTTCATAAACCCATGCTGACTGGGCCTGATCGCCTGCTTGCCCTGCAAGTGCTGCGTGATGACTCTCAGGAGGATCTGCTCCATGAGCTTCCCTGGCACTGAGGTCAAACTGACAGGCCTGTAATTTCCCGGGTCTGCCCTCCGGCACTTCTTGTAGATGGGCGACACATTTGCTAGCCGCCAGTCAACTGGGACCTCCCCTGATAGCCAGGACTGCTGATAAATGATGGATAGTGGCTTGGCCAGCTCCTCTGCCAGTTCTCTCAGTACCCTTGGGTGGACCCCATCCGGCCCCATCGACTTGTGCACATCTAAGTGCCGTAGCAGGTCACCAACCAGTTCTTCATGGATAGTGAGGGCCACATCCTGCTCCCCATCCCCTTCCACCAGCTCAGGGTACTGAGTATCCAGAGAACATCTGGTATTGCCGCTAAAGACTGAGGCAAAGAAGGCATTGAGCACCTCCGCCTTTTCCTCATCTCTTGTAACTAAGTTTCCCCCCGCATCCAGTAAAGGATGGAGATTCTCCTTAGTCCTCCTTTTTGTGTTGATTTATTTATAGAAACGTTTTTTGTTATCTTTAACGGCATGTCTTTGCACTGTATTACACTGCAAAGAAAGGCAAGCAGAAAACTGTTCATTAAGGTCACCTTATTACTGTGGCAGGTCTCACAGGGTCTAATATTCTGTAATAAAGCTGTAATAGTTCATTCAGAAGCCTGGTTAGTTGCAAGAGCTAGTGAAGGTAAGGTTGGTGGAATGGAAAGAAAGAGTATTTAAAGAAATGGCACAACAAACAGAGGGACAAACATAAATAAGTCTCTTGTCTTTTTAATCTTGAAACATTCACGCCCTTGTTCAGAATGAAAAAGATGCCCAAGACAAGCAGGGTATTGTACTGAAAAATATTGGCTGCCTGATGGCTTTAGAAAAAAATATGCCATGTTCACAAATACCTCCCCTGACCTGTTTATTAAAAGGGACAATAAATGACTGAGCAGTGAATATTCAGGGCCTGGGAGATTTTATCAGGCATAATGTTTCTGGAAAAAAAAAAAAAAAGTATGATACAGTTGGCTGTGGGAAGAACTATGAGTTCAGATCTTTCTTAGGTCAGCTGATTTTGTTCCCTTTCTAATTCCATGTACAGTTTCTATTTAACATTTCACCAATCTTCTGGGAAAGTCTGTCAAACAAAGGTTTTGAACGTGACTTGCACAGATTGACGACTGCCTTTCACAGCCTGGACATTTTATGAAGTCTTTCACGGATGACCGTGTTTTGTTTTATTTTTTTTTAATGTATTCCATAATGTAAGAATTCTGAACTAAGCCACTGTGATTGCACTTAATCAGCTTGCAAACAAGACACAGAAAAGAATTCATCGTATTACTAAAGTGAATTCCTGCTATTTAAGGATAGTGTCATTATGAATAGAGCTTATTGAAACCAAAATGCCTGAATTTATTTATAGATCCTATGTACAAATGAAAGGAGCAAAAGAGTTTGGAAACAGCTAATACACTTGCAGTCATGTTGGCTTTGCTGGAAGTTAGTTGCAGTGGGGACAAGTCATCAAGGGTGAGACTGTGCTCAGCGTTTACCTGCATCCACTGCTGTTGAAGTCTGCAGGAAATTCTTCATTTACCTCTCAGGAAACAGCGTTATGCCATAGTTAAGTTCTTCTAGAAATCTTACACTTCTGGAAAATGCAGAAGACTACAGCTAGTATGCAGCATTCAAAAATACTAAATATTTTTCTCATGGAAATACAGAGATGTTTTAGAAACCACTATCAGGTTCTGTGAAGTTGTAATACCCAGAATAAGTACAAATAAATAACCCCTCGGTTACTTGTGCTTCCCTGTGCTGTGATGCTTAAAGGTGCTTCTCTAACAAAACCATTAGATTAAACTCACACACACACACACACACACACACACACTATTAGGCTAAGATTCTTTTCATCTGCCTGGGAAGAGCAACAGCTTTAAAAAGTTACAAAAAGAACATTTTTAGACCGTATTTAATCACACAGAGGAAAGATGATCCAGTTAGTGGTTTCAAATATTTTGTACCACTGTGGTAATTTCTGGTGCCAGCATACCACTAACATCTGTACTATTTCACAGAAAGCACTGCTACAGACACTGTGTACACTACCAAAGATACAAGGCTTACACATGAAGGTACTATTGCTCCGTTGCATGGCTGTCAGTCAAGAAGAGCCCCACAGGATTTAGTGGAGTTACCCTAGCAGAGAAGAAGAGCTAGATCAAAATCAGGCCTTGTATAACCACTAAAAAATTGCTTTTTTTTTTTTTTTTTTTTCTTTTCCCTAAATGTGTAACTCATTAATCCTTTGAAAACAGCTAATACCCCACTAATTCCATCTTTTTCATAACCAGAGAGTTAGGCATTTTCTGGCCCTAGCCCCACTCATATATCATGTTAATTAATTGAAAGAACTGCATAGATTGACTTTTGAAAACGTTTATTATTGTTATTAGTATTTTTACTCATGATAATCACTGCACAACACACAGTCTGCTGGTCACTGTCCCAAGGAGCTTACTTAAAGGCCTTTCTCCCTTGTTCACTGACTTCCAAGAGACATAGGTTGGAGCCAAGTAGAGTTGCAAGTTTTCACTTGAGGGCCATATCCTAGCATGGAATCTGTTTCTAGCCAAGCTGACTAGGAATTTGGCTCACTTGTCCTCTGGCTCACTGTGGTATTGCCCATCAGGTTCATGATGACAAGTGAACAGGAAATTTCACCACTGCGTCATCAGAATACTTCAAATTGCTCCAGGTGCAGCATGGAGCCAGCCCCTTTGTAGGAACCCTGAGAGGTGGTACACAATGAAATCACTGTCTCTTGCGGGCTTGAATAGGCTGTGGTGAAACCTCCCCAGGGAGACAACGGAAGCCCTATCACTTCAGTCATTTAGAGCTGGATAGTAGGAAACACTTATGAATGTACTGTAGGGAGCAATTCTTCTTGGCAGGGACTAGGTTAAGTGATGTAAGGGAGGGTTTTTCTGCTCTTATTTCTATGCCTTTGAGGGTATAGTGTTGCTACTTGGCATTTTCAAGCAGAGGCCTGAGCCTCAGAAGGAATGATACAAAAGAGGAGATAATCAAATAACTGATTTCCTTGCATGCTTTCTCTGCATTCAAGGAGCCTTTAGAAGTGAGATGCTGGGCTAGATGCAAACACCGATAGAGTTATGAGGCGCTGAGAAGCAATGTGCCCCCTTGGGACTGCTTTTCCTATTATTATCTTCGTATTTTCTGTCACACCACCATGCAAAGATACTTTCCTTGAATAACACTGGAAGGCTTCAAGTCCATGTCCAAGATTTTTCCATGCTCTGATATCCAGAAGAAACTGGCAGATAATCATAGCTTTGTAAAGTTGAAATGGAAATAGAGCAATTTTTTTAAAAAAAGGAAACAAAATATTTGTTACTAATCAGATGGTGATCAATGATAGATATACTAGCACTGTAATATTCACTTTCGTGCTAGTTCTTGCTAATCTTCTATCAGTCTTTTTTTCAGTCTGTTTTTTCCTCAGCAAGTTTTTCATTAAGCAGATGGAGGTTTGCCAGATTCAGTTTTCACTCACATCATTGTAAATCATGACTGAAGCTTCTGCTATTATTCCTGCTTTCTCCAAGTAAAACTGAGATGAGCTTTTAGGCTCTTGCCTTGGGGCTCAATACATCTTGATACCTTTTGGAGAAACATTTGAAAAGTAAAAGAACTCTTTGGAGGCGTCTTTACCTTCCTTCCTTCCTTCCTTCCTTCCTTCCTTCCTTCCTTCCTTCCTTCCTTCCTTCCTTCCTTCCTTCCTTCCTTCCTTCCTTCCTTCCTTCCTTCCTTCCTTCCTTCCTTCCTTCCTTCCTTCCTTCCTTCCTTCCTTCCTTCCTTCCTTCCTTCCTTCCTTCCTTCCTTCCTTTCTTTCTTTCTTTCTTTCTTTCTTTCTTTCTTTCTTTCTTTCTTTCTTTCTTTCTTTCTTTCTTTCTTTCTTTCTCCATCTCTGCCTCTTTCCCATTTTCTTTGTTTGCCTGCTGCCCCAGGCTCATGTCATTTCCCCTGACTTTCTTAAAAAAAATATATATATATATATATATATAATCATGATGAGCTAGTGAGGTAACTTGGAACATCTCCCAGCATTCCAGCAATGTTGTGGTAAAAATCTGGAATGCCACTGTTCAGAGCTGTTACAACGGCATCCCTACTCCTTCTGCCATCTGTTTGTTCTCTCACCTGCAAGCCTGTTCACATGCTAAAATCCTCTCATGTCAAAAATGAGGCACAGTGTTAAGCTGCATAAAGGCATGAAATGTGAGACTCCAGTAACAGCAGCATACTTATATAACAGCATTTGTACCAGGATTTTCTTGTTGCCTTAGGTGGAGTTCATCCATTTTCTTTGTATCCTACCTTTAGGGAGTAAATTATTTAATTGTTACCTTTTCAGTTAACTCAGAGTCTAAGATTACTGTTGCACAAGTATCGTGATTATCATTTTAAAGTGCCCCAGGCTTTTAATACCTGGGCAACCTTTTGATAAGGTTGTGTTACAATGAAGTGATAACTCAAAAGCATGGTCAGTGGACTGTTAGCCCATCCATTGAGTTGTGAAGACAGATATGGTTTGGAAATACCTAAGTGGTTACGTAGAATAGATATGGGGAATGGCATGACAACCCCCAACTGAAACTGGCTTCCAATCCTAATTAGGTCACAAGTGACTCATTCCAAATTGCCAATACAATGTGCCATAAACCCACTAAATAATTGCTAAAGATGGTAATTTCTGCTCAGCAGCTGCTGAAGATGTCAGTCACTGGACTTATAGAAATGATGCTCTCTAGCACTCCAGCTGGGTTTACAAAAGCTGAAGTGGTAAATGCTCTTCACTCTAGGCCAAAAATGGTATTAGACCTGCTGGGCTTGCTTCTCCAGAGTGTGCAGGTGCTCAGAATTCGTCCCGACACAAAGCTGTGCTATTTACCAGACACCATGGTAGCAGGGTGCCACAGAGTATTTTGTTCCTAGGAAACACTTTCTTCCCCTTTCCTTTCTACTCTTTTTACTGATTCTGATGTTCCTCAAATAGAGTTTTGTATTTATCTGTCTCTTTAGATGCCTAAATCAGGGGTCTAGCATCCTTGGAACTGTAGCCCACAATTAATACTTTGAGGGCCCAAGTCACCTAACTGCTTACACTTTGATTTGTCTGCTTTGAACTGCTCCATAGCTTATAAGATGGTCATATTTCTCTTACAGATGCACCCCTTGCAGATCTGAATTGTGATTTCCAGCTTTGTATTCCTCTGTCTTGATTTGCTGTAGTCAATAAGTATGCACATAAAATACCTTCTTTCTTCCATCATATTCAATGTGTATTTGTGCTTTAACCTCATTCTTTTCTATGCAAGATAGATATTTGGTGGTGCAAAGATCTAAACGTTTTAGTCTAATTGAATGAGTACAGTTGTATATTGCTGATGTGATGTACACAATTTCGTGTGTGTATATATACATATAAACTGTGCGTGCCTTTCTTTGTTACTGGTACACAGTAAAGTCTGTCTTTGGCACCACTGTAAGAGACCTAGGTACACAGCTGCCTTCTTCTCCAGCAATTCATTGATATTTTGATTGTTGTGAAACAAAATACATTAATTTACTATTTGTGTACCTCTTCTAGCTAATATAGGAGCATAGGGGTGGATTTTGGGAAGTGGAAGATTGGGTTTATCTGCTAATTGGACAGTCTTGGCTTTTAAAATATCAGTAAAAATTATAATGAAAGCAAAACCTGACAGTACTGCGCTACTGTTCCTAGAGACACACACAGCCCCACAGCAGAACACCCAGCCGTTCTCAAATTATTCTGTCAGCAGTCTTTCCATCACATTGGTCTCTGTAATTAAGAAGATAAATTAATTCAAACAAGTGCCCAGGCCTGGAGTATCTGCTGAGGCAATACTGTCTGTTTCTGCCCTCATCCCTCCCACACCCTGGAAGCTGTACCTATCTTGGGCCTCCTGGCCTCCTTCTGCTGCTCTCTGTTCCAGCCCAGACCATGAGTGGAACCATCAGGCCCCTGCCTGGCACAAGCCCTCATGCTTAGAGCAGCAGACATCAATTTTGCCCATGCTGCTGGCAGGTTCTGACCAGGTTCTTGTTATCTAGTCACAAGCTCAAAGTCTGATCTCAAAAAGTATGATTCATTCCAGTTCTCTCTATGTATTCCTCAGCAGATTACACTGTCCCCTAGTTGCATGAAACTTACACAAGCCTGAGAGTGCTTGAGACAGGAGATCACACAGTGAGTATACGTGTTCCTTTGGGTCTAATTATTAAAAGTTGGCTTCCAGCCTTTTTTCTTGCATATAGCCTGGGTCCAAAGGACGTAGCCACCCTTAGTGTTTAGGAGATGCTAGATAAAGTGAAGTTGAAAAAATTGTGCTGCGTTGATTGCTGTAATTGCTGACACATTCCTGTGGTGTACTTGATCATTAGAACAGCTCACTTAAAACAATATTTCCTTTATAGAAAGGAAGTTGGTAATTGAGTTGTTATGCTTCTCTGCTTTGCATTTTCAGTTTAAATATTCAGCTGGCATTCAGTGTATGATTATTGCTTACCAGAGCATGTTGATTCAAATTTTCATTATCCAAATGCAAGATGATTTTGTTGAATGCTGTTTAACCACTTGATTGCTGCAGATTTTCATGTATTGGCCTTTTGGACTTTAGTCATGAATGTGGGCCATTTGGAAATGCTGTAATCTCTAGCTGCTCTGTGATGAAAATGGCTGTGACACAGATTTGAATTTGGTCAAGTCTATCCCCAAACCACAGTGACCAAAATGAATTGGTTGTAGAAACCATGCAAGGAAATACATTATGTTAAGTACAAATCTAGCTCTAAAGTGTATGAGACTAAGTGGAGTCTTGCCAAAACAACCCATTTTACTGGCTGGGAATGAGCTAAACCTGTAGTATTGATGAATTTAAGTGTTTGTGGTTGAAGTGTAAAGTGATATAGGGAAACAGCAGTCCTACACAAGTCCTACCTCTTCCTTCTAAGCTGGTAGCCCAAGGTACACCCAGAATGGTTCTTGTCATTCCCCGTCACTCAGTGTCACTCTACTAGCCCAGATGTTCCCACTCTCTGCTGTGAAATGCAATCATCCTTCTGTCACCCTCACTGCCCAGCAGTATATGAGCCCCATATGAATCCCAGGTACTTACCTTTGAGCTGCTCTCCTAGTCTATACCACCCTTCCTCAACTTTTCTTAGGAAACCAAAAAAGAATATACTAAGAGGGGTTTGCTTGATGGAAATGAAGAAGAGAAAGGAAAAAATCACCCATCTGTGAAATATTCTCTTTTCAGCAGAAAGAGCTCTTCTCAGAAAAGCCTAATGCTAGTTTACTGTTTTCCATGCAACCAACCCCTAAAGGACTTTGCACCATAAAAAATATAGATCACGGACTTCATTGTGTTAGGACTTATCTGACTTCACTTCAAGTTGGATGTCTTGTCTGAGACTCCTAACTCTGCTCCTCGTGAAGGAGTGACACCGGCACCTCAGGAAAGTGATTTGGTGCACCTATCTCAAACATCTGCTTTAAGAAGGGCTTGCCTGTGTCTCTCCACAGAAAATAGATGTTGAGTAGATGATTTACATGTACTTCAGCAAGGTGTTTGCTTTTTGTGTCTCAGGTTAGGAGAGATGAATCCTGCACTGAAAGGGTCATTGTGGTAGCTCTCACAGAGCGTGTGGGACAGTAGATGTTTGCATTTTCAAGCTGGAATTTACAAAACCGTTTACTTACTGTGAATATTGTTCTCCAGCATGCATTGGAAAGTTAGGAAGTCACTCTGAATAAAGTCCTTCTGGGGGAGTTGAACGTATGGTGTCTCAGTAACAGCCACTGGCTTATTTACTATAGCAATGGAAAATGAATACCACAAAACATTTCTGGAAAATCCCGAAACAATTAATGCAATTGTAAACTGCCTGGGCATGTCAGCTAAAACTTTAAATCCTGCATACTTGATTTAAAAGATAATTTAAATCTCACAAAACTACTAAGGTCAATAAATCCTCCATTAAAACAGAAGCATGCTCATAAAAGTCATCCTCCATGTACTGGAACTTTTGTCAGCAATGACTCACTGTGCTCCCTGCTCTTTCTGAATGAAATGCATCTCCCTACCATGAAACATTGAGTTCACACTCTACACAGATTTTTTATGAGGTCTGTAGTCTTTCGACATTCCTTGAAAAGAATTTGTAAAGAGTATTCCAAGTCCAAGTCCAAGATCTGATAAGACATGATTCTGCCATGAATTAGCACAGAAATACTAGTTAGCTATGTTTGGGCTGATCACCTAATTTTCTTTCCTTGTCAGCAGCAAGAAAAATTCACAAGGAGAGCCATCACATTCTAAAAACGGCACACAAAATAAATGACTGGAAAGCCCTTCCTATTTCTCTTCTACTAAGGATTTGAGGTGCCTAAGAAGGTATAGGTGAAGTAAATGATAGTGAACCTAATTCCAGGTAAGACAGACTATTCATCTTTCCAGGATGGAAGAACTTGCTAAGCAAGCATCTGACTGTGCAGCTGAGGAATGCCATGTGTGACTTCAAGTTTTAGTAAGACAGTTTATTTCTAAGTAGCCTAATCAAGAGAGGATTAAAAAAATCCAGCTAATATTCACAGATGTTATCAATATGGCTCCACTTCTCTAAGCGTACACCTCTGCTTGCTTCACCTTTTAGCTATTTGAGATCTATTTTCAGTTCAGTCATTCTTAGGAACTCTTCACACAGATGAACTATAAACTGTACTGCCAGCTCAGGAAGAATAACAATGAAAGATCTACTACACGGGTTTCTTGAAGCTCCAGTTTTCTTTTAGAGACTGTTATAAGGCAATTGGATTGGTTTTCAAGTCAGGCTTTGAAAGAGTAACTCAATAACAGAACTGCTTAAGGTTTAATTGTTAAACGATGCAATTACTGCATAGTGTGAATGTCTCAAGTTCAACCTCCAAGTAGTCTTTGAGGTTGAAATGCATTGCACCAACAAATGGCCTTACAGTTTAATGTCAGCAAACCCTTTTACTGGCATAATTTTTTCTTTTCTCACCATGCGGGTAAAAAAAGGGAAGTATGGGGTAGTCTCCCTCCTCTGTGTCTCAGATGTTGTTTATTCTGCAATGCAATATTTATTTTAGCTTGGTATTTATTTTAAAAATGTCTTTGCTAGACTTGAGTGTGACAATTTTGAGCCTCACAGGGAAACTTTAACAAGTTATGAATAACCAGAGAGTGGGATTTCAATGTAATTCAGGAATGAGAACTAAGCAAAGAGAAGAATATTCAACCTTTTCATGGAAGGATTGAGTATTCTTTTCAAAGTCATATATCAAAAACCCACATACAATGGAAACATTCTCTCTCCCTAGAACATAAAAGAAGAGGGAACTGCCTGTTATGTGTTCTGAAATGATCCCTTTTCATTACAACTTCAGAATTTTTCTCTCTGGGGATTGCTGACTTCAAACCATGAAGAAAGGGAGAAACGACATCATACTATTTCCATTAAAAGAAGCCATGTGTAACCTATATTTTTTCCTTTCCTCTTTCTTTTTTCCTATTTCACAATAATATTTGCATTCCAAAAAACTTTTTCTCTGTCTTTTTTTTTTTGATGCACTGAGGTTAAGCAAATGATGTTGCTGCCGACAATGTTGTTCATACCACTTGCGTCTGCCTTGTTTTAAGCCAGCAGCAGAGAAACTGCTATGTCTGTGTGAAATTCATTAGTAAACAAAACATTCCATCTTTCTTCATTTGGCCCGATCCTTCTTGTTTACCATAATTAAGTTATAAGAGAACCATCTTACACAATAGGAATACAAAATTCTCTCAGTCTTGTAAATGCATAAGCTAGAATTGACTTTATTTTTTTGGATGATCCCGTACTCAGTATATTCAGAAAACTATTGCAAATGGAAAGTTAGAAAAGAAATGAGAATAAATTTAGATAGCGGAAATATTGAGAAAAGGCAAAAAGTATGACAAAACAAAGGTTTTCTCTGTTAATAAAAATAAATTATGAAAGAACACCCAGTATGACACAAAGTGCATAAAAAGACCAGCAAAGTCCCAGAGAATAATTTTCCAGGCCCAGCAAGACTGAACCAAGAAGCTGACTTTGGTCATTTCAATATTAGAAATAAAAGGTTATTTCAATGAGAGTTTAGAGAAGAGAAATAAAAATGAATGTGAGACATAAATAGACTAAGTTAACACTCATCAGTCACATATTGTTCTTTAGATGTTTGTAGTGCATTATAAATTAACTTCCATATAATATCTCTTCAAGGCAGGTACATTTTTTAATTCTCTTTTTATATACCAGGATACTAAACCAGAAGCTTAAAATGGCTTGATTGGGGACCACATAATACGATGAAACCACTTAATTCTCGTCCTTGCATTTGTTTCCCTAGGTGATAATGCAGCACTAATCAAAAGACCTGTCTAAAGTATACCATGTAATGCAGATTTGCTTTATTTTCTAGTCAAATCAGTGCAATTACAGAAGCTGTAATTCTTTATGAACTGATGAAATGTGAGCTATCATAGGGAAAAAAAAAAAAAAAAAAAAAAAAAAGATGATACAAAATGACAAAAAGTCAGAAAAAGGTTATATGAAATATTTCATATTTTATAAATAAAAGGTACTAGGAAAACATTCCGATGGTGGTATCTGGAGGCCTGAATTTGTTTCTCAAAGCATATTTTACCAATCCTGTTGCTGCTGTTACTTAAGCCTAGACTGTTCCGACTCTATGCATCCTGACAAGATCATGTTAATAACATATAAATTGATTTGCAGATTACAAGAAAAATTAGGAAGTGAAGACAGTAAATCTTGTTATGGGTTTTGAAACTAAAAGGTATGCTAAAGATGTTCATTGCTACTATCATATAAAGAAAATGGCACTTGTAATAAAATAGCATTGAACAGGATATATGATTGTTATTGTCTTTTTATTTTTGAAAATAACCACACAGCATAGCAACATTCATTTTGGATAGCCTTTTCTGGAATTTAGGAGCATAACATTGAATCCTGAAGCACTTCTGTTTCTTCCCAGTGCTTCCAAAGACTGAGTCATGAATATATTTATTTCTTTGTCACCGACTCATTCTCACTTCTATATTGGTTTTCAAAATGTTTTCAAAAATGTTTGCTGAATAGCTATGGGAAGTGATCTGGACATCCAGTGTGTTCCAAATGATGTTAGATTCTTTCTTTGTTTTATGAAAGCTGTGTTCTGCATTATTCCCACCCTTTAAGTGGTTTATGATCTTTTCCCACTGCAAGTCATCTGCAAAATTGATTAATATGCTTTCTTCCAATCATTCCTGAAACTATTGCATACACCCCATGCAAAAACCCCAGAAAGCACCTTCTCCCAGTTAGCACTGGAGGTTTTTTGAACACATTTCTCTGCATTCCCATACAACAGATTATGACATCAAACTATGGAGATTAAGATCAGAGTCTGAACAAGCAGGAAGGATATATGTTTTTAGGGGGAAAGATCTCACACACAGAGATAATTTCAGTAAATGGCAGATTATAAAAGCTCAGCAAAAGCTTGGGCTTTAGATTGGCTTATTTTAAATGCTGTTCAGTCCTCTGCCACCTTTATAGCTACATGTGGTCCTGGTGAAAACAGAAAACTAACAGCATGAGACCCAGTCAAACCTAGCAAAAGTCTGGCAGAGGAATCCCTTATTTATACATATATATATATATGTATATGTACATATTTTGCCACATCCCCATGTAGCGATGCCACTTTTCACCATTTTTTTCCTTTGGAAGTAACTTGGTCTCAGTTCAGGTCTCAGACAATTTGAAACTGGACAAGAAGAGCCCCTTAAGATTGGCCACCTTCTCCTGCTTCCAGGGAAAGAACAACCCAGGCATGAGCAGAAATGCAACAGGAGATAACAGAGGGATTTCCCTGAGGGAAAGCAACTCTGGCCATCATGTCTCTGCTCATTCAAGTTGTCTTTTCACCTTGCATGAGAAAGGATGATAGGAGGAGAGACATTTGTCTGCATTGTGATGATCGAATATTTTGAGGTCTGCCAAGGCACAAAAGGAGGTGTTATGTCCCTGTTCTGGAGCCCTTGCTTTATGGAGAGCCCTGTTCACTCTTCAGTATAGAGTGCTAAGGCAAGAACAAAAGCAAACATCCCTTACACCAGGGTGGTTCTTGTCTTTTTTTGCATGGGTTGAAGCCCAGGCTTCAAAGCTGTGGCCAAGCTTCTCATGCCCACAGTTAGGCACCAACAGTTTATTTTAATAAGAAAGAGAAAAATATTGAGCTCTAACATTTTTTATATTTAGATACATTTCTAACAGTATGCTAATTATGATTATTAATTTGATGTCAACATAAAGATATACTGGATGTAGACAGTAGGATGGATTATTTTGAAAGTGCAGAGTAGCACAAATCAGTTAGAAGAGTGGCCTTAGTATTTGGATATAAAAAAATGTCTATTTACATGTAGATAAGTAACATGCCTGGATTTTGGAGGCCTGCTTGTCTTGTTATTTGACTAAATTGGGCAAAAATTTACTGAAACACAAGTATATGAGATTAAAAATTAGAGATCCAACTTTGAGAGTCAGAGCTATACAGGCATCTTTTTTATTAATCCACAATTCTAAAATGTATCCCTTTGGTCTCTCCTGGGCTTTTTCCTCAGCGATGCACCTTTCTCCAATAGAAAATACAGCTATACAAGCTGCCAGGCTCATTCAAGCATTCCCTATTTCCATGGTCAATAACACAAGAGTTGCATGACAACAGGAGCAGCAAAGCAATTTAACTCAGTCACATCATTAGGAAAGAGCTGCTTGTCAAGTCCCACTAAGTTAAATGTAAACGTTATTGTTTGAAATCACAGTTACCCCTGACTGAAGCCATAAGGGAGTAGAATCAGCCAGTAGAGTGCAGTGAACAATATTTTAACCTTTTCATGTCACTTGAGGGAAATTCTACTTTCTACAGAAAATTTAAGCTAATGCACTTTTTAGTTACTTTTTTTTTTTTTTTTAATTCATCATTTGTACTGTACACAAAATGATATTACTTTATTAGTTCACCTGACTTTTTTGCCTGATCACAAAATGATCCTCTTTATATTCTAAGCATTAATTTTAGAATATGCCTTTTAATCAACATGAAGCTTAAAAAGTGATCAGATGAAACTGTTTGTCTCTAAAAATAATGCCAGCAAACTGAATGTTTCAACACTTCGTTCCATTTGTACTTGCATTCAAAGGAAACAATTGATCGGATCCAAGTATTTTTTAATACTTAGAAAGGAAAGCAATCTTAAGACAAAGAAAATACTTTAATTCCGTGGTTTGATCCTATATTGTCTGGAGATCTGAAAATATCATTCTAACATTTCCCCTGAAAGGGATTCATTCATACAGAAAACCAAAAGGAAAGGAAGTGGGAAGGTTGTTGGGCAATGCTTATTTTTTGTGAACCTACGAGCTCAGGCTAGTGTTGGTTTATTGGGTCAGATGATACTTCATCACATGAAGAAACATCTTTAAGAAATTAGGAACATCCTAGTGGCTTAGTGTGAGCATTCCATTTATATTTGAATGAATTAAACAATGCATTTTCTTGAGAAGCAAAAGGAAACTTTCCTCCCCCTAGTCTTCTGATGTTTAATTTTAAAGTTTTCCAACCACATATGGTTGATGTGTTTAAGACTGCTGGAGCAATGAAACCAAGAATAAGGATTTAGCACTATAATTTCATGAACGTTAGGAGATATAAGACCCCATTGTTAAGAAGTATTGATTGACTCAGAAATCAATCTCTTAAATATCCCCATTTACTAGTTAAAAAGAACATGGTTTAATTGATTACAGCAGCCTGCATTATGTCTTGGTTTAGAAGTGGAGATGGCAATTATTGTACAAGCAGACAGAAGGTAGGGTACAAAGGATAGAGTTAAGATAGATACAGAAAAATGAAAGACAAATCATATTGTATACAGATTTACTGAAGTCTGGAAGAATGGAAATACATGGTTGTTTTCCAAATAGCATTTTCTCCTGCAAGTAGTAAAGGTGAACAGTGTTTTTCAGGACAGCCATGAACCAGGCATATTGATGTTTAAGTTGGGAGAGTAAAAATAAAAGGAAGATTGGAACTGAAAGCTAATTCCCATGCTTCTACAAGGTAAAGAGCCAGTGGCAGGGGAGGAGTTAACAAAGACAGGACTGCTTAAGTTTACACCGATGTTTACCTTTTTTTTTTTTTTTTTTTTACTTTTTTTTTTTTTTTTTTACTCCTGAAACTTACAGAAATCCAGGAGAACTGAAAAGGGTAAATTTTTGGCAACCTCTTTTTCAAAATGGAAATCTTTATTTAAAGATTCAAAGGCACCTTCTTCTGCCTCTTTAGCTAGGAAAATTCAGATAAAGCTCTATGGAAGAAATCTCAAAATTTGCCACATTTCGAACTTTAGTTTGCAGGTATTTCATAGAAGTTGATCTACGTGAACGATAAAAAAGTGGCAAATTATGGGTAGAAGAACTGGATTATACTTAAGACAAATGTCAAATACAGAGTGAACCAAAACAGAATTAAAATAATTAGCATTTGATTTGAATTATGTGGGCAGAAGGACAGTAAGCAAGTAAGTAAGAGATGAAGTCCCTTAGCAAATAGTGCAGTCTGACCGCAGTTTTCTGGGCACTTTAAAATCTACTAGGGCTTTAGTAGACCATTAATTACGGTATTTGAAACAGGGAAAAACTATACCTTGGTTAAGAAGGATTGTTACAAAGATCTGTCCTGGTAATGTTTGACAGAAAACTGTCTAAATCCAGGTAAGTAAAAAAAATGTTTTTGTCAAAGGTTAATCAAAGATTTGTGGTTTCAGACATAAAGTTCATACAACAAAAACAGAGCAGAAACAATGTCACAGTGATGGAGCCCTTCACCTACAAAAAGAGCTTCATTCAAGAAAGTATAGCACACAGAGAAGCTAAAAGTCTGGCAGAAAAAGAGGGCATGGAGATGTTACCGATGTACTTTTCTGATCAGGAAAAGATCTGCAGCTGTAGTTCATGAGTACTCACAATAAATTATCATCTTAAGCATGGAATGAGCACATTTCTTTCTTGGTTTGACTTATACCTCTCTGGCAGCATTTTCCACCCTAGTAAAGGTGCCTCATTTTCTCCCTGTCTTTTCCCTTGAGGGAGTGTGCACTGTCACGGTGCTTCTTCACTTTATCTTTCTCATGGGTGATTCAGGGCTACTTTCAGCTCTGGTCATCCTCTGCACCCAGAATAAAATTTTATATTAACCTTGAATCATCTGTTTTTCATCTTGCAGTGCTTGACTCACAGAAGAAAATCTTCTGAAGCACAAGCCAACTAGTCCAAAAGTATGATTTATGGTTGCACTTCATCTATGGAGAAGCATTTGTACAAAGCGTGAAATGCACACGTACACAGTTTATAGACACCGCTGACAAATACTAGGTAGACAAATAAGACAATGGCTTTCTTATTATTGTATAATAAAAAAGTATTTGTATACCTTTATATAGCTTAGAACTTAATGCAAGATCTAATAAAATCTAGTGACAACTTTGCACTACATTCACCTATTTTCAAAGGTGTTTTAATTTTTTTAAGGCATGCCCTTGGACTTTTGAAGGAGCATGAAAGGTAACACTTGTGTAAAAATGTGTTTTATTTTTGAAATTTGAAAATATCTATCTGCTTTATAAATAGTCAAAATGTTAAAAGCATTAAAAAATATCTCCTATTCATTTTGTAGCAAGAACAACAACAACAAAATCTCTGCAAGAGTTACTTTTGTCCTAGAAGTATTTAAATCTTTTTTTTTTTTTTTTTTTTTTTTTTTTTTTTTTTCCCACATTCCTCTTATCCTAACCATGGCAAAGTCTGTACTTTTTTTGTTTCTTTATTTTTGTTTTACAAAATGTCCACATTTTTAGGATAGTATCCTTTTTAGGTGTACTTATCTACTTAAAATTTAATTTTTCAGTTAAAAGACAGTGATGCAAAATTTTTAATTGCTTTATCACTTCTAGCTTGCCTACTTATGTGAAGAGGTAAAACATTTTTGAAACGGTGCGATTATTTTGTCATCCCTTTGTTTTGTTTCTCAGTCTAAATAAATTGGATCCACTGAATTATTTTGTATTGCTCTTCTTCCTTTTGTTTCATTCTACCTAGTCATGTCATTTCATTGTATGCGGCTCTTCCTTCTACAATTTCCTTCTACATTTTATGGTATTTTTCTGGCTGTAGTAATTCCCTGTTTTTGAAATCTGTTCATATAATTTAAGGATCCTGAAGACTTGATTCTCCTTTTGTACCATGTTTATCACATCCAAAACCCATTTTCAACCTTTTTGACATTATTTGCACCAGACCACAAGGGAGAACACTAAATATGCTTCATAAATTCCCATACTTAAGCATCAAAGAATCTATACTAGCCCTACTGGCATCGCAAACCATATTACATCTTTTGTAGATTGATACACATCTGCAGGGGGCAAGGTCTTTCTCATATTTCTTTAAAACTGTGGCTTAAAACTTAAAAAAGATGAATTAACATTTTAATACAAACACGAGAAGATCGTTTACTTGCGAAAATGCACTGAAGTCATCCAGAACAGCAGACTCCAAACAGAAGTGCACCACATAAAACATGCCTCCCTCTGTGGCCACAACTCTCTCTGTTTCTTGTATACAGATGTTAGTGTGGACAGTATGGGGAACATCTCATGTTGCGCTCTGATGACTACCAAGAAATACTACTGACAGTCTCTGCTCTCTGTCTCTCTCTGCATCCAGCTCATCCCTCTGCTCCACTGTAGGGAGTTTACAGTATAAATTACAAGGACACTAGAAACTTCTGGCATGGTACTGGAGGACCCACAGAGACTTTGGCACATTTGCAGAAAAGGAGGTATTTAGGCACATAAATCCTGGCTCTCAGTGATTTCAGTGGAAGCTACAGGACTGCATGAAGCTGGAGGGTGGTGGGGAGAAGGCTGTGTTGAGGAGTGATGCACTGGGTGATGCCGGTGGCTGCCCCATCCTCACAGCAGCTGTTAAGCTGTCACTGGAGTGAGGTCCTAATACCTGTGTGCTGGCCTTACATACATAAGAATCTTTCAGTCATAACACTTTTCAGTTTTTCTTCCCCAAAGACAAAGTCAGAATCCCTGTGTGGCACCTCAGACTACCTGAACTGTATACACAGAGCATGAGCCCATGGTGCAGAACACTTTGGAGTCACATCTCGGTTTCCCACCCTTTGGCAGACAAAGCAGGGAACAGCCAGAAGTTAACATGCTAACCCTTCTACACTTACAAGCAGAGGCAAGCGAGTGGAGGGCAAGCTTTCTGCTGTGAAACACGTATCGTGTAAAACACAGCCCTTGGAGCAGGACCCATCAGCTATCTAAGCTCTGCAGTTGCTTGTTTCCCAGCCCTATGAACCCCGAAGAGCCAGAGAGAGAACCTCCCTAAACTACAGTTTGGCAGTCGGCACAGCCTCATGGGGAGTGGGGCTCAGAAGAGAAAAAGCCAAGTTCAGGTCTTGTATGTTTCTGCTGTGTAATATATTTGCTAAATCGCTATTAAAGAGAATCACAGAATCACAGAATTTCTAGGTTGGAAGAGACCTCAAGATCATCGAGTCCAACCTCTGACCTAACACTAACAGTCCTCCACTAAACCATATCCCTAAGCTCTACATCTAAACGTCTTTTAAAGACCTCCAGGGATGGTGACTCCACCACTTCCCTGGGCAGTCCGTTCCAATGTCTAACAACCCTTTTGGTAAAGAAGTTCTTCCTAAGATCCAACCTAAAACTCTCCTGGCGCGACTTTAGCCTATTCCCCCTTGTCCTGTCGCCAGGCGCATGGGAGAAAAGACCAACCCCCACCTCTCTACAGCCTCCTTTAAGGTACTTGTAGAGAGCGATAAGGTCGCCCCTGAGCCTCCTTTTCTCCAGGCTGAACAAGCCCAGCTCCCTCAGCCGCTCCTCATAGGACTTGTTCTCCAGGCCCCTCACCAGTTTCGTCGCCCTTCTCTGCACCCGCTCAAGCACCTCGATGTCCTTCTTGTAGCGAGGGGCCCAAAACTGAACACAGTACTCGAGGTGCGGCCTCACCAGGGCCAAGTACAGGGGGACAATCACTTCTCTAGCCCTGCTGGTCACACTGCTTCTTATACAAGCCAGGATGCCGTTGGCCTTCTTGGCCACCTGAGCACACTGCTGGCTCATATTCAGCCGACTATCCACCATCACTCCCAGGTCCTTCTCTGCCTGGCAGCTCTCCAACCATTCCTCTCCCATTCTGTAGCTCTGCTTGGGGTTGTTGCACCCCAGGTGCAGGACCCGGCACTTGGCCTTGTTGAACTTCATGCAGTTGACCTCAGCCCATTGGTCCAGCCTATCCAGATCCTCCTGCAGAGCCTTCCTACCCTCGAGCAGATCGACACACGCACCTAACTTGGTGTCATCTGCAAACTTACTGAGGGTGCACTCGATGTCCTCGTCCAGATCATCGATGAAGATATTAAAGAGGACCGGCCCCAGCACCAAGCCCTGGGGAACGCCACTAGTGACTGGCCTCCAACTGGATTTGACTCCATTCACCTCGACTCTTTGGGCCCAGCTATCCAGACAATTTCTAACCCAACAACGTGTTGGGTTAGAAATATTGAATAGATGCAAAAATAAAATAAACCCCAAACCCAGAGCTTTTTTGTAGGTAGTCAGTTCATAAGACAATTTTGAGGGTGCTTGAAGAAGCTTTTGAGCATCTCAAAAGACCTCAACAGAGGAAAGATACATCTCAGGGTCTTAAGCAGGCTTTCATGTGAATTAGAAATTGGCTGCCCAACAGGCAAGATACTTCTGTTCATTCCCCATGGTAGAGCTTTCAGGAGTATACAGTTTTAGGACATAATATTTCTCTAAGTTTAGGCGCCACCTAGATTAGATTGAAGCTGAATAAGGACTTTTTAAGGTTTTATCTTGAAACTTAGTTGATCAATTGTCTCTCAAGATCCATTGTATTTCTCTCTATCTGATCTGTCTGCTATTGATTTTCTAACGGAATGAGGAAGGATTGGGCTGTATCTCACAGAAGCAAAGAGTTCTTGCCAAGTTCATCTGTTGTGACATTTTTCTGCCAGGTAATGGAAATGTTTCATGTTTTGTGCCTTTTTTTATGAACAGTTTTGCCACAAATTTTCAAATGTTATGGAGAGAAACTGCACTATTAATTGACAACGATATGCATCAAGATGAGTTGGTCATGGGAAAATATGCACCTTGACATCAACCAGAGCAGGAAAAGGAGGAGAGAAAGCATCATAAGGCATAGAACTAATTTTTTTTTTTTTTTTTCTGTTTGTTTTTTTGTTTGGTTTGTTTTGTTTTGTTGTTTTTTTTTGGTGGGAACAAGAGATGGTGGAAAGTAAGCTGCGGAAACCTGTGTTGTTCATTAAAAGAACACAACATTGTTCAGGCATGACCTTGCTCCTTTCTGTTAAAGACAGTATTGACATCTGATCTGATCTGGGAAAAAATGGCCAATGAAAAAAGGGATTTCAGTGAATAGGTTACCATTTAAACCTAGTGACAGGAGGACAATGAGGAGATATAGGCAGTTTCCTTAGACCTAATTCAGTAAAAGTTTAAGGAAATAGAAAGGCCCTCAGAAGCCCGATACAGTCTGGTGGCAGGGTGCAATGGGCTGCCAGCACTTCTTTGGAAGATCCGTTATTACCTGAAAATAAAAGATACTTCTGAAAATTGTGGTTAATTCTCCTTAGCTTTAGACTTGTACTATTTATTAGTTTAGATGCCACTGGCTCCAAAAGGCCCAGGCAGTTCCTATGCAATTAGAAGAAAAATATGTTTTTGACTATCAGGCAAGTTTCCCTCCCAGCTTTTGGTTTCCCGCTCAGGCTCTTTGTGAGGCGAATGGTGAAACCGGCTTTTGTGAACAAGGATCACACACGCAATCCAGATCCTTCGGACAAGGCACCATCATTCACGTTGCTCACATGTTGACAAATACTTTGATGCTGTTGCTAGGGAAATAGCACTGTGGCAGTGAGCACATCTCTGTTAAAAATCCCCCTGGAGGGTGACGGGGGTGGAGGGCAGCGGGACCAGATGGTTCCACTCATTCCCAGCACTTGGCTATCGCTCCACTCAGGACTGACTGGTAGCTGGCTTTTTAATGGGCTGTCCAGCTCAGGCGGCTTGTGGGTTGCTTTTCTTTAATTGCTTCTTCCTGAGAAACGTATCAAAGGCCATTTTCTTCTTCTACACAACACATGCTGTCACTCAAAACACTTCCAGGCACAGCAGCAGTGTGAGGGATCGTTCACGGGCAGTGGGGTGTTGAAACACGGGTGTGCGAGTGGTGGGAGCAAGAAGCTCAGGACTGCAGATCCCTGGCCCTCGTGGGTAGTTTTTCACTTTGTTCTTATGCTTCTCAGTGGCTGAGTGTTTTCTGGGCAGCCGGGTGCGTGCTGTGAAGGGAATGCTGCTGTGGGAGCGGAGAGCAAGGGCACGCCGATGTCACAGAAAATGCATTTGGAGACTTTTCTTTTTCTTCTCTACACATATAACTGTTTTTGTTCCCTTTCTGCCGCTTCTTGTCAGGGGCAGCACATCGGCAGAGAGGGCTGCTGCAAAACATGTTTCCCATCTTGCCTGAGTGCATGGATCCAGTTTCCCGTCCTTGATCCTGGATTATTTTCTCCTGTCATAGACAGCTGGCTTGGCAGCAGTGCAGCTGCAGGGGCACGGGCTGCGGGGTGGGAGGAGGAGGAGGAGGAGGGCCACAAAGGCCGCCGGGCGTGAGCCGCGCTCCAAGCTGCCCGCGGGTCGCCAGCGGCAGCGAAAGGTCCTGTGAAAGCCGGCGGGGCAGCCTCCGCTGGCCAGCCTCCAGCCAGGGCCGTTCACAGGCCTGTTCTCAGACTCGCCTCGGCCACGGGGCCAGACCGGGAGCAGAAAATGAATTGCTTTTTTTTTTTTTTTTTAATCGACCTCAAAGGGGGCCTGTTACAGGCAGGCCTACGCCTGGCGTTTCTGCTTGATCCCTGCTCGCCAGGCCAACCCGACCACCCCTGCCCTGGCCCTGGCCTCGGCATGGCAGCAGGTGACGTTCCCAGAGCGCCTCGGAGCGGGGCCTCCGCTGGGAGCGGGGCTGAGGTCTGCGCCCTGCACCTCATGCCCACCGTGGAGCCCCAGAGCGGATGTCCCCCATGGTGGTGGCACTGCCGAGGGCTCGCAGCAGCAGCGAGCAGGCTGTTTGACGGGCGGAGAGGCTGCTCTGCATCGTGTGGTGTCTGGGTTTTGCGGTCAGGCTTCAGAGAGTGTATCTCGGCTTTTGTGCACCTCGGGAAAAGAGCAGGGATTGACTCAAAGAAAATAAATAAGGACTTTTAAAGACATGTTTATTTATGGACGGGCTTTCATGCATGCATCTGACAGCACTCTGCATAAAATATAATTAAAACAAGCATCATTCTGAATATGATTCAGAAAATAAAAATGTCTTTAAATACAGTGTAACTGCCAGCAGCTCAACATACCTCATTCCTCTGGGGAAGGAGTAACAGAGACATGCAGTTATGTGACTACAGAAGCCATGAGACGAGGGTATTTTTAGGGGAAGCACAGCTCGGGGAAGTTAACTGACCTGTGACAAGGATCTAATGCAAGAAACGCTCCTGGAGCCTCCCAGCTCTGCAGTGAGGTCAGGCTGCCTGCGGTGGCCATCAGACCCATGGGGAGGATGTAGAGGGAGGTCAGGGCCACCAGCACTGCTCCTGAGACTGGCCTGGGGCACCCTTCGGCAGTGTATGCCCACTCTGCACCCCTTCAATCACACCTCCAAACTTGCAGGGCTGTTTGAAGGCTACTTAATTCCAGTAAAACAGCATGCGATCCTGAATTTCCATGATCCTGAAAATCCATGGTTTTCAACCATTTCTGTTCTTTTTTTCCTTTGTTCCCATTCAGGACTGCAAAAGGCGGCCTCCAAACCAGGGCCACAGGAGGTGGTCACCCCTCCAGTCATGTTGTACATGTTGTACAGCGCTTGCCACCAAAGTGGGATGGCAGGAGTTGGTTAAAGCCCTGAAAAGCTAGAAGTGTTTTTCAGCATTTGTCATGGTGTATGCCACTAGGTCTGAGGTGAGCCAGCATGTTTGCTCACAGCCACCATTGAGCAATCACGGATCAGCATGTGTGGAGCCTGAAATAACCTCAACCTATAATTTTGTTTCTTTTCCTTTCATCCTCTTCATCTTTGCATTTGCCAAGTCAGAAAAGGACCTATTTGGAAGGAAAACACTGGTTTGCTATCATGGTGCCAAGCTGGGAAGGGGAGTACGGACACACCTAATGTTTTTTACCTATGGACATTTTACCACAAAAGTGACCTTTTGAAGACTTTTACCAGCATTCTTTCCATTTGACATAGCAGGACAAGGATGTTTCTCGTGGGATTTTGAAGGAGACTTTATTTTAAATACCCATAGAAAGTAAAGTGCCAGTCTAGTACTGTCTAATTTTCCCACATTCTTCATGGCAATATAGGGAACTTTCAACATTTATTCCCTGTTACCTTCATCTTTTCTTTTTATTATATGCATATTTTTGGAGGAAGAGCCTCTGATTCATTTTCAGAGAACTGCTGTTACAAATCGGAAGCAAAAGCATGCAAATATTGTAAAGCACTGAAGAACATATATATATGTGTGTATTTATGAATGAATGAATACTGTATATTTTGTTCTTCTTCTTTTCAAGTTGTCTCATTCAAAGTCATCAAAAACTATTCAAGTCATCTCTACATATGCAGCACAATAGGTACTTGTCCCTGTTTATTTTTTTCTTTTCTTTCCTTGTTCCATTTGCAGAAGAAAATGTGATTCTGTTATATCTTCCAGTGCCACAGAAAGCAATATCAAAAACCCAAAGGAATGTGAATGGAGTCAGAATAATTTTTTTTAACTGTAGAATCTGTAGAGTAGATGTTACCATTAAGAAAATCAGTTGAGGATTGCACTTTTATGAAATCAAAGTCCTAAAGTGATAGATTTATCAGTATCATTGCAAATTCTTGAATTTCAAAGATTCTTTTTTATTGTCAGAAATGCTAGACACATTACCTGCAGAATTTTAGTTATACTGCTGTAGCTTATGTCTTCCATACAATGAAAACTTATACAAGAGTGATCTAAGTTCTTACTATTTCACTTAAACTGTGTTTTCCAAGAGGTCAGATTCAAGTCTTAGTTGCTTTTTTTCTTGTACTGTGTCTTGGAATTTATTTACGCACTTGTCTATATGGTGGATAGGTCCTCCATTTTAGATGGATATTCTTTCTGCTTTGTATGCATCAAAGTAGACAAATAAATGACACAGAAGAAAATGAAGCCAACTCAAAGCTTCATTTGAAGCCAACTTCAAAGCTTGGTGTGTTATATCCATACAGGTGCTTAAGTACAAGAGCTTTATCTTGAGCTTCATCTTGCCATTGTTCCCTGAGAGAACAGGTAGAGAGCAGGGAATTGAAAAGTCAGCCTTGGAGCTGGATTTTCTCTGCTGAATTGACTGGAATTTTGCTACTGATTTTGGAAGTGACATATGTGAACCAGCATTTTCCCACCTGCACAGGCTCTTTCTCTGTCACCTATTCCAGATTAAACACAATCAAGTGAGTTTCTTCATTAGGCAATAGGTGGTGACTAGGTCAATGCATATGACCTGGGCAATGCATTTCCTAAAATTAGTTTCTACTAATACAGGCAAAACCACAAAGCTCATAAAAATAAACAGATTCTGTGTGGTCATGAGTTTATGTACTTGTATATACCAGTGGTTAAGGCACTTGAACACTTCCCAGGTGTTAGCTGCTTAATGTGAGGGAGTGGGCTTGGAGTAGGAAAAGTAGTAAAGTAGTGCAGTAGAGATGGGTAGGTCAAAGGTGGTACATTGGAGGAACTTCCTAGGAAATTTTGCCTTTTTGTCCATTTGTCCAGTTTGGTGGTCTGAACAGAGGGCAGAATGGGATCTGCAAACAAAAACATGATGTAGGATGTCCTTTATAACCTTTGCAGGTATGACTTTTTAGCCTGGGAGACATAACTCACCACCACATGGTAAGATGAACTTGGTCTCTGACATGGAGTTTTGTGACCAGCATGAGAACCACAGGTGCAAAATCTTAAACTGCTGTATAAATGGGCTCTGACATCATCAAACTGCTCATTTTCAGGTGACATCTGAATGCAGATTTGTGAAAATTATATTTTGTCTCTCAAGGCTAAAAAATATGTGTTTTGTTCCTAACTGCTCACCAAATATCTCAGCCCTGTCCAAATGCGTGACTGTGTTTTCCCATGCACCGGGAGGAAATGGAGCGTCTCATTGCCCTGCAGCTGTGACTCCCCCTGCAGTGAATAGGTGATGACAGATGGGACATTGGTTTTGGAATTCACATGATTTTTGAAATCCCATATGCCTGTTGGTGGGCATGGCAGTGTTTATTCTCATCGTTTTACACCCAGGTTTTCCCTCTGCTGGTTTATCTTAGAAAAGATAAAGGCAATTACTATGTGTACATATATATATATATATATGTATATATATTAGTATTATTTGGAAAAAAAAAAAAAAAGCTTAGATATTTTCTGCACTTTTTCCACTCCTGCCTCTCACTATAGCCCAGCCCAGCCCACCCTGGGGAAACACTTCTCATGCTGAGGGCGTGCATTGTGTGGGTACTGGCAAGTGCTCAGGGGATACGCTAGGAGGGAGGCAGCAGCTGAGTCAGAAGCAGTGTGGTAGCGCTGGGCTAGGGGCAGTCAGCAACGAAACAGTGGAGAGACAGTTCTTCTGCTTCTGGCTGCTAATGAGCTTTCTGGTGGCAGCACCGTTCTCATCAGGCCTATTTGTTTTTACAGGCTGCCCTTTGTTGACATTAGGCTTGTTTTCTTTGCCATGCAACACAAATATTCTCAGGCGTTAAGCTTTCCTTGCCCTGACTGCCTTCTTCTCATCTGGGACCATGTAGGAGCTAAATTTAAACTTGATTGATAGCGTTTAATCCAGAGAGGGTCAGGGTACTATTTTCCTGTTAAACGTTCTCTGGTTTGCTTCTTCTGTTTACAATCATGTCTCTAAAGTACTGTACTCAGTTCTGCTTCCCAATGAAATCTCTTCTGCTTTCCTTGCTGCTGTGGGATGGTTGCTCTTAATTATGTGGAGCCTCATGCCGCTTTGTCTGATCCTAGATGGAAAAGAACAACAGCCATGGGTCTTTAAACCAGATGATGCCATGACTTACATTCTCCTTCCATTATAATAGATAGCAGGCCCTGAATTCCACTATTGTGAACCACTAAACATGGAAATACGAAAGAATTCCTGGTTCTGTTTTCCCTGTCCTGGCAGTCTTTGAGAAACATCTTCCTTGAGCAACCACATGTTCCGCATAACCATATGAGTTTTTTTTTTATAGCTCTGAAGACAGCAATCTTACTGTCTGTCTCAGTACTGGATGTAAGTAAAAAATTTTCTCTCTACCAGATGTCTGCACAGTCCTATGCACATTATTTGCACATACTTTTAGCATGAGAACTGTTGCTGACGTCAACTAACCGTATGCATAGGCTTTTACTGACTTTACCTATTTACTGTATACTATCAATGTCTCTGTGCTAGAATTCTGACATTCTTAGCAGCAGAAGAAAGATGGAGAAATTTAGGGCTAGGGAAAGAAACACCTCAAGCTTTATAAATTTTCACTTTGGAGAGTGTATGCTTTTATCAAGGAGATACAGTCTTCAGTTTTCAAAAATATTCCCAACCGGAACTAATGAAATAAACACACATGCACCCACACAAGAAAGGAATGAAAAAAACCCACCTGAACCATTAAGTGAAGTTGGAGTTCTTTTTAATGATTTAAGCCCCCCTGTACATTTGTTCAGCTCTGTAGTCATGTCATATTCTTTATGGTTTACCTGCAGTGTTCTTTAAAATACATTTCCTCATTGACAGTCATCTGCCTACACATGTGTATATAGTTAACTAATCAGTGCTTTTTCATGATATAGTCTATTGGGGTTAGAAATTAGATTTTATGACTTGTTGACAAATCTATCATAAAAAAAAATACCTGTCCTGACTCTGACACTGCTTTCAAGTAGCTGGTGTTTCCTGTTCTGACAACCTGTAGAAAAAAGTGACTTTAATATGCAGAATTTTGAATATAAATGACTTTTTAAATTATATCATAGCAGAGAGAATGGTCCTGGGCAAGCTGCTCTAGGTGGCCCTTCTTGAGCAAGGGATTGGACAAGATGACCTCCAGCGGTCTCTTCCAGCCATTCTGTGATTCTGTGAGAAAACTTCTGTTACCTCGCAATCTAGAATCTTGACAGTTTTCAAACACAATTATGCATTTACATGCTGCAAGAGCTGAAGAAGAAATCTTCTGCAGATTCATGCAGGTGTATATACACACACTCACACCCTCTACTTCATGGAGAGGGAGAACACATTTAAACAAGTACATCTTTTGAACCATGCTGTTAGAATCGTTAGGGCTGAACCACTAGAAAACCAAGAGCATCAGACTGCCTTGTGTATAAAAAAATAGATACTGCTTGAAATAATATTTGTCAATTGGAATTGAAAAATTTGGAAACAGAAAATTATTCTCCTGAGAAAACAAAAACAATGCAAAAAAAAATAAAAAAATCTCCCAAAGCCTAACAAGAAAACATGAGGAAAATAGATGGGAAGGACAGTCCAAGATCCTGTGACCCTGTGAACTGCTTGAAAATGGAAGAAGGATTAATTTATTTTTCAAGAGAGAATCACCAGTGGTTTTTTTTTGTTTTGTTTTGTTTTGTTTTGTTTTGTTTTTTAAAAAAAGGAAGATTTCTACATCTTACAGACAAAAGACAAGAGCTTCACCTAACCTACTTTATTTGTGTAAAAAAAAAATAAATCTAAAAAATTAAATTATAAGGCACTTGTGTAGTGCCTTCTTGACATTTTATCAATGTGGGATATAGAAGTGGCCACAGAAATGTCAGTACTAGTTGAGAGCGAATGTACCTATTTTTGGTCTTCCTTCTGCACAATCCATAAATGGATGACTAAAACATTAGTAAGGGCAGTGCTATACATCTGTGTTGCATGAGGAACCATCTCCTTTTGTTTGCTCCAAACCTGGATCTACCACCTTCATGTGATGGTTTCTACCAGGACTACCTGGGGATCTAGGTGAATAACTTAGGTATTAGGGTAGATGACTCATGGTGAGATTGCTATACTTAGATTAATTTCACTGTCAAATAATCCAATGCTGCTTTCTCAATCAGTTTGGAAAAGAAGTGATGTTAGGTAAAGAAAGACATTAAAACACATCACCATGTGTAGAAGCATGTGAAATTACTGCTCTGATAAAGGCAGTACTTAGTAGAGATTAGCTGCAGGAGTCATTTGACAACAATGGCTGTTTTTTTTTTTTGTTTGTTTGTTTGTTTGTTTGTTTGTTGTTTTTATCAGCTCCAGTTGATACAAATATGCTTGAATCTATGGGTGTTAGATTTATATCAGCCAAAGTTGTTTGCCTGAATGGTTCAACATTTTTCCCCCTCTTCATGCTTTTCTTTAAGCTCCGCAGATTTTCCTTCACCCTCAAAAATCATTATGTAGGGAGCAGAGTTAATGCAGATATATTTTTTTCTCACTTTCTTTTTGCTTACCTAAGTGATCCAAGTTGTGTGTGACCTTTTTTGGCAGTAAAGGGAGGTTGGGAAACACATAGGAGGTAGTGAAGGAGGGACCGTGGCTTTGGCACAGGTTTCTTCATAGACTGAACTAAGCCAGTCATGAAACCTCACCCTTGGTTTACAAATGCTAATTATCTTTTAATATTACCATTGTAATTAATGTTCTTTTCCCATTTATTTGTTTATGCCTCTCCCTGGGGGAATAATTTATATTTTCATTGTCTTTCTTTGTACTGAAAAGGCTAAAAACTTAATTTTAAAAATGCATGAAACTCAGTACTCCCTTCATACCCTACTGTAAATCACTTGGCATTAAATAGCTCAAAACAACATTACCTTAAATCTTGGTAAGTGTAATATATGGTAAATGCAAAATTGTCTAACCCACCAACCTGAAAACCAGTGTTTCCTCTGTGCAAATTTCATGAGTGCAAAAGAAAATCTGAATGTAGCACTGAAAGTCAGTTTTACCCCATCTTTGCCAATCTACATGCAAATGTGTATGTCTGATAGAAGTGTACATGTGGGGTTCTAGAAAAAGAAGCTGAGTTTTGGTTATGGGGTTCTTACCAGATACACCAGCATCTTTAGTAGAACATCAGGAGGCAACTTTTCTACTAATATGTTGATTTATGGTAAACATCATGATATATAATAATATAAAAGACTAAGATGTAGGAAATGTAAGGAAAATGTAAGAAATTGAAAAAGAAGACTCACCTTATGTTACTGCAGGAATTTTGTTTTTCCAGAGAAACTTTAGCAGAGGAAAAATATTTACATCCCTCCTTTGAGTGTCTTTCCTCTAGTCTCACAACCTTCATGTTGTTTAAACAGAAAATTCTTAAAATAAAAAGCAATCATGCAGGGGCTTAAATGGGACTCTAATTTACACTCTTCAGACTGTCCCCGTCCATCCTGCTTAATGTCTCTCTTTTATATGGCCTTTGCGAAGGTTCTGAATTGAGGAAGGCTCAATCCCCATCTCCTTTATCACTAATGACAAGAACTATCACTAATTTCAATTCTGTAAGATTAAACCTGAAATTACTGCAGATTGACATCACAACTAATCATGGAAAACAAATAAATACCCGTTTCTCCCATCTGGGTGATTTATTGGTAGATTACTTAATTCATGATGTTTGAGATTTTGTAAATCACTCATGAATAAATCCCTGTATCAATGTGCTCAGGACATGGCCCAGCATCAACTGCTGTAAATGGGAGCATTCTGTGGATTTTAATAATTTGCTTTTGAAACAGGCTTTTATTGCATGTCTTCTGTTTCTCTTTCCTACTGTAGGAGGCTCTGATTAGAATATTTCTCTCTTTTCCCTCTCTTCCTCCCTCCCTCTTTTTCACATTCATGGAAACATAATGCCCCAGACAAAACTGCAGCTATGGACACTACACAGATGCCAGGGCAGCATGTCAAATACTTTCTGTTTTCACACTGAGAGTGTAAAAATCTGTTGCCCTTTTTCTCTGCTCCTATGTCTACCAACCTCTTTGGAGTTCTTTTTTGCCAGATTTTGCTAGCCGCTAACCTAACACCCAAGTTGAACTAAAACAACACAGCCACAGGTAAGATAAATTCCGTAATAACTGTGAGGATCTGAAAGAAAGTACTTGGCAAAAATATCTCCTTCATTGAACGCGCAGAAGGTGTCCTGTGAGAGCTCAAAAAGTCCAAAAGTTACAAGTTGAGTCTTGGATCTCTCAGTTTCATCCTGGGTAGTAAAGAAGCAGAACTAACAAAAACACAAAACAGAACAAAACCTTCTGAGTCTTTTTCAATCCACAGCAACTGCCCTAGGGACAGTCTTGTCTATTATGCACTTTTCTCATAGGCTGTTTCTGGTAAACAGTTTGCCTTAAAAATGTCTGTCACTATTATCCCTGCACTTACATTTTGAATGCACAAAATGCCCCACTGAGACAGCCATGTAGTCAATACCAGGCTGTCTGATGGCACTCTGAAAAATATTCCTTGAGGATTGTTGAGTATAGCTATTTCTTGAACTTGCTCCCTGTGGTAGAATACAATTGCCTGAATTTTTCCAAAAGAGAAACCTCTTGTAAAAAAGTCCCCTGTAAAAGTAGCCTGGTGAGCTACTGGAGGACAAAAACCTTTGTATGAGGAGCTGTTCTCTGTAGAAATTCCTTTTATTTTTTTATTTTTTTTTTGAGTGCCCATTTCTTACTCTTTGCCATATGAATTGTCTGAAAATTAAAGTCCAAGCTGCATGCCATTCCTTCCTTAACTGCCAGATAGATTGTATCTTTCCTTACTGTGTTACCTGTACTGACAGAGAGAACCTGAAAAATAATCAAAACCCCCACAAATTCGGGCAGCATGTTTATGGTGGTTGTGTGTAGGACGCTATAGGAATATGAAGAAGTAAGACAATGTCGACTGACTTCATGAAAGTATTACCAGTCTATCTCTGTCATTCTACCATCTTACCCCACCTGCAGGCAAAAATATTTTCACAGTACAGTTCAGTTCCTGACCCACAACTGAAGATAAGTCCTAAAATATTAATGTGACCAATACATATTACAAAATTACAACCCAATTTGAGAAGAGTTCATTAAGGTCCTTACATCTCCCAGCAAGACAAAGGAGGATCTCTGAATTCTCACCTACAACAATTTGTTGTTGTGTGTCATAGATAAACAGTGTTATTGCAAAGGTGTAATACACCTGGAATGCAACTTCAGATTGCATTTGTCAAAGGTAAGAGTTTATTGTGTCCTCTTCCTCTGGTGAGACCTCAGCTGTCCAGACCACACTGAGGAAAATGGAAGGAACCTGGGACCCCACTGGCCCCTGTAAAAGAATTAGTAAGAAGAATACAAAGGAGAAAAAATAATGAGGTTAAAGAAACTTGACCTATGGGAAGGGTCAGAGGAAGGGATTTGTTTAGTCTAGAATTGACAAAAGTGAGGGAGGACATCATGGCAGTTTTCTAATATGTAAACAGTTATAAAGAAGATAAATTAATTGTTCCCCATATCCATTAGACTTAAGACAAGAAATAATCAGATTAATATTAAGTGAAGAGGTTTAAGTTAGACAATAGGAAAAAACACTTTCCAATATAGAAATATTGAAACACTGGAGCAGACAGACTAGAGAGTAGAGGGTTTCATCCATTGGAGATCTCTGAAAGAAGGGAAGATAAACCTCCCACTCAGATTGTCTTGGTAAATGTCATCCTATGTCTGAGTAAAAGGATGGCACAGATAACCCACTGTGGTACTTTGCAGCCCTATAAATCTTTTCTCTTCAACCACCTGTGAAAGACTACGTACAAAAGACCCACAGATGCATAATAAAATTCATGAGGATGGAATTTTGAGACAGCCAGCTAGAACCTTATTCTTTTAATCTACAAACAGCATGGCAGGACACAGGATGTGAACAAAACCTGTTCTTCTGGTTGTCCACCTTGAAAGCCTTCTTAGAAATTACATCCAGCATCTGTAGAAGCCTTGACCACACTCATCTAACTAGGACAAAAAGATTTCCCTGCTGCTTTATCCAGACTTCTGCCTAGAATGAAAACCTACATTTTATGGCTTCCATTTTCTACTGTCTTACCAATACTTTGACTTATTGCCAAAAAAAATATCAAAAATGCCCTGTGTAAAGGAGGAATCTCATGCTCCTCTACTTGCTGCACAGTTAGAAACAACTGAACTTGGAGCCAAGGAAATTGTTTGGTTTTCAAGTCCTGAGGGTCAATAAAGAAAGATATTTTTTTGAGAATTGTGTCTTTCTCTTCCTAGGTCTTCCTTCTCTCTAGTAACCTCAAAAACAGACCTGTTCTTTACTTACCAAAACCTAGAAAACATATTAATATAGAAATTTGATCAAAATCTAGTATTGCTGGTCAAAAAGGAACAAAAAAGTGTTGAAAAGAAACTTGTCACTAGTGCAGATCACTGAATATCCTTCAGCTACCTTCCATGCATCCAGATCCCTGATGACTTGCCTGATTAGAGGAGTTCCTGATATTCTTTGTGAATAGGACTGATTCCAACTCTCTCATTCAAATTTCAGCAATTGTCTTCCTTTCCAGCACTGTCTTTGATACCCACCTGTGTCCATGCTTTCCTGGCTTGCAGTGAGCCTTGGGGATGTCTCAAAAGGCTCTGCAGTCCCACACCGGGCCTATAACAGAGAATGCAGGAATGCTTCATGAGAAAGAATGTAGGGAGGCCACCAAGCTCTGCTTTGTCAGTTCTCACCATCCCTTTGGGGGGAATAAAACATTTAAATTGTTTCTTATTCCATAAAGTTGTCTTTACTCTTCTAATTACAACTGCATTGTTAAGCAATCAAGTATGGGATTTCTAATAAATCCAGCCAACAGCCATTGGCCCGATCTCTTCAAATTTTCCTTCAAGCAAGCTGTAGGTTGCGCAACTCTTCATTCGATCATGATATACACAGGAAGTTTAATGAAATACCTGATTCTCCCCTAAAAAGTAAAATCCATTACCTTTTTTCCAGAGGCAGCATTCAACCACATTCTGTAGCTTTCTGCCCTTGGATGCTACATTTGTTTCATCATTTCAAAATCCTTAATGTGTTGCTGTATTACTGCCACCTCACTGTAGGCAAAAAATTACTCACAGTAACTATATGCCACATTTTCCTTGTTTTTCCTCCTTTCTTTTTTGCCTCAGAACATGCTCCAATACATGAAAATGGGTCTGTCAAGATGAAAAATTTCCTATAGCCCATCCATTCATCTTTAGGATTTGAGATTCCCGTAAACTTTCTCTGTGGAAGTTTCTTCACATTTTATTCTTGTTTTCTTGACTAGCTACCTGTCAGTCTTCTCCACTCTACCACTCTTCTGGATTCTCTGTAGTAGTCTTACTCTCTGTCCGCTGCTCCCTCCTTTCAGCAGCATTCACACTCCACTGTATCAGCAAATATCCTTTCCTCTGGGTTTGACAGAGATCTTCTCATTCAGAATGAGACCTTGATCAGTGGTTGCCGTTTGCTCAGAAATAGGTCACCTTGAACTACAGAAATGATCCTTATGAAGTGAACTCTAAAAATTATTGTCAATTCAAATGATGTATCCACATATTCCACAAATCTCCATTTCCATATTCTTTATATCAAAGGCATCCTCAATGAATTGTCTCACTCCAGAATATCCGGCACAGACAATGCTCAGCAGAACAGCAGATTAAACAGGTCTGTACAGTCTAGATGACTAATAGAAATAGTCCGGGAATTCACCAGAAGACTATGTGTTGTGTTATCATAGAAAAGCTCTGTTCTACCCAAATCTGTCAGAGAGGTTGTAAAAGTTGTCAGAAGTGAAGAAATGTGAATTAAAGATATGGTTGCTTTATCATCCTAGAAATCGGATCCAGAGAAAATAACAGTATAGTAGGCCTTGAATTCTTTGCCACCTACTTGTGTTTCTACACCAGGAGAGACTCCTAATAATTTCAGCAAATGAGTCACAGCAAGAAAACACAAATAGGATTTGCATCCATGTCCATGGGTAGTGGAATCAAGTCATGCATTTGTGCAACAACATCCTACGAGAACTTTTTTGCTGAAATAACCATAAGCCAGAGTGCGATATTCTGCTCAAGAGTTCTTTCTGGCATCTCTTACATATCTAAGGGAAGACTCAGAAGCTGTTTGCCATCTCTGATGCTTACTCACAACAGGATATCAGGCTTTGGGTCTCATGGTTTCTCATTTTAGTACAGAGATTTGAATGAAAACAAGGAATCCAATTCATATTCTGAGAATCTCCTGCTTCAGGATGCTGGTGGCTCTCATAACCTCTTGAGTGGAGGAGCCAACTTCATGAAGATTCCCTACAGTGGATATGGTCATGCTTATAGACAAAAAGCTGGCAAACTTTTTTATTTATTTGTGTTTGTGTGTGTGTGTGTTTTGTGTGTGTGTGCGCGTGTGTGTGCATACATTTCTGGCATGTTATGGTGCTGGTGGAGATCACTGCTCACTTTCTAAAGACACATATGGTGTTTCCTAGGAGTATAAGACCGCTAGAAACAATTCCAGTTTTCCAGCAGCACTCCCCAGTTACCACTCACAGGTAGCAAACAAAATGAGGGTTGCTCTAGATCTTCCTTTCCCTTCAGCTCACTCCTTCTGGTTCCCTTGCTCCTTGATGCCTCTGAGTTCCTGCTCACCACAGGGTATGAACCACTTGTTACAGCAGCAATGCTCATAACCTGGGAGGGTAAATTAGTGAGTTCAGCCACATTTGGGAAGTAATTTCTGCCTCCAGCTGCAAGGAAGCAGCACCAGGTTACCCAGACCCTAATGAGAACAGGGTCTTTTCAAGAGAACTTTCTGAAGAACCTTCTCTTCAGGAGAGCTCTTTGACTTCCCCACGGGAGTCTGAAAACATCTAGCTGGGAGACGAGGGAAAAGCAAGAGCTTTTCTTTCCTTCTCCCTCTGGTTTAAATGTCCTGTTTTTATCAGAGATGAGCGATGTGCAAGTCTGTGCTGGTGGTTGTTAGCAATGAAAGTCATGTAAAGACTTTGGATTTTCAGGTACCAGCCAAGCCCAATTCCTCCAAATGTGGAGCTGTCATACATTTGACTGGTTGATGAGCTGCATTGCCTCAGACAAGCTTGACTAGTGTATGGAGATGATGCCATGGATAGTCCTGATGCAGCGATGTGATGAGCCTAGAACACAGGTTTTGAACTGGCAAGGGAAACATGATGGGTGTCAACTCAAAGTTCAGATCCTGATGGGGGAGTGTCTGCGGAGACATTCCTCTACCCAGGGATGAGCTCGCTGCACATGGCAGAAGGAACATTGCTGTTGCTTTTACCATAGTCACACAGAGTTACAGTTGTCTGTGATAGGTATGTATGGTTCAGAAGTTTAAGAAAAAACAAAGCTGTGAGTGGATTGCACATATAAAATGAATTTGCTGTTTTGAATTCCTTAACAGAGATAGAAAAAAATCCAGTAACTAGTTTCACAAAAGCCTGAGTAAGGCATAGAGAACGGGAACCATAGTTTTTATATGGCAGTTTTGCAAACAGTTGGGTATGTCTTTAAATGAAACCAATAGGAACATTAAGCATTGCCTTTCGGGAATATTAAACATGGAGATTATGAGCTGATCTCCAAGAACATAGCTTGGTGCCGGGTTCTGTTTTCTCATGTTGATTTTTCTATGCATAAATACTCTGTGTGCATGTACGCTGGGCTAGAACAATTTACTCCCATAACACCTCATTTAAAATTGTATTTAGTAGCTTAGACTAGAAGCTGTTTTATATTTCCTTTTTTTTTTTTTTTTTTTTTCTTCTCTTAACATTCAGTTTTAATATGGGGATTGCAGATGTATGGTTACCTGCAGTGTGGGAGGCAGTGTGGAGAGGAAGCTGGAAGGGGAGCACGTAGAGCCTTTTGGGTTCCTCCCTGTAGCAGAGATGACAGCTGGGATTCATGCGCCTAAGCGGTGTCTAAAGCAGGAATGGTCACGGGCAAAGTGCCATGCCACAGTCTATGGCATAAGACATTGAGAAATGAAAAGAAGAAAACCATGTTAAGATCTGCAAGTTACTTAAAATTTAAGGAAAGAAAACTTTGACTGCATTATGCAGAATACTTGTGAAAACAAACTTTACACAAAAGGATTTTTGGAAGTATTCTTGGTAGCCTCAAATGACATATTTCCAGTGTCTTTTGAAAATACGGAATGGAAGATTTATTTAAAGGTGCCTGTAGGGGGAGATGGTTGCCCAGGAGATTGGCAGTAAACATTTCATCTCCAGGTCACCAGCCCAAGCCAGCCCTGCTGACTAGTGGCTAAAAGTCTACTGCATTATTGTAATTAGGAAAGGACATGAATCATCTGAGAGTCTGTGAAGACATGAGAATGTCTGGTTCAATAACATATATAAATTATTTTCTTATAATCCTTTTGGGGATTTCTGAAGTACACACACAAACATCTTTCTGAATGTTTACATGAATGCTAGTCTAGAAAACCTAGTCATTTTAGATTTAAAAATACCCCTAACCTCATTAACTATATCAACTGAACTAAAATCTCCTCTCCTCTCCTCTCCTCTCCTCTCCTCTCCTCTCCTCTCCTCTCCTCTCCTCTCCTCTCCTCTCCTCTCCTCTCCTCTCCTCTCCTCTCCTCTCCTCTCCTCTCCTCTCCTCTCCTCTCCTCTCCTCTCCTCTCCTCTCCTCTCCTCTCCTCTCCTCTCCTCTCCTCTCCTCTCCTCTCCTCTCCTCTCCTCTCCTCTCCTCTCCTTCCTTCCTTCCTTCCTTCCTTCCTTCCTTCCTTCCTTCCTTCCTTCCTTCCTTCCTTCCTTCCCTGTGTTTCTTTCTCTCTCTCTTTCTATTTCTTTCACTCTTTCAGTTTGCTTGTGAAGTATCTTAGAGAAGACCCCAAATTTTATAAGAAGGCTTTATCATCTGCTTTCTTTTAAAGTATAGCAGACCATTGGAATTCTGGAGAAAAATAAATTACAGTTGGGACAATTTTCCTCTAGAAAAACAATAATAAACAAGGCACTAAACAAAATGTTTTGCAGCAGCCACTGTCTGAAGTGTATTTTAGAAAGGCATGATATGCTAAAAAGCAACTTGATCGGATTTGATTCAGGGTGATGTCTTTCTTTAATCCACTGGAGAAGAGAACAAAGCTTAAATGTTTTTATTTAATAACAAACAGACAATAATATCAATAATACTTCCCATTTAACTTATGGCAACCATTAATATGTGCTGTGTGCATACCCAAGAAAAAGAGACATTTTTCCCCATTTGATGGGTTTCATCCTTTGAAGCATGTCTCCACCAAAAAGCAGATTTCAATTTCCTTCAAGGACCACAAAATACCCAGCTCTTTTCCCCTCCCTCACTGTGGTTAGAAGTTTATTTTTCAGTTGTGGTAAGTGCTTTGCACCATATTTATCTGCATGTTGTTTGTTTTAGGAGTGGAGCACAGAACATGCTATTTTCAACATAGTCTTCTACCAGGGGAAAGGCTAACAAGCAAGAGACAGCACAGAAATAGTTTAATGAAATTGTTATGAGCAACCATACTGGTTGAATCAAAGAGTCTGCGAGAGTCTCTAGACCATAGTGGAGGAGCTTCTCCTGCAAGAAATATGTGACTGTAGGCTTGAACACAGGCCCAACCAGCAGTGGGACTGGGCTGCCTTTGGTTTGTAACCCCCAGGCCAGTCATTTCACTTTCCAAATCCTTGTCCACGTAAGGGACGTTTTCTATATAATTCCCACCCCCCACCCCCCCTTGCCTTGTTCACTATGCACTGACATGCATACAGGGCTCTCACAGTCTTTCATATTGCTGCAATGGCAAATTGATATTGACAGCTGGTGAAAGTGTGAAGTCTCATGGAAAGCAGGCAAGCCCTCCCTAAGCCAGGATTTTTGGGGCTAAGAGGGATCTTAGTTCATGTAATTTGGTTGTGCAATGATTCTACCACCAGTGATTTCAGTAACTCAGACATTTCTAAGGGGTTTGCAAACCTGATTAGAGTTTGGCCTTCTATTTTGGAGGGCAACAGAGAGGTGATGGTAGAGGTCATCATTGTGTAATGAAATTAAAAGGTTTGTCATCTTTTTTTTTTTCCCCTATGTGTTCTGAGGCAAAGAGGGAAAAGGACAGTTAAGCCAATATTAAAAGGTTCATTAAATATGTTTGCGTGTGCACAAGTGTGTACACATGCACGTTTTCCACATTACCGACTCAGAGTTGACTATATTTTTTCCCCAAGACCATCTGTGTGAATGGAGAACAAATATTGTAAGGCATCTCTAAGGCGTCTCAGCAATTTGAAGGGGCTGATTTTAATTCATTGTGTATTTTTTTGTCATTAACATCTGTTTAGCACAAACGCTCTGTAAACAGTTGAATGGGATGACCTAGAAGATTTTCTTTGAAAGCAGGAAAAAAGAGACATTGAAACTTCTGATTTTTCCAGGTAAAACTCATGAGGAAAATTACACATTTCTTGTATGCATGTAGAAAGTATGTTTTGTTTGTTTCTTGATTTGTCAGGTTTCATATTTTTGCTTTGAAATTGCTCATTAAGATTCTGGCCTTTATTTTCTACTTGAATTATTGGATATTTTGCAGCTGTGATCATCCTGATGCCAATTTCACTACAGTATCGTTCTTTCATCTTCTGATACTATTATGTTGAAATCAGAATAAAATTTATATGTCCATCAGACTTTTGCAATATTGTTTTTACGTAACATTGCTATATTTTCTGAAGTGATTTTGAGAGGTATTCAAAACATTTTTTTTTGTTGCAAATACATTTTTGTTTATATTTCCAGTAATCCTACTCTGTCTTGTATTCAAAGTCATTTTTCACCCCTACTTTTTGCCCTTGCTTAATCATTTTACCTAAGCAAAGAACAGTTCAATAGACCCTTTGACTTCTGCAGTTGTACATAAATGTCTCTACCTCGTACAGAGCTGTGTTAGGCAAAGTGGTTGAGGGAGGTGGTCCTTCCCCTCTGCTGAGAACTGATGAGACACCTGGAGGGCTCGGTCTGGTTCTGGGCTCCCCAGTACAAGGGAGACATGGATGTGCTGGACTGAGTCCAGCAAAAGCCACCAAGCTGGTCAAGGACTGGAGCACAGGACATCTGGTAGGATGAGAGGCAACAGATTCAAATTGTAAGAAGAAAAGCTCCATTTAGGAGTTGTGTTTTCCTTCCCTTCCCTTCCCTTCCCTTCCCTTCCCTTCCCTTCCCTTCCCTTCCCTTCCCTTCCCTTCCCTTCCCTTCCCTTCCCTTCCCTTCCCTTCCCTTCCCTTCCCTTCCCTTCCCTTCCCTTCCCTTCCCTTCCCTTCCCTTCCCTTCCCTTCCCTTCCCTTCCCTTCCCTTCCCTTCCCTTCCCTTCCCTTCCCTTCCCTTCCCTTCCCTTAGTGCCATCAAACATTGAAACAGGCATCTGGAGAAGTGAAATCTCCACCCTTGTAGTCAAAACTCAATTAGACATGGCCTGAGCAACCCTTCTATCTATTTTATTCTGGTTATTAATATGGAAACATGGACCATGATATAGTTTTGCTCTCTGATTGCTATGGCTCAGCCACTTTGATACTATGAATAATTGTATTCCTTATTGTCTTTACATGCTTCTTCTCTGCGTGTCTGTCTTTCTGTGCATTAACAATTGCATGCTAATAGTAATCAATGTGTTCCTGAACTCTGAGAAAAACTAAACAGATGAATAATTATTACAATGTATATTTTTTGATTTATTGTGGAGATCTGATTTGGTAGCATGCTTTCATAGAAACAAAAGATAAGTAATAAATAAATAAATAAATAAAAGCCTTATAAAAATTAAGTTCTTATAAGGCATCATTTTAATCTGAAATTATTGAAATGTTGATAGTGGGTTGAAAAAGAAAACATATATCAGCAGAAGAAAACAGAACTTACATTATGAAATACAAGTGTGTTCCCTCTGCAAAAGTCAGAAGTCTGTGGTTGATTTCTCTTCCACCAGAAAAAAAGAAGCAAAGCTTAGAAAAGTCAGCTTCCAAATATGCTTTGTCACTTTCAGCCTCGAGTAAGACTTATGAACTTTTTTATCATACCCAAAATCATATTTTCAGTATTTGGAATTGCCTTTTCACATAAAGAAATTATGCATTAAAAATTACCATAATTTCATAGTTAAAAGAAAAAAAAAAAAAAAGGCTTGAGATGTATCTTACCAGTCTGCTGGGGTTTCCAGCAGCTACAAGGGAATATTGCTTGAAACAAAGAATAACGAAGCAGGAAATAATACACAAGGGATAGATGTGCACCACAGAGGTATTTAGCACTTGGAAAAATGTGATGTTTCTTTCACCAATAAGTATAGCATACCATTAAGATAAAGTAATGTCAGAGAAAAAGTGGCCAACAGTATTTTGAATATTATTTATCTAAATCATGCCACATCTCTGACTTGAGATGGAGGCTGAGATTCGAGTATGCAACACGTGCCCCCAGAAGTTAAAATAATATGGCCAAGGAAATGCTCTCTGTTATTGGTTGTATAATAAATTGACATCATAAACTTTTAGGACGTTTGGAAAACTGCCTTTTTTACATCAGTTCCTTTTTTGTGTTTTTGTGTTTGGCACAAGCCTCTTAGAATTGATGACACTGAGGCAAAAATGCTGTGTATATTGGATAACATTTATGTGTGGTGTAATTTCATCCTGGGTTTTCATCAGAAGGTGAATTTGGCCCATTGAAAATGGGATGTTTGTCCATAGCTGGAAAAGCTTTGGATTTCATTAGTTGTTGGCACATGGATAATTTTTGAATAAAATATTCTATTTAACTAAATAAAAAAGCAGAGAGCCTGAACTGCAAATAAAATATATGAATGGAAGGGGTGGGAAACTAAATGGGCATGAACTGACACAGTTGCTCTACTTTTAAAAAGTAATTTTTAACTAATCTGCAATCCAGTTCTTTTGACTGCATTGTTTTTTGCATGTACTTGCATGTACGCGTTGGGACTTTGTATTAGCCTGCACAAAGTGTCAGATCTAAAACTGAAAGAATGGAATTTCAGTGGCTCTCCTAATGTTAACAAAAGCCATATTCCATACGGTCTTTCATCTAAATCCCTGCTTAAGCAGTATTAAGAAGTACTAATGGTTACAACATGACTGAAGCAAAGATGACTTAGATGACTTTTATTTTATTTTATTTGTAATTAAAATTAATCAAATCAAACAGATTTTACAGCCTTTGTAAAATGACTTTTCAAGACAATTCCCAGTGAAAGCCTTGACTGATTTAATATTAAGAAATATATAGAGGTAAGCCAAAAGTTTCTTTACTAAAAAGCTATAGCATATCCTGGTTTAGGGCCACTTCCAAGTTTTTAAAACCTACATTTAAAATAGACATTTTTTTAATACTTAGTTTCATGTCAGAGGGAGTTTAGGAAAGTTTTGTGCTAAAGTGTGATATTTATCATCATTACTGCTAAAACCAAACTTCGTTCTTCACCAGGGAAGGTTGGATCAGCTGAGCTCTGAGGCCCCTTCCAACCTGGGCTTTTCTCAGATTCTGTGATTCTTTCTTTCACTTCGGTTCACGTGAACTTGTACCTCTGCATTTCCTCTTTGGCATCATATTAAAACAAATTCACTGTCAGGATGAAGCTTAACTGAACTGTATGGAACAGTGAATCTTGCATGGTTCCTGTTTACTGTTTTTCGTGTGTGTTTTTTTTTTTTTTTCTTTTCTTTTTCTTTTTTCCCCCGTTTTTTCCTGCTGCTTAGCCCAGGGTACTCATCAGTGTACAAGAAACATTTGGTAGAGTCCACCTCGAGTGTGGGCTGATTTCTAGCAGCCTGCTCCAGGCTCTTGTGCAGCATTCACATGGGAGGCTTGGCAGAAGCCCCGTGCTTCCTTCCCTTTGGGGACATTTAGAGGGAGAGCCACTGCTGACCTGCCCTGAAATGAGCACTCGTCCTCCAGGACAGAGGGATTTACAGAGCAGCAGCCTGTGCCAGACATGACAAGGCTGTCCCATGCTGTGCTGCAGCATTGCATCTAATGGCAATTTGGTTTTCAAATAGTACAGGTTTGGGATAAAATCTAGGCTTTATTTGCACAGAAAACACTAGTTTGGTAAAAGACCGGCTGGGACATAAGCTGAGGCATTGCTGCGCAGGACAATGGTATGTGACAACTAGCAGGGAACCTGTCAGCTACTACAGGCTCTGCGTGAAACAGTGATGCCAAGTAATGCTGAGTCCTGTGGATGTTGACAGGTTAATAAAAGCAAGAGGTCTACAAACCAGCTAGCCCAAAACCTGCAGCTTTAGCTGAAAATGCCTGCGAAATGAATGAGCTCCAGTAGCAATGATGAGGATGTTTGTGTGGTCAACAATTTTTGTACACAATGGTTACTGTGCATACATATGAAATATGTACAGTTATCTATGTAGCTAATTGGCAAAGGCATAACACTATGCTTTTGGAAGTGTTTTGTTTATGGAGAGAGACTGGCTATTAAACTTGGTGATCCTAGCTGCAGGGTGGTTATACCCACTGCTTGATGTTTGGCCAGTATTCTGCTGCCTGTCAAACTGCCTGAATGAAGCAAACTTGAGTAATGAGTCTGATATCAAGTCAAATTTGTAGCAAGGGGGGGGGGGGGGTTCGTGTCTCCAGCTAATGGGAGTGGTAGCCCTGGGAAAAAAAGTCATTTCCATCTCCTAGGAATCCTAACTCAATGCCAATGCCTGCTCTCCAAGACCAGCATTGTCTCAAGCACTGATTCTAATCAGGGACCAACGCAGAGTCTCCCTTGTTCATGCCCAGCTCCATTTATCCAGCAACTCTCTTAAAAGAACTAACAGAGCCAATTGCATGTGCTATTAGCATGAAGTCTTCACCTACACAAAGGCACATGCAGGGTGTGTTTTGGGGGTGGACCTTTTGCCTAAAGGATCCTAGACCCCCCTGTGCAGACACTTAGTGCCACCTACCACAACATTAACAACCTATCCAACTGACAGATGCCCAACAACACCAGGAAAAAATTAAATGGAAACTTCAAATCTAGTAGTGTATATTATGTATATTATATTATTATGAGTTTCAGCACACTGTAAGCTATCTCTTATACCGAAGAGTCCTAGGACAAACTTACCCTTAGATCCATTCAGCAACTTTGCAAGCAGGTAATTTGCTGAAGTCAGTAGAAAGTACGCCAGGGTGAAGGCTGCTTTGGGAACAGATACCTTCCCCTTGTGTGACTGGGCAGAAGCAGCTATTAAGCAGCACTAGGAAAGTGTCAGAGGATGCATACGTGAAGGTGTGCTTGCCCTGTTGTGACATTGTCATTTCTACTACTGGAGAGCTGCAGTATTCTATATCTCCATGCATACTGAGAACAACTACATAAAACATGAAGCAGCACATCATGCTCTGCGTCTTTCCTACAAAAACTGCGAGAAAATTAGTTTGTCCAGCTTTAGTTACTTACTCTGGAACCTGGCCAAGATAATAGGGCTAATCTCATTCTTGCCAAATCTGTGTCACAGGGTATTCATGTGGTCAGCACCTTGGCGGATACATTATACGCAGCCCCTGTTTAGATAACTCTTTTCATACAAATACAGAAGGATCTGGCTTTTACATACAAAGTAATCGTGAACCGGAATGTACTTATTGCATGAGTGAAGCAAAATATTTCTGGAAAATTGTTTTCCTCCTCCCTGCTAATCGGTTACAATTACATGGGATGGCCAGGGTGTAGTGCAGATGGAAACAATCAGGGCTCAGGAAAATATTCAGTTTCCATTAGCAGTTTTTCCCCCCCCAAAGCTTATAGTTTGATTACTCTTATTTTGATGTTCTCCAATCCCTTGCAGCATGAGATTACCTTCTTCCCTGAGAATATCTTGATTACAAGTTTAGGAGCACGGATTTGAATTCAGTCAAACCGTTGACTTCTTCAGAGAGGAAACCCACATCTTGCCCAAGGTGAATCTCCACAGACTCCCACTGTAATCTGGGGACTGGCAGATGATCCTCCAAACATTGATTCACAGCTCCCACTGCAGGCTCCTGCTCTGAATCTGACACCAAAATTAGGTGCATAAGATAAGGCCAAGTCAGCATTTTTCTTTGACTCTTTCCATTGGCTAATGGACCAACTTGAGGGACATTTGCTAGGACAGATAGTTGTTTTCAGAGAAAATACTTAACGTCCAGAGAGGTGGTATAGACATGTACAAATAAAACATGAAAGAAATGTTCTCAGCTGCCACTTTATGCCTGATTGACCCTTGCCTTGAGGCAAGAAACAATTCTGCGGAGTCACTATGAATCTCCCTATTCCCTGTACAAAAAATTATCCCCATCCTTACCCCCATGCAGGAAGTTCCAGCAGAAGACATTCTGGGGGCAAGCTGAGGAAGTGAGATAAAATGCCTAAAGGAATTTCATACACTGGTGATTTTGTAAAGGGTCATTCCAGAAGGGATGCAAGTCGGGGTTACTGGTACTGTACCAAGCTGATCCATATCAGGCCTCAAAAAAATCACATCACTAGCATTGGCACAAGGACATAGTTCCCTGTTATCCTTAATACAATCCAGTATGGAGGAAAAAGTACCAAAGGGAAGGCATGACAGATGTGAGTCACCTCTATTAACTTGCAAAAGTCATGTACATGTGTCAAAACAGCATATTAAAATGGATTAGCCATTCATACAAATAAGAACAGCATGTGCATTTGTTTCAGCTAGGATAAAAATCACAAAGGCAATCAATTCTCATGAAACATATGTGAAAGAGAACTTGGCACAAGGGATGGCTTACCCCAAGTGTTCAGATACACATTTTAAGTTTGCATGGTATTTTTTTTCAGCTTTCAGGTTACTAGTCAGCTCCAGCAGGCCATAAGAAACCACAGCTTGAAGGGAAAAATAATGATTTTGCACTCTCAATTTATTCTATACAGTAATGATTTTTTGTCTCATTTGAACTTTTTTCCATGTGGCTTTAAATCCTATTCATATGACCATGCTAAAACAACATTAAGCTGCACAGTAAATACATTGTAATAAGTACATTTTTCTGGACAATAAATATTTGGACATTTTTCTATGACTGTTTCAACAATAAACAATTTTACCTTATACATAGCTGCTATTTAGCATGCATGGAGGATATTTTCCAGCAGTTGGACTTCCACTGTCAGCCACGCATAACAACCATGTTGATGGATAAACCATATTTACTGGCAATATTTTGGATCAAAGAAGATTATGGTTTAGGCAAGTACTCATGTTTTGTTATTGCTGTATAATATTCCCAATAAGTTGCTCCTTCCACTGGGATTTTGCAAACAGTTACCAGTCATGTTTCAGAGGTGCTAAGAAATGTCACTTTGCTCATCAGTTCTCACATGCAGCAGAAATGTATTGATGAGTAGCTCATCCCTTGAAGTAGGGACGCAGCTTCTTAACTCCAAAGCCTGCTGCCACGAGCTCTGTAAGAGCAGGGGGTCAGAACACAGCTAGATGGGCATCCAGCTTTGCTGCCTTACAGCTGTCCTATTGAAAATCAGGCAGAGAAAAACATTTTAGGAAGATAAAATTAGAGTAGCTGGTTTCCTCTCATTTTATCTGACAGCTCAGCATATCTACGCATTGCCTGCTTTTAAATTAGACCCTACAGTTCTGTTTTCTTCAATGACAATGACAAACTTACAGGGCAATAGTACTGCTTTGGAAAACAATTAAAAGGCCTGAGGTCTTCTTTTGGTCACACTTCTGGTCAGTGCTCTTGTGGCTGAAAAGAAGCTGCAAACCTGTATTTCCAACCATTACAGTGGCTTTTCTAAAGAAAAAGCACTTTTTACACCTTGTGCAAAATGCAGCAGCTGCTTCAGCACACAGCCCTGAAAGTGCAAGCCTACTGTTGGCAGAGACAGGTGTCACAGCAAGGCAAGGCAGGAGTCTCGGGCTTCGCTGGTGACTTTTGTGAAGTATTGGATCTATTTGGTCCTGGATAAATTGGGGAATATGATGTGATCGCAGCAACAGGTACCAGATTGTGTCCATCCAGAGAGACTGCTGCTTGCTGCTGCTGAGCCAAATTGGCTTTGATTGAAGGTTTGATTCTCAGGCAGTTGGCTGATAATCTATTTGAAATCTTTTCCTTGTGTTCAATTTCTTATTTTTTTTAACACACTTAAGTTGGTAACTTTTATGTTTCTTTTTAAATGCCAGAGATCAAGCAAATTAAAAATAACCTCAGGGATCTCTGAGTTCCTGAGTTGTTTTTTTTTTTTTTTTTTTTTTTTTTTCCCCTGTCATTCAAGGGTGGAAAGAGTTTTCTGCTTTAATTAACTGGAGAATAAAAATCAGCATCCAGCTGAGTTGCAGGGTCTTTCTTCCCGTGGAACCAATTCTCCCACAGAAAAAAAGATGTTTGCGCTAGGAACGCCGACTCGAATGCAATTAGACCACTGTGATCAGAGACGTCAAGAGCACCAGAGATTAACGTTGCATTAAATCCTCGCGGCTGAAAAGAAGCCACAACAGTCAAGCCCCTTCTCCCTGGACACCCGCTATGCTTCATTGCCCTCCCATTCCTCCTTTCTTATATTTCACAACGCGGGTGTATACGTGTGCGTGCGTACACATATGTGGGAGGGTGCTAAGCTTTGCTCTCATTATGCTCTGTTTCCTCTGGTAGTGCCTGCCTTCCTCCCTGATGTTTGCACTGCTGTGAGTGCCAGCAGCATCTATGCACACTCAGTGAATTATGCAGAGTTGCCTCAGAAGCCAAAGGAGGAGGTGACAATTGGTGGACATCTTTCTCTGCCTGACAGCATATGTAGAAACGGTCCAGCTGGACAGGCTCATTCTGTGCCGAGGGGACTAGCGGATCATTTCTGCAACTTACTGGCTTGAAAGCTCAGCATTTTAATGCCTCACTGAGTAGAAAGCTATTGGGCACAAAATCCTGAGAACATGAGAACAGGCCTTGGAAAACAGTGTTTGTGCCTCCCCCTATCTTTCCATCTTAATTTCAGCGGGCAAAGAGTATAGTCAATGTTGAAAGGAGAGGTATAATAATACTGGTAATTTATAATCTGGCAATAGAAGGCAATTTATAGAGTGAAGAAACAGCCGTTCAAGTTTCTGAAAATCCCTGTAACAAGCATAATAGTAGCTGAAGTTTTTTGCCTTCCCCCTGTCCCTTCAGAGAGAGCTCAGCTGATACAAAGCAGTGATGGAAACACCAGTGGGCTTTCATTCTCAGAGCTGGTCCCTGTAGCTCAGGTGGAGGCTCGAGGGCAAGAAGGGGCAAAAGCAAGTCCTGCTGCTGCATTTGCCTTAGTTACTAGACTCTGGTCTCTCATCTTCTCATCTTTCAAGATCCGGAAATTATTTTAACTCTTAAAAGAGTTTAAAGTTTACTTCTATTACAGTAAAACCTAAAGCAGGACATGCAGGGGGCAGGGGGAGGGGGCTGTCCTTCTGTTAGCGATGGTCCCATTGCCAGTGTGGGAGCAGACTGCTGGTAATGTGCTTGCCAGGGCATTTCCAGCCAAAGGCACTTGTCTAGCTCAAAAGGCTATTCAGTTCTCAGGGGAATGATGTTCTTGGGCTGATCCTTCTGGGTGACATTCTGTACTGTGCCTTGTCTTCACTGGGAAAAAAACAAAAACAAAAAAACACTGGTGCTATGGGCATGTTAGCTCGGGGTTCCCAGCCATTGCTGGAGCATCCTAGGAGCTACCTCTGAGCTGGCCATGGGGTCTGCACAGCCCCAAAGCTGGCAGGAGCAGTAATGCTGTTTATACTGTGCATCACAAAGAGGTCCTCAGCCCCAGCGCTACTGCCCAGGGTAAGAGAGAGGACACCCCCCCACACACCCCGGGCAGCTGTGAGGCACTGCCCGTGGAGACTTTTGAGCAACTCTCCTTGGTTTAAGAAGACCAGCAGACACTCTCGACTCTTAACAGACTTTGAAGGGGAATTGTCTTAGAAGCAGTGGTTCTCCCTAAACCTTTTTTCTATTATGGTCATTGTACAGACAGTGAACTTAACACACTGGTGCTTGTACACTGGATTCATAGCGAGCCCTCCTGTGTCATCTTATCTGTGAAATTGAAGCGACACCTTGAATCAGCATCTCTTAAAGACAGGTCTTTGAGGCAATCAAAAGATATATAAATTATATCTACTCTGAATAATAATAATAATAAAAAAAAAGTGTCCTTAGGAGTCCGGATAAGTAATTTTTAATTTATGCATTTGGCCAAACACCAAATATTATGAGCCAAATATTATGAGAACTGTAAAGCAGTTCTGTATGAACATTTGACTTGTAACATGATTATTCAAGTGCTTAACTTGGGACGCACTTCAACATTTTCCTCAGTTTGGAGTCATAAAGCCAGTTCTTACCTCTCCTCATGCCATGGAAAACAGAAACTCAGAGCTGCTCAGGTTATGCTGGAGTCTCTCAGGAATGGGATAGCACAGACGTGAAGTCCTCTGCCTGATCCCCAAGCAGACCTGCACAGGAGTTCTGCAAGTGTCTCTTGTGAGTATTGTTTCGGGCAAAGAGTAATTTTTAATTTACCTCTTACCATGTAAAACATCACATTTTTTCCAATTATATTGTTACTGCTTAGCACATTTGTCCCTGAATTACTTTTATATGTCTTGTAAAGAAAAATCAGCTTGTGAATTTTTTTGTTTGTTTTGGTGCAGGCAGTGTTTGCAACATGTCTGCAACATGCAGATTTGTTAGAAAATGGGAAATTCTAAAACAATCCCATGGCAGAAAGTGAAAAACAGAGGCAAAGAGAGTGTGAATGTAAGAAAGCTCGGTGTTGTAAACTGTTCTGTGAGGCAATCATGCTCCATACAGCAAAATAAAAACTAACATTTTTTACCTCTGACAACTAGAGGATACGAGGGTTTCACTTTTCTCTTATCACGCTTCTTTCAAAAGGAGCCACACTACAAAATAACAGATTCACAGAAACATGAGTTTTGGATGGAAATAAAGATGAGGTGCAACAGATATGGGACACATTATCTACAAAATGTTATTAAAAAAAACACACACACACACAAAACAACAACAACAAAACAGTACTACCAAACAAACAAACAAAATCACTACATCTTAGCATTTTATGTTATATTGCCAATCAATTGAAGTTCTAGATCTCTGTGAGCAATAGGCTGTTCTTACATATCTATTGACTTTCTGAAGAAGCTTGCTAAACTATATCTGGAGCCTGAATTAAGTCGTGTTATATCCTTGCTTCCAATTCATAAATCCAAGTAACTTGGCCTAAGGGAGTTTTAAAATGTATATTTAAGTATGTCTTTTTAGTGTTAAATTAGAAATAGAAGGCATTACATTGGTAAGACAAGTAAACTTTTAAAATAAGCCAAGTTTTACTGGTCCAAGAATTACTTGTTGACCTTTCTAACATGTATCAAAGAATGATAAGTAAATGTAATAAAAAATAAATAAAAATTGTGTTTTTCTCTATTTGTATAAGGTTAGTTGGTTATAAGGTTAGTTGCAACCAATTATTTTAATTTAGCCTGGGTACAACATCCATAATAGCAAGCCCTAGAAGAGCATGTATGTGCAGCTATGTAGGTGGATCTCTATAATTTTCACCTAGAGGGTATTTTTCTTACATGCTGTTATTGCCACTGTTTCCATTAAATATCCCCTGTAGCAAGCACAAATTCACACGTGCTTCACACCTTCCAGACACACAGCCATGGTCACACATCCATATACAGATACAATCTTGGAAAATTTGCTGCCAGTTATTCATTACCAAAACCTAAACCTGTCTGCCTGCAAAAGTCATTATTAAATATGGAAGCCTAAAGTAAACTTGGTAAGATGTGACTTATTAGCCTCATGCTTCAATTTATCCATCATAATCTAGGAAAGGAATATTGTCAGGCATTGCAAGAGTGTTCCAGTTCCCTGACAGTAACTCTAGGATTTCAGCACACCTGCCTATGGAGAGGCTCCTACTGCAGCTTCTGAAGCCACAACAACTGGCAGTCAGAGAACTCCAGCATGTAAGCATTAACCTGTACCACTTCTGTTTTCATAGATTACCCAGCAATGTCTGGACATGTAATTACTTATTGCTGGGCATTGTATTCCTGCATTCCCTATGGATCCTACAAACTACTTAGTTTTCTTGCAGGCATTGGTGGTTCTGCTGACATCACCTAGAGCCAGGTGAAAATGAATTTATAGTTAAAAAGTGATGAGGAAACTGACGGGGCTTTTCTCTGAAGATGGAGGCAGGTCAGCCCAATGAAACCTTTCCAAATAAATTTCCAAAAACAATCAGAAGCATGCAGGCAATTCCAGGATTGGAGCATGAAGGTCACAGTCAGTGGGACAGACAGTGACGCCAATCTCCATCTAATGGGGTAGGGGCTGTCTGCATTCCCACATCACATGGTGCTGGAGTGGGCAAGAGAAGGAAAGGCAGGGAAGGGGTGAAGCCCCCACAGCCTGCCGCTAATCAGTCTCCTCTTGCCTCATACACTTCCACCACAGTTTGGTCCCAGACTTCATCTTCTTTTGCCATGTTCCGGATTGTGCCAGCAGCCCTACTGACAGCTACCTACTCTACCACAAAAATGTTCCCCAATCCTCACCTGGAGGAAAGCCTGGAAAGCCTCTGAAAGATCACCAGGATGGCTCCAGCAGCACCTGCACAGCTCAGCTGCGTCCAGCTCTGCCCACCCTCACCTCACTTTGTTCTGGGTGTCCTCCTGCCCTGGTCACTGGACTGTGACCACGGCTTTATGGGCCCTTCTGTGATGGTTATTTAAAAAGGATGGAGGCAGGTGGAGGAAGTTCAGGAAAACTGAAGGAAAAGCCTTTTCTTTTATCTATTCCTGTAAAATTTGTAACCAGCAAATGCATCTTCTCCTTCCTGCAGTGATAATCCTGTCCCCCTTCCTGCGTGACCCAGCAGCAGCCCCGGCAGGAGGAAGTCATTTATTTCACATCCCGTTGTTTTGAGCATGTCCTGGCCGCTCAGTTGGCCCCCTGAGACACGTGTGTCACCCGCCTGTCCCTGAGCTGGCCTTCAGCCACCCTGCAAGATCGTGGGTGGCCTGCCGCCAGGCCCCACGGGGTACCCGCGGGCCTTGGCACCGCGCTTCTTTTTCTCCTTCCTCCTTTATTTTTATTTTTTATTTTTTGGTACTGTGAGGAGAGAGGCATTAGGACATCAAAGGCCAGGGAACGTGTTTTGAGGCTAACTGTGACAGGGAGACACATCCCGGCAGGAGTGAGCGGGCTGAGCCCTGCCTGCTGCCCTGCGGTGGCGTGCGGGAGGAGGCTATGGCTGCTGCACGGCAAGCATGCCACGAGCCAGCCCTGACATCTGGTTTGCATTGGCAGCGCACGGGGATCTGGGCGCTGGAACTGGACCGTGTCTGTTTTCTCATGCTGGAGCCCAAATCAAAGTCTTAATTAAAGAAAGCTCGGAGACGCTTTCAGCAAGACGGCCGGGGGTCAGTGTGTGGGGGGGCTTTTTCAGGAATATGAACTTGTCGTGGTCCAGCACGCTCTCTCAGATGAAGGGAGTGTTTTGGGGCGAGGGCACACTTGTGCAGAGCCTAAAGCGGCACAGACATGTTGCACGTGGACTCTACAGCTGCTCTCTGTGTGCGTGGAGCAATAACCACAGTCCCCAAGAACCGCAGTGCCTCCCACCTCCCTCCTCTTGTCGCCAGCAGCTACCCCCATGCCTGATGATGCCCCTTCTCCGGAAACCTTGTGGTTCCCCCACCATTCCTCCTTCACTCCAAGCCTGTCCTAGGGCTCCCCTCTCTCTGCTGCCAGCAGCAGCACCGCAGCAATGCCGTCTGCCACTGCTGGCTGCGGGCTGGACGCTGCCCGGCACTGCTCTCTGGCTTCCGTAACAGGCAATCCTTTCTTACAGATAATTGCTTTTCATGCTGTTAGAAACTCTTTAGGTTAATTTATGAACCATAGTGCTCCTATCGCCACTTCTGAGCAGCCAGTACCACTGTAATAAAATGTCTCGAGCACATCAGATCTCCAGAAACCCCTTTAGTCAGTTCCCAATCCCCGTTAAAATTGCAGCAGCGGTTCATCTCTCCGGGGCTATGCTTGCTTTGAAAAACACTCAGCACACATCCTATGCCTCCGATGTGAAGCACGCTCCACGCAGCTGCGGCTTAGGCAATTCAGCCCCGAGTCAACGTGTCACAGCCAATCTGCAGCTACGACTGAAAAGCAGACACCCGAAGCAGAGGTAGGTCTGCGGGATACCCGTCTACAAAGACTGGTATTAAAGGGCATTAGACTGCTGGATGTAGCTAAGGCTTCTAGATTGGCTGCTGGTGATGTCACAGCCACCCGTGTGCCCTATAAATCTATTTTTTGTTTTTATGTGCAAATGATGTAATGCCCACAAGCTTCCTCAGTCAGGGTTCATTATTTAATTTCTCAGGTGGCTGAAGTCTTAGGCTTTGTGGCGTCTGCGGCCACCCACGATGTGCTCTCTCTGCCCAGAAATGAACTTCCTCTTGTGCCTTGTTTTATAATTGGCATCCGCAGAATTAAAAGTCCACTGACCACTCCATGTCATGGGAACACTTGGGAAAGTATCTCTGGAATGATAAAACCATTTTGATCCTAAAATAATGTGCGCTTAAACTAAGGGCTTCTCTGATAGAAAGATGACAATTAGAGGCAACTTTCAATACAGCAAGAAAAACTTCAGTTTTCATGAGTAAAAATCACTTGAAAATCACCACTTCCCAAGATAAAATCTTTGCTTTATCTAATCCTGTATTCCAGCTTTGACAGAATATTATTCTGAATTTTCTTTACTAACCTGGGAGTGCATTTTACTCAGTACACCCATGTCATTCCTGGAGGTATCATTCGCCAGCACAATCCCAAGGACTGATCTGTCTCCTGTTCCTCACCTGCTGGGGTCAGGTACCCTCACCTCACACTTTCTTTTAATCCTGCTAAACTCTTGTCCTCAGTGTTGTTTTACGTGAATGCTTATAAATCCAAGGAGTTAATCATCCATGAAAAACAGTTTCCTGGACAAGAGGCTTTCCTGCACAGGTCCAATCGAAACCCTGAGAAATTAGCCTTCACCATAATACTGCCTAGTGCAACTGTACTAAAACTAGGGTTTTTCTGAAAATAACTGGGACCCTTCACTTTTTGGCAGACTGAAATATTGTGCCTTACTCGCAATTAAAATAAATTGAATGGAGCAGTGCAGGGGTCAAATTATTACCATATAAACACTGATTAGCATTCCTTAAACTGTGTAAATACTTAAAGCTTGAACGGATAATCTTAACAAATTGCAGTTGCTTTCATGAACCTAGAATCAAATGTCTCAAATAAAATTAGCTTTTAGAAGGGCCTGGTCCAAAGCCCACTAAACTTTATGAGAATCTCCTGCATCCCAAAGGCTTAGAGGAAACTGGGAATTATTTCCTCATCACCAGAGTTATGAAGCTTGCTGAGGAAACACAGTATGGAAGACAATAGCAAATAAAGGCACATGTTTATAGAGAAACTGAGAGATATGTGCAAATATATGCTGGCAGGCAAGTTCATTCTTCTATAGTAGTAAATTCACGCACAAGGTACTTCAGGTAGCAGTTATTTAATTTGAGTCTCTATGCATCAAAAACATTAAAAGAAAAAGAGAGACAATATTTCTTCACAGAATAAAATCTGATAGGGACTGTTAATGTACAAGGTTGTGAATGACTAAAACATTATCTTCTCAAAGAACTTCAACAAAGAAATAACACCATGAGAAGAATGTGTTTTCATGCTGTATATAAGTGGCTCCTGCCCTTTCTTACAGGAAGAATGCTTTTGGACAGGATGGAGTCTCAAAACAGTCTTTTACTTTCTCTCCGTTTAATATAAACTAGAAGTTGGAAGGTGACAACAAGAAAAAAAATTATATGGAAACTTTTTGCCCTCATCAGCACTTTTTTTTTTTTTTTTTTTTAACTCAGGGAGAATTTTAGTTGTGGAAGAAGGAACAAGAACTAAGCCCTGTTGTGCAAGTGCAGCTCCTCAAAGGATTGACTCCCAAATATTTTCTCCTACATTTTTATTCAGTCTTTTATACTCTGAATGTATCTTGACCAGGGTTTCATCGCCCATATTCCTGTCAGGTTTTGAGCAGAGCAAATGTGCAAGAGGGCAGCCTATGTACCAAGTACTTCTGGGTGCCTGCAGCCTGCCAGGTGAGCTGGTGACAAGTGGCCAGATGGAAAAGCCACCTCCTTTCACATCTCTGCAGCAGCCAGGCTTCATCCCTTGCCCGGTCATGCAGAAGGGCTGCTGCTTCTCAGGTCTCGAGATGTCAGCCTGGGGCTGACGGGCTGTGTCACTGAGGGTAAAAAATAAACACCCAAGCATCGCAGGCTGCTGCTGGGCACCCTGGATTCCCATGAGAAACTTGCAAAGCTGGGTAATCTGCGTCACAGCAGCGTGCAAACTGGGGGCCTGGGCGGGTTAAAAATACTGACTGCCACAGATTTCCCAGGCCATATATAGTTCACACATCTCACAGTAGCAGGAAGGAGATGCAAAGACATACAGAGACACAGAGAAGGAAGAAAGTAGCAGGGGATGCGGCTGCCAGCGTACAACAAAAATAGGTTAAAAATAGGTTAAAAATAGCCTGTGGTGCAACAGCTCTGTGTGGGCGCCGGTGTGCTCTGCCGTCTCAGGGCAGTATCTTGGCTGCCTATTTTCTGTGACAAGGAAAGGGGCAGGAAGGAAGCTTTCCTTTCCTGTGAGCAGGAGGAGAGAAAACTGCAGCTCTGCTTGTCTGGGCTGGCAGGTGTTTGCTCAGCATCCTGACGGACACTGCCTGGGCTGGGGGCACAGGGCCAGCACCTCGTGGGGCAGCAGTGCTCCAGCCACCCCACAGTGCCCAGGCTGGGTGTGCCCAAAAGGGCCTGCAGCCTGTGGCTTGAAAGGTGTGTGGAAATGTGTCTCCTCTTCCTCCCATGTGCCTGTTGGGTCCTGAGCTGAGGGTGAAGCTGAGCTGTCCAACCCTGCCTTGGTGAAACCAAAATGCTGGCTCTGCCCATTGTCTTCTCGCTTAGAACCATAGAGTTGGAAGGGACCCACAAGGATCATTGAGTCCAACTCCTGGCACCACACAGGTCTATGCAAAAATTCAGACCATGTGACTAAGTGCACAGTCCAAACTCTTAAACTCTGAGGGGCTTGGTGCTGTGACTATGTCCCTGGGAGCCTGGTGTTGTCTCTCTGTGACAATCTCCACCACCTTCTCCTGTACTGGACCATGAAAGCCTTTGCCATCAGGCCAGGGTGCATGGCCTCACCCCGCCCCCCCCCCCCCTCACCCCCCCGGATCCTTTTGCTTGTTGGGATTTCCAGCAACCAGGTGGGCACTACTGGTGCTCCAAAAAGTGCTTAAAAAAGCCACACAGTTCAGTGTGAGGCCAGATTTAATTTGTCTGTAAAAGTAGTAGGATTTTTATTTTTTGATTTGTTGTCACGTCCATCCTGCAGGCCCAGCTTCCCAGCCCACGACCAACTTCTATCAGCTCCCAGATGCTGACATGAGGCACTGAGAGGCGTCCAAGCCAAACGCCTGGATTCCAAACATCCCTGAACTCTGGAGAAGTTCAAATCAGAGCACACATCTTCAGTGAGAAGGGGAAAGCTGTAACGTGATCCCGGTCCTGTGCAATAGAGGTAACACTCAAGTGCGGTCTGAAGGTGACTTCCAGAATATGCAGTGCGGAGCGGAGTGGAGGAAGAGAAGAAAAAGCATGAAGGCATTTTTAATATGTGGAGAAAACAAATGCTCTAGCAGGGATCTGGGTATCTGCTGCCTGTGGGAGGGTGGGGAAGGTTGCTGACAGAGTAAAGGAGGGTAAGAGAGGTGGATGGACTCTGAATTCAAGAAGGAGTGATACCAAAGAGCCCTGTAGGCTGTCAGAGAGGTGTCAAAAGTTGGGAAGGAGCAGAAAGACAAAATCATGAAGGGAGCAATCCACAAGAGCATATCTTGCATATCTGCGATATCTTGCAACTGACAGCTGTTCAGGCTCACACCTGTCCCTGCCCTGCTCTCTGCCTGCCTTTCACATGGCCTCTAATCCCCCTCATGTCTCAGCTCCAGTTCTGGCTGCAGGGAAGGGCACTCTCAGCCAGAAGGGTATCATGGGGCACTGGCTATGTCCTGTGGGGGACATGAGCAGCATCACCCCCATTGTGTGCTGCTGGCAGTGCTTTTCCTCTGGAGCACAAGAAACTGAATGCTTCCCCTCCAGCCCTGCATCAGCCTCTCTTCATCAATCACTTGGGCATGTAAATATCAAGGCCAGGCACTAACAATGTCAGCACGCACAAGCACAAATGCTTTTTTCACTCCACATCTGAATATGGACGATTTGATTTCTTTTTCCAGAAGGGCTCCTTAGATGACTCACAGAAAGGCTTAGCTGGGTTTGCCTAGTGCTATATTAAGCCACCAAGTGTGCTTGGACATAACAGTCCCTGGCTGTGCCGGGAACATGCCCTGCATGAGCTTTATCCCAAGCCAGGAGGGTGCCAGGCTGCAGGACTGGGCAGTCAGATAGGGTGGTCACCTTCAGAGATTACTCAGGGTTAGGGTATAAAGTCAGTTTAACATGCTGGCTGCTCTGGCCGCGGCTGCAGGAGGGCGAGATGAAAGCCCCACACACGTGGTGTGCGTTAGGGGTGACTGTGTGTGCCTGTGCCCCTTCGCTGGGCCAGGGGAATGAGCTCCTGGGGGTGTCTGAGCTCCTGTCAGTGACTGTTTTGATGGCTTTTGTGCATCCCATAGCACCACAGAGAGTAAGGGATAGCTTCCTGGCTCTCACTTCCTCAGTTAACGAATCCCACCACTAATTAGCTGACAGTAACATGCAGCTATTTTGGACTGTAGGTGGATCTTACCGAGGTCAAAATGGTTGCGGGTAACATAATTTATTACCCTGGGAGGCGCTTTGGGATACAGCACATGAAGACCACTTGGGAAGTGCCAAAGCAGTATTACAAGTCAGGATTTTCCCCGGTAAGGTAATATGTTCCATACTCGCCGTGCGTTGGAGAAATAAAGCATCGAAGTTCCCCTGGCTCCAGTGCAACGCTGTCAAGGTTTCCAAACACATTGGTGGAAACAGAGAACTACTGTGCTAGAGAGGTGGGTCCCTCTTTGGAGCAAAAGGAGTGCAGGGCTTTCATTTTTTCTCCATCACGCAGCTCTGAAAGCAAAACCTGCCCTGACTGAAAGGTGCCTGAGCTCCTGACAGAGGAGTTGAGCTGGGGCTGCCCAGCAGCTGGGGTCAGCAGCCTGGCCACACTGGGGCTCCAGCTGTACTCCGGGTGAACTCGACCAAATTAGCTGTACACGGTGCTGCATTCCCTCATTTCTCAGAGGATCAAAGCTGCTGGATCAAGTCCCAGCTTTCTGCAGATAAGCAGGTCACAGGATTAGTTTGCACCTATTTGCTGCTTGTAATACACCATGTTACAGATTCCTCTGTATTTCCTGGGTTGTACCCATATGCACTGGATGCTTGTGGTCACATTTTTTCACTTTAGTCGCCTGAGCTAATCTAGTGACCCGAGATACTTCTACAGACTCCCAACATCACCGCAGATTCCCTGGCACTGTTACACTGACTATAAACTGCTACTGCTATTCTTGCCCCAGCCCTCTTTATGATTCCTTTGTTTTATATAAAAAGCTCTTTCTACCACTCAAAAGGCTTCTCTCATAGCCAGAGCAGCACGGGGGCAGGTGCAGCAGCTCTGGCTGTGATTAAGCCATTTCTGAATGGTGGAGGAAGAAACACGAGGCTATCTAGTTTGGTAAGCAATGAGGCATCCGTAATTCCTGAGCAAAATGCCTGTGAAAAACAGGGGGGAGAGGGAAGACAGTAATAATTGGAAATCCATTTCACTTGTATAAAAGCGTTAATTAGTTGTTTATCTGAAGGCATGCTGCAGGCTTCACAAAGGCACACACGAGTTACAGCAATTAATTACTAGCAGGGTCTGGGAGACCGTCTCTGTAATTAAAATTTGTGACCAAGCAGCAGTGATGGATGATTCGAAAGCAAATAGCAAACCATATATAAATATATATATATACGTTTCTCAAAAAAAGATAACGTGGTTTTGTGTTGTAGGACTTAGTGAAAACTTGACTGTCATTTTAAAAATTGTTTAAGCAACAGATACATATCTAATATGCTAGTGATACCTTTAAAATGAGTCAAATTTTTAATTTATTTTTTTTTAACCTAAAGAGTTTACCTGTCAGTACAAGCAGAGACATATTGAAACTATGCAGGTATGTACATCATATTTGGCAAATAGATTTGGATGAAAAAACAGAGATAGAATTGAGAAAGAAAAATGTATTTTCAGAAAGATGTATTTAATTTTGGAACTCAAGATCATGACCTAATGTTCCTATTTTAATTGAAAAATAAAAATAAATTCCTGAGTCCAAAGTACTCTGTTGATTTGAAGATAAATATTTTTTCCAGTTCTCACACCCAGCTAGAGTGGTAATAGATAGCACATGCTGCCAGTGTCTGTCCTCTCCAGAACATAAAAAGTTTTTAAGGACAGAATGAAGGAGATATTTAAACAGAGGCATCTGGACAGCAAAGAAAAATACATGGCAATGCTTTGGACAAAGCATTTAAATGTATTATTTCATTAGTGAGTATTATGCTATGTATAATAATAGAATAGCACTGAATTAAACTTGCACAACTCCAGTGGGACTGGAAGCATCCTGAAGATTTTGGCTTTGGATCCTTCTTTATGACATTTTTTTGAAAATATCTGATGGCTGGGGAGTGAAGACCATTCCCAAAATAAAAGTGTTTCTTAGCATTATTTTCATAGGCTATTTTTGACAAGGCTGACTGATTGAAAATGATTTCCAATGACTGGTTTCAAAAAGTGACACATTTGTCTTTTGTTGTTGTGAACCATTCACTTCACATAGACTAAAAATTACTCCTAGCCTATTTTCCAAAATGTTTTTGGTCAGGAGATTATGACAAACTGTGAGTATTGTCCAGGCTCTATCTGAGCGGCGTTCATCGCAGACAATGATTGTGGCATCTGCTTTGTGACTGACTTAACACCTGCAATCAAGATTTTTGGAGGCACTGGAGTTAATCTGTGTTAACTGAAATTTCTCATCTCTGCTTTCTGCAAGCCACCAAATGTCAACTGTTTTCAGGAGTATTATAGCCAAGAAGCCAACAGGAAGGTTTGCTAAAATGTTTCCATGTAGAAAACAGAAAAATAAACAGAATCAAGCACAAACTGCGTATAGTATAGTACAGCCTGTTTCTTACAGCTCTGTCCAGAGGTAAAGAAAATGTTTCTCTCGGTGAGGTCTTGGCGTACTGTCGGGAAACTTGTAAGGGCTCCTCAAAAGGGAATGAGCTTAAAGCAGTGAGGTTAACTTCTCTACGTAAGCACATGATAGCAGTGAAATATGGGATCATATGGAAGTAGCTTGCCATAGAAGGTATTCCCCTTTCATAGGCAGCAAATCACAAATTCAAAGCAAAAAGTTGCATGAAATGAAGCTGTAACTCTATATCTAAATATGTAATTCAATTATGAACTGAGTATCTTGGCCACTGGCCAGAAGAGAAGGAATGTTCAATTAATCCATGTATAAAAAGAGTTCATATTGAAACACTGAAAAATAAAAATCAAAGACCTGCCCTTAATTGTAACCCAATGCTGACAAAGGAAAAAGGAAAAAAAAAAAAAAGAAAAAGAAAAGAAAAGAAAAGAAAAGAAAAGAAAAGAAAAGAAAAGAAAAGAAAAGAAAAGAAAAGAAAAGAAAAGAAAAGAAAAGAAAAGAAAAGAAAAGAAAAGAAAAGAAAAAAATTGTAAATAACATTATTGCTTGGTAGTTCTTTAGGCTTCTAATTTGGATGCTAAAACACTCATGATGTTCCTTAATGATGAAGGATGAGACCAACATTTTTTTCCTTTGCCGACAAACCCGACTGCAGCTTTTCTTGAGCAGGAGACTTTTTCCTTTCAAAATAATACCTACCTAAATGATCAACCTTACAACATAACTACTAAGAGCTAAGTTATGAATCAACAAGAACAATGGTGAGTCAGCATGAAAAAGCAGATAAATCTCAGATTCTGAAAAACAAGGCTAGCAGGAAAGTAAGGATTTAACTTGCATCTTTCAATGAACGCTTTTCTTTCTTTCCTTTTTATAGCTGTACAAGAGAGATAAAGTCAAATAACAGCAATGAATAACTGATACCCCAGTGTCAAAAGTAACATTAAAGATACGTATGAAATTGGGAATTTGGGCAGGAATTTACAGTTGTTCCTCAGGATAAATTAAACAACAAAAAAGAAAAGCTTACCACTAGTAGAGTAATAATCCACACCAGGGAAGGCATAAAACTTTAAGCCATGAACTGAGGCCAAGTAAAAAGTCATTACTAAATTAGCAGAGCCGAACTTTAGTCAGCCAAGGCTCCCCTTTCTACCAGTTAATTCAGACAGTCCTCTCCTCCTTGACAGCCATCTGCGCCTCTTTAAGTTGTCATATTTGGTTTGATTGAAATGTTCACATAGTAAAAAAAATAAAAATCCAGAACTTTGAGACAGCAGGAGTCTTACTGACAAGCCTTGTAAAAATCAAACCTATTAAAAAAAAAAAAAAAAAAAAAAGCACTCCACAAAGAAGCCAACAGATAGACATTTTATTGGGGTGGGCTTATTGAATTGTGAATTGCACAGTAACAAGCTTACAAAGGTCAGCCAACACGTTATCCAAGACAATTGCAAATCTCACCCCAACAATTTGATAACGTGCCTCTTTTGCAGCATTATGTGGAATTCCCTCCAAATAGCCAAAAAGCAATGAATATTTTTCATGTTGGATCATCATCCAAGCATTGCTGTCTTCTTCCTAATGTCACCACACTGACATGTCAGTATGCTGTAAAGGAACACTTTTGCATGGCGGTTTATCAGAGTGCCTTGCACTGGAATATTGTAACTAGCAGCAGTCTTGACATGCTTTCTTGAGTCTTTGTATTCTTGCTATGCCATTTTCACATTCAGAGAGCTCTCTAACAGGAATCTTGCCCCTGTGCTTATGAAAACATTCAGTAATTTCACACTTAGAAAAACAAAACAAAAAAAAGCATATTCTCAGCAAGTGCACACAGGAAGGCATATATGACACCTGCCAATTTTCTCAGCCAATGAGATAGACACTTCACAAAACAGCTTGTATTTATATATATATATATATATATATTCAATAGGTAGATAGATAGATAGATTAGATATAGATATAGATATAGATATAGATATATATCTGTCCAGAAAACCTTTGTAAAATGACTATAAATTTGCATTAAAATAGAAAAAATATTCAAGACCAAGAAATTAGAAACAGCATACTGGTGTCCAAATAAAGAGTTGTTTTTTTTTTTTTTTTTGGGGGGGGGGGAGAAAGGAAGGAAGGAAGGAAGGAAGGAAGGAAGGAAGGAAGGAAGGAAGGAAGGAAGGAAGGAAGGAAGGAAGGAAGGAAGGAAGGAAGGAAGGAAGGAAAAAGACCCTGAAAATGTCTGAACATTTTCTTCACCTAAAATAAAAACTTAGTTTAAAAGGCAGGTAAGGTAAAATCAGTATGTTTCTGCACAGCAGAAACTCATTATGGTACTACAGTATTTGATTCCCTGTATAAAAAATATGGGATATGAAATGAATGGTACCTCAGATCTACTACAGAAGACAATTCATAATACTGAAAAATCCCAGGAAATTTCAATGGTGCATGGCTGCATGTCTTAGCTTTAAAAATTTTGGAGGATTTATGATCCACTTGCAAAGAAACAGTAAAATTGTGGGTGTAAAGAAGCACTTCATAAAATCCTTGCATAATTTTTTACATATACCTAAAGAATGTGCAGTCAGCAAAGCAAAACGTGAAAATGTTAACATCTTTTTCTTTCTCATTCTAGTGTGACTTTTTCTAATTTAAACAGCACCGTATGGGAAGTTCCTCTGTTTTAAAGATGAGACAAAGGGGTGATATTACGCCTTTGAAGACACCCATGCTGATTTTTTGTGTGTGTGTCTTGTTAACTTAATTCAAAATGTACACAGGAAAAAGATCTCCTTTCCCATCTAGGTAACTTTAACTCCCATGATAACTTTTATTATTATTATTATTATTATTATTATTATTATTATTATTATCATCATCATCATCATCATCATCATCATCATCATCATCATCATCTAATCAATGATTGCTATGTATCATTAAATTTACAAAGTGTATGAAGATTTGTTATTCCAAAATATACATTATACTTCTGTTTACCTGTTGAACTCACATCTTTCTATTAAGCTAAACTGAATTTCAATAATTATCACCAGTTATGATAAATACAATTTTTGTGTTCACAACACAAAGAAATATGGAGCTTAATTCTTCTACCACTAAGATTTTTGAAGTGATACCCAAAAATTTCCCTGTGCATCTTTCTACTGGTTTCTCCAGGCCTTGATGCTGGTATCAAACAACTAAGTCTAAGCAAATCTGTGGAAATGTAGACACAGAAGTTGATTATTCAGTGATTGGCACGTTTTGTCAGGTGTAAATACCACAATATCGGACATCATTAATGGTGAAAAAAAAATGCTTTTTGTCCTCTCACACACATTCACATGTGTTCTCATACCTATGGTGTCATAGCACAGATTTTAATTGTATAGTGAAAACCTGGACATGAGATCTGATTTTATATGTAACATAACATAACTGCCATTGTCAGGTAGTAACACTAGATCACAGTCTAAGGGTGAGGTAATTTGTGTCTTGAGCTATCAAATATGTCTTCATGACATATGTGAAACCCAGGGAGTTTTGCTAAGCATTTGCAACCAACAGAGCGTATGAAGCATGCAAACAAACTACCATCCACTTAGGTGTGATCAGCTGAACAGCTGGAGTTCGTGCTCACAGTGATCTCACCTCAAAGGTCATTAAAAAAGTAATGCAAGAAGCTGTTCCTCCCTTTCCCTCACTACTATCTGCACTGTGTTTTTTAGAAGACAGAATCACACAAAACAAAATGTAAACTCATATTTAGAAAGTTTTATCTGAACCTTCCATGAGGCCTTTCCTTTTTCCCAGTCCAAGTTCTGTTGGTCAGCTAATCTGTACCACGTAAGATCACAAATCACATTTGTTTTTCAGTGCATGCTATTTTTCATGCTGTCTCAGGAGCCCTCACCCACAGTTGGCTCCTCTCATCCCATTTCATTCGTTGTATTGGCAGATGGCTTAAACCGGGGAGCCTGGACTTCAAATGCATGATTATTTTTAATAAATATACTGTGCACCATATATCCTCTGTTTCATAATCCTCACCTAGCCCCTATGTCTTCCTTTCCCATCTCCTAGTTGGGCTGAAGTCTCCACCAGCCCCGAAATATCTGCCCCGAGCTCACATGCAGCTGCAACTACTTGTTTTCATGTCCGTGGCTGAGTGGGTGCACTCCTCATTCACAGATGTTAAACTGTGCCAAAAAGAGAAGGAATTCTTCATACAAATTCGAGGCATAACCAAAGTTACTTCTTGGTAAAGAAATCTTGGAGGGCTGTAAACAAAAGATCATCCTTTCTGTGGCTATAATATTCTTTCCAGCTCCCCTTTTATAATGCCCTGTAGTTTGTGACCACATTTGGCAAAAGCTTATTTTCCACAGTCTGAAAGTGGAAGAATTTTGCTTATCTCTCACGTTCATTATTATGTGATTAGACAGTAGCTACCACACTCTGTAACTCTGAAGTGAAATGAGGAATTTGTGAAGATTTACAGCTGAATGTCTAAATGAAGCTTGGAAATATATTTCTACAGAAATAAACTTGATTTTTGACTTAGTATCGAGTATGCATGGCTTCAGAATACTGAGGAAAATCACCATAGCAGGAAATTTCTATGCTGACAAGCTCAGATTGGTGCCACAGTTATGATCTAACTGGGGAAGGAAATGCCTTACAAGAAAGGCTTACAGGCTGGGGTCAGCAGCCCTGCTGAAGCAGCATCAGGGGCATGCGGTGCTTGGGCAGGACTCTCCGGGTGGCAGGCAGGTACTTCTGGAGCATGCTTTACCTTCTAGACCTGTTCTATATTGGAAAATGCTGTCACCTTCTGAAAGGTGCCACCCATTGCCACAAAACAAACCACCCATAACCCCCATCAGGGCTTGCAACACAGTGGACAAAAGACACAGGTGGGCAGCTTTTCACACAGGTTTTGGAGAAGTGGGAGAGAGAGACAAGAAGGAGCCACCTCAGGCACAATTCCAGGTGGCGGGGTGCAGGCCTCACTTCCAGCCATTTGGGGGCTGTGGAGAGGGAAGCCATGCCCACATCTCTGCCTCCTCACTGGCTCCTCCAATGCATTGCCTGGTCTGGGTGGGCTGGGGCAGGCCCTCAGGGAGTACTGCTGTGTGCTTTGGCAAGGCATGGCTGTGCCCTGTGGGGATGACAGGGGCCATTTAGGGCAGTGCAGGATGCCAGAGCCTCACTGAAACGGTATGCAGACGGTCACACCATCTAACTTTAGCCACTGAGCTGAGGTGGCTGGGAGAGGAAGTTAGTCTCGCATGGCTTCCCCTGTGGTCCACGTCCTACACAGGGAGATTCAGAGGCAGAGCCTAATTTAAGGAGTGGTGTTATGGAATGTGAAAACTCTCACATTTTCTGCTGTCAGAGCTCATTAGGATTTTGCCTACAAGTATCCTCCAAGCAGCAGCATCTCAGCAGTGCAGGGTCCCCGCGTCAAGACTCAGCATGGGCGCCCCATGCTGCTGAGGTCACTGTGCTGCCTGGGCCACCCAAACCCCTCTCAGCTACATCAAAGGGCTCTCCCCAGAGCTCATTCACGAGTTGTCTTCAGAGTTTGCCCGGCTGAAAAGTGCGGTGGCATTAAACTGTATACACAGATATTTTTTTTTAAACAAACAAAGCCTCCGAGTCTGACAGGCAAGGGCAGGGATGGGATTAGGCAAACATCCTATACAGACGGTTCCTCTTTCTGTCTGTCAGCTTGTAAGTGCTTTCTCTTCTGGAACTATACAGTACTAACTGAGCCGGAAACAGCTATTTAAAAAGTGATTATAATGTGACATTTTTGTTTGACCTAACATCAAGCCATGTGCAGCTTAAATGTCAGAAAAGCTATTTACTATCGGGGCAGACAGGCCCTAGCATGCTTAAATCTACCCAGCGTCTTAAAACTGCTTGCTGTCTCCACTCAGTGCACATGAATGACACTGAAGCCAAGATGTAAAGTAGAGCGCTCTGTAAGCTGTGATGATTGACTAATATGCTGGGTGGCACAATGCATTCAGCTGGAGGCTCACAGAGAGGAAGACAAAATAATGGATAATTAAAGTCAATCTCAGGTTAGAAAGCAGAGGCCCGTGCAAAAGGTTTCCTTGGATTAGCAAGAGAATGCCAAGAGCTGGTGCATTTCTTCCTGGGATATCTGAGGAGCTCAAATATTCAGACAAATATAGCAAGTGGATTTTTTTTTATTATTATTATTATTTTTTTTTTTATTATTATTAGTGCACATGATGCTTTAGTCACATGAGAGAGGAGGGACCACAGCCCCTAGCTGTTGCTGCAGATTGTGCCCTTAGCAGTCTCCTTCCAGGCTGCAGCCCCACAGTAGGGCATGGTGGCCACAGGGCTGTAGACCCACAGGACTGGTGGAGCACAGATCGGGCCATCCAACTGTGGCTGCTATGTGAGGTCGCAGAAGAGAAGGAAGTATTTGGAGCTGCCTCACTCCCTACCCTGCAAAATAATAGCCTGGCGGTAGGAGAGTGTGCGGCTGCGGCTAATTGCGTGCAGCTTTGTTTGTGAGAAGCAAGAGGAATGAAGCAGTTTCAGGTCCTGCAAACATGCACGTGCACTTACAGCTATAATGCTGCATGCAAAGCTATATGGTATCGTGAGCTCTCCCTGGAAGACAATGAACTGGTTTACAGCGGATGAAGATAAGCGTGCTTATAGGTCCTTAGTGGGACTGGAGGCATATATTTGGACAGTGTTCCAGTCTGACCTCCTTCTCAGAGCCTAAAATAACAAACAAATCAGTGTGCCTTTATTTTGAAAAATGTTGCTCACAGTAATAAGGGTGGGTGGGGGAACTCAGCAGGAAGCGAAGCTGTGATAAAACTTCCATTTTGTACTTTCTTGTATGTCAGAAAAAAAAATACATTATAATTCAGAGTGCCTTTGAGGGTTTATTTTTCTTTACATTGTTACATGCCTGATCACATCTGATTTTGGAAGTTAAGCAGGGTCTGACTTGGCTGGCATTTGGGAGACTGCTGAAAATGCTGTAAACTTTGAGCTTAAACTAAACTTACTATATGAATGCGCAGTACCCAACAGCGTGACTCTGGGAGGGGGTACAAACAAGAATATTCACTGTTTTTCCATATTTTTAAATACTGCTTTGCTCCAGATTAAGCAACTGAGATAACAACCATGGCCAAAAATAATATCATGATTCTTAAATAAGCATTTTTTTCAAATTAAAAAAAAAAAAAAAAGGAGAGAGAGAGAATGCTCATCTGTACTAGTTAATACTTTCTAAGGATCAGAGAAAAAACCTTTGAGCAATCTGATCATCAGATCATTAGAGATAGGAAATAAATTCTTTAATTTCTGTCTGCTTACTAAGTGTTGACAGTAGCAAGGGACTGTAAAAATCCTTTCAAAACTCATTTAAGTTTAATAAGTGAAAACATTATAAGCTTTTTAACAGAAAAGAAATGAGAGGTAGCCAGAGTATTTTTTTTTTTAAATATGGATTTTCATGTTGTTCTTGGTGTTTTCAATGACAAAGGGCTTAATTATACCATATAAAGGCTCCTTTCTTCTTGCTTTACCTTAGAGAATTCCAGAAGATCAAGGCTGGTATGTTATGATTTTGCTTGGAGGTTCCCAAGAAAAGTTAAAATATTCACAAAACTTTTCTTCATTAAAAATGCTCAACAGTCATTCATATTAAAACAAATATAATTTTAGAAAATAACAAATAACGAAAACTCCCTTCCTTTCTTGCTTTCTTATCAAATGTCAACAGTGTGTCCCTCTCAGATCCTTAATGGGCCTTGTGGTCCAGGGTGAGCTTCATTTTTTTTTTCTCCTCCCCCCAAAAACAATTAAAAAGGCAGATTATAATGAATCTATTACAAAGTAAATAAACAAAAGAGATATCCTTGAGTAACTTTCTTCCATTCTGAAACAAGAAATAAATACGATATGGCAAAGCAAGGCAAGCTTCACATGCTACAAGCCTCTCCCAGGTAGTGTCTCAGATGCACTTATTCAGTTTTGCATTTCTTCTTTGTTACACTGAAATGTGAGGGATTTCTAAATCCTGATTTGGATGCATCCCCTAGCAGCAGAGAAAAGATGACAATTACTGAAGCAAGGCAAGTTGTTTTCAGTTTAGCAGGTTTTTTTCTAAGCCAGGCTTGTGGTTTCATTTAAAGTTTGAATGCTTCCATTCTCTGAGAAGCCCAGTGGCTTTTCAATAGCTGAAGATCAAATGATGTTAATCAGCTAGTGTGACCTAATCCTCTAATTCAGATGCCTTTTTACATTAGAAATGTTCTGCTCATGTAAGATCAGTTTGCTTTTAAACTGACTTTTTTTTCTGTTAAATGTGCTATTCTCAAAGTTCTGTTCCATGCTCCTCACATCTGTTACTTCTACGCAAATAAAGTATTTGCAAATAAAGTATTTGCGGTTGTCTTTTCTTCATTTTACAGGTTTAGGTAGGCCGTTCCTAAGGGTTCTGACAGGAAAAAAAAAAAAAAAAAAAAAAAAAAAAAAAAAAAAAAAGACTAAGATGTTATACAACAGCAACAAGGGGAATATATATGCCTGCTGCATACCTGACAGTGGACATTGCCACATGCAGGCATGAGCAAGGGTGCAGCTGGGTGACCCGCAAACACAGCCTGTCAGACTTGGCAGGTTTGCTGACATTAACAATGGGAGAGCTCCTGAGCTATCCGAGCACCAACAGAGGGACCATCAGCACAGGTTGTGTCTACTGACCTCCACAGCAGTTTTGAGTAAGGAAAGCTGAATGAGCGGATCCTGACCAATTTGTTAGGCCACATGCATTTAACTGTATTAACCACTTCCCTTCATGCATGTGGAACTAAAACTCTACAAAGCCTGAACATGGCCTTTACTCCTACAGGCAACACACAGACATCTGAGTTTCTGCACAAATCCAAAGGCCAGAACCTCCTGAAATATGCAGCTCTCTGGTCAAGTGCAGTCTTGAGTGTTAATGACTAGCACAATTGAATTCTTACCCCTTTTGCTTACCTCTGGGCTGGACTTTGTCAATATTTACACATAATAACAAGCCAATAGTCAACACCATCAGTGTTGAACTCCTTCCTATGAACCTTGCCTGCTTGAACTATAGAGCAAGTCAAAGCTAAAATATGTGGCAGAGAGGAAAGAGCCCCATGGCACACACACAGGTAAGTTCAGCTGTTTGGTCTTGTCTGTAGCATTACTCAGGATTCTTGCTAGGATTTTTACTATCTACTTCTACATTGCTGCTAAGATTACCTCATGTAAAGGAAGATATAATAAGGTTTGGAAAAAAATAAAACATTTTACAGCATCTGGCAAGTGTTTATCAACAATTTTTCTCTTAAAGAGGACACCAGGGTTTATTGTTCCTCCTCAATAGTCTGTGATACGTAATCATCTTACATCTAGTGAACTATACTTTTTTTTTTTCAATCTGCCAGAAGATGACAAATGAATCTAATCAATTAATGAATTTTTCTCAAGATATTTCACCAACATGGAGCTTGCAGAATCCAAACTGGCAGAACACACAAGAGGTTTCAAAATCCCAAGTGCTACTATTGGCATTATGTTAAGTGAAGCACAAGCTGATTAAGATACACCTTCAAAGGAGTCAAAATTTCTTTCTCCATTCATCTGGCATTTGTGGAAATAATTTTCATATTACTGTGCCAAGTGTGTAAAACATCTCTTTTCCCCAGTGTTATTTCCTTAAAGAAATTAAAGCATATTTTTATCCTGGCATTTGATAACATAATATGTGGTCGAAGGATTTGTGGGCAAAGTGCGCCATCTCCCGATACTAAATAATATTTACTCAGCAGCAAATAATTTATCATTTCTCCTTTGGATTGCCATCTGTTACAGTGAAAGATGGGGAAAGAAAGCCATCTGATGGAAGATTAAGACTTAAACCTTAACATCAATATCCTTAAACCTTATCTGAATATTCTGTACAGAGACTTGGCAAATCATTGCTAAATTTTCTTAAATAAATAAATAAATAAAACCGATTAAAATTGTAAGGAGCTGGGCATCCCAAATTTGTTGCTGTTTTCAGGCTACTTAGTCAAGAATAAAATTATGTCAGATTTTAAGAGAGATAAAATCTGTACTATATTATGGTCCCCCAGCCCTACAGAAGTTGTATGTATTTAATACTACGCACAATACATATGATTAGTACTTGAAAATACTCATGAATTATAGCTCTAGTACTGTCCCAGGGTAGAAACCTGGGAGCAAATACTGACAGGGTAGCAAAATACTGTAAATAAGCAGTTCTGTTTGCCTAAAAATTGTAAAGAATTACAATGGTTGTGTTAAGTACAAGTGTATCTCATGTATATTTTATCCACTTAAGCAGTATGTTCTAATGTATATATTTAAATAAATTTATTGCATGCTGTAAAAAGTAATTCAAGGCATTATTTTTAGCTGATGCCTAGGGAATTGTTCCCCATCAATATGTAAAATCATGCTGTTGCTGTGTTCAGCAACCGTTACATAGCAGCTTTCTGTTCTTCTGAATATGGCTGGAAACTTCAGGGCTCCAGAGGCTTCAAATGGAGCAGAGTTCTTAAGTGCAATAGAAAATCAAACTGTGTATGTGGGCATGCTGAGTTTGACAGCATTTTCTAAACCTATAGGACAGCTACACCTGGGGACTGCAGCATAGCCTTGTTAATGTCGCAGGAGAATTAGTTCCAGAAATGTATCTTAAGTACACTGGTGGCAAAGAAATTATCACACAAAACTGAAAAACATGCCTCCTCATGTGTATAGTACAAGACTGATCTGTGTTAAAAAAGTGTTAAAGAAATTGCAAAAAAACAAGTGGGTTATAAGATTTAAAGAGCTGTATATACTTAACATAGTATATAGAAACCTTCAGAAAGAGTTAAAAGACAAAATATCTGCTATTAGTTAGACTTAAAAATAGCACTGTTGAACTAGACACAACATCTTATTTAAAATACAAATTAAATTACTCTGTGTTATTTTTGTGTTTGTCTAAGTTCAGAAGGTATGCAACTACTGCTCAGAAACCAGAAAGAATCCATTTGCAGCCACAAAGACTGCAAGATAAAGAAAGTTGATGAAGCTCTGGTGGAAAGAGACCTGTGAAGGACAAGAAGGCAATCAAAAACAGCTGGTATGAATTTATGAAGGACAAAACCTCCTGTACTGCTGGGCTCAGTGGGTAGCAATTGATGGCTTGATAACCTGCCTGGAGGCCTACAGCAAATTGAATACTCTAGGGGCTGATACTAGGGCTCACATGGTTCATTATCTTCATCAGAAACGTGGACAGTGAGATAGGACATACCCTCAGCCTACTTTCAGATAGTGCTAGGGTAGGGGGAATGATTGACATACTAAAAAATAGAGCTTCAGTTCTGAAGGACTTTGAGAAATTTAAGGGCTGGGCTGCCAGAAGGCTTAACAGGTTCAAGGAGAAATATGCAACCCTGCACCTAAGGTAGAATAAGCCCTTCTGTTGGTACCAGCTGTGAAGAATGGAGCTGGGGATCAGCTCTGCTGAGAAGAACCTGGGGTTATGTGAAACCCAAGTCCAATATGAGCAACAGAATGCTCATCCCAAAGAGGGCAAACCACGGAGTAGGCCTACAGTAGGGGCATGGCCAGCTGACAGAGGGGGACAGTTGACCTGTCCCCCTTTGCTTGGTGGTGGTGAGGCCCTGCCAGGACAGTGTCCAGTTGGGTGCTGCTTCAGTTCAAGTGGAGTGTCTACAGAGAAGGTCTACCAAGATGATCACTGTCTAAATCACTTCCCCCAGAGGCTGAGGGAGCTGGGCCTATCTTGTCTGTTGAAGAATGCAAGGGGTCACATAGTAACAGCCTACAGCTACTTGAAGGGGTTTACAAATAAGGCAGCTAAATGCTTCTTGGTAATACTAGGCAATAGAACAACGCACAATGGCCAGAAATGGCTTGGGATGTCCAAGGAGGATATTATTTACTTGGAAGACAGTTAACCCAGATAAAAAAAAATGTTGTCCTGTTTTGTTTTGTTTTGGAGGGGAGAACTAGGGACTGGATGGTTTTGAGAGCTGTCAAGGCAACACTGTAATCAGACCTACTTTCAGTGGGGAGGCTGGACTGTGCAATGTTCAAAGGGCCCTTCCAACCAACATTTCTGTGATTGTATACAAATGTAAAACTGATGTCTTCCCTTGTTTATTGTGGGAAGATAGCTTTTAAAGTGTGATCAAAATGCGCCTTGGCTGTATTATTTATTTGGGAGTGTGTTTAAGTATACATGGGAGCAAAAAATAAAAATACTCTGCCATCTGTTGATATCTGGCAAACTGCAGATGTTCTTTTCTGAAAGCAGAATATTTAATTGCCACATTTAAGCCATTATCTGCTATTTCAACTGGTAACATAAAAATAGCAAAGAAATGCAATGCATTTTGAAAAGTTACAGATTTTAAAGTAATTTAGTGTATTTATTTAACTTGCAAAAGTGAGGGGAAGGGCCTGTAGCCACATTTCAGGAGTCTCTTACCTTAAAATTTATTGCAGCAGCTGGGATAACCACAGTCTTTTCTCTGAATAATTACATTAGCTTCTTTCCATTTACTATGATGCTGCTTTTTTTTTTTTTTTTTTTTTTTTGGGGGGGGGGGGGAGGAGGGGAGAAAATAAAATAATAATAATAATAAAAAAGCATACTACATGCTTAAATGGTCATTGATGTTATCAGTTTTGACCAGAGAAGGCCTCACCAGCAGTTCTTGCTGTTGCCTGACTTCTCTACATTTGTGGCAATTTTAAGATTTGAAGAAAAGGTTCTGGAGTATGTGGAATTTAATCAGAAGAAAACATGCTGGTGAGCAAATATTGTGCAGCCTGTTATTACGTTTCATTTTGACTCTTTCATCGCAACAGAGAGTTATGTGACCTGTGTGTATACTTGTGTCACATTGTTGGAGTAATTCAGGCTCCTGTCCCCTCTCTCACCACCACCAGTAATTATCCCCTTGTAATCTTATCTACTCCTGTTCTTTCCTGCACATGGAAGGATTTATTCTTTTTTTTTTTTTTTTTTTTTTTTTTTTTTTTTGTGGCCGTGGTAAGTCACCATGCTCCCGTCATTACAGCAGCCATGGCCGCAAGCACCCGGACTTCTCCCGTTGCTTTCCTCCTCATAACCGCGGCCTGAGGTGTTGTTATCAGTCTTCCTTGGGGTTAATCAAACAGTTAATCACCACAGAGGAGCCGGGGAGCTGTGCGTAACAACTCCCCGCTGCACCTTACACCCACCCCACCAGGCGGCTCTCCCCTTCCCCGGCCTTCGGGGAGGCGCCGGCCAGCTGCCGGGGCAGCCCCCCCGGGACAGACCGGGGAGGAAGAGGAGGAGGAGGAAGAGGAAGAGGAGGAAGAAGAGGAGGAGGAAGAGGAGGACGCTCGGGAGGCGGAGCAGGCAACCCATGGCGGCGGGGGGCAGCGGGGGCGGGCTGCTCGCCTTCCTGCGGCTGCTGGGGCAGCTCAAGGTGCCGGGCCGGGCAGGACAGGGCTGGGCTGGGCTGGGCTGGGCGGCGGGGGAGAGGTGCCCAGGGCCGGGGGGTGCCGGGGGCTTGCCGGCTGCATCCATGCGCCCCGGAGCGCCGAGGTGGCAGCGGGGCGGGATTTCCCCACGTGTGGCTTCAGAGCCTGAGGTTTGCCCCTCTGAGCGACCGCGGTGCTCTCCTCCCGCAGAGGGTGCCGCGGACGGGATGGGTGTACAGGAACGTGGCAAAGCCGGAGAGCGTGTCGGATCACATGTACAGGATGGCGGTGATGGCCTTGGTGAGCGAGGACAAAAACCTTAACAAGGACAGGTGAGAGAGACCCCCTGGTTCCCCTGGCCGCGGGGGAGCTGCGGGCACGGCGCTGGGAGCAGCCGTCCTGCTGAGGAGGAGCTCCTAAGGCCCGCGGGCGGTACTTGGAGCGCTTTCCCCACATCCCTGCCCTCCATCCTTTGAGCTGTTTACCTGGAGAGGTGAGCGGGAGGAAGGCTTTTTATCACTAAAACCAGAGTGCTGAGGCTCTGAGCTGGCTTTCCCTCAAGCCGGAGATAAGCAAGCTGAAGGTGGCCAGGTAAAAGGCAGTTTGAAGCAACAGGCAGCAAAGGCACGCTCGGTGGGTTTGGGCAGGCTGAGTTAGTACTCAGCGGCAATCAGAGCCTCGTAAATCATACAGCATAGAAGAGAGAGCATCATTAGCATTGAACGAGTTGTCAGGGACAGTGTGGGGTCATATTGGCTCTGTCACTTCAGGAGCTGATGAAAGCAGCGAGGGCTTTCTTGAGTATCGTGCTACAGGCTGACATAGCTGCTTAGCTGCAAGCATGTTTTGTCAGCTTATAAATTGAATTTGGGGTGGTGGCAGATCATATTATCCCTGCAGCAGGTAGAATGTAACGTATATAATGTAGGTAGCTCTTGTGTGCTTGATTTTCTGAGATGTGAAAACTACATCTGTTACTTTTGAACGCTGTGCTCTTGTGCAAACCATATTTTTACTTAAATCTATATTTATAAGCAGCAGGAGACAGAAACTGGGAATTAAAATCATGTCTAAATGGAAAACAAGGCCCTTAGGCCCTTAGCAAAGAAGTGAAATGTATTAAGTAAAATCTTTCTCTATACATGAAGGGGATAAATTATGGGGCCCCTTAGCTTTATGAATTATAAGACATAACTTAAAGTGATGAAAAAATGATTGTTCTGTCTTTGCTTTTTGTCAGATGCATACGATTAGCGTTGGTTCATGATATGGCTGAATGCATTGTTGGAGATATTGCTCCTGCAGACAACATCTCAAAAGAGGAGAAACACAGGAGAGAAGAGGTATAGACATAAGCTGTGAAACCACATCTGCCAAGTGTTTCAAATGTTTTAAATGCTCTGGTGGTAGTGAAGAGACCCTCTAAGCAACCTAATACTGCCATTGGCATTGCACAAATAGGCCACTAACAACCAAAGTTTTCAGCTTGTTTAAATATTTTTTTGACATGTAACATAACAAAGTACAAAGTTACAGAAGGAGAATCTTTGAATCACATTGATAATTTGTTTCCAAGCTAGCAGGCTTTTTGGTAGCCTGAGTTAGTCCTGCTGACAGCCTTATCAAGCAGGAAGGAGCAGGGAGTAGGTTCACTGAGAACAGCATATGGTGGTTCTCATGGTGGCAGACATGTGGAGCCAGAAAATTTGATTGTGACATACACTGTTTTTTTTTTTTTGTTTGTTTGTTTGCTTTAAACAATTTGCACAGGACTCCAAACACGGGTATCATTTCTTTTATCTTTCATTCCTGAGTGCAGTGTGGCCAGAATTATTTTAGTTTTGGCCTTGTACATATCTAAACTCTTGGCTTGTCATTTCTACTTTAATGTTTTATTTGAAGAAAATGTAAACCACTCCTTCAGTCACAGCTAGAGGGCAACATGATGCCTCGGAATTTCTTGTGAGGCTACCATTAGCTCTTCAAAGTGTAAAAAATGTTGCAATGATTTTTTTTCTTTCCACTTTTCTGAATACCTTTTTAAAACTTGAGAGTAAGGGTTGTGACTAATTCTAGGAGTAAGCTTTTTGCTAAGGAAGTGGAACTTAAAGATCAAAGCAGTGTTCAGTGTTCTTGAAGTACTATCTTTACTGACTGTAATTTTAGTTTTTCTTTATTTCAGTGTACTTTCTAGTGTGCCCTTACACTGAACAAAAAAACACCTCTTTCCCTAAAGCCTTCAGGGTTCACATTTCAATAGAGGAAATTCTAATTTGTATTTAGGAAATGAAAAAAATGTCTTGATGCCTAAGAATATATATATTTTTTTTTTCTTCAGTGTTTGCAGCTCCTTGCAGCTCTCATTTAGCTCACTGAAGACTTTTTTGTTGTTGTTGACTTAGTGGGAAGCAGCATCAAGCATTAAACATTTAGATTAACTCTGAAGTACTTTGCTGTAAAAACACAGTAAGGGTAACAGCTTCATGAGCTTAGATAGCTTGAACTGAATTATCCATATGCTGCTGCTTCTGACTTCTCTTTTTCCCTTTCACAACCAGCTCAGTGTAAGCTGTAGAGCAAGCTGGTCTGCTTGTGCATTGTTTAATCAGCTAGTCTCACTAAGGCTAAGGCAGCAGAAAATTAAAAGAAGCAAACAAACCAAAAACCCACAAACCAACAAACAAAAAAAAATACCTTTTTTTTTGGCCTTACCTGTATTTTGCCCTGCTAACCTTGAATTTTGATGAAATCTGAGCTGAAAGGAGCTCCCCAGTGTTGGGGAGCAGCTGATGCAGCTCAGTCATATTGTATAACTCTGTCCTATGTTTCAAGTGGAGAAGCAATTATGGCATAAAACCTTTGTCTTCCCTGTGATGTTGGTCGTTTCAGAAGCAGCCCTAAGTGTTGCTAGGAAAACAGTAGAAATGAGGCTGATTAGCTGGGAGAATACAAAGAGCATGCAGAACAATTTCTGCTTGCTAGTTATGCCATCAGTTCGATATTGTGTTAAATCTTCTACCAAAACTGTTATTGAACAGATGGTATTTCAGTCTGGGAGTACAGTGTTTTATTGCTTCAGAGTATTAAACGGATTTTTGTTGTCTGTTTTTCAAAATCAGAGATTTTTTAAAGGCTTATGTTGCATTGCCTGTGTCAGTAGCTGTTCTCAGCCCTACTAGTGCAAATGTGCTAGTGGCGAGTTTGGGTGAGGACAGTTGTTTGTCAGCATTAGGAGTTTGGATTTTGAAGCTACATCTATGAACTGTACCTATAACCTACCTAGTGAGTACAAATGTTGCCTTGACTTGTTAAATTTGGAAGGCAGAGCTGGTGGCTGGTGGTAGTTGCCTGGCATTTGACTCGCTCTGTTTTGCTCTGGACTTCTTTTAGGATTCTTTAAGTTTTTTTTTTTGTTTTTTTTTTTTTTTTTTTTTTTTTTTAGTTTTTCAGATTAGTTCTCTAGCAATTCACTTAAACAGTTTCCTATACCAAGGGGTCCTGCTGTTCCTGTAGAAGATTTCATGTACACATGCACTTCCAAGTAATACGTTGTGTAGTATATGTTTCTACAAACTTGGTAATAGGTAATTCATTCTTCAGGAAAAAAAGATAAATTGAGTATATTTTCACTCAAAAATGGCTATGTACAAATGGCTTCTATTTTTCAGGCAGCTATGAAACAGCTGACCCAGCTTCTATCAGAGGACCTCAAAAAAGAAATCTATGAACTCTGGGAAGTAAGTTTGCATTCTTTTAATCCTTTGCTAAAATTGACAGTAACCCATTATGCTCTTTCTCTTGACCTATGGAACTGTCATCCCTTATTTTGATCTCAAACAAGGTAGATTGATTTGCTTTGGAGGTGAAGTTAACAGTGTGAATCAAGGTCACTTACAAATTTATTTTAAGAGGGAACCCCAAACTTTGGTAGAAAAACCAGTCTCTGCCTTTGGCCTCTCAAACTTCCACATGGACCTGCCCTGGGCATGGTTTGTACAACTGAAAAAAGGGTATATCTTCTGCATCCAGCACTCTTGGAGAAAGATCTATTTATTTATTTATTTATTTTAACCACATTATCTCTTTTGTTGACATCTGGCTCTTTTCAGCTCATGATAGAGGAAAAAAACAATGACAACTGATTATGTCTTGGAGTATTTTCTGTGTTTTATGCATGTAATGGTTCATGTGGCGTCCATTTCTTTATTAGACATCCCATTAAGCTAAAATATTTGCTAGTAGATTTTGGCTTAAACTTAACTGTGAAGTACTGACAAAAGAATAGTGCTTTTCTACAAGCAATGCAAATTGCTGGCTGGTCTTGTGTACTTTAAATGTTTGTATTGGAAAGTATCTTCTGGATTTGAAAGTGATTTAACTTTCTGATGTGAACTCAAGCGTCAGAAAGTTAATTGATAAGATCTGTTAAAAACTGGGGTTGATTAGATTATTTCCAAAGACTTCATGTTTGTAATTACTGTGCTTTATATTCTCCTGGCATGCAATTGCATGAAGACAAATGCATTCACAAACTCTTGTTCACAGTGTGTTGCAAACAGCTATGTTAATTGGCCTCTGTATCTGAAGCTGTATGTGTATTTTGTCCTGGCATTCTTACCTTTCCACTTGGGCTGTATTTAAATTCCAGATGCTGGCAGCCAATTTCTGCCTTGGATTATAACCACCTGCTTGTTTTGCTTCATTTTCCTTGTTGTAGTTGTGTGGTGAAGCTGGCAGCAGGGCTGGGTTTTTGGTTCTGTACTTCAAGGTAAAGGGCATAAATCAGCACAACCAGATCTAGGAAATATGTGCATTTGGTTAGTAAGCACTGGTTCCTTCTTCCTCGGGAAGCTGCTAAAATTGAAGAACAGGAGTTTAGGCTAGATAAGATTAATCTTATAGAATTTCTTTTCCGTACTGTTTTTCTTTGCCTCAGGCTTCTGACTGTATAGGAGCTGATTCTCTATTCAGTTAGTTCTTCAGCATGTTAGCTTGATATCATGCTCACTGGCTGTAATTTAACATATGCATGCTTTTGATCTTTTGTTCTTTATTCCTACCTTTAGGATAACTTATTGGTTTTGCATCTCCAATGTAGCAGTATGAGTGTAATCTATAGCAATGAGTGCAACCTAAAAATCTAATATTCACATGCAGTCCCTCTGGTCTTATTTTAAGTGCAACAAGTAGGTACTTTTTAAAAAGAAAACTTTATTGTTTAAAGGCAGAAAATAAGAAGCCCATGATCACTGGGTTTGATATGTTGCTCTTAGGTAGCCAGAGGCATTTTCTTCTCTCTTTGTGAGTGAAGAAAGTTATAGCCCAGAGCAGAACAGTGGCTGGGACGAGATCTGTTGAGACTCTTACTGAGGAATTCCTGAACTGCTCAGCCCTAGTCTCTAGCCCGTGCTCCCCTTCGGCCCTGGGAAGACTGCTGCTTTGGTTTGTACTGGTGGGCAGTCTTCAAGTGCATCTGCGTAGTGCAGGGGAGAGGTAGCAGAAAGATGCCCGAGATAATTTTATTTCCTAGCTTAGTTCAGGATATGTTTGGAAAAAAAACATTAAAGTAAATGGGTGTGCATAGTTCAGCTCTGTCCTGCTTTTTATTTTCAAGAACAAAATCAGAGGAGTAATTTTAAAAGCCAGGCTGTGGTGTTTGAAGAACCAGGTACTCTTTTTCCCAAGTATGCTTTTATTTCACATTCTTAAACACCTGTGGGGAAGAAAAAGTGTTTATTTGAGCACTGTGTGCAGCTGCACATATAATAGCTGGCATTTCTTGAGGTTAATGTAAGCTGAGGTATGAATGAGATCGAGTGAGTTGTGTGGCACAAAGATCAGTAAGAGGTTGATACTCCCAGTTAATTGCTGGAGGTGGAACAGACCTTTACAAGCCATCGTTCTCCTCCTGAAGTTGTCCTTTTTAATGCTGCTAGAAGTGTTTGTTCTTTTCAGTGGCCAAAAAAAAAATAAAAGGTAGAAATAAATAGAAAATAAACTGCAGTATTTAAACAAGTAAAATATGGGGTAAAGTTCAGGTTGAATGGAGGAGAGGAAAATAAAAACACTAACAAAATTGATCATTAAAATAATGATAAAAATTAAATTGAAAACTTAAAGGATAATTTAAGTTTGAGTAGTGTATTTAACCAATCGTGGCTATTAAAATCTGGATTTCTGACTTTCAAATGTAAAGCAGTAAGTGTGATAAATAAATGTAGCAGCACAGATGGGCCTGGTGTGTACTGAAGCCTCTGGTCTGATTATCCGTGGTGGGGATGATGAGTGGGGTCAGACCTGCTGAGGGTGTCATGGCAATGATAACTTATACAGAAAGAAGCCTTTTCCTGCAGCTGAAGTCAGGAGAAGACCAGTAGATTCAACGGTGGATTCAAATTCAACGCAGTAGATTTAGAAAAGACAGGCGAGCCTGTCTGCAACCATCACTAGCGGCAAATGACAGCAAAATTGTTCAAGTTGCCTAGAAATGTGAATGACTCACAGATACATACTGACAGTGAATGGGGAGAGGGTAAAGACAGCAGAGAGATTAAAGGACTTAAAGTCTGAAGGGGAGGAAACCCATAAATTAATGCCCTCCCCATCTCCTAGGAGAGAGATAAAGACAAACAGCTCAGACGGATTAGACCAAAGAGATTAAGGAGGAGTGACAGGAAAAATGTGAAGAAGCAACTCCTTATAAAAAGAGCAAGTGGTGAAGAGAAGTGCAAAATAGGTCTTGAAAATAGGTAATAGTAATGCATAGGCACACACTATGGTAATTCATAGCCTTAGCAAGGCATAAAAAGATATTTATGTAGAGAACATTGTTAAATGGAACCTGTTAATTAGCTTGTATGTCCTATAGGGCTGTCTCCATATTCTCCCTGATTCAGCAAAGCACTTTGGTACATATTTAAGTGTGGTGGTTTCGCTGTGAGGGGCAGCTAAACACAACCACAGCCACTCTCTCACTCCCCACCCTCAAAGGAAGAGCAGGAGAAAATACGATGGAGAAGGACTCAAGGGTTGAGATGAGGACAGGGAGATCACTCCACAATTACCATCATGGGTAAAAGACCCTGAGCATATGGAGATTAATGTTATTTATTGCCTGTTAAAACAGACAAGCAGTGAGAACTAAAAGCAAACTATAAACACCTTCCCCTGCTCCCCCCGGTCCACCCTGTTCTACATCTTTCCTCTGAGCGGCACAGGGGAACAGGCAATGGGGGCTGCAGACAGTCCCTGATGCTTTGTCTCCACAGCTCCCTTACGGTCCCTCTCTGCCCCCGCTCCTGCGTGGGCTCCTCTCCACAGGCTGCAGCTCCGGCCCGGGGCCTGCTCCTGTGGGGGCTCTCCATGGGCTGCAGCCTCCTTCAGGCCACATCCAACTGCTCCACCAGGGGCCTCTTCACAGGCTGCAGGGGATTTTTTTTCCCCTTCCTTAAATCTGTTCTCCCAGAGGTCCACCCAGCATCACTCTCTGGCTCAGCTCTGGCCAGCAGCAGGTCCCTTTTGGAGCCATCTGGTGCTAGCTCTGATCTGACATGGGGCAGTTGCTCACAGAGACCACCCCTGCAGCCCCACTGCAAACAAAACATTGGCAAGTAAAACCAATACGTTAAGCTAAAGTATGCAAAAAGAATTTGTCCTTAAATCCTATTACATTTAATAGACATTTACCGTGTAGGTAAGTGTTTTGCTGAATAGCTTTCTTAAATTTGAGTGTGAAAGGGGTAACTGAATATTTATGGAGTGTCTTGTACTAGTGAAGAAAATTCTAGATCTATGAAGGGTTTCTGACACTGTTTCAGACTATAACAACTTTTTCTTATAACTGGTAATCTGCAAATCTATTCAGGAGTACGAAAACCAGTGTACTGCAGAAGCCAAGTTCGTGAAACAGTTGGATCAGTGTGAGATGATACTGCAAGCGTTTGAGTACGAAGAATTGGAAAACACACCTGGCAGGCTGCAGGACTTTTATGATTCAACTGCTGGTATGACACCTGTCTGTGTGTTTGTTTTGGTTTGGGTTGTTGTTTTTTATTTCTATTTTGTGGGGTTTGTTTGTTTTTGTAAATGAAATATATAAATTGCCTTCTTTTCTGATAGACATGCAAAGCAAATGTGAACTAGCTATTTTATTCATTGCTCAAATACCCTAAGTATACTGGGGGAACTTATTGCAGAGTGAAGAGACCTTGCATTAATCTGTATGTATTGAACCTGAATCTCATGTATGCCAAGTTCCTTTTACATTGCTTTGGTCCTAGTGAGAGGCTCAGTTTTTATTATACTAGGATGTGTTTAAGAATCTCCTTGTATCATCAGAGGGGTGTAAAGAAGGCTTCAGTTGTCGCTGGTGCTCTGAGCAGGTTGTTCCTATTTATTTAGTGTTTCACAAACTAGTGAAGTATAATTTGTTATCCCTTCATGAGCTGTGACCTGCCCAAGGTATGTGTGAGAACTAGCTCAGTGAAAAATCTTAAGTACAGTTGTGCTACTTTTTATTCTACTGCTCATCCTTCCTAAAATAAAATAATTGTTAAAAGGAAACATAGGTAAAATAGTTGTCTTCACAATTTTACCAAGGGATTTGAACACCACGAAAAGACTGACTACAAGTAATCCTGTCCTGGGGAAAAACAACAAACAAATGTATGGAGAGGACCTAATACGCTGTCCAGACTGGCCAGTGTCACCGACAAGTCCCATTTATACCTTGGTGGCTCCTCACAGAAATAAGCTCTCAGAAAAATGATGTAACTTCAATATCAACAGAGCTGGAACACTTTGTTTTCTTAGCAGCATCTTTGCCCTTCTATTAGATTTCAGTAACTTAAACTAAGCTAGTTTCTCAGTAGAGCCTAGAGCATATTCCTTAAGTGCAGCTGTAATTGGAGTAGTTACTTGTAGCAGGGTATGTAGCATAGGATTGTCCTGGTCAGGGAGCATCCCTTTTTTAGTTCTTAAATTTCTTAATAGAGCAAAAATATCTGTATAAGCTTTTTTTGGAGGGGTTGAGGGACAGGAGGAAATGACCATAACTAGTTCAATAGTTATTCCATAGTAGAAATAAAATGGGACTGTTGTTTTTCTTAAAAGAACGATTTAGACTTTATTCTGAGCCTTACGCAGCATCACTGCCAACCTTTCACATGCAGAAAAATGAGAGCATTTGTCATTAACTTTCTCTTTATTTTGCAGGAAAGTTTGTTCACCCAGAAATACTCCAGCTGGTGTCTCTGATCAACACAGAAAGGAATAAAAAACCAGCTACTACATGTCATCCACATTCCTGAGGTGTTCCTAAATACTGTAGTATATTAAAATACTTTTTATTTTACGTTCTGTGTGCTGTGTTTCCTCCAATAACATAATTCTGCCAGCAGATATTTTTTTTTTAAAATGTGTATTCACTGCTGAAAATCCTGAGACCACTTGGCTAGGAACAGGTTTTGTTGTTGTTTTAATAAGTTTTGATCAATGCAGCCTCACAAATAGGCTCCCTGCTGGCAAAATTCAGGTAAGTTCAAAATTTAGCTGATTGCAAACAAATCTTTTCATACAGCGCACTGACTGGGACAGGTAGTCTTGTTCTGTGGCTTCTAAGTATGTGTGGATTTAAGGACACTGCATCACAGAAGTTAATACCTGTTCACTGTGCTACTTGGAAGCAAGACCAGTTAGCACACTTCTCTGTAAGCTCTTGACAAAGTTAAAGATGAGATTTTCTTTGATGTGTACAATCCTTAAGTGATGATGGATAAAACCCTGGTAATCTCATGGTTACATTTTCTCAATGTATTTATTGTTCATACATTTTTTTTTCTACTATGTGTTTTATCAGGGACTGGTGCTGAGGTGAGGTTTACATTAAACCAGTATGCCTAACTCCCACTCACCTCAAGCTGGTGACTTTACGGACGCTTGCAGAGGTAACTGATAATCAAAGAACAGTTGAGATTGGAAGGGGCCTTTGAGGATGCTGCTGTCTAGTGCAGATACCTCCACTTCAGAGTAAAGCTTGCCTTCCCTTGTTCACACGGTTGCACACCAGTACCAATTCTGCTGCAGGTGACAGTTATTAGCAGAAGCAACAACGCTCAAGTACAGTATGTTAAAGTAAAGCTGTAGTGGTGTTAAATGCCAAAGCAAGACCAGTGTATGTGTTATTATCTGTTGCACTGAGTATGCAGCTGGAGATTAGGGTGATGTACCAATTACCAGATAATGAAAGTTTGCCCCTGGAAAAATTATATGGTAGAGACCTGGAGTGAGCTTTTCTATATTCAGCCTCATGTCAGATGAGGCAGCATGAAAATAAAGTGAATTGTAATCCCCTTTTAAGGCAGGTGATTTAGCTGAGCGCATGTCTTCAGGCACCGTGACTCCAGGAGATGTCTCCTTGATGCAAACCTTTGGGCCTGACTGAAGCTCGCACTGCATTCTGCAGCTGGTGCCTGTGGCAGAGACACAGAGTGCTTCCCTGAGGGGCTGGGAGCTTTTGCCTCAAGCGACCTGCACAATTCACAAGAGCTGCAGAGTATCTTGGGCTAGATGAGGTGTGGGATGCCTGCTCTGCTCAGGGAACCTCACAGGGCAGCAGTTGTGCCCTGTGGAGTAACTGAAGGAACAATCTGCACTTTACTGAGCACTGAATAGTAGTTACTGGTAGCTGATCGTTGCACTGCGAGGAAGGTGGAGTGAGGCCTGTGGAGCTTTGTCCAGGTCCCACTGTTCTTCAGTATTTTTATCCCAGTGAGGTGCGTGCAATCAGTCTTTATTAGTTTGTATTGAATGCCAAGCATAAAAGCACTCCAGATGCAGTGGAGGACAGAATGAAGAGCAATCCTGACAAACCAGAAAAGTGGTCTTGAAAAGACGCTTGAGAACACACAGCAAGTGCTGCCCCAGCAGGAACAGTCGGTTCCTCCAACGCAGCCGGAGGCTTTCCTGGCTGGCAATACCCAGTGCTGCAGGGGATCTGGGGGACTGAGCTTGAGTCAGCAGCACACTGTTGTAAGAAAGGTAAATATTATCCTGGGAAACAGCCATAGTTTGAGTGTGTTGTGTGGGATTTTGTTTTTGCTTAAATACATCTAGCATGTACTCTATGTAACGCTACATTCCCATCTACTTGCTGCAGTCATATGTCAGCTTTTTGGGCATTGCATTTTAATAGAAATAGGAAATTAGTTGGAAAGAGGCTGGAGAAGAAAGTGCAATCAGGAAGCCTGAGCCATGATGACAGGGTGAAAGAAAGGCCAGTGGCTTCAGGCTTCCTAATACACTACTGAAGTGTATCGTTCACATGTAGGAAGAGCGTACTACAGCCTGGATGTGTGACCTGTGTGGAAATCTCCTTCTCTCGTATATTTCTTGTGACCCATTCCTATCAGGACAGAGTCTACTCAGGGTGGTAGCTGTTGTAATGACAGTAACATGTAAAACTAAAGACTTTCTGGGCAACCTACCTCAACTAGTTGATACAAGGTCTTTAAATTGTGCTCTTAATGAACGTAGCTAAAAAACAATTTACTGCTTTCCCAAAAATATATTATATATATACACACATGAACAAAAATGAGGCTAATTCCCTGTCCAGTCCATGTTCTTACCTTTTACCTTTACTGACCCTGCTCAAATGTTCAATGTTTTTAGATGTTCTCTGCTGCACATTTCACACTTACTGAACGCAGTTGAATCATTTTTCTCTTTTGAATCTCAAAGTTTTCAAAAGTTGGGCTGCAGATTTCCATGGGGAAATTCAGATCTGTATGGGAGTGAACAGATTTTAAAAACTGGAGGAATGGCAATTTATATTTTGCAATTTACCTTGATACTCTGCTGTGACAACAAGGCTTAGAAAAGAGATGTGCAATATTAATTGTGAATACATGGAATTAAAAAGAAAACATCACGGAGTAAAAGAGTAAGAGAAATTTATTTTTGCTAAGAATATCAATAATTTCATTTACACAAACTAAGTGACCATTAATATTTTTATTTATTTAAATAAAGTCATGTTTATGCACAAAACCACTGTAAAATAAGCTAGCAAACGCACAAGAAAACTACTAAAGACCTAATTAAATTTGCTTCCATGCTAAAAATAACACTAAAGAGGCATTTGAGATAGCTGTCCAAAGTTCTTAATGTTCTACTAGGCATAAGTTAAAGGACTTCTAACTTTGTGAAAACTGTAACAAAAGCCACACAGGAAAAAAAATCACTTAAAGCCACATTTCCTCACAAGATTTTAAGCAGTCTGTAATGTCAAACTCACTAACACTGATTTGAAACTTTGGCTTATGCTCAAAACAAGCATCCATTTTGAAAGTAGCCAGACTGTTTTCCATTTTGTTTATACTTTTGATGAAGTTGTGCTCATCTCAGTCTGGCGAACTGAGTAATGCAACATGCAGACTGACAAGTGCTCATTAAGACAGCAAGACACTGTCACAAGTGTGCTGCTCTTTTCTTAAAAAGAAGTGCTAAAAGGAAGCAAGAAAACATGCTGAATCAAAGCTGAGAGATGACTGGCTCTCGGTGATTAAGTAGATGTAATGCAGTTGATAGAATTATGCCCGAGAATGAAGCAGGACAAAATTTGGTGCAAAAAGTGAAGCGCTTACTCCTTGTGTGCATTGTAAGATATTACAGTCAAGCTAGCAGCTCTGAAATGTGGACTGAAGGCATGGACTCTCTAACCTATGGCACATCTTTATTCAATTGTTGGGTTTGTATTTCACTTAAGGCTGTGTCTTGACTGAGGCTCATGCTGTTCAGTCGTAATTAATTTACCTTCCTTTCTTTTTAAGGGGAAGATAGGGAGGGAAAATTATAGAGGTTGCCCCCACTCCACTTCCCTTTGTAATTAGCTTACACCATTAAGTCTTATCAAACCACAGAGAGCAAGCAACAGAACATATTTTTAAATAGAAGCTTTTCCAGCTACAACGTTCAGCTTACATCAGCAGCTGTGATCAGCTTGATTTCTGTATGAATAACCAGGTGTGCCTTCCTGTCCTTAGCTCCACCGAGTAGCGGATGGAGAAGGGCAACGCCAGACTGTCCTTCACTATCAGTGAAGGACAAAGAACTTTTTTTGGGGTGACAATAAGTGATTTTAATTCCATTAGGAAACAGATCATGTACAGACACTCCTGATCAAAGGGCACCTGGTATGGCTGGTAGACAGCTGGTCTACGGCCTACTGCTGGCAGCAATCTTTGCACAGCTCTAGGTCCATCTGTCTGATGTGGCACTGAGAGGGGCGTTAGAAACCAGCAGGTAGAAAATAGTATACCTAACTAAGTAAGAGAGACCGAGCAATTTTTGGAAGGATATTAAAATGAAAATTATTTTGGTCACATTATAGATTTTAGAGCGTTATGAGTCAATTACTTATGTATGGTTCCTATGGCGTACAAAATACCCGATGATAAAATGGCATATCCAAAATACAAATAGAGAGAAGAAACGCTTCTCTGGCGCTAGCCTAAGGAGGCAATTTTCCAAAACTGACAAAACCTCATTGCACAAGTCAGGCAGTGAGAGAGTCCTAGAAGCCATGGTCCAGGCAAGTCTCTGAGCAAGGCCATCAGCCTAGCACTGGAGCTCTTCTTCGCTCTCAGGAAGCCGGGTGCCAGCGAGAGAGCTCTGGGCACTGGCGTGGGCTGTAGAGCTGAGAACTTCTTCAAAACTGCCCCCAGTGTGGCTTGTCCCACCAACCTTGGTCTGAAACAAGGCAAAGAAAGAACAGTGAGTTCCTCTGCTTGTGCTGTAGCAAGTCCCATTTGCATTTCACCCCATGACTACGGAGGGCTGGGAAATGTTTAAAGCAGGCAAAAAACATGGGTGGTGGTGTTTTGTTGTTGCTTTTTTTTTTTTGTCAGTCAAATAAAGCAACCCCTTTCCTCCACCAGCTTTTAAACTTCTCAGCTGCAATTGTCAAATCTGTCTAGAATTACCATAAACCTAAAGGAACTTTTCCCATAAGTAGATTTGAATTAGGATCCTGTATCGTGCCAGTGACCTTAGTGTGGTTCTTTATGAGTGCCTCACACTTGCTTTTCTGTTTTTCCAGTTCTGCACAGGCTGAATAAGGGATGGGTATTAAAATGAACTGGTATATATACAGCATTTTCCTGAGAGAAAAAAAATAAATTACATTAATGGGTGTAACTGTGCTCACAAGTCATCTACTTTCAAAATGCTAAAGTTTGCTGAATTGGTGAATATAAGAAGTAAAATAAAAAAAATAATAATTAAAAATATGGCTGAAAGTCTGAAATATAGTTTTCCTAAACCAGAAAAAAAACTTTACCTAAATATTTGGAAACGATAAAGACTATAAGAGGAGACAAAGCAGGTTTGACCGGGTTGTCTTGGTAAGAGAGCATTCTTTTGTGGTTTTGTCTTGCTGACAAGCCTGATCTAAGTTGATTCATGCCTGAAAATAGGACAGAACTTTTCACTCCATCCTACAACTGCAGCAGGATTTAAAGAAAAGATGGCATTTTTCCAGCTTGCCAGCCACCGAATGCTTAGGAAGATTATTTTAATTAAATGAACACTGTGGACTAAGTTTCCAAAGGGTTAATCCCATGTAATCCTTTGTTTCATCAGCTAGCACAGGAGCTTGCCTGGTTTGAAATTTCAATAACGTAGTAGAATGCGCAATGATTTCTTCTCACAGTTTGAGTCACAATTATTAAAAGGTCCTGTCTCAAGAGGTAAGTCTGTATCCATTCTGCGAGTCAGCACAGCCCACTAGAAGGTATCAGTTTATTCTTTGTTTTTTTTTTTCAAGTAACAGAATAATATATATAGATATATAGATATATAGATAAATGCTGGCAGGCCCAGAACTTGCAATGAATATGCAGCCACTGCCTAGTAAAGCTGTTAAGTTTTCATAGCAGAGCTCATGACTGTTTCCTGATTAAAATTCTCCACAAAAATAACGTTGATTCAAACTGATCATAGTGAGCGTGAAGGTACAGACTATTCCTGCACTATTTCAAATGATTCCAATAAGGTGCATCTAAATTTGGGTACCTAAAAACTATTAATGAGGTTTCATTTTCTGTTTACATTTCTGCCTGCTCTTCCATGAGAAAACAAGAATGATGCAAGTCACTTACTGAATGCCTCTGGCCAACACCCCAGTATTTACAACAAACATGTAGTTCTTCAGAATTCTGATTTTCAGAAAAGTTTAAGAGTCAGGCATCCAGTTCCTGTTGATTTCCACAGGAAGGTGAACGAATTCACTCTCCTAAGAAAGCTGCAACCCAAAATCCAACCCAAATCCACTCTCAAAAGCAAATGAAATCAAATTTGAAGTTTAACTTCTAAATGAATGAAATGTGAAAGGCAGTTTTCACTAACAACAGAACACTATAGGACCCTGAAGATCTGACAAATAAATAAATAAATATAATGCTGAGGCTAGTCTCTTTTGCCAGAAGCCTCTTTAGAATATTCTCCCCCTTTTCAGATCACAGGAGGACCCTAGAATTGAAAAGACAGTCCTTTTCCCTCATAGGACTTCCTCAAGTCCTCAGAAGAGAAATAAAAAGGATGAACAGTTCTGAGGCATTCCAAGTTGCCCACTGCCTGTGTTGGTCACAACCTAGGTCTATGACTCCATTCCCCTTCCTCCATTTGCCCAAAGAAATGAAAGAAAGAGAAGAGAGACAAAAAAATATTTGAGAAAATGTCAGTGGGTTTGCCAATAAAGCTGGACAATGAAATGAAAGTTACATGGTATGCAGAAGCTGACTTCAGACTCAAGACTTCTTGTTTTGCCTTGCTTAACTAAAGATTCTGTGAAGGGGGATCTAAGGGCACCCCGAGCACCTGGCAGGACCAGAGCTGGCATGACAAGGAATTCCTCTAGAAGAATGCCTTGGCTCAATCAGCAAAATACGATCAGGCTCCTAAAGTTGATCACTGTGAGAAGAAATGGTCTTCAGAGCCAAGCAGTTAGAATCAGATTTTCCTCTTTCTAAGTGACACATGGAAACAGACACCCCACCCCACCCCTGATGCAGAAACAGCATCACTCACAATTCTTCTTTAGCCCTCAACGCGAGGTGAAAAGGCTTTGGGCTGCCTTCTCACAGGTTAGCCATAACTGTAAGAAGAGTGGATTTGTGGAGACTGGAGGAGTCCAAGAGCAAGCTTGGGAGCTGAATGTACTGACAGCACTAAAAGCCCTGAGAGTAGGTTTAGTGACTGAATGACTAAAAGAAAGTGCTGCACTTCTTCAACATGGTTTCTTCTAACTGACAAGTGGTGGAAAAAAAAAATAATCCACTTCAGACCTCAGGCATTCCAGTGAGCTGCATCCCTTATCTAAATGGGCATAAGTAGAGCGAACACAAAATCATAAGCAAGTGATAACACCGAGCTGCAACAGGCAGAAATTTGGATCTTTCAAGCTGCGGCACCCTGCTGCATGAATAGCTTTTCTTACAAGGAGATCGAGCATAAAAAGCATTTTCAGCTAAGGTTGAAAGAATGAGCAGGAATGTATGTAAAGGTACTGAGCTGAGTCCCTAAAGGTCAGAGTTTTGTTCTAGCTCTGCCACTAGACTTCCTTGGGATGCTGACTCCCACCTTGGAATGATATTTCCGTCTCTGACAGGGTGCAATGGAGATGCCATGACCCTACATTATCATGACTTAAAGCTGCCAAAGCAGACTATCTCCTAATAAAAGTGAACATGAAAAAGCTGAATATGATAGTGCAGCTCAGCACTCTTTGATGCACATGCTGATTTAGGAACATGAAAATAAATTAAGTTCTCTACTGCTCTGTATTTTCCTCAGATACTGACTGGAAAATATTACCTGCTGTATGATTTCGCAGAGGTTTGGAAAGACAGACCTTGACCATGCACCTGCTGCTTCAGTTCTAGTGGTAATTTGCATTTTATGTAACAAGGAATGCCCCTTCCCCAGTGGATGGCCATCTTCTTGACACTTTAATATTTTACAAACTGCAATGCCCACTGACATTAATCCAGTATTGTCAGTTCCCCATAAAATGAGGTGCTGCATTTGGCCCTTTATCACTAACAGACTGTACATAAGATGTTAGAATCTTTCTATAGCAGTAAAATGCCATTTCATGGGCACACTTACCAGATGAATAAGAACCATCATTTTTTTTCCCACTTTTGATGCAAATTTGCCATTCTCTTTCCTGCATTAACAGGTGTTATTAGTGATGCCTGATAACTTTCTCATCAGATGTTTCTGTCCCACAGCAAATACGTTAATACAGTTTTGAAATTTTAAATACAGACAAAATATTGATATTAGAGAGAGAATGGACACCTGCATTAAGGAAAGACTACTTCAGTGCTGAGAGCATAGGTGGTGTGATAAAACAGAGTTACATGACAGCTCCCATCAGCTGAGTCAGGGGCACTCAGTGAGTACATCTCTAGTGCTGCAAGGAGAGTAGCTCCAGCCAGGACCTAATTTCAGTCTGTAGACAAACAGTTGTGTCTGCCTAGCATGGCACAGTACAAAGCTCATGAGACCACACTGTTTGCAAAACTGGACTTTGTGTCTCCACATGGCTCTGCCTCATACAGCATAATGAACTGTGGTTACACCCAAGATGTCTCTGTTTTCCACTTTAGTATGGGCATATTTTTGGCATTTTTGAGACCACTTGTTTACTTTGGCAGACAACAGAAGTAGTTTCACAGCAATAAAGCAGAGAAAGATGATTTTTCTGATTTGTCTTCACTTTCTAATAATGCTTCTGAAGTTGCATTAAATTTGCATGAAATTCTTGATTCAACAGCAAATTCAACCACATTTCTGTACAAATGACAGGGACAATGAAGCCATCACACTTCAAGCATAGCCATATAACAGTCTTTAACCATTACCTTAAGGCTTGTGACAGTGGTCTCAACCTTCTCTTCGAATGACTTGAAAGTTGGAGAATTCCTAAGAGAAGAAGAAAGTTGAAGCAAGTCAGTTGCAAACTTAAGGAGGTAATGTCACAATTTCATCAATTTTCACCAAGCAACAATGGACTAAATGAAGAATGGCTGGCAGCACAGGTCTGTAGACTGATAGGTTATAAACAATTGCAAAAGCAAAACCTGCCTTGTAATTGAGACCAAGCAGTGACTGCCCTTCCTATCCTCTGATAAATTTATTATGTTCTCAGAAGGAAGAACCAGTGAACAGCGGCCTAAATCCTACATTTCTATAGTTTTATCCATTTGTGGTTTTGCCATAGTGCAATTAACAATTTTTTTCATTTGATGAGTAAGTTTATAATTAATATGATTAAAAAGACAGTTGTTCAAACTTTAACATTGCAGAGGCTATGATGAAGGAGATTAAAACTACATAGGAAGTGGGTCCCAAATGCCTTTGAGGAATCTTGCCTGTGCCTATGATTTTGTGACCTAGGTCTAACCTGTTGTTTTCAAAGATCTTAGGGAGACTGTGTTCCTAGTGTGTCTGTCTAACAAAGCTAAGCATTGCTTAGCTTTCACTTCCCATAGAAAAGAACACAGCTCTGGTTGTGGGAGAACTGTGAGCTGAACATATCTTAAAAAGAGCAACAGCTGTGATTTTCCTTCTTAAAGCATGTGGCATACCTGGTTTGCTAGCTTGCTTTACAACCTCATTCTTTTCTCCATGACTTGAAACATAGCTTCTCTCTAATTTTAAATGCATGCAACCGTTTTTGCATTTCTTCCTGCAGACAGAACACACTGACCACAACTATTATCTATCTCTTAATATTATGAACATAACATATATACTGTCCTAATGTTCTCAATTACAGTGCGCTTTGTGCTTCATGATTAGTGAATAGTCTGCACCTCAGAAACTGCTGTCCTGCAGGCTTCCTCTTATACTTTCTTCACCACACAACACAAAACGATGCCAGGAACTACCTTTCCCTGTCAGGTGCCCATCCATACACTTTTGCCATCCACGGGGAATGGCAAACATACGCAGCAGCCTGTGGTTTACTCTGCAAAATGATGAAGCCAATGGCTGCTAAAACTTGCATGTTCCTGTTTACATGCACTGGGAACTTACCAAGAGCATGACAGTGACCTCTATTTCTGCAAGCACGTTTACATCATATCCCTCATCAGATTAGAGTTAAATTGGCTCTAATTTAAGGACAGGGCAAGCAGAAGCCAGTTGGAAAAATAATGCCTATTTACTCTTGGTTTCTGTTAAAGGGTCAAAGGGTCTCTGTTGAAGGGTCAAAAGGACCCTTTGAGAAATTGTTTTATGATTTCTGTTTGACCCATGGGTCACTCTGGTGAGTGTTTGCCTTAAACTATTCACCTGCTGAAGTTGAATGAATTGGCATCCATTGCGTGGTTAAGAGGTTTGTTTTCCCCATACGCTTGGCAGGGAGCCGAAATACTAATATATTTAGAGACTGGGAGGGTAAAAAGGAAGCTGGATCCTAATTTTATTGAAAACAGTAAGAGCTTTACTTGAAGAGACATTGATATTTGGCGACAGTCAAGTAAAGCATGATTATAGCCATTAAAATATGAAAGCACTCATAAAATCCCTGCATAGGAGCATGATCCAAAGCTGCTGGAGTGGAAAGCATCGCTGACATTAATGGGCTTTGGATGATGTTCTAGAGACAGCAAAACAACTGAATTTCAGGTGCAGTAATACAAATCTGATAACACTCAGCTACCCAAATACATCTCAGAAGTGCTCCATTTATCATTTATTCAAAAAGATCAAATAAGAGGTTAAGCAGTTAATACAATTAAAAAGGAAAAAAAAAAAAAAAAAAGAAAGCCACAGATGGCCAGTCCTACAGACCTTATCTATGTGAATAACCTTAATTGACTGAAGTCATCTGACTAAAAAACTGCATGACTAGGATCAAGGTATGCAATTCCCCCTCATTACAATGCTGAACATCAACATAGCAAGTACAATATGGGTAGCGTATTACCTCATTGCAGGCATGCTTATGGAATGGCGAATAGAGTAACTGTGGGATGAAAGCAAAAGATAAGGAAAAAAAGTTGTAAAATCCAGTTTGCAAAACGATCACAACATACTGTTTTTATTATTTGAATATATCTATTTTTAAAGTTCACATAAAAGTACTGGTACTCCACTCTCGAGGGCAACAGCTTGTCAAACTTACCTGTGAATTCCAGCTCACATTCAGCACTGAAGATCTTGCCACCACACTCTCATGTCAACTAAACTGCAGTTGCATAGGGCTCAAAGAACAATGAAGTTCCCGGCAATGTCCATTTAAAGGACACAGAACCAACCCCGCCATCTAACACAGACGTTCATGATATGACAGAGGAACGGAAAGCTACCTTCATGTTCCTCGGTCACAGACAATAAGCTTTGTGCTTGGTGAATGCAGCACGCCTCAGGTCTGTGAACCTGATCAGAGCTGGCTGGAAGCAGTAGGTAGGCAGGCAGCTGCCTGCCTCTGTTGCATGTACAATGCATATAAATGGACTGCACTAGCCACCAGTTTGTATAGCCTAACACAAGAGGTTTCTTCAACAGAAAAGAAAGCCACTCAGCTGTAGAAGTTTCCTATCTCTTCTGGGATCACCAAGCATAGAAAGCACTGTTCTCCAAAGCTCTCGTCCACCTTTCCTTGCCACACTCTCTTCTTCCCTCCTCAGGCTTCCCAGCAGTGTGTGTATCAGGATGTTGGAAGGCAGATGATGGAGTCTCTACAACAACATTCAAAAAATCTCCTTATCCTCTTCTGCACCTCTACCCCTGCAGCTGGCTTCTCATCCTAACCTCTTGACTTAACTAGCCACATTCTTCTACCTGAGCCACCAAAGTCAAATCCGCTGTCCTAATTTCACTACTGCTGGGAAGTCTGTTCTGAATAATCTTTATTTGAAGTACAAGAACTCTCCATAACTACATTTACAACTGAACATTATGAGTAAGTTGCACCCTACAAGAGTACAAGAGTGCTGTTTCCAAAATTTACGTGTGACTACTTTCAGTGTTGAGTGACAGCCGCAGCTTGGTCTGATTGGAGCTGTTGCTGTCCCTTAAGAGCATTAAGGGACAGCAACATTTGGCTGCAATTAAGCAATGCATGATCATAACATTAAAAAATGGAGAGCTCTCATATAAACAGCACGTGCTTGTTCTGAATTATACAAATTCAGAGAGGCACTGTGTTGATAAATACACAACAACTTTTTTTTTTCCAGATTCAAGGTGGGGGGAGCTATTTGGCAAGAAGGTGGGGCAGTGAGATGTATACAAACCATTTTTTGTTGTGTGCATTTCAAGCTTTTGCTAAACTCAGATGGACAGAAACTGACACCAGATAACACAAAGTTTTCACGTTCAATTTTTCACATCACATTTAAGACTTATGAAAGACTAGCCCAAACATTTCATGAGTGCAGATCTTTAACAATTCTAGTTAATTGAAACAAGCATGCTTGTCATGTTAGTCTGGTAACACATGATGAACAGGCAGAAAATAAGAGTTTGGAAGTATTTCAGCATAGACTGCTCCTCTTCTAGCAGCAAAACATTTCAAATACGAAGCTCTGAATAAGATTACATTGTGCCAAATTAAATTTGCACAGCTGAGAGATGGCATGTGACAGACGATCTGAATACTAAGTGAATATTTTACTAAGTTCATCTTTTAATTTCCTTAAAAAGGTGAGGATGCAAGTTGTAAGAACAGTGACAATACATACAATGTTTTAATGGAAACTTATAATACTAAGCTTTTTTAAAGACATCCCTGTCTGTGATGGTGAAAGATTTCAGAGGCTCAGTGCAGCTGCAGAGGACAGAGATCTTTCATGACAAAAACTGCCAGATACTACATTTTGGCTTCATGTCAGAGTGAGATAGTAAGGTCAATCTATATACCACATTTTGAAGTTTTCTCAGTGAAGTAAAAGCCCTCATTAGGATGACACTTAGCTGAAGAGCGAAGTTTTTCTCGAACTGCCCCATGCACTGGCAGTACTACCAGGCCAGATGGACTGCAGGGACTGAGGGCTGTTCAGCCTCTCTGCTGGGTGTACTGACGTAAAGCCAAACTGCGTATAGAATCTCTCAGCATCCATAATTCATCATATGGTGAACTGCTTTACAGCATCGGTATAGTCAAGCTCCAAAAAATACAAATACCTTCTTTTTTTAATTAGGTTAAGAATCAGTCTTACCACTGGAAATTTCCCCAGGGGTAAAGACTTTTAAGCAGTCAGCATGTAGGCTTCATGACTAATATAATTTTGCTTTATTGATGAGGTGGTAATTTTTTCTTTTAAATGAATTTTTATAAAACTGTGCTGGCTGAATAGAAGTTTTGTGGTGTGCAGAGTTCCAACCTTTGACAGAAAATGATGGTTAGGAGTACGGTATTACATATAAGCAGGTTTCCCCAAGAGCATCTTTTGAACGCATTCATTATTTGAATTTGAGACTAATCTACTCAAGAGCAAGGCAAACATACTCTAGCCACTTTGCCCAGTCCTTTCCTCATTGTACTCACCATGCTGTAAAAATGAGGCATTACACTTAGTAGTGTACCAAATGCTTTTATCATACATAACTAAGTTGAAAGGAGAGAGTTTACTGTGTTACATTTCATAAAACACATCCTGTTAAATACAGAGGCAGTTTTTCAGGACAATAATGTGTCTTACCTAATTGAATGCGATCTTTGGTGGATGCACAAGAAAAGAAAAGCAAGAGTTAGAAGTATTATGAAAATGCAACAAAAATTTACATATGTATCTGTAGTATGCCAAACTGCCCAAGGAAAAAAAGAAAGTCATTTGCATTCAAATCTTGTTGCTGGAAATCACACTAGGCCGTAGATCAGTTCAGATTCCTTCAAGGCAAGATTTTTCACACACTCCTTCACTACACACAGTTGTATACTCTCTGCTCAGCAATGAATGGAAGTTCTGTCTGCTAAACCATGTATCCTCTTCATTAGATCAGATTTAATCAACGTTAGCCAGTTTCCCTCCCAAAGTCCTACCTTACCCTCATTAAGGAGGAAGTACAGGCTAACTGGAAATTTACATGTACATCAGTGAATGTTTTCCTCACTCCTCCCTCTACATTTTTTAATCATCTGAGTTGAGATAGATATGGCAAAAAATGAAAAGCTTTTTAATTCCTAAAATTGCATTTTCTAAAATCTTCCTTGTTTAAATTAATACTTGAAACACTCTGACACTGTTTTCCAGCTCACAAAAAAACTTAATGAAGGTAGCAGCACTGGGACAGTCACACTGATATGCAATATTTAAAGGATGTCACTAAGGTGCCGAAGTCACAAAATGAGGCAGACAGCCTCTCCTTCATCAGTGTATTATTGATGTAGCCTTAATTAATGCCCACTTCAAGGCAACACCTGCCTCACGCAGTGAGCCAGATAGGTGGCACACGCTTAATGAACATCTCTCCAATAGTTATTCCTCACATCCTTTTCCAGTGTGTGGTGTGATGCATTATTTACTGCACACTACTCACACTGTGCTCTGAAGAAAAGCAAGGATTTATTCACGGTTATTTACAGGGCTCATCACCATGTATACATGCACTTCTCATACACATATGGATTTAACTCCACAACACGTTTCTGCTTTGAGCAGCTTCAGCAGTATTGTTACCAGTCATAACCTCCTTCTACTACCTGCTGCCTCCCAGTACCAGCCACCCCCTGCTCCATGCTAACACAGATATCTGCACAGCCAGGTGATAAGGGAATCTGTATTACTGCAGAGCTCTAAAAATCAGCTTGACTGGAGGGGCAAGTGACAGTAAAAATGAGAGAAAACAGCTGTTTCACCTGTCACCAAAAGAAATGCTTATGAAATTATATTTTCAAATAAGATAATATCAACATCTCCTTTAGAGGGGATATTAAGAGACACTGAGGTTTAAGGATGATAGCTTGGTGTATGACAGCTACATTATTTCAGGGAATTTAGCTCTCAGTGACTTCAGCAATGGTTCTTGAGTGTCCAGAACACCCCTAGGTGATGGAAATGCACAAAGAGAATGCACAGCAAGCATCCGCTCCTACAGCACTAACAGGTTAACGATTCCTGAGCCATCTCCAACAGATATTGGCCTAACCTGCTTCTAAAAACATCCAATGAGAGAGAGTTCCCAGCCTTCAGAAGTAACCTGTGCCACCGTCCAGTTTCATAGCTGAATGCTTTCCTGAACTTGCACATAAAGTTTACTACATTACTACATTCTCCCTCTTCGTTCTTTATTCAGTCCCATTTTTCTATGTTCACATACTGTCACTGGCTGTATTTTCTGAAGCTCTGAATATCACTGTGATATTTCTCCACATTTCTTCCAGATCATGTGCATACCCTGCACTGCCCTGAACACTACAGTTGAAACCTTATCTCAACTGAGCAGAGCAAAGCAGTCCTCTCCCAGATCTTATAGGCAACACTACTGTGGAAGTTGGAATTAAGTTTGTAGTAGCAGAAGTAGCATGACAACATTGAATTGTGCTACATTCGTGAGCCACTAGCCTAGCACCTACTAGGCCCATATCTGCAGAGCTACCGCCCAGCTGGCTGGTCTGTACATCTCCATGTTTGATTTTTTTGCCCTCTGTCAATACAGCACCTTACTTTCCTTCATCAGTTTTTATTTCAGCATTTCATTTTGAATTCTACTCCTGCTGTCTAAAGTTGCCTGCATTCCCTCCCACTGCAGTCATCTTGGGGTTAAGTACATACACGATGCCATCACCTAAACTAGGTAGTAAAGTGATGAAGAGCAACAGACTCATGTCAGATGCCTGCAAAATCCTGTATTATGATGAGACCTATTCCCTGAATGTAATTTTCCGTTCCCTATGCCCTCTTCCTGCTAAAATAGTAACACTATCCTGTGCCTCCACTCCATCCTCTACTACAGGTGGTGCCAGTTCAAAATAATCTTCTTGACAAATCCTTTTTTGTGTATGTCATTGTGTTATCTTCTAGATGCTTAGAAGGCAACAGGTTAATGCTTTCCTCCAGTATCTGGTTTACATTTCCCAGAACTTCCCTTGTCCCTTTCCTGAGGGATGAACTTTGCTTTCCTCCACCCCTCTGGGACCTCCTGTGCTTTCCCTGCTGGCTCCAGTCTCCTCTGAGAGGCACATTCATCTGCCTCATTCACACCACCAAGCTCTCCCTGCCTGCCCTCTCTTTCCACACATGCCTTTCAGCTCCTGGCAGGACTGAGGAATTATATTACCTTCACTCATTTTCAGAGTTTGCTTATCCCAGACAATGAATTTGAAAGAGGTCTGCGTGATCATGTAATTAAAGAGAATGTATGGGACAACTGAATGAAGGATGTATAAGCAGTATAGCTGCTGACATCCTAATTTGCATGCATACCTTTGTTAGCTTAATCTTTAAATGCATTTACTTGGATAGTAATGTAAGTGGTAGTGTACACATAGTAGTAATGTATGTGGTTTCCTTACTTTGTAGTTTCATTATTTATTTTTTCTTCTTTAAAACAAACAAACAAAAAAAAACACAGAAATTCTCCCACTTGGTATGACGACTTGTTTCTAGATAGGCCATAAGCAGATCTGAAACTCTTGGATCTGCACAGACAGCTGTGGAGCAGTCCATTAGTATTGCAGGGCAAGATCCCAAGTTCACCATTATGTAAAGGAGCTGGGGATAAAGACCCTCAGCCACATGTCGTATCTGCTCAACATGGCAAGAGACATGCTGAAATGTAATAACATGTTGAAATGTGTAACTTCTGCTTCTTAGAGATCTAGCTCCACATTACTACCCTGCGAGTGACCTGGGACTCCTCTCTTCTTGTTTGCCTTCCTTCTCCATGTCAGAAAACGTTAACAGAGATGATAAGAGCTGGGAGTAGAAGGCAAGAAAAAAAAAAAAATGGCATCAGGATGACTGTAAGCTCTTTCAAAACCATCACCACCCCAGCAGGGATAAAGGCCAAAAACACCAGACCTCCCAACATATGGGGAATTATGATGATCATCTGGATTTCAGAAAGCAGTTTCAAGTATCCATTATGAACAGAAGCAGAACAGGGATTTGCATCTGGATGCCACTGGTGAGCATCAGCCTTAATGTCTAAACAACAGAATTAAGCCAGAGTCTGATGTGTGTTTAAACCAGCATTTAGGGAAGGGACCATGATAATCCTTATGCATGAGATAAAAATATATGGATTAGCAACAAGGCAAACAATGAAACAAAGGACACATGCCTCCTTACAGCTTATTCCTCCAACCATGGCAAGGGCTGGAGTGGGAGAGGAGTAGAATTTAAACACAGCCATTTATGTGGTAACATTTACAGTGTGACCCGTCGCAGAACTGTTCCTGCTCCAAGATCTTACACCAGTTTCATTACTGGGGTAAACGTACAAAGTATTACTCCAGATTTAGGGTTTTCAGCAGATGTAGAATGCCCAATTCATGCCATGCTTTATGTAACTAGGGGACACTGGCTACACCACCTGCTTCTTCATTGCCATGTGCCAAGAAAACTCTCCTACCCGAAAACAGCATGCTTCCACAAAAAATGGCAGTGCTAGTAAGTTTGTATCTTCCTGAAAAATGTTTGAAGATACTCATTTTGATCAAAGAAAGCTACTAGAAACAAGCTTCTCAATTAATTGAAACGTTTATGGACTTAGCTTCTACTTAGAGCCCTTGGCTAAAGGGTTAATGGGTTAAATACCACCCATCTGCTTTCCATGTGCGAATGAGAAGCGTGATCACCATCGGGACAGGGGCTGGCACTGATACATAGGTGAAAGAAAGCAGCCATTAATTAAGGGAAATATTAAAGGGAAGATGTCATTTATTACAGTGAAGACATTTCTGCCTTGGAAGAAATCTCACATGCTATGCAAAGCACGACTGATATGACCTGAGAAGTACTAAATTGTTAGTCATCCTTCCCTCCACCATCAAAAACTAGGTATTTGCACACCAACTCTTCGATCACTGCTGTAGGATCCAAAGCGATGAAGCAGTATGATGACCTGTTCACTGAGCACTGGCCTTGTTTTTCTTATATGAGGAAGTGTTAGAAAGAGCAGAAGAAACAACAGAATAGATGTATGCCACATGCTGCACAAATTTCTCATCATGAATTTCTCAAAAATACACAATACAACTGTAAAAGGGAAGGCGGTAAGAATAAGCAAAGGCATAAAAAAGAATCGTGAAAACAAATCATGCAGCTGGAATCTCAGCCTGGAAAGAGGGAACTGAACAACAGGATAAAATCTCAGGAAATAGCAAATGACATTGAAGGACAGCAGTAGGACTACATTCAGTATTTCTTATAATAGACGAGCCAGAAGGCATCAAAGGAAAAACCAAGTAGATCCAAAATAGGGAATGAATGATCGAATAAACACACCTCACACACCTCTTTATCACATAACTATCTGTTAAGCTGAAGGAACATGAGGTGTTATGAATGTCAAAAGCTCATGCAAGTCAAATAAATAAATAGTAAATTTATGAAAAACAACCTGTCAAAGACTCTTAAATGAAAGCTTCCACCTCTGTTTCAGTGAATTTTCAACTTGGATTGCTGGATGCCAAACAAATGTACCAGGAAAATGTAATTGCATGCCATTTTACTCTTATAACCTTTCCTAGGCATATACTATCAATATATATCTAGCTTCATTAAGTCAAAAAGTTCTTAGCTTATGTTCATAAGCTGGTTGTAAGTCACTCACTAGATTTCTGTTTTAAACTGTAATGTGGAAAAAGACACTGTAAAGCAGACCATACCATGATGAAGTTTTTCCTTTTTTCACCTGCACCTAGAAAAACAGCAATAATTCTGCAGAGGGTGTATTAACTGTATGTAAAAGGCAGATACAACTCTAAAGATTTCTGAAGATTCAAATTAAAAATGAGAGTGGTAAAAAATCCATTTGCATTAAAAAACAAGAAAGTATTTGAAATACTATAAAATGAATTCACACAGTGAAAATTACCAAAAAGTGAATATATACCATTATTGTTAATAAATGAGACCCTAATTCTGCAGCTCGGACAGTATATTGTAGTTATTCAAGTTCATTTATTTCATCACAAAAAATAAACTCCCTGAAACACCTGAGAAGCAATTCTATAATGCTGCTATTAAGCTGAAAACATAAGTGGTGATTTGCTGAGTAAAATTTATTCATTTATGCTTCCATTTTGAGGAATTTTAAGTTGAACGCTTTTAAAGGTACACCAACATATACAGCCCAGCATTTAAGTTGTACTTAAATGGGAATTATTACCCTCAATTCCTGTGATTTTCATTTATTTATTTTTTTAATGCAACACAACCACAGAATAAAATTTGCCTCCTATTTTAGGAGGCCTGGACTACCAGAGTGAATGAAGCTCAAGCGCAATAGTCAAATACCTTTCAGATAAGTAAAACATTAAAAGTTGAAAACACCTAGAAACAAATATATGGAAAGTATGCAGATAGTGGGAAACAGATAAAATAAAAGAGAAAAAAATAAAGAAAAAGAAAAGACAAGGGAGTAAGAATTTGCTAACTAATAAAGCCTGCCTTCAGAATGTGGTACTACTTTTGTTTTATCTTTTGTACACTTGAAAGAGATGATATAAAATAGTTTGAAATGTTTTTTCTTTTTCAAATTATCTTTCCAGGAACAGCTCCAAGGCAAGCTTGTTTTCTTCAGACGATCTTTGTCTCCAGAATCCATGTATGAATAAAACTGGGTTAATAAAGATCTAACTGCAGTATTTGGTCCCATTTTATTGGTATATTTCCTTGAGCTTGCAAAGCTGTTCCAAAAAGATTTTTTATTTATTTAAAAATAGGACTCAATTAAAATTACATCTTCATTCATCATTTTCCCCTTTTTTGGTTCAAAACTATTAATGTTATAAAATACTTCAATTACCAACTATTTGAAAGCTTAGAACACTAATGTAGGTGGAAAAGAAAGGCTGAGGAGAAAAAACATAACAATTCTGTCAAAGAAAGAACAGAGAAGCAGCAGATCCTTGTACCTCATATCTCCGAACTTCTTGCTTATGGCAGTTCCTACATTGCTGATAGCTGCTGTTGCTTTATGTCCTGCATGGCTCAGGGTCTCATGTGTTTTCTTGTAACTAGAAACAAAAACGAAGAACAGAAATAATGGTAAGTTTAAAAAAGAGAGACTAGAATCCCCTGCAATTATTTTTCCTTATTTCTGCATCTTAAGGTCCCACCCATCAAAACTTTAAGAAAAACAGTAACCGTAACACAAATCAAATTACAAAGATGCCCACTTCTGCACAGCTTTGTAAGTGCAGTTTAATCCTAATGCGAGCAAAGCACTCTTCAGAACAATCCTTCACTGTCTGTCCCCCTTGAAGATAACATCTTCCAAGAGGGTAAGCGCAAACTGTTAAAAGCAGAATGGCATGATTTGTTGAATACTCGTTTGATACAATTTCTGTAAATTTACATCAAATAAGCATTCTGTCAGCAGACACTGACTTTCTGGCACAACCTGTGGTCTAAAGCACAGAAAGAATCAGCTAAGATACGTGCGCTTCCATGCATACATACAAATTAGATACATTTCAAAGATGCACTTCAAAATTATTTATTGGTATTTCAAATTAGACAACATCGATAAAAACTGTTTCCATATGCTACAACTCGACCTTTTTATTTTTAAAATATAAAGGAAGAAGGTTTTAGGAAAGAAAAAAAAGATGAAAACAATCTAGACAGTGAATGAATATTCTAAATAGCATCGATCACTGATCCCTTTTTGACGTTATTCATTTCATGTGTAGCATACACATTCAAACACAGAATCATCTTAATTTACTGATTTGGACTATATGCTCTGATCACACAGATCCTTCAGTATAGTTAAGTTATGTTCTCAGAGTAATCAATAAGCTTTTCTGTACAGATGCTTTTTTTTTTTTGCTCAATAAACTAACTCTGAACATGTCAGAGACCTCCTTCCAAGGAAATCATCTGGCACTGGGAGCAGTGACGCAGACAAGTTCATAATTAGAAGTACTGGCCTAGTAAGAGAAGGAGAGCATATTACAATCAGCCTTGTATCCTGTGGTGCGCCTTGGCAGACAAGGACTGCAGAAACGATCATGAAAAATTCAGAAGTACAACTCCTTTGGTCCTATTTCTCCTTTGAACAAGTTCTGTAAGATTGCAAATGTGTACCAAAATACACCAGAGATTAATACAAAAATCCCAGTGCCTAATTCTTGTAACAGTAACAGAGTATTTTCTTCTAACTTTTAGATATATGAATGCAATATAACTTGGTAGAGATAAGAGGAGAAATAAGAAAAGATTAACATTTGCAATTGGGCACATCAGATTTTATGTCAGGTCCTTTTAGCCCTGGTAGTACCTACAGCTGGAAGTCTGCCGATGAGGCCTCTGCTGTACAAACCATGGGCTAGAAGCAGATGCCAGGTAATGCCTTACTCTCTCAGACAGAATTCTATGAACAATTTTTTTCCTCAGCACAAATACATTGATTTTATGATCCTAACCCCCAAAATACCTTGAAGACTGCCTAACAAGTTCTAAAACTGCCAAGCAAAATGTGTCAGTCTGTGAGGGTGTTCTTCTCTGTCTCCACTGACTAGGATGGCAGTTTAAAGGAGGCAGCTGAGGGTACCAGATCTCCAGAAACCTGGAGTTGGTTGGATGACTTGAATTAATCTCAACCACTAATGCTAAATGGCAAGAAAGGCTAAAACACTGCAAAAGTAACAGAGGGAGCACAAAGTGTAATTAGAAAGGAAGGAGCGCTGGTTATGCCCATTTTCTGTCTTTTTCAACTGCAGAGCACAGACAAGACCTAAGAGATGTTTTTTACTGGGTGTCTTTTCTCCTCTGCCCTGCCATTTATCACAGGACAAAGCAAGGTTGCAATGCTCTTATTTCACTGAGGCCTCATTCTCTAGCTTGACTAGTTAAATCTCTGTCCTTTTTCTTGCTGTCATTGGACACACTCTCATCTCAGAGAGTGCAATGAGACCCTAAAATAGATGTTGATGATACCTCACTCGAACTACAAACATGAGTGTTGCCTATGAGAATAATAATAATAAAAAAAAAACAACAAAAACAAACAAAAAAAACTTTCCATTACCTGTTAGCTTATACATGCATATGGGCATTTGTTAAAATGCCCACGTTATTGCTTACATGTCTTTAGACATCTTCCTAAAGAAGAATTTTCCAAGTCTATTCAGCACAATTCTGTTGATGACAAAAATGAAGGCCAAAATTTGACTTCCAGGTCTGAAAGGTCCTTGGTAGCATGGCAAAGCACGTTTCATCTACACTCCATCCAGTCTGGTCACAACACCTGTAACCATACTCACCTAGCCTTATCACAGACTTCAGGATGACAGTTGGCTCAGCTAGTTCTACGAGAAGACAGGCAAGAGGGAGCATGGATCTTTCTGCAAATTACTGTGTTGCTATTCAGTTCAAATTTTAAGTCCGTTAAGATTAAGAAATGTTCAGTCCAAATCTTAATCATCAGACAATTTTTTATTAAGTTGAACTCTTACCCTAAGTTGCATTTGCAGAAGTAGATCCACTCCCAACACTTCCCTTCCCCTGCCACCTCCCCAGCCTTCTATGGGGGGCTCAGAGTCAGAAATCAGAAAACACCACAGGGATGCTCTGAGAACTGGGACCATAATAAGGATTAGAATATTGTCAAGATCAAAGTGTCCCATTAGCCCACTAGCCATACAAAAGTATATGCAAATTTCCACATATATATATATATATATATATATATATGTTTAATGAAGTTGATAATCATGTAAAAATTTATATAGGAACAAACACTATTTAAGTAGAGGCTGCTTGTACATAGTGAAGTATTTTGCAGCCTTCATTCTGAGTTTTTGTTGTTGTTCAATACACTTCATAGTTCATTTTATGCAAGGGCATGCTTAGCTTTATGAGATGGTATCTCCATGTCCTGCCTTTGTGCTGCAGGTTCTTCACACCACATAAAACCATTAAGAGAATAGTCCCAAATGTCCCCACACAACAGACAGACATCACTTTAACTGGGAAACAGTGGATCCCCTTACGTGGTTCTGAACATTACTTTGGTCAGAATACACCTTCTGGGAATTGGCTGAAATGACTCTGATTTGTGTTTTCCCTGTAAAACCCCTAAATGCAATGTCCTCCCCAGTATTTTTACCAGCAAGAAAGACTGGGAGACTGCATTTATGTTTCTAATACTTTTGATGTTACACAACAGCGTAAATCCAGATAAGACTGTTATGCAACTGGTCTTTTTTCAGCATCAACTTGCAAAAATGACCTTTGACATGCCTCCCTCCACCAGCAATGCTGAAGAACAGCTTTAAAGAACAAAACGAACAAAGGTAAAAATGCTGTGCAACTTGTAATGCCTGCCAGCAGAGACAAGAAATAACTAGCATCTTGGTAGACCTTGCAGATAACTAGCTTAAAAATCAACACACCATCCATGCCTCTCCACCATTACTCTTATCACTATGTCTTCTTCATAAATTAATGACCTTTCCAGAGTACACTGCCTCACTACATTTAGTTATACTCCATATTGACATATAGCACAGCATTTTGGTTCAGATATTTTTATTATAATTGTACTGTATTTACAGCATTCATTCAATACCCTTATTACCTCCCTGTTACCAGTGACCTCCAACATATCCTTTCTGACCTCTGGGAACCTTGTCAATGTCAAAATAACATTAATAATCTGAGCCAGCAATTCTCATATTTGCAGGTAACACACAGCAGTTTGTAGTTTTAACACACTGAACAGCTTACATAATTTTCAGAAGCATCTAAGTGTAGAAATTAAGTTTGCTATTCCAGTTAAGAACTACTGAAATTCATTCCTGGGAAAAAAGTGTTGTAAGAATGTCTTTTCTCAAGGCCTCCTGCCAACACCAACTGCTCTGATGTGCCAAGTGATGTACAATACCTTCAGATTCTCATCCTTTTGGCACCTGTTAGTGGCAAACATTAGGCAAGTACTGATCACTGAGCTCATCAGGACAGGCGAAAGCATCTCAATAGTTAGCCATTGGCTAAAATAAGGTTTGTGACCCTGAACCACAATGCAAAAAGGCTCCAGCAGGAATTGGAACTCCATGAATTTAGGGCACAGAAGTTCCAGAAATACCACCAGTGTGGTGCATTTTACACAAATACATCATCAGGGTCCATTCCTTTCTTTCTAACAGTCATACAATGTCACCATCATGGTTGTGAGTTTTAAAGCATTATGCCAGATGCCCAGTAGCATTAGTAAAAGCAGAAACAGGCTAACTTGGTACAAGAGACTCTTGATTTAGGCAGTTAGAGTAGGAATGTCTGCTCTGTTTTTGTGGCATCTAAACATATTCCATAGCACAGGAAAATTAGTTATAGTGACTAACAAGGATCCAGGTTCATGCTCTTCATTTAGCACTTCCTAATACCTACAGTGTATTTGGTAGACAAAAAAAGGTTTAAACAGATATTGTATATGTGAATTGCTGGCACAACTGTAAAATTGTAAATCAAACTCATTGTCATTTCAAATATTAGCTTTTTCAGATGACTTTCAAGTAAAAAAAAATTATCCGTTGACTTTGATTATTTATTTATTTATTTTTTTAAAACAAGGAATTCCTTTTAAGAAATAAAATGTCTATAAAACAGATATTATTATAAGTTATCATAAAATACATTGACATGCCACAGTTATATTCTGACAATATGCTCTCCTCAACACTTTTAAAAGAAGCTTTTAAGAGAACTCACATCTCTAGTATCGTTATGTACACTGTTGACAAAACAGATTTGCAGCATATTTTGACTGCATTTTTACCTGACAGCTTTGTATATAGCATTTAGGTTGTATTATCTTATGACAACCAAGTCTCACTGCCTCATTTTTTACAGCCACTTAAAGCAAATTAAGGAAGATTACTACTTCTTTTCATATTAGCTTTTACGAAATGCTGTTTCATATAAAATACAGCCAAACAACAGACGTATAGAGAGGTCAGGGAACTGGATTTTTAAATGACCAACATCATCTGCAGGATAAGACAGGATAATCATATTGTATGCTATTTGATCTCAGCTCAGCTCAGTACAGAGCTGCCCTTTACATGGCAGAGTTAAATCTAACCTTCTGTCATAAGCACAATACACGGTCTACTGACAGAAGTAGGCTACAAAGATAATATTCGTATTTTGCATGGCAAGCTGCGTATTTGACCTACTACAGTGAATAATAGAGATTTTAAAATCAGCTTCTGTAAAATATGACAACACATACAGCTAATTAGCACATCTTCACTAAGCGTTGTTCTTCTCCATCAATGCTTGCTTGCAAAATTAATCCATTTGTGAAACCCACTTCTGTGATAAAGATTACATTAGATGCAACAAAATGCAAACAATTAACAACAAAACCATATTGTAGAGCAGAGCCTGGTGGCACAAGTCATATCCCATGGAGCTTGCTTCTTTTTACTTTTCAAACTATTAGTCAGCTTAAGAACGATATTTTCTGGAATCAACGTAAAGCATCTAACTCTCTGAGAAACTCTCTACTAGAAAACTCTTTTTTTGCTAATTTTCTGTGAAAGCAAAGCTCAGTATTAATTAAATTATTCTAATGCTCAAATGAAATAAATGCGTATGTGATAACATATACTTAAAACATTCTCTAAGAGCATTCATATTCCCAAATGCACTCTGAAGTGTCTACTTTCTTCAATTTATCACATGAAATTCATTCCAACTTCAAAAACAACAACAGATGTATTTTATATACATTCTTTCTTTTCCCAGATATGCTGAGAATCAAAACTGTGCTGGCACCTGGTTGATTGTGTATGCCTAAACCAGTCAAAGGAACTACGCCCCAGGTAGTTCCTCTTGCACAGAGAGAGGAAGGGCAGAGCTGAGGGAACCGACCCTCTGCAGGTCACAGGGGACCTGCCTCAAGCCAGAAATCTGCATGCAGCACAGAAGATTTGGCTGTTCAGCAGGCTGGGGAAGAGTCAGGAAAGATTCCAGGCAAGGATGACAAATATTCTGCGCTGTCCTGCACTGTAGTCTTCAAAACCATGGAAAACACTAGGGATACAACGGTAAAAGGCATTACTTGTGTGGTGTAGCATAGAATGAGAGAAAAACAAGCAGTTCTAGTACAGTTAATACTTGGGTAGAAAAGCCATAATATGTTGGTTTAAGCACAGATGAGCTTAGGACATTCCAGGACAAAACTTCACAGTTTATCACACCTTAAATTGCACCAGTAATGCCGTCTGTGGGCTCTGTACTGTAAGCTACATCAAAAAAGAGAAAAAAAAACACAAAAACACACACACACAAAAAAAACCTGGAGATTAAATGCATCTCTGCCTCCCTTTTCCTTTCTTCTCATTTTGTTTCTCTTTTTTCTTTTTCTTCTTATTTCTCCATTTTCATTCACTTCCCTTGCTTTATTTTTTCTACCCCTTTTTCCCTTGACCTTCCCTTCCCTTGACCCTGGATATTTTAAATCCTGGTCATTCCAGAGATTCCACTTTACATTTGGGTCTCCTCTTCTTATAGAGAGATATAAAATTTACAGACATCTGCAATACATGCATATACATTTTCTGGGTCAAAACCATAATCAGAGTGGATTTTTCTCTGAGAAGCTAACATTACATTTAATGATCTGTTCCAGATCACCTGAAGTCACTATGGAATTTCCATTAGATGAAGCTTCTGGTGTAAACAAATGGCCATATATTTTTCAGGAATGGGACAATGAGAATAGACTATGTTAACTTCCTGAAGTCCTTTCTTCAACCTTACTTTCCATTATGGCTCCCTTCCAACTTCAAGGCCATAGGTATATGTAGAAAAGTGGCCAAAAAAAGAACATCTTTGAAAAAGGCACGAATATTGAATGGCCTGACCCAAAAGACACCAAAAAACACTGAAAGTTAAAGGCTCCCTTTACTTCCATACAGTTCACACCCACACACAGGTAATGCGCTTGCTAAAGCCAACACGCCTATTTCTTCACTTACACAACCAGTGCATTTACTTGCAAATTTAGAGAAGAAAATGTCAAAAGGTGATTACATATTGCAATGAACAGAAACACCCACATTTCCATTACTACCACTCATAACAAGCATGTGTGTGGGAACACAGTATACCAAGTTCTTAAAAGTCACAGTAGGCCTGTGGCTGCCCACAAATTATAGCCAACTTCCTGAGAAGATTCTGATCCTCTGGCACACATTGCTATATATTTAATGTTATATTAGTGGAGACTCCAAGTACTGTAGATTTCAAGTCCAAAACGCATGCAGTGTAACTATTACTTTCTATTTTCTCATCACCTGGCAGAAATTTGAATTACAAAACACGAGTTCCCACTATTTGTGGAAATCCATACAATTGTCCTCAGGTTCCCTACCAGCAGAACTAAGCTTGTGCATTGAGTTTTCAGTGAGTAGCTGAAGACGAGATCCTTACTCTGTTTCAGTAGGGAAAGGCCAATTTAAAAATAAGAAAAAGGTTCCTCACAGTAAGGGTGATCAAACACTGGAATAGGTTGCCCTGAGAGGCTGTAGAGCCTCCAGCCTTGAATATATTCAGAACTTGACTGGATATAGTCCTGAGCACCCTGTTCTAGTTCACTCTGCTCTGAGAGGGGGAGTTGGACTAAATAATCTCTATACTTTGCCTTTGTAAATATTTAACCTAATTTTGTACAGGATCACAGAACAGTTGAGGTTCGAGGCAGTCATCTTACCTGTATGCACTACACAGTGAAAATCTGAAGTACCGAAGACTAGAAAGCACTGTGAAAGCTTTATTGAAGCACCACCAATAAAAAAAGATTTAGCTAAGTGAACACACTGTATTTAGGTTAGATAAAACCTTTCCTTTGTAGCAGGATGTTAAGTAGAAAAGCTCAATTGTGGTCTCTAAATATCACTGCAAAGATATTTTTAATGACTCCTTAAGCTAAAATAAGTAACCTGGAAATCTACCAACATTATCCTGCTTCTAGCATCTAAATAAATGAATTATCTATGTTTAAAACATAAATAAAAACCTGAATTGCTTAAAGTTAACACAATATCCACCCACCTCTATTCACTGAAAACCTGATCTTTAAAAAGGCGTGTGTGGGAAATCATACCAGCTGAGCCTGCTACCTTCCCTAACATGCGTTATACTAAATATCAGTGCATTGATGAATAGCAGAGGAAATGAACAAGGAGCATGAAAAATTTATTATGATTCTGGTCAACATCATAAGTGAATGACTTCCACGTGTATTTCACACAAGATTGAAAAAGGCGAACAACATTACAAACAACGTTTGTAACAAAGATTTTCTTTGTTTTTCTCTAAAGCTGACTAAAAACCCTGGGTCGATACAGAAGAAGCTGCACATTACTTTTGGAAATACAAAGCAAATACAATGTCTTACTAGAAGTGGTTAGGATTGCTTTTGGATACGCCAAAGCATGCATTAATGACAAGGAAACAGACTTTGTGCAGAACTGTATGTTGAGCCTGCCATAATCTTGAATGAAGGACATCAGCCTACTTGACCTCAAGTTGTTTCTCCTTTTCATGAAAACATTTTTTTTCCCCTTTTTTAATCATAACAGAATTCTTTAATGATAATTTCTGACATACATACGTAACACTATGTTAACTTTTAAACTACCTGGCCAACCTTTTAAATTGTAAATGCTTAAAAATAGTCAGGATCTCAAGTTTATATTCAGTTATATTCAGTCATTCCAGGTGGCATCCATCCTTTGAGTTAGGTACTGAGTCTCTAAGTCCACTTTAGCCCTAAGAATACATCCCTAAATAGAGGGCTTTAAAAAAAGTATTAATACTATTGGCAGAAAAAAAAAAAAAAAAAAAGCGCCTAATTGTTCCTTGTGGGTTTGAAAAGCTCTCCATTAAAGAAAAGTGGTTTTAATTTCTAGAAAAACATAGCAACTACAAAACCCAATAAGATTCAGTGAAAGCAAAACTATACTCCTTAAAACCACAGCTCTTCAGAATTTAAAATGACTAATTGTGGATTTAGAAGCCTAAAATAAAAGAATGTAAATATTTTGAACTTTTATTTTTTAAAGCAAGATTTTCAACCGTACTAAGTCAGAGAATATTGGTGAGTAACACTACCCCATTACTATTTTGGTGTAACAACAATGAATCATCTCTATTACTTAACACATCCGTTCTCAAGAATGCTGAACTACTGTGACTTGTACAGTAAGTGTCAGCCAGAATTATACAGCAGTTGGACTATGGATAATAGGACTTTCAAGGGCACATATGAACTCCTGCTCAATCCTAAATGTTGGTGGTCTTGAGGTGGTCACTGAACACCTAATGGCTTGCTGTTTCTAAAGCTCATCTTAAAGAGTAGCAGATACCATACTAATAGAGTCTATTAAAGTCACTTTATCCTTCTGTAAAATGTCAACACTGTGAAAGGAAAATGAAAAGTTGTCTTGGAATTTGGTAAAAAAAAAAAATCAATTTAAAGTAAAATATTTTGATTTTGAAACTCTGCTATCTGCTAAATCATTTTTAATGTCACTGCACCTGCTCTGCTCTGTTTCTTCAGGTCCTGTGGGACTGCTCCATCATGGGTGATGCCACTGCCCTACCTGCCTTGCTGTTCACTCCCAGCTCACCTCTGGCATGGAGCAACTCACTCTTGCCCTAAGAATCTCAAATCCAGTTGTCAATTGCGAAAAAAATAAAAAAAAAACAAGTAACTTTTCAGACAGCAATTCATGAAAGTTAAGTTCTTCTTTCTACCAATGTTGTTATTAATTTGGACAAAAAAGTTTTAGAGGAATATAGAATACGGTGTTTTCACATTTTCGAAGATCAGTACTGGCTGAGACCAACCCCTCAGTAGTTATGATGGATTTCTTGCATCTTTGGAACTCACAGTTTTATTTGCAATCTCTCTCAGTGATGCTCTATTTCTCAATCAGCTTTTACATAAGTGACACAGAACAGAAATTGTTTGAAACTTAGAAAAAACACTACTTATTCCAGACTCAAGCATTTTTGTGGTAGATTCAGGACAGGTTTTATCACTATTTCCATATGTGTATTTTTAACTCCTTTAACCTAGACAAAAGGTTTGTGCTAAGAGTTCTTATGCAACTCAGATAACATCCCTCCCCAGCTTCCTCACCCAAGATTTCAGACTTTTTTCAAATGCACCTTCCTGGAAGGCAGTAACTGGGTTAGACTACAGACTGCCACAGTATAATTGGTCTTGTTCTAGAAGAAAAAAAATCAAGTTAAAAGCATTTCAACATCAGCAGTGGACTAACAATTCACATTTCTACATTACCTTTCACCCTGAGAACCTAAAGCTGCTTACACATACGAGTTTCATTGAACTCTTGTGGACCAGTTACCCACTCTACACAGTGGTAAGCCAAGGCTGGGATACGCAACTTGCCAAAGACCACAATGCTAGCAAATAACAAAAAAAAAAGATGTGCATAGGGCTTAAGAAAACCTCAAAGATAGCACAGTTACCCCAAAACCTTTTTTGTTGTTTCTTTTGGACAGACAAAACCAGGAATTCAACGGTCATACATCAGCTGATTCTGTCAGTTGTTCTTTAGAATTCAGATGATGGTAATATTTTTTTAATGATTGCTAATATTTTAGTAGTCTTTCTTTTACGTTGTCTGTCTTGGAATTTCAAAATACATAACACACTGAGATAAAGAAGTATTCTTTCTCTCCTTAGTAAGGACTCTGTAGGAACATGTCATGGGACATGCAGATAACCTTCTCAGTTCCATGACAGCTTCAGCTGCTGTGATTTTGCAAGGGTGAGGTGTGACACAGTAGCAAAGCATGTTGCTGCTGTGGAAGGCTTTTTTTCAAGTCTCTTTGGTCTGAGAAGCCTGAAGGATTTGTTCCTGTCATCTACCCCTTTTGGCAGGTATTCCTACTGATACATTTCATACCAGGGCTCATCAAGGCAATACCCACAACATGCTACACAACACATCACAAGGAATTTGTGCAGTCTGTACTCACGCAGAAGTTGTCTGCATGTCATGCCAGCTTTTGCTAAAGTTCTGCTTCAGTTCATTCATCAGGCTTATGCCAAGCTTTTGTTTAATTTCAACCAGGTGCTTTTCTTTGGCTGCTAATACTTGCCGCAAAGTTGAAATTTCATCCTCTAGCTGAGAGAAACAAAGAGGAAGGAGAAAGGAAAGAAATGTTAGCCTGTTCTCACGGCAAAATAAACACAGATTATGCTAGGAGATTAAATGAATTTTGCACAAACATGCTTTTTTTTGTAGATGCCTAGAGAGGCAGATAGATTCAAGCACTTGTGGAGATCACAAGTGTCCAGAACAAGTTTGGCACTACTGTTCTAAGTAACTTACTCTAACTGTGCCACCCACGTGCACTACTGTACCCATGCACCTATTAAGACAGAAATAATTCTCCAGTCCGGAATTCATTATTCATCAACTTGACCAAGATCTGCCTTAGGAGCATCAGGAATCTCAAACATCAGCCTTTCATTCACAAATGGAATGGGAATCAGCAGGACAAAAGAAGACTGGATAATTCAGGTAGCTATTTCTCTTTGAATGAACAGGCTTTTAACTTCAAATGTGCATTTTTCTAGTCTTGCACTTATGTAAAAATTGATAAAAATTCTTAGGAGCAGGTTAAAAAAATCATAACATACCATATGAGTTAAGAGTATCATGGGTATCATATGTTTTATCCTTATAGCTTAGGCCTTACATACTTGAAAATTAAATTGAAAATATATAGCAGGAAGACTGTTAACAAGAAGAAACAGGCATTACTTGAAGTATAGAATCATTTAAAAAATACAGCAAATTAATATTTTCAGAGCTCATAGTCATTAACCTAACCATGTAAATTCAAGTTGTAACGATGACATTCAACCCAAACAATTCTCCGTGCAGTGGATGTTATTTCAATCATGTTTAAAACAAAATTGAGCTTTAGCATGGCAATGACCAGAACACTTGACTAAGAAGAGGGACCACTGAAACAGTCAGCTATTGACTCAGGATGCCTATCACTTGGACAGCACTCCTGAAAGCACAGGTGTGAATTCTCCTAAGCCAATTGTACAAGCAGCACTCAGAGGTACTGAAGTTAACAAGGGTAAGTGACATGAGACCAGCTGCCTTTCACTTCAGGTTTGTAAGTTCCCTTACCAACTGTGCTCCTTCCTCCATGTGTTAATAGGATAACATATGGTAACGTGTCTGATTACCTTATGCTAAGTTCCCTGGAATGACAGTTTTCCTGTGATTTAACTCCATAGGCTGCAGGGAATGAATGAGGCAAGCAGCAGTAGAATCAGTTGTGACCTCCAGGGCTATGTTTAGGATGTCAATACCAGCATTATTTTTATCTCACACACTCATGCATTCTGTTTCCCTGTAAAACTGGCTGCAAACTCATTGTTCTTTGAAAAATCTCACCCTTTAATCCACCAGTTATCAGCTTCTCCTTTGTCACTACCTGCTATCTAAATTATTCAAGAAGCTCAGGAAAATTAAGCAGCAAGACTACGAACACAAAGCAAAATCATGACCTCAGCAAAGCAGATAGCAGCATACACCAAGTCTTGTGAGGCCAATACTTCACTGGTAGAACACCAAACAACCCAAAATTGCTTTATTCTTTCCCCATATACTTTATGCTGCATTATATCCCTAACCTGCAAATGAAATGCTGTCAAGAAGGCAGCATGAGTTTCTATTCTAAGAGGATAACTGGTACAATTCTTACAGGAAGGAGAAATCACAAATTTCAGCACACCTAAGATGGCAGTTGGCAGCTCCCTTTATTTGTTTCTCACAAGTTTGCCTGAATAACATTGTTAACGAATTTAACATTAATGCTTTCCATTTGGGGTAGCACTAGGCTGATCATTAGGTACCTGGATATATAAACATTCAAAGGCTTCTATTAAAATGTCCTTCCATCTGTTCACTTGAATAGACACACAAAGCTGTAAAGCCTTAATCAAGCATTAACCCTTTGCTCAATGGAGCAACCATGAACATTTTTGACTGTGTTAAAGATAACAAATTATTTTTCTGTAGAGATTAGAGACTTGTTTATAACCGACAAAGCCCTCCTCAAGTTCCATCATTTTAAACTAATAGTGGACACGAAGCCTGAAGTGCTCAGATATTAGTGATTGAAAACAGGAGTAGGTAGAAAGGATTACGGAGTTACAGTGGGATCTTGAAAGCATTTAAGCAGGTTACATACCTAACTCCCATGGAAGTCAGGAATCACTTTTTTTGAAAAGTCCATTACTATAAATGCAGGTTGTATTATGAAAATAGGGCTTAAGTCAACAGAAACACAAGCTTCAAGTCCTTATGCCTCCCTTCTTTCTAAGTGCAACAGTCAGAAGGATACAGATGCATCCTATGGGGACAATGTTCCCTTCTCCCTTTTTGTGGTCTTAAGAAACACAGTTAATAACTGTTTTTCCTTTCCTGTATTATTGTATTTATCATGCATAAAAACAAAGAGTTGACCACCTAAGAAATTACAGTTCCCGTGAGTAGCTGACATGTAAATCACACAAAGGTGTGATCTCAGGAATAGATCCACAAAAACAGACATCTCTCTGAAATCTGGGAATGGCTAATAATATAGAAAGAAGATGGTAAATTCCAGCAAAGAAACACAAGAAAACATTTTCTCTTGTTTTGCCTTTCTTGATTATTTTAGGGCAAATTATTTGCTGATAGGATTTGGTAGGTCAGGTTGATGGTTGAACTTCATGATCTTGAAGGTCTTTTCCAAACTAAATGATTCTATGATTCTGTACATTTTAAGGGTTTAACATCCTTTTAAGATGGTGGAATGCTAGAAAAAACAGCAAACTAATTTTCCAGTATAAACCCTTTCCCATTTTTTTTTTTTTTTAAATTAAAGATTCATAGAACAGCTCAAAAAAAGTACTTAGGCAGTAAAACAGAACATTTTGGATAAACTGCTATTAATAAGGAATTATGTAAATTAGCATTATCTGTATTGTGAAACATACATAGTACTATGTAAAATGTGGAGGTGGAAAGATTCAGCCATTGTTTGTAAGAATACAGATGAAAGGCTTGAATGGTAAATTGAATAGTAAGCTGAATATTTATTATGCTAGCTTTAACAATCAAGGCAGTAAGTGATTAAATATTAAGGGGCCCCTGCAGAAAAGACAAGACAGCATAATTAATCATGTATTTCTGAGTTAGACTAAGCATCCTTTTTTCCTACCACACCACCACCCAATGCATAGTATCCTGTTCTGGGCATTTGCACAGCCCTCCTCATCAGAGGGAACTGAACTATGTAAAGGCCATCAGGCTGAAAATACGAGCTGCTGTTTTCAGTCACGTCAATTTCTATATCCATTGCTGAGAGGTGCACAAATACCTGTGCCTGTGCAGCACGAGGGGCAGAAACAAGTAGCTGGAGATGAATGATAAATTTAATGGAAAGACAACAGACAGCAGTGAGTGGAATAGCTCAAAACCACAGCCTTCGTCATGAGTCAGGAGTCATGACGAAGGAGTACCACACTCCTCACACCAAAGAAGGAGAAGAAAAATCTGTTCTGCAAACAAGCTTCTGGCCTTACATAAAATTTTTGGGCTACAATTTTCTGCTATTATTCTGAAGTGCGAGACTGACCTCTATTAATTCACATGCTTGTTATAAATTCCTACAACAGGTATTCATTTTACTTGTATTGTAGAAATGCCAAAGCCTGATTAGACTCAGAACCCTGCTGTATTAGCCATGCTACAAATAGAAGAACAGAGTTAGTCCACACTCTGAAAAGCTTCCAGTACAAAAAGACTACTAGCAGGAGAAAAGAGGACACAATAAACCTGTCAGAAAAACAGTAGTTTTAGCTTCCCTCCTAATTCCAGAGGGGAAGGAGAATAAGGGATGAAACACGGAGAATATATACAGCAGATACACAACACGGATACTTATTTTGCTGTTTAAATACAAGCATAACAGGTCCTCACAACAGCTCCCCATTGTATCAAATATTAAGTGATTGCAGCATTAAGGAAGATTTGGACCTTTCAGAGCAGTAAGAGGAAAGGGCGATCCCACAGGCTCAAAAAGACAGTCTTATCCAACATATATGGATACGGAAGAAAACAAAACTACCACTGGTAGCGGTAGCTCAGGGCTTGAAAGTAAAGACAAGCAGCTTTTCAAAAGGAAACGTTACCCAATTGCCACAGAGGTTTCTTTCTGAAAGAGTCTTACCAGTTTTTGTAAGTCTTTTCTGAGAATCATAAGCGTCACTTAAATATTGACTTTGTTCACTGAGTTGAAGTTTTCCAAACCTTTCTTAGCATAATTATCAGTTTTGTTTTTAAGCTTAAGTTGTATACCAGTAAACTGCTGTGAGCAAATTAAAAAAAATAATATTTCTAGGTCAGCCAAGATTACAATATTTGAAAGGCAATCTCTCATTTGTGTGTTGGTACAGGAATTAAAGCATTTCTATCATGAGCTACTGAGCACTCTCAGCTCCCACAGGAATCTGCATGCACAAGATATAACTAGAAACGCTACAGACAAATTCCCTTGAGAGAAACATATCTTTCTCAGATGTCTGCTGGAAGTGTTTTTTCTTCCTTGCTTCTCTAATATACCTCATCTGTCCCTTTCAGAAAAGGGAAGAGAATAAAAGAAGGGTTAAGATTGCAAGAGACCTCTGGAGGTCAACTGGTCCAGCCCCCCTGGTCCCCTCAGCTGAAGCAGGGCCACCCAGAGCAGGTTGCCCAGGACCATGTCCTGGTGGCTTTTGGAGATCTCCAAGGAGGGAAGCTCCACAGCCTCTATAGGCAACCTGTGCCAGTGCTCAGTCACCCACCAGTGAAAGAAATGCTTCCCGATGTTCAGACAGAACCTCCTGTGTTCCAGGTTGTGCTCAGTGCCTCTCATCCCGACAAAAGGCCAATAATGAACATGCCAATTCCTACCTCATTGCTATGTGATGAACTGAGTACATAAAATTTCAGCATCCTCTTGTAATTTACTGAAGTAACAGGATCAGCACAGAAGTAAAAAGTAACTAACAACACAGAAACAAGGCTCAATGTAACATTGAGGTGAAAAAAATCTTTTGTTTTTTGTTTCACTAGAAAATCCTAAATCAGCACTGAAGGTAAATGACTTGAGAGTCACTAGGAATATGACTTCTTAGAGTGTTTAATATTATAACAGTAATTTAAATATTTCTGTCATACAAAAGACAGGAGCTATTCTCAGCAAAAGAGCTGTCTCCTGGATGAGCCCATTCCATGTGCAATAGCAGCAAACACTTCACAGAGCACTCTGATCAGAGGCTGAATCTAGACAATCACCTTAACCTTTGTAATCAAAAGACCACAGAGCTCACACCTTTTTTCTCCCATTATTTCTTTTATTAAGTACTACTTTTAAACCTTTTCATGGTGTCCCGAAGTTCTTTATTTAGGAAAATAGTAAATGCAAATCAAAATTGCAACTGTCTCCAGACACATCGGTGATGAAGAAAACAGAACCACTGTGCCAATCATCATCAGTCTTGTCTGTAACCAGCAGCAGCATCTTTTCCTTTGAGCACCATACAAAGAATCTTTTCTATTGGGTGTCACACCACCATAACAACAATTTCATAGATCTGATAGAGGAACACCTTCCAGTTTTTGTAGAAGATTTATAAATAAAGAAAAATGGCCTTTGTTGACTAAAATGGCATATTTAGCTTTATAATCATCAGGTAAAAGATAGCTAACATTCCAAAAACATCTAAGGAAAATAATTGTTTCACATTATTGTACGCTGGAAGAGTTTTATGCAAAGGAAGAGCAATTTTTATGATGTGTACTTCACCCTACAATGAATATATTTCAGTTAAAGGAAGTAGAAATATTAATACTCACAGAAATTCAAATTCATTACCTTGGCCAGCTCAATTTTTAACTCTTCTTTTTCTTCTTCAGAGATCATATTGGTGAAATCAACATCAGTGACCATGTCTTCATCTGCCTCATTCAAAGCCTGGGTTTCCAATAGACCTTAAAGTAAAGAGTTAAAAAGTTAAAACAATTGCTATCAGTTATTTCAACCGTAATATTGACATCCTCTAAAAGCAAAGAATGCTGTAATATTCACCCACTAGGAAAAAAAGAAGTTAACTACAAAACAATGCTTGCCTGCTAAAGGTCATGAGCATTCTGCTTCTTCTTACTTTTGAAAAACAATTGGAAGTATTAGATGGTAACTGCCGTAATAAAAGCAACTTAATATGTTAAAGCACCACTCATTCCAAGAAGACAATCACCTTGGATCCCACCAGTCCATAGCAAGACATCTTTTTTTTTTTTTTTTTTCTAATACAGAAAAACAAAAAAAAGCATAAACCAAACCAACCAACCAAATCCAAACAAAACAATAACTAAAAAGCCCTGGTTTTCTTCAAAAAAAAAAAAAAATAAAGTTGATTAATGTGGATCACGTATGTGAATAGTGGCAATAGCACATTGAGCAATACAGGAAGTATATTACCAAGCAGGATTTGCTTTAAGAATACCTCTGTGACAATTTGAGAACCTTGCAGGTGGCCATAGTTTGCAGAAGGAAATGCCATACCTCCTGCTTGCAAATTTCTAAATGTTAGAGAGAAACTTACCTTGATTCCTCATCTAAACCTGTAAAGGAAGAATAATTATATTGTATCTCCAGTCACCACCTTCTTCTGTGTGTCCAAGATCAGCATCAGTATGTATGATAACCAAACTATTCACAAAAAATGTCTGCAAGACCTGGAATTGGTATATTACATTCAGAAGAACCACAATATAACCTATCTCCCAAACACTCAGTGAAGAGAAGAGTGGCAGCTGGGATCTCACTAAATAGCAGCCTCTCATTCTTCATTGTCTGCAAACAAAACAATGCAAAGCATAACAGAAAACAATCCTTTAGAACTTGTTTTGAAGTTCTTAATCTGTTCCTGTTGTAGAAGAAAGTTTTCCTCCAGGCTACAAATCAAACAGCATTTTTCCCTGTATTTCAGTTCTTCAGCTGGCTAACCAGCCATCTCAGTTGACTCCTGACATCTGTGTGCTCTTTAATACAGGAGAGACTAACTTATTTCAGGCCTCCACAGACATCCGTATACTCTTTTCCACAGAGATTAGACTTTAACTAAGTTTTGACATTAGGGAGTAGAGGTTACAAGCAGCAAGCCAAGAGTATTCAACAACATGAAACCGAGTACTTCATTCAGTATGCAAAAATAAAAAGAAGAAAGCAAAACTCCCTCCAGCCTTTCATCATTTCTTCCATATAGACACCCACAGTGTACCTGGATTTCCTCCTATTTAACAGAATAGAACAGATTTGATTCTTTGCAGCAGCTTCACCGCAGAGCACAATGTGGCAAACTCAGTCTTACTAATTACAACCTCCCATGAGTGGGAAGAGAAAGAGAAGTAACACAGGTGCTGAACCCCTGTCTGGCACCATATGCAAAAGTTGAGCACCACCCATAGGCACAAAAATCTTTTAAAAAGAAGAAAGCATTTAAAAGAAGTTCTTACCTTTGCTATTACCCAAAAAATCAACTTGCCAGGATATCCTAGATTGCCAAAGTCACAACAAAAGAAAAGCACATTTATTCAGTAGGAATGCTCCCAAATTACCTTTATTAGCCCCACTCCATCCTAAACACAATTGTTTGATTTATTTTTTTTTGAGGATTAACAGAGTTGCTATGGGAATCAGGCTAAGCTTACTCCCCCATGGTCCTGGCAGCAGTCTCCTTTTCTTCACAGATGGGGGAGCAGCAGTACAAGTACAGCTCTTGGAAATACTGGGGTGAATCTTAGGGCCAACAGGGTTAAGGTTGAAAACTCTTAAGGGAAGTCTTGGGGCTGAATTAGTAGAAGACATGAGATAAGGAGATCTAGGACCAGCTGATACTTAAGCTAAAAAGGAGACAGATCTGTACTTAAGGGACAGTATTAGTTTGGGATTGCCTAGGTTAAGAGGCTAGAACTGTTAGACAATGGATAGACAGATACGTGGAAGCCAGCACGGACCAAAATCACCAAAGATCGAGTAAGATTTCATTAGACCAAATGGTCAAGTTTGATCTTCAAAATATTACTGAAATAAAAATCCATTCCAAAAAAAAAAATGCACATGCACGTCAACCTTCTTAATGACCCTCTGCAACCTTACCCAGTGCCTGTCACAATTCTGATCTTGTTTCTCGCACAAGCCTCAAGTCCCCTAAAATCTATTCTGATCCCTCAGCCTCCACCTTCTTTCTAAAGCCTCTACCACAGTCCTCCCTAATGGTCCCTGTCCTTCTGCATCGGCTTTATTTCAGTCACCTCAGACTTCCAGTCTGAACGTCTCTCCACCATACTGTGTGTCTTGGTCTTCTTTCAACTAATCTCAATTCTTAAACTTCTCACATGAGCACAAGGAACCTGTTAGCAACCTACTCTCTGACTCCTCCATTGCTCTTCTCAGTCTCTGCCTTTCCTTCACGATCCTTGGTTGTTTTATCTTGTTTCCCCCCCAAGAAGCTGCTTTCAGTCTTCAACTTCACCTCCCACTGCCATTCCACTCTATTCTGTGGACATCTTCAGTGGTATCCCCTCACCATTTATGACAAACCACTTCAGTCCTGGGGCAGGCCTATCAGCACAGGTAGGATGTTCCAGTTCTGGTGCTACCTCATCTGAACTTCCCAGTTTATTCCCCACCTGAGCAACAGAAATACCTTTCTTGAATCTGACCTGATCTCTTCAGTGTCTGGGGCTGCCCTCACAGACTCTCTCTAGTTTGTCTCTCTTCAGCTTAGGAAATGGAGGAATAAAGAATAAAGGAACTTAACCCCTAGACATTTGAGTGTCCACAAGCAATTGCAAGGCAGTCTGCAAGTAGGGTTAACAAGAATTTGTTCCTTCTTTTCTTTTTTTGACTTAAGTGCCCATCCCTATTTCCCCTCTAATAACCACTGACTACTGTGTTAGACCTCAGACAGAGTTAGAGCTCTCTTATAACAAGCTTAATGAAAACAGTCAGTTGGTAGAGAAGATGTAAAGTGATTTCACAGACAGACAGAATACTAGATGTGCTCGTTCTTTTATGAGTCATCAGAGAAACCAGAGAAGAAAGGCCATTCGTAGTATCTCTTTTACAACAGAAAAAATGGCCAAGTTTGCACTTCTGAGCACCACGGCATCCATTCCAGCAGAGCATGCCTCCTGCCAGGTTCCTGCAGCACCTGACCAGGGGAGTTCATCACAGCCCCTGGGGAAACTACAGCATTAGCTTGATTCACAGGAAATTATGCTACAGAGATTTTCCTACTCATAAAACAGCTTAATGTTGTAGCCCCCAGGGAGAAAAGGAACCTTCAGCGAGATTCACACCGATACAAGTAAGAGTGACTTTTGATTTTGGTAGTAAAACAGCTCCTATTGCTAGTATTGCTAGCACAAAGCATTCTTCCACCTTCTGCTTTGTGCAAGAAGCTCAGCCTCCACCCCACCTTGCCTGTAGGGTCCTTTCAAGTAGGCAGCAATACATCTTTCAGACATCAGTTACAGATGTACCAGATACAGAAGCATAACGGAATTAGGAATCTCAGTGAACTCCTGTATTCTCCAATTAACTGCCTGAGTAATTAAGAATCAAGGAATGAGGTACGATACTATTTAGTGTGTTTAAGCTAGCTATACATTTTGTTAAACACACTTAATCTAGCAACTCATGAAAACATACACAAGGATGAGTTGATTGATCTAAACAGTTCCTTCCTAATCCTAGAATCTAGTATTATTCTACAATATAAAGTGCTATATTTAGTCATCTAAAGCTAGAATTTTACGATAACATTGCATTTTTATACTTGACCACGTACATTCAATTCCAGCAATTACGTACTTTGCCCAAGAAAAAAAAAAAAAAGGCATTTTATTAATCCAGACCTTCACCTGTATGGATGTGCAGACATACACTTTATAGAAAATTGCTGCAACCAAGTAGACAAACACAGAGCTTTTCTTGGTTGTTTCATGTTTTTTTCTTTGGCGGTAGAAAGAACTTAGTTGGTTTCTAATTCACCTGGAATTAAACATATCAACATCTATATAGGTATATACTATACTGATATATCAGGCAAATCTTTCTCGCCAGAAGGCTGCAGCACTGAGATATGCTAGTCTTTGCTGTGCATTTAGATTTGCGTTTGCTGACCACTGCGTAAAACCCATCTTTTCCTTTAACTTTAGATTACTTTAAATAATACTATTCAAATGATCACTAGCTGCTTATTAAAATATCAGTTTTATTGGTTATTTTATATGACCACAACGAACAGTTTGTGCAAAGTACAGGCAGGCTATTTTCTATTAAATTACCCATGTTTGCTCTCAAGTCTCTGGATACCCTGTCAAGTCTCATTCCCTTGCAATGGAATCCCAGGCCCTGAATGGTTTGCTTTGATTTCAGTTGTGCAAAATGCAGACAAAAAGACCACTTGTTGGGAGGTCACAAATCCAGTCAGGTAACATTTCAAGGCTCTGTTTTCACAACAGCCCACAGAAAGTATGGGGAAGCTATAAAGTTAATGTAAGTTACTCCTTCTCCTAATTTACAGAATTAGAGAAATACTTATTACTCATTAACTTCCAGTGAGGACCCTATCTGACAAAAGATAGAAAGCATAAAATTTCAAAGTTGCAAAATTTCCCAACAGCTAACAGTTTTCCACATGAACTGACAAATAAAAGCCTAGTCAGAATTATTGTTAACAACTTGCCAACTGGTTTTATGTGCAGGAAACTAAAGCTGAAAACAGAACGCTCACAAAAGTAGGCACACTAAAATAACCCTACTCTACTAGGATTCCTACTCTGATTGTTGAAGTTAACTGCGTTGTGGTTTAAGCTGGCAGGCAGCTAAGCACCACACAGCCATTCACTCACTCCCCCTCACCCAGTGGGATGGTGGAGAGAATCAGGAAAAAAAAAAAAAAGTAAAAGCTTGTGGGTTGAGATAAAGACTGTTTAATAGGACAAATAATAATAATATTAATAAAGAATATACAAGGCAAGCGATGCACAATGCAGTTGCTCACCAGCCATGGACCAATGCCCACCCAGAGCACAAGCAGCTCCCTACCCCCACCCCAGCCAACCCCCAGTTTTATTGTTCCACATGATGCCACATGGTGTGGGACATCCCTTTGGGCAGCCTGGGCCAGCTGTCCTGGCCGTGTCCCCTCCTAGCTCCTGGGGCACCCCCAGCCTCCTCACTGGCCAGGCAGCACCAGCAGCAGGAGAGGCCTTGGCTCTGTGTGAGCACTGCTCTGCACCACCTGAAACATCCCTCTGGTATCAGCACTGTGCTCTTCCCAATTTCAAAACCCAGCAGCACAGCAGCTACTAGGAAGAAAACTAACTCTATCCCAGCTGACACCAGGACAAACTGATTTCACTGGCCTGAATCAAACGTAATTCTACGACCATAAAACATCTGATTGTCCCCAGACCAGTCCATAATAATGCATTATGCTGAAGGATTAATCTTGCTAAATGAAAGTCAAGGTCTGCGTTCACAATGCCATCGATTACACAGCTACCACAAGCAGAGTTGTTACAATTAGGACATATTTATTTTTGAAATGGAGCTCAACATATGGCTCTATCAGCCAGCTTAAATTCAGGCTACAGCTGCATCAATAGACTTCCTTTCTTGTAGTTAGTGATGCTTATCAGCTCAGGCACATATACTATCATCACATAATATACTGCTCTTGAGCCTTGAACTAGTACTTCTGCTTTGGATCAAGGCATATACCAGTTGCTTGGAGTTTGTGGGCATCTCTGCATTGTCATGCTCTGCAAAGGATAGCAGAAAATTTCTCCCAATCATTGCTTTCTCTCTACAGATTCTGCCATCTCTCACATTTGCAACTAGAACCTCTACACAGATGGAAATACTGTGAGTGTCTAATGATAACTGAGCTATCCTCCAAGGGCAGCTTTCCAAGAAGCAGCCTATCACCCCCCAGTGCACTCTAAGGGTGTCATATAAGCCTATAAGCCCATCCACAAGTACTACTCTCATAAGGATGCACAGCTCATAGTTATGAGCCATGGAGTATTGGTCACTATGGGGAGGGAGCTGAACACAGCTGAGATTGAAATCTAATTTGAGGGATACTTCACAGCAGAATCAGAGAGAGAAAAAAAAAAAAAAAAAAAAAAAAAAAAAAAAAAAGACTGGTCTTGATTGCTCTGATGTTCCCAATGTTCTTCCTTTTCCCAACTAGAATATATGTGCTTCTTCTTGGAGGAATTGCATTCATGCTGAATTCCCAGCTCTCCTTCCCCACTTTTCCAAGAAATACCAAATACCATGCCTTGTTTCTAGCCATGGTTTAAGAAAAAACAAAAACAAAAAAAACCTGTTAGGATTGTTAAGGTTATTAAATATGTTCAGATGCACAGCTGGTATAATTCCAAAATCATACCAATACCCAGATTTGGACCTGGGAATGAAATTTCCACTTGTGTAGAATAGCAGAGGTTATTGGGAGGCTGAATGCCTTTTTACTTCACTTCATAGCACAGGTGTTGCAAGCTTCCCAGGATTAATTTGGAGCTTTACCTAGCAGATTACCAGCCATCACTGGAATTCACAGCATCCTGTATCTCATGTCCTTTCCCAGCATAACAATATTTTACACACTGATCTCTGAGCATTCAGCTAATGTAAAGTCTCATTCCAGTAGGCCACCAACAGGTTGGACATGAGAAAAGAGGCAGGGGGAGTCCACACAGCACCACTTAGTAGCGTCTACTTGCTACTCTATCTTGTCCAGATCAAGCCATTCATGTTTCTCCTGAATTCAATCTTAGTTGCTGTGTCTGGTGCCCAGCAATTCTCCTTCATGGGGAAAAAAATCAATCAATTAATCACACAAGAGACACTGAAGGAGCAGAAGCAATCTTGGAACCTATTCTACAAACCTACCACCTCTCATACTCCATGGTCAGCTAACAAGACCTCACTGCCTCCTCTGTACTTCTGTTTACTATCAGGCTCAACACAGAAGCCTGATCAAGGCTCAACTCTAGGAGGCACCATTACAGGCACTATTACAGTATAACTATCAGGCTAATTCTTATACATTGACCTTGTTAGAAACACATCACATTATTGGCCGTGATGTCTGCTGTATTAACCACAGTGACAACAAAGTTAAAGGCAAGAACAACAAATTTTTTGCTTGTGTACATTCCCCAGCATTTATTTCAGGGAAATAAATAGAACATGATCCTTTACTTTAACAAAACAGTCGAGTATTGAAGTCCTTTTACTGCTCTAATTTTTTGTTTCCTGACCTGTTAAAAATAGCATACTTACCTCGCTATCTAGTATTCATATCAAGGGAAGAAAACATCTTCTAATTGCGTAACTCTTGGACTAAGCAAAATAACATTTCAGCTTCTTTTGCCATGTCATTATATTGCAGCTAACAGCATAGCAAGGTATGCACAACTCTGTCTTATTTAATATTAGAAAAAAAATTGTTTACAAATTTAAATTGCAATTAAAACTTCAAAGGGATGAAATGGTAAGTAGAACAAAGGCACTGTCCAGACATTGCATTAGTATCTTTGATCTTCTTTATAATGTAGAATTAATGCCACATATATAGATTAAGGGGGGGTGGGGGGAGAAAGGGGGCCTAGAAGCCTGTACCATAAAAAAAAAAAAAAAAAAGATCAGAAAAAAAAATATTGCAAAGATTTCCAGGACCTCTTCTATGCTTCTGTTACTACAGGAGGATCTAAATGGGAAGATACACTTTCATTTAATCCAACTAGAATAGACAGAACATGAAGGAAGATCTTTTCTGTGTTTGGTTCAGTCTGTGGAAAAGTCTAAAACTGCTTGAACTTCACAATTACCATGCAGACTGTCTTTCTCCTAGAGGACTTAGAACTCAAGGAAGACTGGTTTTGAGGCTATGACCGGGAAATAAAACTAGAGGCTGGGTTTATCTTGGTTCAGAGAGGGAAGAACTCAAGCCACACTGGTCACATTGACCAAAGGCATAAAGCCCCCTTTCTGTGAGCAAGGAGGCTCAATCTCCCTTCTTCAAGTATGCTCCCCATAGCAGTAGATATGGATGGGCAAATCTCTTCGTTTCCTCTCTCCACTGGGCTTTGGGCCCAGCATAGTGTGAAGGAGAAGGAGGGAGCACAGCTTTTGGGTGTTCAAGAGCTCTTGGACACAGCTGACTATCTTAGAAAAAATGTTCTCAGTCACTCTGGAGCAGCTCACTACAGACCTTAGGCTTTCCATCCCATCTCTTAACTCCCTCAAACCAGGCATCTATCCCTAACTGTGAAACAGTCTGTCAGGTTTCCAAAGGAACACTTTTATTTGAAGTCCCTGGTTAAGCAGCCAGTTGTAGTGTGCTAATTCTTCACTTTCATTTTTTTTTTCTAAAACAGAAAAGTAATCATACTTTGAGGATCTCACTATGTTATTTTTCCCCACTAACACAGTTGGCCAGTGGAGGAAGACAACCTGTGCAAAAATTAATTGGCAGAGAACCATCTCCACAGCTTGACCACTACACTGAGAAGCCACACACATTGGTAAAGGATTTGATAATCATCCTAAAAAAAATGAAAAAAAAATGCAATACATAATTGAGATCAGCAATAATAGCAGAAATATGTATATACATATCACTTACTAAAAGTAGGTACCAAGCTTCAACCTAGAAACTGATTTTCCAAACAAAATAATTAGCTGAAACATCCAGAAATGTTTGGCTGTCATGTTATTAAGCATTTTATCCAAAAATATCTAGCTTGCTTTGTATAAAATAATAATCCTGTCTACCCGGGGAAGACAACGGGGACATTGCTTTCTATGCTGTAGCTATGGAAATACAAAGCAATTGTTGTGAAATGCAACAGTTTAAAGACAGCAGATGCCTCTATTATGTCAATACTGAAAGTAATGACAGTATTGTACCACTTACTGTGCATTCTATTGATCATTCTGCACAACCTTCCATGAGGTCAAGGGAGAGAAAAAGATGCCACAAGTGGAAGGGCTATCATCTCTTCCCTTTCTTTAGGCAGAACAGAAAAAAAAAAAAAAAAAAAAAAAAAAAAAGAAAGAAAGAAAAAAAAGAAAAAAAAAAAGAAAGAAGATGAAGTCACGATGGAATAATAGGGAATGAGAAAGTGGATGACACTGAGTCACAAAGGAGACTTGTTCTCTACAAATTAGGTACTCTAGAAGCTCTAAGACTGCATAACAGAAATGAAGGAATAAAGCATATATAATCAGAATCGAGAATAAGAAATGTAGGGAAAGATAAGAGCTATGACATGGAAACGCTGGCAGTCAGAGGTGGAAGTTGTCAGTTAAATTTTTAAACCCACCCTTTCACACTAAAAATACAGAGAGGTGCATTTTTCCAATCTCAGAACAGACAGGCATCTTGGGTGCCATCCTCAGCTGGCAGAAGTGACTGTGATGCCACCAACTGTATAATTAAGCTCACACATCTGCTTCACTGAATCAAAAATCACAGAAGCTTAATGGCATGATTTAATAACCTTCCTCTCCCAAGAAAGGATCATTTTGCTGTATTTTCCCAAATCCAGGTGCAAAAGAGTATCACTAGATAGCAATCTAACTGCAGTATAATTAAACACACGAGTCTCCTCAATTAATTTCCAACAAAGTATCTGTGTTACAAGAAGCGATGAAGTGTTATTTTTTAATTAAAGAAGAAATTCCTCAAGTAGCTGTAATTTGTATCCTTTAGATCACAGAAAGCATAAGTAACAAGATCTTTAGAAGTCTAATTAGAAATGAGAAGAATCTTGCAGCCAGCAGCTTTTTTTTTTTTTTTTTTTTAAACAAAACTAGCTATCTTAACCTATAAGGCAGATATGCCACTTCTGATCTCGTAAAATTCCTATGGAAAATACACAGCAAACAATTATAACTGGGTACATGACAGAGTCTTATTCACTTCAGGCTCAAATTCATAATTCCCATTGCTTTAATACAGATTAAATCTCAGCTCTTTTACAAACGCTAAAATACAGAATTAGGAGTGCTGAAATAAAAGGGACAAATTATCCCTCCTGACATCTGCTCAGTCTCTCATGTTGGGAGAGTAAAGATTACAGTTTTTAAGGACCAGGACTGCCTTTTGCATACTGCTTGGCACAAAAGGTCTGTGACCTGTGACTCAGCCTAGTAGGCAGCATCGCAGTTATAAATTACTGACAATAACTCACCCACAAAGTTGGGATAAAGGCACACACCTTGCCACCAAAGTTTTCCTTAAAGGCTGATGTTAAACTACGTAAGAGCTCACGGCTATCCTGAAGCAGTAGTGAATCAACACAGGCCACAAACCAGGCAGCTCTTGTGTCCTTCCTTCCACAAACCCGTTTTTAAGCATCACCTGCTTTGGTTTGTAATAACCCTTAATCCCCCTGGGATTATGATGAGCTACATGGTGCCAGTTCACTTTTGTCTTCTGAAGGGGTCATTATCTCATAGGGCAGACTTCCACCAGGCTTACCTGCAGAAACTTGACCTACTCTTGGAAGCATCTATCTACAATAGAAAGGCACTCCCATTAAAACCAACAAAAATAAAGCTTATTTTGTCAATATTATTTTAAAACTATACATTTTATCTTGTATTCCCTTGCACAGGCCCTTTAAGATAGCATTATTTGTTAAAACAAATACTCCAAATCTACTGAAAAGTAGCTTTAATCTGTGCCACCTCACTGCTTGCAAATGCATGGCCTTGCAGCCAGGCAGCCATTCCTACTGCTGGCTGACCTGATAAACCTCAAGTTTATCCCTGGAGTTAGTGGCATGACTTCTTTGGACACAGTCCCCACAAAATACTCCTCAACCAGAATAGTACCTTATAGCTGGGCCTGTTCAAACCAAAGTTTCATTTGTTTTTCCTGTAGTCTTTCAGCCAGCACCTTGAACTGTGAAATGAGGTATTTATTATTCTGCTCCTAATGTTCAGCTCCATGCTAAGGTCCTCACAGTTTTTGGCATCAGTACTTTGTGCCTTTGCCCACTCAGTGCTTTGTAGCACGCAATTATCAAGAAACGTGTTGGCTTTGTGAGCCTGTGGGTGGAGGCATCTGGGGCTTAGGGCCCTGGGTGTCTGTGAAGTTCCCATAGAAACAGGTTGCTCAGCCTTTTCTCTTGGGTAGGGTTTGAGGACAGGAGATAGGCCTCTGTAGGCAGGCTGGGTCACACAAACGATGTGTTCCAGGATGAGTGACCACCTACCAGGCCAGGATACGGAGACTGGCAGGTGCTTCCAGCCACACCATACAGCCTCCATCTTTCAGGTTCCTGATTCACACTCAGGTATGAGCCACTGTGGCCACAGTGGATCAACAGGGAAGATAAACCCTGAATCAAAAAGGGTCAGCTTCTCTGACAGCTGCTCTGGGTACAGGTAATGGCAAGCACATTGACAAGAGAAGGAAGGGGGTTGGGAACACCACCGGAGTTTCTACGCCCTCACGATTGCATTAGATCACAGCTGTAAGAGCATCACCCAAACCTCTACCCCAAGCCACACACATTACCCTGTCTGCTATCATCCCTATCGCACCTTCTGTACCTTAAGAAAGTCTGAGAAGAGACCAAAGGAGAGTCTTGGTCTTTTCTGCACTCTTCTGCCGCCTCATATACAAACATTCTTCTAAAGATGTTGTTGTAGGATGGGCATAACATGATGTCATTTTCTGAAATAAACTTACTCCAATGCTTGCATCTCTGCTAATAGCTTCCATTCATGCCTTCATTTCTATTCATCTTACATGTTAACATTGCATTCTTGCTTGCTCACCTTTCTCCAGTCCAGTTCCCACCTGTGGCACTTCACTACAACAAGAATACCACTCCCCTCATATTTCTGTGTTCACATGGACACAACTAACTAGCCTTTGAATTCTGGATCTAGACCATCTTTGAACCTCTCTGGAATGGTACAGACCATTATACGCACTCCTCCTTTCCTTTTGCTTAATGCAGACTTTGCATACGTTGCTCATGATCTATGCTTCTCTATTTTTTGAAGCAATTTAAAACCACAGGGGACAGAAATATTTTTCTCCACCCATAGTATATGTCTTCCACTTTCCTGACAATGTATGTTATTTAAATCTGCAAAGACCTTACTTAAATCTTCTAAACTGAACCATGAATTAGTTTATAGGAATAACAACATTCAGCAGACTTTTAATTATTATTATTATTATTATTATTATTATTATTAAATCAGGCTATTCAAGTAATTGTTCCTTCTTCACCATCATTTTTTCCCCCCTTTAATCAATGTTTCTGCACAATCTGACCCCCAACATGACTGAAGGACCTACTCCTTCAAGACTACATGGTTTCACTGGTTCTTCAGTATGCTCAGAGGCACATAATAGTGTACAGCACCAGTTAGATAGTTTAATTACATGGCAAACATCATTCTCCCTGATTATGACTTTGATTCCTTCCTCCCACAATAATAAGTTAATAGCTGCCATCTGCCTATTAAAATACTTTGAACAGAAGATAATCTTCTGTTCCTGGCATAATTGCCACTCTAACTCTGCAATGTACATACATTTTATTCTTCTCTAAGGAAAGTCTGCTTGTGTTTAAATACAACTCTCTCTGATCACTTTTTAATTAAAATTTACCATGTACCAACCCAGTAAAGAAAGAACTAGTCATCCTCTAAAAATCTGTTGGCTTTCCCTAGAGTGACTGACCTGAGATCTACTCAGTGGAGTTAATAACATTTAATTAAAGTGTTAAACATAGAAAGAGGAATTAGACAAGCTCCTAAAATGCTTAAAGCAACATCAGCACAAATTATTAGCAAATTCACCTACAACATACTGAAAGCAACTATTCCAAGGAAATTATGAAAAAGTATTGTAAAACTTTAAGAAGGTTATGAATAACCCTTTTGTAACCACAAGCATCCACCACCTTAGTTTCACCCAGGTGACAAGGCAATTGTCCAGGGAACAAACTGGTGAACACAGAACACCTGAATAAACAGGTAAGCACAGACCCACCTACATTTTTCCTGAAGAAGCAAACATGGAAAGCATCAGCTCCCTTCAGACACCATTTATAAACATTTACAGAATATAAATCATACAGACTTTTAAATCCATCCGATATGTAGTTTTTACCATGTTTTCATACTTTACTTGTGATTTATAAATTAGTAACTGGCAACTATTAATGTATCTTTACAATGAGGCACAGTTACTAAAGAAAGAGACAACGTATGTTTGGATGGCTAAAGAGGAACAGTGTTTCACAAGTTAAAGCAAAACCAAGGCAGAAGTCAGGCCATACAAATGAAAAGAGAAAACAGAAAGGATAGCTCTTAAAAGAGGAAGAAATAGTATTGGCAAGATCTGGTCCCCGGGGGCCTGGGAAAGCAAATAATAATTTCACTTACCAGCAAACAAAAGTAGTCCTCTCAGCAAGAAAGCATGTGAAAATAAATTACAATTGCACTGCCTGCTACAAAAACATTTTGAACAAACACTTTTTACTGGGTAAACCAACACCAGATCAATAAAATAATATTCTTGCATAAATAAGTATATGTATCAAGGTTTCCGGTGTAATTTTATATCTCTCTGCTAAAAGCTCCACTAGAGCCTTCAGTTTTTGTGTCACACTAAATGCCAAATCATGAGTTTGCATTTTGAGGAATCTATTGTTGTTAAAATTACTTTAAATTCTATTAACTTACAAAAATGTTAAAAGTCCAGTTTTGCCTCTAGAACTAAGCTAGAGTGACTGTTTTCCTTTACAGATTTTAAGTACTGTACTGCTTTAAAACACTTTAATGAGTAGGTTCTTGATGGACAGCAAAGATGATGGCATGATAAGGTATATTAATGGTGACAGCAGAGCAACTTTACAAAAAAAAATAAAAATAGAACAAACAAAAACCATTAAAAACAAAACCAAACACAACACTAAAAACAGAAGCAAACACTTTGTCCTGACAGCCCTCCTTGCTTCAGAAAGAGCCAACTGCTCAAGGCATGCTGTCACCTTCCCTTTTCTGGATGTGACACAAGGTATTTGAGCTACATCTGAGTTACCCACTACCTGCTTAGCTGAGCTTCCCCCGATTCTCCTTCTGTGACTAAAACACAAAGATGTAAAAATTGCATAAGAACTGGATCCCCGACTAGGCAGTTCCTAACCATCTGTTAGCCCATTAGCTGGACTAAACGACAGAAGCTATTATATCTGGTCACAGGACACACACATTTAACCATGCCTTTCCCTTATTTCTGTAAACCTGCATTTATTAATGTTACTACTGTATTATTCTTATTTAGCTGTTGTAAAAGCCCTGGCTCTCAGCTTCAGAAATTACATGTCTTTCAGCAACCAGCCTTAAGTAAAAATACTCCCTGACAGATACTGTGGAGAGAAGTCCAAAACTAGTATTTTATACAACTGTTTACAGTGGGAACTTTATGGTTTGCTTAACATAAAGGGGATCCAGTAGCGGATCATTCATTTTGCTGTGCCATTATTAAACAAACAAACAAACAAACAAACAACACCTTGTTACTGGAATAAGTGAAAGAAGATCAAGAAGTACAAGAAAACCTACACAAAGGTAATTAACAAGAACAGCATTTCAGAAACATTTATTATTATCCAGATGGTTTAAGTCCTGCAAGCAAGTAAAATGTGACAAGCAGAAGAGGGAGAACGGGAGACCCAGTGTAAGACCTTTATCATCATCATAAAGACTGTACTTGGGGCACTGTTACTTCACGCATGTCCAGCTCTTTGCATTTATTTTGCATTTTCATATCATTTGTAGAAAGATCCTCACTGCGAATATTCAGCTACGTTTTACAAATCAAAAGAAAAAGGGAATGAGAGATGACATTAGAGAGAAGTAGATTTAATGCTAAAGTGCAGCACAGGCACTTGCCAAGTTACCATGTCTTTTACAGTTATCTACCTGTAACAGTAAACCATACTTGGATTCAGAAAAGTAATGATAGCCTACCCAAATATTATAATATGACTTTGATCCATGGATATCAAAGATGTCCAGGCAAGTAAATCAAACAAATCAACTAATGTGCCCAAGATTTTGGAGAAGGTCGATGCAATGTCTTATATTAGAACCCAGATTTTTCAGTTCCCTCTCACCATTTCTAGTATGTTAGGGGTTTAGAGAATGCTGCAGTGAAAATACTTTAAAGAGCAACAGTATGACTACAGTAGACCCCATTTCTAAAATATGGCATTGTAACTGTGTTTCTACAAGATAAAAATAATGCCAGACAAAATTAGCCTGCCCAGGTTTAGTACTTACGTATTACTCCAAGAGGTATTTTCTGATTAGTAAGAAAGATCTAATTTTACCCTTAAAACACTTTCTGAAACAAAAGCTGACTATAGTTTTTCTAAAACCAAATTTCAGGATTACCCCAGAACAAACTACTGAACCGCATCTATATTCCTAAATATGTCCATACAAAATATACTTCAACCACTCTGTAGTCTTCTGACAAACTTGTGCTACATCCTTGAGCTTCAAGCAACACGTGCCCTAAGCACAGCTCCTCAAAACCTCCACACTTTCCTGTACTGTACTGGACAAGCCAGCAAGGCGCATCAGAATACCATTAACAAACTAATCTCTCCACAAATGCATTTGAGAAGACTGACAGAAAGTAGACTCAGACTGTACTTGAGCTGCCTCATAGTAGGACTCGTATCAGCAGTCCAGTGAAAATAAAAAAAATATAGGAGAAAAAAAAATGAGCAAGCATTTAAAAACTTGTTTTGGGGTCTGATATGTTTGGTTTTCTATATTCTGAATTTTATATCTTCATCATTGTAAAAGTGACAAGGTTACAATGCCTCATAAGATTGGCCAGGGATTTTAGAGGAGGTATCTTTTTTTCTTTTCCAAATCCCACCGTTGTTCTATTCTCAGTTCTCTTGCATAGCATGAAATCACTCAGCTTTTCTCAGCCTCAGCGAACAGAATCTCTTCTTGTGACAAGTGTCGTTAAGCTGCAAGTAGTACAGGTTCAAAAGGGTAAAATAGCAGCACTGCATTTTATTTCAGACATTTATTTGATTAAAATCTGTTATTTCTGATAAATCATTCCATGCATTCCCCTCCATTTAGCATAAAAATGGATGAATGATAGAAGATCAATTATCTCAAGCTCTGGGCACTCTCATTAAATATTTAAGAATCTCACTGTAACTTACAGCCCTATCGTTTTCACTCGACCTCATCGTCAAGCCATCTTATTAAGACAGCAGCTGAGACTTCCACCAAGCAGTCATATATACAGGTTATCACTGGCCAGTCCAATTATCCCAATATCCTCCTGACCTTTTTGTACATCCTCTCTCCTGCTTTCCAAAACTAGGCAATGATGAGTTCCAGAGGCAGCAAGGAGATAGCACAAACTCCTGGTTAACAGATTTGATGCTGAAGCCTCAGAGGCAGGCACGCCCAACCCTTCTAAAGGTAGGTGGGGAATGTAAACGCATTGCTCCCAACAGAAGGAACTAGCAGCTGCTGCTGGGCAAGAAAACTGAGGTTCCCCTTGCCTCAGCTCATGTATCAACACTGATAAACCTATACGCTGATGGACTTCACAGAGTAGAGGGATTTTATTCTGCAGTAAATCAGCCCCAAGCCAGCAAGAAAGGTTAACACAGAACAAAAGTCAATGCTCCTTGGTAGAGCTAGTAGGGTAATGGTTGGACCAGATGATCTTTGAGGTCTTTTCCAACCCTAATGATTCTGTGATTCTGTTTAGGAGCAAGAGGGAAAAAGAATGCTGACCAAGTTGCCAATGCCCTGTCCCGGGGAGTCTTGTACACCATACCAGGCTAACACCATCAGACTGTGTGATGGCATGTGCCAGTATGACAGGGTAAGGGCACGGTGCTAACGCTGCAGACTCTAAAAACTTTGTTCTGATCATAAGCTCCAGACAAAGGGCATATGCCCAGGTACTGCCTGTCCTGCCCTGTAACCTCATGTGCCAGATGTGACTGGCCTGAGGACCACAGGTGGAACACATCAGCTGCATCAGCAGAGGAAAACAATGCAGTGCTACAGGCTTATGAGACATAGGACTCAATGAGGATGAGTCTAACTTTTAAACTTACTACAGCTCTCACCCCAGTACTTTATGGGTAATGTATATTACTCTAGATGGGCACACCACTATGGCTAAAATACGCAACTAGTGGCAGTGGATGTGCCAAGAACAGCTGTAAGAAGAGTTCCTAGGACAGGGAGATGCCTTGTCAAGGATAGGCAAATACATTTCAGCGGTGGGAAAGAACACCTATACGGTAGAATAAATTGCAAGCTTGGAGGAAACTGAAAAGGAAATTTAGCTGCAGTTTTCTTACGTCTTTCAATGGAGCTATTACCTGTCTTCCTTGTTGCAAGTTCCCAGTTGAGCTGTGCATGTTATGTACTTCATACAAGATTTTATCATTTGACCAGGTTTTGCCAGAGATTTAACCGCAACAGCTGCAAGGATATTGAGTAGGTAGAAGGGCAAAGAGCAGAAAGCTGCACCTCAAAGCTTCATCAGTGTTTGAGTCAAGAGAGGACACGAGAGGGGTATGACAGGACGTAAGACTATAGCTGGATACAAAAAAAAAAAAAAGAGAAGCAATGCAAAAGGAGAGAAAAGTATTAAGAGCAAAGCTTCAGTGTGTTGAGTAACATTGAATCCTCTGAAAAAGGACAGACAAAAACATCCCTGGTATTATCATAATTAGAGGACATTTACAATTTTAACCTAGAAAGCAGGACAACACAGGATAGTCAGTTAATCTAGACATGAAGCAGTACAAGTATCAAGAGATGCAAATACACAGTTCTGATCTTCCTGTCTCTCAGACAGAAGCACTGCTCTTCTGACTTCCAAAGTTTTCTCTTTAAAAATGCGTGATAGCCAGAAGAAAAACAAATAAATTGTTACTGATTTTTTAGCATGTACCTAAGTATAGCTGACATTCCCAGGATCACCAAGCTCCAAGGACCATTCAGAGGAAAAAGTGATGTAAGAAAAGCAGCCAGAGGCTTAGAGGTACAACTTACGTAAAGTACAATTTATGTTTATTATGTGTGAATTTGTTCACACAGAAGGTATGGTTATTTCTTTAGAAAATAATTTTAACATTAATTACTAATATGCTCCACCTGGTAGTCTGTCTTACCTAGCTGGCATCAAATGCTGCAAGACATATTTAATACATTTAAGTATAACAGTAATTCCATTTCAGTCCATGAAACCTCTCTATTTCTTTCAGCTCAGTATCAGAGCATTTAACTTTCACAATCTTTGGACCATAGGCAAACGTTCTGTGCCTTGCACCACACAACCTCCTGATAGTTGCTGTGACCTCTATGCAGTACCTTGACTCAGTTACATGGAATAATACTTTTTTTCCCCCCACACAGTTGGAGTAAGATTTATAAGGCTGGTTCATGCCAGTATGTAAAAATTCTGACAAAACATATTTTCCTGTTCTGAAGAAATCCATATTTCATATTTCCTGAACATGAAGTTGATCTACCCAGGCATGGCCTCCCTTCAGGAGGATATAAAATGGCACAAACAGAATTATTTAGAAAAGTCCTTTTGAAGAAAGCCTTCAAAATGCTAAATAGGAGCAATTTAGCAGTGCTTTCAAATGTATAGATTTTATTTTGTCTTTTCAATTGCAATGCAATCCCCCAGCGGAGCACACTGGAACAAACTATTCAGGATTCATTTCTCTGTGGGTATTTGAAGGTTCTTTAGAAGTAATTCATAAACTCATTAAAATGTATAAATATTTCTCCAGCTGCTTAAGCAGCTACTTGAATTCAACGTTTTTTGTTTGTTTGTTTGTTTGTTTGTTGTTGTTGTTGTTTTTTCCAAAGCAAAATGCTACTGTTTTGCTAGTAACCTCCCATAACTGTGGTCTGCAAATGGCATAGTGGAATTGAAAAATTCAGATTTCTGCCTGGTGCTTAGATGTACTTCATTGAATTCAACTGCATTAGAGACATATATATTAAACTCTTTTTGCCAAAAGGCTCCGTAACTGCAGTAGCATGAGCTGAATTGAGTCTACAAGGAAAAAAGGACATTTTGGAACAGAAACTTGCTGACTTGCAAATACCTACTACAAAACTCTTAGCTTGTGCAGCTAGTGTATCAAAGAAAGATTATAATTATTTTTTTTTAAGTAATGGAAGACTGTTCTGAGAAACTGCAGGAATAAAACAAAGAGTTGAGAAATAGAAGAAAAAAAGTGACTTAAGAAGTGAGAAGAACTGACTGCATAGCCTTGAAAAGTCCTGTATTCACCTTTCTGTCAACTGTCAACTAAAACTAAGTTGAAGATTACCAACAAAAAAAAAAAAAAGGAGGAAAAAAATCCTGCACTGGGAATTAAGAATCTCTAACTAGATGAAGCCCAGCAACACAAAATGCTTTTATATTCTCTTATTAGCCAACAGATACTCATTCATATGAAGTTATTAAAGACAAAGACCTTCCTGTGGCAGTAACAGAGCTACTGACCAAAACATAGATTAGCAAGACACATTTATTGGCTTGAATTCTTAACACATACTAAGAATATTAAGAATACTAACACAAGTAAGAACATTTCAGGTTGGATATTAAAATAAATTTCTTCTCAGAAAGAGCAGTTGGGCATTGGGACGGGTTGCCCAGGGAGGTGGTGGAATCACTGTCCCTGGGGGTGTTTAAGGAAAGGTTGGATGTGGTGCTTAGGTTTAGTGGGTGACAGTGGTGGTAGGGGGCTGGTTGGACCAGATGATCTTGAAGGACTTTTCCAACCATAATCATAGAATGGCTGGGGTTGGAAGGGACCTCCAAGATCACCTAGTTCCAATCCCCTGATTCTATGATTCTAACATATTTACTTACATACTTATTAGTCAGGGAAAGGCAATTCAAATGAGTATATACCCCTATCTGGCTATTTGGAATCATATAGCATTTTCTACCAACTCTACAAAACAAGAAATGAGCAGAACTTTTACCATGCGAAGCTCCTGCTTAAAGAACAGGATCTCCCGCTGCTGTCTGCACAGATGCATTTGGTTTAGATAACAGCCTTTCGCTACAATGTTTATGCTGACTTCTAGAACCACCAGGAACCGAGCAACACATCTATTTATTCTGCCAATGTAGCCACGAGGATGGCACATACAGCCTGCTTTAGCCAGAAAGCCCTTCTCCTTCCCCAGCATCAGGAGCTGCACCTTCCCAATGGGAAACCTTCATGTACAACAGCATACCCATTTGCCTCCTTTGTTTTTGTTTAATGCAGTTTTTTTACCTATCCTGGAAGAATGCCTTGACACTTAATTTCAGTAGACAGATGTCTCCCCCCTTCCTTTTTCCCCCTATTTATTTTACAGATGAGATAACGCAGTTTCCAAGCATCCTGCTTTTAAGGAAACATTTGTTCCACCACCTGTTTAGTGCTGTGGGCTTGCGGACACGCGCGACGAAGCCAAAGGGCTCTTCAGAAAACACAACCGAGACCTCGAGGAGAACGAGATCTGTGCAGGCAGCACACCTCCGTCCGACCCACCCCTCACTCAAACCTGGCAGGAAAACTTTCTCCTCTGATCAGTTTCACCCGCAGAGGGAAGAGCGGCTGCTCTGAGTACCCAAGAGCCGCAGTCCCCAAAGGAGCTGCTCGCTGCCTGCCTTCCCCCGTGGGGACCGCGGCTCCGGGCTGAGCTCCCCCGGCACCGGGCCGAGCCTCCCCCCCGCCCGCTGTCCCCGCTGTCCCGCTGCCGGCCGGACTCACCCCGTGCCTGCGGCTCCATGGCCCCGCACGGCCCCGCACCGCAGCCGCCGTCGCCCCGCGCCGAGCAGCGGCTCTCTGACGGCGCCGGGCCGCCGCTCCCCGCCCCCGAGCCGCGGAGCCGGGCGGCGACACCTGCCGGCACCGCACGGCACCGCACGGCTTCTGAGGGCACGGCTCGGCACAGCCCGGCACAGCCCAGGAGCCTCCTGGAACCCTGCCGGCGCCCCGAGGCCTCCGTGTCATAGAATCATTAGGGTTCCAAAAGCCCTCCAAGATCATTTGGTCCAACTATCCCCCTACCGCCAATGTCACCCACTGAACCATGTCCCCAAGCACCACGTCCGACCTTTCCTTGAACACCCCCAGGGACGGTGACTCCATCACCTCCCTGGGCAGCCCGTTGTGTGTCGGATGCTTCCAGCCGCCTTCCAGGACACACTGAGCACACCTAAGCTTCTCGACACCTTTAACGTCAAAAGTGACCAAGGAAGAGAGTAAAGACACCAAGGAAGCATTCGGCATTTTTTTGTGAATTTATTCTAACAGGTAACATTTTAGGTGAAGAGAAGTTAAATCCAAAAGAAAATGATTATGCAGTGAGGTTAAAGAGGTAGAAAATAAGCCCTTCGCCTTAAAACACTGCAGAACATTGCATAGTGTCAACTTTACTTATTTCCCAGCTTCATTTTTCTAACAATTTACAAAATTAAGGCCAAGGCAACCTTGATTTCTCTATATATTTAAAAATGTTTTGCTTTAATATGCATGTGCTGGTGGTTTTGAATTTGAATTATTGTAAAACATGAATTATTTTCTCTAGGCAAGCCTCTCTTCATTGTGATTTGACATCTCCTTAGGCTGGAATTTAGCACTTACAAAAGCATATCGGAGGTTGTCAGAAGAATGAATTCCTGTACTCGTATCATTTCAAATAATGAGACATCCTACCGTGACAAGATTTGAGCTTGGAAATGCCATCAGCTTCTGCATTAAAAAACTCAATCCCAAGTCCAGCAATAAATGTATGAAACAGCTGGAGAAGTTTCTCTCAACAGGTGAAACTATCGGTATAATTACAACATGTACTTGTCCATAAAGTACACTTTGACACTAAAGTACACTATGAAGTGTGATGGAAACTGAGCAGGGGATTTTAACAGGGCTATAACAATAGCGATATTAATTGGTAAGTGATCTCGCCATCTTTACCATTACCACAAGTTTTGTTGTTGTTGTTGGTGGTGGTGGTGGTGTTTGTTTTGTTTTGTTTGTTTGTTGTCATTATTGTTTTGTTTTGTTTTCCCATCTTATTTCTCTCCCCTGCCCTGTTGAGGAAGGGGAGTGAGAAAGCAGCTGCGTGGGTGCCTGGCACCAAGATAAGGTGAGCCCACCACATTAACCAAATACTAAGCCCTTCCTCAGGGATGCAGGAAAGACAGGGCAGGAGCCAAAGGCACAGTGGAAACTAGATGTATTACATTAATTTTCTCATACTGGTATATCTACCTTGGGACAACATTGTCTTTTACCTGAGTACCTGATTCATAAGATTTTGTTAAGAAATTGCAATTCTGCAGCATGGAATTTTCTTATCTGTCTAACAGGGTTTCCTAAAGTTTCTTCCAGGCTGCATGGGAAGTGCTAGGGACATGTAAGATCATACAGAATGCATTCACAATATATATTTATTTTACCTTCATGTGAACTCTGTAATAACTAGAAGTGGATGTCAACAATTCTAACCAATAAAAATGCCTGAAAAAGATGCTCTTCGGTGATTTAGTCTGTCTTTGAAATCTTACATTCTTACACTTTTATCAGCAAATTTTCATGACTGTTCTAATAGTTACAGAACTACTTTCAGAATTAGTTTAATGGTCTGGTGACAAAGTATTCAAGTAGTTTATTTTTTTCTTCCTATGAAATGTATTTTCTCCAGCTGCTACTAGCAGAATGTAAGATGAAGATAAAAACCTTCTGTTGATTAGAAGTTGTTCCAGCGTTCAGCATTGTATGAAGCATGATCTGTGGTGGAACCATATGCAGAAAATTATTTTCTTCTTATTAGTAAGAAATAAAAATGCCTGTATGATTCTTCTATAGCTCAATTTTCTTTTCAGCATCCTGACTTTCTCATAAAAGGGGTCTGTGGAACTTAACTTCATATTGGCTATTTGGCATTGATCACTATACTGCTATCAGGAGAAAATCAGCAGCTGCTTCCAACTATAAATGCTGCATAAAGAACCTGGATCAAGATCTTTATCTGATGTCAACTGACATCTCTATTATAACCAATAATATTCTGATTAGCCATTGAGGTAGTCTGTGATAAATGGCCAGTATGACAGTCAATAACAGAGTATTATGGCAACTCATATTTAGAAGTGAAATAAATATTTTTTTTGCACCACTCAGCAGGTTTCTGACTGTCCTGTCAATGGAAAGTGTTTCTTCCCCACCTTCTCATTTTTTTTCCCAGTTTTTCTTAGATAAAACATAAGGTGAATGATGGATGTTGAGCAAGTAGCTAAGCACACCAGAAAGCTCACCAGAATCCAATAAAATAGAGAGTTAAAATGTGAAGATTGTATCAGACTACATTTTTTAGGCAAAGTGATTGTATAGCGTTGGATTCTAATTTGCATTTGTAATTTTGAGGAAGTGGGAATTTAACCGTAATTTATTGTTGAAATACTAAAGCTTGGAGCCTTTTGGAAAGAAAAGCTATGAATGCTGAAAGGTGATAATTTTTCCAGAAGGTACCATTGTGCCTACAATGCATTAGAATATAGAAGCTCAGAAATCTCGGGCTATTGAAAATTGTATTACAAATATTTTTATATGGATGGAGAGCAAATGTGAATGCATAAGAGCAAAACACGATCAGGAGAAGGGCTATTAAAATGGCATGTGTGGCTGACACCTATGGGTGTCAGCTCTGAAATAGAAACAATGACTAAATCCCGGTGACTCACAGAGGTTGGACAAGAGAGAGAGAGATTAATCACAGTCATTCCTGAAGGGTGTGATAAGACATCCAAAATCAGCACACACCTAAGAAGAACCCACAAAATGTGGGGAGGAGCTTCAAAACTGATGTCTGAGATGCCTACACAGAGCTGCCATGTGATCTATGGGAGATCTGTGAAGTGGCATCTTGGGACAGGCAGGATACCCTAAGATATCTGAAATGCCACTAGATGTCCAACTTCAGGCACTTGAGTTATTCCATACAGATAGAATTTAGTTACCTACAGATAAATATCCAGTGTCATCTGGCAGTACCTGGGGGATCTGAGACACCTTCACAGAGCAGAAAGATACTTTAACTGTTTAAAGGTTGTTTCAAAAATTATTTTCCCTGTTTAGTCTGCAATTTGAGGCATGTGTCCCCTGCTACAGATTGTTTTAAAACCATGATTATATTGAACCCAGTTTACCTTTTAGATCAGTGGTCCAGGCACACTTGGAAAATATGTCTAGCACTGTCAAGATGTATTTAATGTCTTGCTTTGTTTGGAAAACTTACATATTCACCAAGTCTGCCAGTCATCGTGCATCTACCTCTGCTACAGTCACCTCGTTTCTTTTCAAAAGTATTCTGGCCACCTTGTGTAACATGTAGGTGTCATGGTTTGCCAGTCAGGTTGTCACTGGGCTTCTGGTCAGACCAGCAATTGACCCCCGAGTCTCCCCAAGGGTCCTCACAAGGGTCCTCAAGAGCACAGTAAATATCCTTTAACAGAAGTGGTGGCATACATGTAGATGTGTCTACTGAGACACCGCTGCTACATACATGAGAAAGGAAACACCAATCGATTTAACTCAGGCAGACAAATCCTTTGTGCATCCTGACCTAAGGATAATGAAGCACACCTAGCCCCAGCTTGCACCCTGTAGTAGTCTCACAGGTAGCTGTACGTTCCCCCACAGCTAGGGGCAGAGGAAGGTGCCCCTACCAGGCACCCTCTGTGAAACCTGAAGCATAACTTCCGATTCATGGCCCCAGTGGCTGGATCTCCTGGTTCATGTCATCTTTTTCTTGGTATCCCCTTGCGTTTCCCTGCACTGTCCCCATGCACATGTTCTTAAGTGACAGCTTGTCTGTGTTTTCCAGTTTTGCAGGTGGGGTTGGCTGTGTTCTGCAGCACCATGCCCAGCACTGGGTGCAGCACTGCAGGGGCAGCACTCCGAGTGTGGCATTGATAGTGCTAATTAGAGGGGAAGGATTCCTTGCCTGGACCTGCTGGCACCACACTGTCTCAGGCAGCCCAGGACACCACCGTTGTCCTGTGGTGTCCCCGTGCTTCATGCTGCTGGTCACACCACCTCAAGGCCAGTAGCTCAGACAGTTTTCGGTCCACCTTTGTGTCCATTTACCTAGCAATGTGTCACTCTTGTTATACAAAAAACTCGCTGTTTTGAAAAATACAGCAAAATGGTGAATCTATATTAGAATTAAGATTTTAATGGGTCAAAACTAATCTCTGACACAGAGAGATCCAATGCAATTGATTTTTAGTTCAGCATAACTCATACAGTTATTTGCATCTTTTTTTTTAATATCCAAAAGATAAGCTTTCCTGAAAGCAAGGGTACAATTTATTTTTCATATGTAACTAAGAAGTGGAGTTCGTGACTGGGACTGTTTAGATTCTTTATGGGATTAGAAAGCATTCATCTATATGTATGCACTGGGAAGCTGGTACACAAGATACGTTTGGGAAGCATTTAATTCAGCCTCTTAAAGGAGTTCTCTCTTTGAAGCACTCTTGATACTGATGGAATGCCTAACACATTTAATTATTGCTGTATTGATGGATTTAATGTGCATTTCTGGGGTTTAAATCCTGCATCTCCAGACTGAAGTGGAAATGTGTCCTGCCACATGATGAGGAGTGACTGAACCAACCGGAAAACATTCCTGCCTATTATCTGGATCACTAAAGCCAAAATATAGTACAATTACATCACAGGCTACGTCTTTATTTTTGAGATGTCTGTGCAGTTTTGTGTTTTTCTCAATGGAAGCAGGTTCCTTTTGTTAATCCATGTTTTCATCCATGCAATAAATGTGACACCCCTGCACGCTCCCTGGCGTTGTGAATTCTGCATGCAGGAAGAGTCACGATGATGTGAGGATCAAACTGGGGGATGTGTGATCTATAAAGCACTCTCCTCTCTAAGGCATGAGAGGATGCCAATGAGGCATGCCAATTCCTAGAGTATTCCTGCAAAAGCTTTCCAAGGCAGACAAGAAAAACTGACTTGCCTTGCTTTCAAAGAGTGTATAAAGGCTTTGCATGCTCTCTACTTCCCATTATCAGAATCCTAGGTTTAGTTAAGAATAAGAAATAGAGAACTAAGTTTTCACCTGTTAATAAGATATTGTGCTTATGTGACTGAAGAGTAGATTTACAGAAAGGAATTTAAACTGTAACAAAAATCATTTTCTTTCCTTTTATATCCACAGCAAAATGTTGAAATTTTTCCTCCATCAGATAAGCATGAGGAGTCAGTCCAATTAAATTCCTTGAGTTACTCAGCGATATCAGGAAAACTACCTTTGATGTAACATAAGGATTTTCTGTTCACTGTTATTCAGGTTGGTTTGCCACAATTTTAATTCCTGCCTAGCACAAATTATCTCCATCTCCTTGTCAGAGATCTGCCTGTCTGTTTCTTCTTTGTCTTTGGTTGTGTGATCTCATCCACTAAGGTCTGTTTCTCATTAAAATGAATTTTTCAGAAATGAAAAATGTTATTTTAATGGGAGTAAAGCTTTTTTTTTTTTTAGCACAGAAAGGTCTTTTTCATTCTTATTTGATAAGCACACACTGACAAAATTACAAACATTTATGAAACAATCAACCAGGATAATTATAGATCATTTTACCCCACAGGTAGGTCAATTATTTCTTTAATCAAGTTATGCATATATTAAGTACTACCTGTATCCAGGCTGGTGCTAATTGAAATGATTCATGATTACTGCATACTTTAAAATCTCATCAGATTTCAGAATTGGGTTTGGCCTAGCAAAGGACTTTGTTGTTATTCCTCTGCAGCCAAATTAGCTGTGCTGATTTAAATTCTATATTTCATTTCTACTCCTTTGGTCTGTCTACAGTTGTCTCTTTTGCAGACAGATGTCCTTTACCAGTAGCTGTCTGCATTCAAGCACATTCCGTGGCCAGTGGGGAAAAATTAAGCGAGACTAATGACCATCAGGCTACTAGTTCTGTTCTCATTTTATATAACTTCATTTTTAAGGCATCACAAAGAGCAGAATACCTGAGAAATCAATACCAGCTTAACAAACCTTATTTCCACGTTGATCACCTGTAAATAAACTCAGCCTCAGGCCTTTAGGCTGAAAAACACCAATACTGAATACTGTAATACATTAAAGCTGAAACAATGATTGATACAAGTTAGATTTGGTGGAAGCACAAGTATTTAAATCAGGAAATTTTTCTGAGAAAAGCTCAGGAACTTCTTCATATAACCTCAGTAAACTGTATTCAAAGATTCTCTAGGCATATTTGTAATATTCAACTATATGGTTGCCTGCTTTTTTACTTATCGAGACTGTTACGAATAAGTAGTACACCGTTTTACCACTTGATGGTGCTAAATGTTTTACACTCTTAAGCAATGCTATAAACACACTTAACAAACGGAATCACCGTTTGAAATACAGTTCAAGTTGAAGCTTGAGTCGTATTTCATTTTTGTAGGAAACATACACTTATCACTTGATATCATGGGTATTTAAAGATTTAGCATTACAGTTCACCTGTTGTAACTTTAGCACTGAAAGCTGTTTTAAATGGGTATGTGTGCCAGTGATTCATCTGGCCTCCCCCTCTCGATTCCCCACCGACTGGGTATTTACATCCAGTAGGTAATGACAGCCAGGCACGTACAGCTCTCTAATGTGCTCCTTTTGCTCATACGCATCCCTGCCAGCACGTCTACCACATAGTTATCATCTCATTTCCAAGATCAGCATCATGTCCTCACCATTTGCAAGGCTCTTATTTATATTTAAGTCTAGGACAAAATGAACTTACCTGGGCAGCTTGACTCACCCGTGGAAGGAGGCTGACTCTGGGTCCTTGGCTTAGCAATTAGCTTGAGCAGCATTGGAAGAGACCAGAGCAAGATTTTTCAGGGAGCTCTTAGTCTTGGTTAGCAAAATCGGTTGGATAGATTTGATATGGGACAGTGAGCGGTAGTAGAGTTTAGGGGCAATTACCAACAGTCATGGTAATTAGAAAAGGTATGGGTGGGGATCCATGCTTGGCTTGTAAGATTTGGGTGTGTTAAAAAAGACAGCAAGGATGGAAGCAAGAGAAGGATCTTGTATGTACTCATGTTAGGGAGGCTGGAGGCAGGATTTATGGACAAACTGACATTTTGCTGTAGGGTGGGTGCTCTTTGGAGATGTTACTGGAAAGAGACTGCCCAGATGCTGCTACTCATAGCCTTTTTATATTAGATCTAAGAGAAAAGGTGTCCACAGGCTTGCTCTGCTTCAGTAGAACATGAACAACATGTTTACAATAATTGTAAAGGGAAACTGTGAAAGCTATGTGAGTGCAGATGAAGGAATACAAGGAAATGTAATGCAGGAAGGTGCAGAAGGCTACTGTCTTGAGGATGCCTTGAAGATGTTAGGATGCTGTCTAGCTGAAAAAGAGTTACACAGGTGCAGGCCTAGATGTGTGTGCACCATTCTATGCACAAGGTGAAATTGTCTATTAGACCTATGAAAGATAAGACCTATGACTTATTGCAATTTGGGAAAAGGATGCATGACTGCACTTTCTGACCTCTCCACTAAGGTAGAGGTGTCTCAGCCATGTGTCTGCAATCATCTTTACTCTGATTTACTTAAGATTTTGTTATCAGAAACCATATTCAAAAACGACAATACAACTTTTGGAGTATCTGCAAAACATACATTAGCACAATATTCTCACTACCATTACGCACACTGTATCTGTCTGCTACTTTTGTATGACTAAACTGCTTCACGGAAGTCTAATTGAATCATATTAAAACGTGTCTGTTCTCAAGCACTGCCCCAGCCCAAGAGCTTGAAGACACACAAGCCTGCCAGAGCACAATTAGAATCAAATTGCAAAATCACACTACTGCCTCCCAAACCCTGACACGCACACAAAGCACTTTTCAAGGCAGGTTTTCCTGGAAAACAGTTCTCGCTTCCAGCTTCTAACTGTTCAGGTAGGTCTGCTTTTCAATCTGCTGCGCTGAAAACAGCGTGTAGTAATGACAAGCTCAGTCTCTGAGGCTTTACTTCTCTGCATTTTATTAAAAGAACACTGCTGTCTGTTCAGTGCAAGACCTCCACTGTTGCTACTTTCCTACCCAATTCTGCCTTTCAGCATCCACTCTGCTTAGCTCAGACAGGATCCTCAGTTCAGGCTTGCACTTGCAATAGGCACTGACATGAAAAGCTTCTGTTCCCAACTAATAAATAGAGCTGGCCTAACCTTAGGTCATCTGCGGTGGGGAGGATCAGTTAGCATAAATGTTTCAGCGTAATTGCACGTACAGTTCGATGCAGCCTTGTTGCCAGAGCTGCTGCTTAAACACGAGGGACAACAAACATAACCCCTACAAATGTAGTGCAATCAGATAGATAGGACTAAAAAAAAAAGGGTTCAACAATTAACAGGATTCAAATTATATACATACACATATAATAGTTATGTAGTAACATATTTTAATATTTTAATGAATACTAAAACATGTAATAAGAATATAGATATAACCTAGAGGGGAAAATAATCTGCACATAAGAAATATGTTATTTCATTATTTTACTAATTTGCATAACATTCAAAGCAAAACAAATTGCTCAGTCTGAGTTTTACTGTATGTATATGTCCACAATGTCAATAAGCAGGCTGGAAGTTTTTCCGATGAGTTAACTTCCTAATGTGGGTGGAGAAAAAGACAAGCAGAGAATTTTCCTTTTGGAAAAAAAATCTGTAAGGCTGTATAAAAAGTCTGTGGATAGGTAAAAAGAGAACTTTTTGAATCGCTCATTTAAACAATCTTTATTCCTATAGATGAGAGATAAGTGGGGTTTGAAAACTGTTTGAATAAACAAGAATATCAGAACTCTGAAAAAGAACTGGGAAGGAACCAAGCTCTCTTCCATCTGAGCACATTCTAGTCTTTTAGTTACTGCTCTTTGGAAGGATTTTTCCTTTTATCAGATGATGTATCAGCTCCCCACTGCAGAGTTTCTTCCTGCTCTTCTGGAAGTAATAATCAAGAGGGTTTATCTCTGCTGGGAAAGGAATAGTAAAATGGAAGGAATAATTGCTTTAATCTATTACAGCTATTCCTTAGATCATAATACTGCGAAGACAGGATATATATATATATGTGCATATATATTAGAATAATCTACATTTCAGGAAACTTAGTAACAAATAACTTCATTAAAAAATGGTCAAAACCGATTTTGTTCCTTTTGCACAGGGGAAATAAAAGATTCAGTGAAGGAAATTGAAACAACCTCCTTTCTCTATTGTCTCTTCACTGTGTTAAGCATCCTGTCCAGTTCTCAGTCTAGTAAAGACTAACTAGGATTCAGAAATAAGATCTTGGTGTTACAGCAGATGTTTTCAAACTTTCACTTTCTTGCTCATTAGCAGTCAAAAAAGCCAACCATACATGAAGATTAAGCCATTATAAAATTCCAGTTTCCCAGAACTTCAATACTATGTGTACTTCTCATCGACCTTTTGTATTATACCACCTATCTCAAAAACAATCTGATGGAACTAGAAAAGGTATGGAGAAGAGCAATAAGGACAGTAAGAGCATTGTAAGACCATCTGTTCTGTGAGCATCTCACAGGCTGGGGTTCTTCAGCTTGGAAAAGTCATATTGGGTGAGGGAGAACAGGGATACAAAATGTTATATACAGCAGGGAAGTCTCACGAGTGACATGGGGCTGATAGTTCACTGTCCATTCCCATATAACGAGTATTGGCAACCAAGATTAGTGTAAGGTCACAAATTGCAAATAAACATGAGTAAATACTGATTCAAGTAACGTACTGAGCTGTGCAACTCTTTGCCACAAGATATCGTTTTTAATGAAAATTTGTTCAAAAATGATTGGGAAACTTCACTTAAGAAATACCTGTGTTAATACCTGTTTAATATACTTTATCCAAAGGCAAAGCAGGAAAAAATTAGTCTTGTGATGGACTAAGTCAATTATTCTTGTGATGGACTCTGTGTTGAGGCAGCAACATACTAAGGACATTGAGTGACAGGGGTACATTGCCCCCAACGAAAGTCAACAGAAACACGTAGTAGGTGAAAATATCTTTCTTGTTCAGTTATGCATAAAAAAGGGAGGTAGTTCTAACTTCAGCTACCTTTGAACTCACGCACAATAAAATGCAGAGTATGCATCTGGCTAAAATCTATTTTGAAAACATAATTATAGTCTCTTTACAAAATCTGTTGAAGATGTATGCTTTTACCCAACATTTTTCAAACAGCTCCTTCTCCTTTAAATTGTGAGTCTGGGCAGCATTCCTGAAAAAGACAAGCTGATGCTAGGCTTCCAAGTACATGGCATCTTTTCAAAGATACCTCACATCTATCAGACCCACTGAGGTTGCACGGAGACACTATCCCATTTCAATGCATTTCTGAACAGTACTCCAGTGATTATGTCTACTCCAATTTAGTTTTCTGTTCTTGGGCAAAGAGCACAATATCCTTATTCAGTGAAATGGCTGCATTCTTTCCTTTTCATTACATGCAGAATGTCTCATAAAAATTCCTTAATTTGATTTATAATAACAAATATGCTTGATGTGCTGTTCTACTAGTTCATTTTTAACTTTCGTTAACTCCTGCACAAATTCATTAAGTGCCTGGTAACAGAAGACCGTGTCATACAATATCACTTAAACATGATGTAAACCACTAACACACAATAAATCTCATGTCACTTCTCTTAACCCACTTGATCATTTCCTTTTTCTGGCATGGTGGGCTGTCAATAAAATAAGCAGGCACGAACATGACAGATTTAGCAAAATGAAGTGTTTTGTCTCTTAAGGCTTCATATCTTTGCCAACATAACCAGACTGAATCAGAAAGCTTTTTCCATATATAGTTATATTTAACTATATTGGGGCTTTTGAAAGACATCTGCTTTCCTTACTGATGTTAAGCCCCTTCTAGGTAAGGGAACAGACTTAGGTGGACCACATGGCTCATGGGTGGATACTTGGATATTTTGCGGATGCTATACTGCTAGGTGAAAATGAAGGGTGAGGCTACCGTCACCTACTAATTCCACTGTCACCAGGCTGGAATAGAACATGCAAGTGAGCACTTGCTTCAGGATCAACATTACAAATAAAATAAAATAAAATAAAAAATAAAAAATAAAGATTTTTCCAAGATATTTCCAAGATAAAGTAACTACTCCAGAACAGAATGCCCACAAGGAGCACTTACACTGGCATAGATAAAGAAAATAACTGCTCATTTTTAGCTATGCTGGTCTATTGCTTTTCCCTCAGTGTCTTTAAGTCCCTAGTAATTAACTGTGGCTTTTTCTTTTAATGAGAGAAATGCCTTAAGAGAACATCAGGGGAGATAGCTGAAATCTGTCTCTTTCTCCAGCATCAGAAAATTTCAGAGGAAACTGTAATGATGACAGAAAAAAAATTTAAGAAAGTTGAAAAACACATATTGGCAATATTGTTTGTAACATTTAAGCTTATGACAACAAATATACTCCAGGGGAAGACTGGAGTCTTTAGTCTTTTATTATTTTTTCAGCTTCAGAAACAATCCATGGCTGAAAATATATGGGTCTTTTAGTCTGTGCAATGATGCCTAAAAGTGAAGTTTGTTAAGCAACTTCTAATTTGTTACCTAGATTTCAATTTTGTTGTTGCTTAAATCTAAAGAAAAATATTAATAATAAATTAAATATATATTTTATCACCAGCTTTTCTTTGATATCTTTCTCTAGCAACTTTTTGGCTGGTGACATCCAAAGCACCACAAAGGAATTAGAAAATTCTAGTTCCAGAAATTGTTACTGGAGATTCTTGATATATTCAGACCCTATGCTTGAAGAAATAGTCTCCATAACTGTGAAAGATCAGATCAAAGCTATCTGTACTTTTCAGTTCCTGGATCAAGGATTTATTCTCATTGTGTTTTTCTATTTACCTCTTCTCATCTTTATATGTGTTCATACCCACCAGTCATAGTGGTATCCAGTACACAGTTGGCATACTTTCAATGATCTAATTACCATTTCTATGCTTTAGGGCTAATGTTCAAAGAACGAAATTTCACACTGAGGTTAAAAGGAATGCTTATACACGCAGAAAAAGACCATGTATGGAAATCTACATATTTCCTTGGGATTCTAAAGAAATGGGGCTTGTAACACCACATTGCACAGTGGTCTAGAATAACGAACCTTGAAGGTGTTAAGTTCCTACATGAGTTGTGAAAAATCAGTACCTAGGCACAAGAGACTATAGTAGGAGTGCTTTCAATAGAAAGAAAGACTGCAGCACAAGGTCACCATTACCTGGCCAGCCAGCCTGCCCACTCCTGAAAACTGATCTGGCAACCAGCACAGCTGTACTAGATGATCAGCTGGCACATATATACTTCTGAAAAAGGTAGAGCATTTGCTACTTCTTGCTCAGCTGGAGATGGTGTCAGGTGAGAACTGTCAGGTTCTAGAGATTTAATGAGGAGGAATAAGGTCATATAGGATGTATTATAGCGGAGGGATGGCAAAAATAAATACACAAGAAACCAGACTGTATTAATCTTTCTGTTCATGGAACAGCTCATTTTAAATATTGTATGCCCAACAAGCACAGAATCATAGAATCATAGAATATCCTGAGTTGGAAGGGACCCTTAAGGATCATCAAGTCCAACTCTTGACACCGCACAGGTCTACCCAAAAGTTCAGACCATGTGCCTAAGTTCACAGTCCAATCTCTTCTTAAATTCAGACAGGCTCGGTGCAGTGACCACTTCCCTGGGGAGCCTGTTCCAGTGTGCAACCACCCTCTCTGTGAAGAACCCCCTCCTGACGTCCAGCCTAAATTTCCCCTGCCTCAGCTTAACCCCGTTCCCGCGGGTCCTGTCACTAGTGTTAATGGAGAAAAGGTCTCCTGCCTCTCGACACCCCCTTACAAGGAAGTTGTAGACTGTGATGAGGTCTCCCCTCAGCCTCCTCTTCTCCAGGCTGAACAGGCCCAGTGACCTCAGCCGTTCCTCATACGTCTTCCCCTCCAGGCCTTTCACCATCTTCGTAGCCCTCCTCAGGACACTTTCCACAGGAACCAGCAGAAACAATGGCTGGTCTCTGCTTCTCATCAGTGAGTTAAGTTTTTCATGTCTAATATGGTTGGTCTCTAACCTAAACAGCAATGTACAATTTTCATGGGATCTGCCTTCACAACAATCATTTTCCTTTCTTGGAAATCATCTGTTGCCACCAACTTCATAACTTTGAATCCTTTTTGTAGTTCTTGTTTCACTTTAAAGTATCTGTATATTCACATCCACAACAATCTTCCAGTTCTTGTTCTTATATTAAAGGTAGTGGATAATAGTTATATAAAAATGCAACTGCTTAAGCAAAGAAATACATTTCCACACTAGAATGCAGATAATTCAGTGCTAAAGACTGCCATTGAGATGAGCTAACTAGCAAAATAATAATGACTTCAAACAGCTAAAAAAGTATATGGGTAAGAAAACAATGGTGAAATTATTTCATAATGATTATTTTGTTATGTACCATGCTAAACCATCAAGGAATGAAAAATGATACCAGTCTGTAGTTTTTATCTAGCTATATATGGAAACATAATGTAATATAGTGGTCTGAAAACATGACATGTCTGGCTTCCTGTGTGCCCATGCTGACCCCTCAGGTAGTGAGGGAAAATGGAAGCTAAGGACAGGCAGCCATCACCAAAGCAGTTACTGCAGCTCACATTTAAGCTGCCTTTTTTGGGGCACTCCTCATCTGTCAGGATATCAGCTGAATTAATAGCTTTGGTAAAGGAAGCTGGTCCTTGCTTATCCCCTGCTCAGGCAGAGGCATGCCACAGGCTCACAAGGGAACCCTGTGGAAGATCAGTGTTTATGAATTATAGTTATGACAATCATGTCTAGTCCTCGAATGCTCATTGTTGGTGAAGAAAAGTCATTTTTTCTCTGTCTGGTCTCCTTTTACTGCTATAAGAAAGATAACAGATAAACATGACTTAATAAATGATAGTTAAATGGAGGCCACATGCTGCCTGTCATCTAAGTAACCTGTTCTGTAAAAATATCATTGTAAGAAGAGTGGTGACATAAAGTGCTTGTTATAAAGGAATTTGAGAAAAAAGGCAATGGCAGACACTGCAGGTCAGAAACACTGAAGGCTTTATTCGAAAGCTATACCAAATTAATGTTTGATTTGGCAAAGGTGCGCCACTAGGCAGTATATTATGAGCTTTGACTTGTCCACCACCTCATAAAAAACACATGAAATTATGACAAATACATGTTTTTAGAAGTACTTTTAATAAATAATAAACATATAGTAAAACTAAAAGTTACAGTACACATTGTTTGAAAATAAAAAAGTTGAAATCAAGAAGCCTTGAGGGAAGCTCTGAGAAGCAAGGGGCCTGCCCCAGCAGTGTGCTGCTGCAGCATATGTGCAGCCTTTCCAGCAGTTCACAGGCTTAAATGTTTTCTGCTTCGTAAAGTTATTTTGGTGCAACTCACCGAACACTTGAGACTCCCATTACTGCTATTTGACAATATAAGAGTTAAAAGAATAAAATCTGCATTCAGGTTTCCAAGCAGATGGGGTAAGGAGGAGGGTGGATGGGGAAGATCCCCTGGGTTAGGCAGGGAGCTCAGGGAGGAACTATCAGCTAGGTAAAACCCAGGGCCAGGCCTGTGCTGTATTCACCAACCCCAAACCCGCTGGGCCAAGGTCCCCTCAGGGGTGGTGGGGCCTTCCTGTCACAGGGGGAACACTGAATGGCTGCAGCCAGCCTTGGGCCTGCACCAGACCCTGCCCTCCCTTCTCTAGCTGGGGTTTCTCATCCTGGGCAGGCCCCAGGAAGCAGCAGGCACCCCGCGGCTGGGAGATAGGCTGGGCATTGGGTGCCTAGGCTGGGTGGTGTGGCCCCTGCTGGAAACTCCTGGCTCTGCCCCGCTCTCTACAGGTGCTGCATTCCTGTGGCCACCTCTGTCAGCCTTACCAAGGGCAATGGGTAACATGAGTTGGGTCATGCAATGTTGTTGGGACCGGGGTTCAGAAGACAGTGTGTCACCAGTATCATCATTAAAATCCATCCACAATGAAACTTCAGACTTGATGCCACCCTTCACTAGCGTAGTATTTCTTTACCCACCCCCACGAGCCACCCCAAACCACCGCTCAGGCAACTAGATGCACTATAAATGTACTAAAAAAAAATAATCATAAAATGAAGAGTGTACGGGTGATCAGCAGAGCATTCTCTATTCACTCACACAAGGATTCTTTCTAGTCTTAATTGGCTTTATGATTTCATTTTGATATACTATGCTTTTCCTACTATCCATTAAGGAGATTGGGTAGTGTCCAGTATTTTTCAACATGAAAGAATAGAAATCTTCATTTTGTAAGTAAAATGTGATTGATGAGACAGAAGGCAGACAAAAGCGAGCAGTGGGTATCTAAAATTGCAGCTAAGAGACAGCGGCTTCTAGAGACCAGCGGTATTACTTATATGCAGGTAGGTCAAGGAGGTGAAGTGTAAATCACTACAGAACATGGACTTTGATGTGTCTATCACTCTTAAGGAATAATGAAAACAAAGCTTGGCTTCAGATCATTTAATATTACAATAGAGTAATTGTTAAGGAGGAGGGAGAAAAAGAGCCTGGGAAAGGCTGAGGTGATGAGTGGATCTAGAAGAGGATAAGGGGGCAACCTAGGTAAAAATTAGGTTGAGGCAAAAGCATTGCTCATATCAGGACACAAAATGAGATGACGGTGAGAACAGCACACTGCAAAGTGGACAGGCTCAAACCACTTCTCAACTTTGCAAATCAGTGTCTTATGTGTCAGCATGTCTGCCTGAGAAGTGGGATAGTGTTTCCCATAGGCAAGTAGGATAGGGGAGGCCATCCCCAATGGATAACTGCTGTAGGTTACTGTCATGTCCACCCAACCTAGTGACCTTCAATATAATGATAAAAACAGAATGATCTAGAAATACTAGGCCGGATCAAGGCTCCAGGGAGCTCAACATCCTACCTCTGACAGCAAAACTAGATGTCTGGGAAAGCATGCGAGTTAACACAACTGAACGCTCCTGTCCAGGCCCCCAAACACTCAAGTCAAAAATTGATATCTGTACAGTCAGTGACTTGCGACAGATTTCTGTTATAACTTGTTATGCTGTCCATGTCAACATGTACAAAATTCCGTCAGTCTTTTGCTGTTTGCATAAAGACTGATCTTTTCTTTTTAACAACTCCTGCTAGACTCATTTGATGTTTCCTAGTTCACCTGATAAAGGAATACTGTCAGGACTTTATCTTTGCTGCTACACTCAAATACAGAGCCATTTCATACAATCATAATTATGTATCAGTTGTGTCATTTCAGTGGTGACAAGCCTTCCTCTACTTCACTGTTGTCAAAAAGCATTGTCAATCATTTCTCTCATCTTTACTCTCTTAGTCATCAGCATTTTGTTACCCCACCACTTGCCCCTTTCTTCAGATTGCTTTACAAATGTATTTGAGAGCCAAATCCAAGCAGAGATCTCTGCAGAATTTAATTGACATCCTCCTTCACTGCAAGAGCTACTTACTCCTGCCCTGTTTGTCTTCTGACAATATGATGTCCACATGAGATCCTCTTCTCTAGCCCACATCTACTTAGTTTCATTTGAGGAACTCCAACAAAGAATTTTAGAAATCCAAATAGGGTATATAAACAAGATGACTTAAATGCATACTTACTGACCCTGCCAAATAAACTTGATAGGTTGATGAGGATGTTGGTTTTTCCAAAGCATGACAATTTTACCCATGGGGCTGCTAATTCTTCTTTTTAATTCTGTTCTCATTAACCAGTATTTCACGTGTCCTACATTCCAACACATCAGTGCCTGTTTGTGCTGCTAAAACCAAAGTACTAAGCAAACACGTGACAAATTCAAATGGATTTATTCAAAGTTTTTTGAATGTTAATTTAATTATTAATAAATGTAATTTCTTACAAGTAGGTATAAATCTATTCATTATCATTACACATCTATTTCCTTTACTCACTATTTGAAGCACCCACAAAAGTACTTGTCAATCATTGGACGGGAAGTATCTAAAGTTATGGCTGCGTTTCTATAATTTCTGGAGAGCAAATTTGACCTATTAGAGAAGTATCAGATTTATAATCAAAACCTGCTTTTCTGTCTCTTGTCAAACAGTTTGAGACTGCAAATGAGAATTAAGTCTAACTTCAGTTTCAGCTGTAGGAATATTACTTCGCTTGGACTCCTGACCATCCTTTCATTGCTGTAGATTGCACGCTAAAATTCCTGCAGATAAAGAATCTCAAGTATGATGCCCTTGACATTTGGTTGCAAGTCTGGGCTGTTTTGGAGGGGCTTAGAGAGAAAGCAGACAGATTAATCATTGCCAAGAGGCACCTAGCATGTACCTCAAGCTGGAGTGTATTTCACTCCAGTGATCCCCCCGCCCCCATTATCTTCTCTCCAGCTTTGCATCCTACAGAAACAAAGTGTAGAGGAGTGTGGTACCTTGTCTGCTGCCTGTCTGCCTGTGCATGAACATGTAAATTCTATTTTAAAAAGTGTTTAAAAATGCCCAACACATTAGGCAAAACTTCACATTAGTATTGTCAGTTCACTAGCACGGAAACTAAGACCAGTTCCTTTTCTGAGAACAACACCTGGTTCAATTAATAGCCCACATTTCAAGTTTATGGCTAGCTACAGTAAAGACCACTTTACCTAAAAGACTGTCACTGAACAATAGAGCTTAGAAAGTGGTCCTACAAGGGAATCGGAAAATTGGATTATGGTATTTTTTTCCTCATTTTTATTAGGTTGTTTTATGCTAAAATATGCTTCACAGGAAGGTAAAATTTTATGTGTATATTAATTTGCTTTAAAAAATGAAACCAGGAGCACATGGATGACAACAACTAGCTTTTTTTTTTTTTTTTTTTTTTTACATAAAATATTAATGACAGTAATTTTTACCTCTGATTTAACTTCAAATTTTAAAACAGACAAATATTAACGTGACTGTAATACAGTGTGAAGACATATTCTGAAGTATGTCTTTCAATATATTTAAAAAAAATGATTACATAATAATCATAAGATCATAGATTTAATCAGGACTCCTTGGAGTTGGCTGACTAACATTCATGCATACAATTGTTTGGAGAAAAACAGTGAAACATTCAGACAGCTTTTTTTTTTTTTTTTCCCTTTTTCAAAACTTTATTAGGTAGACATTACTAGATGACATTGTGAAACCCCTTGTGTGCAAGTGAATGAACTCTACAATACACGTCTTCCCACATTTCATTAAATGCACCCCTGCCTCCCCCCTCCCCCCAATTTCTGAATGTTAGCTCTAAGACAGGTGGAGTGCATTCAAATGCTACTTGACATTCTTCCATTTCATCATGGGGAAGCACTTCTTAAGTTTGTTAATAACAGGGGATCAGGATATCAGTCTAAGTGAAAGGAATGCCTTGAAAATAAATGAAGTACCGCAAGTTTTGACTTACGAACTTCACTCTCAAAACAGACACCAGATTCATCGCATAGCCTTTTAAATTAAACTGCCTACCATGAATGTGATTGTATTTAGCAAAGTGAAGCAGTACAGAGACATACCTACTACTGAATACTAGTGAGGTAACATTTTGAAAATAAACTGTTAAAAAATTCACTTACTTTCAAAAGGTCCTGTCCAGCAGGACAAACATTGGCAGAACATCTTCCCTTGTATCCATGCATGTACATGTGCATATACAACCTGTGTCATTACAGCTTTTTAAAGAACAGGATTTTAATTATACATTCATCAGGACAAGTTTAAAATCAGACATTACTATGGCAGATTCAACAGAAGACTTCAGTGAGTTGTCTCTAGACCTCCTAAATTAAAAGGCACTCTGAAGAGGGTAGCAAAAAAATGATCCTTACAAAACATTGACACAAAATGAAGCAGCCACAAAGGTAGCATACTCAATAGTGGTTATTGGTATAAATTTAAAATACCAACTTGAACATTAATTATTTGTAAAATATTGCCCAGGAATACTGAACATCTTTGTCAAATTTTAGCATGAAGACCATTGTTGCTATACTATGCAACAAATATAGTTATCAGCTAAAAGCAAAAGACGGGTAACAGAAAAAAATTAACAGCATTTTGGTTCTGTGCCTGCTGGTTTTAAGAAAGCAGAATGACATTCAAGGAAATAACTTCTGAAAATAAACAGTAACTCTTGACAGTAATGACATACTTTGATACATGGTGCCTCCTATTCAGTGGGTTATAGAATGAGTTAATGCCTAGTAGCTGGAGATACTACTGAAATAAAAGCTACTAAGATATCGTGATAATTCACTTAAAATTTTATTCAGTATGACACTAAATCAAATTACCTATCACCAAAAACTTCAGATTTGTAAGCTGAATCCTGATTAAGCACTCATGTATGATGCTTAATGAAGAAATAACGCTCTAAGTGACAGCCATATTACTAATTAAGTACTCCATGGGGGAAAAAGGCCTCTTCTACTGTTCTAAAAAAAACAAAAACAAAAAACAAAACTCATGAATTTCAGGAGAAAAGGTCCTAGAAGATGAGATGATTATCTTCATTTCTTTTTCTCCTTCACAAACTCTTAGTGGAGTAAACTGAACACAGTGAAACCATTTTATGATTATGAATCCATGATAAATACTTTTTAAACATCATTTTTCATCCAACCCTCACCAGTTACCAGCTGTCAATTTCCTTCCAATAACTAACATTTTGTAGCTCCAACTTCTTTTCTTCCTAAGCTAATTCATAACAGAATTTCATATAACTCAGGATAATTTTAGAGTAGCTTATTATTGGCACCTGATTTCAAATAGATGGACAAAAAAGTGGGAGCAATGTTGGTTAAAAAAAAAAAAAAAGCAGATCCTTTTAGAAAATCTAGATCACAAAGGCAAAATCCCACTGACCTCTGGGAAAGTAATCCTAGAAAAAAAACCAACACCACCCTACAATAGACATTTTGAAGGTATCTGAACATGGTAATGTATCTGAACATGCTGTTTTTCCAGATCATCTGGTAATGAAGGGCAAGGCATAGATCCAAGAGCTGCTCCATTGACCTCCCTTGATGGTTTGGCCCATCAAGGTATCCGCTCCAGAGGAATTACAAACTTGTATGAACAGGATACATTAGTTCAAGTTGGATACCACTGAAATGCTGTTAAACTGCTCCAAACCCCAACCTAGCCACAGTGCACAGAGTGCTGTGAACAGGGCCCATTAGAGCCTTGGAGTTTGAGGTTACACATACTCAAGGCTCTGGTGTAACTTAACTTCAGTTGAAGTCTCTTTTCCAAACAGACACATGTTCTTTTTAGTGGTTGAAAACTCCTAGCTGAGTACGCTGGAAGACCAAACTCATTCTGACAACACATATAAGATGCATTTCTGCAGAAGTCTGAAGATGAATAGGAAGTTAGAAAAAAATATTTCTGAAATGAGATGAAGATCAGCAGATCAAAATCAGCAGATTAAAATAATGCTAGATTAAGTTTGCCATTCTTAAAAAAAATAACTTGTTCACTAACAATGTTCTTCAACCTTCTAAGCAAAGCAGTACTTAGTTTGGCTTAACATGTCTGCACGTAGGACTACTTAACAGAAATCCCCATATTGCTCTATCAGGGGGAGGGTAGAGAACACCTTTCCTTTGTTTCAAGCAATAAGGCACTTACACGTATAACATTTTTCTCACACAAAACACAATACTGGAATTCAAGTGTTGATTATATGGATATTGCCTGCCTCCAGTTTTCATAGCTTTACTCTTAGTCATGCAGAAAGTTCTGATCGCTAATGCATACAGATTTTATATAGCCCAAATGTGGAATTAAAAATTCCTTTCTTAATGAATCTGGATTATTTGTCCAGCATTCTACTTGTGCCAGAAGCACCTCAACTAAAAATGATCTATTGTTTAACTACCCCTGACTCCCGGCATTCAAATTAACCTTATTTTAAGGGGAATTCTTCACATTAAGATATATAAAAAGAGATGGGACAGGACAGATTTCTCATTGACTTCTCAATTAAGATGAAGCTCAGATTTGACAACCTTCTCAGAAACATAGATCGTTTTTCTTCTTCTCTATTATTTATTCTCATCTCTACCACAGGCAAAATATATTTCAGTAAATACCTTAAAAAAATTTATTTGGGCTCAGATGGTTAGTTATGTAACAGAAAAGGCAGTCTAATTAAATTTAAAAAATGCAAAACTTTCTAGCCCTAAGGAGAAACAAATTTCAGCAGTTTGCATTTAAGTAAGTTAAATACAACAGAGAATCTTTTCCTGGTATACCTCAGCAAAATCCTACTTAAACTACTTGTTACATGATCATTTACCAAAATCCAATTTTGTCTGTGGCTATTTTCACAAATCAGTTTCAAATTATGAAATTTAGAAGTAAAAGGAGAACATTAAAAATAAAGCGTATAATAAATGGAAATATAGTAAACATTTCGTTATGAGATGGTAAGCAGTGAAACGGAACATCTACTCTGTCCTTGCAGTTTCTGGACATGAAGTAGCATAATGTAAATCGATATGAACGCTTTACTGTGCATTTTTTAATGCAAAAAGACAGTGACTAAGGACTGAATTCATCTGTTTACCCACAGCTTGCATAAGAATAGAACAGTTCAGTAGGAAGGGGCTTACAGATATCATCAAGAGCAACTGCCTGATGACTTCAAGGCTAACCAAAAGTTAAATCATGTCACTGGGCATGTTCAAATGTCTCTTGAACACTGACATGCTTGGGACATCAACCACCTCTCCAGAAATACCTATTCCAGTGTTTGACTGCCTCCATGGTAACAAATACAAAATAAGTTTATTGACTGCATCAGCACTTTTACAAGGCAGGTTTAAAATATGTGGACAGATTGAAAATCTACTTACACCACCTAAACATTCTAAACATAAGGTAAATGTGTCATTGTGTTATTAATATCATGATCAGTTAGTAACAGAAGGATAAAATCACAACACTGTTTTCAGTTTGCCAAGTTTTCAGCAAGATAAAGGTTGAATGGGGCTAGCATGCAACAATGTTCAAATAGGTATGTGCAAAATCAATTTTTATGCAAAAAATCCATTTTTAATGCAATAACTTTCTCCTCTTCTGTGATCCATACAACACACTTCAGATCTACATTTCATTTTGATAAGCCAAGTAAGCTCCAAAAAAGTTTCTTCTGCATATTTAAACTAATTACTATTACACCTGTTCCTTATTTTTATTAAAGGAAGATATATTTAGATGTAAACAGTTGGAATTATGTTTAGAAATTTATGTATTTATTTTTAAATAGGGACTAAATAACTAAAGCTTACTACAAATGTTCACCTTTGAAATCAGAGCATGCACCGATTTCATTTTCCTACGTTATGGTGTTTTACTGTCTGGCTAAGAGCATCAGTGATTAATTGCCTAGTATGAGCACTCCACTCCTTACTGGAGAGAGAGTGTATAGATCCTGAGCCCATATGTACAGAATAAGGAAGAAACAGCTAAGAAGTTATAATCTTATGTATTTGTTAGTTTGTGGATTTTTATTTTAAAAAAGTTTGTGGGTGTTGTGTCAGCTTCAGCAGTGAAAACACCACTAGTCTTGACTTTGAATCAAGGTGTGGCTGTTTTTTCATCTAACAGTAGCAGAAGCCAGACATACCAGCAATTTAATTTTTTAAATACGTGCCGTCTTTCTCAAATTTGTGTTAAGTCTGAGAAATATTAAACATCTGTAACTCCAATTCCTACTATGTGTTAACATCTGTTACACTGAAGGCAGCAGAATTTTAAAATGTTTAATGCTGCCTGTGGGGGGTGTTTCTTATGTTATTGGTGACTCAAAGCATTAAGGTCTCTTATACTAAAAGCTTGTATTCATTGGCAATAGAATTTACTTGAATAAGAATACTGTTTGTGAAATCTTTCCTATGTCCTGCTATCTCCTGCACTTATTAGACAACACTAGTAGTATTACTCTGCAAGTGAGAGAATGGTCATTACCATAGTTTGCACTTCTTCAGAAATAAAACAGATTTCAAGTTGCTGAACAATGCTTATCAACAATGGCTGCCAACACACTTTCTAGTATTTTGGAACACTGAAATATTTTTGGAATATCAAAGTATTTTGGGCCAGTTCTGTGCTGGCATAGAAATGGATATAACCTGCCTGGTTTAATGGGGCTATGGCTGATATTAAGAGCTGACCCACTGTAAGTAGAAGGCTGCAAAATTAGAAGAAACAAAAATCTCTAGTAATTTCCTCACATGGGATTCTTTCCATCAGCAAAATTAACAGAAGACTAATACAGATTATAAATCTGTATATATATCCATGGTTCTCATCCACTACTTCGCACCACACAATTATTATCATACCAAGAATTATGAATGATGCAAGGTCTGCTCAGGAAACAAACCGCCACAACTAAATAAAACAAACAAACAAAAAAAAACACAGCTCAGCCTATTTGGCCATTGAACACGAAACAGTTACTCAGATCTAACTGAGAAACCATTCAATCACTGGAAAATTTTTATCCTCTGGCAGAATCATTGTCTCTCCTACCCACCACTGAACATCACACAGACTAAGGCAATCTTCAGAAGAACAGAAAGCTCTCTGGCTAAAAGGAACACCTTACAGCAATCCTAAATACTCTCTAGTGGAATTGGCAGTAGTCCCTACAAATTAATATTTTTTATTAAGTAAAACTTCACATTGATCAAACTTTCAGAACCAATAACTAGATGTAAATTAACAAACAAACAAACAAAAAAGCTATCATACCAAGAAGAGTTATGATGCAAGCATTAGTAACATCAAAAACAAATGCAAAATCCTCTCTTCCATACACATTTGCACTGCCCCTGAGGAAGATAATAGATCAAAGTGCACTGTATTTTAATGACATTTGAAAAATGAGTGTACTGCTATATAATAAAGGCAATGAGAATTGAAAAGTAACAGTTTTTTTTCTGCAGAACTAAGACTGATAGGTCAGCCAAAGCACTGAATTCAACTCCTGCCTCTTGCTTGTAGTCTTTGTTTCCTACTCTTACCTGCAAATAGATTTACAAGAAGGAAATAAACAATTATTTTCCAGTGACTAACTGGATGACCTCTGCAAATACACGTAACTATATTCTGAGAAGCTGCAGCAGGAAAAATCATCCAGCCATAGATATGGTTGAGCAGCCCTGAAACTTGACCCAACTGATGAAACTTCCTCAAGAGCCTAAGTGTAGAAATGAAGTAAAAGATACCTTGAAAAAACAGAACTCAAGAAGCATGCACACAAACATTTATTTGGCCATGCACATATACTGGACATACAGAGCATATACCTAGAGTGTCCAGTTTGAATGCATGACTGAAAACTGTACTACTAAACTGTAAGGGGCTCTAGCAACAAAAATGTTTCTGCATTGAACTGAAAATAGCTGACCTAGAATCAGGTGCTTAGCTTGAAGACATAAGGTACATGAAAGGGTAGTGTGACACATGGCTAACGCAACTCTTGGTACATAAGTCTCCTCTGCAGACCAAGAGCAAGACAGTCATTTGGGGCACTAATTGCTGTGAATTACTGATGGCTCCCACAAAGACGGCAGAGAAAGGTCATGCATGCCCTACACCACACGGAAGGCCAGTGCTGTTGAAGCTCAGGGCCTCCATCCAGGCTGGACTTGTCAGGAAACATTACTAGCAGCACCAGTGACCTTCAAAGGGGTTTTCCAAATGTAGGGAGAGGCAATGAAAAGACAGGTTGAACCCAAAGCATTCCCCTTGCAACTGGCATGTGCTACAGTCCTGGCCCAGCAGATGCCAGAGGAGCTCCCCTGAGCCCAGAGCACCCAGCTTCTGCAGCACAAGTGCAAAAAAGCCTCAGTATGTGAGCATAATGATTTGCAGGCAGTCTAGAAATAAGGCTAATGCTGAATGGATTTAAGCACTTAATTGGAATATGGATATTGGTGAGCAAGAACTTCTCAGCAGAATAAATAGTCTTGAATATAGTGAAAACAGTTCAGCATAAAGTAATGTGTAATCTGCCTTAACATGTTAATTTGACTGTCTGATGAAGTTTCCTGCTAACAAAGACAGTAGAACAGTCTGATGGCTTCTTAAGTGTACAGCTACAGAAAACCAAACAGCTTTAGGTAGTAGAAAACATCCCTGAAATTCCTTACAGCTAAGCTGATCCCATTTCCTTAAAACTTACCGATTAATGATTGTAAAATAAATGGCATGACTTTGATGTCTGTAAGATTTCCTACAAGATGAGAATAGCTGTTTAAAAGCTAACATTTTATTGAATGAAAAATTCTGGTTTGTGTACTGTTCAAATGGGTAAACTTTCATATGGATAGAAAGACTTCTATATTCCCACTCTGCCTAGATCCTGATTTTTTTTCCCCCTCATCTACAGAGAAAAGCAAAACCAAATACAGTCATTCCTATTTATTTTTCCCCCCAGAGAAAGCAAGATTATACTCTCATCCTCTCAAAAGATGCCTAGTTCTGCAATGTATTAAAAATGAATAAATATTTCACTTTGATTTAGCTTGTTCTGATAAAATCAAAATGGCCTAGGTGAAATGATAATGTAGGAGCTGAGATGTATATGCCTTTCCCTTCACTCACAATGACATGCTGTTGAATGTAAAATAAATGCAGATCTATTATCTTCCCTTTATGCTCTTTATTCTAGCATCTTAATTTCTGATTTTACTGAACTCACGGAAACTGTGAAAATAGCAAACAGCAGAGAAAATAGCTAAGACGATAGTATTTCTCATATTTATAAAGAAACAGGAAAACAAAGGAAATTAGTCTACTGAATAGTTAGTTACAGATAATCTCAAGTACTAAAATATTCTCAAGTGGAATAGTTTGACACCATATTACAGACTGCATTGCAAAACCAAATCTATTTTTTATTTTTATATATATGTATATATATATGCATCTCTCACTCTCTGAGGTCTGAAGGTTTGCTAAATAATACAAAAATATCTTCATTATTTGACATTTAAAGAAAGGAATAAGAATCCCTGAGTAAGCCAAAGACAACTGATATGTACAGCCTCAGAAAACACACTCAAAAACAAGACTTGATTTTAAGGCAGCTTCCAACCTGCAGGTAGAACACAAATAGAAAATTGATGTGTCACAGAAGAAATCTAATTAGCAGGTGCATTTGCATTGAGAATAGTATTTGAACTTTACCTCTAAATGTCATTGCTTCCTAGCTTAATATGCAAGTCTTAGAAAGATACTGTTTCTATTGATAGGACAACAGGGTCAACATGCCCTTCAATTCAAATGGAAAAATTAAGTACTGTTGACTTCCACAGTGTGCTTGTATGCACTGTTTTAACAACGGAAAAAAAAAAAAAAAAAACACACACACACAAAAACAAACAGGAAAACAAACCAGAAGTTGTCTGAAAACACACATACTAGCCATCTACAGTAAGCTGATATTTGTGTTTCCAGGTAACTAAAATTATCAGTTTCTTCCACTGAGGCTTTGAAGTCAAAGTGAATATCTTACGATAACAGAGTATTATGCTGGTGGGGAAGCAGACTATTTACTTGGGAAAGTTACAAATAGATTCAGATTTAATAATAAATTTTCAGAGAAAGTGGTGCAAAGTACATCCTCTCAAAAGATATGCTGTTTGTGAGCCTAAATTTTGAGGTCTGTACACTTAGGACATTACTCATCTTCCTGCTTCCCCATCTCCCACACATACACACACACACACATATATATGTATCTTCAAACACTCAAAAAAAGTACCTTCACAGTACAAATCTAGTCTTCAAGATCAACTTTTTTTTTTTTTTTTTTAAAGTACAAAGTAGATATTTCTCTTATTCATTTCCTCTCTTTAGTGTATCAGTGTTCTGCTCACACAAATTTACTTTATTCTATTTTCTTTCAGGTTTATTTGTATGATAAATTTGGATTGTGACTAGAAACGAAAAAACTCTTAGCTGATTCTTGACTCTGAATTACATTGCTCTGATGGTGACATGCCAAGAAAAAGGTCCAGTGACAAACAGTGGTTACCTGAATTTAGGAAAAGAGAGCACAGATCACTATTCTCTTCAGATCTATAATGCACCAAGAGCAGCAACACTGGAAGCAGAGAAAAAAAGTGAAACGGTCTCCTAACAATTCGCGATCCCTTCCCTTACTCAAAATTCACAAATTTTCCTGAAGAGACATCAGTAGATCCTCTAAGACTTATGCAGACTGCTTATAAAACAAACATACATGCTATTTAGGTTACAAAATTCCACCAAGTCAATCTTCACAAAACTAGTGTGTAGCATTTGTACTATATGTCAAGTCAGAACAGAAGAGCAGGTTTCCAGCTTCCCTGCAAACATGTTTCCTTGCACATTGTGTCACATTTCAGTGGATATCAGTGGCCTGTTCTATCTCTAGTTACTTCTTGTTATCTAATCCCTTCAAATCTTTTTTTGTACTGAGAAAACTTCAAAATGGTGTACTCCTCTAACAAATTCGTCACCCCTCCCAATCAATATTATTGGACTGTCAAAAAAATAAATATGAAAGCAAATCCAATCAGCATATTTATAAGTATTACTGAATTTCAATAATAGTAATAATAATAATAGTAATGTTTCTTTTTGAGGCACTATTATTTGGCTGTGGCAATCCATGCCGCACAAATGTGATCTACACTCTTGCTTGCTAGTAGGACGACTCAGAAGATAACCAGCTGTCATGTTCTGGCATGTGACGGGGTTTTGGTATGCTGAACAGAATGCTGTGTGATGGAAGTTATTTACAGAAGTAGTTTTTAATACCAAAAGTAGTATGCTCAGTGTACAGTAAGAGTCCAAACACTTCTAAGCATTTCCCCCTTAAAGGCCAACACTGAAGTTAAACGGAGCACATTAGCAGTCAAACGCTTTCTTCACAGGCCAAATCGGTAGTAGAGTTGTGGCTACAATACAGACTTTGATTGTCTAGTTCAGAAACTTAGACTTAAATCTTCAAAACAAAAACCAACCCTCCAAAGTAATAATAATAATAATAACAATAATAATAAAAAAACATTTAAAAAGCAGCAGTCAGGGGGCCCATCTTGTTCAGAGTGCACCAGAGCAAAGAGGCTTTCTGGTCTGCAGTAGTGTTTCAGCTGAGGGAAGACGACAGGAGATCCCCCACTTTTCTTCCAGGGCGGTGGCTGTGATGCTGTTACCAGAACTGTATTGCTCTGTAGCACAAACCGTGTATAGCCCTTGCAGGACCAGCTTAGTTCAGGTGAGTATGGCCTGTCCTTACCAGGGCATACCTGTCCGTGACCTCTTCCTCTGCTTTTTACAAAGGCAATAGATAGGAAACACAAATAAACCTGCCAAAATAAGGAAATAAGAAGAAAGCCATAGTTAAATGAAATCTTTTGTGCATGCACTGTATTCTTTCAATATATGTAGAGTATTAAGATGCAGCTTTCCATGTCTTAAGAGAATTTAGACAAGGTATCTGGGACAAGCAGAAGAAAATACTAGCCTGCAACAGTCTTTCTGGCAACCAGTTAAAATAAACTAAAACAGAGAAAGTGTAGAACAAATTCCTGCTAACCCCACTTCCCATCTCTGACAAAAATTTGTTTCTGCACTACAGTTTGTTGTGTATAAGATACAAAGTTAAAAGCTTTAACAGTACTTTAGAAATTCTTAGATCTGAATTCAAGGCTGATTTAACTTAACTCATTTTCATAAACATGTAACATGCAAATCTAAAGGCTAAGACACGCCTATTTATAAAACTTTTTAATTCAAGGTTCATTTCTTCCTCTGCATATTATCAATACTTTAAAAATTCTCTTAGCCTTTGATTCAATCAGTTTCACCTTCATTGAAAGAATTATATATAATAAAATTATTATATAAAAATATATATAAATATATAAAAAATATACAATTATATAATAAAATTATTCATTTTACAAACGCCCTTGTTATCTATTGTGAAGTAATACAAAATATTTATCCCTGCCCAGGCAGGGGTCTATATTTTTAAAAGTCTTTTGAGAAAAAGCTGTAAATGACAAAAAGCAAACAAAATAATAATAATAATAATAAACAACACCAATTATAGATTTATTCTATTATTATAGTGATAAAATAGTTTGTTAGAAGAGGCACTCTTTCAAGTCCAAAGGAAAAGCATCACCTCCTTTCTCTTACCACCAGCTGGGCAAAGAGTAGATTTGCTAGAATAACTGCATCCACAATTAATACAAACACATTAACAGAGTTTTGATACTATCATGAAATTAATTCATGGTACATCTTTTTCTGCTTGAATCCAATTTGGCAGCCTATGCATTGAATCAGGCTGAGACTGGCTGGTAAGATTCTAAAGACAAGTTAATTTAGAAAAAAATGTCACGTGCTTCATACTAAAAGTTTATCTATGAAAATTGTATTTTTTTTTTTTTTGTGTCCATCTCTTACAGATGAAAATGCTAAGATGTCAAGTAATACAGATACAGATAGTAACTGCAAAATCAGACCCATTCATATGTGTAATTCTTACCTATTACAACAGCTATGGCTCCCAGTGCCAGTCCCAGAACCAGTATTAGGGGTGTAATGAGTAGTTTTCCAGCTGAAACACAAAATTCATTAACGATTCAATGTATGCATTTTATTTTTCCCTTTTGAACCATTCACAAATGTTTGTGCATCTGATCTCTTAAAAGCTAGTTTATTTTTTTTAAAGACTATGTTAGGATCCCTATTGCTAAAGTCATTATTAAAAACTGAACTTGGAATCCAAATTGTCTTTCTTGTATTGAACAGCAGAATCTCTCTAGCTCGCTCTTTCTCTGTTGGCCAGATGGCTAGTTCAAAGATGTAACTTGCCTTAGTAGCTTGAAAACATAGCAGAATAAGCATTTTACTGATATATCAGCAGATTGAACACAGATTTGAGATTAAACAATACTCTACCTTAAGCACGTGTGTGAAAGATTACTTATAGAAAGGGGGGAAAAGCGAGTTTGTTACCTCTCCCCTACCCTTCCCTCTCTCAAGTCACTTGTATCAGATTTCAGTAACTGGATTACTTCATTCAACAATGACGTAAACCTCTCCATAACCTGAGCCACTAATTTGGGCAGTCTGAAGGAAAAAAGATACTTTTTTACCACTGGAAATATTTACAGTGGTAAAATGAATTGGTCCTTTTCACACTTGTTTTGATAGCTTTTAAATTTCACAGGAGTGTCGTGGGCGGGAAACATTAATTCCTAGAAGGAAAAATTGGCAAATATTATTGGTATTACTCTAGTTGCTAGGCATCTAAACTGTCAACCTTTTGGGGACTCCGCTGTACAGCATTCTATAATCACAGAAGTTGTCATTGCTTCAAATAAATTACTCAATTGTAGACAGAATAAGGAATGTGATGAAAAACCTCAAGAAAATACCAAAAAAAAGTGATTAAAAACATTAATAAACATTACTGAAGCCCTTACTTTCAAAAAAGCCTACAGAATTCTGTTTTGAGGTATAAACTGTCTATATACTTTACTAATAACCATGTAATTTGAATGTTAGAAAACTATGACATGTTTGGTACCAAAATCATTAAAAACCTAAACTACTGAACTGGTGACTAAGTTCACAGCAACAGATTCTGCAGAAGGGCTAAGCAAACTTTTGACTGCAGTCACCTCTTTGCCTACATAAAGAATGCTTCCCAAGTTAATTCAGTTTAAGAGCTCGTTTACTTACAGTTGACACACTAACTTAGAACTGCAATAAAGCATGAATGGCTGACTTTTTCCTTCTCTCTGTGAATATAAAGTTTAGTTTAGCCTATTTGTCCCAAGATCTCAGGGGACAACCTGAGTTCACTAGCTAGAGCTTCCTTTGGTTATCAACACATTGTTTATGTTATTCTTTAAAAATAAAATACTTTTTCTACTTACATGTGTACTATATGTAAGTCCTTAATTTTACATTTTACAAAGGTAAAGAAAGATAAAGGAAAAAGTTCACACAAGGTGAGCAAGACTTATACAAATCACCATCAGCTAAGAGCATAAATAGCAGCAATCACTGCAAAGCAGCCAATATCTATATTTTACTCTAGAAATTTATTAACTTGGTATGAAACCAGTTATAAAATGCTGTGTTTTGAATGTCTGACTGAATATTGCTTTCTATCCAAATGTGGTTTGACACACATCATTTATCATAGTGCAAAAGACTATGAAGCTCTTAATCACAGAGGGAATTGTGACACACTAAGAAACCCTGTTGAGACTATGGATGTTTATTACAGCCACTAAATTTCCCAAGGATCCATTGTCCTATTTCTGTCAGCTCTGCGACTGCTAGCAAATAGAGCAAATATAAAAGCCTTGCCACACAGATGAATAAAATCTTGGGTCACTAGTCCATGCAGTGAACTCAGCATTACGTTATGGTAACCAGTTTGGTAACATTCAAAGTTAGTTTTTACTGATAGTTACAGAAACTGTTGCAAATAAAAGAAGCCTAAAAAGGAAACACTGAAAAAGTTCTACTCAGCTGGAGACAATTCTCTACAGATTTACCTAGCATGACTTAGATATCTGTAGTAAAGTAATAACTGCAAGGTTTTTCAGAGGAGTTTCATTAGATATCCAGAATGATATTTTTCTGCCAAATTAGGAAACATTTAGAAAACATGAGGGAATGTTTTTCTCCTTACATAACTGATTCTGGTTGTGGGGTTTTGGGTAATATTTATGAAAACCCAGAAATCCTTAGAGAATTCTTTGCCATCAAAAACTTTATATGCTAGCTTTGGAAAACAAATTTAATCACTAGCATATGGATAAATAATAATCAAATTTAGTCTAACTCAATAGCTGTATATGCTTAAACAGTCATTACAAGTATCTACTTACAAATCAAAACAGTCATAGTGCTAATACAAGCTTGCATCTGTTTTTAAAAAGTCCTATCAAATGTATGAAGGAAATCTTGTACTAATAAGACCAACTTAAATGATAAAGTTGACAATGAAGGTTGGATTCTAGAAATAGGATTCTTCCTGCTGCAGTGCTCAAAACCATGCCTAAAGTGAGTCTTGTTCTGTCTTGGGACAACGGTATATATCAGATTTGAAGATAAGCTGCTTTCAGAATCCTATCTGAGATACTATTTACTATGGAAAATAATTCACTTGTTTTATAGCACCATTATGTGTTGTGTGCCCTATTATACATCCACGTAGTATGCAGCAATTGATTTTGAACATAATTCACCCAATTGATTTCAGGTGGTACTTATGCTGCATCTTATATTTAAAGACAGCTGAACATGTATTTTTTTCCTGTGTTCAATACCCAACACAATTCATCACTACCTCAGGGTATGACCAAACATTCTGCCTCCAAATTAGCCAGAAGGAGTCTAATTACTATGAGGATGAAATCTCAAAGTCAGCTTTTTACCCTTCAGTCCTAGCAATTTCATCTTACAGTATTGGCCACAGGACAAAGTTCTTCTAAATTCCTCTAAAGAATATACTGGCTAAATGGTGAGAAGAGGAGGGAAGAGAAGGAACATCAAAAAAAACAGACTACTTTTGCTCCCAGAGTATGTTCTTCTCCCTTGGGTTTCTATCACCTTTACAAAACCATTTGTTTTTGAAGAAAAGTGTGTTGAAATACATGTTGCCATAAATGCTTTTCCCCTATTTTTATGACAGAACAGTCTATTACGGTAGGCACACACATTTGCTGCTTAACAGAAAATATGATGCCAGTCTGCCGTGAAATGTTCTTTCCTTTCTACACACCCTACCCACCCAGATTTAGTAGAAACAAGCCAAGGAACCTTTGCTGTTCAGACTACAAAATCACCACACTTATTTTTTCTCCATAGTGAGAAAATAAAAAAGTGACAGAAGAAAAGGCATTTCGCAACACGTCACCAGTCTCCCACTGGCAGCCCTCTTAATTTGTCCTCTTAATTTCCACTACTTAGCCAAGGAGCAGTGCCATTTTACCACAGTAAATCTAGTTTATTTATTTATTTATTTATTTTAAATTGCTACATGCTACTAGAATTTAGAGACTACACTTTTAATGGCCTGTTCCTCTGCTATGGTCTCCTCTTTCTGACAACTCTTCAGAATGGAGCCAGAGCCCAGTCTTGCCCTGCAACACCAACTGACAAAACCTTAAGACCTCAAGTCCTACCAGAGATGACTGAGGAATTTGGGGTCTTGGCCATGAAGGCAGAATTCTCTGAATCCTTGTGAGCTTGATTGTTAACAAGCTATGCTGAAAAATCTCAGCAATTAGTATATTTTCTGGCAGCTAGTGCTGTCTCTACTGAACTGATGAACATCCCCATGGGAAATAACACAATGACAGAGGTTAACGCTGGAGAGAAATTTTAAGAGAAAACCCTAGAAGGAATTTCGGTTGAGGCTTTGAGGCTTTCTTGGCTTACTAAATTAAGGCAAATCACAAGCACACTTACAAACAGGAAGCAAAAGTAAAATACACTACATGTTCTCTATGTATGTTTTTATAGATATGAACATACACATCTTCACCACTGAATTTTAACTGATGTATGCACTTCCACAATTCTTTGTGGGGAAAGAAAATGGGGAAAAAAATAAACACTACTGTAAATTAATGTAAAGTGTTTACTCATTTACATTATGTGTAAAGCACCGGACAATTAAGACAGGAAGAATTTTTGGCAGATTTATAATATGATAAAAAATACTTATTTTTATTTCTATCTGCACTGAACATAGATTTAATCCTGGAATAACTTAACCCGTGAATATGCATGTAAGCAGTATAGAATTTGTAATGTCTCCTGCTATTACAGGTAGCGATTCCACCAAATACACCAAGGTCCATTTACAACAGCTTACACTGTAGGCCAATGTTTCTTTTACCGAAAATTCTTTTGAAACCTTACCAAGTGCTTTGAAACAGCCCTTGAATTTTACGCCTAAATTTATTCATGGACAGTTTATACCCATGTGCTCTAGTGCCAGCGCTGTCTTTAATTTTTAATAGATCTTCTCAAATGTTGTAATTTCTCTCTAGAAAATGCAAGAGAGTGAAAACATGCATATTGACTGCTTTGTACCTTCCTGTTAAATGAAATCACACAGATTCAGTCCCTTTTAAAACAGCTACTGAGGAACAATTTAATAGGCATTCATCAACTGATAGCCAGCATCAAAACCTCAGAAGAGACCTGAAAAGCTTGCTCCACAGGAAATATAGGATTTCAGGCATTTCCTTCCCTCGTCTGATCCTACTGGACAGCTTAGGTATCCCCCAGTTCAGCACATAAATCCATTGTTGGGAACAAACATCACCCTAAGTGACACACGGATCTAGACATGTAGCTGAGGTGCTGGACTCCACACCAAACCTTGTTCAGCTTGGCAACAGTCAGCTCCTCCTGCAGATCTAGGTTTTGGCTGCTATACACTGTGGTGTAGCTTTCAGAGCGTGTTTGAGCAAGTGCTTCTCAATTTGCATGCCAGCAGAGAGAAACACAGACCAATAGACCAATAGGACAGTTGTACAACAAAATGAAAAAAATGCAGACAAAAACATAAAACGTAAAGACATTTATCATGTCAACAGTCTGAGCACTGCACGGAGTTTCACCAAAAGATCTTCTATGAAATCAATGCACTGTAGTTTCACGTGTGGCAACGTAACAGGTCTATTTAGGTACCTGAAATCAATGCACAGGTGTTACAAGTAAAGTGAATTTTCTCTGGAATGAACTAAAATTCTTCTTTAAGGCTAGCTTATACCAAGACTCATTTTTGCTGGTTTGCTTGTATATTTTTCCAGTTTGCTTATGTATTATCAAAAAAGGTTAGGAAACACAAGCTATCCGAAGAGATTATTTATTCATACACAAACCATTGACAAAGGGACCCCAAATGCTATATTTTAATATATTTATTAAACCACCTTTTACATAACTAAAAACAGGTACCCATCCTATACATTTATATCTATCTATATATATATATATCAAAGATATTGATCCCCCACTCTCCCCAATGACCTCTTCGTGCAGCTCTCTACAAAGCACACTTATCCACTCACCACAGACAGAGCCTCGCACCAGTCTCCTCAAATGTGGTCTCTCGGGGAGGTAGCGGTATTTGCATCCAAATATACTGAGGTTTGATGTGTGATCTCCAAAGAAACGGAGCTGGCGGTATCTCTCCCCGCAGCGGTAACAGAAATTAGTGTTACACTGGGAACAGGTCATGTGGTCACACCCTTCTGTCCTCTGGATGTGGATCTTCACGAGCAGAAGGAAAAAGAAAAGACTGTTTTTAGCCCCCGGAGCACGGAAAAGCAGGCACCGCTCCAGCGCGATCCATATACATCAGATGAAGAGATAGTGCAAGCAGCCCCTTGCTGAACTCGGCATCTGCATTAATAGAGATTGCAGCTGTCCTAAGACAATAACATTTTCTAAGGCGTTTCAGACCATCAAACACGAGTTACAGCTGTTTCCAGGCTTCTACATAAGTGCCTTTCCACATAATTCTCCCTCTTTGCTTTACGTCTTTGACTCACATGAGCATCTGAGTGATCCTTACCCTTACTGAAGATGAAAAATTATTTTTACTACCCAAGCAGACACATTAGCACCTAACTTCATTAAAAACCAGAGCATCACAGTAAATATAGTTGTCAACTCTGTCTCACCCCTCCATAGATGGGTTTCCCTCTTATGCCACCTGTGGCCCCACTCCCTGTCCCATTACCATCACAGATTGACTTAGCATTTTGTAATAGAACAAGAAAGGCTCTGCTTCAGGATGAGGGACTTCAAAAGCACAGGATTCCTTATTTACATGTATTTTTAACACAGCATTAAGCCAAGCTCCCTAGCCTTCCACCTTTCTGCTAATTGTCTGCATAAAATAGCTTGATAATAATTTAACATTTCTATACCTCTATATACTTCTGCACACTTGGTACATTTACTCACTTTGCACAGATTTTGTCAGGCTTCAGTTTTAGTTAATAGTTTTGAGAAACTTAGAAGAGAGGTAGTCCTGAGAGTATTTCATGAAACCACATTATGCACTGCAACGTTGATTACACAGCTACTGCTCAACCTTGCCAGTTAAAAACATAGCTAATGGGGTGGTAAACACTTTTCCTAACTCATAAAATGGATTAATACTGCCACCCCCCATGCTCCACAATGTAACAGCAGACAAAATTACACAATAATTGAGGTTGGAAGTAACCCTCAGATGTCCCCTCTTTTAACCCCTAGCTCAGTGGTGGGCTAAATTCAGAATCAGATTAGACTGCTCCAAGCCTTGTCCCACCAGATTTTAAGAGTCTTCAAGTATGGGTATGTCACAGTCTCTTTGAGTGACCTGTTCCAGACTTAACCACCCTCCCTGGGAACAGCCTTTCCTCCCTTTACATCCAACAGGAGTTTTGCTTACTGAAACATGTGATGAATGGATCAACTTCTTACTCATATCTACACATGTATTTTGACAAGACATCACCACTTAATGGCCCTGCCAGCACCAGAGGTGATGAAAGCTCAGGCACAAGTGAAACCTCTAACCTCAAGAGAGGCTCGTGATTCCTAGGGTATCGGACATTATTCAGAGGATCAAGTGTGGAACTGGTCATGGTTCATCTGGGATCTGAGAAATCTCTTCCACCTCAACTGCTACTGAAATTGGAACTTCCGTGTATGTAACAAGCTGGCATTTTCCACCGGCAGCGCTTAAAAGACTGCAGGGCAGATGTCATGAAAAGTGGCTCCAGGTAGGTCTGCCGACATCCTTGTGCCAATGTCAGCCATCTCAGAATTTACTTCTGCACTTTCAAACACTTCTTTCAGGTAAAAAGATGGGAAAGACATTCACGTGCACAAAGACTGCACTATAAAATGCCACTCTGGTAGACACATAGAGGACTTGCATTCATCCAACAGAAGGGATCCAAATAGGCTGACTAAACAATTGCTCCCTCTACTTCGAAGAAGCCCACCGTTCAGTTTGTTTGTATCATTCCTTCACCTGTAGCAGAGGTACCCTGTTTTCCAGAAGCACCTAAAAAGAATGCCATTGCTGATGAGCTTTATAAGCTACTTGATTTCAAATCTTTCACATTTAAGTGTTCAATGCAAGAAAACTAGGAAAAAAAAAAAGTTTGCCCAACGTTATACCAATACTATGCCGATATTATAATATGTAATATATACAGTATATAATAATATACCAATATTATACAATTGGTATATATGAAATATACCAATTTCATTTTTGATTTTTTTAAAGGGATATTGTCAGATCGAGTTTTGCTTTTCTCGTACAGGTCTTATATAAAAAAAGTGTTGACCATATTAATCGAGCCAAAGTTTAATTTACTTCATAAGGCATTAACTTTAAAATCTCTTGAATCTACTTGCTCCTGGTCTAAGTCCTCCAGAGGCACTGTTCTCTTAATTTTACGTTGATAGTTTTTTTGTTGTTTTTATTTTCTTCTTCTTCTGGACACATACTGCAATTATATGAACTTTTAATTTGTATGAACTTTGCTTCTTCAAACCAAGATATTATAAATGTTTTAGACAATATTTATCTGCACATACGTCTTCAAAAACTGCAAGTCTGGAATAACTAGTTGTACTTATCCATATTTTTTGTTGCCAGAAGAAATCCAAACTCCACCACCTTTCCCTATTTGGTGAGGATGGAATCCACTCAGAAAATGACATGTGGAGCTTGGACTTGCTGCCACCCGCTGTCAGACGGATGAGGCCAGACAAACTCCGTCTGATTCAGCCAAGCTGCTCTCAAGCCGAGTGTGTGACATTTCACCAGATAGACTCCAGCCTTGGTTCACAGGCATATTTCTCCCTGCCCTCGGCATAATCTGCCGAGAGAGATGGGTTACAAGTATCTGTAGGTTGGGAAGATGATCATGGCCAGGTCAAATACCACACGAGTGCTCCCTGCTCCCCTAGCCAGGAGTGCTCAGGTGCTCAAAGACCCGGAGGGACACAGCTGCCTGCTGTGGCATGGAGTTTGCTCACTGCAGGTTCTCCCACAGCAGGAGCACAGAGACCAACCGTTTTCATCACTGACTTGACCCCCTCATGCTGTGCAGGGATGCCTGTTCACAGAAACAGGCTCTGGGAAACCTGCCACTGCTGGGGGAAGAGGAGACATGCTGCTCTGCTGTTGCTCCTCCCAGGGGAGCCTGGTGCATGGCTTAACCTCCCCATACGGCAGCAATGACTCCGCTCCCTCCAGAGAGGAAAAATAATTCAATCACCTTCAAAAACCATGGCCTGTATTATGCGATAACATTCACATTAATCAGAACAGTGAATGCATACCATGAGAAATATATGATCCATGATTCTCATTAACATTCTTGTTTACTTAAATTTCTGCTGCTGTTTAAAGCTTTCTAAGTAAGAAACACTCTGTTTCCTCAGTGTTTTCTTCTGAAGTCAAAAACAGTAGTGGGGAAAGGCAGTTAAGGTTACAAAATTTATGGAAAGATATCTAATAATACATAGCAAATCTGCATGCCTTGGCCAACTCCCACTAAAACAAGACCATATCAAAATAAAACATGCTGAAACATCGCCTACTTGGATCTAGAAGTACAATAGATCAAGCAGCATGTTACCAACTCTTTTCCTCCTTCCATTTTTTTAATTGCAAATATGGTAGTCATCTGATCATGTTTTATACAGTGGTTTTAGGGGGTAGACAGAGTGAGAGTCAGAAAAGTATTAGCTCCAATCTCCCCATCCCCAAATATTTTGCTATTGGTGTGTTCATCCCCATATGTTCAGACTTCTTTTATTGCCTTTGACAAAGAATGCTGCAAAATATACATTTTTTAACTACTCAATAACTGATTATGGGAAAAGGAAGAAAACAGTGCAACTGTTCTAACCACTAAGTGGCTCTTTTGATTATTCGCTAGTTATAGAGTTGATTTAAAAACCAACAATGTGTTGACATGAACCATTCAGAGGTTGTGAACAAAAAACTTTTTCCATCTCTGAAGAAAAATACTAGGAGCAGGGGTACCCTTTATGAAAAGATGGAACTCCCTCTTCGACATTCATTTATAATATCACATTACCAGAAAGGACTTTTTAACAAAGGTTCTTTTTCTGTGCTAAATTCATAACTTTCTATTTTGCCTCCCACCATACAGAAGGTTTTATTTTCATTTGATTGAAAAAATAAAAAAATAAAAAAAAAATCAAGAAAGAAATCTGAATCCTCTTTAGAATCGATAGCTAAACTCACGCAACTTCAGGCTTCAAAATTAGACATTTAGACCACCTAGGTCTCAGGTGTCCAGTCTTCTTATTCTGAATCCATTAAAAACAGCTATACACTTCGGATTTGGAAAAGTCAGATTATTTAAAATGTATTAATGATACACACATTAATGCTGGCGTCTTCTATTCTTCTCTCTTTCCAGCTAGCAGCCCTCCTTTCCCTGCTTTTCCATGTTCATACTTTTTGGCTTGGTACATTGTTTTCTCCTTTTTTTGGACAGCTTATTTCAATAGTTACATCATTCAGATTGTCCAAAAATCTGAATCTGGACTCAACTCAAGAAATTAAAACCAAAACAGATACTTCTGCCCACTCCAAAAGGAAGAAAGTTTGTAAAAGGATTTTACTGTAAGACTTTCCAGAAATCAAACATTTTTAGAACTGGCTCAAACCTATCAACTTTTACCAAATGAGAAGTTGTTAAAAACTATTCAAAAGTCATGTGTATGCAGGAGGAAGGGTAAACAAATGACCACTGATCTCACAGCTTTACAAATTTTTCTTCATGCTTTGAAGTCTTTCAGTTTCAAGCTATGGCATGACAGGCATTTCTTCCCCCATGACCAAAACAAGAAACTTAGTAAACTGATAAACATTCTCTTTATTTGCACAGGGTAAGGCTCAAAGTATGACTAAACATACTTCATACATTGGGAAGTAAAACTTCCCATTCACTATTTATTTCCTACCAAGCATTCTAGTTACCTTACTTTGTCCCCTCCATGAAGTAAATTTAGAGCAACAGATATGTTCAAATTAAGTACTCCTTTTCTAAAAACCTAGTCTCCCACCACCATGGTGATCTCCAGATTTTGACTTATTACCATCAGCAACTGGAGACAACTGCTGTGAAAACCAAAAGAGCAAAAAGCCGTAAGAGCCACCTCTGTTAAGGGTTAGGGGCATGTTGGGCTGTTCCACCACATTCAAGTAGTTGGACATCTCTTTCCTGTCCTGGAAGGATGGGAAATGGCATTTCTAGGGCATGAGACTGCACCTCATTCTGTTGAAAATTAAGCTAATTTATGAGAAAGGATTAAATATCAGTTCTTTCACAACCCTAAAAAAAACTTCTGGTTTTGCCAAAAATTGAAATCTCTTAGTTAACTTGTTGATAGCAGTACTTTCTGACTGACTCCAACACTGAATTCAGCCAGTCTCTGAAAAATTTGACAAAGAGCATCATATTTCTCTAAAGCTTTAAAATTTCTTTAAAGCTTTATTATAGGAATAATTTGGCCTGTAACACACTCATTACAAGTATAAAACAAAGCCTTGTCTTAGAATTTCTTTAATGTTTCTTTTACATGCAAAGAGTCTGCAGAGTAAGTAAAACACGTGACCCATTTTTCTCAAAGGGTCAAAGGTAAGAATTTGTACAAGTGTGAATTCAGTTTCAAATCCAGAATAGAAGCTACAAATATTTACTCTACATAAATATTTAAGCAGTTTGAAGCTACCACCTGTGCACCCCCAGAAGGCAGCTTACCTTGCATTTTGGACACTTCTGGGCATTCCTTTGCCCGTGCTCAATCTCGTTGGCCCAGTGACGCAACAGCTTGTCTCCCTTTTTGTACTCTTTGCAGTTAACGCCTTCATGCCAAGGCGAGTGGCACTTGAAACACCAGACAAATTGGCAAGATGGACACTGGATCTGTACAAATGATAAAACACCACACATTTGCAAGATGTTTAAATTGATAAAGGTTCTACACCTCCCACTATCTTGATTTTAAATCATTACGACAAAAACATCATCATCATGCCTTGTAGAGCCTGGCTAATTTTTGAAAAAAGTTGCTGTGTTTGTAGTAGTAAGAAACAGAGGCACATTGCAGGTGCTCATTTTCAAATGACTGGCTTCACACCTGGCCCATGACCAAAGCAAGTAAGAAGCAGAAGCCACATTAGACATAGGCTTTGGGAACAACTCTACTTCAGCTGTGTTTGGCAGCACAGCTTCTGCCCGGGGAAGGCATGGCTCTCGAGCAACTGCTCAGCCCTCCTCACCACCTCATCCACAGCCTGTGCTTCACACTGCCCCTAATTTGTACCAGCTGATGGACTGGACTGAGGAATTCAACCAAACCCAGCTTTTTGGCCACAGCTGTTCCCATACCTGGATCACCACAGACACATTTGTGCTGGCAGTGCGTGGGGCGGGGATGCTGCTCAGGAAGCTCTGCCCAGGGGTGAGGACCCAGGCAAAGCCCCCAGGATGCATTTTGGAAATCCTCACATCCCACAAGCTGCCGTGCCCTCTGCTCAGACACGCTGACTGCCTGCCCACTGCCTCAGCTCTGTTTTGAGGCCAAGGCTGACACTCTGATCTCCCTGAAGTATTTTGCTGGGGGGCAGCCAGAATTCATACGTGCAGTTCTTACATCTGTTGCTAGCAGCATGCTAACACTTAATACTTTTCCTTAAGTTCTACATACATAGATAGCATTTAGGTTTTTGACTTTAAGATTATTTTTTTATTTTGAACATGAGTACAATTAATGCAATGGCTCAAGCTGAGTACTTTTTATGACTCTATCTGACCCATTTTTCAGTGGTTGCCTTTAACTTCGTATAAAACAAACATTTTTGCATTGCAGTAGTGTCTGACAGCATAGCCTAATTCACATAATGTGAGGTATCTCTCTGCACAGCAGTGTTCAACCAAGTACTCTACCTTTACATGATGTGTTGCTCAGCGCACCACTTCAGCTTACCTCTTTATGCCATTCCAAACCTAAGTATCAACGCATGCAAGAATATGAGCTCATGCTCAAGAGAACTAGCAATTTTCCTACTACATATAATACGACAGAGTTTACCCCTCCAGAATTCTTTGCCTGGTCTGAATTGCAAAGAAGGAAAGCAGCCTCAAGATTTTCTTCTCTCTTTCCAACACAGTTTAATTACCATTTATTATCCTTCTCCAAAAAAAAAAAAGAAGCATTTAAGTGCTAGAATACATACATTTTTTTTTCTTCATATCAAGAAGACTAAGACACTATAAAATTGAAATAGATTAAATTCTGATATCCTGTATCCTGTGCTTGTATGACTTCCTGCTTGCTGTTGCTACAGGGTGGCAAACAGTAAAGTTTTTCATGTAGAGAAAAAAAATCACTTATTAGATGCTTTCTGTCAAAGAATAAGTTACTGAAACACAGGGAGGCAGCACAGAAACAGGAAAGAACAATAATAAAATTCATTTGAATTGAAACAACACGACAGCTGCAACACGTGGTTTACAAAGACACGTGGTTTACAAAGACTTTTTGCATGAGAACACTAATCCCTTACCCAAGGCCAAGGCAAAGTATGAAACAACAGAAATACAAAGTATAATCAGCACCGTTTCTTGGATTTGTTGGTCCACAGGCCCAGATGCTAAGTAAATGTTATCCTGCTTGTATGCATAATTCTTAAGAACAAATGAACAGTAAATTAGTTTCCCACTCTGAAGAATCTGAAGAATAGCATTTTTTCTGTTACTAACTAAATTCACACACAACACTGATTAAGGTTTACAGAAACCTTTAGAAACCAACGTGTGCAACGGATAGCTCTGACTACTGGCTTACTGTCTGGACCACTATCCCCATATTTTTCTACAAGCTTCAAACTTGTGATTTTCAACATCACATGTCCCAGTGACCTACTGCTAGAAAGACAAATTTTAGCCAGCATCACATTGCATTACTCCGTATTTATTATGCCTCAAGCAAGGATGGAGCTGGTAGCCACCATTAAGTGTTCTACAACCTGAAAGAATCACAGAATAATTAAGGCTGGAAAAGACTTCCAAAATCATCTGGTCCAACCATCCCCCTACCACCAGTGTCACCCACTGAACCATGTTCCTAAGCATCACTTAGAAAACACTACAACACAGGATGAGGTTGCAACTGTAGGATTTCAGAATAACATCTGTTACCATGAGTGGCCCTGATGAACTGAAGTGAACTAGTGGGATCTACCTCATTAAAAGGTTTGGAGTTACTTGTTTACTTTTCCACCTTCCACAGAACTGAGTTAGTAAATAGATTTAAGATTCTGAATGAGCCACTTGACTGTTGTTGCATAGTGTCTGAGCATACATTATACAGGCAAAGAGAAGTATGTTCTTTTAAGAATTATTATTCTTGCTTTTCTTGGAACTGGTGGCCGCAAAACAAAACCCTAAACCTATTCAAACTTGGATTCAGTGTAACAGCATGGCAGGTACTCAAAAAATAGGAACACAACAGGGCAATTGTGGCTGTCTTTCAGATTCTTAAATCATTCTTCCTCCACTTTTCTGAGAAAACCAAACAATGTGCTTTATGCTTCAGAGTATTAGTGCATGAAATCATAACAAGGACACAGACATACTCTTTTCATATGGTCTGAGGTAGTAAAATATACTATACCCCAACAAAGCAGATAAACTATATCTGAAAACAACAACAATACAACCAACCTTTGGTGTTTTTTCAAGTATGTTTTTCCTTATACCAACATTTACCTTTTCTTTTATGATTTCCATTTCAGTTGATCAGAATTGAGAGGACACATACCCAAGACGTCAATCTCCCTTGAAATAGAAAAAAATACAGAAGTTCTCATACTAACCCTCTTCGTTCTCAGCTTTCTGAAATACTGACCTTTGAGGCTAACATTTTCCATTTTCTTAGCAAGCCTCTTCAGTGTAAACTATTCTATCATTTTCCTCACCTCCCAGGAAGAGACCTTTCAAAATTGGTAGGTAACAGCAACACAAAGCACTGACCATTGTGGTATGACGTTAGCAACACTGACTTCACATTAAAAATATTCTGAGAGCTTGAAGCTGCAGGAAGATTAATGGGATTTTCTGCTGCTTAGTGGAATGCTGGTTACAAGCTAGGATAGCTGAATAAGTTGTGCAGTTGATGACATGAATCTCATGCTATCTCTAGATATGGCTACAGTCACTTTTTTCCAAAAAAAATATGGGCTCCTGCCAAAACAGCTGCCTCCTCCTCATCACCAACCCATCCCTTGTCTCGTACCAGCTGAAAATAAGCAACAACAAAACAAACAAATCTTGCGTCCCATTGGAGCTGATCTTTGATCCAGCTCCCAATGTGACAACAAAACATCAACATGAGCAAAAGCAAGCCGGCAGGAACAAACAGCTATGAGCAAAGAGGGACAGAACAGCAAAATCACTACTTTCAGAGAAGTTCAGGCTTCAGGCTGACTGAAGTGATGTGTAGACATGAAGATATCTGCATTTCAAGGTTAAAATTTTATCAAAAAATAGGGACAACTCATTGGAATCAGCTACACAGATTCATTCCATCACGGCACCTTTACAGCCACAGATTCCTACCAGTTCTAGAGCATAGAGTTTCAGAAGCTCTTCAGTCGTTCAAACAAAAGACAGCTTATGTAAGAACCACACTGAAAAAAAAAACATTTACATTTCCAAAGTCAAGCACTCAAGCCTTTATTTTATACAATGGTATTTCTTCACAGAAGCAAGCAAGAAAACTTTGTTATGAACCTCATGGGCTAAGGCAGAAAAAGCCCACCAATCAAGAAGTGCTTTTTTCATAGCAGGACAAAGAGACAACACTAAAACAGGTGAAATCAGGGAACAGTCCAAAGCCCTGGACCATGGCTATCCATACTGTTTGATAGCATTTTCCGAGTTGCATTTCTGATCTGTGTCAACTAGACATTCCTCCAGGGAACACACCTGGACACAGCTCAAAGCACACATTTTGACAGGGTTTGTTTCCCAGAGGAGACTTCAGCCCTACAGATCAGGACTACACAGAGCACTTTACCACAGAAGCAAGGAAAAGCTTCTAGCAACGCATAAGGCAGCCTCCTATTCTTTCTTTGTATAGTATTTCCAGGGGAGTGGTGAGAACATTTCAACCACAGCATTTTAACTCAGAGAGCACTGGTGGGCAGGAGTACTCATTTTACGCTTTGAGGACAACAAAAAAAAAAATCTGAGTTGCCACATCCATGATGTAACAGCTATACAAACTATGACAGGGCTTGAGGGAACAACACAGCCTCTGGCACCTTATGAGAGGCTGCTGAAGAAGCATCACAACAGTAGGTCTACCTTGGACCATGCATCCTGTCTGTATCTGAAGGGACAGTGAGTGGATGGCTGAAGAAGAATGGCTGCATACAGAAGGAACTTGACCTGCAGATGGAATTTTTCACCTCTGTGTAAGGTGTCAAAAAACTGAAAAGAAGTCCAATGCCAGATCTGGAGTCCAACACCAGACTTTGTGGCAGCTTTCATGCAGTTCAAACACTGCACAGATACATGTGAGCAGCTTGTATCTCAGAGTTAGCTTTACTGAGGTTTCAATTCCACTGGATACACAACCTTGTACCTTTTAATCTTCACACTGGGCTGAATCTTATGCTGTAATTAGGCCTATCTAAACAACCATCTAAACTCCTACTGAAGAAAACTGGTTTGTCCAGGCAAGGCTAACTCAATCATGAGATTAGCCACCACAAGTCTAATAACTGGATGGAAAACTGAAACAGAGCATGATGCTGCAGACAGAATGTTCATCTTTTGGAACCAAGATGGACCTTCAGGAGCTCAAAGCTGCTTCTGCCTGCCATCATGCTTTTACTTTGATTGAAATCACAGTATAAGCAAGCCTTCTACTAGAAGTGCTGTCAAAAGGTGTTTTTGATCTTTTTAAAACTTTGTGTATTGAGAGTCCACAGGATATTGAGAAACCACATTAATGTTTGACCTCTATAGTAAGGGACTGAAGAAATCAAAACCAAGAAGCAGAACAGACAATGGCTCCAGTTCTTAAGAAGAAGTAAGCCAACAGGATGCTATCGCCTAACACAGAAAGTGTCCCAAATTCATTTTTGAGAGTTTCAGGGAAAACCTAATCTTTGCTGGAGTTGCACAGCTAAAATTATCAGTAATAGTGCGATTCCTCTTCCCCAGTCTCTTCTAATCATGACTATATTATCTGCATGTCAGAGACGAAAGAAAATACTCTTAAAGTACTCTTTGAATTATGCCAGGCTAAAATTATGCCACCTTACCAAATAAGTAAGGACTAAAGTTAAACTCTTCAAATTGTTAGAAATGAATTAATCAATGATTCATATTCCTAATCACAGCTTGCATGAAGCCTCAGTGACAGAAGAAAGCTCACTTAATGCCCACCAAGTGCTGTCCTACCCACAGCTCTGGCGACCATGCTCACTTTGTATTTGTTCTCCAATTTGGCAGGGGTAGGAATGTGGCCTCTCCTCCGGAAGGTTGTAAAGTGCTTGCACTGAGGGCATGGCTTGGTGCTGGAGTCAATGCGGCTGAGTTCCAGGAAATATTTATACTTGATGATGTCCTCGTGGGGCAGGTTATAGAGGATGGTTGTTTCATCCAGGTGTTCGCTGCACTCTGTGATTGGGCATTTTATATCCGCTTGTCCCAGCTGCACCTGAATGAGGGAAAAAAACATAGAGAAGAGTTGCAAGACCTCTTGTTTGGAAAAGGTGCTACTCTGCAAGCATTGAGGAAGCAAACATTTGTGAGTTTTGTAAGAAAATTCAATTTAAAGTACTCTAACAGTCCACGGACTATCAAGCATATCATCTTAAAGTTATTTTGACTTACTCCAAGTGAACTGCCATTTTTTCAAAGGGTATTTTCCAAATCCAACAGAAAAGCTAATTACTCCTATAACAACTGTAGTTACATACCATGACAATGTACTCCATGAAACCAAAACGTGAACTAGCAGCACCCATGCAGCACTACATGTTTTGGCTGAAATAGCCAACTCTCCACTATCACGGCTCACACAGGCAGTGAGAAAGCAGGTAATGTAAACGCCTGTATACTTTCATTCCAAAATGTGTTGGGAATCACAGCACAGAGAAATTAAAGTCAATTTAGGATCATCAACTCTGACTCAGTGCTAGCCCTGAGCCGACTCCTGCTAAGCATGCACAGAAAACATCAACTGAGCCCGGGGCTGACTGAGCTAATAAATTTTCCCAGAACCTTGAGTGCTGTAATATTTAAAAAAGAAAAAAAATCCCTATAAGATGACCAAAACAAGAACACACAGAAAGGCATGCTCAACTTATCAGGGCTGAAACTGCTATTGATGTAATGAGCCCTGATGGTCCCAAGCTGATCCGTATGGACAGTTATCTGCAACACAGGTTCGGAGCTCCAGGATCTGAGACCAGGGCTAGACACAGGTCTGCACCCTTCACGCTTGGCAGGCTTTATTAACTTGGACTCCATGCCAAAACAGCAGATCCTAGCTGGTCTGTGAGCAGTGAGGCTGTATTTACTTGGCACTGAGCCTGAGTTAAACCCTGCTGGGTCTGAGGAGTCTGCAAGGACCCAGCATGAGCTTGTTCACTCACGTCTGCCACACATAGTCCTGAATGAATGAGAGTTGACTGCACACGTGGAGCTGACCACCAGCCCAATTCTTCCTTACTAACCATCTCCGTGCAAAGAAGAAGGACGGGGGGCTGACAGTGGAATGGGTGTCTCTTTCTAGGAGCTATTGTTTTGAGGTTGGTCAATTCAATCTCCTTGGACTGCTTACTTTTTTTAACATGCTCCGTTATGGGGATCTGCAAACAATATACTAAATACAATAGCAACGTCTCAGATTTTGATGCAGGTCTTGCTACTGCATGGCGGTATCAGAAAACATCATAAACCAGAGACTGTTAGTGCAGCATTTCAGCTAAGAAAGGAAAAAAGATAAAGCAACACAACCCTGCCCTTGCTGTCTCAGCTACAGAGTCATATGGGCTCCAACTGAATGATAATTTAGTCAGGAGTTAGAGAAGACATTACAAAAAGGTATGAAAAGACATTACAAAAAGGTATGAACCCCAAGGTCAACCCATATTGACTTCTAAAAAATCCCCATGGCACTGCTTTTGTTTCCCCCAGCAATGCAGTGGAACCAAAGAGGTGAGGAAGTTATAAGATGGCAGCAGTCCATCCCAGACCAGAGCACAGAGATGAGATCTCAGCCCTGCGCAGCCTCAGCTCAGGCTGTGGGCAGGTCAGGATAGAGGAGACCTTCCCGTGGTACAAAGGAGAGGCTGGCTCCCCTGAACTATACCCGTTGTCAGGAGGCAAATGCTCCAAAACTTCACCTCCAGACCCAAAAGATAAGGAGAACACCGCCACACACAAACAAGTCTAGATTCAGGTATTTTGGCCTTTACCTGGACAAGGGTGGAACAGAAGGAGCATGTGGTTGAATGCACCATTAAAAAAAAAAAATCGAAAAAACCCACAAAACATTCCACTTCCCCCCTCAACATGCTGTGGGGAATGCCCACATTTTACAGGTGGAAGACACTAACATACCTGAAGCAGCATGTGAAAAGTTGAACCCAAGCATATGACAGAGTGATTCTTCTCAGAAATTCAAAAAACCTCAGTTTGATACATGTTAAAATGTGTTACAACCACACTGCAAGAAGATCACGTCACCATGACACAGCACATCCCTGTTTTAGAGAGAACATTGCCATCTGAAATATTTAATCTATGGCTTTACCATGTGATCCAAAATAAATGTACTAGGAATTGTTTTATGCTCACAGTTTGTTATCCAAGTATTTTGACCAGAGATAGTGGTCTCTGGACGATCTAGTTACTCTGCTAGGAGTCTTCATATAAGTAAGAAGTTTTGCAGATGCTCAGACCTTTAAACATTTGCTTCCCACATTCTAATAGCTCTGGCCTTTTTCTTTGCAGGTATTCCCATTATGTATATATACAGACTTTCATAAAAGTATATCCTTCCTCTGCTGGTGCCTACCCCTTCCAAGAGTCAGTACAACTCCAGCAGCGCTCTGCATTGCAGAACATGGACTGCTGGGCCAAAGCACTTATCAGTAATTCATTTCAGAACACGTGGAGTTTGTTTTAATTTATCCCCGTGTATCATCTGTGCTCAGGAAGCAGAAAGAAAAATCAGTCCAGCTCCCAAGAACCCAAATACATTAACCTAGGAAAAAAATTGCTACAGAAATACAAAACACTATTGCACTGCTACAGGGATTAATAGTTCAACATATGTTGTACAACAGAAGTAATGCTTCTATTTGAAGAAGTATAGACAAAACAATTTAAATCTAAATAGTCAAATGAACCCCATCTATGGCTACTTTGTTATTGTTGTTGTTTAAGAATTAGGGAAATACTAAAAGGGGTAAGCCCTTTTCCTAGAAGTAAACTAATCTGCATCAGAGCAACACTTCATGCTGAGAAGGCACACTGCATTTGGCATTTAAACTGGTGCTTAAGAACCACCACTTACATGACATGGTAGTTAGAACAAACCTGCATTTATAAAATGAAGGAACACAAAGCTGAACGCTTTCTATTTTTCATGCCCACACAAAATATGACTAAATATGTGGTAAAAGTCAAGCGTGGTTTCAGTGTTTATTTTGAAAATATGTTTTACACCCACTTGAAGTAAATCATTTTTATCCTCTGTAATAGTTTCAGCCTTTCAAGTTTGGCAAAGATTGATTCTTTTCCTATGTTTTGAATAGGACTGAAGCGAACAGAGCTGTTTTGCTTATTAGCAGTAACTTCAATGGAGCCTTGTCTTACCAAAACAGTCCATCTTTGTTTGTGCACTAGCATTAGCAATTGATGCAAGTACAGCTTTAGAAGTAGCTTGTTAGGCTACCTGCTGCTGCAGACCCTGGAGGTGCTACGGAACAGCAGAGAAAAAAAATCTTTTAACCTGGGTAAAAAACAACTATCTAGTTTTATTCTTTTTCATTATTTTTTTTTCAAAGAATTTTTGAAGAGCCTCATCCTTCAATATCAGCTTATCACAATGTCAAAACCCCTCAAAAGTTTTAAGAAGTCTTTGAATTTCAAAGTACCACCATGTATTAAAAGCTTAAGAATCCTCAGTATACACAACAGCATGGTATATTTTCACACCGTGAGAAATGACTGATATGTCTAAAGGCAGTTGAGCTGCTGCACAACAGTAAATGTCAGACTCTATTCAGTTCTTACGCCCAGCTGTGCTCAACTTTCGTAAATCATCTCGGGAGGTGCTAGCACCATTTACAATTCATCCTGTGAAAGCAGGTTCTCATGAGTTTCATCCTGCAGAAAAGCAACATTTAAACTATCAGAACTGCATTACACCGCCCCACTCCCCCTGTAGAACACTTAAATTTCTAACAGTGAGCCAAGCTCTCCCCTGTAAACTAACATGGATGTTATGCATGAAAAATACTTTGGAAGTGCACAGATGCAAGTAAAGGGCCAGTTTGATACACAGGACTTTCACATTCTACAGAGGAACAAACTAATGGAAGAAAGTTGCTTTTATTTGCAAGCAAAATCCTATTGCCTCCTAGTTTACTGGAAATGTTGTTCTTCCATTTTTTTTTTTTTTTTTAAATTTTTTTTTCTGTAAGATTCAACTAAGTGAAGAACTACTTTCTTCACTTCTGGGAAGTATCATCTTGATTTTTTTTTTTTTTTAAACCAATCAAACAGGTTTTCATGGAAAATATTTTAATAGCTCTCCATAGGACTTCACAGTGGTAGGTGCTAATTGAATGAAATCCAAACAGACACAACACAAGTGCAACCAAGAAGGAAAAAAAATAGACACTGGAAACTTTTACTAAGCATTTTGCACCCGTCTTTAAGGTTGTGGTTCCATGACCATTCCTGTGGTTTAAGTACTAACTTTAGTAATCCATATCCCCTGCCTCTGCGTTATGCCAGTGATGTCCTACTCTTACAAAAAAAACAAAAAACAAAAACAACAACAAAAAACAAGCAATCCTATGAAACAGATTTTCTTTTTCAGTTTGTCCTCCCTGCTTACTGCCAAACTGTAACATATCCTCAGTGATGTAAAATAAGTGAGAATGAAGAGTTAGAAATAATAGTGATGAGACTAGATGAGATACAACTACTTCATTTGTATCTCTACCAAGTAGGAATACAAACTGGGTTTCATGTGCTACCTCCAGCTGCACTGTATATCTTCACGTATGTTCTTGCCTGTAGTTCATTGTTGCACAGACCAAAACCCCTATGGGTGTGTTTCTTTTGCATCTCCCCTTTTATTCATGTCTCTAGATAGCAGACTTGCATTAAACTTACTTTTAGAACCCATTTTTCAGTAAGCCACCATATTGTCCTCTCTGCCAACCACCACCTGTAACATTGCATCCCTCCCCTACCTAGAAGGGAGGGTCTTCACCAACTCAAGCAATGGGTACATTGCTGATCTCAGAAAGGTTACAGAAAGAATTCAAACTGGTGAGGAACTCCTGTATGCCAACACTGAATTCATAATTGTTAGTTCTTAATTCTTACACCAGGAAATACCTGCACGACCACCAAATCAACTAAAATGACCAGCCTTTCTTCATAGTCGGTCAGTGGAGAACAAGGGAGGCAATCAACTAAATCAGACTTCTATTATGTCACAAGCTCATGTAGACCACCCCTGAAAAGGTCCATCATGGTGTCTTCCTTCACATCTCTTCTCTGAGGACACAAAGTCTTTACTCTCCTTTGGCACAGGTACTATGCACCTGGCTGAAGCCATAGCAAGGATGTGGTTCCTGCACCATGCCACATTTACAGTCACCAGGGCCCAAAAGTTCCAGGCACCAGCAGACACCACACCTCTTCCACTTACATAGTTCTACGATTTACATTAACTATCACATTGTCAACACTAAAACAAAAACCAAACCAACCAACCAAAAAACACCCAACTGAAGAAGTAGTAAAAGAGCCTTTGAAGAACATTTTAACATATCATCCTTGACAAGAAAGACAAGCAAAAGCAAGAAGCTGGGCAGGAATCGCAGCATATCCAACCACCACCACAATGTTGACTGGCTAAACTGGCCAGAATTAATTAGTGAGGATAAATGAGAGAGATACTCTCCTGAGTCTAAGCTCAACCAAAACCTTTTCCTTAAAGGCCTCTTAATTTGCTTCATCACTAGACAACATGCTGACATGAAGCTGTACTCCTTTTTGTCCCTTCTACAGGGCCAGGTTTCATCTGTTCACGTTGATTAGATACCAGCTTAAACATTCAGGTTCCGATTGTTCCACTTGCATAGGAATAGGATTTATAGAAAATTATTTATAGAAAAACAAATGAACACTAAAATTCTCCTTAACCAGACATAAATAATTACCAACGGGCATGAGCTCCCCCCTCTGCTCTTTCATCTCCTGTTACTGTCCGTATCACCAAATCAATTAAAAACAAACAAAAAAAAGATTTAACCTGAGTAATGTTTTCAGACAACTACACTGCATTTGGTCATGTTTCTGCCACTCCACAAACACAGTGTACGCAATCAGAAGGCACAGAGGTTACACGCTATCTGCCGCTCTTGGTGTCTGCATGGAGTTGAAACACCCATGGTGGAGGTCACAGCAAGTCCCGTGTCCAGACACAATCACAGGTGTTAACCCAAGCCACTGGGACATTTTGTGACCAAGGGGCAAGCCAGAATTGCCCCAAGAGATATGGAGGGCAGAAAGCTTCCATCAGCTTGCTGAGAAGACAAAGCCATCTTTTACGTCCTGCGTTGGCCTGCCTGTGAGGGCAGAGTGAGGGGGAAAATCCCCGCTGAGGGCAGCCCAGCAGGATGTGGGGCAGGAACTGCAAACCTTGAAGGAACCTGACCCAAACCCACACGGAGCAGGAACTGCAAACCTTGTAGGAACCTGACTCAAACCCACAGGTCTCGCAGCACTCGTTACAGGGAACAAGGAAACACACAACAGTTCTCTGGTTTTGTTTAGGTTTGCATATTAACAAGGCCAAGTAGTGAGCACAATAGTTTTCCTATTCCTTAGAAGACGCATTCACTTTTGGTAAAAGACACAAGATGTTCATGAAAGAAGAGTTTTGAAGGTGGCAGACTGAGCCAAGTATCTGCCCTTTTGGGGGTGGAAAAGAGGCAAAAATATCCAAGCCCTGACAGCCATTGCTGCTGCCTGGAAGTGGGACCAAAAGCACACAGGACCAGGTGTGGGAAGGAGCTGCAGGAAGGAAGCAAGGGCCAGGAGACCATCCGCATACCATGATACACTCGAGTAACTTGGCCACCACTGCTCACAGGGGCTTAACAGAAATGGGAAGTAGGAGCAGAGAAGCAGTGAGACCTTTGCATCACAAGCATTTGTCAGGCTTCCAACAGCACGATAAGAAGACTGCATCCAAGTAATACAGAGCACGGAACTGAAACAAAGCAACGCTGACAGCTGATATTTGTGAAGTAAATGAGAAAAAATGATGGGTTAACTCTTCAGTCAGCAGGTTTAAATTCAGATGAGAACAGCCTGTTCTCCTATACCCAGGATAAAGCTGTAAAAACTGTCATCTGTATTTGAATGCCCAAGCCCAGCCTGGATGTACCCCATATGTGTATGAAGGGTGAGGCATGGACAGGCTGCAAAAGCTGAGCAAACAGCTCAAACATGAGGGGATCCAGGCACAGCCGCAGTGACAGGCTGCTCAGCAGGGGAGCTTTACCTCTGCCATGCAACGACACATCGGACTTCCAGCGTGTGGAGACCTGAGCTCCTGAAATAGCAGTCATGCAATGAGTGTTTACCACAATTCATCTAAATACTTATACTAGAAAACAATCAACTGCAAAACAAACAAACAAAACCAAAATTCAATTCCCCCTTGAGGAACATTGCTGTTTCCTCATCTCACATGCAGAAGAAAACTGAGTAGCCAAGCTCTGGCCTCCACCAGGTTCAGACTGGATTAACCAGGTTCAGATCAGTTCCAACAGAATAATACTGTTAGCTATTAACAACAACCAACATTACAACCAAAACAAGCAAACAAAATTCCTTTACAAACTGGTAGTCAAGAAATCAAAACCACAGTTACTATGAGTAATCACAGTATCTAGATCAAAACTTCCTCCCTCCGAATGCCTTCCCGTGCTTTTCTTGAAGATGGACAAAAAGTTAAAACCTGCAAGAGTAAAAACACTTGGCCTCAAACTTCACTGTGAAGCATCACTTCAGTTTTCACATGGACCTACGCAAAATCCATCAACCACAGCAAGAGCGTATTGTGTGACTACTTGTATAAGAAGAGTAGATCAACAGCCCATTCTTCAACTATTTAGTACACAGGATCCAAAACAGACACAGAAGCTGGAAAAGGCTCCTGAGTTCATATTTGCCAACTACAATTCTCTTTTCAAATAAGAAAGAGGGCCCAAACTACCAGATATTTGTGAAATCTATTCAGTGATCTGTATTACCAAACCTCTAATACCAATTAGCCCACACAGTGATTCAGCTGGTAGCATCAGCAGTAGTTAATTGAACCTTTGGCTTCACCAACAACGGCTGCTATTATATGTTATTTTAATAACTACAGAAGTGTTTCATGGTGCTTATTATCTTCCCAACTGAAAGTGGCATTTAGCATAAAATAGAGAAAAGCACTCACAATCAGAGGGAAAGAGTAGAAGAGAGGATGCTCCCCCCTTCTCAATATTGCATTCCAGAAGATGGCTACAGAAGAAAGCAACATTGCCATGGATGCTGGTGGTGACTTAAAAATAGCAAGCACTTTTAACATGAATCTCACAATTGTTCTTTGACCATCCAAATCCTCTACATTCCATGGTCTATAGAAAAGGACAAACATTTTATAGTCATCCTTAAACTATCCTGCTTTGCTTAAGAAAACTACCTCAACTATTTAGTTTCAAAATCTTTGCTAGGTCTGAGGTTGAAGATGAGTTTTCTTGTGCATGTATCAATGACCAATGTTTTGACTTTTGACCATCAGACAAGAAAACAAGTTCTGTCCTTGATCACTTGATAAATTTAATACACAAACAACCAGGTTGCATAGGTGCAAGATAAAGCAAATGAAATTCTGAGAAGTACTTTTACCTGGCAGACAATTATCAGAAATAGTAACATACCTCCTTTCTTAGATTCAGGGTGGAATTTACAAGGTTAAGTTACTATCACTTGGCTTCCCTTAGAAACCATGCAACTTAAAGGAATTTGTTTATGCAATGAAGTTGTTGTGAAATAACTAAGAATTGAATTATAAATGGTTATTTTGCTCTGCATTCCTGCAAAGGAGTGCTATCTCATTGTACCCGTACATATCCAGAATAACCAAAGCTGCTTTTGGTGAAAAGCTACTACTGTATGAGGACTCCTACAAAGTGAAATTAACTGGTAACTTTTACATAGCTGGATAAACCTGAGAAGTAGACTAATGTGCATGCTGACATATTTTCAGGGGTAAATACTTCCTGGGAAAGGCTAACACAGAACTGTCTTCCAAGCTTGTCTCCACATACCAACATTTGGATGAGCCCCAGATACCATGCCAAAGCTCCAATTTCACATGACTTAATTACTTTCTCATAATACGTTCTAAATGTAAGGAACATATTAATACGTTTAATAGAATGACAGATACAGCCACAACAGGGAGCAAACATAAGATCAAGACCTGCAAACAAAACAGCCTTCTCCAGGAACTATCAAAGCAAAACCTTAAACGATGGCTACGATCTGTACTTTGAGAAGCAAAAGTGAAAGCAAATTCCCAGGCAGAAGCAACAAACTACCCATCTCAAACAGCTAAACTGTTACCTCAGCTACCTCAGCAGAAAACTATGACACAGAAGAAAAATCCTCCAGTGCAAGCTGAAAGAATGATTCTGCACCAGAACTGACCTAATCCAGTAGAGAGCTGCATGCAGTGATTTGTAAACACTGCATTTAACAACTGAAACATCAGAGTTAATTCTCTTGCCGAAATTCTGGCTATAATACTGGGGTTGTTACTACAGGAGGTCAGCTTCACGCAGTAGCCAAGTTAGATTCCTGGCTAAAACTTGAGTTGGCCATGAGGGAGAGATTTGGTTCTGGCAAAAACACCATCACGATCAGATAAGGCTGTGGAAATACATGTAGCAAGAAGAACAAGGTCTCACTATGCTTTTCATCGCTTTTGGTCCTTTGAGGATCACTGTGTAATCAGGCACTGGCTGGGACTGAAGAGAAAGCTGAAAATAGCTGCTACAGTCACTGAATTCAGTTCTCTGCAGCTAACCTTTTGGGATGTTTAGGGAGACTAGACTATAATAAAAGACATAATCTTCAACCCACACTGCAGTCTCCTCTTTCTGGATGCTAAGGCAGGCTTATCCTGCACCATCTGGAGTCTAGCCCAAGACCTCACATCACCTGATCAAACACACATGAGGATCTGAAAGATGTGGGGTACAGGCACAGCCAGAACTCACACATATGAGTTGTCCCAGTACCCCTCCTCAGGCCTCAGACCTTTACAGCCCTCCCAGCAAGTCAGCCAAGACTGCACCTTGCCTATTGCCAAAAAAACTACTGAAGGATTCAATACAGCTTTCCCTCCTCCCTCTGCGTTAGAGAACAACTGTGAGGCTGCAAGGAGAGAAGCTTCAGCTGGCTAACAGTAGAAGACTGAAGTGCTTTTAAATTAGTTTTCCAATTGATGAGGCAGTTGAATTAATTCCCCCTGTGACACATGATCACTAGTTCACAACCCAATAGACAAGTAGGAAATGCCTGGCCAAGGAGAGAAGCTCTTGCAGAAGTAGCTAGCCGTTAGTCATCCTACTTGTCGCGTCAATCTGCTCCTTCAGATCATGTACCAGGTATTTGTGCTAACTCTGTTTACCTATAATAAGCCTGAAATATGCTCAGCAGCTCTCCTTAGTAAAAGCAGTTAATGGCAACTACAGCAGAAAGTGTGGAGGGCTGCAATGCATTCCTTTTCTGTGAGCTTTATGCATCAGTGTTTTCCACATGTACATCCTAAAATTACTGTTCTTCAGAAAAAAGCTTGTATCTTGGCATACCTAGGTCATTACTAGGCTATCTTCCCGTTGTGTGCAAGTACTCAAACTGCTCAGCTGCATGTGTAGATACCCACTGCGTGAAGCTCAGTCCTGAGCTCCGTGCCCGTGCTGACATTGGCACCCGCGGCACTTCAAAGCCGGTCCTCACACCTCCTCGCGGTCTGCTGGCCCCATGTCTGCTCTCCATGCAGCTGTCACCCTGAAGGATACGGAATGCTCAGCTGTGCACTGAAAGCAAAGGGAATGGCTATGAGGTAACCAGGCTTTTTAAAGAGAAGAAATGTATTACTCATCAGTTGTTTCCGTAAGTTAAGAAGTATTTCCAGCAGCTCCTTAACAAGAAGGAGGGAGGAATTCTATCAATAACTGTCAAATATAAACAACCACTTCAGTGGTTTCTAGTGTAAGAATAAAATAATGACTATAAAATATACAATATGAATGGGTCACCTCATTACTTAATAAGAAGTTCCAAAATTTTCACCAAATTCTAATTTCCAAGAATAAAGACACCGCCATGCCTACAATTGTAGGAAAGACTATTTGCCATTTCTGCAGATACTGCCCACCAATTTACAAATGGAAGTACTTCAAACTTGTCCAAAAAACACTAACAAAACAAACAGCCAAACAACAAGAACACCCTAAAACCAACCCTGAAAACAAGGATTACTGACTACAAGGGTTTCTAAAGTGATGAGCAGGTTGAAAGATGCCTTAAAACATCACTTTTGACAGCATTAAACCTTCGCAAGGCTCCAGAAACTGGGTTGCCATTTCACATCATCCTAAAGGATTGTTAGCTTTCAGGACAAAAAAAAAAATAATAAAAAATGTTTGTTATCAAAGAGACCAACACTTCCCAAAAGTATTTGATTTAGCATTTCATTGATATTCTCACTGAAATGAAAGTACACCACATGACATTAAACACCATTGACCTGTCTACCAAATATGACCTCTAAAAATGTTTAGCTCTCATCTTATTAAAAAATTAAAAACAAGAACTTTTTATTTGAAAAGCACTAATTCCAGAGCAAATACTTCTACATAGTAGTCACAAACGCAAATGCCTTCTGTGGTTAAGCAATCATTGATGATTGTTTGGAACAAGCCCAAGTTTCCATAAAGGCCTGATTAGCTGCAGCGGTTTACTTCAGAAAGGGGAAAGCAGTCACTGCTGTTCGAGCTTGGCTGGGAAAAGAAAGAAGAAGGGATGGGAAAAGAGTGAAAAGAAAGAAGAGCCACCAAGTTCAGCCACAAGTCACATTGCTTCTTCCCTGAAACTTTTCCCTAGATCACAATGTCCTCTTGCCTGGCATGCAGGGGAAGAGAAGGGTGTACATCTACTCTTCACAATTTGCTCAGTCCACTTGACTTCCCTCATTTTAGTAACTCACACGCAGAGGCTTGTTACCTTCACAACTGCTCCTGCTCCCCCTTACCTTCATCCAGGGAAGACTATGCACCTGTGATTTTTCCTTTTAAGCTGCACCTGTACAGAACAGCAGGAGATGCCTCCAAGAACTGCCATCGCTTCCACCCACCAAGCAACATTGATTTTTCTGAGCAAAAGAAAGGCAGAAACATTTGCACTTGTGACTTTAGTGGTTTTGGCAGCATGCCCAAACACCATGATAAATTATGTGTTTCTTGTGTGCTCTTCACCCAAATGCTGCCTGCAGTTTCGGAAATCTGTCATCCTGCTGTTAGTTAAGTTCTGAATTGTACTGACATTTCTCAAGAAGAATTTCTCCATTGTTGCAGAAGAACAAACATGGCTGTGTCAATTTTGCAATAATTTCAGTCATTTTGGAACTTCTATCCACGTGTTCCTACGTTAGATACTCCTCCCCCCCCCTTGCTATAGATGTTTTTTGAACAAATAATGCCAAGTTATAAAGACGTATCAAGAAAGAACGTTAAGAACTTCTGGCAGCACTGCTAGGGCTGAAAATCAGCTTGAACCTTTACAGGGACTATCCCCTAGTAGTTAACATTGCTGGTACTTGTTAAGATATGCCTCAGCACTTTGCTGGTGGAAAGAGGTCCAGCTGCATGATTTTTCCACTCTAATACTCCCAGCTGGACAGGGAGAGATGGCAGAAGAGATGCTCCAGAGCTTGTCCCTGGCACTCTCCCCTGCCCAGCTTGATCACCTGATGTCCCACTGCATGCAAACACACAGGCTTACAAGGCTTACAAGAACACTAAACTGTTAGTATTAAACAACAGTGATAATATACTAACATTACAATGGCACCTCTGAAATCTATTGGTTAACTGAACAAAAGCAAATCTTCAAATTTCCTCCCTCCCATACTCTATGTATTCCCTAAAAAAAGGAAAGTTGATATCGTTGAAACAGCCATAAGAGTATACAAAATACAAGATTTTGCAGTCAAACTCAATTTAGCACCAGTTAAATAATTTACCTGTACAGCAAGAAAATAATGAAAAAGGAGCTAAAAATCCGTTTGCATTTATATTAAAATATAAACCTTTAGAACTGGGTCACTCTGGTAAAAAGTGACAGATGTGATAAAGCCAAAGGATACTTACACTTAAACCCACAACCCACTTGCTGCCAAGCAATGGGAATAGTGTATCAAGGGAAAGTTTAAGAGCATTTTATGGAATCATTTAGATTTAATGAAACATCTTTTGTTAAGGGTAAAATGAATCCTACCAGCATAGGACACCCTAATTATAAAGCCATTTTTTAGTAATGAGGTCTCCGGAGCATACTTTCAATCTTTAGAGAAGTAAATGTGTAGTATAAATATTTTAATGTAAATATGTTAAAAATTACAGAAGACTGAAAAGAGACTCATATATAGCGTAAGTGGAATGAAAAAGAGCTCGTGTCTTTCAAGGATCAGTGACTTCCCCCACAGTTCTATCAGTTATATCTTATGCCTTCACACAATGAACAATTCTGCAAGTTTCCTACAACAAACAATATACTATATATAAAGAAGTCCGAACAATTTACATGTATCAGGAAAACAAACATTAGTAAAAATAGGAGAATATACCACACCAGTGGTAATTTCTGTATTTGTTGTAAGCTTTGTGTGCTAAATCCCCAAAGTACAAATGAGTACATTGAAAATTAAGTGCAAACTACGGTTCCCCTTGATTTCATTTGAAAAACCATAATGAGTAACAATGAACAGGTTAGAAGTCTTCCAGCCCACAGAAAGAATGACGCTGCTTAAAGAAAATAAGAGGTCATAAAAGCATATACATCCAAACCTCTGAAGAAAGTTATTAATCTCTCATTACAGCATATGAGAGCATCTTGCAAATACAAATGTACTTTTCCTATTACTATGATTTATCTCAAAGAACACCTCAATAGCTCTTTGTGACTGAGTGCCAAAGCTGAGCTCAAACACCAAGTCACTGCAATAAGTGGTCATCTGCGAGACGTCTGTATTAGGTGACTTGGCTAAGATCTTGGAAGGCTCAGAAAAAAAAAAAAAAGCAACGAACACTTGGACAGCTCAGTGTTATCAGAATAATAGTGAATTAAATCACCTAGAGAAAAAATCTGCATGTCTTACAGCAGTTTGTCATCATACTGCATTTGATATCCTGTAACTAGCATTTGAACCATGAAGACAGACATCCTGCAATGTCGAGTCCCTCACCCGACCATGGAAACCATATAGGTTTTTAGTGAAGTGGCCTTCACGTGGTATTTACAAAATAAATGGGTTTCTTCAAAGTTCTTTCTCCCAGGTACCCAAACCACCTCCTTATTGTATTTTTTCCAAATCAAATTCAAGTGGAAGAGAACATTTCCATTTGGAAGAAGCATAGGGAAAAAAATAATCATCTACAAATCTGGATCAGGATTGCTAGATGTTAACAGCAGACTACTACAACTGTGATACATGGAAGATTCCTTTACTCAAAAAAAAAAAAAAATAAAACCACCTGCTGAACTCACATAGGACTTGTCCTCCTGCTTTGACAGCAGATAGACCACATACATACACAGTATTGACTGCTGCACAACACTTAAATGCATTGAGCAGCAAACACAAGTGCAGTAAAGGACAGACAACCTGGTCGAGTAGCAGAAACCGTTCAGGAAATCTAAGCAGAAAAGTGGAAGAAAAAAGGTGGAAAAAACCCCAACACTATAAGATAGTAGGACTGCTTCATTTAATTGCCACTAAGAAGGGAGTATGACGGTTCTGTCACTACCCCAGTCAGAATCACAATCACAATCACCTGCAGCGCACAAATTCAGAAGGAAACTTACAGCGAGAGACCAAAGAATCCAAACGGAAACATGAAAGGAAAGGATGTGTCCAAAACATGTATATTTCCTCTTTCAGGAAGTGATCTGTAATTCAACTTCATTATGAAGGTTTAATCACCATCTTAGATATTTACACTATTACAGCACTCAACATGATTCCATAAAATATTTAGAGGTTCAATGAAATTTCAGAATAGCTATTCCTCCCCTAAATTTACATTTTTGGAGAAAAACTTAATTTTACAAATTTGTTATTAGTTACAGCTAAAGCCATACCACAAATAGGGTCCTCTCCCCCAAAAAGTTGAAACAAATCTGACCTCCAAGGTAGTTTAAACTGTTGTAGGCGTAACTCCAAGATTTTTCCACTGTTGTCAGTATAAGACAATTAAGACTGATCAGCTATCCTAATTCCATATTTTTCCATTTGAATAAAAAAAAAAAAAAGCTATGAGCAATTTCCTGTTTGCAACGTACGGCATTAGTACAATTAATTTATCTGTTGTATAACCCAAGGCATGATATATGAAGATAACTCCCCTCAATCCCAAACCCACAGGAATATCTAAATCTCTAAAATGCAAATAAGTGGTCAAAGCAATAGCATGTTAATCAGTTCTGAATTTCCCACTGCCATGTGGTGTATTCTTAAAAAAGAAACACCTGTTGGCATCCAGTTTAAATTATTATATATTTTTAAATATAGCCCATTTTGTTTCTGGTGTCATTAGTGCAGCCCTACCTGCCCAACAGCATTAGTCACTTCCTGTGTGAGCACTTGATCACCTACGCGGAGTGAAAACACCTTTTATTACATCCAACGCCATACACAGATTTCACTGAAACTTCAATGCTGTAATCGAGCACAGCTGTCCCCCGTGTCACCACACACAAGGGTGTGACACACTAAGCACTCTGGATAGGAACTTTAGAGAAAGAATAGCTCATTTTCTGAAATCCTGCCCCCTCCAACCAAATTAGGTTGAAAAATACCTTCCTAATGATCGATGTGAGAGTTGGATATCTTTCCATTGTAGGCTTTTAGGATTTTGAACTTCCAAGTTTCACAACTGCTCCACTTGAACACCAAAAATATCTATGAGTAATTGAAATGCAAGGCTATAAAGCCCGATCATTAAATCAGCATGCTGAAATCATGGGCCATTGAGTAACTGAGTAACATACACAAGTCCAGAAGAGACATATCGCAACTTCTCCATGCCACAAGGAACACCACTGCCCATGACCCTGAAAAAATCCCAAACCCACAACATTTTAAAGATAAAGTAAGTCTGTAATTCCACTGATGTGAACTTTGTTTAGGTCCCCCGTGCTCCAAGCTGTACAGGCACACAGCAACAAAGGGCAAAGAGCTGCTTCACCTGGCCACAGCTGATGGGGAAGGGAGGTTTGGTCTCCTTTTGGTGCCACAGCAGGACACCGGCAGCGCAAAGCACAGCCAACTCCTGGGTAAGTCTGCTGCCCAGGTTGTACATACCTGCTGAAAAGCAGATGGGCAGGGGAGAGGACGTCACATCTGATCTGCCTGCAGGGATTCTCCTGCAAGGACTTTTTGAAAACAAGACAAACATGCCAATGATATGGCTGAGGAAGCAAGAGTTTGTGGCTCAACAACAGCTCCCTCCACACAACAGATGCTTGATGGCTTCCAATACAGAACTTCACTTAAATGGCATGGGTGAATAATCCATCACGCAGCCCTGTCAGTCCTAAATTGCACAATTTACCTTTTCAGAACACGACTGCAAGTACCATAGCAAAAGAATCACTATGGAAAGGAAATGCTACTGACAGCTGAAAGGAAGCTCATCCAGGAAGGGGAAGAAGAAAGAGCAAAAGGTGGAAGCCAGTGAGAACAGAGGTCACTCTCCAGAGTCTTGACAGCACTTACTAGGTAAGCGCGAACCTTTGAAGAAACTCAGCTTCCTGCCATAAATAAAGGTTTTATAACCCACTCAAAATATCTATTAGCCAAGCAATTACTTAATTTCACCTGTCTTTTCTTATTCTTTGGGTGGCACCTCTGTGTTTTTCAAGTTTCTCAGTAGGTCATTGCACAAGATAGACTATTGCTTGATATAATCCAGACACAGCTCTCCATGTTTTTTTTATAGGTAAGCATGGCTTACCTGTATGAAATATTTTCCATTAAAACTCACAAGCCTACATCTTTCAGAATTTTTTTTTTAATGTTCCAGTGCCTATTATGTCAGCGTATATCAAGCTTCACATGTGCATGTTGTTTGTTCATATCCTGAAGCAGGTTTGTTGTGATCTTCTTAGTCTCAATACTGATTATCAGCATGTTGAGCCCAAAATTAAATCGATCAGCACTTCCATGAAATTTATCTTCCCATGCAGACCTCGCTGGTGATATCATTGACACTACATACATGTAAAACTAAGGCCCTGTAGGAGACCAATTTATTTTGGCATAAACCTAGTATAACAAGAATGGAATAAAAATATTTTTTTTTTGCTATACAGCCTTCAGAGATGCAAACACATACAGGACATTAAAGATGTAAGACATGCACTTGGCTACCCTGCCTCTACCTCTGCACAAGGTTTGTTCACATTCCCTGTGGGACTAACTTCTGCACAAAGCAGCAGTAAAGAGCACAGCACTTTCAACAACCGCATTCGGGTGGCACGCAGGTGTATTTGGGGATGAATACGGAAACTTGATGTTTATGGCAACTCAGCCTTCTGAGCAGCATGGCCCTCTCCACGCACACTGGGCCAGGCACAGAGCCAGGATGGATTTCTCCAGAATCCCCCAAAAGTCACCTTGCAGCCATCTTGAGCTACCAAAAGCCCAGCTGGCAGCTCATACAACATTTTAAAGATGCTAACATCTTTCTCCAAACCTTAGAAATAGGTGCCAATAACTGGAAAGAAAAAAAAAAAAAAACGAACACATTAGGAGTTAAATTCAGGATGCAGCCTGCCAAGAGAAGCATGCATCTGAAGACTCGCAGAAAAAGGAGGAAGCTCAATAACACTCAGCTACTGCCTTCCAGTAATTAACACCACACTTGCCGAGGTCGTAGCTGTGACTTCACAGCAAAATAAAGTTCAAACCTCATACCCAAACATCCCCAAAAGAGATTGCTTTTCAATGTTACATAACTTTTTTTTGGTACCTTAGACATCTGTTCTGGTCTTTGTTTTCATGTAAAAGTAATCTGTGGAAACTAAAACAAACAATTGCTGGTCTTTGCTAATTGTTTATTCTATCACGAGTTTCTCTACACAGCAGCTTGCATGAATTCCCAGAGAGAGTTATTTCACAAAGGCATCCTCTGTAGTCAGTATCAAGCCAGGTAACAGCAGTCAGTCTCTCCTCAGTGAGGGGGAGCCGGGGGAACTGACTCCATAGTTGCTCTGATTTAGCCAGTTTTGAGATTTATTTAAAAGTCAGTTTCCCTAAAACTGGTGTGGAACACGTGACTTTAAATTCCTAATGGACCAAAGACGTACAGTACACAAAGCACGGTTCTGAGTGCACTACTTGCAAATAAGCCCCAGGTATTAGAAAACTCTTCACTGCATTCAGTGAGTAAAGCCAGTAACATCAGACAGTCAAACCTCTTCAGCCATCTCTTCATTTAACAGAATGCACTCACAGAAGCACAGGCTTTCCCATCCAACTGGGACAAATTTGGTGCCTGTTGGTGCCACACAGAGAGTCCTTTCTGATGGGACTGCAGGTGCTGGCTTTGAGAGCTGCTCAGGTACTGCACTCTTCTTCCTGAGCCCACAGGGACTGCAAAGGAGCTCCCAGATCTCTAATCCACAGATACATGCTGATTTCCAGCTTAACTTAATTCATTGCCTTTTTCATAGGACACGTTGTGCCAAAATTTCTGTAGGTGTCTTCCCCCACTCACCCACACCCTTGCATTTAGGGAAAATGAATATTTCTATTCTTGGTTCTCATTATGGTAAAATAAACAGACCCACATCTGCACAACAGCACTTTTCCCTTTTCAGTCCTCCTTCATTCCTGCCACTCGTTAGCACTGGTGCCTGGGATTCCAACAAAGCCTCACCACACACAATGCCTCATTACTCTCCTTTTGATACTACATCCTCAAATTGCATTCAGTTTTTCAGTGACTCCACCATATCAGTCTCTTGCATCTTGGGTCATCATTAAACCATCATCATCAAAATGCTGTTATTGACCTCTAATCATACATCCTAACATGCCACAGTATCTGATTTCATTATACCCCTACAAAGCCTGAGAACAGCCTAGTTAAGGAAAGGGAAGAGAAAGCAAAAGAAACACGTGCAATTAGAGGAAATACACAGAGAGACCAGATAACCATTTAGAATTGAATTTGCTGCAGGACCTCCAAGAAGCATTGCTTCTCTGAAGAACAGAAAGCTTTTTCCCAGTCACAAAAAGGAGCCCAGCTGAGGGCTCGCTCGAACAACCTCATCCTCACTCTTTGCTTTCATCATCATGACCAATAAAGCTTAAAATTCTCCTAAGATCCAAACTCAGTACAGAAGCTGAATGATAAGCTAGTATCAGAAAGCTTAGTACCTGGTGCCAGGTCTTTATTGAGACAAAGAAAAGGGACATTCTCCATGTCTCCTCTCTACCCAAATAACCCTAAACAGGTATCTCAATGCTGCTCACTAAGAAACATGCTTCCAGTTTATGAAGGCGTGTAGATACAGACCATTCATGCCAGTGCAATTGCTAGAATTGTGGATTACATAAAGTTTAAAAAACTTCTACATTAGTTGTAAAGATAGGCTTAAAACTTTTATGGGTCAAAAGCATAAGCAATATGCTTATAGAAACATAAAAAGTTAATTAGAGTGGAGAAGAATATATAGAAATAGGAATGAATTGGTCTCAGTTATCTTCTTACTTCGTGTAATTGCACCAGCAGATTCTGTGACCAAGCTCAAGAACAACCTGCACTGAGAGTTTCTTAAGCAAAGATCTCATGCGTACCAGTTCTTTTATGACCGTGCTGCACCTTGTTATATTGTGCATTTTTAAACAACATTGAACTTAATAAATCCTTGGGCATTTCATATCTTAAAGAAAAACCTTCTTTCCATCGTTTTGAGGTCTGTATCTTTATTCATGTGGTATTTGAACAGGTAGAGAGGAACTTGATGCTTCTTTTAAGAGTGCTCTCGTGGAGGAAAAAAAACAAACACTCTTTAACCCACAACAAAAGTATTTGGCACTACTTGACAGCAATAAACTAACATTTTTGAAACACTGGAGAGACTAAAAAAAAAGGTGTCCTCCTTGAGAGAGTATTCACATGAAAAACTTCACTGGTAAAACTGCCTTAGGGGTAATCTGTTCCATATCAAAGGTTACTAGGGGATGCTTTACAATTCCAGCTAATCGAGAGTTTCTTGTTTAACGACACTACAGGAACAAACCACCGGTGGACAGCAGCAGAGACAGAGGGGTACCAGCTGGGCTGGATGGAAACCTCAGTGCCGCAGGTGGCTCCGAGAAGGGCTCTGGACCGTACCACATCTGTCCAAGAGCTGTGGGTGCTGATGCACCTTCGGGCACTGGACAAGCCGTGACTTCTTTCTGGATGGTGAAAGAGGAAGCGATGCCGCAACGTGACCAAACTGCAGTTTTGATTTCATCAAGCTGCAGTGAAAGCCTCCAGGTGCAGACTTCTCAAGCCAGTTCTTTCTCCTCTCACGCTGCCCTTCAATCCTTGTGCTCTGACAAACTGCTACCGCTGCCAGAGTAAGCGGTCCTGCTTAGCCACTGTCACTTCATTCGGTACCACCTTCTGGTGCGTGGCGGTGCAGGAGACAACCAGGAACTTAAGGCGACAAAAGAAGTTAAGAATAGTTGCTAAAGGTTAACTTTAACCCAGATCACTTTCTCTGTTGGTGGAACAGATGATGCAGAGACAGTAAGGGCCAAGTAGCACTGCTAGCTAAAGTGACTGTGAACTGCTGGCCTTGGCAAGAGGTTTGCTCTTTTTGATATAAGAAGAAAAAAGAGTAAGATCCAGAAAACATTTTAGATACTTAATCTACTACAAGTGACAGCTTGGCCTTATCTAGCTAGGTCTCCTCCTGCCTTAGCTTAGATGAGGTTCTCATGAGGAACTACTTGCTAGACACTTCAGGCAGGATTTGCTGAGTTTCTCTCACAAAAAACAAACAAACAAACAAACAAAACAACTGTGAATCAAAACCTAATACAAAATACCTCCTTCACAGAGCCAACAGCACCTGGTACTGTCCATCAGTAATAGTCACAATTCACTGCAAGGAAGGTTTAAATATTGGACTGGGAAGCTGCCAGTAACTTAAAATGAAGTTATAACTCCAGCAAACAGCTTGAAAGAATGAACATCTCTAGATGTTTAAAAATTACTGCTAAGTGTCACTAAGAAATACAACAGCAGCAAGTCTGAATCTACTTTCTGTTATACAAGGGGGTGAGAATTTCTGAGGTTGCCTGATTTCCATAAATCACACATAAGGTAAATGGGGACTGTAGATGTGTGCACACTTTGAGACACACAGGTTTTAATATTCCATTTTGCTTCATCTCCTTTGAGGCCCAGATGGTCATGCAGACGTCAATATGCGTAAATCTCTACCAGAGTCAACATTTGGACAGAAGTGCAGTGTTCTACAACCGATTTTCTAGCCTTACTGAGTAGGATTAGTTCACTGCAACAAAATACATTATCACCACCATAACTCTCCCTGGAGACCTAACATCTACATTTCGTAGTTGGCATTCAACCCTTAAGACATGCTCTTTTGCAGGCCCATCCACTCCAAAAAACTTTTAAGTTGCACATTCTTTCCCCTTTTTAAGCCACATGCTAATACCAAACAGTTAACTAAGCGGAGTTTCCAAGCTATTGCACAACTGAACTGCATATGCACTCGAAAAAAGCACGGAGCAGTTTACATGCGTGCTTCCATAAGTCCTTTAAAGGAGTACTTCTGAGTAGACAAATTATAACTGGCACTGCACAGGTGCACTGGCATGGAAAAAGCACAAGGTGTCCTCTCCCCAAAGTGCATTCATACAGCAAGAAAATTTTAAACAGCCGAACGTGTTAATCCCTCTTCCACCATTTCTTTGCCCCCATACAGCATCGATAGTAATGACAACTGCCAAGTACTTCATTCTAGCTGTTCAGGAAAAAAAAAAAAAAAAAAAAGCACTTCTCTCTGCACCTCTGTAATTGTACCACAAACAGCAGGATGCATCTACCTACTCCACCCTTCTCTGTTACCTACTGGGTGTAAGACTTCCAGCAGGCCAGTAAAACACCAACCCGTCATTTTCCTGGAATGTCTGTACTGAAGTTGCATCCTTTAAACACTCTCTAAAATCCACTGCTATTTATTGCTACATTTTATTTTCTTAAGGTTAAATTTATTCCCCCACCCACTCGATAGGAAACTAGAGCCAGTCCCATCTCACCTTCTGGCTACTATTTACCAGAACAACTGAAAAGCAACTCAGCTGCAGGTTTAAAGAGAGACCAAAGATCCACCTTACGTATGGAGGTCACCAGTCTTCATGACACCCTTTTATTTTATGAAAGCTTACCCCAGGCGAGCCTACCTTCTGGGGCAAACTGATCGTTACATCATTAAGCCCTTCCCATCCTGGCAACCTTCTTCTCACTCTTCTTCCTTCCTCATATTGTGTGAGCAACCTCAGAGCCACATCGCAGCTGAAACAATTTGGATAGGACTTCCCTTTCCTACCAGCTGAAGGCACAGAGTCATTCAGATCCCCATCCTACCCTGAGCTGGTACACCACTCCCAGGAGTTCAGGGAGCCAAACCGATTAAACTAGAGACGTACCTGCCTTTGCTGTCATTTACTCACATCAATGGTAGATTGATGGCATCAGCATTTCTAGGTTTGAGAGAATTAAATCTCGTGCCCTCTGCTTTCCACCACAATATCCAGAATGATTTGTACAGTACTTAATAAAAACACCAGTCAAAAAAGTGCATGCAAGCAGAAAGATACTTTCTTTCTTTCAGCCTCATATTCCTGACAGAAGGCATACTTGCAGTTCTGTAAATGCGTTACACAGCAAACACGTAAGGAAAAGGAAGTGTGATGGCGTTAGAAGCTTCTTGATCTTTTCATTAAATTGTAATCTAGGAAGTGCACAGCCTTTCTCACAATTAAGTAAATACACAGGAGCAACTGTACATCCCAACAAGCTTGTCAATGAAAATATATACCAGTCTTCAACTGAAGCAGTCAGGCAGATTTTAAGATAAATGCAGCTTTGTAATTTCAGTTCTGAAAGTGGCTTAAACTATTCGACTTCTGCCCTCCTGCATTGTTAATCTAGAAAATTTTCTTCTCCAGAAGAAACTTCTTTAATAGGATCTTTTTTCCTTATTATCTACGTCAGTTACCTTAAGCAAAGGCTCTCCTAAGGGTTATTTACTTACACAATAAATATATGTATGCCACACTAGAGAAACATACATTTTAAGAGCCAGCTGTTCAGCAGCAATGCTGTTATTTCTATTTTCACACTAGTTCCTTTGCCTTACCTTTTTTTTTTTTCCAGGTACTTAAGAATGGACTTGAAAGTTAAGTGGCTTCTTTGTCTCTAGACAAATTGTCACTTTTTTTGTATCAGGAAAAGTCACTGTTTCTTGGCAGAAAGAAAACTAAGAACAGTTTTGTTGTTGTTGTTGTTTTTTTCTTTTTGAATTAACTCCTAAAGAGAATATTAAAAAAAAAAAAAAAAAAGAGCAACAGAAAGATAAATTCAAGCAGCTAAAGTACGCTAAGAGACAGATAAACCAGCATAACAGGGTGGGTAAGTAATGCCCTTCTTTGCCAGTCTAAATTCTTTTGAAGAAATCACATCCCTTACAACTCTTAATCATTTTGACAATGTACTTACATCCTGGCCATTTAAGATATGGACTTTTCTTGATCCTGGCTGGTTTAGACAGCAGGAAGCAAGATATTTGTACAAGAAGAAGAGAGGAATGAAGGGCCAAGAGGCCCCAGAGCAGTTGGGAGAATAGTTGCTCTGGGTGGAGAAACAGAAGAATGGGGCAGAGGTGAGCTCAAGGCCTTCCTAAGCCCCGTTTAACTGCTTGATTCCTCATTATTTGGGCAATTAAACCCCAAAAGTTCAGTTTTCAATTCATTTTACTTTAAAATCCCTGGCCTGAGTCTATGCCTGACGTGGCTCCTGGGACCCCCTGGTAGGAGCAGTGGGAGCAAGACACAGCCACTATCTCCCCATGGCTCATCCTGCCTACCAGTCCCAGTGCCAGCCTGGTTTCACCACCAATGCACCAATGAGCCTCAACACACTGGGTATGGGAGGCAACTGAAACATGGGGCTTCTGCTTCAAAGAAACTCTACTTCAAAATTAACCCAGTTGTCCTCCACCTCCCACTGCAATTCCATGTTAATAGGATGCCTTTAGCCTTCAAAATCAACTCTGCTATCAACATCAGCTGTTTCATGACACCATTTATCCTCACCCCAGGAATTCAGGCACTGCTGCATTAGCAGAACCCTTCCTGGAATTGTTCAAAGACGACAACAATACCTTTTCTGTTCCCAGCATCTCCGATCCTGTAGATCAGAGTTTTACTGGAAATATTCGTAGCTATATGAAGAACATGCATTCGCTTTCCCCTTTCTTCCACCACAGCATGGCTAAGGATGGCCACATACTCCAGCTCTGCATCTTGCAGAGACTTACCCAAACAACAGGAATTTAAAGCTTTCCACATAGAGTAAGTTTGAAGCTACTTTTTCACAGGAAAGGGACATACCGCATGAAGTGACATTATTTTGAGAGTACCTTGGTCTGCTTGTGCTAGGACAACTAGGCAGTGTTATCATTCAATAGTACTGCTCAAAAACAGTTTTCTTAAATTATTTAAGTGAATTTGTAGCAATGCTTAATTTTGTAAGACTTTGGTTCAGACCTAAGCATTGGCCCAAACTGCATCCATGAACAAATGCTCTGAGGGACTGAAATTCAGCTATGCGCCTAGACAACTTTAAAAACTAATGCTTACAACCTTGAAGGTACGTCCTGAACTGCAGTACTACTCCTACGACAGCTGGGTGCACAGCAGCATTTCAGCACTGCTACTGCATACAACATGTCAGGAACCCAGAGGACAGATTTTCAAAAGCTGTTTTTTGCTGAAAATCAGAGCACTCTTGTAGCTCACACATCACCCACAGCTGAGGGACCACGTATATCTGCCACTCTGCCTCCTCAGGAATGCAGTATCTACCTCACAGTGGCTGAAGTGGCTGGTTTGGTTTAGAAAGCCTATAATCTAGCAGGTAATATATTCTCTTCTCCTACTTTACCTCTGTTCCTCTTTTGCAAACCTCTCTGCTATTGAAACTTTAGCTGAAAGGTGATCGATCAACCTGCTGTCACCTCTCCAGTCTGCAGCCATCCCAGCAACTCACTAGCTAGCATCAGAGCACATTTTGGGATGAAGACCCCTTGCAAACACAGATATCCCTCACTGGGTAACAGTGGCCTTCCCGAGCTCTGGTTTGCGTCAGAGCACCAAGCAGCTCATTAACAATCAGATGATTCAGCACTTGGTGTCTACATTTCTGCTGCCTGGTTTCCTTCAGCAGCCAGACTACAGCTTTGAAGACATATCATTTACATGATACAATCAGACACCTGAAGAGGAGCACAGGTGTCTGAAGGTCCCTCCAGATCCAAGCTGGTACTAGTTTTGAACAACACAGCCAGCTCCTAAGTTCTCCTGCTTGCTAGCACAGCTTCATCATCACATGCTTCATATAAAAATCCCATTCTGCTGCTGTTTCCTCCCCTCCTGTCTTTCAGAAAGATCACACACCAAAAAGAGGGGTTGAAAACAAGATCTCAAGTCACAGACAAAGGAAAACCAGTAACAGATTCCAGGTAGAGGGAGGATAATCCCTGCATTTCATACTCAGGAGAGCGGAGTAGAATTCTTGTCCCACCAAAGCCAGCCAGACACTGAGTATTGCCAGCCACAACCCCTCCCCGCCCCTACATCCCCTTCCGATTTATCCACATCCACTAATCTGATTAGCATTCCTGTAATTAAAGCACCACAATATCTGATTTGTAGGCTGCTTAAATTAACTCATCCAAAGTCCTTTAATATAAGAAATTACTTCTCCAAGAGAATTACAAGATCTACAAAATAGAGCATTGCTAATGAGCATAAGATCAAAACTGGATTATCAAGTTTCCCAGTTCAGAGGTAGAACAGCAGGCAGTCAAGTCACCAAGGTTTCTATAAAACATTTACAGCAACTTTATAAGAAAAGTGAAACAAGTACAGATACTATTATATATATCTTCATGCTTTTAATAACTTACTGTACCTCGTAGATGTTAGAACGAGCAAATGCTATTTTGGTCTATTCAATATTTACTGAAAAGCAAGGAGTGAGATTGTTGTTCTGCATAGCACTCATCAGGTTTACAGATTAGAGAGATGAAAACACATAAACCTTAGCCTGTTTAGCAATGCAGGATAAGTTAAATATAACACCCCAGTTAAACTGTAGGTTTCACCCTCTCTTCTTACGAGAAATTTCTTCCTATGGCGATTAGTTTATTTGCCCAGAAAATTTCTGAACAACCCCCTACCCAGACACAAAAAGCAAAACCAGGCACAAATACTCCCTCTGACTCAGATTTACAAGCAGCCAAGAGAGGTTAGGAAGTGAATCACTCATTTAGCAAATCTGTGTGCACACAGCTTCTGGAATAAACCTCGTTTGGTGCAATGTTAAACATAGAGGAAGATGTGAAGTGAAGGAATTGTGAATGCAACACTACACCTGTGGGATCAAACACCCCAGTTCTTCCACTGCTCCCCAGGTTACAGGCTGTATGCACACAGACCAGTAGAAGCACACAGCCAGCAGCTGAAGAAGCAGTTCATTCACCCTTCTGACTCCTGCCTAACTGGGCACATTCCTCAGCCCCCAGTAAGACCATCTCCGTGAGCACCACAGTCCTCAAAGAGTACAGCCATCTTCAACACTTGTGCTCGCTCATGTGAGCTAGTAGTGTACCATCACAGAGCAGCCTGGGCTGCATCCATTCCTGGAGGTGGGTCTTCTTGTGACCTCAGCTGGGCTCCGCAGGACCTACGCTTCTACCCCAAACTACAACCCCATTCACGATAACCTACTACACATAGCTATGCCTTCCTTGATTTCCCTGGGTCCAAAATGATACCGTTTATTTATTTATTTATGTAAAAGAATAGTAGGTGGTGTTCTTAGTCAGAACTTAAAAAGCCCTGAGGAGTCTGTGAGTATAAGGCCCAGAGAAAGAATAACTGAACTGAGGCATAGGTAAAATTATGCCACTTACTACAAGTCAGGTTCCAGATCAGCGTGGGAGCTAACTCACCTGATAAGCTTCTACACCAGGCATTAAATCCTTGAAAGGGATTACACAGCAAGGTGCCAGTGATAAGAGAGACTGGATTTGACCTCCAAGGACCTTCCCAAGGCAACACTCCTAAATCAATTGCCCCCATTTTCCCCCACATCTGTAAAACAAGGAGAGAACTCTGCAGTCAAAGCATTTTCATCTAGATAAACTTATTTTCAATAGCACCTAAAGCTTCAGTTGATTTTCTGATCTATAAAGTGCTCTAAGGCTGAAGTTTTGATGCAGTTATACATCTGCACAGAAGACATTACAAGGCATTAACAGGGTTTTTACTTTGCTACTCCATTAAGCGTCATTTCAGAAATCACACTGAAGCCATCATTGAGACTCCAGCTTTCTTCAGGGGTAAAACAAACAGACATTAAAGACAATTTCTTTCAAGTGTTACACTTCTACCAATATACACCACATTTTCAGCATAAAAGACCACTCCCTCTCCAGAGACTTGGAGTCAGTGTCCTCTCAAACAAAGGGCACAGCTTGCTACTTCGCTGACACAGAAAGCAGAACTAAACACACATTCCAGTTTGTTATCTCTCCTTCCACTCTCCTACCATCAGTTTCAGGTACACTCCTACACAAAGTTGACTGTATCCAAATTGAAAATGTTACAGTTTTTGAAAAGTACCAGCTTTCCAGCATGTACTCTTTTCAAACTTTTGTTAAGTTTTCTTCTTAGGAAGGAAATTACTAAATGAAGTGCTAAGTCTCAAAGATGATTTTATTTTTATCCTATACTGTCTTTCCACTCATCTTCCCAGAAATTCCTCTGATATGACAGGCCTTTTCCCTCTCTCCTCAGGATGAGTCACAGAATGGTTTGGGTTGGAAGGGACCTTAAAGCCTATCCAGTTCCAACCCCCTGCCATGGGCAGGGACACCTCCCACCAGACCAGGTTGCCCAAAGCCCCATCCAGCCTGGCCTTGAACACATCTAGGGATGGGACATCCACAGCTCCTCTGGGCAGCCTGTGCCAGGGCCTCACCATGCTCTGAGTGAAGAATTTCTTCCCAATATCTAATCTAAACCTACCCTCCTTTAGTTTAAAGCCATTCCCCTTTGTCTTATCACTATAGTCCCTGACAAAGAGTCCCTCCCCAGCTTTCCTGTAGGCCCCCTTTAGGCACTGGAAGGCCACAATGAGGTCTCCCCAGAGCCTCCTCTTCTCCAGCCTGAACAAACTCCAGCCCCTTGATCATCTTCACAGACCTCCTCTGGACTCATTCTAATACTTCCATGTCCTTCTTGTGCTGGTGGCCCCAGGGCTGAATACAGCACTCTGGGTAGGGTCTCACATAAGCAGAGCAGAGGGGGAAAATCACCTCCCTCGGCCTGCTGGAAGGTCACAGGGTCCTTCCACAGCACGAAGGAAAGATACATCACTTCTTGTTCTTCTCAAAGAAATAACGCTTGTTCTTCTAAAAATAAATAAATAAATAAATAAATAAGGGAGATATGGTAAAAATACATGGATATTTGAAGGTGTTTGTTTTCCCTTTTCCCCAAACAAATACATCAAGCAACTAAAACTCTATCTGGCCAGAACATAGTGTCTGCAACTGAAGTCTGTGTGTCCACAAAACCATTTCGTGAAACCCCATCTCAAGATCACCTGACTTGCTGCAGACTTCTCTTTCTCTGCATTTGTATCCCTGCTCCATCTTTTACGTGTATCAATATGGCTATCTGCCACGTGGACCTTTTAATAGCTTCTGGGATAAATTTTGCAGAGTGCTCAGCAATAGCAGTGGCTTCCTTGAAGAGAGCATCCCTGTATGTACATAAAGCAGCTGGCCAATGCTAAATCCACTTCATGGGGTATTGACCTGGCTCCCAAGCCCAGCAGCTGTTCCAGCCACCAAGCCGCTGGATCACCCTCAAAGAGCCCAGACAAAACCAAGCTATACCTTAGTTCTTAGGTACAGCTTCAGCTACCAGATCACATAGATCAGTCGGGTCAATGTAAGCAATCCTCTGTATTGCTTTAGCTCAGAACCAACACTATTTTGGATTTGAGGCTGAATCTTGCTCTGGTACACCTTCTTCCAGGCCTGGTGAGATCCTACCTCCCTTCTTGCTCAAAGGAAACAAGTGGGACAAAAAACGCGTGTTTATGGGTATTTCAATTATTTTAGACAAGTTACACTCTAAAAACATCTCTTCTTCACTGAGCAAAAGAGGGGCCTAGCCAAATGTATTCAGTGTTTACGCCTACACTGTAGACATTCAATTTGATCACAGAATGCTTTGGGTTGGAAGGAGCCCTTAAAGACCATCTAGTCCAGCCCCTCTGCCATGGGCAGGGACATCTTGCACTAGACCAGATTGCTCAAAGCCCCATCTAACCCAACTGTGAATACTTCCAGTGACTGGGAAGTCTCTTGAGGGCAATGCCTGAAGACACTGCCAGGCCATTCCCCCAGATATTTTACTATTTGTTTTAATGAGGAAAAAGCTAACACAGCTCATCATATCAACATGTAGAGCAGGCTGTGTGCAGCTACAGGAGCTGAAGATTAATACCTTCATGTCACACCACTTTGCAATCTCCAAAGTGAGACAATACCCTAACACATGACCTTGGTGGCAAATATGAAGGAGGCACAAACATGTATTGGTAACGTACTCTAAAAACTTTCCAAGTTTCCAGCTCATCACTTGACTACAAACCAAACCAAAGCATTGAAGGCTGCGTGCAGAAGTCTTGTTAAGCTGCTCCTGAATTTCTGTGTTACAGGAAATGTACAAAAGCACATCCTCAGCTCCTCTCACCCCATCAGTTCCCACGTAAGGCCCTTATGAGTTATCTAAACACGATGAAGGTGTTCCACGAAACCTCGGTGAGTTTTGTGTTAGCTAGGACAAACGCCACCAGCATTACCCAGTGCTGTGCAGGCTTGTCAGCACCCAGCCAGGCACGTGCAGGTCCCAAGCCGTGCGATGTTGCAGCTCAGAGGAGCCTCCATCTATTTATAGTGCTCGACGGAGCTGGAGCTGCCCATCCAGCTCCGAGGCACGCCGTCCAGCTGGAGCTCGGACCACCCCGGCACGGCTCCCGGGGCCAGCAGGTGTAGAAATACATCCTACCAGCCACCCAGCACGTCCACTCTGCACGTCGCAAGTGTTCCTCCCGAGCTCGTACGATAAGGCGTACGGCACAGGGCTCGCTGTGGTTTGGTTTTTCCCACCCGCCCAACTTCTCCCGTTGCTCTTCGGGTTCAGGGCACGCCTACGCCGGTGGCGGAAACAATGCCCGAGCGCTTTGTGATGCTAAACCAGCTCCTAGGAACACTAGCGAGGCCAGAGGTTAGCTTTCAAGCTGCTGATTTCGCTTTGAAACTGCACTCCGGCTGGCAAACCGGCGGCGAGGCAGCAGGCTGCAAGCAAGCAGCCGCCTGCCCGGCCCGGCACAGCCCTCCGTCCCCCGGGGTCCCTGCCCGCCGCCGTACCCCCGGTCCCCCGGGGCTGGGGCCGTACCTGGGAGCTGAGGTACCGCTTGAGGCACTCCTCGCACACCGCCTTCTTGCAGCAGGACAGCGGCTTGACGGGCTTCTCCTCCAGGCACACGCGGCAGCTCAGCACCAGCAGCGGCCCGAAGTCCCCCGCGATCAGCCCGGAGAAGGGCTCGGGCAGCAGGTACAAGTCCATCACCTCCACGCTGCCGCCCGCCGCCAGCGGGTCGCCGCCCGCCGCCACCCCGCGCCGCGACGGGGCCGGCACCGGCACCGGGACCGAGACCGGAGCCGGGAGCGGAGCCGGGGCCCGCCCGACGCCGCCGCCGCCCCCGGGGGAGGGCGGCGATGTGCGGCGTGCTGCGGGCCGGTCGTTCTCCACGCAGTACACGGTGCAGTACACGTGCCGACGGGGGGGGCGGCGGCGGCCGCTGCCCCCCTCCGGCCCCGGCCCCTCCTCCGCCGGGGCCGCCGGCTGCTCCGGCCCGGCCGCCGCCTCCTCCTCCTCCTCCTCCTCCTCTTCGTCCCCGCCGGTCCCTCGCCGCTCGGGTGGCGGCGGCGGCGGCTCCCCGCTCTGCCCCGGCCCCGCCGCCTCCCGCAGCGGCGGCTCGTCCGCGCCGGGCTCCCGCGGGCTCCCGGCCGGGCTCGGCGGCTCGGCGGCGGCGGCGGCGGCCGGTGCCGGCGGGGCGCTCAGCGAGCTCTGCTGCTCCCCCATCGCCGCCCGCCGCCGCCGCCGCTCCTTCCCATCCAGCCGCCTCCCGGCGCCGCTTCTGCTTCCGGGTCCCGAGCCCCGCCGCTACGAGCCCCGGCCGCCCGCGGGCACCGGCTGCCGCCGCCGCCGCCGCCCGGCCTCCTCCCCCCGGGGCTGCGGAGGGAGCGGCGGGGGCCGCCCGCCTCGCTCAGCGCCGCCCCCGCGGGCTCGGCCGCAGCCCGGGCCCCATGCCGCGGGGCGCAGGCGGGCAGCCGCCCCCGGAGCCCCGCAGCCGCGGGGCAGCGCGCACCCACCGCACCCGCACCCCCACCCGGCCCGGCCCGGCCCCACCGACCCCGGCCCGCCCCCGCCCCGCGTCCCCGCCCCGCTGTGACGCGCCCTCGGCGGCCCGGCCCTCCATTGAGCCGTAAACACCGCGGGAGGTGCCCCGGCAGCGGGACCAGGACGAGGAGGAGGAGGAGGAGGAGGAGAGGTGTTGGCCGCGCTGCCCAGCGCCCTGCCAGCTGGGCGAAGCAGCAGCCGCCCGTCGGGGCAGACGGCTCCGTGCCCACAGCGGCTGCTTGGGGCCGGCTGTCACCCAGGTGTTGTCAAAGCAGGGGGGCAGCTTTATGGCCTTTATAAGCAATTTTCTCGCCAAGCTGTTGGGTTTATGAGTGCTTTATCATGCTTGGACACAGTTGTGTGGAGCTGAGCCCAGTTCCTTGAGAGATGGCTTTTCTCCCCTTGGCACGCAGCCAAGCCCAGCTCAGCAGGGAGCCCCACCTCTGAGCTCCGCAACCAGGTACCAGCGGCAGCTGGCAGGGCGCGAGGGGGCCTCTGTTTTGAGGAACTCTGCCCACCACCCTCCAGCAGAGCCTGGATCATTTAGTCCTTGCAAATGCAGCAAAGTTGGTTTTTCCTCTGTTAAGCCCATTGGCAGGTCTGCTGTGAACAGATACACTTGCTGGCTGTCCTCTTACTCATGCCTGATTTTTAAATCCTGCAGGTGAGATCCAGGGCAGGCACTTGCAGTTACAGAGAAGCAAAGAAGTTGTGGCTATCACATCAGTGAAGTCAACTTTTCCCAATCTGTAAAATTCTGCATAGTATTGCCTGGCTTCCTTCCTTATTTTTCCTCAGTTCTTTCTCTCCCTCCCTCCCCTCCATTCTTTCCTTAAATTGAAGAACAAAACCTTGGATAAAACTTCTGTGAAAGAAAGTACTGGTCTATAAGAAGCTGCAGAGCTGATTACTGTACACAGTCACGAGGCAGTTCTATAGAGAACGCAGAAACTTGGAGAGTTTCAGCAGTACGGCAGGGCTAGAACAGGCTGCGCTGTCTGCACCAGCTCTGTGTGCATATACACATATATATATGAAAAAGGAGGGCTCAATTTCCCAAGACTTCAGTTCTCAAGTCTTTGTGGAGATTACTTCTGCTAAAAATAATTAACGTTTTTAGGATGAGTAATTAACATTCATCCTTCTGGGCTTATGCTGATGACCTCCGATGAAATCTGAAGGGTAGCACTCCCATGTAAGTAACAGGCAGTGTGGTACTGAGTCATTGGGTGTAGAACTTAGACTTCTTTTTTTTAGAATTTCTTTTATCTTGATATATTTATATATATATAACATTTAACATTTTTCCTACTACTGCAAATGTATTCTGGGTATTGTGGGAAATATTTTTAAATGCTGATATTCATTTTGAAAAATAAATAAAAATTCAGGCTCTCATGTTTGCCCCTCAACACTCACAGTTCTCATTATTCTGTACACTCCACATTTACTGTATTGTCTTGGGTTCTCCTTAATACATCCAGTGCAAGCCACTTACACTCTGGACATGGTCCTGTTTTCAAAAGTTATAAAACAGTTTGCCAGCTTGACAGGTTTCATCAAAAAAAAAAAAAAAAAAATAACCTTCTGAGACAAAAGCTTTTGTCAACAACACAGCTGTAATGGCAAAAGTTTTCTGGGACCTCCTGGAGAGAACAGAACTCCTTAAGACTGTCCTTCACCTACTGTTCCGAGTTTGGATGGGTTACATAGGCCCAATTTGTTAGGTGATGAAGAAGATGTAGTCATATAACTCACCTAGAAAAATCCTCCTAGCATCTGAATTGTAGTACATGGAAGAAAGTGTCCTTGACAGTACTTGGCTTTAATAGTTATGAAATATTTTTCTGCAGCTAGAAGAAAAATACAGAATTATTTTCTTGGGCTTCTGTTCATCTTCTGAGGTGAAAGAGTCAGGGATGTTCTACAGAAGGTATATAGGTTAGAAAAGTGCATGCACTAGAATCATTTCTTATGCATATCCTAATTAAATGGTGAAGAATAAATTTACCTGGTTTCATTGTTGCAGAATGTATTTAGAAAACAGCCTGTGCCATTATTTTTGTCAAGCACTATGGAAACAACCTTCAAAATATAACTATGTGTCTTGAAACTAACTCCAGAAATTCCAATAAATGCCCCTTGCATATACATTCATTAGAAACCTTTAGGAGGAGAATATAGTCATTGTCACATCACTGGAGTTATCAGACAAGCATACTGATATGCTGAAGCTTCATCGAGCAGGGAAAGCATTGCCCAAATGAATCACACCTTTTGGACCTCATATCTGCTTACCTCAAATCTGGTTACTATCGTCATCTGGGCAAGAGAGGTGAAATGCTTTTCTGAAATTTATAGATCTTTCCAAAGAAATCTTTGTCAGTGTCTCAGGCCATCTTTTACAGGGTACCTACAACCTCTATTCATCCTCCTTAGCCCTTCTCTTGTGTTGGAATTATGTTTTCTGCACACATCTTCAAAATCCTCCTTTTAACCAGTGACATTGTTTTCTTCCTAGTTCTCTGTCTGCAGCACTGTTTTTTAATATCTTTCCTATCACGTTTCTCTTCCTAAAAATACCACAAAGCTCTGTGTTTAGCCTAAAGCTCTGTAGAAGACTCATTACCGGGTTTCTCTTCTTGATCTTGCTGAATCCAATTTCACACTGAGACTCATCAGCAGCTGTTGAAAACTACTTCCTCCTTCTCACCCAGATCTTTTATTCCTCCTCTACTTTCTTGCCATATTATCATCCCCGATGTCATCCGGGTTCATCACTTGGGGATCACTTTTATCTTCTCCAAATGCAAAGAACCATTCAAGTGAAGCAAGGCACTTAGCAAAACTTTTGTGGAGCAGAAGAATGTATTTCCAGGTTATTGAGGTTAAAGCTGAGAGGTTGCACTAGGAACGTCATGGGAACAGACTGCTTCCCCGGGTGGTCTTGCTCACTCTTAGTCCCAGAGTCATGTCTAAGTCAAGCTGTGTTCTGTGTATCCAACAGTCACCGATTTTCTTCTTAACAATCCAAAGAGCAGACAACGCCTGTATCATTTATCAACATTTATCCTGAAAGAAATACCTTGGTGCACAACCTGGATGTGATGCAGCCTTTCTGAGGAAGCTGAAGTTATTTACTACCGTCAGCAGCAATACAGGCATGAGAGCATTCCAAACTGCATCAGCATTTTTAGGCTCTCCCAAGGAAAGAAACCTTCATTACTGCATTATTTTTATTAATATGCCTTTGAAGTTATTTTTGAAGCAATAGCTCTCCACAGAATTGCCTGACAACAGCACAGTAAACTGTGTTGAAGGGCAAATACATTTCATAGGTATTATTGTTTTAATTAACAATGCAGAACAACACACAAATAGGATGTTTTGTTAAATACTTAGCAGGTACATTTTCAAAAATACCACGAGTAATTCTCTGATGTGCAAAGTGCTATCTTTTCATTCTTAGCTTCAGGCCTGAAAAGAAGTTGAACATTTGTTAAAACAATTGTCCATCCCTATTACATGATTATCAAATTATGCTTTTATCATTTTTTACTTGATTTTTTTTCTATGTTAATAATTTAAAAGGATTTCAGAAAATAATTGAATTAAGTAATTAACCTGATCAGGCAGTGGGCACACACGGAGCTATTCAAAGCAGCTCTTTTAAATTATGCTGCTCTGCTTCTGAAAGCCAAATTCCACAGCGACTTTGAAGACTTCCTTGTGCTTGTCTGTAATTCAACAAAGCCTGCCGTTATCAGCAGAGGCTCCCATTACATGCTGCGTGACCGGGCTGGGACTTATCACCTCTGCAGAGCACGGCCGGCACAGCTGGAGCTGCTGGGTGCACGCTGCAGTGTGAGCTGGGGCCTCCTCTCTAATCGCAGCTGGGTGGCCGGCTGGCCCCGTGGCCTTGGACAAGATACTCTTCTATCTCTGTTTCCCCTTTTACCCTTTGCCTGTCTCAGTTATTTAGACTGTCAGCTGTGTGTGACAGAGAGTGCGTGCAGCTGAGGCACCACTTGGGCCAGTGCATCCCTGGTCTGCAGTGCAGGCTGTAGGTATTACCATGGCACATCCAGCAGCATGCTCTCTTTGCATAAGAACACAGGAATATAAGTATTTTCCCCAGTCAGATAACATTTATGTGTGCAGATTTCCAGTAGGATTTTTCCTAGTGTGCCAGAGCAAATATTTGGTAGGACGTGTGACAATTCTGCCACGTAAAGAAAAGGCAAAGTAAAATCTAGTTCACTAGCAGGAGAAAATGCTGCACTTCCTTTCCACAGACTTATTTTTATTACTGCCACGAGAAGTAACGTCTGCTTACTCTCCATTAGTCTTTCTGCAGAGTAAGATGATACCTTTTTTATACCATTACTTGTCAAAATAAAGTCTCATTTTTAAGTCTTTGATGCTAATTTTCAAGGTGAGTAGGACCATCTCCTGTGTTTTCAGCCTGTAAAGTCTAGCCTCACTGCAGAGGTGCCACACTCAGAAAGTCTTCACAGATGGATGGAAAAAAGGTGGCTGAATTGCGATCCTGCAAAATTAAAGCAGTGGTATATTGATTACTCTATATGTGGTATTGATTATTCTATAGATAGTTTGCCTATGGTGAACTGCAGTGGGAAATAAGAAGCATCAAAAGTCAGAACCGGTAGCTCATTGCCTTGACCAAAACTTAACAGCTTACTTGCTGCAGTACACATCCAGTATGAGAGCGAACACGTACACGGTGTCAGGTGGCTTGTCCTTTCCAAAGGGCTGCAAAGACACAGCAATCAACAGAGAATCCATTTAGTGAATTCCTTGAAAGATAATTTCCCTTCCCTTCCCTTCCCTTCCCTTCCCTTCCCTTCCCTTCCCTTCCCTTCCCTTCCCTTCCCTTCCCTTCCCTTCCCTTCCCTTCCCTTCCCTTCCCTTCCCTTCCCTTCCCTTCCCTTCCCTTCCCTTCCCTTCCCTTCCCTTCCCTTCCCTTCCCTTCCCTGTTTCTTTGAATCAGACATTATTTGTCCCCCACTGTAATTAAGCTGAAAGCTGATTTTTAAAGACTTCACTACCTACACTGAAAAAAAAAAAAAAAAGTGTTGATAAATGTCATGCATTTTGCCTTAGGAATTACTGTATACCACTGAAAACAGCCATATGCTTGTATACATGCCAATAATGTCTGCGCACAACATCACGTGTCTTTGTGTGTGTAGTACTCAGCGACCTTGAAAGAACTGTTCATAAAAGCATTCTCCAATCTTCTTATCGAATGTCTTGTTTTAGAACAGACAAAAATATAATAATATTAAAAAGTGCAGGGCAGCTAGGGCAATCTATAGGCTGCAATAGAAAGATGTTTTTACAAAATAACAAAGTTTGGCCAGGAACTTGATAAATGTAGGTGAGAAATTATTTACATTCTCCCTACAGAAATTGTTTTCTTAGTAGCTGTTTTAGGAGCAACATTAATATGTCCTACCCTAACAACAAGGTTAGTTGCTTGGTTTGCACAATAAGTCCTGGATGGAGTTATAAAAAGAAAAGAGCAGGAGATGTTGAAACAGTCCCTGGGGTAACGAAAGGGCATCAATAAACCTGTTATCCTAGCAAAGCATAAATGGGGAAAAAACTGTAACACTTGAAGATACTGTCCAGGCAGAAAGCAGAGCTCTGAGACTCTCAGTGGAATTTGAATCTGCTGGCAAGCCCAGGTTGCGGTGAAAGCCCTGCAGTTTGTTTAGTGGATCTGGTACTGCTTATCAGCAACATCAAAACATCTCAAAAATGCCAACCTGTCACAGCAGCTTTCCCAAGAAATCACTCATGTGCCTGTCTGCTGGGAAGCCAACAAGCATTGCCAGTTGAGAGAGGTTCTTGCTACACAAATCTCTGTTCATGAGGACAAGCACTGAGGCTCACTTGACATAGTTTCAGAGCACAGGATAAGAAGCATTGGTATAGCTTTAAACCTCAGACAAACTTGGATCAGACTCACGGAGAAAATTCTCACCAGCCTATGCTTCAGTCCCCTGTTTCCAAAGTTTGCCTTTTTCATTAACAGAGAGATTTTATTTAAATAAATAAATAAATAAAATAAATATAATTACAGTGACTATCAGATCAGGAGATGTCTGATGTCTGACTACTTATGATTGCTTGATTTAGTGTGACCTCACCTCCCTCTTGCAGTGACTCAATCTGCTCATAAGACTGACCATAAACATAAAGAGAAGTGAGCAACTGTGGGAGATCAACCAATAACTGCATTGCAATCAGATTTGTCTTTAAAGTTTTTATCACCTACAAAATTCTCACATCTGGAAAGGTCTAATGAGAGAAGGCTACTGGTTCAGCCATACATATGTGAAACAGCTGTAGGCTTTCTTGAGGCTGCCAATACTAATGAAGTGCATTTATTGAGTACTTCTAATTTTGCTGTGAAAATATTTATCTGTGGTTCCTTCAGAACACAAATATAAAGTATTTTCAAGAAGAATCACAGCACTTTCTTCAGATAGACCACTAAGGAAGCCTATATGCCTCTTCCAGGATATACATATATATATATACAAATATATATATACATATATATATATACACATACATATATACACACAATTTTATTCTTTCCTGGGAGTTATACTGATGCAGTTCCTAGAGTGAATGTTGAATTCTTTCATACTGAAGCAGTATTTTCCTATCTGGGAATAAACCACACCAAATTAAGCCTGTAAACTGGCAAAACTGCATTCATATGGAGCTACAGGACTTACAGGTTTGCAGTGCAGCTGTTGCCTCACTTCCACATTTCTTAGGCTGCTGAAAATGAATGCTCTGAACTTTCAGTACACAGACTGAAAAGATGACCTAGGCACATAGTCATACCACCTGAACTCTCCTTGGTTGTATGATATGGTGTGCAGTAATGCGAAAGCTAGACTATTAATCTAAGCTATTATTCAGTGTGGAATTGAAATACTTGAAGCAGAGAGAACACAGCTAAGATTATAACACTAAACTTGCTGTTATATGAAGTGCCTCTTTTCCCATTTTTTTATTTTATTTTTTTTTGGTGGGGGGTGTATACACAGAGAGAAATATTTGAAAACTTGGGCAGAAATATTTTTCCTTTCATATCTGAAGATGCTAAAAAGATTTCAGCTCATCAAGTTGTTCTAGGTACATTTTAAAATCTTTATTCCTTTCATTAAGAACCACTTAGAAATTGAATGTGAAGAATAGATTATTATTTTTTTCCACATATTTCTTATGATTAATATAAAAAGTATGTGTGACAGAAAAGGATAACAGAGCAATAGCACCATTTCCCCTGTAATCTTTATCCCTTTCCTGACTAAGTGCTATCTGCTAATACAAATCCCCAAGATCCTGACCTCTCTCTCTCTCTTTTCTTTTTTTTTCTTTGCCTTCCTTCCCTACAAGCACTGTGGAGGAAATGATTCCTGTCACGTAGCCAAAGGGGGCATATTTACATGGCTCCACACGATGTGACAAGGAAATCCTGTTGCAGAGGATTTGGGAGGAAAACAAGTAGGTTGCCTGCTCTGCCACTCTTTTTTGGAGCTCCTGCCTCCGCTCCTTAACAGGTTTACTTCCTGAATCACCACTTCTGGGACTTTATCAGAACAGATCTCTTTGTTTCTGAGTTTTCCTCCTCCATTTCTGAAAGTGGAGGTTTCCAGGACGTGATTCTGCCTCCTGCTATCTTGCCTTATATTAAGTGATTGTGTAGTTGTCTGCTATGGATTTTTTGCTTTCCAGATTTTGCTTGTAGCACTCAAATTCCTCCACTGGCCATCATTAAGCTCGTAAGGACACACTGTAAGTTCTTTAACTCTGTTCTCTTCCAGGGTGGGGGAAAAAGCCTTCACTGCAGACAGGAGGGTATTATAATTTCAAATCCTAAAGCATTCAAATAGCTTTGTCTATAGTCGAGAGAAAACATAGAAAAATTCAGCAGTCATTTTTAAGTGAGTTTATTGCGTATATAGTATTATGGTTAATAGTTTTCAGATTATATTATAAACAATATACAAAAACACAGTATGAGAGCTTTACCTCATCTACCAAGACAATACCGACATGGTGGAGTTCCCTTCTCACCAGCTCCAAGATCTGTAAACAAAACCATCCATGGAAAGCCTCAGTTGACTAGGAAGGAAACCTTTAGCAAAGGCAGAACCCTGTGTAAAACCAACAAGAAACTTGTGGGGAAAAGAAAAACAAAAAGCAGTTATGTTGAATGCTCATGATAGCAAAAGCTACACAAGCACTTTTAAGAAAGCACAGTGCTTGTTACTGTCATTCTGCTTTTTCAGTCTGGGAGTATGTTTCTTCAATGGGGAATTACTCCTTCAGCTGACAGCCAGCTCTATGTTTAGAGCTGTATCTGATCAGAGACCACACAATTAAAAACAAAAGTACTTCTCCATTGTACATTAGTTTTGATGCACAGCACTGTACCGTAATATTTTCAAGCTTTCAGAGCATTTAAGTCTAGAACTCGCTTCATGCCTCAGAATCAGTTCTGCTTTGGTACAATGAACAATAGCCTATTTTAAAAACTCTTCACTCCCAGAGGGGAGTTCAGAGTTTAGCTAAACTGCAAGTTTTTATGATTTATTACAAACTTTTAATTCTATATATATGTTACGGTCTGTGTCTCCCATTTGCACAGTCTTTTAGAAGGACATAGAAAGGACAAAACAGACCTCCAGTGATTAAATAAATTTACCATGGTCAAATGCTGCTGCTGCATCCTTCCTTTTACCAGCCTCAGGATATGGAGAGGCAGATCCAATTCCCATACTGGCATTTCCAGCATGGTTGTAATTTATAAATTTTAAGAACTAATGGTCAAACTCTTGTTATACTAAATAGATTGTACAAGAACTATTTATTTATTTATTTATTTATTTTTCTTCTGTGTTTTTCTTCTTTCCAGTTAGACCACAGTTCATTGAATGCCAAAAATGCTTACGACCTGTTTAAAGACGTTTGGGCGGAAAACCTGACATCTGGTGTTTAACGTAAGAACTGCTAGAAGGATACTGTTAGGGAATGACTGACGAATTTCTGAGGTGTAAAGGTGAACAACCCTATGGAATAGAAACTTGTAGAATATGATAAACTTTTCAAGAGAAAAAGCAATTTTTCTCCTTAAAACTATCAAAACCTTTTCTGTTTCCAAGTTAGGAAGAGCCAAAAAGCTAATGATCTCCGTAATGCATCTCTTTTCCCTTCTCCTCATTGGAGTGTGGAATGTAAAAAGAGGTAGAAGTGGAGTATAAGGGCATAGAAGGCAAGAAATAGTAAATGTTATTTTATTGAAAAACACTGAAACACTCAATAAATTTAAACTTTCTGTTTCAAGTTGTTGTTTTTTCAATAGACCTTCTGTATTTCAGAAAGTGAATAAAGCTTAGTGGACAAGGAGGAAAAAAAAAAAAAAAAAAAAAAAAAAAGGAAACTGCAGTTCTAGTCCTGTCTTACCGTCTTACAATTTTAAAGGGAAAAAAATGCCCACCATAATTATGGAACGTCAAGTTGTCTAAAATTATATATATATATATTTTTTTTTCTCACAATTAATTTTCCACAAGTATGTCTGAAAAGACTAGACTTGAAAAAGAAGTCAGCAATATGAAAAGGACCTATAAATACAGGACCTTGCCTATCAGATCTGTGATTCTGGGTGATCTCGGAATGCCTCTGGGACGTGGGACCAGGACTCTACAACTGCCCACCACCGGGCACTGGTCAAGCGGCCACCTGCCCCATGGGGGGCCCTCACCTTGTACTGCCATGCCATGGGACAGCAGCATCTGTGCTGACCCTGCCCTGGTGGATGTGACCACAGGAGGATACCGCACCTACATGTAGTGGGATGAGAGGTGGTAGCACACGCTGCTGAAGTTTTAAAGCTACATGGGTTTTCTTTTATAGGTTTGCACAGTTAAGCTATGAAAAATACAACTTCAACATACTTGACTGCTACTTTATGAGACCATCAATTTTTAAGAGAGTTTTATGAAGTCTTGATCCAGGCAAACATAGTTATTAGATAACTTCTATCTAGTTTTAACAAGAAAATAAAAACTACAAATAAGGTAATAAAATTGGTGGTAATAAAAACCCTTGAAGATTTTGTGTCTGTGAGGAGATTTAGGTTCAGTTTTGACTGACAGAAAGAGAGTGAAGTGTGGGTTTCTAATATGAATCACTGTCCCTTGCTCGTCATAAAATTTAATTTTCAAGTAGTTTAGCCTCGGATTACTAGAAATAATTTCTGGCCGTACTTTAGATAATGTTGATGAGACAGCTGTAGATTTACGGGTTGTTAAAGAATTCTTATTCACAAAATTATGTACTTACCTTTAATCACATATTTAATTCTCCTCGAAGCTAATGGGGTTTAAAAATGTTCTTCAGTCTTTTTGCTTTCGGTGGAACTTTGACAGAAAGACTCTTCAGCTGTAAATTTGCTTGAAAGCTTGAATTTGCTTGAATTTGCTTAACTGCGGGCTGTCACAGCTCTTCCACATTAACCCAATTTGTAGGATCAGCCGCTATGTCAATCCCCCCTGGTAGGCTCCAGCTGTCCAGGTGCTGGTTGAAGCTCTACTCTTTGCTTTACTTTGTAATGGGACAGATACTATATGCACCATAGTGGATGGTGCATGAGCCTTGCTGGTAAATCAGTCACTGTATCACCTTGCTCATGTTGCACTGGCAACAAGTACTACATCTTGTTTTTCCTGCTGCAGATAAAACCAATGATTTTTTTCCCATTTTTTTTTTTTTTCCTACAGATTTGGCCAGAAAGGGTGGTTTCCATTGTTATTTTTCTGCTAGAAATGCATTTTACAAAGTATTAGTTGGGATCTGATAGATGATTTCCAGGCATTTGTCTTTATCATTCCCTTGGCCCTGTTGTGTTTTCTGCTTTGTAGGGCATTTTCAATTTCTTCTGTTCAGCCCTCAAACACCCTCAGAAACATGCAAGTGTATAAAACCTTAATATTTCTTTTTAGCAGATTTTTTTCAAGAATCACAATGATGACTATTGTTTACTATTTTATTTAAAGGGGTATCTGCATACAGGGACAAAAAATCCAACCCATTCTGTACAACTAGCCAAATGACATTCCAGGAGCATTAACGTCACTGGGGGTCCCTAGTGGCTGAAACTTCAAAATGTTTGGCATTTCTCTGTTTTATTTAGTGACAGAAAATGTGGAACCTGAAGGAGACTAGGCCTCTTTCTCAAAACAATTTGGAAAAGACATAACAGTGAGCAGTTTGATTTTTTTTTTCTCTTTTGTGAAGAGAAAATTTGTGAAATTCAGTAGTTGTACCTACATTTATGTGTGGTGATAGGTAGGTGTCCTTGAGCTAGCAAACAAGAATAATCGAGTCTGTACTGAAGATACCTGAGTATGTGTTAACCATATGGTCAAGAAGGAGAGTCATACATAGCCAAGGATAATGATAAATGGATTTTATCTACTTCAATGTGGAGTGATAAAGAAATAATTTCTTTATAGCTACTCATCAAACAGTCACATTTACATAATCTTTTATTTACCAAATAACCTGTTATCCTGGTTTCAGCTATCTTTTAATTCATCACTACAGCACTAGAAGGAAAGAACATAGCTCAATTTTTTCTTTGCTATTAGGTAGAGCGGTCCTAATTTGCTTTCTTTCAGTCTGGAAGCTAAAAACATAACATTATCAATTCTTAACTGTTAAATTGCCTAAACATTGAAAAACAAACAAACAAACAAACAAAAAAACAAAACAAAACAAAAACAAAAACAAAACCCACAAAATATAGCTATAACTTAAGTCACTAAAAGAGTCCAAGAGCAAGTTATTCCATGTTTAACTTTGTAACAGACTCATACAGAGATCAATCTGACACTAAGTCCATTTCCCAAGATAGTTTTTCTTAGTTTTGTTTTGTTTTGTTTTTAAGAAGAAAATAAAATGCTTTTGCAACTCAAAATTTTGTCAAGACTTTGCATGTAATTGTTCTGAATGAATCCCAAATTGTTTATGAGAGTAGGTAAATATCATTGTGCATGTTCCATGTCTATTCAGGCACAATCTTTATGCTGCATTAAATGTCCTGCTGGACTCACAGTGCTGTTTTTCCTAAGAGACATCCCTCTCACCCTGGTTCACAAAGGTCCTATTAGTACAGAGAAATACGAGTCTGCACCACGGTCAGTCTGTAACTGCATGTGCCACCTACAGAAATGTCTCTGCACCTCTGCTGATACTGTCCTTTCCTTGTCACTGCCAGGAGGCATCTGGCATCCCTGGGAGCTCATTCTTCATGAGTTTTCCTCAGGACCTGTCTGTACTTTCATGTGGTGAGTGGTGCTTTGTAAATGTGGCTGCCCCCTTGAAAGCCCAGGAGTCAGAGACCTGAAGGGTCCTTTTGTTATTGCCAGGGGAGTCCACCCAGAGCTGATCAGTGCCAGAAAGACAACCCTGAACACTTCCCTTGGGTTTAAACATGCTTTGACTGTGGGATGGCTGGGTTGTGAGCTCAAGCCCTCTCCTTAGGCTTGCAGGTCAGGAGACAAATGCTGCACGCTATTTCTGGCAAAAAACCTCTGCTGTTGCTATTCAGTTCCCAAAATAACTTTGTTCTTTTCTTCCACAGAGGCTGAGGTGAAGAAAATATCCCCACAATGCACAGAAGAGCCTCCTTGCAGGCTGTGTGCCCTAGGGCAGTGCAGGAGCACAGTACTTTTTAGAAAAGCCTGTTCGTGTAGCCCAAATGAGGTCATTTAACAAGAAAATAGAGCAGACCTTAGGTTTAGCAAAAAAATGGGCAATGCCTGCAGAAACCTTCCCAGGTCTGGCCCTCTGAAGAAGCCTCCCTCTCTGGCCTTGCTCACATCCAGGGAGTCCTAGGCCTTCACTCCTGCTGGTCAGAGCTGCCAGAGGGCTGCCAAGGAAGCCAGGTTGTGTCCCCCCTCCTGAAGGACCCATGTGATCTTCTCCCCTCGCCTAGCAGATACCCTAAATCCTCAGTTACACAGACCATTTAGGCGGAGGCAGTCCCTGAGACATCCCAGGGCTTGAGCTCTTCTCCTTGTTTCAGAAGTGCATAAAGCCAAAAAAAGAAAGGCTGGTCCAAAACCTGCCTCCAGAAATTTCCTGTATTACCTAATTCTTCTCTGTCCTTGCTCTCCAGAGCAAGACTGGTTGCTTGAGAGAGCTCCCACACTGCTGGGAATGCCAGCAGAAAGGTTACACTCAGAAGACTTCACAGTGACTAGGACACTTGCCAAAGGACAGCTGAGGAAGATAAGGGTAGTGAGAATGAGAAAGATGAAGTATGGGATAGTGGCACTTGCCACTGATGGCAGTGGAGTGTATCAGTGTAGTAGGTAAAATAAGTAATATTCTGTACCCAGATACAAAGCATGGATGTTAGCCTTGTCTGTATTTTTATGTCTGGTATGGGAGCAGAGCTGGTATCTCTCTAAGGCTCGAATAAGCTCCAATGATTTCCATTTTCTTTTGGACTGGGGGTGGGAAGGAAAACAGCGGGCTGTTCTGGAACAAAACTGGAGTCAGACTTGTGGGATTATCTAGATGCACGCCATGCAGTATTGTCTAGAGCTTTTCCAGCTTCACTGAAGCAGGCAGCCAGGAAGGTTTTGCTCAGCTAATAATCACCAGTAATGGATAAGAGCTCAGGACAGAGAAGGGAGGGGAGATGCTGTACATTTGGGGCAAGGAATGGGGAAGCACTGCCATTGTAAGTGCACTACCCAGGCAAGTTTCTGCTGCAGTGGTGTGGAGAAAGCACGTTCTGGCTCTGGTCATAGCCTGCTAAGAAGAGCATGTTGGGCTCTACCCTGATGAGAGGGACACCTCCTCACAGATTTTCTCGTGCTGCTGCACATGGGGAAAAAAGTGGGAATCTCTTCTGTTGTGCAGAGCATATGAAGAGGCTCAGCACATCATTGAGTGGCAGCAGTGCTGAGGTGCAGACCCATGCCAGGCTGTGGTGCTTTGTGTGTCCTTTGGTGGACTTGAGCTTCTGCCAATCCATAGGCCTCTTATTGGCTCCAGGTGGCTAGATGCAGTAGGAACTTGCAGAAGTTGTCCTTGAAAACAGTAGGAGAGACAAACCAAGCAATAACAAACCTCGGCATCTCACCTTGCTCTTGTACTTGCATATCTGCTTGCGTACTCTTTGTCATCTTCTACCTTAACTGCCATATAAATTCTGGTTTAGCAGCAGACCAAACATCTAAAATACAGTAACTACATAGCTACCATAGAAGAGGGGTGGGGAGATGGGGGGTGTTTGTTTAAGAGTAGGAAATTAAATTGGAAGAAATGGTCAGTCCTTGGGCAAGAGGACTTTATCAAAGAAGTTCATGAACATTCAGGGACCCATATTGTTCAACATATTCTTAGACAATAATATTTCATTCACTGGCAAAGACAGATTGTGGATGGCCCTAAGTTTAAGCCATACGTTTAGGGAAGTGAGGCTAATTGTAGGATGCAGAAAGTCTTCACAAGACTGATTCAGCTGGAGGCAAAATGGCAGAGGAAATTCAGTGTTTGTACACATAAAGTAAGGAAGCAGTTCTTTCCATCGTGAGGTGTGGGTCTAATTCCTCACCCAAAGAAAGAATAGACATTAAAAGGGAAGCTGCAACACATTTATTGAGGAGATAAAAAATGAATATAAGCTATATCTGGTGCTGAAAGGTCCCGAGCTAGAAGTAATTGAAGGCTGGAAGTGTATTAGGGGCATGCATTGCACATACTTTTCCTGTTCTTACTCTTCCTTGAGCAATCGTTTATGGCTGCTTCTGGCAGGAGCATAATGGGCTAGATGGACACAGCAAACATTATACAGAATAAACCATGAATAAGGATAGCATGGTGCTTACTGTTCGTTCCTTTCTTTCTGCCTTCCTTTCCTGCTGTCCTTAGCGCAAAGATTGTGTGAAAATGCTGAAGGTTAAACAGACATTTAAATTTTTCAGCAGCTGCTCTTTGGAGGAGGGAGGAAAGCAAATCCTGCACAATCACTGAATATAGGTATTTCCAAAAGGAAACTTTTACTGTCCTGTGAAGCTCCACTGGCATCCATTTGATGCAGACACAGACAATAGGGAACGACAGGGTTACATTCAGTGAAAGACAAAATGTGACCCTGGCAGAGAACAAATTGGCCCCTGTTAGTGGAATGATTTAGGGTGTTATTCAGTACAAATGGCAACATCATAATTATGATAGTCTAAGGATATAGATGCAATTTTGGAAGAAGAAATAATACCTTTTGTTAGGCTGACTGATACAGTAGCAAAGCCTAGTAGGCGAGACTGGAGCAGAGGCATGGTGTCCTGGGACAAGCCCTTCCTCAGGGCTCAGACAGAAGCCTCTGTTCAGGGCACACAGACCCCTCTTCACTCAAATCAGGAACTTCTTTCTGAGGCAGGAAGAAGGGCTTCTGTGCCTGAAAGCTTGCTTGTTTTCTGCAACTCTGTCAGCTGGTGTAATACAGGACATCATGTCTCACTTATCTTGCTTGTATCTGCTAGGGATCACACAGATGAGGTGCCAGGAGACTGTCTGCAAGAGATTTCAGCACAGTTTTTGTATATCATGAGGCTGCTTAAATTTGTCTGCAAATATTTTTTTGTACACAGTTTACATTGGGACTTTATGACTGGGACTTTATAAAAATAAAGAATAGGGAACATCATTTTGCAAGCCGAGGAATGTAGACAAAGAGGAATGAAGACATTCATTCACCATGACATAGAAAAGCAGGTCACAGCTCCAACATCCTCTGTTATGTCCAGGACAAAATACTAATAAAAGATGTGTATCTTTGACTGTCTTGTGTTGTGTTTGATTGTTTTAATCACTTACCCTCTTTGATCACTTACCCTCTCCCAAACCACAGATTTACAGAGCTATCCTCACAGTTGTCACTCTGGCAGGGTGACAGCTTTGATTGCCTGCTTTTCTGTTTTCTACCGAATCTCTTTGATGTGGATCCCCCACATCATTTGTGAGCTATCTAATAAATCACCAGCTGTGTAAAAGCTGGGTGTAGTTCCTCCTCCCACTGTATTTTTTAAATGAAAATAGCCATAACATCTGATTTAGTCAAGCCTTTGTGGACATAGCTCATCTTATCTCATAGTACTGCTTTGAAAGGAAAATAAGAGCCAAAATTTATCTAGGTTACCAAAAGAATATGTAGGGAATTTTTCAGTTTAAAAAGTATGATTTAGCCATGACCAGGGGATGAATTTCATTAACATTATTCACCTAAAAAGGAGGCATCTGGTCTGGTCCTGACTTTTTCTCAGGCGATGGAGAAAATACCATGCATCAGGAAGGCAAGTCATCCTTTCTCATCTAAATCCCTGTTCAGGGATGGGGTCAGAGGAACTCACTTTTCTTCACTGTTTCACATCTTTTTCTCTCAGAGCAGGTCCAGGGCTATGTTTCTATGCACAGAATTTTGGTAATGCTAAATATTGATTATTCAGATGGTCTCACAGTTATGCATGGAGGTTAATAAGTCTGCGCACACTGAAAGATATAACAGTCATGTCACAGCTTCTCGACACCATAAAAGAAAAAGTGATAAAATCTGCAATAATACAATTCCATAGGGTATGTTTACTATAAAAAAAAGGCATTAAAATTTCAGTCTTTTCTGATTTTAAAGTCAAAATGTCTGTGGTTCCAAACATATCATAAATACTAGAAAAAGAGGTCTGTAATGTGTGGTTTATTATACCAGCATCAGAGGCACCTGAAGCATGATGCCAAGTTTGCATTAGAGTCTCTAAGTTGGGCACAGCCTCCAAGTGCTCAGTTTTGGAAGAGACTGTGTCTGAATAAAACAAATTACACACATGAAGCAAAAATCAGAACATATATTGAAATTTTGGAAGACAGTCCATATTACTCATAAAGCCATGATAAGTACTACTGGTAAATGTTGCTGGGAGCTTTCTTTTACTAGCTCCTTTTAACATGAGGGTGCATCTGTAATGGATCCCTGTGTTTAAAACTGCTGAAGCCATCTTCTTGGTTCAGCTTTCAGAATATCTTTTAGAAAGATATCTCACGGTGCAATGTAAGGGGTTTAAGACACTGTAATCACTTTGGAGTTGGTCTTGCTAAAATTACAAGGGGGATGCAACCATTATTGCTACAGTATTTGCAAATTAAGTTTCAAAAAAAGGTTGCTGAGGAGAGGCAATCTGTAGCAGACCCTGTGCACACAGCAAAGCGACAAGAACAGACATATCAAGGTAGAAAAGTTATTTTTCTTCTTCATCTCTAAACTCAATTTCTGTACTAGATGGATGTAAAATTATCCTGATTGCTCTCAAATTCCCATCTTTCAAGCCGACCTATCTCAGCGACTCCAGAAGCCTGTTTTCCACTTGGCTGCCCATTTTGCACTCAGCAACGCTTATGTCACACTGATCTGTAATCCTAGAAGGTGTTAATGTCACACGAAGCAGTCAAGGATCTTTGTAAGATATATTTCTGTAGCTGGAACATACGGGTAAGCCTAAGAGCATTCATTGATCTTAAAGTCCATATGTCTTGGCTACATATAGCACAAAACTATTTAGAAACCTTTTTAAAACATGGCTAACATTAAGGCTCAAGCTATTTTCTCATCATTTGTATCATCCTTCAGGCCATCATCGTGTGTTCAGCTTCGCTAAGATGCCTTTAGTGAAAAATCAATCTGGTCCTACAGCTCCCTCTCCTGTGCATTTATCATAAGTGCAAGAAATTCAGCAATTTGGTCAGCTCTATAACATGTTTATTGTGTAGTTATGTAGGGACTTTAAATGTTTGATCATTATTTCACGTTTGAACATATAGCTAGCAGTGAATTTGTAGTAATTACACCTCAGTGTATTAGGGGAGTGCTATTAAAGTGAGCAGCTAAAAAGGAAACAGAAGCAGCTTTTAAAAGGTTGTGAAGATGCAGATCAGCACCTGCTGGGTTATTCAAAAAATGCCGGTGCAGGCTAAGTATCTAATTTTCAGAGGGAGTTTATTAGAACCTGCTCATGTTTATTTGTCTTTCCTACTAAATGCCAGCCTTCATCCTGCGGCTTCTAAGCATCTCTGAAAGTCTGCTGGGGAACAGCTGCATACCTAGACTCCAGTGGAAGCATTAAACAAGTTGAGAGCAGCATTTCATTTTTCAATGTCACTACAAGGTCAAGCAGAACTTGTCTGGTAGAACCAGAGATTGAACTGGGGATTTAATCAGGAAGCTATTCCTTGGGTAGAAGCTGAAAATAATTTTATAGTTACATTTACTGCGATGATGGCTCTCCCTCAAAAGCTACCTCTTCCAGGGACTCTGACCTCTCTATGTATTGACAATTCAGTCAATACTGTCACTGCAGCTCCCTTTATTTAGACAGTGCAACAGGCATCAGGACAGTGACATATGTCTGGTCAGCCAGTAACCGGCAGAGCCTTCTGTTCTCTGGCTGAAGTTTCTCTTCTGTACCAAATACATCCCACACTGCATTACAAATTCTCCCATTACATGCATAGGTTGCTTATGTGTTTGACAGACAGAGATATGCAATACAACCATTGCTGTGCACTGTCGGGTCTGAAGCTGTCCTGCCTTGCAAACAACTACTAGAAACAGGTAATATCTATAACACAATATGCAGCGACTGCTGGGGTCAACTGAGCTATCTTAACTATTATCTTAGCATCACCAGTGTTGCTTAGCACTGTTCTGTATTTTTCAACCTAAAAGAGACTCCAGCCAGACTGATAGATTCCTAACCAGTGGTCACTTATGCTCCTTGTGATACAGTTAAGTTCAGGTGTCCCACAGAAACACCCGCCTTTTTGATAGAAAGATTAGGAAAGAGAGAAAGTGAATAAGAATGAATGAAGTGATGTATTATGGCTTGAAGAAGACAATGTCAGAGGTTAGTATTTGGTGGTTCTGCAAGTCTGGTTGTGTTTGTCTCATGACAGCTAACCAGAAGAGAAAGACAGAGACACTGATTGCCCAGCAGGAAGCAACAGAGCTTCAGTCCTGGTCAGAACCACACAAGCTCTGTGGTGGAGGACTGTATGGTATCCTTTTCCATAGTGGCTGGTAGACTTAGGATAACATTCAGTTCACTTTCCCATGAGACCACCCTGCCCCTTCCTGCAGCTGCCAACTTCATTCACTATGTGCCATTGACGCTATGCAACAGCAGATTTATAAGGACATGGCTACACTTCACTGTGCAGCCCGACTCTCCCTCAGAGGTCTGTCCCTTATACTGAGCTCCTCAGAAAGCAAAAAGAGTGGAGGAACAAATACTGAAAATAGAGGTGAAACAATATCTGTTCTCTATTCTTATATCCCACAAAAGCCTGGCAGAAGGAACAACTGCAGAGAGAAATTCAATACAGTTACTATAGCCCAAAATGTAAAGAAGATCCTTCATTCTGAGAACATGGCGTATCTAATCTAGTAAGTAAGGAAAACCCACAAGGAGATGCAATGCAATGACTGCAGATGAAATATTCAAATCATTTGGCTAAAAAGAAACAGTCCCTGCAGAACTTGTGTGATTGTGTTGTCTTAAAATTTGACCAAGTTTGCAGGAATTTGTCACATGAATTATCAGAGATAGTGTGCTGAGACCAGTCCTCACCTGAGATCTTAACATTATTATAGTGTCTCAAAAAACAGTTTTAAAGACAATTTTAATACCAATAAACTTTTTTTTTTTTTTTTTTTTTTTTTTTTTTTTTTTAATGAAAGTTCTTTCTCTGGAAACATAAATGAAACTTTACCCAGGTGGAAAGCTTAAACAGGAAGTTTCTTAATGCTTTAAGCAGATGAAATAAGATCTCTGTCATAGGGATATTTGGGTACATCTAGTTACACCAATATCACCAGCTCTGCTTATTTGGCTTCACAAACCAGTGAACTGTATCAACAGAGGTGCACCCATGTACTCATCTACTGACAAAGACAGAGCATTTTGTACCTATTGGTCAAGCAGACAGATAAGTTTTACAGAGCATTTTCTTCAGAATATTTTGTAGATATATCTATTGCAGTCTAAAACAAGATTGTCTCTTGGACATCAAGTTATACTTTTTGCATTTCAGATAATCTTGCCTTTCTGAACTACCCCTGAGCATAACATTGTAGAGAAAGCAGTCACTCTGGTGAGAAAAAAAGGAAACAGAAGCATTAAACTTCACTATTGGTGGTAGAACCACTGTTGCAGATTCAGAGTTTAAATTAGAGGATCCATCTGCACTCCCATATGTTTTTTTTTTTTTTTCCTATATGCTTTTTTTTTTTTTTCTTGCAATATACAGTTTACAGAGGTTTGCTGTCATGATTTTTCTTCATGTTTCCTGTTGCTGCCATAGGACAGTACCATTCTGCAAGGGCCTGCAGCAGTGGACATGATAACCAAGAACAGACATTCCTGTTTTTAGCATGGGAAGTCCTGACCTACACGCTACTGGGGCACAGGACATGCCGACAGCGAGCCCACCACTAGTTCTCATGGATTTATATCAAAACCTGCACAGTGACATTTCAGTTTAAGAAAGCGTCAAGGTAGAGAGAAGCCTTGCTGTGGCCATGAAGAAGTAGTGTTTTACTGCCTGTTGTCGGTTACTGGTTTATCACCACTGATGTTGCCCCGCGGCCTTACGTGTCAGTGAGGACAAATGGTGGTCAGCGCTCAGACAGCTAATTCGATGCTAACAGCCAGTGCTGGCAGCAAGGAGGAAACTGCTGCGACCTGGAAGCTCCCAAGGCCCTTGTCAGCTCTGCTGCTAACAGCAACAGCCAAAATGTTCCTAAACTCAGCTTTGCTGGGAAGCTACAGGAGTGTGCTGAGGTCTGCTGTGGCAGGACAGCCAGCTGTGGGACTGCCAGGTAGGGTGTCCTCCTGCTGCTCCCTCCCAGGCCCCAGCCCTCTCCCACACCACACAGTTTTTTTTCAGTATTTGCTTAGAGTCAGAAATATTTGGCAGAACTTGGATTAGGTCAATAAGTTTTAAACAAAAAACTAGACATGAGCTCATGGTCCTGGGCAACCTGCTCTAGGTGGCCCTGCTTGAGCAGGGGACTGGACCAGATGACCTTCAGAGGTCCCTTCCAACCTAAGTGATTCTGTGACTCTGTGAACTCTTAAGTTTTCTGCAATGGAGTTTTTCATTTTCTACCTCATCCATCATTCTCAAGAAATCCCCCAAACTCAGTGCTCCTCTATATGCCTGCCCAAGTGAAATAACCTGATACACTTTTGCCTTAGAAATCAAAAAAAAAAAAAAAAAAAAAAAAAAAAAAAAAGAGGTAGCAAAATGGTGCAGCTTTTGGTCTTCTACCTGAAACAACATAAGACCCTTTCCCAGAAACATCTGGCCCAGGTTGTGGAGTGGTAGTGTGCCAGTGAGAACAGCCTGAATATCTGAAGTTATTCTGCTTTCCATGAAATAATAAGCACTTCACTGGAATCAGGAGACAAAGAGAGCATTGTTCTGACTAAATAGTTAGGTTAACCCCATGGTTTCCATTCTTGGTTCCAAGGGCTTTTCACTGGTTTTACCCTGTGTGAGATGCAAGCACAAATTACATGAACAGAGAGTGCTCAGAGGAGAGATCAGAACCCAGGGATTTCTGTCAGCACCAGTCACTGTGAGATTTCTTCTGATTTTCCTTCCCCTTCTCTCCCAGTGTTTTCTTTTTCTATGTTATGACTGAAGGAAGAAAAATAGTGAAAGCACTAGATTTTTTGGGGGGATGGAGAAGTTCAATTACCATTTTTAAAAATCACTGCTTGGGAGAAAAGCCAAAACAAAAATCATTCTAGCATTTAAAACTTTCTGACCAATTGGACTAGTAATTCATGTATATAAAGAAAATATCTCTATACTTTATAACTTATTGATATCATGGTATTCATTAGCAGAGAAAAAAGCATGTAGCAATGTAATGCATCATTAAGAACATCTTAAAAATGTTCTCATTTGCCAAACAAGGACCACAGGGTTTTTGTGGAGTCTTAAATTTTAGGTCATCCTCCTGAATTTTATTGAGATTTGGGGGAGAAAAAAGAGCAAATGCATATTTCTGTCCTTAGATTTTATTTTCTAATGAGTCATTACTCTCTTTTCCTTAGTGCTTCTTACGAGACTCTACATGAGCTGTATATAATATTATCCTAGCTTATTTATGGATGCATTAAGTATCTTTTAAAGTTCACTGCTTTCTCTTCCCTCCAAGCTACTCAAGCCCTTTTATTACTTTGTTCTTCTGAATCACTAACAATATTTGACTTCACTCTGATCATTATACAAAAGTAGCTATTATATAAAGACAGAGATATGAGTAAATGCTTTCTCTTATTTTCCTGGAATGAAAGCCTCATTAACCAGACTAATTCTGCCTTGGCAACGGTTCATTTTGACCCTGGTCTGGAAATATATAATATTGTATGGAGCAGATCACTGAAACTTGGAGACAAAGTTTTGCTATGTAAGATCCCAGTGGGGTGTCCATCTCAACAGGATTCTCATACCTGCTGAGAGACTCTAACGGGATTCAAAGATAGAAGCAGAGCTGAAAGCTCAGAAAAAAAGTTTCTGTTGTATTTTACCATTGCACACAATGAAATTAGGTGGGAACGAGCTGGCCATGAATAGATTAAGGTTTCCAATTAGTAGAAGGGGTCTGACTGTGAGTGGAAGGGTTCAGAAACAGCATGTTTTGGCAGCAAAACAATCTGACTAGTTTTAAGGAATTTGATAACCACTCAGCAACTGGTAGTAGTGGGGGACTGGGAGGGTTCATCTGCTGCTTTGTTTCTGCTCTCTGGATGCTCTGTGTGGCTATTGAAGAGCAAGTTTCAGCTGACCATGCACACTTGCCTGGTTTGCTGTGATCCCATGTTAATTTTCTGCATGGGGTCAGGTATTGTAGCGACAAAGCTAATGATTATTCTTTTTTTTTTTTTTTTTTTTTTTTTTTTTTTTTTTTTCTTGGTTGCTTGGAGTGCATTTTCAGTTCAATGTCTATTAATATCTTTCAGGAGGCTTGCACTGCTTACAGATCATGTCCTGGACTGAAGTCCAGTGGTCCCCTACTAGGTCTAATTTGTCATGCCTACAACACTCCAGGAACAATGATTTGGCTTCGGAAAGAAAAGTTATTGCATTTTTTTTTTTTATTGTAAAATACCACAGACCCTAAAGCAATATAGTCACTTACCTTCATGCCTAGTTTACAACTTTCACTTGTGTATTAGGTTTACATGGCAAGGTTTTGTTAGCGGGGGTACTGCAGGGGTGGCCTCTGTGAGCAGAGCCCAGCAGCTGCCCCATGTCAGACCAGAGCCAGCTCCAGACGGCTCCAAAAGAGACCCAGCGCTGGCCACAGATGTGCCAGTGAGTGATGCTGGTTGGGCCTCTGGGAGAGCAGATTTAAGGAAGGGGAAAAACAAAGCAAAACAAAACAAAAAAAACCAAACTGTGCAGCAACAGCTGAGAGAGAGGGGTGAGAAGCAGCCCTGCAGACCCCCAGGTCAGTGCAGCAGGAGGGCAGGAGGTGCTTCAGACACCAAGCAGCAGTTCCTCTGTGGCTGGTGGAGAGGCCCCTGGTGGAGCAGGCTGTCCCCCTGCAGCCCATGGCGTGAACAGTGAAATGAAGCTAGCTGGCAGTAGTTCTCTCATGCACGGATTGGGAAAAGCCTCCTGCTTTGTGGATCTGCGTGGAATACTGACTGCTCAGCTTTCTATGATGCTGAGCACAAGGGTAAATGCTTCCAGGATTCAGGTGGATACGAAGCCTATACAAAGGCAGACAGCGAGCACAAAGACAGATCTTGCCTCTTGAATCTTCCAGGGAACATTGAGGTCTGGGAAGAGGGACAAGGATAAAGCCAAACCTCAGCAGGAGTGCTCTGGAGGCTCTGTAGCCTCCTCCCCTCCCGTGCTGTATAGCTGAAGGTTATTGAATGCATGCATTTTGCAACAAATGCTTTCAACTTCTACTCTTTCATCAATAGATGGCACTAGGCAGTTAGCAAGAGCCCTGTTTATGACATTTTTGATCAGTAAGTAGGCTATCTGTTTCAGTGCTCAGTACCATCTACTTATATAGCTTAAGATCATATTTTCACTGATTCTAGTACCCTTTTAAATTTTTCTTACTTATAAAGGACAAAAGATATAACAAGAAGCTGGCACTTCTGATAAAGAGCCTCAGTAGTGCTAGGCATGAAGGCTTTTTTTTTTTTTTTTTTTTTTTTTATTCAGATTGTAGGCATGGTCTGCATTGGTGGTTTTCTCTGAAAAGACTCTGACCCAATCTTCATTTGCTTGTATTTTGTTTACAACCACCATTTCAGTTCAGGCTCCTTATCACTATTCTGAGCTGCAGGGAACATTCAGAGCCTATTGACAGGCTACATTTTCAAGTTTAATGGTGTATCTTGGAAAATACCTTGTGGAAAAGGAGACGGGGAAAGGAAAATGTGATAGCAGGGAGCCCCTCAATTACTGATCCCATGAATAATGTGAATCTATCCCATGTGTCCAGGAGGGTGTGCAGATATAATATCACTAGGTTTCTGAAAAGAGACAGCTACTAAAATCTAACCTGTAACTCTACAGTCTTTTACATCAGGTTGAAGTAGGTAATCCTTCTGCAGCATGTGTCATTCACTCTGTAACTGTGTGTTTGTTAAAGAAAAGCAAGGGGAGAGATGATAAGGTACTTTTAGCTCTTGTAAAAAACATTTATGGACCAGGATTAAGATTTCTTGATGTGATCAAGATAAAGTATATCAAAACCCGAAAAAAGGGCACAATAAGACCAATGGGAGCAAATCCTTCTTTTGTGTGTCTGATACACAAGCCAGAAATGGCTGTTTAGCCTGAGTTAACTTGTCAAGTGTTAATAACCCAGCTGTTTCAGTAGGCTACACATACAGAACCCTGTTAATGATTCACTGCTATTTTATCCATGCAAGCTTGTTTTATACACAAAAATATTAATGCGAACTTAATTTTACTCTTTCCTCAATACCAGTTTAAAACACAGTACTGGGAGTGGCTGCTGCTGTTACATTTTCTGGTGAGGCTGTCTGATATATTTTACTCTCTCTTAGGCAGTCTGATCCAAGCGCTTCAGCCTGACTGCATGTCAGAACATGGGCACAGTGCTGAGCACAAAGGATCCTGGAGTCAAATAATGAGGAACACAATGGAAGGTGTACATTTCACATTTCTGTATTTTGTCATCTGTTGTAGTAAGGCAAGGCATTTTGGTCTGTCTAAATGCATACAGTGCTGGGCAGAGAGAAAAGTCTGCCTGGTCCCAGCAGCTGCTATCTATAGTAGGTGCTAAGGACTGTCCCCATGTTATGATTTAACACTGGTGATGCTCTGGTGCTATTGTGAGTGATGAAGATCAAAAAGACATAGGGAGGTGCCTTCTTTTGCTTATACTTGCGGGAAGTGGCTCCCTTCTTCCTGTATAAGACAAAAACAAAAATACAAACAAACAAACAAAAAACCCTAAGGTCAACAACCTACAACCAACAAACAGCCTTAAGTTTGGAAGGAATATACTTTGCCATAGAAATTAATTGCTTGTAAAAATAGACTCGCAGCACTCATGAATGAAGGAAGAGCTGTAGATGCTATATGTTTAGATGACACTTCTGCCTTTAATTGCGGTGTCTCACAGAATTCTAATCTCAAAATTAATTTAAATTGACTTGGAAAAGGAAACTTGTCATGTAGATTGAAAACTGGCTGGAATACTGTAAACAAAGGATGATAGTAGAGATAAATGTACCCCATCCAAAGGCTAGTAGTGATTCTGAGGACTGATATCATTAAAAAACTTAGTGAATGACCTAAAGTCAGGAGCAAAGGTTATCATTGGCTCTTGGCTGAATCTTATGACTGGAATGGAGAGCCTCCAGGGTTAAAACACAAGGTTGCTCTGCAGCCTGAACTGTAGCAGAGGGCTCATAACAACTCATCTACTCTGCAAATTGAGTACCAGGAGGGTTTTTTATCTTGCGTGTAGCAGTAGGTTACACTGATAGTGTATATATTGCTGAGATGTATAGATGCACAGAATGAATGCAAATGCCCAGACAGACAAAGAAAAAACACAAACAGGAATAAAGATCTAACCCCAAATCTCATAAAAATAAAAGAGGAGATAAGTTTCTTTCCTTTCCTTTCCTTTCCTTTCCTTTCCTTTCCTTTCCTTTCCTTTCCTTTCCTTTCCTTTCCTTTCCTTTCCTTTCCTTTCCTTTCCTTTCCTTTCCTTTCCTTTCCTTTCCTTTCCTTTCCTTTCCTTTCCTTTCCTTGCCTTGCCTTGCCTTGCCTTGCCTTGCCTTGCCTTGCCTTGCCTTGCCTTGCCTTGCCTTGCCTTGCCTTGCCAATAACAAACTCTTCTCCCAGTTCTTTGTCTGAGCAAATGTGGCATTGTGCTGCAAATCCAGAAGCTGAAGCTTGAACTTGACTCTGAAATCATGCCCCAAATATCTTCCCCTAAACCAAGAGATAAGAGGTGATGGGGAAATTCAAGAGGCTGATGGTGGGGCAGCACTAAGCCAGCATGTTCTGTGTTTGCCTGATTCAGAAAAGCCCCCCCAAAACCTTCCTCTCCCTCCCATGCTATCCAAAAAGGTTGAACAAATCCACTATCCAAATGATGAACAAGTCCTGAAATGGTGGCCTCTCTTCTCTTGCTAAATAGATTTACAGATAAGTGCCAATTGTTTCTTTCCTGAATCAAACTCCTTGACACTAAGAGAAGCAGTTGTAGTGGATCTTCTGGGAATTAAATGTATTTACTGCTGATGTTGTTTTTAAAGTAGTTGTTTACAGTGTGTCAGATAGTAAGACTGTGTATGATTCATAGCAAATAGCAGTATGCCAGAACCTTAAACTCTCCTTGCATTGTAATTTGTCTGCTTGCTTGGTTGGAAGGAAGGTGAATATTTAGCTTTCTGTTGTAAATATACTTTATGATTAGCACTCTTTAAACAGAAAATGCAAAATACAGCACAGCAATTTCTGTTAATTTTATATAAACAGAATTAATCAATGCCTTCTGTACTATATTCCCCCTGCATTTATGAACCAAATTGACCATCTATTTCACCATAGAAAGCAGTCACATTTTTTTCTGCTGTGACTTCTTCCTTTTTTTCCTTTTTTTTTTTTTTTTCTCTTTTTTTCTTTTTTTAAAATGTATGATATCAATTCCATTTCAGGAATCTTGACAGACATCTAGGTCATTTTGAAATATGTCCAACCAATTACTTCATTATTTATTGCATAATAACTGCCCAGAAAAACAATACAGGATTCTGCTGTATTTGCCGTGGTGCTGTTGATGTTGTAGAACCTGATTAAACCTGCTAGCATGATGTACACATGACTGGACAGCTACATTGAATTTTATTTCCATCCTTAGAGAAACTGCTTATGCACAGGACCAGCACCTACTTTGGGCAGCTCAGACAAGAGAGACATATACTGTTTTTTCTGTATGTCATTATTCTTACCTAGCATGATGGAGACACATGTACTGAATTGGGCAAACTTACCAGATATTTTTTGTAGAGCTATTCAGTTGCTTCTGAAAACACTATATCCTGAACTTGGGTTGATGATGGTAGAGGTGATCTGGGAAGGTCTGGGAGAGGATATCTGTACTTGCTTCCTGGCATCAAGGGATCAGGAAAGCAGGGAAGGAGTAACCACTCTAGAAATCATAAACCATCCCGCAGAGGAAATCTACTGCATTTACTATACCAGGAGATATGATAGAAACTGTGGATCTTTATCCTGTTCCATGCTGAAAGCCTTTTAAAAGATGTGTATACCTGGCTTGTTATTGGACACAGCTGAGAAGAGAAATGAATAGTGCTCTTGATCATCTTGGTCATCTATCCTCCTACCCCTGAAACACTAACAAACACACACACACGCACATGCACACGCACACGCACACAAACATTCAATTGCTACAGATTATTTTCAAAATCTCTTTGTGTAAATGCCATTCTTACTTTGCAGTCCTGCATGGAAATTCTTGATTTGGCCTTCTGAGGTGAAAATGCCTCCTTGAAATCAGAAAAGGATTTAACTTTTTTTTTTTAAAAAAAAAAAAAAATAATAATATATATATATATATATATTTACTGCAAGTCAAAGCTGAGGATTTTGCTTGAACACAAGAATCCTTGACCTCAAGCCACAAGACACACATCACCACAATAAAAATATCAGGGGTTATGCTGGATCTCAGAATAATGGCCACATTTATCCTAAATGCATACAGTGAAACATCTGTTGTGTCATTTTATTGAATAGCTAGAGTTTTCAGAAGATTCTTTGACCACTTTTTTTTTTTTTTTTTCCTGTTGAAAGAAAAATCAGAAATATATCTTTGAAATTGTTATGTAATACAATAAGGGCTGTACACTTGTTCTTCTGCTATTGCAGTTCTAAATTTTAGAGTAAAGTATTTCTTTTTCATTAAATTAATTTATTTACATGTTTTCTTCTCTTTTCCTCTTCCATCCCAATTATTCTTTTCTTTTCATAATGCTCTTGTTAAGTACTTACAATCCAGCTGTAATCTGTTGCCACAGCATTTGTACAGCTGAAAAGAAAACATTACTGAATTGTCAGCATGTTTTCAGCTTCATTAAAGATGACAACCTGGTAATCAGCTGTACAGGCTGTATTACCCCAGCTACAGGGAAATCTGAGTTATTTTCCTGCCATTAAATCATCCTAAGAGAAACAAGCATGCTCCGGAGTTGAGTTGCTCAGCTCATGCTTTCATGTTTCCTAATAAATCGTTTTGAGAGAATTTGGAATTTGCTTTCACATCTCTCTGTGGAACAAAGACTGCTCCTGAACCACTATTTGAACTACTGGCAGAGTGTCAATGGAGTTGTGATAAGTTTACTGGGGAATACTGGTTTTGGGGTAAGATCTGAACTGCACTTCCACTGAATTTAAGAACTGACCTTTATCAGGGACCACAAGTCCTATTCAAATAGAATCGTCTTTGCATAATTTTGGTTACATTTCATCTACATTTGACTAAATTGTGGTTGTTTGGGAATGTCATGTGCCCACAAGTAGGTAATTCTTTTTTTCTATGATTCCACCACTATGGAGCATAATATTTTCTAGAGAAATATTTTGAAAAAGTGCAGAGACTTAAACTGAAACAACAAGTGAAAAGCAGTGCAGTCAAGAGGGAAGTAAAACTGGAGAATGACAATAACATAAGGTGACATCTAACATGAGACAGAAGATAGGCTTTAATTTTTTTCCTTAAAAAAAGAAGAATCTAACCTAGATGTTAATGACTAAACCTTTAGAACTAGAACAGAAGTATTTTAGGAAGAGTTTAGTTAAATAAGTGATCTGATGTCAAGTTTGGGAATGTCCATACAAAACTTAAGGGTTATGGTGGAAGAACATACAGAGCTAAGTAGAGAAAAGAAATCAAGACAAGTGTTGTTGACAGAGCACAGCTGAACCATGGGAAAAGAGACCAATTGCTTGTCAGATACAGGAAAGGTGATATTTTCTATATCTATGTCTGTATCTTATTTCTATAGAAAATAGAAAGGAAATAATCTGAAAGTGATGGAAAGAGACGCCTTGGAACAATTTAAGAGATAGAGTCAAAGAGATATGCAAAAGAAGTGGTTCTCAAGTATCAGGTGAATTTAAATGGGAAAATATGTATAGAAGGAACAAAGTGACAACAGCTGCTGTAGTCAGATGAAACATCTCTAAGAGAAAAAAGAGAGCAGTTTCAGACAGGGGAAGTCACAGTGGGCATGAATATATGAACACAGGAAGACAGAAAGGAACTAAACTTGCTAAGTCATAGACATCATTCATGACATATATATGATGGCGAGGTGTATATGCTGTACACAATGCATATGAGAGAAAAAAAGAACACTGTGAAGATAACATCAAGATATGAAAAGCAATTGAAGGAAAGCATGTGACAGAGCATAATCACATGAAGCATGTAGTGTCTGCCAGACCACATCACTCAAAGAAAAATGCCCCCAAGTATGGCTTCATGCCAAACAGCTGATGTTCCAAGACCAGATAAATTTGCTGTTGGCGAGGGGCCTAAAATTTCCTTCCGATCAAAACTCCCCAGGCAAGAGGCATGCAAATTCACTGTGTCAACAGCAAGCATCTGACACACTGTTCATGTGCTGTACAGTGGCGGTACATCCACTGACTGTCCAGATTTGCAGTGCATGTGCAGATCAATCAGAAAGAACATGCCCAGTTGTTTTAATGGACTTCAGTTATGTTGGACTTGTTCTAAGGAGGAGACAAAGCTACCCTGTGTGTGGACAGTGGCCATTTGTCTAGGATTTTGGGACACCTGCCAGCCCAAACTCATCCCTTTCTGAAAGGTGGAAAAGTCAACAGAGGAAGAAAGCTGTGCCCATGTTGTCAGATAAGAATTACCAAGAAGTGTGTATGAGGAAAGCACTCTGCACAACATGGTATATAGGCACAGAGAAAAATACAGTCCAGGTCCTTGCACAGCAGTGATTAACGAAAGGACAGATATGTTCACTTTTGCTCCAATGCAGTACAAGAAAATGTGCTTATGCCACGTTTATGTTAGCCATGGTTTGCCAGAATAGACAGAACAACTCAGTGTTGGGTCCAAGCCACAATATTCATATGGTTTATCAGCAAGATTGTTAGAGTCATAGAGGCATACTGAAGAAATGCAGGTTTAGATGTAAGTACATGGAAAAATACTGTAATCTTGAAGCCTGTGTGACAGCCCTGACAGCAGAGTTACTTGTGAGAATGTTTGCCTTAACATCAGGAAGCCTGATATCAGTTTGATTGTCTATGGAGTCATCTTTCAGCAGAGAAGATTGAGAAATCTTTTATTGGTGTGTTTAAAGGATACCTGATGTCTCCCAGACTCCAAGGACTTGGCTTCCTCCAAACACAGTGCAAATAGCACCCGTACCATGATGACTGCCACCACTGACAGAGAGCAGTGTGGGAAAGGAGCAACAACATATCACTGAGTATAGCTGAAAAAAGGGGAAATCCCAGTGGCAGAGATTACCAACATAGCATGGGCTCTCTACCAAAATCAATTACCAAAACTAAAGAGAGTCTCTGCTGAGCCTGAGCTACCTTGCATCTCCCACTCGTCTCCCTCTCTCTGCTGATTATGTGATCACACAGGACATGACCCTTGGGAAGGGTCTCATGTCTTCTTCCTCTCTATAGCACAGCTATAGCCGATATATAAAGCTATAGTCTATCTGTCCTAGAGGGCATCACTTGCAGGCCCTCTTCAGCAACTCCAATCTGCATCTGGACACTGTGTCAGATTGGACCATGACAAAGTCAAAGTCTGAACTGTGTGTCTAGAACACAGGTTTTCCAGAATACGCTTTCTGGTATATTCATACAGCATTTGCTCAAGTCCAGAAAGGGTATAGTGAAATATTACAGGGAGTACAAGTCCTTGCTGTTGGCAATCTAATGTACAGAGACACTCAGCAAAAACCTAATAGCACTACTCCTAAGACGGAGTGTCATCTTAAACTGAATCATAGCAAAATAAAAATTGTTGTGTGAGTTACTTTGAGCATACCTTGGGAAAAAATACCTCTGATCCTGTTCAAACAAAGTGAAAGCCATAAAGCATTTTGAAACCAAGTTCTTGGTGGAAAAATCAAAATCTATAGTAATTGTGATGGTTTACCTAGCATAGATAAATACAGATCTCTGCTACGAAATGCTAAGTAAGAAATGGAAAGGATTTTATTGGGAAAATTTGATGAGAACTTTGAGAACACTGCACCTGTATCATTTTTAAACAACAATAAATGGCAAGAATAAATAGCAGCAACAAATTCCTAGGATATGTTCCAGGGTATGTTCTTAGAAATTCTGGTCACAACACTGAAAACATAGATATCCCATAAAGAGTGGATGATGCAGAATTTTTTGGGAGACACTTGGGGGCATAAAGAATAAGAACGTAGAACTACCAAAGAAAAATTATACTGAAACAGAAAAGAATTTACCACTGTCACTGGCTGTCAGTACATACAGTTCAGTATACTTGAACAGATCACAAACCTTAGGGGATATACTTGACAAATCCTAAGTTTCTGCACCATCTAGACATCACACATGGTCATAAACCTACAAAGGTATGACTTCAAAGTGAAAGACAAGCCCAGAAGAGAAATTTCTTTAGCAAGATGTACTGGTGTCTGCAAGAAAAGGAGCAGAAATTCTGAGAAAAATAGAGAGCATCAATGTGATGAATCTTTTAAAATAGTAGGTCAGGATGGCTTGCCCAAAGCAAGTTCTCCTGGCCTATCAGGACTTCTGGAGTGAAAAAAAAAAACACCACACAAAGCTAACCTGGAAAATGAAAGGAAAGAAAGCAGTGACACTGGAGAAAACTCCTTCCAGGCATCTAAAAAGATTTATGAATCTGACAATGATGTTATGGGAAGTCTGAGGATCAAACATATTTCATTGGTCCCAGATGTGTGTAAAAGACTAGATATGTTCAGGACATGATGATGTTTTGTGTATTTTTCTTTCATAAGGCAATAAAAACTCTATGGCAACGTCTGAAATATTTGAATAAACTAATATGCATTAATGAATTAATAGATACTTCCATTAGAGAACTGCTAAAGGCAGAAACAGAAGTTCTTATACTCACAGATGATGTATTTTAGAGAACCTAGAAGCAATGGGTAGGTGATAAAGGATGCCCTTAACCTGATACTAGATTATCATCATAAAAATATTTTTTAAGTAGGTCCAATAGGCAATGCATCACTTAGCTTTCAACTTACTGACACAAAGACAATTTTCACCAACCAAAGCAACAGTAATGTGTTCACTTCACACAATGAAGCACAAGACACATTTGAAAAATTTCAAAGCACTGGCATTTCATTTATGTGCACACATGCAGTCAGCGCCTGTACCGCCAATTGTCCCATGAGCTACTGGAGGTGCACACAAATCAGCAAACAGGTTCTGGTACTGTTCCAGGTGGTCAAGAGGGCTACATCTTTGTTTATTAAGCTGCTAAAATGCACCTCTGGAGTCAAACATTTCTTCTTCACATACCCTATCAAAGAGACAACTAAAAGCTGTGACCCCTGTGAAAAGAGTGTCTTTTCCTTCCCAAAGCTTCACACCAGGGTGCATTAAAATTGATGAATGAACAGAGGAGAAAAGTAGAAATACTATTCATTATACAAATACCAGTATACAAAATCCCTTCCAAAACAAGATTATAAGGGTCAGTGCAACTCTAGTGACATAACTGAATATCCCAGGCTGGATGTTAGAAAGCCAAAGGAGGGGCTTTTCTCTGGGTGAGTTCACAGATGCTTAGGAGCTGCTCTTATCAGTTTGAGCACAGCAGTTGATGTCCACACAAACCCTATGAGATTCAGAAGGTGATTTCCAGCAAGACACTGACCTCTGGGATGCAATAAGCAACCCAACTAATGGTCTACATCCTCCATGGCTGACCTAGTGGCAATACATACAAATGCACGGAACAGACCTTGTTATGTATGTAGGTGAAAAGACAGACCTTAAAACCCAAGGCATCTACTGAGATGCCTCCCCTTTGTGGCTTAACCATATTCCTTCCTACCATTCTACCCCTGGCTCCAACCTTGAGATTTCCTTGAGCTTCATCTGGCCTTTAAAAGCACAAAATGGTTGTTCATAAGCTCCAAAGATGCATAAGTTTACAGCATGAGATGTTTACTGTACAAAACAAACTTAAATGTCACATCCCATGTCTAGACTTACCTTACCTGTAGAAGGGGTGAAATTCACTTTCACATCTACTGAGAGGAAAATTGTGTCCACCTGCATCTGGGTAAGCAGTGCTTGTAAAAACTTGCACTCTTTCTTGACATGAAATATACTCACTTGGCTCTCCACCTGCCCTAAAGCTCCTTTGTTCTGCAAGGATTTTCTTCTTTTCACATACATATCTCCTTTCTAGCACTTGTCTTTCTTGCCTGTAGATGTTGATGACCTTCCAATTCCCTTCTCAAGAAGTGAAACAGCATCAGCCACCTCCTCCATGTGCCCAAAGGAATTCAACCTACACAGGAGCTACAGCTCTAACAGCTCACTGTGTTACCGTCCTCCAAATCTCACAGACAGGATTTAGGGTACTGCCTATTCCAAATGCCTGACTGTCTTAAAGCTTGCATCATTTCCCACCACAAGTTGTACATTCAAAGCAAATACTTAGTTGTATTCTGACTGGAATTTTCTATAAGGAGTGATTCTGCTCAAGTGCATTTAGAATTTAAATGCTTAAACTCATGTAAAAGATAAGTATATAGACCCTGAGGTTGTAAGAAGGGTCACACTAGTCTTATATAAAAAGCTCTATTTACTGGCTGCCAAGGATGTTTACTGCTGGCCACCAAGAAAACATTTCACTGAATCATGGAAGGGCTGAAAGGCATCTCTGGAGATGAGCAGGACATGAGCACATAGAGCATGCTGCCCTGGATGAGTCTGTGTGGGTTTCTGAAGCACCCTTGCATATTCAAAATTTACATTATGACAGACAGCATTTCATTAGCAAGGAACTTTAGAGCTGGTATCACAATTTTCAATTAATTACCAAAATTACAAATCACAGGATGAAGGAAGGGGTGCATCTCAGTTCAAGGGATTCTTTGCGGATTTTTTACATCAGCTCAGGATTTTATTTAGAAAGGTAATACCCAAGAGATGTGATCTGTCTAAGGAATTAGGCCCTAATTCTGATAAGTGTGAAATTGTCATGTCAGCTTTGCCAGCTGAGCAAAACAGACAACATGGCCCGAGACTCAGCTGACACATGAGGCAGTTTTAAGGTGTTTTGTCATTTCATTTCTTTGTACTCACTTCCAAAGCCAATAAATAATTCCTTCACTTTTCTTCACCTTTTCTAGAGTAAATACATTTTCTTCAACGTTATGTTTTCTTCCCCTTTGTGAGTTACTTCAGGCTAGTCTGATAAATGTTAAATATTTTACTTTTCAGTGTAGGAAAGATCCCTGGGAGATTCCAGTCACATCCAGGACACTTTGCTAACAGAGAAGAACTGTCATTGTGGGCTGCCAAGCTGGTGGTTAGAAATATCCCTTCCTATCAGCCAAAGGCAGGGAGCAAGTAGCAGGGAGGCACAGAGGAGGCCTGAGACCTGAGCATCATACCAACTTTGGCACCTAACGTTATTCTTGTTTGACAGCGTGACTCACTAGTGTGACTCAGACCTGCAAACCCACCATGGATGTGTGAAGGAACACTTTGTCAGAGAGTCATTTCCTCAGTGACAGTTACACTAATGCCCCAGAGTCCCAAGTTCTGCAGTGAGACTCTCCACATGCCTGTGCAATATGTGGTAAAGCAGTTAATCCATAGGAATGTGAGGACTGGCATCTGCAGATTTCACATTTATGGCACAGTGTGACAGAAAACAATTGTTTTACAGAAATTCATGATGTTAGTTTTTTTGTAACACTATTTTTTTTTTTTTTTTAGGAATGCAAACCCAGTTTACACCTCAATAGTGTTGCTTGGTTGCATGTGACAAACCTGAATTACTAATAGCAGAATGTTTTAAAAATCTTTATTAATTTGAAAGCCTGTGCATTTATTTCAGGCTAGTTTGATCCTAGGTCACAGTTGGCAGAAACCAATGCAATAGGAAGGATAGTCAAGATGTCAGCTGTCACAGCAAATGGGATCTGGAAGAAGACTTTTGTTCTGACCCTGTCATTGAATGGTTTGATAATTTGTTTCCATTCTTTCCAGTGCAGTTAAGACCCAAGTCTGATACTAACCCAGGTGGAAGTTAGGGTGATGTGAAAATAAGAGAAAATATTTCAGACTCCTAGTCCACGCAGCTATTAAAACAGTACCTCATATTAAATTGTACCTGCTACTTGGAAAAATAAAATTCTATATATGCAGCAAAAATGTTGGATGCTTCTGAAGCTATTGTTTCAAATTCTGATTATATGAAGGTTGGCAAGTATTATATGAAAAAGGAAATAAACTCCTTCTGTTTTGAAAGCCATTTAAGCTCACCAGCTTCTGTTTGAACTGCATGTACTACACCATGACTTGTGTAAGCACTGCCTGATACTTTGCAATGATCTTCTCCAGGACACCAGAGTACAAATACCATGAACACATACATACACATGGCATGCCCCTAGCCTTATGTCCCATTGCCAAGGCTTTGGGTAATCCAGCTCTTCTCTCAAATTTTCTCTCTTGAACAGAAAGTGTCACCAGCAAGCCACACAATGTGCCAGTAGCATTTCTACAGATAGCTGCACACAAAAGCTAAAGCCTGATGGTTACCATGGGATTCTCTCATTAAGCTTCTACTGAATATACTGCATTCTTCACCGTCTGCTAATCTCTGCTACTCTGTTTTGCCTTTGTAATTCTGTGCCCTCTGTGCAAGGGTGTTAATTGTACTGAATTGCAGCAAGGGCAAAAGAGCTGTTGTGCTTTGGCATTCAACAGTGAGATTCCATGGTCTCATTGGGTGTGAAAAATCCCTGCTTTCAAAACGTTGACAAATAGGCATTGATGTGTTTTTTGGAGTAAAAAAAAAAAAAAAAAAAAAAAAATTAAATCAGCTACTGCACCTGTTGTTATTTATGAATAACAAAAAATACCATCAAAATAAGTGTAGCCATCAGGTTGAGGGACACAATTCTCCTTCTCTACTTCACTCTCATGACACCCTCCCAAAACAATATATTCAGCTCTGGAGCCCTCCTGCACAAGAAAGGCATGGACCTATTAGAACGAGTCCAGAGGAGGGCCACAAGGATGATCAGAGGGCCAGAGCACCTCTCCTATAAAGACAGGCTGAAGGAGTCGGGGTTGTTCAGCCTAGAGAAGAGAAGACACTGGGGAGACCTCATTGTGGCCTTCCAGTGCCTAAAGGGAGCCTACAGAAAAACTGGGGAGGGACTCTTTGTCAGGGAGTATAGTGATAAGACACAGGGGAATGGCTTTAAACTAAAAGAGGGGAGATTTCAACTTAGATATAAGGAAGAAATTCTTCACTATGAGGGCAGTGATAACACTGGCACAGGCTGCCCAGAGAAGCTGTAGATGCCCCATCCCTGGAGGTGTTCAAGGCCAGGCTGGATGTGGCTTTGGGCACCCTGCTCTGGTGGGAGGTCTCCCTGCCCATGGCAGGAGGGGTGGAACTGGATGAGATTTAAGGTCTTTTCCGACCCAAACCATTATGTCATCATACAAGCATTTAAGGCTGGAAAAGACCTCCAAGGTCATATGATCCAAGCATCTCCCTACCACCACTGTCACCCACTAAACCATATCCCTAAGCACCAGGTCCAACCTTTCCTTAAACATCCACAGGGACAGTGATTCCACCACTTCCCTGGGCAACCTGTTCCAATGCCTGGCTGCTCTTTCTGATAAGAAAGTCCTCCTAACTTTCAACCTGAAAACCTATGATTCTCTGATTCTGTGAATAGCAATAAAAAACTTTGAAGAAAAAGGGTACGTTTTCTGACTTGCTGAATGCTGGGCCATGTTCTTGTTTTCAGCAGGATCCCTTTGTACTCTTGTAGCCAAGCAAGGCAGCCTTCAGACAGATATATTTTACAGTCCCACTCCCTTTGAGACCCACTTAGGCTTCCAGAGAGGTCACAGTAATGAAGGTATGTTAGGTTACTATTTCACATGAAGCAGTCCTTTCTATTTTATATATATGTGTGCTGCACACCCAGACTGTGGGACAAGGCAGGCTCCCTGGGGAAGGCTTGGCTCTGCAGGAATGTTAACTGTGCACTGACATCTTAGCAGAAGGATTTCTGTCCTCTTGGGTCGTCCACAGAGTAGGATATAACTGGCTGTACCAAAACCCCAGGGAGACAAGCGTGTCATCTTAACACACACCCTGCTTTACTGAAGCCAGTAGTACTAAGAAGGATTTATTTTACACCTGCTTCCTCAGGTAAAGGAGCCTGAGTGACAGATACTTTCCATGCTCCAGATATGTCAGGAAAAAGGCCAGTGGTCAGGCTGCTCCCTGCCGGCGGCTGTGGCCCTTTCCAGCTGCTTGCCTGTCTGGGCTGCCTGTGTAAGGCTGGCGCTGCTGTGCTATGGCTCCACGTCTCTGAGCCTGAGGCAGGTTTTGGAAAGCTGGGGAGGGAATTACAGCAACTCACTGTTGGCACATTTCTGTTAATGCATTTGCTTGCTTTCTTCAGGATCTTACAAAAATTAACAGTGAAATAGGATAACTGACAAGATCTTAGTTATAATTAGCAGCAGCTTCCCTTCTGACATGCAGGAAGGGCTCGCAACATTTTTCTTAAGGCAGAGTTGTTATGTTGTGTTCCACAGAGGTACTTTAAAGAATAACTTTTGTGGCATAAAGCCTCTCCCACTTGTTTGGGACAGATGGGAGAGGAAGGGATTCTGAAGTGTTGGAGTTAGAGGGTAACGAAGTATTGTGCAAACTGTCGCAGTGTGTAGGCTGTTGCAGATCAGAGTTATTTTTGTTATTACTGGCATGCGTCATTACATCAGGAGCTGAAATAAAAGTCACTGGTTGCAAAAGAAAAATATCACTGCAGATGTGGATGAAATTTCTAATTCTCTCTCCCTGCAAGCTGTGATAAATCTCAGGGACATTAACAGCACGTAAGACATGGAGAACCCTGAAAACTTGAGGGCTGAATCAAATTAATGCTTTTCTGTAGCCTGATGTGTGAATTGTACCAGTCCACAGGGTCTAATCATAAAGAGCAATAGTTTTCAAAGGTCTTTGTGCTTCATTTCAAAGGAATTAAAAAATGAAAATAAGCATTTACTGGGGCTTTCAATAAAGGCCCAAGAAGCCAACTGCCCAAGAAGAGTTGAAGACCCACTGACTTTCAGTGAGACCAGAGGTCTGTTTTGAGGTTAACTCTCCTCACTGACATTACAGGAATAAAGTACCCGAAGGGATGGCGTGGACTGTGGAATCCAATTCTTTAAATCTGCGAGCAACCTTGTAGTGCTTTAGAAGGTTATTTGAGAGTGGTTGAGAAGGTCCCTGAGGGACCCTTCCCCACCCAGATTTCCCTGGAAACTCCTTTGGTTTTATGTGCCAGAACATAGATCTGGCATCAGTGCCAGATCCTTCAAGGATCTACCTGATCTCTCTTTCCAGGCTCAGCTATGGACAATAAAGATTAAAAATGAAGTGCAGAAAAGGAATAAAAAAAAAAGGAGTGATGAACTTCCATTTCACAAATCTGGAGAAGTCTCTTGTGAAAGCAAAGATGATAGGAATGGAATATAATCTGGGGGAGATGATCTGAGGGAATTAATGGTCAACTGAGTTAAACAGAATTTGACGACATAAGTTAAACAGAGATTCTAAAATAATAGATAACTAAAGAAAATAAGTATATCAATAAGCAGTAATAAAAGTAATAAAACACTGGATAGCTATGCATGTTAATCAAGATGTCTTCACACCCATAAAAGAGGCTTAAATAAATTCAAATTCAAACTGTGACATTGGTCATCTAAGGCTTAATTTTCAGATGTACACCTTGCTATAGCTTTCCTATTGCAAATGTTTTGTAGTGTTAAAACTCTCTCCTTTAATTGAACTAACTTCTTAGCAAGTGCAATGTCTCCCAGGAGCAAGGCAAGATGGAGTTTTGACTCCTCAGATACAAGAGCTGGAGCCAGGCAAAAGTCTGAGTGCTTCTCCTCCAAGAAAGGAATGATTTGGTTAAAAAATATACCTGAGAAGAGATTCCTGCAGTTCCAGACTTGCTGCTTCTGCCTGTCCAGGATTCCTGTGTGGGACAGCTGGTGACTTCTGTGAACCACAGGTACTTCAGTGCAGAGGATGCTGGAGCCCAAGCAGGAGCAGAGCAGGGAGCAGGGAGGTGGATCTTGCTGTCCTTCCTGTCTATCCCTGCTTGAAGGGCGTCTCCACTCCATGAGTGACTAGAAATGTCCCTGCTCATTTGACTGAGTTCTACTGATACCCTGGATGCTTTGCCACTAATGACACAAAGATCATCCTTAATTTTAATTAGTGTATCTCCAAGGTTCAGTTTAACTACCCAAAATGCAAATTGGAGCCAAGACTGTCATGGTACAAGTCTCAAGTGTCCAGGTTTGAGAAAGACAAGCCTGACAGAAGAGGTGTGAGGAAGAAATGCTACCTTCTTCTATATTTCCTTTCACTGAGCCAGATACAGTTATAGACATCAGTTTGGAAAGGAAGCAGCTGTCAGGGTGGAGGTCTCACTTGGAGACAGTTTTATTAGGAATTACATTTCAGACCATGAATTAATGAAAGAGAGGCACAGGAGAAATTCTAAGTGATGTTTTTGGCAAAAGTATTAGATATCCACAAGGACTGGATATTATTAAACTGCCTTTTGATGTTGTTCTTTATCTTTCTATGTGCAAAATTTTCCCTGCTGCTGAATTAGTTTGCTCAATGGAAAACTTATAAAGTCTGAAGAGCTTTGCACAATTGAGCAAGTAGCTAGAAGGACATAAAATACTTTGACTGAAAATTGTAGGTTACAACTGATATTTAACATTTATTTATAAAGTGAAGAGAGGCCATGTAGCAGATTTCCATTATCACATTGGCCAAATAGCTATGCAAATATCTTTTGATTCCTCCTTAATACTCATGTTTTGAAGAAAGTCTCCCAGGGTGCTAATCCCCTGGAGTGATACTCATTCACATGAAATGAAATACACAGAAGAGTGGGGATGATTTTTACTTGTGTAGATAATGATAGGACAAGGGGGAATGGTTTTAAACTGAAAGAGAGGAGATTTAAATTGGATGTTAGGAAGAAGTTCTTTAAACAGAGGGTGGTGATGCACTGGCACAGGTTGCCCAGAGAAGCTGTGGATGCCCCATCCCTGGAGGTGCTCAAGACCAGGCTGAATGGGGCTTTGGGCAACCTGGTCTGGTGGGAGGTGTCCCTGTCAATGGCAGGGAGTTGAAACTGGATGGTCTTTAAAGTCCCTTCCAACCCAAACCATTCTATGATTCTGTGATATGATAGATAGATTTTACTGGCATGAAAATGGCAATAAGCAAATCACATAGGTCAGCACAAATGACTATAGATAATATTTTTATTTTATTTTATTTTATTTTATTTTATTTTATTTTATTTTATTTTATTTTATTTTATTTTATTTTATTTTATTTTTATCTTATCTTATTTTTATTTTATTATATATATATATTTATGACTTGACCATGCATTTTGCAAATGCCGAGTATGAAATATGAAAAAATGAAAATAGAGCCATATAAGAACTATTGGGGTAATTTCTGTTAAAACAAATTTTTGTTTTTCAAGCAAAGCAAATACTTGGGCACCATTAAGGGGCAAAAGTGAGATCTTCTGTTGTCACTGAAACAAGCAGTAAAATTCCTACTGATCTTAATGGAGCTGGGTTCACTACAGAAGTTAATTCTGTTTCCCCCAGGACAGCAAGCAACAGTTTTGCATTTTTTGGTGATGATGGAAATATTTTCAGAGAGAAACAAATATAGCTTAAATGAGAGGTGAGTCACAGAACAAGAGAATATCTGAGGCTGGAAGGGACCTCTGGAGGTCATATGGCCCACTCCCCTGCTGAAGCAGGGACCCCTAGAACAGGTTCTCCAGTCCAGACAGGATCTGATTATCTTCAAGGAGGGAGACTCCACAACATCTTTGGGCAACCTGTGCCAGGGCTTAGTTGGATGATTCAGTAAAACATTTTCTTCTCACATTTATGCAAAATTTCCTATATTTCAGTTTGTGTCTATTGCCCCTTGCCCTTGCACTGGGCACCACTGTGAAGAGTCTAGCTCCATCTGTCTGTAATAAAAGAGACCTGGGGATAGAGCTAAATATTTTGTATCTAAGACTACAGCTCAGTTTATTTTAATGGGTGCAATTTCAAACTTGATAGGAAGAAGGAAATAATTTTAAACTGTTGATGGGAAAAAAATAAATCAAAGCTAATAACAAGTATTCTAGCAATTATTTGCAACATTGGAAACAAGCCCAACAGAACAAAATGGTAGGCAGAGGAAAATGGCCATAGATGCAAATGGTATTGACCATATATTATATGGCTCTCTGAGATCATTGTCTGTGTGTTACTGTGACCTAGAATGTGACCATGTTTCGCCTTTCTCAATCCCAGGTCCTCTCTGCAGACAGAAGGAGTTGCATAGCATCATCATTCATGCCGTACAGGTACCATTACTCCTTTAAGTCAGCTTGGAGTATGTGGCATAGGGTTCATCCCCTTGGTCATATTGGCATGGTTTTCCCTGTCTTCTTAAACTTGTTTATGGCAGTCCCAACCATTACCTTTAGACCACAAACTTTTGGCTGTAATCAGACCTATACTGTGATTTCACTCTGCTAACATCTTCAATAAATTTCAGATTAGGTAATTTCATTTTTATTGCCACCATCCCTCTGGTGTCCTCCAGTCTAATAGATAGTGGGAGTTTTCTAAATTGGTGAGGGAAGATCCTCAGATGGTGTGGACTGCCATGACTCTTGACACTGGGGCTTTTCTTGAGAAGTTGTTCCTAGTCTCTTAAAAGTGGTGTTGGAATTTGGCAGGTGTTAAGGATACCTGAATATCACACCCATGCTGTATGTATGTATTGAATGAGTACATGAAAAATATTGTTTTTGATTTAAGGGTTAAGTATTCCTGATAGTTGAAAAGAAATCACAAAAGAAAAATTAAAATAGATATGGCAGGTTCAAAATTCCTCCAAATATTCTTCCAAATGAAACTCTACACTTTCAGGTGGGGTGTCCTTTCTGTTTCAGTTCTTCACCCTTCACAGACCTCTTACCTGCCCAGCATCCACCATTTAGTAATATGCAAAATGATCTAGTTTGACCATTTCCATGCATTTCCTTTGAAGCACACATGATGACAATATTTAAATAATAATAAAAAAAAAGTCTATGAAAAAACATAATGTAAATTCTGACATTCTTTGTACAATCCTTACATTGCCTTTCTGGGTTTGAACTATAAAAAAGATCAAATCCAAAATGAAACAATTATTTTATATAGTGTCAACAGTGTTCAATATATTTTTCATAGTAAGATACTGTCTGAAGTTCAAGCAGGTACCCACATGTCATGCTAGACAAGACCTTACATTCCTGTCATGTGGAGCAGACACTGAAAGCAGCAATTAAATGGAGTACATATCTTTAAATTAATTATAGATGGTTAGTGTTTCTCAGGACCTGAGGGAAATAAACAAAAGTTTTTGGCTGCTGGAAGCTCCGAGTATATTGCTTTAAATCAGTAAATGTGGACAATTTCCATGCATAACATGCCACATATTGGCATGAAAATATTTGTCAGAAATTGATGAATGAAACAAGAAGAATAATGAAGAAAAATGACAGTACACATACCCTCCAGAGAGGAAAATAAACAATGTAAGTGTTTGGTAAATAAATCCCTGCAGAACTCTTAGAAATGACTTACTGATTAATTGAATCAATCCATCAACCTTTTGTGATGGCATCAATTTGCAGTCCCTTCGATGTTGTTCTTCCATAGCTGCTGCTGTAGATGCCTTTAAAACGTAGGATTTGATATAATGCATCTATATGGAGCTATCATAAATTAATTGGCTACTCTAGTGATACATAATTGGCTGACTCATTTACTCTACTTTTATATGCACATGCATAAACTAGACATATAGCCTTATAATTGTACAGAGTGAGACTGTCAGATCATTGAGATCATACTTTCCTTCCTTCCTTCCTTCCTTCCTTCCTTCCTTCCTTCCTTCCTTCCTTCCTTCCTTCCTTCCTTCCTTCCTTCCTTCCTTCCTTCCTTCCTTCTTTCCTTCTAAACTGAAAGTCTCATTTACTTTATGTAATATGCAAGCTCTTTGCAGAAAGTACTATCTTATTTTTTGTGTTTATACATTGCACCATGCTTGTACATCCAGTGAGTATCAGTAATTGTAATTTTTATATAAATAATGCCTATCTGAAAAATAAATACTCAGGACTTTGAATCCCTTGAGAAGGAGGATAGAAAAAGCTAAAAATAGAAAAGGGGAGAGACTGTGTATGTGTTTTTGTGTCTCCACCATGAAATATACTCAGATAATATTTATATATTTATATTACTGAGAGAGATGAGCCAAAATTTAGCACAAATGCACGTAGATGCATTGAGAATCAATGCAATTGTGCATATTTATATGTTCTCGTAGGAACAAAGAGTTTCCTTCTGAACACCTGCATGCACAGAAACCAACCATCCAAATATTTGCAAGAGGAAAAAAATCTGAGACAAATTCAGAGACTGAAATGTGAATCTGATTCAGTCAGTGTTCATAAAGACATTTTCTATGAATTCATTCCTAGTTCACCTGTGTCTTTTTCAATGCTAGATATTTATGACTCTCTTTGTACTCACTGAACTATAGCTTTAGCAAATGCAATTGCACATTTGAAAATGATTCTTACTAGGGCTAGCTGAATCTCGTGGCTTCTGTACCTGTCAACCTTTACAGCTGTATTACATGTCTCACTATATCTGGGGCCTTTGGAGGATGTATGTAACCATTTTGCTTTCTGTTCTTCCAATTTTGCACATATCCACAATGACACCATCCTCCATTATTGTCATTGCTGTCGTTATGTGAGGAGTTTGAAACAATCAAAGTGACAAAGAGCAGTATATACTTGAAGTAGGGGATTTGTGGATGTATTCAGGCAGAGTAGGGAAGTGAGAAAGGGTCAAGAAGAAGGTGGTGAGAGGGAGAAAGAAAAGAAAGGTATCAAATAAGGGTGATTTGAAAATGTATGGGAGGACAGAAGACTGTTGAAGAGCACAAGTTGAATGTAAACATGCTTTTTCATGTTTAGCTCCATATGACTTGTCTGCCAGCAGGACGAAGGCAAAGCTAGGAAAGTAGATAGGTAAGAGGTGGTAGAAAAATTCTCTTCTACTGCTGAATGTAGAAGTCTGACCTTTGTCTGGGAGGTTTAATTGTGAATGAGATAAGGCCACAAGCAATTTTTTGAACGTTCGATTTTTTGCAGCGTTATTCCTATCCAAGATATGTCCTGAGAGCTAAGTATTCTACACAATATAGAAAAGAAAAGAAAAATGCTTTGATTAGACCAGAAGAAAAAACCCTTCAGTGATGTCAGCAAGATTTGGAAGTAGCTTTAAAAGACACTGTCTTGGTCTCTAAAGATAAAGGAAGAGTACATTTTAAAAGAGCCCACTTTTGTACACGTGGAGGAAAATGCATAATGAATGCATGCATGACACTACTTAGAGCTCCACATTCGGTAAAATATCTTTCTCCCAGCAGCTATGCGAAAGCCACAAAGCCAACTGGCTGCAATTGTTTCTCCTGGTGAATGTCTGAACAGAGGTGCTTGCCAGGACACAAGACTAAACAGAGCTGATTCCTCTGGTCCACGGGGGATGAAGTGTATTAGCCAATACATGAAGGAAGCACCTTTCACTTATTTTGTGTTGTGACACTTCTATATGAGAATGAATAACTGCAGTCTAAAGGGTGGTTTCTTTTATGCATGGTAATTACATTTAATTTTGCACATAGCTTGGAGCAGATTGATTAGAAAAACATCTGATCTGCACCCTTCTCTAAGGAACAGTGGACACAAAACTGTCTGCAATACTTCTATGTATTGGTTCTTAAACAAAATTTTGATCAACTTTAGTGTCTGTCTCCAATACACATACACTGTAAAGTAGCCAGATTTAGATTAGCTAGAATACAAACTCTAGATTAGCTAGAACACAAACTGAGAAAGCTTATCAATTTCATCTCAGTTAAGTTGAGGAAACACATCAGAACAAAGATAGAAATAAAGAGAAAGAAGAGAAGAAGGAGAGAGAAAGAAATACACATAGTCTATTTACGGAACTTCCCATCTTTGAATGGAAATTCAGATTTGGATTTGGATGGAATTTACTCAGAGTTGTCCTCCGAGTAATTGCATTTAAAAAGAAAACAGAGAACTGGAAATAAAAATATTACAAACTGGAAGGCTTCATGCAGTGTGGAGTTTTGTTTTGCCTACTATCAGTGTGTTCAAATAGAGGGTGAGAGTGCAAATGATAAAAACCTTCAGAGACTGAGTTAACAACCACTCCTTTCTGGAGACATCCACAAATCAATACGCTTTGCATCAGCCTTTTTCAAAATGCTGTACAACATCCAAGTATTGCAACCAGTACTTAAATTAAGCAAGTGGAGCCCAACCCTTTTCTCCTTACCTGACTGAAAAATATCACTTGCACTATAATTATAGCATAAAAAATCCTAAAGGCAATAATTACTGAACTATCTTACTAAAGAATAGTCTGAAGAGAGCACAACCATGTATCTCAAAATATTCACTGTCCCATTTCATTTTTACTAAATGACCTCAGGCAAGCTGTCAATATACATGAGCTCTGTAAAGATGTCACTTAAGACAGGATTTCATTGTTTTGGTGTAGGTACAATGAACAGCATATAAAAGAAAATGAATGCAGTGGAAATATCCACTTTACATAGCTCCCTCTTAACAAGGATTACTTTTGCTGTATTTAACACTGTTGGCAACTGTAAACCTATCATAGGCTTAAAATTCCTGATGAGTGCGCAAAAAAAAAGCTGCTTTCTAAGGAAAGAGTCTATTGCAGTTAGCCTTGTAAAGAAACCTTTTAGTGTCAGTGATAATGAAAATGCATGCTACCTATGACTGAGTTAAAACGGTGTCATGACCTGGCACTTTCTATTCAGTGGTGTCACATCTGTACACTGCACAGACCAGGACTGTCATCATGTAAAAGTAACAGGATTTTTTATCCCACATTGTTGCTCAGCTGGTAACAGTAATCTTTAGTTTCCTATAAGTTGTGAATAGCAGCAGGGGGCCATGGATAGCTCGGAAACCTATATTATTTCCATTTATTTTTTAAAATGCAAATTACACTAGTAAGTCAAAAAAATCACTTTTGTTAAAAATACATTCAGAATTAACAAATGCCAAAAAGAAAAGAAAAAAAAGACACATTTGGATTGTATCTCTTACCTTCTGAATATTTAAGTTTATAACAAAAGCCCAGTCTAGAAAAATAACATTCTTTACTGGATTTTGAGGAGGATACAGCTGTACAAATCAAAAATGTCATCCAGATATTCTCACATTACTGTGCTCTAAACTGCTTCCAGAAGAGATCTGTCCACTAATCATTTAGTTTAGTAGTCAACAGTCCTAATTTCTTTTTAATGGTGGTGCTCTAACTGCAACTTAAGCAGGGTTATGAATATCAACTTCATATAGACATATATATATGTATGCTGTACGTATGTGTGTGTGTATATCTACCCTATATGTAATATATGAATATGCATTTATCATTTTAATACTTAATTATTAAATGTGCTTCCTATTTCCTAAGCACTTTACAAACATGAACAATTTATACCTCTCACAAAACCTGTGAGGCACATATTATTCCCTTTTTAAAGATGGGAAGACTAAGACACGGAGAAATTAAGGCCATTTCTTTTATTAAATTAAAATGAGGCCTAAAAACTATGTGTAGATGTTTCATTAAATTGTCTGACTTCTAAACCTGCTAACTACCAGTAGTTGCCATTCTGTGGGATGTCAGTGAAAGGTATGAAAAATTATCTTCTGAAAACTGGAACATTGCCTAAGTGCCTAAACTGCTTTCTTTTCATGTTAAAAATTCTTAGAGAAACATGATTTTGACTCACTTTCATACAGGGAAAGCTAAAATACCCTGCTGTGCCATTTTCATTCCATTTAAATCTCTACATTGTGTTTAATATGATACAACTGCTCTATTAAATATTACATAAAAGTAGAAACTTTCAAAATTCTTCAGGTTATGGGAAATTTCAGCCTGGCACTTGGAAGCTGCGTGATTTTCCAGGAAGTGAAAGCAGATCTACCCAGAATGAGCTCAGAATTTCAGGTGCCCAAGTATGAAAATTTGAACTTGAGATCCAACAAGTACTCTACTGGATCAGGCCTAAGTGATTTGCCTAATTCGTGCAGGAAATCACGAGCAGGATCTTGGGCTGGAGTCCTTGGACCCGTGCATCAGACACTCCCTGGATTATGCAGCCCCTGCCAATAGTTATTCCTGTGTATTACATAAACATACACACACGCACACACACATATATATAAAATCTCACTGAATAAATGTAAGTATAATTCTTGAATGTGTCCCATATCTTCACTGATGAATGCCTGTTCCTCTGTCATTGTCCAGAGTGTTGGTTTGTGACACTTTACATCCATGCAGACACAGCAAAGGGCACTGGTTTGTATAGGGATGGATGAGTGGAGTTAGTGTGTGGGCTGTGGGAGCTCAGAAGCCATGCGGATATGAGGGTTTGATGAACAAGGAAAAGGGATTCACCTGGGGATAGCTTAAGCCTTTCCAAGTGCTGACCTTTTCCTCTTGCCCTCAACAGCTACATGGCCACCTCAGGTGTGGTAGGTGTGTGCCTTTGCTTGTGCAGAGTCTGAGCAAAAAAACAATGACAATCCAAGTTCCTGAAAAGCCTGAGCAAAATATTGGTTTCTTCTAATGAAAGCCACCTAAGTGCTTGAAAATACAGATCAGAGTTAGAACAAAACATATGTTCCTAGGAGTTCAGAGTATTTCATATACACATTGACCTACTAGCAAAATTCCCAAAGGCATCTTGTTGCCAACTACGTAACAGCACAGTTTTTTTCAGCCACAATAATACAGGAAGATAAAATACACGTTCTAACACACAACAGATCCCCCAAATATACCACAAAAAGGTCTCCAATGTTTCTTCAACTCAACTAGTCCCTCCCTGCCCTCCCCAGCCAAAACCAAAAAAATATATATATAGTTCCCTTATGGTGCAATTAGAAAAAAAAGCTCACTTACAGAGAATTTTCAGTTGAAATTAGATATAAAAGAGTAAACATAGCTAGTACATATTCAGTTGGCCTTTGTTTATAGAAATTTGCAGATGTCTCTGTAGTTAGTAAAAGACTTTTAGAGATAGCTATAAAAGCACCTACAGTGCGATAAATAAAAACAGCGGGATTAAGAAGCACTGTTTCTGCTGCTTATTTCCAGTAGGTTCAATTATTAGTTTATGTTACCCCTTTCCCCACCCTGACCCCCCAAAAGATCTATTTTCTTTCTTTTTTTTTTTGTCTTTTTCATTTAACCATTATAAATTGTGTGTTTCTTGACCACTGTGGAACCTCAAAAGTAAAGCACTTTTCTGATAGCTGGCAGTTTTCTACTTGGTCACTCTGGAGCCATGGAGCAACAGAGCCTTATTCCCTGACATGAAAACAAAACAAAACAAAAAAAAGAAAACCACTGACTTAGAAATTGTTCAGAATTAACAGCAGCGTGTTGAGCCTAAAGGACGTTACTTCAGAAAGCTTGCACTGAGTTTCTCTGATGTGCAATGCAGTTGGGTTAAGGCAAGTATGAACTGTACAGCCTTCAGGGCAAACAACGTGCTGTCTATTGACTTCTGTTGCAAGGTCATCCTGGTATTTTTAGTTTTATGTTGACTGATGAGACTTGATGTAGCCAGGAGTGTGGAGGGGGCTCCAAAGCACCAAATTGTCTGGGTTCATGTCTTAATCCAGATGGGCCCCTCTGATGGTGGCTGGGGTGCGGAGACGCCATCTGCTCTGGCCCTCTGGTGCTGGGAGGCAGGACGTCCAAAGTAAGGGTCTGGGGCATCTCCTTAGTACCTGTTAGAAAGAGGGCTGAATGTATATCTTGTTTTTTTTTTTTTTTTTTTTTTTTTTTTTTTTTTTTTGTCTCATTGTTCAATCAGCCTTTTTAATTTTTATTTATTTATTATTTTTTTTAGCACAAAAAATGGATTTTTTTTGCTCTTTGAAGAACAAAGGGGCAATCTCAAAACAGTTTCTTTGACAGGTCCTCCAGCCCACGTTGAGTAGTCTCCATGTTACTTTGACCTAGAAGAAAGAAAGGAAAAGAAAGATGCATATAATCCACCAGAAACATATGTGATCACTGCCCTACTGCTCTGGTACCCATTTGCAAGCAAGAGGAAGCCACCGACCAGTAACAGCTCAGCAGTGCATGGGTTAAAGAGAACAGAAGAGAAAAGGCATTTGCTGAGATGATCACTTCTCTCCCTTTGGAACATCATCAGATAAGTCAGCACAGGTTTTCCAAACCATTCTAAACCATACTGCAAGCAGGAGTAATATATAATTACAGTCAGCTAACCCCTGTCAATCTAAAGACTACTGTGCTTTAACCCAAGTTCTGTAACTCCATCTTTCATAGTGTAATACAGACAAGATCTTGTTGGTTACTAATCATGACTTAACTGGTGATTTATTCAAATAATATGTTGCCCATGATATCTGGATTCCACCAACATGAGTCTGAATTCTTGGAGTACAGCTCAAGGAGACAGTAACACAGCAGATTTGCACTGCATGAACTTGCTGACTGTCTTGGTAATTAAGTGTCCTAGTTTCTAGGTGCCAGGTATTGTGTTTTGCTTATGTTTCTTTTCTCCTTCCCTTTATATATATACATGTATGTATATATAATTTTAATTTAACATAAATGATAACAAGTTGGTATGTTCAGTTAAATTTATGCTAAATTATCTGGACAGTTACCTACAGCTTTAGGCTAGGAGGCCGTCACAAACATAATGCATAAGTAAACACAACAGAGAGAAAAGACGGGAACAAATATTAAGGCAAATGTATTAGCACCCCCACAACTCTGTTCCCAAGTTGTTGACTCAAAATCCTTTCCACATTTGGAGAAATGTTTAATCCCATAGAAACTGTCATAAGCAAGGTTCAAGTAGCAGAATACACATAGGTAGGCATATGTATATATAGTTACATGCACATATGTAGGGGTATGAATGTACATAACTATGTGTTTCTATGTATATATAGTATGCTTCTATATTTATATATACGTGTATATATATATGTATATATATATAAAGTGAAAGGATTCTCAGACTTCACAGCACACAAGGGAGTGCAAGCTTCACTTCAGGACTAAACTGCTTTTGAGCAATTTCTCCAGTGCATTAGGCATCAGCATCAGACACAGCATCAGACATGCATGCTTTTTTTTTTTTTTTTTTTTTTTTTGCTTTACTTCTTTTTTCTTGAGTGAACAGACTTATTGTGAAACAAACAAACAAACAAAGATAGAAAAAACTCTCTCCTCTCCCTCCTCTGTACTGTGATCATGCAGTGCAGCAATGTTCCACAACCATAACCGCGTTTTTCTATGTGTGAAGAATCAGTGCCATAGACTGTTTAGTCACCTTCCTTGGTCACCTTCTGAGAGATGAATTCTCTCTTGACAATTGATTTCCGTCATCTTATTGTGTTCTTGTCCCATTGTCTGGAGATGAGCACTGGCATCTCCAGCACAGAATGCTGGGAAGCTGCTTTTTAGGACATCAGCTGAGGCCACACTGCGAGGAGGTATATGAGCAGCTTTTCTGTCCCATTAAAATGCATATTCATTTTGAAGGGACTGGACAGGCTTCTTGGCTTGTACAGCATAAAGTACACTGTTGGCACTTAAATAATAAAAAAAAGCCAATTAAGTCATGATAAGAATCCTTCTCCTAAACACCAGTTTTCTATTTAAAACATAATTTTAAGTTGAATATATTTTTCTGTTAAAAAATAAGCTGGTTTAAATTAAATTTTAAGTTGGGAGAGTTGATAAGGAGAGTTGTGATTGGAAGACAAAGCCTAAACTATAGAGAAAAGAAATAAAGAGAGTCTGAATCTAATAACATTAGACTATTTATGGAAAGAGTAGCCAGAGATAGCTACCTTAATTCACTGTCTACAGATAATGCTTCCTTTTCTGTGAATCAAGATTTTTTTTTTCCCTATCTTATTAATTTATGGTAGTTTTGCATAACTGATGAAACTCCATATGAATGTACTGTGTGCATTTAAATTGGGTTTGAATGTTCTTATAAGTAGAGCTTGATAGATATCACAAATAAAAAGTAATAATTATTTGGTTAAAGTAGTCCTGACACAATAGAAATGTAAAAATGAAGAGCCTGAATAAAGCATTATAATTATTTGATTGTACGAGTAAGTTTGTGTAGATTCAGTATAACCTCCAAATTAACAAAATGAAGTACTAACTTTGTCACAACAGGAAAACGCTCTGGTTGCAAAACAGTACATATTAATAGTTAGCAATTACTAAAGTCAGCATTCCTTCAGGATAGTAATTAAACTGTGCATATATAAAACAGTTCAAATTGATTTAAATAACTTAGATGTAAATCTGTCTGGCTTGAATTGAAATAAAATTTTGTCTTGATGGGATTGTGACATTGTAATCTGCTAAATCAATTCATGTCTGCAAGCAGTATTAGGATGATGACACAACACTATATGTCTTTGTATTGTTTCTGCATATGAAATGATATAGTGAATAATGGGAAGTTGTTCTCTACATTTATTAGTGAAATACATGTTGAAATTTGCATTTTGTCAGAACCTGTATAATCATTATAAGCTGATATTGTTTTGGCAAGTTCTTCAAAGCTGAGGTCATTTGTTCTCCTTCACTTTCCATTCCTAACATGCTGGCCTATACCATAGATAAAAGAAAGAAGTGTTATTGTGTTTTTGACAGTAGTTAGTAGCCAGCTGATATAAAATAAGCTATCTCCTATTTCTCCTATAAACCAGAGCTTCACATGAGTTACACTTGCTGTGAGCCTGAATAGTAGACCATGCAAAGGTGGTCACAAGTTGTCTTTACAACTTTTTTTTTTTTTTTTTTTTTTTTTTTGTGATGATGTTTAATATATCCTCCACTGCCTTAGGATTCAAAGCTCTTTTGTAGTAGTTGATAAATTTATGGAAATAGTTATATGGGTATAGCAATATGGATATGTAGGGATATAGTTGTATCCTGGATGGATGTGATTATATCCTCTTGAGAGTGTGGCAATGAACTCCATAAAAGAGAAGGTCTTTCCCATTCCATCCTCTGCCTTTCTATGTCAAATGATTCTTATATTTTACTCATCCCCAAGGGATGCTGAACATTATAAAGTCCAGGTGACATTGGCCAGAGAGTAATGTAAAGTGCTTATTTTTTTTTCTTCTCCTTGAATACTACGGAGGCTAAGGCTAATGTTCTTTGGTGGACATGATCCCTAAAGAACCAAATTTTCCACCCAACAAATAATGCTTTACAACATCTAGCATAGCCTGCTGTTATCTTATCAGTGTGTTTTGATTTCCAATATGTTTTATTGCTGTAAATAGAGTTACCAGCAGATCAAACAACGGCTTGATTAATTTGACATTCGAATTTGTCACTCCACTGACTAATGGCCTGCCTACATTTATGGAGCAACTACAGTGCAAATACATATGCATGTGTTCCTAGTGTGCCTCAGATGTAAATAACAGAAAGGTATTACTAAATGCTATAAAAGCCTCTTAAGGACAAGCTATAGTGATTCTAGAAAACCTTGTCATATACTATATAGTCAGAGGGAAACATGCAGTGTCTTTGACTGCTGCTGGGACACGGCAATACTTTTGTGGGTTGATTGGACAAATGTCAACTTACATACAGATTTCTGTCTCTCAGTAAAGACAGCAAAATCACCTATATATCAGTGAGAATGCAGCACTGAAATAAAGCAGAACATGGTTTACATGGATTCATCATACATCTCTTCATCTCAGTTACAAGCTTAAAAATATTTCCTTCTTTCCACAGGTCTAGTTTTCTTTTCCATCAGTATGAAGATTCTTAGTAAATGTAATCTGCTCTTCTGGAAGAAACACTGAGATCATAAAGAGAATGGGATAATATCTCAGCTAGAAGGCTCCATATGTTGATGACAAGGTATGGTATACCGAGAATGAAATAGGATTAGAATTGCTTTAAGTACCTATGAGCCACACATAGTACTAGGAAGGAAATAACATTTTCTAAATGCACAGTACTATGCCAAAAGTGCAGGTGAAAAATCTTTACTTGAGCATAGACAGATGGGAAACTGAAGTTAAGATGGCACTGGAGACATGCACTATTGTAATTTGAGATTATTAAAAAGCTCCTAGCAAAGCTCCCAAAGGGCCCAATCCTAAGCACTACCACAGAATTGATTGTACTGCTGATAAAGTAATAAATGGCAGTTTCATGCAGAAAGCTACCAATCCATTAGCAGACTTCCACTAAGCAGGATAAATGAAATTACATTCAAGGGTGTATGGAACATGTGTTGGGACGGATATTGTTTGCCTGTATTTAGTACTTTTCCTCAAAATAAATGGTTAGAAGGGTAACAAAGGAAAAAACTAAATGCCGTGGCCTTGTGAGCTGTTACTTGCTGTACTTTTGTTATGTCAGCTAGTGAGGGTAAGTAAAAGAGAATTCAAAAGGCTGTGAGGTATGATTTATCTAGGCAGTCAGGGCTGTTCTGAATTGCAGCTGGCAGTGGCACAAGAAATATTTGGAAATGATTATTTCTGGACCAGTCTATGGCTGGGTGTGAGCTCCAGTGTGAATGTACTCCAGTTGTGTCTATGTGCTGAGATTTATTATGTGTCTGACTGCACTTCTAGGCAGTGGATGGAACTGTCACTCTTATTGGATAGATAATATACTCTCTTCTATTCAAACTGGTTTTAAAAACAATATTTAAACTGGTTTTGAAAACAGCATGTTGTCAATTTCCTTTCCTTCCTTTTCCTTCCCTTTCCTTCATGGAGACTAGAAATGGGGTACAGAGGTGCTTCAGTGAACAGATACCTGTCCAAGTAAACACTAATGCTAAATACATCCAGTAAATTATCAAGTTGCTTAATTATTGATAAATCTTAATAGAAAGCACTTTTCGGCATCCAAGTTCTGTCAGCTTTGACTAGTTCTTACTAAACCAAATTCTCATTGCCTTGGAGTGGAATCTGCTTGAATGAAAATGGGGTAAAATCAGGTGAGAGCTAAGAGTTATTTAAACAACTGTGACACATTGTATCTTGCTGTAAGAAATCATTATCATGCAATAGAAGAGCAATGTTGGTGATTAAGTGTAGCCTGAATTCAGTCTATCAAAAAGGCTTCTGCCTATTCTGAATTTTTAAGTCACATCATCTTTCAGCTTAATGATCCTTTAATATCAGCCTGCCACTCTGTAGAATATCTCAGGAGTTAAATACTTACATATACATGGGCTGTAGCTGTAGATGAGATGTCTTCTGTGGGCCTTGATAGCCGTAAGAGTCAAATCCACCTATGAAATCAACTGAAAAATGGGCAAATTGCTTTCATTAGAAATATCTTTTCAGAAGTGAGTGATCGGCGTTATCATTCAAGAGACACCCAACAAAGACTATTTTTGATGGACCCCCTAATAATCTATTAAAACAAGACCAGCCAATTGTGGAGATACATAAAAAGGGTAAAAAAATGGAGAAAGGCAAAGTCCCTTTTTAAGCTTTTAAATGAAAATAAATTTAAAATCACAGAAAGACAATAAGTGATTTATACAAGCTATCTGTCTATCAGAAAGAGCCACATATCACTCTTTTTCATGTAGACCTCCTGATGAGTACAAAACAACATGCTGTTTAGGTATTACAAATGCTGTAAATCATTCATTTATTGGTGTGAATACTGACTGTCATTACTGTATCTGGCTTGCTGACATACTGTGGTTCAGAGATGTAGAGGAGGAAGCACATTGATCTGACTGTTTGAGAGACAGAATTTTCTCTGATTCCCTGCTTTGACATTCGGGTTGCAATGCACAGAAAGTTGGAACAATTTATCTGAGCTTCAGAGATGAGACTGCACAGATCTAAGGAAAGCAGCATTTCTCTCAAGGCACTGGAGGTCTGTAGGAAGGTTGCAGGGTGGTTGTTATTTATTAATTCACAACACTAGCAGTTCCCAATGGTCTTCTCATGTTTATTTTAAACAATTTCCAGGGCAATTCAATCTCATCTGACTCTGAGCCCCCTGTTTCTCTGATATAACACTCTCTTTACACAGGTAAAAGCACACCCTTTGCTTCCTTTGCACCAGGAGACCTGACTATTGGCTTTTGGGGGTTATTTATCAGCAACTCTCATCCCTGAAATATTGTCTCTCACATATCAAATGTGAGTCTGATTTTGATTTGAAAGAAAAGGGCCAGAGAGTTCAGATATAGAAGTATATTCTTCACAAGTCTGGGCTCTGGTACTGACAGATTGGCTTTCTGTACATTAAAACAAACGAGCAAAGAAAAAAAAGAAATATTTGATAGAAGATAGCTTCTTGTGGATATAAACATAGTAACATTCACATAAAAGTCACAAAAAGTAGATTTATAACCCTTGGATTAAGAACTTTCACAGTGGTGCGTACCCTTAAAATTTGCATTTATGAGATTATTTTGCACAAAGCTACCCCTCAATATCTGCCACACTGGACATTTGCCTTTGCATGATGTCCAGATGTTATGAAATCAAGTTTTTGTAGTCCTACCCTTAGCCCACCGCTTGCTCACAAGCAAAGAGCCACCAAAATACAAGGCTGGAGCACCACTGTATGCTTCCATTGCAACCATAGGCATGTTTAACCTGTTATCTACTTTTCGCCCTGGCCAGAACGACCTGTGCAGAAGTCATTCAGCTGATTCTGTGCTCTGTGGCAGGATTAAGTATACCTCTGTACCAGAATGATGTTTTACTAAATTAATCCTTGACATCAGTAATGAAGGAAGTTCTATAGTCTCTTTGTGTTGCCTTTCCATGAACCTAAATTCCTAATGTCTAATTTAAATGTAATTTCCTGCAAATTAACTCCTTTTCTACTTTTGGACTTTTTCTTCCAATGGATATGATGACAAATTAATCATTTTTTTTCTTTTATAACTGCTTTTAATATTTTCAAAAAGTATTTTCATGCCATCCATCTTTTCCAGATTTAAGCACAACTTTTTTCTTTTTTTTTTTTTTTTTTCTATTTTTACTTGCAGCCCATGTTTTCCAAGCCTCTAGATTTTCTCTCTCGATCCTTCTTCAGTCTATTTATATTTTTCTTACACTGTGGTGCACAAATCAGGACTAACAGGAACAATTGATTTCAGGCCACTTCTTGAGATCATTCTGGGTTCTGATCTTACCTGCACAAGTGCCCAAAACCCTCTCAGTTTGATTTCATCTGATTTTTTTCATAAATGTTTTACCCTTGCTGTAACAAAATGTAACACCCTTGCAGTTAACACAAATAATGTAGATAATTTTTCACTAGCCAAAGTCCCATTGGGATCCCATCTGAAATGTCATCCCAGCTAGCTGATAACTAAATTTTGAACACAATTTTAAATGATTCTGCACCCAACTTATAATGACTGCATCTGAGCAGTGCTTCTCTGGCTTGCTTGCCAGACAGAGCAAATATCTCAAAGGGTTAAAATCTTGCTAAAATCAAGATAAATACAATTTGTAGCTTCCTATTTATTCACTGCCCATAACAATCAGAAAACAAAACAAAACAAAACACAACAAACACCTTTATTACAATTTTGTTATATATTTGGAAGTACACAAAATCTATAGGCAGAGAATGAAAAACTGACAATATGAATGTTGTTGAGTGAAGTGCTAAGCTGGGATGAAGTATAAAAAATCTCAAAAAGAATGGCTGCAGCAAAAAGAATGGGCATGTCGTTTCTGTAGCTATTTTTTTCCCCCTAGTTTTCCAATTTTTCGCACTCTTAACCTCTGACAAGTCAAAATATATGTGTGATGGAAAGATTATCTCATTGGTGTCAATCCCTGTTCCTTTGCCTATATACATTTGTCCTGCTTTGTATTTCTTGTGTACTTCCCAAGACCCTTCAAGCAACCAGTAAACCATTAAATCATTATTAGAAGGCTGCAAGCATAGATACTCTGTTTTGTAGTCATGGGGTAAAAGGTCTTAAGTATTCTTCTAGGGTTGTTTTCAGAAAACTAAACCACTGTTTTAAGAAAAAAGATTTCTCTAAGCAAAACAAGTTTCTGTGGGCATGAGAGAAAGATTCACACTGAATATCTTGCATGCATTCATCTTTGCCCTGTTGTACAAGTAAACACCAAGTGTTAACACAGCAGACTGTTGAGTGACAAAGACAAGCTTGAAGAGACTTTCTTGTGGTAAGCTGACAGTGGAAGCTCCCACTTGTGTAACCAAATTATGGTAGGGCAGAAGATACTATCGAGACCTTGCTAGAGACATGCAATGGCTTCTTACATTCAACAACAAACTTTCCAAGGTAGGCAAAGGTAAGTAACAGGATGTGAATTCCAATGCAAGAGTGTTTTAGCAATTTCTTTATAGCAAGTTTTCTTCATGGTGGCAGTTTCTCAGTTAGCACTGCAAAGCCTGAGGTGCCCAGACTGTGCTAAAAGCTCCCTGTAGACTCTGAGCTAGTTTCTTAAAGCATGCAAAATGCTGCCCTTTCTGCAGGCATTTTATCCTGGCTGTGCCTGAAAGGTCACTAGAAGTGTTGTACAACTGATACATTCCTGGCAGCAGTAACATGAGATGAATAAAGCAAGGCTCATTAGCGGAATCACTACAGAGGCTTCCATCATTAACCTTATCCATCAAACACATTTTTTGACTATTCTATTTCACATTCATCTTACTTGTCACTGTTATAAGAAGTGGCTCTTTTATTTACTGGTCTTTCTCCAGTAAAATCACATGTACATATACAAACAATCACAGAATCCCATTCATTTGAATAACTGGGTGCTGAGATGCTTATTTTTCTAGCTGGACTTAAATAGGATAATAACAGTACTATTTGTTTGTGAAAAATGTTATAAGAAATTCAGTCTGTTTTCTTCCTTTGGTGGTGTTAAGGGGCTTGTAAGGCATATGATGGTGGTTATAACTGTAACACAAACAGTACATATGGTTCAAAATAGGAACATATTTTCTATTACTAAGCACCCTCAGGGTTGTGAAGTTTTAACCTCTGTTCACAGTCCCAGTCTCCACTGTCTTTGTTGCATATCAGGACAAGACGGGAAACACAAATGGTTTTCTCATTTTTGATTTCTGGAAGATTGCAATGTGTAAAAGGATCAGTAAATTAGGATATATGTGCACAGAAAAGACCTCTTTAGCATGGGTGTGCATATGGGAAAAGGAACTCTGAAAAGCTATCATTGAAAAACACTGAAATTGATTAAATCAACAGAAAGATGAAAAGGAAGGAAACTGTGAAATAAAAGCAGTAATATTTTCCTGTAAAAAGCATAAGGAAAGAAACAGAAGAAAACAAACAAACAAACAAACAAACAGGACTGGATACTATTCTCCTAGTAGAAAATTTCCTCTGTGAGATATAAATACAGAAGCAAAAAGAATCAGGTTTTCAGCTGCTATATATTTTCAAACCTTCGGCGGCTTCATTGAAGCAATGATATGAGCTTAGGATGTGAACCCAAATAGTCAGTTAGGACATATGTGTGTAGAACTGTTACTGATGTTACAGCTTTCCTTGCATTTTAGTAGGAAAGAAAAAATCAGTGCAGGCTAGTTATTAAAGGATATAGGATTTAGAAGAGAGGAAGGGGATGTGTGGCTTTATCTGTGAAGAAAAGGAAAGGGTAAGGTTGGGAAAAAGCCCTGTACCTTCTATATCTACTTTCCCCCATTTCTATAGAGGATTTCTCCTGTCCTGTATTCTGCCTCTTGCAAGCAGCTGGAACCACAATCAGATTGCCCCTTCCTATCCAAATTCGAGTTTTTGGTAGCCCAGCACACACAGTGCTCTCCACGGTCATCCAGCACAGCCACTGCTTTCTTCTCAAAACCTTTGTGTCACAGAGTACTAGGTTCACGCTCACTTCCCTCCTTCTATACAAACCAAAATTTCATCTTCTCATTTCATCTTCATCTTCTCATGGGTATTTACCCATGAGTAGTTAAACATCACTACCAGTTCTGCATGGCTAATATATAAAAACTCTTGGTTGCTCCTCCCTAACCTTCTAACCTTCACAGAGAACGATAGCACAGGTCTGACTCTCACTTGGGGTTATAAACTAGATGTCAACTTTTGTCTGGACTATGTATGATTTAATTTCTGAAGATTATTTTCCATATTGAAGAGGAGGACTCTTCTATCTGTTGACACAGCTATAACATTTATCCAGGGCTCTTGGTGTCAAACACCGCAATTGTTCCTTTTCTGAACTCACCAAATGTTGAATTAAGGAGGCAAAAGCTGCAGGGCTCATTGCTTTGGCTAAATTACTTCTCTCTGCATCCTGCTAGTAATTACATCTTACACATCACATCAAGCAGAAGCTAAATCTTTTTACATTTAAAGCCTTTTTTAGAGACTGCGCATCAGTATATCCTCCTTCCATTTTAAAAAGCTAAATTGTGTCCCTGTGGTGCCAGCTTGACCCACGTACTTGTAAAATTTCCAAATACTTTCTCTCCTTCCAAGAAGTTCTTAATAAACAGTCCCCTCATTAGTGTCAGTGTACTGATATTCCTATCTAACAGGGATTAATATTTGCTCATTGTTTCTTTGTGCTCCCTTTCTGCCTGTACCCAGCAGCTACCTGTTGTCTGATGCATAGATGGCAAGCCCCAAGAAACAGGGCTGATGTTTTTGTTTGTACAGTGTTTGGCATTGTGCTTGTCCTTAAATATAGTCATGAATCTAAAGCACCAACATAATATTACAAATTTACAATTGTATGTAATAAAGATGGCACCATTTAAAAAGACTGAGTGACCAGGGAAGCATATGTGCATGTACACATGGGTACTTCTTGCACACGCATTGTGACTGAACACAGTGCAGTCCAGTGCAGAGAGAGTACACATGGTGTATCTGTGTTACATCTGATGTGTAAGGTGTTAAACTGATGCACTGATGCACCGATGTAAACTGATAACTGATGTTCAGGAGGCCAAAGACATGGCTCCCCTGGCCTCAGAGGTGCAGTGATCAAATTCACTGCCACAGCAAAGCACTTCACTGTGCTCCTGACTGGGAGTGAATTAAGTCACTGTAGGCACTGTTGGTGTGCAAGTGTCTGATGCAAGAGAGAGACCTGTGCACAAATGCTGCTAGCTAAAAGCTGGCCAATTTCAGAAAAAATGGAGGGGAGTAAAATTAAGCTTGTTTTTAATAGCCTTGGAAATGACACATGGAAAAAAAAATACATAAAAGAGCATATGTTGACACTCTTGCTCATGCAGCTTCGCCAGTGTCCTGCTATCCACCTCACTGATGAAGACGCTTCCAGACTAAAATAGTTACCTATTTTATGCTTTGAGCATGGCCTGGTGCCTGTTACACAATACAGCACACAGGAGGAGATTTGCTTGAATACAGTCTCAATAAAGTTTGTTTACAATGATAATCAAACATTACTGCTCTTTGCACTAAGTACACAGTGATTTAGACTCATGAAGCATGGATGAAGCCAGGGGAAGGAGCGCATCTGCCAGCAACTGTGGCTAAAGCCTCCCTACCAGCACAAGGATGCTCTGTAATGGCATCACACAGAATCACAGAATCACAGAATTTCTAGGTTGGAAGAGACCTCAAGATCATCGAGTCCAACCTCTGACCTAACGCTAACAGTCCCCACTAAACCATATCCCTAAGCTCTACATCTAAACGTCTTTTGAAGACTTCCAGGGATGGTGACTCCACCACTTCCCTGGGCAGCCTGTTCCAATGCCTAACAACCCTTTCGGTAAAGAAGTTCTTCCTAAGATCCAACCTAAAACTCCCCTGGTGCAACTTAAGCCCATTCCCCCTCGTCCTGTCACCAGGCACGTGGGAGAACAGACCAACCCCCACCTCACTACAGCCTCCTTTGAGGTACCTGTAGAGAGCAATAAGGTCGCCCCTGAGCCTCCTCTTCTCCAGGCTGAACAAGCCCAGCTCCCTCAGCCGCTCCTCGTAGGACTTGTTCTCTAGACCCCTCACCAGCTTCGTTGCCCTTCTCTGCACCCGCTCAAGCACCTCGATGTCCTTCTTGTAGCGAGGGGCCCAAAACTGAACACAGTACTCGAGGTGCGGCCTCACCAGAGCCGAGTACAGGGGGAAAGGGCATAAGGACTTGAATGCAAAGCCTTGGTCTCTCAGCACAATGAACTGCTCAACAGGCAGCAAGTGCTCTTAGCTCACCCATTTGCCAGATAAAATTAAAACTTCACATTTTTAAACTGTAACTTTGTAACATTTCAGAGCCCAATGATGACCACAGGATTATCAAAGGAAAAGCCCTACACTAATTTCTACAGAGTTTCTTATCTCCTATTCTGCACCATTGTCAATATTTCCTTACTGTTTACTTATACAATAGTCAAAATTATTCTCTGATAATTGCCTCAGAGTCTTTTCCTCTGGATTCTTTTCTCCTTATCGTGTTTCTTGTTGGACAAGGCAGCCTTATCATCTTTATCACCCATGCCTGCTGGATGATAAAGTCCCACAGGTTCTTCTTCTATGTCTATCACTGCTGATCTGTGGATGATTCTTGATCATCCTTTCTGAGATATAACATAGGACTGGGAAGGTACACTGGGTTTTGAAACCTTATAAGCAACACCTGGTGTCACCACCCTTATAGAGGTAAGGGATTACAGACCACTATTCCCTGTAATTAGGAACACTGCATTCAAGATGAACCCAGCTCATGGTAGCACCCAGAAGAAAACAGCAGGACAAATGATGATCGAGTCCAGAAATTAGATTAACCAAAATGCATCTCAGATTCCCAGGTGAGGAAGGGGTGTGGTCAATGGCAGAACCTCAGAGAGGATGTGGCAAAGAACAGGCTCCAGAGCAATGCCTTCAACAGGTACCATGGTGGGGTAGTAGGAAAACAAGCACCTGAACAAGCAGAAAGGAGCAAGGATGAAAGTAGTAAGGAGTAACCAAGCAGGTTGAGGAAGCAGAGGCAGGTGCAAGACTCAGGCAGCTGGAGGCAGAAACAGGGATGGGGACAGAGTAGGCAAGAACAAGAGTCTGGAAGAAGCAACTGGAGTGTAACTGCAGCAAAGAGAAATACTGGACTGAAACTGTCAGAGTCACCTTTTATACCTGATAAATTCAACAAACCACCTGTCAAGCTTATGCACCTGGAAATAAGGTTGCAGTCAGGTAGGTTGCCAAATGATCCCTGCAAGGCTTTGCAGTGCTTGTCCATGCTTGCAGTGGGGCTTGTCCAAGGCTCAGTAAAGCATCTGTTAAAGACCTCTACTCAGCTGTGGGAGCATTATGTCTGCAGAGTATATTGTTTTTCTAAAGTGGACAGACCTGGACACTGCTGGATAATAGCTATTTGCTTTCAAATGTCTATGCTTGAGTTCTGAGCAAAAAAATCTAACCCCGAAACAGTTTTTGTCTGACAAATCTTTCTAAGAATTAAAGAAAATGCAGACCATGGCTGAATCATTATAGAGCTTATCAAATTAATCATTAGGAAAAATTTGTTCTAATCCAGTTCATTGCTATGGGTAAGTGATAAAGAGAGGAAAAATAAAGAAAAAAAAATAGGGAAAAAGAAAACAGGGAGGAAAAAGAAAATACTTGGGGCAGTGGCCTCCAACTGTGACCACCACACTAATAAATTAGAATAAGACTCATCAGTAGGTGCAACAAAGTGGAGAATTAAGGCCCAAATCTATGAAAGTTAACAATCCAGTGCTAATGAAGACCTATCTAGATATTTGAAAGGAAAAGTAATAAGGAAAACTTTAGCAGAAGGCATGTTGACAAGAATAATTTAGCAGTTATGTTCCAGGCATGTGGAAAACTGTGGGGAGCTCTCAGTGAGGACAACACTGACATTTCTGAGGCCACAGGAAATGCTTAGCAAACCTAGTCCACCTGCAGCAACTTGTCACCACCCCTACTTGAGACGTTGCCATCCGTCAGTCAGGACTGAGTCTGGATAGCCATGGCTGGCTGTTTTACACCTGCTCATTTTGGCTAACCACACCAAATATCAGCAAACAATTCAAATCAAAATGAAGTCTTTCACCAGCATCAAAACAGAGTATGACAGTCCATCTGAAATCATTTTCCATGCATTTTCTGTGCAGATCTCAAATTTTGATGTTTTTGCCTGATTTCAAATATGTTTTATTTTTCAATCACAAAACATTTTTCCTTGTTTTTCCAACTACTTCCTATTCAGATGTGACAACAACCTGAGAATCTCTTCAAATAAAGTATGTTTTTTTTTATCAGATCTGTCACTAACTCATTTCTGCCACTGATTTGATGAAACTGCATGGGATAGTGTTACTTGATCTGGACTTCTTTGTCTCAAGTTCATTCATGGCAAGACAAGTCATGTTTACAAAATGTTTTGGTATAAAATACATCTTTCTTTGTAAAAAAGTTGTTAATTGTTCATTCCCTTTTCACATGTGCAGAACTTTTCCAATAATTCTGCAACATCTTTCCTGGCCAGGACAAAACATGGCTGGTGAATAGTTAAAAAGAAATGATGCAAGGTAAGTATCTCCCCTTGGCTGTTACAATGAACTGATTTTATTAAGCAGTATCCCATTGTGATGAGCTGCTGGAAAGGAAATGTTACTTCCTTCAAGCTCCGCATTATGTTATTTAGACTTTTTTTAAACTAGAAGCTGACAATCCCCACAGGAGGCAGTGATGGACGCAAGGGGAGTGGCAGGAAAGACAGCAAGGGAGAAGAGAAATTACCATAAAGGGAGCCAGCAACGACACCATTTCCCCCCATGTGATTTTATTTATATATTTGTCTCATACCACAGTCCTGTCTCCTAGGGATTCCTTGAACATCAACTTCATTAGTTACGAAGGCAGCAATCCATAACCAATTTTCTTTTCATGTCAAGCTTGTTCATGTATAAACCCAGCCCTTTTGTTGGAAACATTTGCAATTAATCCCACAAACAAAGAAAATGCAAATTGTACAGTCTACCCTTAGCAACCCTTCTGACTCAAGGCCCTGACCACCATCTATTATACACTAAAATGATTTGAAATTCCCACTTTGAGTCTAACCTAATTTTCTAGTGATAATAGACATGGATTCCCAGAAGCACTCTATGCATCTTGATAGTAACATCCTAATTTCCTTTCCTGGTAAATGTTTTAAATAAGATTTTAACACCAAAGGAAATTAACCTTTAAATTAATTGTAATTACAAAATGCCATCACTGATTTTGTCTTCAGACTAATTACTTGCTATTATTTAAACAAACTGCACCTCCTCTGAGCTTTAAGTTTGTTTCTCTCTCTGCAGTGCAGTGCCAAATGATCCCAGATCAGACATCGTAATGTCTGCCAAGCCCTGTGACACCTGGACTACTCAGGTCTGTTTACATCTCAAATGCAGCCAGTTTCAGTTGTCACATCCCACCCCAGGCTTTTTTCCTGTGCTTCAGCCTTGTACTGTGCAGTACAGACATCTTCAGCCTGTGCTTTCTAACAAGCGAGCAAGCCTTGTGTGATGTAAAGTGCCTCTGCTCTGCACTGGTGAGAATGAGATGCTCAACACTAGCCTTATGCTCTTATGAAAAGTCATCTTCAAGACAAGACATGACTGGAAATAATGACTCAGGAACCAGATATTGTTATTTGCAAAAGGTTGATTCTGTACAGGTATAGAATCATCAAATAGCTTGGGTTGGAAGAGACCTGAAAGACCATCTAGTTCCAACCCCCTGCCATGGTCAGGGACACCTCCCACTAGACCAGGTTACCCAAAGCCACATCCAGCCTGGCCTCAAGCACCTCCAGGGATGGGGCATCCACAGCTTCTCTGGGCAATCTGTTGCAATACTTGACCATCATATTATTGAATTTCTTCCTTATATCTAATCTAAATCAATCCTTTTTAAATTTAAAACTGTTCCCCATTATCCCATCACTACCTGCCTGTAGATTTTAGGAAATATCCTAGATATTTCTAGTGTCAGTGCAGCTCTCCAAGCCAACTCTCTTCAGGATAACAAGCATGAGGCAGTACTATGGAATTTTAAAGGCTTCCCTCCCTCTGTGCTTCCATCAACTGGAGGCATAAGGATGCCTTCCTGACATCTGAAGGCATCCCATTTCCCTCCTTTTGTTTCACTTAGTTCATGTAGCAGTCACCACACTAAATGAAACAAGTAAACAAAAAAGCTTCTAATTTAGCTACAGGCTGTGAATTGGAGAGCACAGCTGAGCAAAAACAAGACGTAGCTTCAGCTTTTGTAGCCTGTTCATTGACTTCTCATTCATGAATGACCTGTTCAACAGCTGGAGAACAATTGTTTTAAATATCGGCTTTTATTTGTTGCTACATTAATTTGTTCCTATGCTCCCTCTTTAGACTGCCTGGGCCCTCCTTAGCATAAAGCAAACAGATCAGCCCAGTGATGCATCCTGTTGTAAGAAAGGTGTCTAACACAGACAGGACAAGATGTTCTTCGGTGTTACTGACTGTAGTGGAAAACTTGATCATTAAACTGCAGGCCTAGTTACATATGATTGTAAGTACTTGAGATGAATACCATCCTTGATGTCTGGTGGCATCAGTGAGGGACCCCAAAGTGCAAATGTATTTCTCCTTACCATACTGCCTTTCCTTCATGACAGATTCTGCTTCCATTATTTTGATGATATAAAGGGTTTGAAGATGCAGAATACCCCTCTCACCTACCAAAAATGATCGCAAGTTCTGTAATATTCCCAGCGAAGCTGAAGGAGGCAGCTGGTGAAGTTCAAGAAAACTTGTGGTAACATGGAAGAAGTGAAGGCAGAATGACTGTTCAGTGTTTTCCATTGCAAGATACTGGGTGCATTACACAAAGGGTAAGGGCAAAGCTAACAAAATATAAAGGTGAGTTGTTGGAACTCCTTCACTCAGGAGGTTGTGCTTGACTAAGGAGAATCTCCATCCTTTACTGGATGCGGGGGGAAACTTAGTTACAAGAGATGAGGAAAAGGCAGAGGTTCTTAATGCCTTCTTTGCCTCAGTCTTTAGTGGCAATACCGGTTGTTCTCTGGATACTCAGTACCCTGAGCTGGTGGAAGGGGATGGGGGGCAGGATGTGGCCCTCACTATCCGCGAAGAACTGGTTGGTGACCTGCTACGGCACTTGGAAGTAGGCAAGTCGATGGGGCCGGATGGGTCCACCCAAGGGTACTGAGAGAACTGGCAGAGGAGCTGGCCAAGCCACTGTCCATCATTTATCAGCAGTCCTGGCTATCGGGGGAGGTCCCAGTTGACTGGTGGCTAGCAAACGTGACGCCCACCTACAAGAAGGGCCGGAGGGCAGACCCGGGAAACTACAGGCCTGTCAGTTTGACCTCAGTGCCAGGGAAGCTCAAGGAGTAGATCCTCTTGAAAGTCATCACGCAGCACTTGCAGGGCAAGCAGGCAATCAGGCCCAGTCAGCATGGGTTTATGAAAGGCAGATCCTGCTTGACGAACCCGATCTCCTTCTATGACAAAGTGACACGCTGGGTGGATGAGGGAAAGGCTGTGGATGTGGTCTACCTTGACTTCAGCAAGGCTTTTGACACCATCTCCCACAGCATTCTCCTCAAGAAACTGGCTGTTCTTGACTTGGACTGGCGCACGCTTCATTGGGTTAGAAACTGGCTGGATAGCCGGGCCCAAAGAGTCGTGGTAAATGGAGTCAAGTCCAGTTGGAGGCCAGTCACTAGTGGCGTTCCCCAGGGCTCGGTGCTGGAGCCGGTCCTCTTTAATATCTTCATTGATGATCTGGACGAGGGCATTGAGTGCACCCTCAGTAAGTTTGCAGATGACACCAAGCTATGCACGTGTGTTGATCTGTTTGAGGGTAGGAAGGCTCTGCAGGAGGATCTGGATAGGCTGCACCAATGGGCTGAGGTCAACTGTATGAAGTTCAACAAGGCCAAGTGCCAGGTCCTGCACCTGGGGCACAATAACCCCAAGCAGAGCTCCAGGCTGGGAGATGAGTGGTTGGAGAGCTGCCTGGTGGAGAAGGACCTGGGAGTGATGGTGGATAGTCGGCTGAATATGAGCCAGCAGTGTGCTCAGGTGGCCAAGAAGGCCAACAGCATCCTGGCTTGCATAAGAAGCAGTGTGGCCAGCAGGTCTAGGGAAGTGATTGTCCCCCTGTACTCAGCTCTGGTGAGGCCGCACCTCGAGTACTGTGTTCGGTTTTGGGCCCCTCGCTACAAGAAGGACATCGAGGTGCTCGAGCGAGTCCAGAGAAGGGCAATGAAGCTGGTGAGGGGTCTAGAGAACAAGTCCTACGAGGAGCGGCTGAGGGAGCTGGGCTTGTTCAGCCTGGAGAAAAGGAGGCTCAGGGGCAACCTTATCTCTCTCTACAGGTACCTCAAAGGAGGCTGTAGCGAGGTGGGGGTTGGTCTGTTCTCCCACGTGCTTGGTGACAGGACGAGGGGGAATGGGCTTAAGTTGCACCAGGGGAGTTTTAGGTTGGATCTTAGGAAGAACTTCTTTACCGAAAGGGTTGTTAGGCATTGGAACAGGCTGCCCAGGGAAGTGGTGGAGTCACCATCCCTGGAAGTCTTCAAAAGACGTTTAGATGTAGAGCTTAGGGATATGGTTTAGTGGGGACTGTTAGCGTTAGGTCAGAGGTTGGACTCGATGATCTTGAGGTCTCTTCCAACCTAGAAATTCTGTGATTCTGTGATTCTGTGAAAATGTTCTTGGTTCAAATGGAGAGGGACATGTTCAGGAGGAAAATCATGTTGTTGGCAATTAAATGCAACAAGACCATTTCTGGCTAAGGAAGTCCCTAAACTGCAAATTACTCCCAGAATTTTATGGGAACCACAAACCTTCTGTGTTCTTATATGCTTATGCAGCAAATAAAGGTCCAAGTAAGCATCAGGCGTTATTCATTGCTGGATTCTGGACATGAGGCTGGATAGACCTGGTACCTCCCTTCTTATCTCTAGTCTAGCGTAACAAATAATGCTGCATTGAACACTCCAGCTGTAATGTCACCAGGAGGGAACAGATCAGAAAGGCCTCCTGTGACAATAACCTCTGGAGTTGCATTTGATCCCAGCCCTGAATACAGAAAGATGGTTTCAGTCATCTTCTGCACTCCCCTCAGCAGTAGTTTCTGCTCCATCCATATTTTCTTTCTATGCTTCTCCCATCTTGGTATTCAGAATTTACAGCCATATTCACCAGAAGACAGGAGAGAAATTTTCTTTTATTTTCTCTTTGTCTTAGAGATTTTTAAGCAGGGATGGAAGCCGAGAAAGTAATTCTCTGTAATGTCTCTCTAAGCAGGTTGTGAAAAGCATTTGGCACAGAAATAAAGTGTTATCCGAGCATATTCTGCACTTCAATAGTGTCTTTCATCCTAGAAGCTCAAAGTTATGAAGCAACACACCTGTGAGTTTATCCCTGTCATTATTTCCCATTCTAAATATGGAAAATAGAAGTATAGTGAGGTTAAATAACCTGCCCATAGGTGGAAAGGAGCTTGTAACAGAGCTAAAAATAAGGTCTACTCTCTCTACCCTGTATGTTTGTCCAAATTTCTCATCTCTTACAACTAATAAGTTTAATATTGTCTTCCAAAGGAAAATCTTTTCACCACCTTTGTACTTTCCAGGTCAGGCATGAGATCTCAGAATGGGTTGTTGTTTGGCAATGAGTTTATTGTCACATAACTGCTATGCTGTATTGCACACCAGTGAATATCCACTATCCAGGGTATTGTAATCTTGAATGTTCTCAGTAATTCAAATAGAATCTTGAATTCAAGCTTTTACAGGGGGAAGTAAAATGATTTTAAAAGGTTAGCTAGAGCTTTATTTCTGTGTCAGACATCTCCAAATGCTGGGCTCAAGGGGATATGCAGCAAAAATCTACTTAACCTAGTTGTGATTTCTTTTGCTTTGTGGTTTACCTAGAAACAATGCCAAGAGAAAAGATAATGTACATGCAAGCTGGATCCCTGCTAGTGTGAGATGCTAGTGCAAAGCCGTAGCCGTACTAGCAGCTAATATGGTACTCTCCATGGTACTCTGGGAGCAGTCTGATGGGTCAGATTTCTTTGTTTGCCTTGGAATTTTGATAGGGTAGATTTACTCCCCCCCCCCCCCCTCCCCCCCCCGTCTGGATCTGCAAAGGAACCTTGTGGATTAGGATTTCACTGTGAAAATAGGCTAAATTTTCCATTATCTCCTGACATTTGGGTTGGAGTTCTTTCCTGGCCGGAGCTGTCCCTCTAATAACAAGCCAGTCCCCTTTCCCTCACCAGAATCTGAGAGTGCAGAATTCCCACTTCAGTAACACAAGTTTCTTTTTTTTTAAGTGTTTACAGACAGAAAGCCCCAGGAGAATGCAGCTTCACTGCTTGCATTCCAGAGTTTTCCACTAAAAATCTGTATATATAGTAACATTTTCAAAAATACATTGAATTTACTTTACTAAGGCAGTAACATCTTATAGCAGGGAGCCAAATTGCTAGTGAGGAAATACACATTAAATGAACATTTCAATGTTATTAAAAATAATGTGCAGCCTTTGAAAAATGCAGGCCTAATATGATTTTAGAAAACAAATGAGGAGCTCCGAGAAGTTTACTGCTGTTGAATGCCTCCAAGTAATGATTGTTGCTGACATTTCCATGCTTTATTTTTAATTGCTGCAGCAAATAATGTTAATGAAGGAAGAATGACAATGGCTTAGTCATCATACCAGTGGCAACAGTGAAAAGGAGAGCACTGAGTTGGTAGCAGCCCTGCTGGACACCCATCCTCCTTTGTCTTTCCCTGACCAAGACCTGAGGTGCTGCGATCCTCACAGTTCCTCTTCCCTACACAACCACAGGGAACAAGATGCAGAAGTGACCTTTGAGACTGACAAACCAACAAGAGAAGTAGCTGGAGAAAATCACCCTTGTCTGATTCTTGGAGATGGGTGCTGTAGTTTGGCTCTGGTGTGCTCAGTGTGAGAGCACTGCTTGGGACTGCAATGAGAAGGAGAGCAGCTTCCTCTTTAATCCTCAGTGTAGAATTAACCCAAAGCAGATTGAGAGGTAGTGCAGACTTGTACTTTGATTTAGGGGGTCTGCTGCTGGATATATTTAATGTGTGGGTGATTAAAACCTGAAGGCTTGCTGACTCAGTCTTAGTTGTGACCCTGATTTGATCATTTTATTGTTCCATTCTTAATCCTTCAGTGAGGTTAGAGAAGGTTAATCTTAGAGAAATGTTTGCTTAATTCTTCCCTCTCTCATTTGTTCTTTTAATAAAATCTGCATAAAGAACAGAGAAATAGTTATTCTTTCAGCTTGTTCCAATTATTCTGAGAGCAAAGCTAATTCAGCTGAAGTAGTTTGCAACTTGATTGCGTTTCTATGGTTGAGGATCCATGCCAACAGAAGATTGCAACAGAAGGCACCTTCTCTGCTCCTGAGCAGTGCTGATGCATTCCTCTGGTTAAAATCCGGAATATGCCCCTGTCTGGCTCTTGGAGGTTGCTTGACTTTTTCTCTTTTTCTCTGTCCACTCTTGCAGGCTTAGTGTTCCTGCCTCTTCTTCTTCTCTTCCAGGCAGCTGTTGCTTCCATGACCCATTAGCAAAGTAGAAGAAATGGAGCCGAGCATATTGATATTCAGCATGTCCAAACCAAAAAGTTTTTCTACTGATTCAGTCTCATTCAACCATTCAACAGGACTTGGTGCCCCTTTGGTGAGGCCTGATAGGTTTGTCCTTATGGTCCTCTGTGCTTGGCACCAAGGCATCCCACTCATACATGTGTATGGGTGGTCCTGAAAACCAGAGATCTAAAACCAGATTCTTTCCCCTGTGATGCCTGCAAATGTGGAGGTGGCTAAGATGGCAGAGACCCTCTGCTGTTCTTCACAAACCATTTCAGAAGCTAGGAAAGCATGTCAGGGGTGTGGGAGAGTTGCTTTGTAGTGACTTGTCTTAGTAGAGGATCATTCTCAATTGACACATCTTAACACACAGAAGGAGCACCAGCTGCCAAACTGCATACAAGAGCAATCCCAGCCTCATTCTTTACCAGGTATGCATACAGGTCAGCACAGTAAAGTTGGTGGGCAGCACAGTAAAGATTTTTCTGCTGAACTAGCAGAAATGTCCAGCAAGTCTTGGGGGAGGGAGTACACTGTGGGCAAGAGGGCTGTCTTCATTCCATTTATGAATACTAAATAGCATGGCATCCATAAGAGATACGTTACATCCCAGAGGAGTGTGATAGAGTCATGTGATGCCAAAAGGGAGGGAAAGGCAAGAAAACAGATCTAAATGGAAATAAAACATTCTGAAATCAAACCTGGTCAGGGGATATCTGTATGGGGTGCTCTCAGTGGAAAGTAAGGCCACTTTCATTTTATGATACCTCAAGAGGCCAAATCTAGTCTGAAAGTTGTTACAGTGTTGGGATGACTCTGCTACTGAGTTCCCTTTAATCTTTTTTTTTTTTTTTTTCTTTTCATCCAGGCTTCCAGAACTCACTGGCAGCAAGACCACATGGGCTGTGCTCACGAGGGCTATGTTGTGTTGAGTGGGGTCTTGCTCCAGTGAAGCTCTTCCAGGCAGCTGAGACAGCTCATTGGCAAGGAGAGGGGGCCTGGTGAAGGCATACTAGAAAATTAATAAAGGCCTCAAAATGGGTAAGACAACCACAAGAAAAGGTTCAAAGAAGCATGATAATCTGCGGCTTCCGAACACCAGGGAGCTCCCCTGGCAGTGAGCAGAAAACAATAGCATATTGGCCGCAGCACCTTGCTGCCAGGAACACTGTCTTACAGCCCACAGGAGAGATCTTCCAAACATTCTCTGACTTCTGCGCCTGTTCAGTGAGCCAAGTCACCAGTCCCTTCCTCACTTTTTACTTCTATTACACCCTAAAGCATTACAGAAGAATGAAAAAGATTTAAGCCCTCGGAAGAGAAGGCAGGATGGTATTAAAAAGGATTTCATTTGAGGAGCGAGGAATCACCACACTTTAGCTCTGTGAACAGAGAGCACACTAAGCTGAAGAATATGAGGAAGCATACATGACTTGGGTTCATCACTAAGAAGACAAGACATATTTATGGCATATCCCTGCTCCACACTCTTGTCCACACACTCTTTTTACTCCTGCCTTCCTCACCTCCACAGAACCACACAGACAACTGAGAGTAGCATCATCTGAGAGACCTCCAAAGTATGGTTTGATTTCAGCACTAAATCTTCCTTTGACGGCTCACAGTGGCGCTGCATTACCCGTAGATTACAGGGTTTCAGCTGTTTTCTATACACAGCAGAGTACACAAAAGAACCCCCACCAGCTCTAGCAGTGCTCTCAGTCAAATAAAAGCCCTTTAGCTTCCTGTTGCAAAACTCTCTCTAGGATTCATGTATATTTTATCAAAGTTTCATGCAGTTCTGATACTTGATTCTGAAGTGCTTTGGTATGAATCTCAACATGTACAGAAATGCTGCAGTGGCCCTTTTTAAAAAATCAAGGTTAGAGTAGAGGAAAAAAATGAAATGGCTTGGCTCCATAACATGTATTAAGAACATATTCTGCTCAACAGGCTTCTATTGACATAAATAAGCAGAAGAAACACAAACATACATCTTTATGAACTCATTTTGTTCCTTGTAATTGTACCCTGAGAACAGCGTGAACAAAGAGGAACTCTATGGTTTCACCTTTCATAAATGAAGGTTCTGCAATGATCTAAAGATATTTCTTGCCAGAAGTGCTTTTACAAGCCAACACAGAGGTCAACATAGAAGAGCTATACCCTCAGTGGTAGCCTATTAACGTGAAAATAGTTAACAGCATGGAATAATAAAAATAGAAAACAAACAAACAAACAAACAAACAAAAGAGGTTGGGTTTGCCAATTAGGATTTTTTTTTTTTGGTGTGTTTATCTTAAGATAAACTCTGAGGTAAAAACAATTACAACAATCTATTCAGAAGAAAGGAGTGTGTATTTTTTTAAGCTACATTTCATAACTCCTTTGTCTTCCAGGCATTTGGAAATTATAGATCAAGATGGATGGACAGAAAATGTGTTCTGGCTACAATATAGTAAGGCATTTAGGTTCAAGTCAGCAAGAGCCAGCATAGTGGAAGGGTGATTTAAAAAACAGAATTCATTTTGTATGTAATAAAGCTTTAGTACTTACAGCTGTCCTCTTCTTCAGTAATACATTTCACAACATAACAGGCATAGATGAAGCCCGCCAGCTGAAACAAAATGTAATAGTGTTAGATGTAAAACAAATACAATAGAAAAACATGAGTTGGTTTTAGAAAAACAACAACAGAAACTACAGAAATATTTTATTTTTTTTTACAACAGTTAGTTAATTCTAATAACGAGTGAATTTCCTTATTTTATGTGATTCTTTTGGAAATGGTCAGAAGTTGGCATTTTTCTTGAAAAACAAACCCTGCAATAAAAATTCCAGAAAACTGATAGAAGACTTTCCATTATAGAAATAGCTTCTTTTTAATTATTGAAAACTCGGAAACTAGACGGATGGTTAGGTGGATGGCAGTTTAACAACTGCAAATATTAATGTTTATGTCAGTCAGATTCATTTGCCAACAAAACTTAATCCTCTAGCAGAACTCTGCTTTTTTAGCAGAATCTTGCCAACAAAATCTGAGACAAAGTCAGTTCACTTGTAAACCATCTTTATAATGATATTTTATCACTTGAAATTAGGGCTGTGGATCTGATACTGAGATACATTCCTGTCTCTCCAATAGTCCCCAAGCCTCAAGACATATCTGTCAATTTAGTTAGGTCTGGAAGTGTTTGCATCAGTATCTCATGCTGTAGGTGACAAATTCAAATCTTGTTACCTCCATTCCTCTCCCAGAACATGCCCAGAAGTGAATTATAAACAGAAATAACACAATTTAAAGAAATTGAAAACCATAGTGCTGCTTGAGTACCATGGCAGACTGCTTATTTTACACCATCACTTGAAAAAAAAAAAATTAAAAAAGGGAAAAAAATGGCCAGTATACAAATGTCATGAGCTAAGTATCATAAGAGACCTCTGCTAGTCCTTCCACGAAGCTCTGTTGGCTGAGAGGTAACAACCATGCCAGAAGCAACAGAACAACATCATGTGTCATGTGTTGCACTCTGCATGGCTTCCCGTACATATGGGTTTGGAAAGTTTTCTCTAATGATTGTCAACTAACTGTTTTCCATCCTTTAGCTTTTTGCTGGGTTGCATGGTAGGAAGTCAAAGGAATTCAAGTTTCATCTCCTTGTAGTGAAAAGTGAGCCATGATGTTCAAATGCGTTACTCCTGTATAGGTGGCCTCACAGAGATTATTCATGAGCTCTGAATCCAACTGTAGAGTTTTGGAATTCATTCTTTATTTGGATAATAAAAAGTATCTAACAGCTCCAGCTAAGACTGAGTTCTAAGTGTGCATGATGTAAAAAAAAACAACACATAATCTGTGGTTGAGGGAGATTATGATCTTAATTTCAGACAAACTAATGAGTGGGTCATGCAGTGACATGTGGGAACTATCTATTATTATGAAGAGTGGTTAGTGCAAATGAATTTATTTATTTATTTATTTAACAAATCCAAGGCACTTCTACAATCACTGCAGTGTTCCGCGTTCCTATCATCATTAATTTTAGCTGTACAAATGAAATTCAAACAAATTTCCTCTGTCTCTTAGTGGCTTCATATTGCAGGCAGTGACTGTGCTTAATTTACTCTAGCTTTTACACAGATCTGTCTGGTATTTGTGCCAATTTTCTCTATAGAAATCTCTCTGTACCTACATCTGTATATGTGAAATACAAATAAAGAAAAAAAAAAGAAAATAATAGGAAAAAAAAAAAAAGCCAGGCCCAAGATTTTTGTGAAAAAATTGAGGCTTGATTTGGAGACCACACTGTAGCCAGTACAGGTGTTGTCTGCTAACTGCTTAAGCTCCTGTTGGGAGCCCAGAAGTGGCATTACAACAGAACTAAATCATTAATTTTGTCATTTATTATAAATCTGCCTTATAGTGCTGCTGCAAAGATTTTACACCTGGGGGAGATGACATATTCACTGCTGGACACAAAGAACACAGTGTACCAAGAACGGTGGTGTTCAGCTAATATCAGCATTTCATCCTGCTTTATTGGGCTGCTCTTTCCTTTGGTTTCTTGGCTTCAAGACAGAGGGCTAATTTACTCCACTGACTTATGCACTGCATAACCCACCAACTTGAATGACTTTACATGAGGTTTAATCCAGCAAAGAATTAGGTCCAGCAAGGTTTTCATTAATGATTCCATTCTTGGATGTGAACCTTGGCTTAATATTTTCTCTGTTCTCTTTTTACAGACCATCACATCCAAGAGAGCTGAGCAGTTGCATCTCTAGTAGGCAACTGCAGTGGTAAAGCTTTTCCTGTAATATGGTTCAACACTTTACTCTCTGTGAAAACACCACAAGTTTACATGTTATTAACTAAACTTTTCTCACAAAGCACAGCAAACAAACTGTATCACAATCTGTTCTTACAATTAATCTTTTAATTGTATTCAGTTGCATCCCTTAAATATCTGGGGAACTCTTTTGATATGTAAGTAAATCCTACAGCATTTCATCACATGAGTTTGCTGATTGAAAGAGTTCCTTATAGCTAGAAATTGTCCTGTTTTAAATACAAATGGTAGTTTGTTTCCTTTGAAATAATAAGAGTTTTAAAATAAACCTCATCTTTTCCCACGTCTATCTAATCCTGTGCTTGGTACACATAATTTTGTTTTAATTTGAACATCACATTATTTCTTTCCTTCCTTCCTTCCTTCCTTCCTTCCTTCCTTCCTTCCTTCCTTCCTTCCTTCCTTCCTTCCTTCCTTCCTTCCTTCCTTCCTTCCTTCCTTCCTTCCTTCCTTCCTTCCTTCCTTCCTTCCTTCCTTCCTTCCTTCCTTCCTTCCTTCCTTCCTTCCTTCCTTCCTTCCTTCCTTCCTTCCTTCCTCCTTCTTCTCCTATACCAAGCCATTTATCCTTTATCTGTTCTGATCCAATGCTTGTAATTCAAGATTTATCAACTAATTGCATCAACAACAGTGGGCACTCACTGGAAGCTGGGGTTCAGAACTGAAAGTGGTCATTTTTACTTTTAGCATGCTCAATGGCCTGAGCCTATGGTGACTACAGAGATCTATGGGATAAGGATATGCTTCCTGCCCAGTGGACTCAGGCTTCGTGTGAGGAGGGTAAATCTTACCTGTGCACATGGCAGAGCTTTCCTGGAGACCTGTCAGCTAAGACTGTTAAAGAATTCTCACAGCAAAGAAGGGTTCACATGAAATTTGCCACCATTGTTATAGTACAAGGTACATTTCTTTGACCTTGTTTGTCTAATAATAACACACTACAACCCATCTATATACAGAACAATATACATCAAGTAAATTTCAAACAAAACACTTACTGAACATACTCCCTGGAGAAGATCAGGAAAGAGAATACAAACAAACAAAAAACAAACAATAGAGGTTAATCACATTAATTAATATATTCCTGGAAGGCCCTCAAACAGAGCAAAACTGGGTGTAGTATAAGAATTACAAAAAACAAAATCAACAGCCTAAAAACTGTCAGCAATGTAATAACACTACTAAAGAGATGGCAATGAGATTAATTATGGAATTGAGATAATACATCTTATTCCCTTGTTACAGTCAGATAAGACAAAGAAAAAAACCTGTCTGAATATTCTCTACTCAAATCAGCAGTGTTCTGTTACACTGCTAGACTCTTATCAGCTCCTGACATTTTTGTGAGTATACTTCCAGACTTGCCCCATATGTAAAGTTCTGTGATCAAACTTAACCAGAATCAGTATTGATCAAAATCCTGTCTTCCTATTTTTTTTTTCTCAGTTCTTTTATGGAGATTAATGTTTTCATACACTGTAAATAACATCAGATTTGGGAAAATGCTTATATGAGAACCTATCATTCCTGGTCAAGGCCCCCACCTTTCCCTCTTTTAAAGCAATATCTAGGTAGATACTTATCAGGAGTTATCTTTATTAAACTAGACACCTGAAAAAAAAAGAATGCCAGGAAGGAAGAAACAAAAATTAAAAGACGGTAAGATCTGAGTGTGATAAGGTCATAAGTTGAAATCTGAAGATGAAGACAAATGACTTAGGGGTTATGGAAATAGCCCATGGACTTAGCTTCACTGTATGTGAGTGTTTTATATTCTAGAAAAAAAAAAAAAAAAAAAAAAAAAGAAAAAAGATTTTGATGAAACAGAGTATCGGTAGGTAGAGTATTGGTAGAACTAAATCAGTGCCATGGTGGTTCTAACGCTGCCCTCTGCAAAAACCTTTTCAAGCATGATTTCACTGCCTGCAGCATTGGTGGTGAGTGAGCATCAATGCTAGAGTGTGATATAAATCTCAAGCTATGTTCCATGGGAACTGCTCGCCTGAGGTACAGTTTTATTTATGCTTACATTTGCCATTTCCGGAACTCTGTCATTCGTCCATGTTTAATGTCATAAGAGGAGCATTGGAAAACTGTTGATACAAGACCAGATTACTGATGGGGAATGTAGGCTATGTGGCCTTGATGTCATTATTCCACAGGATTAACAATTTGCATATTGTCTGAAAAGAATCATTCATTGATAAGGACAAGCTCCTTTCTTCTGTGCAATAAAATAATTATTGAAAAAAAGACAACGCTAAATTACTATGACCACCATGGTATTTAGTGTACAATCAGGAAATTAAATAAAAATAAATAAATACAAAGCCATAATTTCTTAACCTATATAATTGTCGAATACTTTTTCTTTCCTTTCTTAGCCTGAAAGGTGCCCAAGATTGACTTTATTTATTTATTTTTTATTTTTTTTTTATTTTTTTTTCAGCATGCACAATAAAATAGGAATCATAAATACAGATAAATGTAGACACACTGGAAAACAGAAGTGTGATAAAAAATTCATTTATTTCAACCAAAGCATCGTAATCTTTGTTATATCAGCTGTCTAGGTGGTGCTTAGCATAAAGCCTTTATTTATTTCTCAGGGGACTATTCAATTTTCTGGAGATTTCCTTTTTGTGTAGGTATTTGAAGATCATCATGAAGACCTGCTAGAATGTTTTTGTTTGAAATGCTGCTGGGCACTTGAGAGTGGTTCTGTCTTGTTCAGGGTAACTGTTCCTCCAGTGTCTTCCCTGGCAAGCTTTTTCGCCTGATGAATGGAAGAGACCACAGGGGCACTGAAATCACAGTACTGTGGCTTGTCAGATAAGAGCTGTGAAAACCTTTAACAACAGAGGAAAGCAGGACATACTTACCTGTTTTGAAGCTGTATTACAGACACTCAGCTTGACCCAAATTTTCTGAAAGTTTAGCAAGACTTTTCTGCAAATCTGACCTAAAACTTTCTGGAAATCTTACCACTTCCATGGGTATTTCTGTCTGATTTATGCTTTTGATAACCGCATGATATTTGGCACTTTTCCATGATTTCTGCTCACATCTAAAAGAGAAGGATGTACTTTTTCCTACTTCAGACATCAAACAAAACTCAAAATGTAGGGGCTATCAGCTTGTATGAAATGGTAGTAGGGGTCCTTTATTGCCAACCTCTATGTTAACTGAGTGGCAGGGCATCCTGTAGATTTGGCTCAGTGTTGAACCCTGCATCCCTGCTCCCATGGGTGAAATGTTCCACCTGGGACTTTGCTAGACTCCCTCGGGAAGCTGAAGGAGGCATATTGCAAGGGGCAGAAGGGACACCATGACAGGCTGACCTGTGTTAACCCCCACATCACCGCTTCAAGTGGTAGTAGAGCTGGGAAGCCAGGATCAAATTCTCCACCAGCTTTATTCAGGAGATGCTGGCTGGAGGTCAAGTGCACATTGCCCCATTAAGGCTGAGACACTAATGTTGAAAGAAAACAAACAAACCAACAACAAAACAAAACAAAAAAATTAAAAACTAGCAAACCTTTTTCTTTTATTTTCTGCTATTGTGGAACTGTCTCCACTTTACCTTTCCTCACTTGATTAGGGAGGATTAAAGAATATTTTTGGTTACATGTATTTGTAAATTTTATCCAAATTGTGGGAAGTCCTGAAATCAGAAAAATCTCTCTCTGTTTACTTTCATACTATAGCTCTGCAACCCAACCTGTTAATATTAGAACAGAACTCTGATTGTAAAGGGGTCAACAGTTTACAGTGACTGCTGCTTGCATCAAAGGGATTTAGCCATTAGAGCTGTGTAGATTGGGAAAAATCATCCCATTTATTTTTAAAACAAGGCCAGCTGCCTCTTTCCACTAAGCAACAGCAAAACAACAAAACAAAGAATGAAGTTGAAACAAAATACTAAAGTAAAAGGCTTTAAAATCCATATCACCCTGGCCATTCTGTAATTAATAGGAATAGATTATTAAAGCAAGAATCTATATGTGTCTGTATATGGACTTTTCTCTGAAGGTTTTATAGCAAGAAAACTTTTATGGGAAAAAACTTTGGACCTTTTTCTCCTCTTGTCTTCTGGGAATTCTCTGCAATGGTTTAATCATCTGGCTTTGGTATCTGACTGCCTTTGGCAGCAGTAGCTTTTCTTATCATTATGTCTAACTGTGTGTCACCTTTTCCAGACAGCCATAGGATTAAGATAAGAAAAATTAGTTCTCTATGCTGCAGATCTAACAAAGCCACAGATTGCTCACAGCCCACCAAATGAATGCCTAGCATTTTAAATTGAACTGCATTAGATGAAATAGTTGATTATCAATGCTACTCACTCTTTTGAGGGGCAGTAGGAAAAATATATGCATGTCTGAAGTTTGTGTAGATTGCATAGGGAGAAACATTTTGATGGTATAAGATAACGGAATTCCTGATAAACAAACACATATAAGTGCTTCTGTTCAGTGAAAACTCACCCCTCCATGTAGAGTCACCCATATGGCAAGTGAACCTTGATGGTGTGATTGTGAACACAAGGCCCTAGGATCTGGGAAACAGAAGTGTTCAGGGGAGAGAGAGCAGAGGATGAAAAAGGAGTAATATGTTGTTGTGACTGCCATTTTCTCAAGATTGTGGCCCACCATGAAGACTGTGTAGAGTAAAAGTTCACTGAGGTAGCACAGGTGATTTGCTCTTGTCCAACGTCATATGTTAGGCTAAGCTAAAACAACGCTATAACATAAGTGGCAAAAGCCAGAACATTTCATCAGAGGTGAGACTTTCCAGTAAAGGCTGACTATTTCTACATGGTGCTATTTACTTTCCCTGTGGTAATCTATTGTTTATTTGAAGGCATTGATGGCAGCTGAGAATCAGGAAGCTTAAAGGGTACACAACTTCAGCTGTACCCTGGCTTTATGGTGGTGGTCACAGTTTAACAGCCTAATGATGCTTTGATCAAACTGCTTCTGTGATGGCCAGTGATAACAGTGTTGACGAGGATGATTGCTGTATACTGTGCAAAATTCATAGCTCAGATGAAGAAACTCTTCAGCAGCAAAGTTCATTATATTAACTTACAAAAAGAAAGCAAAATATTGCATACGTTGAAAAGCTCTAGATGAATAGGGCCTTAAGTGCTAAAACCTAATTAGTGATTGATTGTTAAAACACAGTAACAGTTATTCACAAGCCAAGTGGAAGCTGTGGAATAACAGCAGAGAAATGGACAAATCTCTTTGGCAGTGCCATCAGCAACAGAGCAGCCAGGAAGGTGGCTAAGGCAGGGGGAGGCTTTGCTTGACTGTCTGTGCCTGTGCATAGAGTGGGAAGGTGGGATATCCTCCCTGTCTGGCAATGCACATAGGGCAGAAGAGGGAAGACTGAACTTTTCTTAACTAAATAGCTCCCTCAAGCCTCATGCTCTGGTGTAAGGTAATAGAAGTATCTCGGTGAAAGTACAAAGCAGTTTACATGGTGGGGCACCACATCATTGCATCTCCCTAGGATCTATACATCTAGCAAATGCATTGCTTAGCACAAACATTTGCTCTAGATGCACAATATAACAACATTAAGTGTCAGGGGGGTTTCAAGGTCAATAAAACCTCTTCCTGTGGCATCTAGTGTTTAAAGTAACTGAACTCAGCTCATGTTTCAGTGCTATTTTTCCTCACAGCATCAGGCTACTGTAGGCTTTTTCCACCTTTGTAGCCTATAATAAAAGATATGTTTCAGTGCTACTTTCTCCATTCAGCAAAATCAGCCAGGCAGGTTTCAAAAAGCAAATGCCAAAGTGCTTTGTGAAACCTTTCCTGCAAAAGGAGAACCACTGGAGAGTTTAGAGGAATATCATACTATGCAGGCCAGACTGGTATGAAAAGAGTTGACCCTCTATAGCCTCCAAACAGAAGGACAATTTTAATTCCATGACCAAAGGCACCTTTTCCCTGACAGTCCTTCTGGTAAAGGGCAGGGGATCACTTCCTTGTTTATTCAGCATGAAAAACGGTGATCTCCTTGGCCTGAATGGAAATAGTTTGATGGCAAAGGTCCCAGTCACAGCCTGGGGTGGAAGAAGACATATGAATAAATTTTGCAGTACGTGTGACAAAAAAAACTTAAGCCAAAGATTCCAGTAACATCATATCACATTAAGCATTTTGGAGGAATGATGAATTATAAAGAGAGAACATTCTCGGAAAGGCCATGTCCTTAGAGTCTGTGCCTCGTTGCAGAGAGTTAAGTGGATGAGTTATATCTGACAGTTTATGAACCTTGTTAATATAATGCAGTACCTGGGAGTGTGCCAGCCACAGTGATCAAGGAAGTCTAAATTAGACCTCTGCCATCGGCAGACATCAGATGCCTATTTAAAACTAAATGTTTCATCTGAACCAGCCACTTCCCTCATTATCCTCTAAAGCAATGATCTTCAGCTTGAAGCTCTGAAGCTCTATATGGCTCTCAGTAGCCAGCATACATCTCTTCCTCAGGTCTCAGTAAGGGGTTACTTAACATGCTGATGTGAAGCTGCTCTGGTAGGAAGAGCACAAGTGACAGAAGTAATTTAGCATGTTAATCTCTCATGAAAAATGTGAGTTTTGTGTTTCTTTGTATTTTTAAACTTGTAAGTGTAAAGGCCTCAGTTCTGTCACCTGTTCCAAGATCGGGTCACTCTGAGCCAGGGTGACCTTTGGAAACTCATCCAGCAGCAGATTGGGATGTCTAGTCCCCTGCAAGAGTGCATAAGGAAAGGGGAAGGGAAGCTTCTGAACCAACAGAGAAGGATAATTACCATCCAACCACCACACTGGTAGTGGACTACATGAAGTGAGGGAAAAGGCCACACCTATTTTCCTTCTGCTCTAGCAGTAACACACAGAGCAGCCACCATACTGCTACAGCAGCTGTGCTCCTTCTTTGTGACTGAAAATGCTCCTTGCCTCTGGAAGCTCCCTCCTCTGCGATACAGAGCCACAGAACTTCCTAACTTTGCAACAGTGTATTAAACATTTTTATTTATTTATTTATTTATTTATTTATTGCGTTTCATTTACAAAATCTGTAAAATGGACATGATAAAGCCACTTTTACCAGGGCACTGTAAGGTTTCATTCATCTCCATGACTTTTGCTTTGAGATTTTGGATGGCAAATATTAAAAGTACTAGCTCTCTATATTCTATTCTACATTGTTATTAACCAATTATCATAATACTCTGCAAAGAATAACAGCAATGTCTTAATACTTATTATTTAATATTGTTTATATTTATTTTTTAATATTTAATTAATTTGCTTATATTGTCATTTTTTGTAGTACTCATATTCTCTGTCAGCGAATAGATTCTTACTGGACAGAAATTTTGTGTTATTGGCTTGAACAGATGTACCACATCTTTGAAAAATGAAAGACAATATTATAACCTGCTGAGGGTTGGAGAAGAAATGATTCTTAGATGTTTGGTGCTCCTACATCAACAGTCCAATGCCAAAATTGAGAAGTATGACCTTTTTTCATCTGGTTCTATTGCCTTAGCAGAATAAAGGGAAGGGAGGATAATTTAATTGGCAAGACATAAGAGAATGCAATATGACACTGCAGCTCACATAACCATCTTTGAAGACAGCGAAGCTGTGCAGCTTCATAGCAACACTGAACACGGTGTAAAACCAAGCCATGTCACATTTAGTGAGATTTTTTTTCCTGTTTTCTTATATATCCACAGAAAGTGGACAAAATTCTATTAATATTAATATTAATTCTATTGTTATATGTATTATATATATTCTATTAATATTAATTCTATTAATATTAACTTTAAAAGTTAATGAAAGAGGTATGACTATTTTAGAGAAAGTGTGCATAGCAAACTGAATTACACCCCTTAGAATGAACAAAAGTCCAACTGCTGCAGGTCAGTCCTAATAATGTCTCCAATCTAAGAGCTTTCATATTGAATGTTGTTTAAGATTCAACTCATTTTCAAATACCCAGATAAGTGATGCTGGTTAGCAGCAAACAAAGATGTAGCTACGAGGAAACATCTGGAGAATATCCCAAAAGAAGATGAAAAACCATAATGGCAGGATAGTGCACTGGAGAACTGCTTGGGGGAAATGAAACAGTACCTGAAGGCATGAAGTGTGTTGTCAGAGAGGCAGGAAGGGTTGCCAGTGGAGAAAGAAAAAGAGACAGACAACTCAGACATGCTGAGTTGCCCTTCATTTTTCACCGGTGCCCTAATCATATAGTGTATCTTCTAATGTGAGTAAGACAATGCTGTCAGTTGAGAGATATGTCCACGTTATCTAACAGATGTTGAATATATCTGTTATATTCCTAAACTCCTTCAGTCACCTACTGACATGAAAGAAAAACTGCAGTTTGGTCCTTTTTCTATACTGCAGTGTGTAGATTTTTAATTTAGTAAAGCATGAAGACATTCTGTTTCATTAAAAATCATGGATTAGGATGTTAAGCTAGTTATTTTGAATGATTATGCAATTATCAAGTAAATAACTAGGGATTTACAACATTACTGAACTAGAATATCTGTTTCTGAAACCAACTTACATTACAGTATAGACAAAACTAAGTGCTTCACCAGCTGGTTACACTCTCAGCATCCTCATCATTCCTTGTACCACTATGTGTGTCACATCTGCAGCACCATGAAACATGCCTTTTTGCATGATTTGTGCAGTTAGCAAATAAATAATAAAAAACAAACAAGCAAACATACAAAAAACAACAACAACAACAACAAACCAAAACAACAAAAACAACCAACTCTTGCTTTAATAATCTAAAATGCAATACATTCAATAAAGTATTCTTAAAAACCTTGGCAGTACCAGATAAACCAGGAAACATCTCTCTGTTAAGAGGAATGAAGACAGAATCTGACAAGCAGCTGATAATGTTTCATGGAAAAAAACTCGTTTTGAGATAGTGAACAGTCTTTTTCAGCTACTTTGGACTTCTGCCTTCCACAGTAACAGGGTGCCAGAGATGACAATTGAAGCAAATATATGTACGTCCTGCTGTTATGAAGCACTGTAAAAAGTGATTACTACTATAGGCCACATATCTGCAGAAAAATAGTGATCCAATTTACCAAATTCTGCTCTGTGACTTAGAAAGTTTAACAGAAAGTTTAGAAAGTTCTTTAGAAAGTTAGCAAGTTCATCAATATTTATACCTACACAAGAGAAAAAAAAATAAGCAGAGGGGGTCAAATATTTTTTTATAATGTAAATCTGACTTAGAAGCCCCATTTTAAATTGACCAAGGGATTTTAGAGTTCACTGACAACCTTTACACAAAGAAGTATGTGAATTACTTTTGACAGTGGGATTTGTGATCTTTTGACAAACTTTACCTTTTATAAATTTTACCCACATATTGCAGTTTAGACTAGACATCTATTTTAGCCTACTTAATAGCAGTAAATGCAAAATGATAGTTGTATTTTATCTACAGAAACTTGAGAATCTTTCAATTAAATGATAACATTTCTTGATAATCCCTAATAATCTGGTGAATAGATCTTGGAAATCTTCACTACGGAGGTAAACAATTATTTCTTAATAACTCCATCACGATAATGATTTATTACTTTCTTAAATGTCAGCACATCATTGAGAATGTTATTGTAGTTCATACATTACTATGTTTGATCTTTTAAAATACCTGTAAAATAAAATACCTCATCTTTGTGAAGGTGCTTGTTAAAAACTATAATTTCATAAATTCATAGATTTTTTATTTATTTATTTTTTATTCTCAAGCTTAGTGCAGTAAAATACTATACTATTCTCAAGGAGATACATAGTTCTTGAAAACATATAACAGTATTAGCATGCAGTAAAATGTGAATCTGAAATAACACAAGTTTGCAGCATGAACATGGAAATGTACAAAGTGCAGCAAATTAGATATGCAGGTCCAGTGGATGACCAGAGACGCTGCAGAATAAATTTATAGTTATAGAAAATACAAGAAAAACAAATAGAGTCTAAAAAAAAAAAAAAACATTTTATGCCAAGACAAATGAAAAAGCATCCAAACATGAACAGGGACTGGAGTGACAGCAGGCCTTATTAGAGATAAAATGTACCTTTTGCAAAATTTGACATATGACTGTGCTACCCAAATAAAACAGATTCTTTGCTTAAATGTCTACAAATCAGAGCTGACATAGGTCCAATAAAAATTTCTGTGTTTGCCAAAAAAACCTGAACCAGATAAGATACATTAATAATACTGAATAAATAGGTTAAAATTAAAGTTGAAAATGCTAACAGACTTCAAACCTGGAAATCATTAGAACAAAAACATCCCATTTTCCAAGGTGTTACATATAGTATCTAAATGACCAGTTTGAGTAAGCTGCTGTCATCCTGTGATCTTGGTCCCTTAACTTAAATGACTGTGTATCTGGATGGGAGAAGCATGGTTCCTGCTTAGTTTGTGTGCCTGATTTTTCTATATGCGGAAACCAGAACATCAGGAAAGGTGAGATTACTGTGTACTAGGTTCTGCGCTGAGTTAGGGCATATAAGAGTAGAAATCTTTCCTTCACAGCAGTAACAGGTTTTCATTCATGATTTCAGAGGCATTTTTTCTTTTCATATATGTTTTCAGGTTCTTCAGCAATGAAAACAGCAAATTTACAGGGGCAGGCTATTGTGTCCAGAAAGACTGGATGTTCACAAGTCTCTTGTGAAAAGTCTCCAAAATTGCCATGAAAGGCATAATTCCATGCAAAGATGTTAGACTTCTTGTTTAATATGTGCCTGTTTAACAGGAGCTTGCCTATGAATTTCACTCTGATCTTCAGCATGCAGCAATCTAACCATGAACCTTACATAACTGGGCAGCCAAAAAATGTGAAGTCCTAATGGTATTCAATTATGTTAATTGGATGATCTGTGAAGATATCTATTTTATCTGGAGGATGGTATTTAGCACAAAGCCTTCTTTGGGATCTTTGTGTTCCTCATCTTGATCATTCTGTCAAATCCACCTTGTTCAACTTTAACATAGAAAATCTGGACGATGATTCCCCATCCATCTTCTGATTTGACTTTGACAGAGTTTTCTCTCCTGCGTTCTTTTGGAGAGAACCTTCCAAATTATTCTTAACCTTCTTTCTAGGTCATTACATTTCTGTACCAAACATGAAGGTCCTAATGATGGCATATTTTGGTCTTAATTCTTATATTGATTTATTTTGAGGTCTTATTGAGCCCACTAAGTAGTGCAATTGTCTTAATTGTCCTTGCTGCTACAGTCATGTACCATGTCATGTTTCAATACTGGGGTAACAATATTTTAAAAATGAGCTTAGGGCCAACAGTTGCAGGTTTCACATGACCTATTATGCATGTTTTCATTATCTATGACTATGCTGATCTTGTTTCTTACAGATGTTACCATGGGGAGGTTTTATATTCTAATGCAATATCTGTTTTTTTTTTTTGAGTTAGAGATTCTTGCTAGCTGCTTCATTCTTTGTGACACGGGGAACTGGCTTTGATAGAAAAGTCAGACCTCAGTTTTGACCTCAAATTTCATTTGCCCACCAGCTTCTGGAAATTTTCGTCTCCAGAATCATTAAGATAACTGATGACCATTACAGTTCTCTTCCTTTCTCCCTGTGCATGTGAAAACACTCTCTGTACTTCTCTCAGAAGTATATCCCTTTCATCTGCTAGTTTGAAGATCTGGTAGTAAGTCCAGATGGTTTGCTGTACAGAACATTCTTTCCCTGTATGGTCACATGCAACCTTTCTGGTGTCTACATTCCCAGTCTCTCAAAGATGCATCTGAGATCACAGAACCCAAGACCCTGAGCATGGTATTAGCCACAGAGCCAGTCATTCACCTGATCCTTTCTTCTCCTTCTTCTCAGGTCCCACTCTCCAGCTGGAAGGATAGTCACTATCCTTCACTATTTGCACTCATGATCCTGTCAACATATTTATGAGGGACATAGACAGCTCGTTCAGATATTTTGGAGCCTGCTCATTGCAGCCTCATTTGACTCTACAAGAAAGAGTTGGAATTGGTAGTAGTTACCAGGCTTGGTAGCCTCTTTGTAATATCATGAATGCAGGCCCACAGCAGGCAGCAAAACTCTCTAGAGAGATTGTGGTAAGTGGGTGCTTCATTGTCTTGCAGTAAGGAATCTCCAATTATTAACACATTTCATGCCTTTTTTTTTTTTTTTTTTTTTTTTTTTTTGGTGACATTGGTTCTAATACATGTGGTTGGTTGGTCTAACTTCATACGGTTGACCTTTCCTGGGTCTTGACCATTACTCATGCATTCCCTTTTTTCCATGTTGAGGGCACTGTATCTGTTGCATATAAGCACTTCCGGGGGGGGGGCAGGAGGGGGGCAGTGGAGAGACTCTTCCTTTGGCTCCAAGCAGAAACAAGGGTCCAGTCTCCTTTCTCTTATGAATCAGTCAAGCCCATCAGCTCAGGGTTGGAAGCTGGCTTGCCTTCCCATTGCCAGGACTTAAGGCAGGGCTGTCTCTCAGCCCATGTCAGTGCACAATACCATGCACTTGCTTGGATTCCTGGATACTACGCTGCCTAGTGAGCTCCTCTTGCAACATGGTGACTTGATCAAAAAGTTCAGCCATCTTGCACCCACACTTGCACCCACAACATCCATCTCTGCTTTCAGGCCCTACAGGAATTCCAGATTCTGGAGTTCCTTGCAACTGAGTGTCTGGGCAGCTTGTCCAGTCCCTGGGAGGTCTGTTTGGGTGTATGCATCTACCTGAGGAGGTTGTGGTCTTTCCATCTGGGTTCCAGCCTGATGGTTGTGGTAGGTGGACACCATTTTGGTATGCTTCTTGTATGTCCCAGAATATAAGAAAGTGGCCTACCTTCTGGTCTTCCACATAAACTCAGAGCTAGATAATTATTTCAGATGACTGAAGTCTGGTAATTTGAAGTGAATCTTTTTCTAGAAGGAAGTAAAAAAGCTGAGAAGACTCATGAGAATGATGTGAAGTCTGGAGAATATAAGTAGCTCACAAAATAAGGAGGAGATTAAGCAGGTTACCTAAACAAAGGAGGTTTAACTTCATTTTAAAACATTAGAACAGGGAGCAAAATGTTGCTAATGACAGAAGTTTATCAGATAAATGTATTGTAAAGCTCTGGACTAGAATCTAAAATGTAGACAATGAAAAGAATTAAGAGTAATTTTTATTGTGGATTTTGGTGAAGTTTCCATTGTGCTGTATTTTAAAATCAAGATTAAATGCATTTTTAAATTTATTTCAGACAGGAATTAATTCAGGGAACCTCTATGGCCAATGTTATGTAAGAAGTTAAACTAGGTAATTACAGAGTTTTCTTATGGCTTCTGATTTGTGACTCTAATATGTTGCATACAATGTTGATATGCAATATTTTTAGTACATAGCAGTATTTGTCAAATAAATTAATTTCACAAATACGGAAAATAAGCACTTTGCTTTAGAGGAAGAATCACAGACAAACTTCTACTGATAGCAGAGTATTTGCAATTAGTATCTAGCTAACTCAGGTACAGTAGAGTACAATTACATTCAACATTATTATAATTTATTTTACTATTTTCTTCATGAGTAAATTACCTTCAAGTTGCACATTCAATATTAAGTAGTCTGGCACATATTATACCATTATTACTACACCTAATTCACTAGACATGTAATTTGCATTCCGCTTTATAAAAGTGCTGAATTAAATCCAGAGAATCCCAAGAGAGGAGCAACCAGCTTACTTCAGATTTCAGTTTAGTATCCCATAAGAAAATATGAGGAAAGAAGGCACACCTCAAAAGCTTCAACTAATGTCATTAACTACATATGAATCTCCAGAAAAGAAGAAAATAATATCTTAAAATACAACTTTGAAACAAAACACAAGGGATTTAAGGAGTGTAAAGAGTGCTTGGAAATAGGGTAAGGGCAAGAAAAGAGAACAAGGGAACTTCTCACCCTGACTTTTTCACTTCTTCCTTTTCTTTTAATTTTCCTTTTTTTTTTTTTTTTTTTCTTTAAGGAGCATAACATTTCTGAATCCTTTATCCTGCAGAGGATTGTGAATTCATATGAAATGTGCAGAGGGACAAAATTTTGAAATAAGTGTTGTACCGCTGGCAGTAGGTTGCCTGAGGCAAACACAGCTCATCTCCGCAGATCACGATCTCCACATAGCCACAATGCCAGACGCTCACTTTTATGAAATGATGGCACTGAAGGCTGTGAGTACACTGAGGCTGCACACCAGGGGCAGGGAGCTCCCTTATCAGCATGTAGCCTTCATGAAATGTATTAAAAGAAGTGAACTGTAGAGATAGAAATGACAGGAAGTTGTACAGTGACATAAATCAAGGGTCTTATGGAATAGGGCAACACTAATAAGGCACAGGCACTGTGCTGCCTAAAGAACTAGAAATATTTTATCTTCATAAAACAGAGTACATTCATGGGACCTGGGTAATTAATGATGCAGGGAGAGATAAACTGGTTATGTCTACATTGTCAAATAGAAAAGGGTCAAGGGCTAGTTCCTGGCCTCAAGGCCAAATCACGTAGACTTAGCACATCTCCAGCTCCAGCACTGGGGCTGTGCGCAGATTGTGTAGCATTTAACTGAGTCTCCTATGGGTCCTGTGCAGTGGGATTTACTACTTACAGCTCTGAGGTGTTGCCATCTTCTCTGTTTGCTTTTTCAATTCACAGTGTTTGAAACAATGAGGGCTGTGTCACAGGCCAGTGGAGTGAGGTTTTCTCTTCTAGTATACTGTTGCTGTACCATAAAATGGCTATATCATATAGTACCCATCTAAGTTTTTCCTCATAGTGAAGGGGGCAAGGCAGAGGAGAGACAGCTGAAAACATTATTATTTTATATTAATGTCTGTGTAGAGATGTTCCCTTGATTTTGTCTTTACTTTAACTCTGTAAACTGCTCCTGGGCATAAAACTAAAGACTACATTATGTCTCTCTAATAGGGTATGAGGGGGTACACGAGGGTAGGAAACATCTGGGAATTACACTGGGAAATTGTGTAAACCTGAAGGAGCTAAACATGGTACAGACTCATACATCCTGCCTTTTGGGAAAGATGTCTGAAAGGAACTATCTCCAGAAACATTGCTAAAAAAAAAAAAAAAAAAAAAAAGTGTAAACTAAGCATAAGTAATGTAATTTATCAAGAGCAGACCAGTGCTTAGCTTCCTGTTGGCTCCCTCTTGGTATGAACACAGATGTACCCTTTGAGGACACTCTCTTCTCTCTTAGGTCTTTTAGCACCTACGATCCATAGACACCACATTCAAAGCACATATCGTTAGTGATTATTATTATTTTTATTATTCTGCAAATCTCCGTACTTAAAACTCTATCTGCTTCCCACAGACAACCTTGCCAAGATTAATGGTCTACTGAACCATACACAAACCAGTGCAAGTAATTGCTGCACAACTGGGATAAATCGGACAGATGAAGAGTGATTTCCCTTAGCGTTTTTTCCACTGACCACATTTAAAATCTTCCTTTCATCTGTGTGGGGACATATTACTTCTCTTGGTTGGAAGACAGGTCCCCAGCATTTGTTCTGTGAGTTGTTCATTCATATGTACAATGCATAAAATAGATGGTTCTCCCTGTTAATCCTAGTGTTACTTCCACATTTTTTTCTTCCAAGGATGCCAAAATTTCCCTTTAGACAACCCTTCTCCCCTGCCCCACCCACCTCTCAGTAGAGATGAAAAATAGCAAAGTACTTGCTAGATTTTTCCTTTGTTTAAATGTTTTGTTTTGTTCCCCTCTCCACCCCCCTTAAAGGACATGCATATGTGTGCATGAGCATATGCACATAAGTGTGAGAGAGAGGAAGAGAGATCTTGGTGCAGAGACAGAGCATCCTTGTTGCTCCACGCTCCCTGCTTCTTATACCTTATGAATTTCTACATACAGGATACGTACCTTCCTCTTCAGATTAAGCACAGTGAAAACGACGTTATGGGAAACACAGTCTTACAGCACCCAGTCATCACTCTTTAAATGTTCTTATATCACAGTACACCAACACTGAACATTAATGTCATCTAGGCTTTCTGTCCAGCTGCAGTTTAATAACTATTTATATAAATACTAAAACACACGGTCAATGAAAGCCCAGTGTAGACACTGTCATCAAAAAGAATGTTTCCTGCTGTGCATTCTTAGTCTTTCTGACCTTGCTATGAGAGAAACATAAAGGGATGTGTCATGAACATTTTCTGGCAGTGAAAGAGTGAAGTAGAAGAAATCAGAATACACAGATTAATATTACAATTTCTTGAACCATTTGGGGTCTAGATTAACTACAGTAAAACCTGCCTAGTAGTAAAACCTGGTCTGCACATAAGATTACTTGTCTAGTTCTTCATCAGAATTGACGAATTGGAACCGTCTTTTCCACATACATCTTCAAGCCAAGCAAAACAAATAATTCCAATTAGCTCCCTCCCACCCCCAAGCCAAAGTATTTATGGGGTTATAACAGACTAGCAGGTTACTTATTACCTCACTCTTTGTGTATAAAATGGGAAATACAGCAGTATGCCAGGAAGTCACTGTGTCATCCTACTCTGAATGGATTTAGAAACACAGGCTTTAATCCTGGCTTCAATTGAGTTTCTGTGTAATTTCAAGCACAAATAAAACTTTTCTATCAGCAAAATTGGGACTCATTAGTACCTGGTCCCCAGCCACCATTTAATTCATCAGACCTGGAGGAAAAGAAGATCTTCTTAGAACTTGTTACTGTTTAGAGATATTTTAGCAGATGAATGAGTCCATTATTTGGCCAAGTATTTTCCATATGCACACCCAAGTTTGCAGCATCTCTTTCACATTCAGGTTTGAGCTTCCTGTACTCACCATTACCTGTGGTTTTACTAGTTTACACACAGCTCTCCTGATAACATCATATGGCTAAGGCCTCTGCCATCACAGTCTCTACTCACTCTGCATTATCTCTATTCTATAATTGGCATTTCCAGAGAAAAAGGAGAAACAAAAAAAAAGTCACTTTTCTGGTCCGTTAACAATGGCCTTTTTCCAGGCCCCATTCTTCCCACATTCTGATACTGTTTCCTGATAAATCTTTTATCTCACAGGCATCTCTTCCTCATTTCTACTCTTACTTTTAAAGGTTTTATACTAGGACTATGCACTAAAAGGAATGCATTTAGAAAACACTTGACTTATTTTTAAAACACCTACACAGCAGCCTGCACACATTAATTTTTCTTTCACATTGTCTCAAGACATTACAAGCTTTTTCCTGGCAGTCTTACACATTTTGGTTTCTTCCTCATTTTGTGCTAAGCTGTTCTTTGATAAGGTTCAGCTGGGGAAATTCATTCCTCCCAGGACCAAATCAGGTTTTTACATCAATTAAGCTAATTGACAGAAGGTTTAACACATTTCTTAATTATGACTGCAAATATGTTCTTGGAAGAAGCCCCAAAGCACAGGAGGAAAAAAAAAAAAGTAACAAACCACTTTTATAATAAAATAATTTTGGAAATATTTTCTAAGGTAAAACACTAGGAAGGAAGTTTAGTTATTATTAGCTGTCTCACTATGGCTGAAACTGCACTCAGTAGGAAAGTTTATGTTATATCTACATGACCCACTGTAGGTCTGACCATTAAAAGGTAAATAATCAGAGTATAGGAGAGAGTAAATGTGTATATGATGACAGACAACCCATAACTTACCATTAAAATAAACAAACAAAAAAAAAACAACCAACCAACCAAACCAAGCCAAACCACAAAACAAAACACACCTTTATTCTGGAAATTGTTGCTTTCATATACAGTAAAGGATGAGCATGTTTATTACTACTCTATGGAACAATATTTTAAATCCACTTTGGGGATTTGTCTGACAGAGTTCAATACCGGACCAGTCAGAATTATTATTATTATTATTTTTTTTTTTTTTTCTCTTCTGATTTTTGTAACAGGACACCTGAAATAATACATGGTTATTCATATTAGCTGTCTTAATATTTTTTTCAAATTTAGGCTAAGCCTTTTTATGTTAAATTTCATAACTCAGTTAAGCATCAAATTGAAGAGACAGTTTATATTAGAACAGAATAGAACAGAATAGTTCATTTGGAAGGGACCTACAAAGATCATGGAGTTCAACTGCCTGAACTCTTCAGGGCTAACCAGTATTTACAACACGTTATTGAGGCTATTACCCAAGTGCCTCTTGAACACCGACAGTCACGGGACATCAACCACCTCTCCAGGAAGCCTGTTGCAGTGTTTGACCCCCCTCATGGTACAGAAATTTTCCCTAATGCCCAGCCTGACCCTCCGCTGGTGCAGTTTTGTGCTGTTCCCTCATGTCCTGCCATTGGTGACCAGGAAGCAGAGGCCGGCACTTCCTTCCTCACTTCCCTGCTCAGGGAGTTTCAGAGAGCAACGAGATCACCTCTTGGCCTCCTCTTCTCCGGAGCAGACAACCCAAGTGCCCTCAGCCTCTCCTCACAGGACACGTTTACATATGCTGTTACCAGCTTTGCTGCATTCCTCTGGATGCTTTCAAGGACCATCACTTCCTTTTTATATTGTGGAGCCCAGAACTGCAAGCAATATTCAAGATGAGTCTTCACCAACACTAAATATAGTGGGAGGATCACCTCTTTTGATCATCTGGTTGTTCTGTGCTTAATGCACCCCCACAGTACAGTTTGCCCTGTGGCTTCCAGAGCATGCTGCTAGCTCATGCTCAGCTTGCTGTCTCCTAGCACCCCCAGGTCCATTTCTGTTGAGCTCATCTCCCAGCCTGTGCCTGTGTCTGACATTACAGTGTTCTAGGTGCAGCACCTGGCATTTTCCTTTGTTGAACTTCATGCCACTGCTGATGTCCCTGTGCTCCAATACATCTTGATCCCTCTAGAAGGCCTCCAATCCCTCCAGACACTCAACAGCACCTCCCATTTTAGTATCACTGGAAAACTTGCTGAGGATGAACTCTACTCCTGCATCCAAATCATCGATAAAAACGCTAAACAGAACCAGCTCTAGAATTCAGTCCCAAGGAACACTGCTAGTGACCACCCATCAGCCAGATGTAGCCCCATTTACTACAACACTTGGAGCTCTACCATTGAGCTGGTTCATCACCCAGAATAGCATAAACCTGTTTATCTCACAGTCGGGTAATTTGTCCTGAAGGATGTGTGAGGGATGGTATCAAGGGCTTTCATAACATTATGTGAGAAGGCAACATCGAGTGTTAAACTATAATTATTTTCTCTTTTTGATTATATTTTTATTCTATATTATTAGAAATTATAAGGTGTTTCTGAAATAAGGAAATAAAGAACTGCCCATTCCCAATCTTTCAGTTTCTCTGTCATACAGCTCTCTGTGATGCTGGGGGAAGGTAACAGAAAAAAAGAGTTCAATACTCTTCAGAGTAACCCACAGTCATGAAATGTTTTCAGAAAGGAACTTCTCAGGGAGTTGTTTAACCTCAGTCTTTGCTAGTGTTTCTGAACATCTGGACAACCTATTTGATAAACATGATAGCTGTGTTGATTTTTTTTTTTTTTGATTGTTTGTGCTGACAAAAACAAACAGTTTAGTGAATAAGAGCCCTTAGGGAGGAAATGTTTAAAGTACTACAGAGGAGTTATATACATAAATCCCTTGGACATATTCTACACATAGTACACTTAAACACAACATTCTATTATTTAACATTGCTCCAATAGAGTTGGAATCAGTGTTAAACTGCAGCAGTGCTTTAAAATAAATGTGACATTGAAGTTTTTGTGTGCATGTATGAATACCAGGGAAGAAAGCCATGACGTCTTTAAGTGCATATGCTACACACTGAATCCAGTTTAAAAATGACGGTGCTTTTTCTAGCTACACTGTGGTATCATTATCTCTTTTATTCCGCATATATTTCATGTGCCATACCTGTATTGTTAATGCCTTTTCCTCAGAACCTTCATTTTGAATACTGAGGAAGACAAAGTTTTTCCCTTCAGAAACTAATCCCAACATAGCAATGAGTAATTTGGGCCAGAATATAACCTTAAAATTGTTCTCCGTGTCTTCTAATTCAGCTGGGAATTTACTAGTCCTGGGGAGGGAACTGAAGGAAAGATGTCCTGGTGTTTTGCTCCCTGTTAGCTGGTGGTGCCTTGGGGGTTGTCAGAATGGCATGCACAAAGAGGTTAGGCTAGGTTTTAGACTGTCATCATGATCGTTGCAGCCTTCTTGCCTTCACCTTTATTAAGCCCTGGAATTGGGAAGCCAGAAGTAAACACACCAACATTCTCTCTTTGCAGTGTCAGTTTTCAGCTCTTACATTTCTTTCTCAGCTGTATGGCTCTCAAGGATGGGCACTATGGGGTCAGTAGATGATGAGAATCATGTTTCACAGTAAGGCATCATCTTCAGTTAACTGTAAAATTAGAACAACTGTAAAATCAGAAGCCTGGGGTGTAGAGCCTAAATACAGATATCAAATTGCTCATTGACAGTAAGACTGATACTTCTGAGCAAAATCAAAATATTAGATGCTAAGGAAAATCTAGTGGTATGAGCTCAGACAAATTCAGGCTCCAGGGATTCATAGTGTCAGACATCAGTTGAGAAAAGGCAGCAAATAGTTAATCAAGCTGTCTAACAAACACCTGACTGATGCTCTGAATCATTCCTGAGCCTTCTTTACAGTGTTTATACATTTTATTTTATTTTATTTTTTTTTATATACATGTCTTTTACATTTTAGGTTGACATTGTCTGGATCTCATTAATGGAACTTGTGAATAGCCCTACTTTACTAAAGCCTTGCTTTAGATGATCAGTCTCCTTTTAGACCTAGCTGCCTGTCGGTCCTATGAAAATAACAGTAATAATGAAAGCAGCAATAACAGAAATTCATGTTGTGTTTTTTGTTTTGTTTTGTTTTTGTTTTCTTTTGAGTGCAGAGATCATATTTGCATTTCAAAATGATTCTAAAGAATAAACTGCATAATAATTCGCAGAGTCATTGATTGTTGTAGTTTATTAAACTAGCTGATAGCAACTACAAATCTATTCTAACAGGCAAACAGAAAACCATTTGTTTTAGACACTTTTGTATCTATCTATTGCTCTGTCTATAAGATATCCTGTTCCTTGGCACCACAAAATATGTATGGAGTTACATTTAAAGCAATGTACCTTTACAGGATTTAAGTCTGGCACAGATAGAGTGCTCAACATTTAAATTGTGTACTGATAAAAAATATACTGTAATATGTTAATGAGAACATGCAATTCTTCCTTTTGTGCTTGCCACCAGTGCTGGAAAACTGGTACCAATTAAATCATAGACACATGAGTCTGGAATCATCCTGATACACTTCAGTAGCTGTAAATTGGTTAGGGCTCGAATCAATGTTCTGCTCCTCAGCATTTCTTGAATGTGTTGAAAATCTAGCTTAATTGCTAGAGACAGTTGTCTTTTCCAGGGAAGTAAGTAAAAGACTTCTTGAATGGTACTGGACCCAATTGAATTTTATTATCTTTTGGATGCTTAACAGAAAACACTTCAACTTCATGATTTTAAATGGATCACACTTAAAGGCTGTTCTAAGATTAAAGGCACAATACAAGACTGCCTATCTAAATGTTCTACTGTCCCCATGACTGTGTTCCCATGTCACTTCTGCAAACCAAGGGCAGAGATCAGTGATGTGTCAGCTTCATGATATGTTTATTGTTTCTGTGAAATGATTTCAGGTTCTTTAGCCTTAAAATGATGCTGTGACCTTCCATTAATGGATGGTGTAGTTGTTCCAGTAGAAATAGAAAAAAATTGTTAGGTATGTTGAGATGAGAGATACAGCACAGCAATATTTTCATTCTCAAGCTTTCATTACTGAAGAATGAAATTCAAAGTGATTAAAATTATTAGCTAATTTGTATGAAGTTTATTGAATAATTATTTAATTATATTCTAAAGTGTTTTGCATTGTTTTCCAAATACAGTGTTTTGAATTTAAAATAAAAAATTTTTGAAATAAATTTATGTATAAATCACATAAATCACCATTTTTGAAATAAAGTTATGTATAAATCAAAGACTTTTCCTTTCCTTTCCTTTCTCTTTGAAGGGAACCTGAAAATCAAATGTTCATATACTTCTGAATGTCCTGCTGCAAACTTAATCTTGACCTTTGTTTTGTTGAAAATTCTATAGCACATTGCACTCACTTCCAAAGTGAACACAATAAATACTAATACAGAATAATAGTGTTTATGAGTGTATTTGAAAATAAAACAATATTTGTATACTTACATTGGATTTGGGAAAATTATTATTCAAGGTCTGATAAAACCATTCATACAAAGTTGTTTTTCATCACTGAAGTAGTTTAAATTTGTATCTGACATTTCTTATTCAGACAGAGATAATCTGTCTGCAAACAGCAACACTCTTCTTCCTTAATGTATTTTCATGCCACAGTGACATTAAAATCTTACTGAATTTGTACCAAAAAGAAAAAAAAAAATCTAAATTCCATTCGTATATATCTTTTTTCCAATATTTTTTTTTTCAAATCATATATTTTTTTAATTTATTTTTATTTACATCAGTAGTTACCCAGTAACTATGACCTTTTACTGTTTTTACTTATACCTGATAAGTAGACAAAGATGAAAATGCAGAACAGCTGAGAATGAAGACAGAAATTAAATTCACAGGGAAGGAATTGGAAGTGAATAGAAATGGGTAACAGATACTGATATCATCCTACATTTTTGTCTAAGGTGATAAATTACATTTAAATACCATTGTGAACACATTATATGAAGTTAATCTATGTCTTCCTGTCCATGGTATATGGAATGTCTTGTTCTATTTTCCCCCATTATAAACCAGCTATCATTGGTTTAATTGTTGAAATGGTTATATGGTTATATGATTTGCTTGCTTGTTCAACTGCTTTTCACAATCTGTTACCACAGATTGTTTCCTCTTTAAACTATTGAGAGTGGGTTGTGAGTGCCTTTAGACCTTTTTGCAGGGAATGATAAAAATAATAATTTATCATTATGTTTCATAGTCATTTCTCTCTGAGACTGCCATTCTAACACATTGAAAAATGAGAAGTGAAATCTAACAGTGAGTTTTCTGAGTGGTGTATTAGCAAGCTGCAAATGAAAAGTGGTGGTAGGTACCACAACTGAAAGCCTATTAGAAAAAAGTGAGAAAAGAAATACTTGGAGCTGTAACCAACACCATACTTGAAAACACAAGAACAAGGATAAAGTCACTGATACCAGTCAAACTTACATGTGATTATTTTTCTGTCTGCAGTTGATGTTCCTTATGAATTAATGAAATACAAATGCAAATTCCAAATTACAAAGGAATAATAAACAGTATCTCACAAATCTGTTGTATTTCTATTCTAAATTACCTATTAATTTCAGAAAAGACTTTCTAACCTAAAAAATATCTAAATCATGGCGTCATAAGGTCAGATGTAGGAGAAGGTAAATATTCCATGTGTTTTTCTGTCATCAGAAAAACTCTATGCAACCTCAAGATATAACTCAAATAGACTAAATTCTCATAGCTTCATGGTATTTATTCTGCTTCCTTTTTTTTTTTTTTTTTTTTTTTTTTGTGACTTATGCTAGGACACTAACCTGGAATAAGGGCAAATGATGTACATTCTGGCTCTAATTTATAGTCAAGAAAGAGGAAAACACAGCTGCTCTAGGAATATACCTTGCTCAAAAATCAAAAGAACTACTTCTTCCACTTAAGCTCAACTACAAAAGAAAAGAGAAACACAATCATTGATATTTGTGTGCATCTAAAAGCCTTTTCTTTATAAAATTTCATTTTACTACATAGAAAACTAAAAGTACATACTACATATATATTTATATAAATAAATGCTATATATATTTACCTCTATCTGTTGACTCTTAAAAAATGTACAGAAAATTCACATTTATTTATTTATTTATTTTTACATTTTACATTGTGTGTGAAATGAGAGCTAGTACTTCTGGCAACTAGAAAGTGAGTATAACTGTATTTGACTTTAATATCACTGAAAGTTGATATATTACGGAGCCTGTTACCCACAGTTTATTTCCTTGAATGAGGGCAGTCACTGGGAATAGGTGAATTTATCTGTGCTCCAAAAGACAGTCCTCCTAAAATAATATAACCTTCTAAGACTCAGTTTCCCAGGTTTAGAAAAGTATTTTTAGTCCAGGAAGCAAAAAGTACAAATCATAGTTTCTCCACTCTGCTTTGCCAATGCCCCGGTTTACTGACACAACAAGAAAAGTCTCTGTAGCCTCTGATGGTTTAAATATGGTTTAAATGTGTTATCAGCTAGCTGTGGGTCATACAATTGAATATGCAGATAGCAACGACCTATACCAGTCTTCAGGCTGTATGTTGACATGCCTGGTCTGGATTAAATTGTCACAGAATGAACGACTTTTGTTTGAAAAAAATGGGAAGTGACTTGCCACAAATTGCATGAGCTGATGATAAAATTAGCTTAGGAAGTGTGTCCTCCCACCAGATGTGTGCCTGGAGTCCTTTAGAACCATAAGATTTCATTATAATTTTTAAGGTTCTTTTGCTTTTCCTTCTTAACTTAGACAAAAACAACAACTCACAGGAATGGCAGCTGTTTTCTGGTCTTGCATTTGCCTTTCAGAGTAGGTGCAATCCAGAAAGAACTTCCTGTACTACTGAATGTGACAAGTCTTAATATTCCAGTCAGCTCTGTGTAGAATTAATGAACAGTGGCAAGACAAAAACAAGGGGGAAGAATCAGACCAGGATTTCTTTTAAAAGCTGAATAAAACCTTAAAAACAATGCCAGCTCACAGTTTACCACCATGTGGTATATGTCTCATTAAACAGGAAACACAGAAATGAGAAACATTAAAATACCAAAATACCTCTGGTAAATTGAAAATGGGCATCACACAAAAATCACACCAGTATGAATTCAGATTTTAAAAGAAAACAAGCAAACAAACAAACAAAAACACAAATTGGCTTATTTGAAACTTGTAATTTCATGTACATCTCATCAGTACAAAAAAGGAACTGTGAACAAGATTAATACAAGTAAATACAATATTATTGGAGCTTTGCATCTAGAGTTTATTATAGCACTCCCAGAATCCACTGATGCACTTACATTCTTGTAATTCAAATTATTTACCTATCATTTAAGGCTCTCTGTAATTCATACTGTCATGTGTTGTTGCCTATTATGTCACTATGATTCCACAGGGATTTGATCAGTGGCTGAGCTGCTTTAACTCAATTAAGTACACTTGACAAACTGTGTGATACTCTAAGTTTCACAGAATTATTTTTAACTGTGACAAGATGACACATCATTGTCTCTTGACTGTTAACCTAGATTGGATGATACCAGCTGATAGAGGAGGCTATCTTGGCTGATATGTGTACATAGCAGTAACTGAGAATGCATCATGTTATTAAGCTTCAACAATTGCTTTACTGCTGTTATAAATGTCAGCTCCAACCTATGATAAAAAAATTTTCACAGCAGGGCTCCTGCTCACACTTTGGACATTAAGACTCATCCTTCTAGAAGCCTGGATATTCTGAAATATGTACAGAGCTGAAGAAGTCTGACTTTCTTCCCAATAGATCTTACCAAGCTGGTTACAGTGACCATTGAGGCAGCAGTGGAGGTTTATCTTGTGGTTTGCATTGCTGTTATAGAAATTGCATTTAGTTCTTTGCTGTATGACTCAGTGAACATCATTCTTTTTATTTATTTATTTATTTTTATTTTTTGCAGACTGCTATGTATCCTATAACTCATGCTTCAGGTCTGGTTCTTCCATGCCAAGACCAGTTTTCTGGCCTTTCACCTCATACTCATATTTGTAATGATATGCTTATAGTTTCTGAGTGTACAGATATTTCCTGACTCAGAAAACAAACCAGGTTGCATTTTTTTTAGGTAGAGGGGCTTGGAAAGGGAACAGCCAAAGGAGCTCCACAGACCCTTATTATAAAGGCAAATCATGTAAACAATAAGTTTGCAGAGGTGAGCACAATTATCTTTACTATAAATTAAAAGCAGCCATTAACTCTCAGGTGGTGTTGGTGAAGATAGACAGAGTGGGGCACTAAGAGAAATCTCTTAACTCAGATGATTTAGTTTAAGCAAATCTAAGAGGACATACTCTTCTCACAGATAACTAGTGATAGGACTAGAGGGAATGACCTCAAGCTGCACCAGGGGAGGTTTAAATTGGAAATTAGGAGACATTTCTGCTAGAAAGAGTGGTCAGGCATTGGAACAGGTTGCCCAGGGACGTGGTGGAGTCACCATCCCTGGGGTTGTTCAAGGGAAGGTTGGACATGTTGCTTACAGACATGGTTTAGTGGGTGACATTGGTAGTAGGGTAGTGGTTGGACCAGATGATATTGGAGGTCTTTTCCAACCTTAACAATTCTATTATTCTATATAAGCTTAACCTATGTATGTCCTTTATGACTCGGCATCGTATTTGGGCTACAGTGTTTTCATAAAGTTTACATATTCAGATGTCTATCCCACCATCATCTCTGTATTTGATAGAGATAGAATATCTGTTTAATTTTTAAGAATTTAAGAATTTCTAATTTTCTTCATGCACATAACCATATATGATAATGTAAATGTTATATTTTAATATTTTTTTCCCCTTCAGTTTTCTTTGTTCTTGCCTTTTCCACCTTCTCGTTCTCCAGACAAAAGTAGGATAAAAGCAGTATTATTTTGTCCCTAACAGGCTATGAAAAGTGTTTACCTCTGAAAAATATATCTTGGGAATAAGTATAACTCTATCATCTTTTCATATTTCCAGTTTATCTGTTTGTAAATCCTGCCTTTTCAATGACAGGGTGGTCTAGGAGAAAGGATGTTTAATTTCAGCTACCATTCTTTCAGATTGTGATATAGTGCAAAGGAAAACTAGGATCATGGCCTTAAGAACCAGAGGAATGTTGGAAAGGTGAGCATAACACCAGAGGAAGAGGTAGGTACTGAAAAGCTTTTGCATAACAATTTTAATTTTACTATTAGTCAGATTTTCCTGTAATAATTGGATAATCTATATTATTAGTATCATTGTAGCCAGACTAATAATAACTATTGTGTTTTGAGTAGACTGTTACATCTTTTATTGGTTTCAATAAATTCTTAGTTGCATCTATCAGGTTTGTAGAACTTTTAAGTGTAATAAATGTACAATTTAAAATGTACGCTGCTGGGCTAAAAAACTAAAAAAGGGAGCTTAGTTCATGCAACACAACAGGAGTCATCAATTCCATCAGCAAATTCAACTGTGCAACAGAATGGAACAAGAGACTGATTTTAAGGAGAACATACGTAAATACAGCATTTCCATTTTGTCATACTAAATGTGTGTATTGGGATTGGTGGGCCTGTACAGAGTGGCTGTCAAAGCCTCTCAACCCATCCTGGGAGGACCCTTCCTTTGGTCATGGGATGGCCAGTTGTCCCTGCGTTTGGCTGCTGCTGCAACCTTGAGGACAGCTGACATATTTGCCATGTTCTCCAGCCTGCTCTCAGTTATGGGAACTGTGAATGTAGGAACATTCATGTGTGGGAATGTGAGAACGACCTGAATGTGGGAGCAACCTGAGATGTGTGACATGTCAGAGTTCTTGCAAGAATACCATTCTGCACAATAAAAATGAATGAAGCTCTCATCCCTGTAGTGGTAGTACTACAGTAGCCATGGGGCATTCTCTGCTTCCATCCCAACCCATCTGTAACTATGCATGTCATTATTCAGAAGACTGAAAGGCCCATTTCCAACCCAATTATAACATTTGTCTGTCTAACCTCCTGCCTTGAGGTAGCACATCTTGCCTAGAACAAAAAGGATGCAGTCTGGACAGATGACTGATGGTGTAAGCCTATATAGCTCAGTAATAGTACTAGTGCAATGCAAAAATTCATCACTAAGAGGATTTTGCTATTTTAAAGCTACAAATGAAAAGAAATTAAGTCCACATACTGTAGTGAAGCAAATCAAAACCCATAACATTTGTATTAATTGCTGAAAGCAGATAGTGCCTGGTAATCAGAATAGAGGGTGGAACTGCAATAAAACTTCAAGCTTAAATTTGGAAATGAGCCCAGGTTTTGGGGAGCAGAGCCTGGTAGAACTTCCTTTTAAAATTATAATTATATCTTGAAAAAAATCTGTCTGAGAAATATATTCTAGACCTTTGTTAATTTTCCTTTGGCCTTTAGCCAAATGTTGTTAATTGAATCTCTAAGTACTGTATCACTTTGATACACACAGAGAATTAAATAGTCTTTTTTTTTTTTTTTTTTTTTTTTTTAATAACAACTCTTAGACTTTTTTCATATTTTCATTTAAAGATAAAATTAGTACAATATTTCTAGGATCTATTGAAAATCCTATGCTAGGACTGAAAATAAGCTAGGAAAATATAACTACCCCAGTTTACTAGTCTGCCTTTTCCTGTTGTGGTTTACCCTGGTGCAATAGTGCCAGGAACAACAGTTATTCTGAAAGACTTTAAAACAGATACTAAATAACAAAAGCAAATTTAAATGTATTTTTCCCCACTTTAATTACTTAATTGAATAAAAGAGGAACAAAGAATCACAGTACTCTTCATTATATCTAATATATTTAATATGTAGTATACTAGGTATAAAAATATATAGTTACCTTTAAATTAATAGACAGTGCTTTGGAGCTACTCTAGGGCATTTCTAAACTAGTGAAATGTCAAAATGTGAAACACCACTGTGCAATGATGCTCTATTAACTTTATTTTCTGCTGAAAAAGCAGCAGCACCATTCCTGAGCTCATGGCCCTACTGAACTAGGTGAGGTAGCTGATGAACATAACTACATACATTGAGGAAAGAAGAAGAACCACCACTTGTTTAGCAGTGCAAATACTTTTTTATCCCAATATTAAAAGTGTATCAAAAACCTGAAAGAATTTCATGCTCTGTGAAGTGGGTGTCCTGGTTTCAGTTAGAACAGAGTTAATTTTCTTCCTAGTAGCTGGTAGAATGCTGTGTTTTGGCTTAGGATGAGAAGAGTGCTGATAACACCCCGATGTTTTAATTGTTGCAGAGCAGTGCTTATACTAAGCCAAGGACATCTCAGCTTCTTGCTCTGTCCTGCCAACGGGCAGGCTGGGGGTGCAGTAAGAGCTGCACCTGTCCTGTAGCTGCACCTGTCCTGGAGGGGACCCAGGACAGGTGACCCAAACTAGACAAAGGGGTATTCCATACCATCTGATGTCATGCTAAACAATATATAGGGGTGGCTAGCCAGGGGAGGGGGGACGGACTGCTTGGGGTTAGGCTGGGCATCAGTCAGTGGGTGGTGAGCAATTGCATTGTGCATCACTTGTTTGTACACATTATTATTAGTAGTACTACTATCATCATTGTATTATTATTGTTGTTGTTGTTGTTATTATTTTCCTGTCTTATTAAACTGTCTTTATCTCAACTCATGGGCTTCACTTTCCATTTCTCTTCCCCATCCCAGAGAGGGAGGGGGGAGGGTGAGCAAACAGCTTTGTGGTGTTTAGCTGCCGGCCGGGTTAAACCACTACAGTGGGCAATAAAAAAAAAAAAAAAAAAAAAAAAAAGCCGATGAAAGGAAAAATATTTTTTCACATAAATGGGGTGAATTTGACTGCACTTATGTTAGGTAGTTATGTTATCATTGCTTCATTCTGTTAAATTGGCAATAGGAGGAAAGAGAAGAGGAAGAGCATAGAAAGTTTGGGGAGGTGCTAGCAACAACGGAAACAAACCAACAACAACAAAACAAAGGAAAGTAAGATAACTGGAAAGAAATGTCTCCAGTTTGTCCAATAGCACTTGCCCTCCCTTTTTCCAGTTTCTTTCACCTGTCATCCAGGGCTTAATGCCTGGTGTCTCCTTTGAAACCATGAAGTCTACAAGTCATTAGCCAGGATGGTTTTATGGGCTAAATTACTTAAGTTACTTTCTCATAGCTTACTTTGTGTGTTTTTTTTAGTTTTAGTGAGAGGGAATGGGGAAAAAAAAAACAACTGACTCTGTGGCAGAACACATAAACAAAGATGCTGACTTGTCAAATGCTAGATCAGGTCAAATGTCCCTGTTGAGCCTGTGGCACTCTGGTAAAAATATAAACATTTGCTTTGGTGTTTCCACAGAGCTGCTGCTGGGTTTATCCGTCCTTGTTTCTCTCTAGGAAGGCATTTGATGTGGTGTTCTGGTGTTACTCCATTACATATTTATCTTCCACTTCACTTAGTGTTTTTCAATTATTTGTAATTTCTGATTTTTAACTAGAATTATATTTTATATTCATCCTTCTACATGGCCTTATGTTACTAATTTTTGTCAGAGAATGGAAAAATTCTAGTCTGCTATTTGTGAGGAGAGAAAGTTTAATCAGTAGAGAACTTGTCTGAGAATGAGAATGAGCTGTAAGATTTTCCCATTTTAAATGGGGTGATTGGTCACCAATACATTTTTTTCCAAGCACTGAAAATGTGATGCCATTTCATTAACTTGTGTAGTTTGAAGGTAGCTAGCAAATTCAATTATGGATTCAAATTATGTTACTAAATTGGTCTAATTTTTAAAAGTGATGAATGAAGTGCATTAAAAGAAATGGATAATAAAGGTCTAAAGAGGAATTGGCAAGGACTCTATTAATTAAAACTCAATGAACATGTGCATATCTTTCTTTGTTATATGAAGGGTGCACAGGTACAAGTACATTGGTGTGCATCAAAAATCCAACTTTACATGATGTTTACATCACACCAGATTTAATTTCTTACATATTTGAGATTCATTTACTGACATGTTTATGCTGGCAGATTATATTAGAAATCTGTTCCTAATATTTCAACAAGCAGTAACTGTATTAATCATGTTAGGCTGCAGTGCCTCTTCTGGAATAAGGAAAACTGTTTAAAAAGGTATTGCATACCTGTGTAACATGTAATAATGTTTGTATGTAATAAAAATTTAACAGCTTTTTTTTTTTTTTTTTTTTTCCTGTGGGTCAAAGACCAAGGTGAGGAATAGATTCCTGGGAACAGATGTGTAAGGCTTACTGATAAGGCTACTTTCCTAAAATACTCTGTCAGTTATAGTGTATCTGTGCATGGGGCACAGATACAAGTGCTGTACCTACAGACCTGCTCTCAGAGGCACCCACAACATCAGCACTGATTCACTGTGAGTCACAACAGACTCTGTCATGACCCAGGACTTGGAAGACAGGAGGTGACTTAAAGCTGCAGAGTCACTGCAAGGGCTTATGGCTCTTAATCTTCTGTTAAAACTTTCACCACTTGGGCTCAGGCTGAATTCAGATTTCTGCCTCCTCTATTGGTCAAGTTTTATTGCCATCTCCCTTTTCTCCAAGGATGGGAAGAAGCTGTTCCAAGACAGTTCTTTGAAATGAGCACTGGTTCTGATGTGAATTTTCACTCACCCCTTCCTTGTATACACACTCTCTTCACAATCTCTTTACAGGCTTTTCCTGTACTGAGAAAGAGCTCATATGCATTGCCTTGCACACAAACCATAGCCCAAAACATATATCTTCATTTTTTGTACAGCTCTGCTTCCAGTGGAATGAACATCTAAGAGCTGAACAGCCCTCTGGAGATATGCAGGTATCTATCTTTCTCCAACAGCTACAATTTTAACACCTTTGTTAGGCAGGTTAGATCAGAACCAACATATCACCACTTTTCATCCAGCTTTCATTGTTTTCTGCAAAACCTTATCCTCATCAATTGCTGAAAGCTGGCATGCTTTCCTGCAGCTGGTGAAGAAGAGTACCTGCTTGCATGTCTGTGAAGCACAGAGCTGACTCCTCAGGGATGTCCCTTTTCCAACAGCACACTGCGTGGCTTTGGCAAACACTCAATTACATTCTCAAGACAAGAGATTAGAATTTCAGAGGCTGTCATGATCAGACCTTGAACTGTAAATTTCAAGTATTTTCAGAACACAATTTCTTTTTAGTTTTAAAGGATTTGCAAGAAATAAGAAAAAGCGGGATGCTTCAAGTCCCTTGCAGGTGAAACTCAAGTGATGGTAGAGGGGAAAGGGAAGGAGAAATTATATGATTTGAAAGGTGTAACTTTTACATGATGGAGTCTGGAGATCAAGGTAAGGACATGAATTAATGAATTAAAACAAATAGTTTTTGTCATAAACAAGTAGAAACAGCTTGTGCTGTTGGGGTCAGACATTATTCTGGCCAAATATTTCACAATGCCTAAAAAAAAGCTTTGGCTGATAAGACTGTCAGATAACAAACAGGACAGTTGGTAGCCTGTGAAAGGATGCTGCCTCCTGTCAAAAGAGTCCTTGATTTACCCAGTTTAAAAACAGGAGCTTTTCCCATAGTTGTTCAGGCATCCCTGCTTCCTGCTTCAGAGACTCCATCTCCTGAAAATAGCCTGTCAGGTCCCATCTGTTTTTTTGTGAAGCTGCCAGCCCCCTGAGAGAGGGTCCTCTATTCCCATCTCCCGTCTGATGCTGGAAAACCATAGGGGAATAACCTCTGCAATCTGCCAGAAATTGCTTTTCTGAAAGCAAGGACTCTGCTTCAGGGAGCTGCAATCTACCATACTTAGAGGAAAATTAGTTTTCTAAGTACAGTGCTTTCTTCTGCTGGCTGCTTCAGTCCTCCATGTTTGCCTGTGCTCCTTCTCCTCACACTGTGGATTGGGGGAGCTTAAGTTCAAATATCTCATTAAAAAAACAAAATCCAGAACACAAAGATTTTTACTACAGCAAGTATTGTGAAGTGAATGAATTGATGGCAAAGCAACTTTCAGAGGCTCCTTGCCATTGCAATGATAGCAAAACTTTGCCAGAGCACTAAGCAGGCTATGGCTGGTGTAATTAACTGTTATATTTGTCAGTAACTCGAAAACAATTAGCAGGTGTCCTAGTTGATATGACAGATTCATTAATCATTGGAAGCATTTCTTCAAATTGATTTATCAGTCAAATATTGTGTCCTCACTATTGCTTTACAGAGGGCAATCATTCTGCACTGTTTTATAAACACAGATAAAGTGGCATCCTGTGCCCCAAGGGACTTGGTATCTAAATAAGACAAGATACATACACAGTAAAGACAACATGGGGCAAATGCTGAGAAGGATTTGTCATGTGAAGAAGGCAACAGAGAGTTTCAAAGAGGATTTTAGAACAGAAAAAAAATGTTTATTGGTAGGAACTGGTAAATAAACTAGATGTCATAGGACTAGGAAGAAGCTTAAGGTGATCATAAGCAGTCATTTATATAAATTCAAATGTATGAAAAGCTTTAAGGCAGAACAAAAGCTTTCAGGATGATTCAGCAAACATCAAAAAGGAGGGTGCAAGGGAGGCAGATTATTTTTTGGCTGGAAGTGCAAAGAAAACAAGAGAAAGGCTATAAAAATAAAGTCATAATTATAAGACACTTTTAGAAATGTAGACCTGGGCTCTTGGGAGATAATAAAAAGGGAGATAGGCTGTATGACATAATGAGCTAGAGCATACACAGTAAGCAGAGAAAAAAAGTGATCTAGTGTTCATGGAAAAGTTTTAGAGGTGAGAAGAAGAGGATGCTCAAGAGATTAAAAGACATAGGATGGACAACCCCTCCCCACCCCAAAAATAAAAATAATAATAATAAAAAAGCTATTTGTTACTTTCTTAAAGTGTGGTCCATCCTGAAACATAAACTATTTCTCATATACCGTCATTCAGACTTTAATACATTATGGGAACTTGCTTAACTTATTAATTCTTCTGAAATATTGCTCTTTGGTAGTGTTAGAGATAGGATTTTGCAGATGATGGGCTACAGAATTTTTCTAATATCTATATAATGGCTTTCTGGAGTTTCCAAAACTTGGTATCCAGATAGCAGAGGCTGGGTCTGAAGCTGAACACAGCCAAATAAGTGATACAAACTGTCAATCTTAACATTTTCTTTACATGCCATATTTATGTTCTATAACATATCAGCTCAAGATCTCTTCTATATAGGCTGCAGAGAGTTCTGCTTCTTTCAGTTCTAAGAAATACTGTGACTGGGAACAGGTAAGCCCACTTGAATGTATGTATAAACCAGTTGTATGTATGTGTGTAAAAACAAGTTCGGAAAGATAGATAAACCTGAAACATTTTTATTTTTAGCCCTGTGGTAGGTTCTTTAGTAATGAATGAGCTGCCGTTAGGATAAAGAGATATAGTGATCAATGACAGGACTGCTTGACCAATGCCATGCTGAGTTCTGCAGAGTGCTGCTCTCAGGTCACTGTTTAACAGGTCATTGTCTTTTAACTTGGTCTGGTAGGTGGCCAGTATGAAAAAGAATTTTTGGTTTAGATAGTTATGCAAGCAGCAACTGTTCTCACCTGGTGTTTACTGAACTCAGTGAGACCTCTGATGTTATCCTTTTCAGAAGTCTCGAAGGGTGGTCAACAGTCACATTCAGCCATAATGAAGGAAGTTGTAGGAATTGAACCCAGTGATGAATCAAATACCAACTCTTAATTTTTCAGTTTTCTGCTTACAAAATCTCAATTACTTCTAAATTTCCTCTTCTCTGCAAAGTGTTGGTAATGTTCTACAATAAAGGATCATTTTATAAGGATATTGAATGCTAGATTGTAACTAGGAATAGATATCAGCATCAAGAGGTAGGGTTCAGTTGACCTCAAACCACTTCCAAGCAGAGCCAAAGGTGTTGTCATGTCCTCTTTCTGTCTAAAGATTAGAGATTTAAGTGAAACTTGCTACTAAATTTTAAAGCAAAAGTACCAAAGGACTGGTCTAAAACTATGTCAGCTTCTGTCAAAAATCTAATGCTTAACTTCTATTCGTACTTTAAAACCTGAGTATTCTTGCACTATTGAAACTCTCTAATGTCTCCATGGAAACCTGATAGTTGCCAGAGACGGAGGGAAGATGTCACTATTGCTGGCAATATTTTTACTCAAGGTGTCTGAGCAGAAGAGGAATTTATTTGCTTATGCTTAAGTAATGTCTTTAGAAAATTTTCTTACATCTAAATGATGCAAAATTTTATCAAAATGTATATTCCCAAGGTAGCCAATGTTACTAAAAAGCAAAACAAACTCAGAAACATTAGGATAATTAGTACACAGTTATTCAAAGATATCAACAAGCAAAAAACCATTTATATAGAAAAGCAATTACTACAGGAAAAATGTGAGTCTGTAAATGTAGCACATATTGCTTTCCTATGCTTTTTATGTAATCGGTATCATTAAACTACCTAATGACACCAATTATTTAAAAATTAAGCACACAATACTGCATACTTCGTATTTATTATATTCAGATGGAGTTGCTATCTGCAGCACTTCGGGGCCAGACATCCGTTAATAAATTCTACATGTGCCTTCAGTATTTTCTCTAGGGTTGTATTTTTTTAATGCTTACTCTTTTAGTGGGGAATCACAGACATAAAAAATTAAAAAGGTCAATTTTATGATGAAACACATGAGCTTGGATATTCTAAATGGCACCCTAGACTGTAGAAGCTAATTGCTTTTCAACAGAAGAATTCTCTTAAGTGCTCACAATGGAAACTGGTTCATGTGAAAAGCAGGATGCATCTCTTTGCTTCCAGGTCTGCTGGGACTTGTTGAGATGAGTGACGCTGTAAAAAATGGAAATCACCTGGAGCCTGTTAATATTATAATCAAGTGAAAGTACAATTATTACTGTCTTAATCCATCTGTCTGTATGCATCCGCTCTACTTCCAATCACCTGTTTTATTCACAGGTTTACTGTTATGGAGCTACAGTTGAAAAAAAATGCAGCCATATGAATATTCCAAATTGCCATGTGTGCTTACATGGCAGTCTGTCTATTTCTGTAGCTTTGGTGCAGTCAATTGTCAGGAAGGAGAGCAAACGAAAGCCCCATACTGCATGAAGTATAGCCAAAGTTCCTTTGTGTGTGGCGGCTTCCTCTATGACACCCAAGTTTGTGCTAACAGACTGCAGTTCTGACAGTTGCCATTTATGTTAAATGAGGGTAGAAAAATCAAAAACACTGAATTATGGTAACTGATGCAAAGCTCGCCAATATTCAGTAGAAGTTATATCACATAACTGGAACACTAAAGTAAACAAGCTATGTCAAACGTGAAAATCCATGTTATATGATGACAGTTCTACAAAGGCAGTATGGCACTATATAATATTTAGTTAGTTTCTGATTTCACCTTGAATGACATTTGGCAACCTAGGAGGTCAAAGTCAGAGACAGTACCTGATAAAATCAAATTACAAGAGCATCAACTATCATTCAGTAACTGCCACTAACAAAGCTAGTAATACTTTTTAATTTAGAATAAGAAAATGCTAAGAGAACTAATGTAGTATTTTCAAATTTCAGCATCTTGACCATATAGTGGAATGTTGAGCAGTTTAACAATACAAGAATTTATCTTTTGCAGTAAGTCTTTTTCATGTGAAACTGAAGTCTTTTGGACATTCTTTGAAAAATAATTAAATATTAATTTCACCATATGAGTCTTTGATTTGCTAACTGTTTTTATAGAAGAATGCTAGATTCCAGGGTTGGTATATATATATATTTCATATTTAATAAAACAGACTGTTAAAACTTACTTTGAAAATTATCTGAAGAATGGATTTTTAAAGGAAATTGTAGACAGCAGATCACAATGACAGTACTAGTACATCTTCCTTTAATATTAAAAAAAAAAAAGTTAACTTTTCTGACTTGATAATAAATTAACCTTTGTGTTTATGTGCACACACCAGGAGTTAAACTCTGCTAACATGTAACTGTTTAGCTTTTGACCCAGTATTTAGAAGAAGCAAAACAAAGCTAGTATGGATTAAATGCTGAAGGGTATTAGATGGCTACTATATCCTTCTAGATCCTAGCATATTTTTTGAGGCTCTAAAGGCTCTTACCACTGCTTCTAGTTTCCCAGCTGATAGTCTATTTGGGACAGAACAAAACCTTATAATAGCCTTTGGAAAAGTGATAGGTTTTAATTTTGTTGAAGTTTTATTCAAACACTTGAAGTTAGAGGAAGAATTATGAAGCTTATGCAGCTATGCAGCTGCATAAACTAACTTAACAGTGTAATTGAATCTATGAGGCAGTTAATGGTCTAATCATTTTTCTTATTCTCTTCAAAATTCCTTCTGAGACCTGTTCAAAGGTTCCTGCTCTGAGTAGGAGCTTCCTAAGAATTTCTGGATCAAACAGAGCCACTTCCTTTCAAGTGTTTTAGAGTTGAAGAAGGCACCTTTGCAAAGTTCACCACAAAGTTGAGAGATGGTCTTGGACTGAGTTCCTCAAATTAAACATTGCTCAGATGTTGAGCATTAGTTCAATCCACTGATGCCAACTGTCACTTATGGCTGTCCATTATCTGGAAATAGATGGGATTAATTTATTTAGAACTACTTCAATTTTTGAGAGTATGTAAGTAGAACTACCTCTCCCATCACCTGAGGTGATTCCCAGCAAGTGTGAAAAAGGATACCTTCATATGACTTTGTATATTTTTTATTTTTTATTTTGTTGCTTATGGACAATTACACAAAGATGAAACAAAAGACTCATTCCTTCTCTTGCTCATGTTCTTCTAGATTATTTTAATTAAAATGAATCAGCAAGTTTAAGGAAGCTGAACAGCCACACAAAAGAAGCATTTCAGGACTGAGAAGACGATGTGTTATGGTGGGATTTTCTTCATCACTGATTTTTCAAAATGGTAGGATTAGATGACAACTATTTCAGGGAATTTTTAAGGCTCTCATAATCACAGTGGACCTCCTTTCTGTAGTACTGTTTTTAACATCTTAAAGAGACTGAAAAAGCAGCACATACTGCTTGCCTATGTTTTACATACAGCCTGTATCAAAAATTTCAGTGACTCTAGCCTCCTTCAGCCAGTCAGAGCTTCACATATTATATGTGTAAATGTGCAGGAGACATTTGGAAAGGACTTGGTGCTTTAGAAAATGTTCATATGTACAGTTCATGCAGTTTATATTGCTGTAAAACTTGCTGCACCATTATATTCTGATCATTTCAACAGGAAGCAATAATCATGGCAAGAAAAAGCTTACTGCCAAGGGAAAAAGTAATTTTCTTATTACACACAATGATTTTAGTAACATCTTAACAAACAAACAAGCAAACAAACAAAAACAACACCAAAGCCACTGAAATCTAAAATGCAGGTTCAGGCACAGAACAAAACAATGATTTAGGAGATTAATGCTTTTGAAGATGAGATCAATTCATGCAGTTTGTAACAGATGTTTGCAAGAGTCTGGTGCAATCTTTGAAAAGTATCTGGGTTATCTATTCTGTACAGTTGGTATCTAGCTATAACAAAATTTCTGCAGACATCTCTAACAGAGAATCAAGAGACTGCCATCTGAAAATGAAGCAAGCACCACAGGCTGATGCAGCAAATGCCAAGTGGCTATTTAGCAGAGCAAACTCACGCAAAACTTGCACAGAAAAATACCAGTCCCCCCTCCTCCCATCTCTATCTAAGTCTCAGGAAACTAAATCACTTCCTAAATCAGGGATGGTGAGAGCAGTCTGTTATTCTCTGACAGACCAGAAAGTATTGTCCATATTGACAATCTGTTTTGTATAGGCAGGCTGCAGAGACAGTAAATCCTATTAACCTGTTCAAAGTCAGATGAAGACATTTAGAAAACAGAACAGCTATTACATGCCGTGGTGAAAGAAGACCATATCAAAGAAAGGTTAAATGGATGCACCAGCTATTAGATTATGAATAGTTGCAACTGGAAAATCCCCCAAACTCTCCTATCACCTGCTCTTGCCCTTCAGGATATTAATTATGTTCCCCAGTATAACTAGCTGACTATTCAAGCACTGTCCTCTGTTCTGTCAATGCTAATTTTCTAGATAAAAATCAATTTCATGCTAACAGGACTACTATGGAAAATGCTTGTGCTATACCACAGTTTTACTAATGCATACTTCCTTTACCCAAACCATATGGCATTCTGTGTGTACAGACCACTCTGGAGATTTACTGTAATTATGTCATGATGCGCTTATTGTTATGGATTCGGCAGCCTTTCTGCATCTCTACCTGCTTTGTTCAAGAGCAGCTGCTAGCTTCAAGCTGTTGCCTGTTTCCAGCAGCAGAAGCTAAATGAAGGAATGCTTTCCAGGGAAGACATGTTTTGAAGCAGACATACTGACAATAAACCAATTCACTAGGGAACCATAACATTGACTGGATAAAAGTCGAGTAATCATTCTATGATAATTTACTGAAACTGGGTGCAATTTGCTTTAAAATAAAAATTCCCTCTGCTGCTGATGTTGGACTTGGAGGCCTTTAACTGATAAAAGTGTGGCATTTGCTTTTATGAAGTAGTTGATCTTTGGAGATTCATTAAACCTCATTATTTCGTCTTATGCATAAGTGACTATTAATACTAACTGACTGAATGAAAGGAATGGGAAGAACAGTATTGTCTGAAACAAGACTCAGCAGTCCTCTACCATGCATTTTCTCTGTTCATTGTGACTGAATACATTGAATTCACTTACTAAGGAAAGCTTAAATCTCTTGTTAAAATGGGGAATGCTTAAGATGAGACTGCCCAACATAGTCTTCACTTTTGTGCCTGATTTTCATTACGAGCTAGCAGTATGTATCTAGGCCACACACCTCCCAGGTTCAGCAGGAGCTCCTTGTCGAGGTTTCCAAAAGGATCTGGCCTGCTGTTGCTGAGCATGTAGTCACTTCCCAACAGAGCACATCTTTCACCAGCTTACCTAAACTAGAGACAGGGAATACAGTCCCAATTTTGTTTTCCCTGATCTTTAAGAGGAGGGTATGTGGAAGGGGAAAGGGTTAACTAATTATGAAGAACAATAGGTGCAAAAATGTCAGAGATTGTGCTGCTGTGCTCTTATTACACCGTCTTTGCTGGAAATGGCAGCTATTAATATTTTATTGAATTGAACCTCTGGGGTAGATTCCAGATGTCACTATTTGATCATTGTCTACATATAAGGAAAAATAAATTCTGTCATGTCAATGTTGAATTCCCACCTATGGCAACAGTCATTATCAGCAGACAAATACCCATATGATTTTGCAGATGCTTTTTTTCTTCAGTGTGTGAATAAACATGCATGACTGATCTGTTCACAGAAGACACAGACATACAAAAATAAAAATAAAGTCCCAGCACTTCATTATTCATTGGTATATGCTAAGAAAAAAGTTTTTTCTTTTACTCTGTTCAGGAGAGAATGGAGGTTAAGCTAGCAGTGCTCAAGGGTAGCATTAAAATAACGTTGCATGCTGGGAAAAAAAGTCTATTCTACTGGTTATGAAAACAGGAAACACTTTATGCCAATCAGTTTCAAGCAGTTGGGAACAGAAAAACAGCTATCCCAATAGTACTGTATTTTAGCTGAATGGTGCAGCTAAGGAACACATCTTGATAACCCCCCCAAACACATCAGCAGTGTACAAGTGTGCTGTCTAACTATTCAGCCAGAGCTAAGATAACATCTATTAAAGAAGTGGTAAGAATTGGCTGATGTCTACTGAGCATACATGAAAAGAGCAGATTTGCTCAGATTTCAAGGAAGAGTAATTTTCTTCATTTGGATGAAACAATGATGTTTTCCAGTAATGAATATTACCTGTCATTTAAAATCTGGGCTTTGGGTAGAAGCTTCAGCAAAATTACAAGAAAAAATTATGTCAGACTCCTCTCTCCTTAGCATTGGAACATTACAGATGTCAGAGGAATAAAAGTCCTTAGGATATGTCTGAAGAGGACTATATTACATAGGCTGTTTTACATGCTATGTAAGTGCTAGAAAATGGGGAGTTTTCCCACAAATAATGATTACTTGATCCCATGTTACTAGGTTACTGTTCATGTTTCTTTCCTGGACTTCATCCTGTGGCCCCACAGCATGACTCAAACACTAGCTAGAGATTTGGTTAACACTGGTATTACTCCAGCTCTAGGGATCTCAGACACAAAGTGTGAGCACCATCAATGCAGTATCAGTTGAAGTTGTTGTAACACAACTTATATTATTTGCCTTTGGAGAATTTAAGAAAACAGATTTTCTGAATTGTGTCACTGTTACCAGAAATGTTATGACTAAAGCTGCACAATGGATAATATTACATTTTCTTAGATAAATCTATGTTTTTATGTTCATCTTTTGCACTTTTTGTCTGTATCGTGGCAATAGTATCAACTCAGGAAAGGGACTGGTGAACCTGGCACTTGACTATGAGTTTTCAGTATGAAGAGGGATTCCATTTTAATTACTTAGGATCACAGAAGCTTGTACAATTTATTCTTATTGTGATTCAGCTTAAGATGTTATTCTTACATCTAAAGCAGGTATAATTTGGTTTCTCCATCACGCAAACTCATTTGTAGAGAATACCCACAGAAAGAAAATGAATTAGGCTTTTTGTCCAGAAGATCTTCAAAACATGAAAAACCCAAAGAAGCTCACCAAAACCAGGTGAAAGGACCCAATTTCAAGGCTTTTGAGTTGTGCATAGCTGGAATGAGTTCACTTGAAGCTTGTTCACTAAGGCAGTGTCATAAAATCAGTGGCAGGACTGTGCTAGTACAAGAACTGAGGAATAATTTAAATCCCAGCTGTGGAAGGAAGCAAATCAGTAAGCTAGCATCACCAGGTAGCACAGCACTACTGGCATCACATAGCCTCAGGACAGCCATGAGGCGTTCAACCTGGGGAACCATAATCACATTGTTGTATCATATAACGATTTATCCCTGCAGGGTCAGACAGAATTGGAGTCCCCTGTGTGATGGAATACATATGAGATGGTCAAAACAAATTCTCTGGAAACTTCCCTCAGGCCTCACAGTAATGAGTCTAATGTTCAGTTCCCAGTTATCACAACTCTGATCCCCACTCCCCAGATCACATTCAAAATTTCCTTTGCTCATGTAAAGGGATTTGTGAGAGGCAGAACTTCTTCTTCTAGTCTCAGCTCATTCTGATACTGCTGGCTTTTATTCAGTCAGGGAAATGAACCTCTCAGAGAAAACCCTGTGTGCACTGGTCAAGTAACTCTATTTAAAACTGACTTCTCTCCACTGAGTTGGAGCAAACTTGTTTTCAGACAATTATTATACAACGTAGCTTAGCTTTATATGAGCCCAGGTCATTAAGAAGGAAAGCTTTTAGGGAAATAAATGAGTGCAATTCCACTTACAAAGCTTCCTGCTCATTAAAAAACAGTTTATGTTTTGATGTGTGTAATGCAGTTTTCTGCAAGGATTGGTGAAGAAATGCAGGTAAAATCTGACAGAAGAAACAACAGACAACGTGTGTAAACATAAAGATGTCTCTTATAGTAACCCTTCAAAACACTAATGACATACAGTCTAACATTATTGTCAAACAGAGAAACAGCAACATACTCTGCTCCGAGGCAATGTCAAAGATGCCTGAACCTCATGTTGCTCCTTGGCTAACACGACCCAACAGTGTTATTAAATTAGCACTTTACAATGGTTCCCTCTTCCCATTGTGCTGATTTTACCCAGTCCTGTAGTGAAAAAACAGTCTTTTTCAAATACCAATCTATATCTTTAAGAATAACATTTCCTTCAATCACTGTGCTGCCCTAGAAAGGAACTCCACCTTAATTAGATAATGTTTTTTGTTTGTTTGTTTGTTTGTTTTTTTTCCCCATTATGTTCAAAGAATCAAAAGTTGATTACATGAGCTCTTGTCTCCTTTCTCACCTATAAATAATCTTACCACTACACTAGTACAGCAGGAGGCAGCCAATACGCAAGGTATGTGCATGACTGTGTGTGTGTGCAGAAGAGGTGGAGGCTGCTGTCAAAAGGGAGGTGGGGGAATAAAATTAACAAGAATAAATCTGAGTGAGGGCTTTTGTGTGCAAGACGTACTTCCTGCACAACAGAAGAGCTTTGTTTTGACTAGAAAGGAAAAAGGCATCAGGTTTATTACTGCAAATAGATGTAATACATGGCACTCATGATCAGCATAAAGGAACTGAGGACAGGGAAATTAATAGTCCAGTATTAATTTACTGCTAAGGATATCTGATACACATATATATTTTAGAATATCACATTATACATATTTTGAGCACAAAAACAGGATATTGGGATATGCTGCTTAATTAACAGAATCCAAAGCCTATATCAAGCAGAGATACCTCCTAAAAGATGAATATTATCCATCTGAACTCAGTTGAAGACCTTTAATACAGTAGCAGCTCTCAAATCATTTGTGGTCTTTGTATCTCTGACAAAAAGACCTGGCCATTTACTTTTCAAAATTTCAACCTGGACAATCCAGAGACGTCTAATATTTGGTTTGATTCCACTCACAAATATTTTGGGACCCACAGAAAAACCCTATTGGTCTTTGCCTCATTTCTAATGGCATCATAAATTAGGGAGCTTTTATTTTTCATGCATTCCTATGACTGCCCCCCTCTTCTCCTCTGCCTTCACTCTTTTGGCCCTGCTTCTGTAATGCAGTCTGTCCTGCTGATATACCTACATGCTTCACACAGTGCTCATTTCTTTAGTCCTGCTCTGTCATTTGCTGGTGTCTCTGGAGGAACTGCTCATCTTTTGATCTTCTCGGGTCTCATCAGTATCTTCCCAAATAAAAAAAGGAAAAAAGGAAAGAGAATGTACTTTTCCCTACAGAACTCTTATTCTTTCTTGCTTTTAGTGCTGTAATTTTACAAACAAACTTTTCCTTTAACCTCTGCTGTCCTGCTGACACCCTCCTGATCTCTTACTCACTAAGCCTCAGGTTGAGAGGAGCATTCTGCCTCTATTTATGTGGCATCACCTCCTTGTTCCCAACCAATACCTCAGTCCAGACTGAGCCTATCTGAAAAGCTACTGCAAAGATTATTTTCCACAGCTTGCTTTATCCTCCCATGTCTTCTCCTTTCTTCCAGTGAAATTCAATCACTCCATTCACTTGCAAGACTCTCTGCAGCTTGTTGCACCTAGCTTGTTCCCCCTCACTTGCTAAGTGAGCCACCAGCTTGTTGTCAACCAGTGGATAGATTTCAAACTTTCACGCTTTCCTTTTTTGCTACATTTTAGGACAATTTTCCAGTAGATAATACACTGTTTACTCATTATTACAATTCATAACCTATTTTAGTTTTTTTTTTTTTCTGTCATGTCTACAACTTGCTGACAATGGTCAAAGCGGAAATGCATTAAAACTTCAGGATAGTATTCCCTCTGTTTTCCAGTCTTTATTATTATTATTATTATTATTATTATTATTATTATTATTATTATTATTATTATTATTATTATTATTATTATTTCTGCCTATATGGGTTGGCTGGCTTGTCATGTACTTTGAATGTTGTTTTTTTTTGGACAGGAACTGCTACACCTTTACTTTGTAATCATAGTGTCCTCAGCACTATGGGGGACTTTCAAGTAATATATTATCAGTAACATATTTGAGCATCTGGGTCTAAAGCACAAGGAGATAGTTCAGAAATTCCTGTGAGAGTACACTATGATTCTCTGATCTCATCTCTCCACAAGGGCATGAGACTATAATGTCACCTGTCCTATGTTAACATTTAGGATTTTAATAGTACCTTATTCTAATTACTCTTAATCCTTGAGAGAAACAGAATATTATAGCTTCTGTGCTCTTCTAAGTGCTTAAATACATACATGGACCACCTTACAGTTATATTTGTTTACTTTGCAATGTTCGTGAAATTATCCTGGCAACAGCTTTCTGAGATGTTTAGGAACTATTGTTTGTGTAGTACAGACAAGAATTGACATGAGTTAAGCACTCTGACAAAGGTCATACTGTAAGCCTGCCACAGAGCAGAGATTTTGAAGCTGGCAACCCAGCTGTATTATTGCCTCTTAATAGCACAGTTATGCTTCATGATGTTTTCAATCAGTCTGACAGCATCATAGCTTGAAAGGTATAATGACGCAGACTTTACTGAATCCCATACAGTATATATTTCCTGTAACTAGTATGGAAAGTTAATTACAAATTAAAAATTTGAAAGCATGAAATAATAATTTTGATGATTGCATGAAGCATATATTCACATATAAATACAGGAAAGAACAAAAAGAAATTAAGACTAATGTACAGTACATAAATGTCAGCCGACAACATGACTATGAAAATGATCAATACCTTTGTGTAGCAGTTTACTTATGATTTTATTTATTTGGTATGTAAGTTACCATCAATAATATAGATACTCTATGTAAGAAATGCTTTTTGCCCACTTGTTTTACTGGAATAATGTTACACACTTCATCTTTTAGAGGTCTATATAACTAAAAACTAAATTAGCTAAGGTGATGCCTTTGCATTAATCTTATTCCCATAACTTGGGCACTTAGTTCTACTAAAATCAATAGACTTGTGAGTGGGTAAGTGAGGAATAAAAGACAAGCATAATAAATACTTTAAATCCTGAGTTGGCAAATAGATATGTAATTCTGTCACACTTATCTCCATGGCTGATCTTTTATTTGCATATTTTCAGAGTTTTGATCTACAAATGGATTTTAATTTGTCGACTTTTGCAAGAACAGCCTTGTGGGAGTGGGGGCAGGTCATGCATAATCAAAGAGTAAAATACAGGCAGAAGGAAGATGTGGAGAATCTGAGCTGTTTCTGTATGAAATGCAATTACCATTATTATAATTTCCTTGTACCACATAACAGCCTAACTATGCTGGGTGCCATCCACATTTAGAGGCTTTTTGAGAGACCTGACGGATCCCTATCTATGCAAATGGTACATTGTCTTATAAACTGAACATGACAAATTTAGGAATGCTTTCCTCACTGCAGCAGATGGCTTCATAGAGAAGAAATTGCTTTCTCAGGGACATTGTGGTAGACTTGGAAGCATAACCCACTGACCTTACACACAGCTCAGGGCCTGAACTGAAATGATTTCCATTTTCTGTACTAAAATGTGTTCAATAAAAATCCAAATGAAGAAAATTCTACATAGGATCTCTAGCTACAATTAGATGATGATGGTGTGGGTACCTCTGAGACTATAAGGTAGAGACACTTTTTATGGTCATGTGACCAAAAAAAGCAGCATATGTTATGTATACACAGAGACAAGGCCTTCTTTCAGCACTGACATTACATGCTAAAGTTGGCAGCTGTGTACACCCCTTACTGTGTCCTCCCAGGCACTGCCTGCCTATGGTTTCCTTCCCCTATTTTCTAGGGGTCAGTGGGAACTTCATTCAACCTCCACTCCACACAAAGTATGCAGAATCCAACTCAAATTTCACAAACCAATATCAAGTCTAATCTCCATTAGAACCATTGATCTCATTCTTTACCTGGAACAATCATCTCCAGAGATCAGTAATTTAAGTATATCTATCTATTGTGGATAACCCAGGAGTCCTAAAAATGAAATAGTTTCTCTGATGTAAGCAGCGAGATTCAATAACCATTAAGCACATAAGGACATTTTAATATATGAAGCATATGAGTATCCAAGTCATGCTATCACCAGACCAGTTTCTTTTCAGTAATACATGGACAAGAAGGACAGGAAGAGCTGTGATCCTCACAGAGTGCTTTGGACACTCCATGTACTCAGATCTCACAGCACTGCAAATGAGGCACCCATGGTAGAGAAGAGCAAAGTGGAGAATTTGGCCCAGTGTGTGAGCACAGGCTGCAGCGACAGTTAGCTTTGTGCAGCAAAACAAATGAATTAGCTGTAGCTGAATTAAAAAAAAACACTGTTGGCAAAATGCAATAACACCTCAGATAAGAAGATATTACCTTTACAGTCACATCTACGGTATTCACCAAAAATTGGGGAGGGAAAAAAAAGCAGGGAGTCATTCAATAGAAACACTGTCCCCACATCCTTTTCCAGATCTCAGGGTTTCACATGAAACAGAATAAATCATATGCTTAGCAGTTCTGCTCAGCCCAGTACAGCTGCATGCTGCAGGTGGTGCCCTAAAAATACGTTTGTTTATTTTGCATCACTGCAGGCTGCAAAGCTGCACTTAAGGATTAAATAGATTCCACTTCCTCACTCTAGACCCCTTTCTTTCTTTTTGACTTGCTGGAAGAGGATGGTAAGACGTAGAGATAAACTGATAGAAATAAGGCTCATCTCAGTCTCAAAAGAATCAGATGGGAGGTATTAGTATGGAACACAAAAGGAAAGCTGACAAGCATAGTGTGTGGCACTGACATTTTGGTGGTGTGCCATTTACAGAGAACTCCCATGAAAACATCACAACAATTGAGTGAAAATCAGTGGAATTTTCTTCAAAATAAAATTCTATCAAACTGGGACAAAACCAGTCAGTGGCTGAGCAATAAGTAATGTTCTGAAATGGGAATGGCTGCTACATGGACATAATTATGCATTATGTGGTTTTTATTTTTCTGATAGAAGGATTGATTGATACTACTCTACAGAGGCTGTAGTCTCCGACCAGCACCACCTGATGAACTAAGTGCTCTGTGGCATGAGACAAAGGACTGGTTTACAGTCCCCATTATCACTGTGGGTTATTCCAGCCTGGCTTCACATACATGAATGCTAAATACCCAAATCAGGATAATCCTTGTTTTATCAGAGCATTTCCTTGTATATATGTGATCTCAAGTATTTTTCCCCATTTTGAAACTTTTCGAAACAATGAACATTCAGCTAGTCAAAGCACAGAGTTCATCAACAACAATTTTCTGTTACTTCTTCAGTGTGTACTGAACTAGGAATTTTATCCAGTTGCTTGCTTATCCTGAGTAAAATCCGCTCAGAAGAAGCTGCCAACACATCTGTGTATCATCATGTCTGCCTCTCTTTAGTCCTGAAGGTAAGCATTATGCAATAAACACCACAACGCTGTATGCTGAGGATTTTTCTGACATTTGGGATCATTGGACCTTCAGGTTGTCTAAATTATAACTTTTTTTTTTTTCTTTTTAGCAGTGAAAGAAATAAAAATTATCCTAAATTTCACTCTTAAAAAATAAAAATCTGTGCTGACTTGCACAAGATTAGCAGCGGAATTTGTACCATTCGCAATCTGATGGTTTTTGCTTCTAGGATACACTCTGGGGAGATAATGTGTCTTATAGACAATAAGTATTCTGCACCTCTTCAGGAGAGTCTCTGCATTCCTTGAAGTATCCCATGTCCCACTTTAGGCCTTCATTTTTATAAAGTATAAATAGTGGTTTTGTTTGTTTTGTTTGTTTTTATATGTAGCTTTTATTTAGGTGTTGTATTCTTTCCACTAAGTATTCCATAGCAAATACCACATCTATGTGGAGCCTAACCTTCTGTATCTGGATTCCACATGAACTTACTAGTGAGCAGTACAAAATACAAGCATGATAATGTTTTCAAAGACTAATAAAAGTGGGTCTCAGTGAACATGAATTTCTTTGCAACTTTCTATCTATAGGCAGTAGAAAATACCCTTAAATACATGCTGCAATGCCACGTTTGTGAAAAAGCCAAGATCAAGATTAGTTTGATCATTGTCATGAAAGCAAAAACAGAAAGCAAGTAACCAATTTGTAGGTTGCAATTCATAGGTTTACTGTTAAAGTGCAAGATCCACTTAAGTGCCCATAAAAGAAAATTGAAAGGAAAGATTAATTTCTTTCTACTAACTGGAGATAAATCTGATGTAATGTTTGGGTTTGTTGAAAGCTAGTTTACTGAAAACCAAGCAAATTGTGCTCCTCTAACTTTGTGTTATATGTCACCATTCAGCACCAGGTAATTCCTCTCTTTCTCACCATATTTTTTATGATTGTGACATTATGCTAACATTTCTCTTAGAAAAAGAATCCTGTGCCCACAATGAGAAATGTAAAAATGATGTAAACACTAAAGGTACAAGCACCAGGTATGGAAAATTAACCCATATTTTACCATGATGCTCTTTATCCATGATACATTTACAGTACCATGAATATAAAAGTAGCTGTAGTTGGCTACAGTTACCAGGTTACTGGTGGTTTGTTATTCTGAACCATTCCCCTGTCTTGCTAAGATCATCCTTAACTAGAAAGACAGCTCTGTTTAGGCGTATAGACACAAAAAACCTTGTTCCACTAAGAGACTCAAGCTTGAAATATATATTACTTTGAGTTTCTTGTTCATGATAATTGCACACAAATTAAAAAAAAAAAAAAAAAAGTAGAAAAATAAAGGTCTGGATATCTTCTTTGGAGTTCAGCTTGAGTGATAATAATTGCTTGTAAATAAAGTTGTAAATCTATAAAGTTATTTTAATCTATTTACTTACACTTATTTCTTTACACTTTTCTTTCTGTTGCATTTGCATCAGTTGTATCTTGTCAAAACTGCAGGGAACTATCTGGAGAAGGTGCTAATTTTATAGTACAGATCTGCCTAGTGCCTGCCTTACTAACTGCTTGGTAAGCAGTCTTTTGCTTTCCTACAATGGGGACAGCAGAAAAGCATGGAGGTAGCTGGGCTTTCAGGTGAATCAGACAACAAGCTTCTATATGTGGAGCCCACACAGGGTTGTATTGACACAGAGATATATTTTTCTGAACTCACCTGGTCATTTATACTAGACTGGGGAATAGAAAGATAGAGAAGCTGCTAACTTTTTGGGTAGTTGACAACCACATCATATACTGGGGATTGTCCAGCTGCCTTACACTAACTTCTGGATAAGGACTACCAAATATCCTTGCTGCCTTTTTGTCAGTACGGTCCCTCCTTGGGTAAAATATTGGAATCTTTTGGCCAGAAGTAAGAGGCACTGCACCAAATGTATATGTATGACAGTTTTATTTGCAGTCATTTATATATATATATTTCACTTGATCAAAAACATGTAAATATCAGTAGGGCAAACAGAAAAATGCAGCTTGTCATTCAATGCAACTAATTCAGTGTTTATGTCACCTTTTTACCTTGCTGAAGTACAAGGGACAACACAAGGAGAAAGGACTAAGTAAGGTTAAATGTGGCTTAAGAACCTACCAAATTCTCCCCGAACAAGATGTTTTATGTTCTCTCTCTTATTTTATTTTATTTTATTTTATTTTATTTTATTTTATTTTATTTTATTTTATTTTATTTTATTTTATTTATTTATTTTTTTCCTGCACCTTGACACTGGATATCTACTCTTCTAAAAAAGATTTAAGACCTCTGCTTTTGATTTTGATATAAGAATTACAATACTTTCTTCTCTTGGGAAGAACCTTTCTCATTCTCTTCAAGTGCATATTGGATAATATTGTTAAAGACAAATTGATCAGTTTTCCTGATTAAAGATGAAAATGTCATTTCACTGGTCAGATATGAGGCTTGTGAATGGATTAGTGAATCGAGTTTTACTACTGATTTTTTTTTCCTTCATTTTAGTTTTTATTAGTTTTTGTTTTATATTCAATTTGGCTTTCATGGGTATAGCTGTAACTTATTATGTCATAATTTATATCATATAAGTGCAATTTGAATGCAATTCACTGTAGTAATATGAGACCATTGGTCAAAATGGAGTCCAGCAGGACACGGTGCATCACGACAGTTTTGCAGTGTTGGGAATGTAAACTGGAGATTTTCATGTACAGATGCCTTGAATTGGCTGAAACAATGATTTTGTAGGAGAACTTTTAACGCTCAGAGACAGGGTCTGTAAATCAACGTTACAGTGCCCCACTATTCAGGTAGTAACATTCAACAAGAAGAAAGTTAGAAAAGACAATGAGAGAGAGGCTATCTATAAACACTTACTGCAAGGAAGATCTGAAGAGAACTGTGAGCCACTTCTATGTACTGATACTCAAGAAAACACCCCGAGACAGTGATATAGCGATGATCCTCTGGTGCCCAGTCTGGAGCTGGAGTTACTGAAGTCACGGTGCAGCCTGGCCCATTCTCCATCCACCATGAACGATGCATTGAGATATTAAAGGTCAGAATGAGATCTGTTTCCTGCAAAACAACAAATGAAGAATTGATGCTCTGGGATGGTGCTCTGGTATAAAATGCCTCAGCTAGATATTTCACAGCATGCATAAAGAAGCAAAGACCAGTAATAAAACTGCACTGTCACATGAAAATTAGTTGAGCTTGCCTGTAGCAAGCCAAGTAACTGTACCTTGACAGGCCACAATCTTCTTTCAGACATTATACTAGCCTGGACTACACAGTCATTCTTGTTCACTGCCTATTCTTCTACAGAAACAACAAAGACTGATTGATGCGTACATTTCCACAGCAACCCTCCTGCACTCATTACCTAGTAATATGGCCTATATTTTTATAATGTGATCTAACAAACTGTACAAGAGTAGTCAGAACCTGAGACTTTACTAGGTGTGAATCATGGACTTTACTATGTCTGGATCATCTGCAAGGAGCTTTTTACATGTACATGGATGCTGCAAAGCAGAACAGTGATGGCTCTGCTGAAATATTAGAGAAGGTGCAGAAAAAGGATCCTTAAAAGCACTGCCTTTTTGTAATGCCTGTTTCAGTCTTCTAACATTGTAGGAATCTGTAAGGAAACAGCTAGTGTGCATTGCCTTGTCTAAAGATTGCCCAGCTTGTTAAAAAAAAAAAAAAAGACAAAGAGGCCTACAACCTTCAAGTCTCGTGCAGCTTGTACAAGAGAGCTAGTGCAAGAGAGTAACAAGTCAGCCATGATTTCCATTAAGATTACATTTATAAATAGTTCATAAAGGATTAATGAATGATTAATATACATAATAAACAATACTACGGATATGAATTTCATAAATTTTACTTGGTTGCACATTACTTGAGGGTGCTATACATAGTTATAAAAAACCTATGGACTTTGTGGATTCTATAATAGCCTAACAACCCTTTATAAATTATTTATAAGTGTAACCTCATTGTAAAGTGTGACTATCTAGTCTGTGTGCACATGTGCTCAGTCATGCAAAAAAAAAATCCTTTTAAGTAATGTCTTTTCAGAGCCAAACTCTCCCCACACCTAACCTACATTTTTTTCAGCCTGTTGATGACATTAATAATTAAGATTCTCATAAAATTTTTAAAACATAACTATTTAATTAATTTTACCATGACAAAATGAACAGAATGTCATTCTGTGACAGATATGCTGTGTACATATTTCCCTCATTTCAAAAATAGTAATTTTTTCAATCTCACTTATTTTCTTTTTGTGCACTAATTCAAGCAAAAGTAACTTCATCCTGTGAGGTTTTGGACAATACCATGACTGGCACATCAATCTGTGAATACACTTTACCCTGTAGTATTTCTGATTTTTTAAATTTATTTATTTATGTTTCAATTCTCATCTGTTTGCATTTTTTATATTTAAAAAAAATATATACATTAAAAAAATTAATACCCTTCATAAGCTATCAGACGACAAGAAGGACCATAAATATTTTTGCATGACTAATTATCCTACATTCTCACAACAGAATGATCCAGCAAAAAATAATCTGTGTGTGTAAATATGTGGTGATTCGTATAATTGAATGACGTTGAAAGGTGAAGAAAGTGACTGTGAACTTTAAGATAAATGACCCAATTTTTCCAGAAATTTCTATATTTACCTATAACTATAACCTTTCACAACCAAAAAAATTTTCCTTTCTCTGGACCCCTCTCTAGCAAAGGTGCTAGTCTAGTGTTTACCATATTGGAAATGGGTATTTTCCCTCAACACTCAAGCCAGAAGACTAGTTTTCTTTCTGGACTCAGCGCTGTTACAGCTACTTGCTGACATGCTGACCTGTTCACCTGCTGTAAGAAGTTGAAGAATGAGTATCTTTGGAGTAACTTTGCTTAAAGTAATAGATTTATTCCTGAATGACTAAAATCAAAATCAATCATGTTATTGTCAGAAGACCTTTAAGTCATTCTAGTTACCATGGAAAATTCTTAATCTCTAGTCTTTTATCAGAGCAGGAGCATGAATGAATACGACTTAGTCTGTTTTTTTTTTTTTTTTTTTAATTATTATTAGTATTATTATTATTTATCATTTGCAATATCTTTAGAAGAATCATGATAGATTAAAAATATTTTACAAAGTGCAGACCAGGGAGGAAAAAGAAAGGGATAAATCTGGCTGTTATGTATCTGCCAGATGATGTTAAAATGGATTAGGAAGAGCTAAACATAAAGATCAGAACTGGTCTCTGTGGTTAGAACATCATTGTTCTGAAGACAGCTCTGTTTGCTTACAAATGGTGCAACAGTCCAAAACTTTACAGGTTAAAAGCAAAAGTGCGCAGTAAATATAATTACACAGTGAAATATTTATAATTGCACATGCAAACAAACTTAACAAAGTCTAGCTGTCTAGCTTTCTTCCACCCCAGAACTTACTCAAAAATTATTTTCTGAAATAATATAGAAATAATGAAATAATATTTAGAAAATTCCCTTGTCCTCAAGTCATCTTTTGGCAGTTAAATTGAATGTCATGATTTAGACTGAACAATGTTGTTTTGTTCGTGAATAGTCTTTTAGTGCTTACTAATAATAAATTACAGTCTTTATCAGATCTATGTTCTATTTCTACCTCTAAGCAAACAGTAAAATGCTGTGTTATTTCATCTGCTCAGAAAAGAGACTTATCAGTGTTATAGCACTTAATTCTTGATATTAACAAAAATAAATAACTCTAACTGAAAGCACAGACTTCAAATCTTAAAGAAATTTGAATACCATGGTTAAGAAAACTTTCAAGCAGGGTCACCATTATATGCTGAATTAATTAATAAACAAAACAAGGTCAACATTAAAAAGCAAAACAATTAAGTAGAGTCAAAACATGGTTCTGGTAAGATCAGACATCATCCATGTTTCAGGGCAAATTTAGCTCAAATAAAAATGTTAGTGAAGTCAGATCTTCACAAGTTAGGCCCTGAAAATCCTTATCCCCAAAATATGTGAAATTAGAATAATGCAGAAGGAGCCTATTCACTGCAAATTCAGTTGCTGAACAGTCAGATCTTTTCAGATATAAGCTGATAAGGGCTTTGATCTTGTCTATAACCTTCGATCCATGTACCCCAGTATGCACATATATTAGCAGAACATTTCCTGTTGTTTCGAAGTGAAGGTCATGCAGCCTATGAAAAAAAATTTACTTAGTGAGAAAATTGATAAGGACTTAAATCTCCTGGTAGAACTGTGTAAACCAGGGAGGATGATGTATCTATCATTAACATCCCTTATGCTATAAAGATTTAGAACTATTCTTGGACAAATTCCTCTTGCTATTTACTTTGTTCACTTAGAATACAGTTTTAGTGGACACAGACAAAGTCTACACTGGAAGCAGGGGATTTTTTGTACTCTCCAGTGTGTTTGCTGTCTGTTTTCTTTTCAACATCTGTGGCTCAAACAGTATTCAGGGAATTACAGCAAAATGGTCTAATAAGCCCTGAAGCTATGAAACTCAGTAAGAACTGTTGATACTCATTGGATATGCCAATATGGTGTTGTTCATAGTCTGTATGTCAAGAAAGATTCCATTATCCTAAATTCAACAGCTGCTTCCGTCGTGGACACAGAAATACATCTGTATGAGCTTTATTGATGATCACTCTGATGGTTTTGTAAATCCTGCTGATATTTGTAAGCCCTGTTAATGAAAATTGGTGTATTAAAGTAGATTTATCTATTCTTCAAGGAGTGAAAATTCAGAAGAAAATATATTAGTAGGTGTCCTGGTTTCAGTTAGCACAGAATTAATTTTCTTCCTAGTAGCTGGTGGAATGCTGTGTTTTGGCTTAGAATGAGAAGAGTGCTGATAACACCCCGATGCTTTAATTGTTGCAGAGCAGTGCTTATACTAAGCCAAGGACATCTCAGCCTTTGCTCTGTCCTGCCAACGGGCAGGCTGGGGGGTGCAGTAAGAGCTGGGAGGGGACAGACCCAGGACAGGTGACCCAAACTAGCCAAAGGGGTATTCCATACCATCTGACGTCATGCTAAACAATATATAGGGGTGGCTAGCCGGGGGGAGGGGGCCGGACTGCTCGGGGTTAGGCTGGGCATCGGTCAGCGGGTGGTGAGCAATTGCATTGTGCATCACTTGTTTGTACATACTATTATTACTTTCGTATTATCACCATTGTATCATCATTATTATTATTGTTATTATTATTTTTGTTATTTTATTTCCTGTCTTATTAAACTGTCTTTATCTCAACTCACGGGCTTCACTTTCCATTTCTCTCCCCCGTCCCAGAGAGGGAGGGGGGAGGGTGAGCGAACGGCTGCGTGGTGTTTAGCTGCCGGTCGGGTTAAACCACGACAGTAGGACATGCTTCCTGACACTTAAGATGTGTTGGTATTTGTAGTGGTCATGAGCAGAACTACTGAGTTAGACAAAGACTAGAGTTTGGAGGTCTCAGAGACTGATCTCAAAGATTAGAAACTGAGACATTTTCAAATTAAGTCTGTAATTTCTTTTTATGTTGGTTTGTAAAAAATGTTGAACTCTGATGATATGTGCCTGTGTTTAATAGATAATAACTTTTGCCTGAGTTAACTCTTCCCTTCCCTTCCCTTCCCTTCCCTTCCCTTCCCTTCCCTTCCCTTCCCTTCCCTTCCCTTCCCTTCCCTTCCCTTCCCTTCCCTTCCCTTCCCTTCCCTTCCCTTCCCTTCCCTTCCCTTCCCTTCCCTTCCCTTCCCTTCCCTTCCCTTCCCTTCCCTTCCCTTCCCTTCCCTGCCCTTCCCTGCCCTTCCCTGCCCTTCCCTTCCCTTCCCTGCCCTGTCCCTTTCTCTTTTTCCCTTTTCCCCTTCTTTTTTTTTTTTTTTTTTCCTTTTTCTTTTTCATCCACAGTCGATATACAGGAAATAATTATTGTATGATTGTGTAGAGAACACAGATACTAAAAGTACACAATCTTTTTATCCTATTTCATCTGAACTAATTTTAGCCTCTCAGCTTTTTCTTACATGTGTAACTCCTTCTCCTCCATGTGAATGTTTTCTATTTTTTATTTTTATTTGTATTTTTTCAGTAATCTGGAATCCTGGATTTTATTTTCCTCTAACAAAACAATTTTTGTACCAGCTTAATTCCAAATTGAATATGGAATTTCATTTACATATATGAGACAGGATTTAGCCAGTATGATTCCACCCAACATATTTACTTCTGAAGTTCATCCATGGAAAATAGCGGAAGCTTCCTAACTCTTAGCTGTTTTCAGTATTCTGTTAAAAATGCTCTAAATGTGTCTTAAGCAATTTCCAGTGTATAGACAAAGATTTGAATGAATGACTTATAAGGATACCAACATAAAAGAAAGAGATGACAGGTGTCCTGATTTTCTTGTCTAAAATGAAAGTAGTGTTACATTAACAAAATACGGTAGTCCTCAAAAAGCATAGCTACTGATATACAGGGATTAACATTGTAGTTTACTATTCCATTATATGAGCCCAATCCATAATCTTATGAAATTGGTAGAGCTGCCATCACTATTATCTTAACTAAGATCTTAGTTTTTTTAACTAAGATCATAGTTTTCTAGTGTTGAAATATATATATTGACAAACCTAACAAATTTGATCTGCTTTGTTTCAATTCATTACAAATAAATGAATAAATTTCACTGGAACAGGCTGCCCAGGGAAGTGGTGGAGTCACCATCCCTGGAAGTCTTCAAAAGACGTTTAGATGTAGAGCTTAGGGATATGGTTTAGTGGAGGGCTGTTAGCGTTAGGTTGGAGGTTGGACTCGATGACCTTGAGGTCTCTTCCAACCTAGAAAATTCTGTGATTCTGTGATTCTGTGAAATAAAAAATAAAAAAAAAAAAAAAAGGAAAAGGAAGACACCTACTAAACTCTAGAATATTAATATCTTCAGTTCAGTAACATTTTTTTTTCATGAGCAGATCTGTTCAGAAATTTTCTATCTATGCAGATCTTCAGTTTAAAAATATCATTAACAGAAAGAAAAATCTTACAAGTTTTATGGCAAGTTTAAAATAATTTTTACTATCCTATGAATATTTTTCATATTTAAACAGAATATTTTAGGACTAAGAATACTCTGGGTGAATATACATTTATATATATAAATTTGGGGGATGCAAACCAAGATAAATAAACCCATTCTGGTAGTCCAATAAGGTACTGACACTTATTACTAGGGACTGACAGATTACAGTTCCTGTCCTATTGCACAGAAATTTTAATCTGAGTCTTCTACATACGTATGGCAAAGTTCCTGAGTGGCAGAACTTTTGTAATTTCTTGGACAATGACTTTCTGGAAGATTTAAGCTTATATTATGATAAAATACAGTAAACTAGGCACTTGACCCACATCCCAGAGTAGTAGCTGACTGTGGAATCTTATTTATTTCCCACTGTGGCAAATCAGGGATACCATTTGGGAACTGAAAAAATTTGTTGAAGGAAATTGAGTTGGATGCAATACCTTGCTTTGAAAACTTTTATTTTTGATAAGTGACCATTCTCCAAGGAAAACAGCTTGTCTTAGAATATTGTTTGCAGGTTTCCAGTGGGCAGTTTTCCAACCTTAGCTGATCTTCTAGCACTACTGGTTGGCATAGAGTTATTCCCAGATTATATTAGAAACAACACCAAAAACTATCTTCTTTCATTGCAAAAGACAAAATTCTTCTAAAGTTTGGATTAAACCTGAAGATACCAGGTGCAACTTAAACATTTATTGGTGTAGCAGAAGGTGATGAACTCACGGATATTTTAGGGAGTAAAGTAATAGCTTCACTGTGGAACTGAGTGGCTTGATTCATGGCACAGCTGGAAACAGGATGGAAATATATAAACATTTTTCCCACACCAAAACTCTGTTCCATGAAACAAACCTTACAAAGTGTTTTATGAGTGTACTAATTTCAGTATGGATCTAGATTTCTTTCCAAGGTAAAATGAATGTTCTGAAAATTGTTCCCAAACCTTGATGATTTATTTTCTAACTAAATTTCTAACATGATTTCACTGCTTTCACAAAATATTTCTACTTGTTTTTATGAACAAAGTATAATGTCTTTAAACTAGTTTAATTTCTTCATTATTTTGGAACTTTTTTTTTTCTTCCTTTTAGATGGTAAATGGGTTCTCCTGATTTATCTAGGTAAATACACTGAGCCATAATGCTCAGAATTTGCAGACACAAGTATAAATAACCTCCTAATTCTAAAGAAACCCCTTTTAAGCACATAGACATCTTATATTTGGATAATATCCAAAAGGCTATGTGGAGCTTCCAAGTGAGCTGGGAACAAAGCTCTGTGGGCTACAAACAGAAAGGTCTAAGGCCTTGAGTAAACTAACAGGGTTAAATAAATATCCTTAAAATGTTTCTCTTTCTGGAATGAGTGTTTTACTGCATTGCCAAATCATCTGAATAATACTTTACTTGCAGAAATGTATGGTGTAGAAGTTAAACTTTGGTGGGTTTATGGAGTGTGGTGGTTTTACCGTGCTGGGCAGCTAAACCCCACAACCGCTCTCTCACTCCCCCTCCTTTAGATAAGGAGGGGGAGAAGTAAAGCAAAGAGCAACTCACGGGTTGAGATAAGGATAATTTAATTAAAGGGAAATAATTATAATAATTAAATAAAGACTACCATGAACTAAACAATTTAACTAAGGGGAAATAAAAGGGAAAGGGGAAAAAGGGAGGAAAACAAACAAACAAAATAAATGAAAGCTATATGGAAGTGCAGAGGAAAGAAATTACTCTCTACTTCCCACAAATGAGCGATGATTGACCACGTCCTTGAAGCAAGGCCTCAACGCACGCAGCCGGTGTTCGAGAGGAGGACCAACGTCTTCTCAACGAGAGCCCACCCCACCCCTCTTCTTCCTGTTTCCACCTTTTATTGCTGAGTGTGACACCACATGGTATGGAATATCCCTTTGATTGGTTTAGGTCAGCTGCCCTAGTGATGTTTCTCTCCTCACTTTTTTGCCCACCCCCTTGGAGGGTTAGAGAAAGGCCCAATGCTGTGCCAGTGCTGCTCAGCAGTAGACACAACACTGGTGTGATACCACTGCTGTTCCAGCTACAAGTGCAGAGTACGGCACTGTATGGGCTGCTGCCGGGAAAGTTAACATTCCAGCCAGACCCAGTACATGGAGTCTATGCAGAAAGAAATTCCTGCTGATGTGGTTTGTTTATTGTCCATTGGAGTTGGTTATGTAACATAAGGCACTGTAATCCTGTAAAACAAAGCACATGGGAAAAATGACAAACCTTAACTTCCTGTTTCCTATGACTTTGTATTGTCTGTCAAAACTGCAATAATTTTCCTATCTTTTCCTTTTTTTTTTTTTTTTTCTTCTTTAAACAAGTAAATTCATTCATGACCATAGGGCAGATCTCATGTCTACAATGATGACAAGCTGTATGAATCAACCTCTGCTGTAAGACACAGAAAAAAATACCACCGGCAGCATACACAGGAAGCAGTACATAGACTTGAACAGAGCTCTCAGATCACAGAAACAATATTGTTATCACAAACTTGGTGTTAGGAAACATCTAAACATCTGATCATCTTCATTCAGAAAGGTTTTGTGAAACACCAAGCTGAGGATAAATACATACTCTACACAGCACACAGTTTAAGGACTTCCACCCAGCACTGATTTTGTATGTATTAAGATTTCAGAATAATTAAAAAGAAGCCTGGATGAATTGGGAAGTTACTAAAAGGAGTGTGGAGTTGTCTTACTCAGTTTGACTCAAATGTAGCCCGGATTGATATTTTCAATATTTCTGAGGGGAGATTGAAATAAACTAAAGCACTAATTTTAGCTAGTTCTCCTATCCCACTTGCATTCTCAGTATGAAATAAAGTAGCCAGATTTAGCTGGTTTGAAGTCCTCTACAGTCAATAGAGAGGACTCAACTGAAAGAGAGTGCTAAGTATTCCTGAAAAGCTTCTTAGTAAAGCTAAATAAGATGTTGAGCAGGAAGCCAGCTGCAGAATGCTGGAAAGGAAGCACAAAGTCAGAAGTGGAGTATGGGCCATCCCTCTATAACTCATATGTCTTGTTCAAGGAATGGCATGAAAAATGATTCTGGATTGACTATTTCAGGTTCTTTCATTGTAATCACCTTTATTTACTGTCTGAAAGGTTCTAGATATTTTTTAGACGAAGAAGACATTTGTCACAGGACTATATTGTATGACACTGATAAACTTCAGTTCATAAAGAATTAACTCTTGTCCTTGCATGTGATGATATTTATTAGAATACCTAAGGCTATATTCAGATTTGATAAATCAACCTAATTTCATTTTACATGCAGTAATTAATTTAACAGTAGGTGAAATTGTTCTCCCTTTTTGTGGTGTGACATTGTGTCACTCAGCATGGACCACATATTAGTTTTATTAGAACTAATTTGATTATCCAGTACTCCCATCTAACTACAGAAATAATAAAATCTAACATATCTTGAACACGGAGTGAAATAGAGATGTTTCATATATTGACTGCTTCCTGCATTTGAGAATTATTTGAATTATTTCTAAGAAACAAATTCACATTTTTTTTTCCCTGTTCTACATCTGGTCATTCTTTTTTTTTTTTTTTCTACACTATGCTTCAGAAATAATTTTGAAGGATGAGGATTTCCAGTTGGATTTGAAGCCTAGTTTTACCTTAAAACTTGAAGAAAAGAAAATAATGGGAACAGCACCACATAAATTGTTTCAACATTTTCAGAAAATAATATTATATTTTTTCCAAACTTGACTTTTCGAGGTGTTTGGGCAATATTTGCAGATTGGAATGGAAAATATTAGCACTCCTATATATTCATTGGAGGCGATATGGGTTCAAATCTATTTCCTGGATTCAGAAATGAGAAATAATCTATTCATAAATTTCTACTCTGACTTTGCAAGCTTCATGGAAACAGACAAAAAAGAAATATTTTCATCTGCATTAATAAACAAACCACAACATCAAACAACTTGAAGTTAGCAAGTATTTCAAGTGTATTTCCATTCCTCTTGTGAGCTATTGCTAAAGCTTGACAATGCCCACCACTTCAATAAACTGCAACCTCATAAGGACAATTTGGGGCCACTTAAAAAGATTCAACGCATAACTCTGGGTAAATGTATGGTTTTTATTAAGTTTTCAGAAGCACACCCTAAAGAATAATATTATGATGCCATACAATATTTTTCTTAGCTAGTATGAGGAAAAGAACCCTAAGTACTGCAAAACAAACTGTAGCAATTTATACCAGTTAAGGTACTAAACAATAGATGAATAGCCTGACACTTTTTTTACATGCTGATGACTATGCATGCAATGATGCTAAAGTGTAGAAGACTTGCAGAAAATAGGAACACCTAATTTAATACAGCAGAACTAGCTCAATAAAAGGATCCAATGTCTTGCTAATTTTATACTTAGCACCAGTTCATATAACATATACACCATTTGTACTTAACATTTGTAGATAAGATGCAAAAAAAAAATATTATGCAGATTCATCATGCAGTGTTACAGTTTTGAAGTGATGGTATTATTAGGTGATAGCAAGTCATTTTCCAGATATTATACTATTTCTTCCTAAAGCTCTTGTTACAATCTTGTTAACAGTTAAATTAAAGTAAATATAGAGAAGAACAATATAGAGTGATTCAAATACTGCCATTTTAAATTTATGTATTTATTTATTTTTCCTTGCTTTTTACTTCAGGTACTAAGTGCAAAGCGAATTTTTTAATTTTATTTTTTATATTTTTAATAAAAATGCAATGCAAAAAAAAACCAAAAAACTATTAATCAAAGAGCAGGATTTAATATCAGGTAGACACCCTTAAAAGTTAATTCCTAGGTCAGTGTATTAGTGAATTCAGTGACAGTTCATGTCAGGTGTCAGGTCCACTGTCACTGAAGACTTAGGTTTTGAAGCTGTGCTCCATTTCAAAGGACTGTGCAAAAGCGAAAATTGTCTTTCAATTAAAATTTCCATTGACTGGTTCAAGACAATTTAAATGGAGTGGAGAGGTGTCTCTAGTTCAGCTTTCACATGGGCAATTCAGTAGTTTGCTATCTTCTCAGTGAGGGAGCTAATCTGGCTTTTGTGTCTGAGCACTGCAGTGCTCAGAGGAGCAGCTCTGCAGTAAAAGACCTCGGGTTCCTGGAGGATAATGAAGTTAACCAGCAATGCACCTTTGCAGAAAAGGAGGGTGTGGAGTGTCACCAGCAGGTGGAGGAAGGTGATCCTTCTCCTCTGCTCAGAGCAGGTGTGACCATACTGGAGTGCTGTGTCCAGTGCTGGGCTCCTCAGAACAAGAGAGATATGGACACACTGGGGTAAGTGCAGTGAAGGCCACCAAGCTGTTCAGGGACTGGACTGGTTCAGTGCTGATAGCTGAACACCTATGGGGATCCTCCTGCTGTCCATAACTACTATTGGGAAGGACTGTAAAAGGCAGAGCCAGACTCCTCACAGAGGTGCACAGAACAAGGATGAGAGACAACAAACACTGTAAATTCTGACTGGACATAAATATTTTTTATTGATTTTATTATTTACATATTTTTTTTTTTACCATGAGAGTGATCAAACACTAGAACAGGTGCCCAGAAACGATGTCAAATCTCCATTCTTGGACATATTCAAAACTTGACCAGAAAATCACTTAAAACTGCCATTTAATTGACCTTCCTTTGATAGATAAGTGAGTTGCATTAGGTAGCATTCCAACCTAAATCATTCTGTGATTCAAAGTTTTTCCCATGAAGTTTTAAAAATGTTGTTGCAGTTCTATAAAAATGAAAAACGAACAAAATGTCAAACAAACAAACAAACAAACAAAAATCTAACAAACAGTGACAACAAAAGAAAACAATGCCAGAATGGATTGGATTCTTGCTGCATGAGAAATGGGGTATTCCATTCCACTGCATGATCTGTGGGGTATTCCTCAAAATCCTTCTGTAACATACTGGGAGCACAGTAGTAATAAGAAAACAGCAGCTCAAATCTGACTTGTACTCTGGATTTATAACTAATGCATCAATGTTTCTGATGGGAAAACATACTTCCAGGAACCAATGAGAGATTTTTAACTTACATATTTTCTGACTTGCCACAACCTGGTTGTGTCTCCTTCAGTTGGATGGGGAAGGAAAAGGTTGCGTCGGGGTAGCACAAACAGTGGCTCTGAAGATATTGTAGAGATTTTTAATGCTGCAGCTAAAATTTTTTTTTTTTTTTTCCAATGAAATATCACAACTAACCCAGAATAAAACAATGAAAGAGGTCGAAAACACAGGAAATTTCTTTCAAAATGATGTCTCTCTCTTGCATTCATTCTACTTCCATTATATCATCACAATATTTGCATATTATGCAATATATCTGCATATTTTATTTGCAAGCAGCTCATGCTGGCTAGCTAAAATTTCACTTAAGAGAACCTCTTCAGTATCCAGATTTTTGTCCAAAGACCCTCGAGTTTCTAGCCAGGATTCAGATGAAACACTAGGACCAATGATCTTTAATGAGCATAGGCTGAGAGAGGTAACTAGAACAGAGATCTGTCTCTGTAGACTGAATCAGTAATTGAAAACTTTATTTAAAAAACTGACGGGGAGTAGATTTACCATTCTAACTGTGGTGTCTGTGTCAGCTTCTTAAATTAAGTTTTCAAGAGCTGATTTAGCCCAGGGAAATGCAGAAATCTGGTTGAACCATCTCTTGGGGCCGCTTATAATAAATTTTTTGTTTGTGTTTAGTGCTAATGCAGAATTAGAGGAACTCCACTGTCAAGATGTTAGGAGATCAATGCTTTTATTACTTTGAATTGGAAGGTTGGTATACACAATAGAACACTCACAGGGGAAGAATGATACAAAGAGCTCTTATTTGATTTTCCTGGTGTTTAAGAATATTGCAAAACACTGTGAATTCAAAGAAGCAGAGTTCTTTTTTTTTTTTTTTTTTTTTTTTTTTTTTTTTTATCAGTTGAGGAAAAGTCGGCTTATTAAATAGAGGATAGGTAAAAATATTTTCCTGGAAATAAATACCTTCCTAATGAAAAAAAAAATATAAACTTCTATAAATAATTCACTTTTCCAGTATATATATATCATTGCCTCACTACATAATCTTAGCAATATACCACTTGTGCTCTTTCAAGTAAAACTCTCCTCATGAAATACTTATAAGAAGATTCTTTGTTTACAAGACACATAGCTTTTCCATCATCAGCTTTGTTTCTTATTTCTTAATTTTCATTATAATTTTAATTTTAATTAATTTTTATTTTTTCTTAAATGCTTTGGAAGTAGTAAAGCTTTCTTGAATTCCTTGTACTGGAGTGGTCTTCTACAGTGTGTGTTAGTGCAATTTGACTTCATTGGAAGCTGAGAGACTTACAGCTTAATCCTAGATAAGTTTAGAATTTATTTATTTATTTTTGTATTATCAGTAATCCCATTAAATGACTGAAACTCTCATGGTATGTGAGATTAAATCAGTTACAATATGTACAGACCTTCATGTAAATGTTTCTTAAGACATGCAGTGAACCCACAAATATGTCTTTCCATATTGAAAGTGACACGGATATCTTTTTCATTTTAGATATGTTTTTCTCTGCTGACTCTGTCCCATTTAATGGTAAATATATTATGATATGATTTCCCTGAATGTTGAAAAGAATGAGACACATTTAATGTTGTCGAAATCAAGACATATTACATCTCTGTTTTGACCTACAATGATAGGGCATTATGCAAGAAAGAAAACTATATCTAGAAAGAAATTTGAGTAGTTCGTGGTCATATGGGAAAGACGTGTCAAATTGTGGAGTCTGTAGTGGATCAAATTATTCTGATTAATTCTGATTCATTTTGATAATCCAATATTTTGATTAATTACATGAATGATTGAATAGAGAAGAATTATTAAACATACGGTGAGAAACAGCAAGTACATTTGAGGACAGGAGTAGCATTTGAAGCTATCTTGAGAAACCCAGGATTTGTCCTGGAAGGTGCTATGCAGAAAGGACAAGTTAGGCAGAAATAAAAACATGTGCAAATACGGGTTGGCTAAAAACTGACTGTGCATGTGCATTCCACAACGTAGTGGATGGTTATAGTTCACAAATTCAATGGGGGCCAACACTTTTGTGTTGCTGCAGAAAATCTGATAACTCTTTATACAGTCCTGGGTTTTATGAACTGTAGGGTTTTTTGCAGCACTAGTATAATTCATGTTAACTTAGTAGTGGCAAGGCTTCAACTCAAAAGATTTTAAGAAAAACTGTGGACCAATTGAGAAGCAAGCAATTAGAATGAGCAGATGTCTGAAAACAAGACCTATGAAGAAAGACATAAAGAACTGGGATTTCTTAGCTCAGAATAAGGAAGAATTAGAGCATAACCAACTGTTGAAAAGAATCAAGTAACGTTTTCCTGCACACAGTGGAGGAACATCCATCACACTCCAGAAACTACACTACATGTACATTGCAAAGTTAATATGCATTAGATTTTGAAGAAAAACGTTTCTAAAATTAAAGGGTAGGAAATCCCAGGAAGAGACTGCTTGGGGAGTCTGTGAGATCTATTGTTGCTGGCATTGAAAAACAAGATGGACAAACTTCTGTTGCATTTTTCATGCATATGCTTGGTATTTAGGTTGGGAACATGGACTAAATGACCTACTGAGTTATTCAGCAATGTGAATCTATGATTCAAATAACTGAAAGCATGGTTCTGGAAACACATAATGTTTATAAATATGCAGCACAATACTAGTCATTCAATTGAGATTTGATATATTTAATATAAAAATTGAAAATACTCAACACGTAAGGCATAAATTTAAGTGATTTTAAATATAACACTTTTCCCTGAAGTTCTCTAACAGATATGAACAATTTTAATGCAAAAGAAGAACGATGTGTTTCTAGAAACAATCTTAAGCAAACAGTTCTCTAAAAATATTTATCTTTATGTTCTCAACTTTTGTTATGATTCCTATATATCCTTTCTGTAGAACTCTCAAAAATACATTAGGGCATGTGATGGCTGAAGTTTATTTTTATATCTTTGTCCCTCTCTGAGCTAGTTACCTTTACAGTCAATGGAGCTGAAATGGCAGGTTCAGAGTACAAGTCATCTCACTAGGTGCAGAAATCTTCACTATAAGTTGAATCAAATTTTAAAATGTCCTTTGCCTTCAAGTCCTTTGGCTTTAGAGAAGATCTAGATACTAATCCAAATGTAGATATCTGCTTTTTTTACGGAAATCATAGACTTAAGACATAAAATTAGAAATATAGATAACTTGCAATACATGGAATTTGGATTAAAAATAAATAATTATATATGTATATATGCATAATATATAAATATATAAATAATATAATTTTTCCCCCTGTACTCGGCTCTGGTGAGGATGCACCTCAACTACTATGTTGAGTTTTGGGCCCCTCGCTACAAGAAGGACATCGAGGTGCTTGAGCGGGTGCAGAGAAGGGCAACGAAGCTGGTGAGGGGTCTGGAGAACAAGTCCTACGAGGAGTGGCTGAGGGAGCTGGGCTTGTTCAGCCTGGAGAAAAGGAGGCTCAGGGGCGACCTTATCGCTCTTTATAAGTACATTAAAGGAGGCTGTAGTGAGGTGGGGGTTGGTCTGTTCTCCCACGTGCCTGGTGACAGGACGAGGGGGAATGGGCTTAAGTTGCACCAGGGGAGTTTTAGATCGGATCTTAGGAAGAACTTCTTCACCGAAAGGGTTGTTAGACATTGGAACAGGCTGCCCAGGGAAGTGGTGGAGTCACCATCCCTGGAAGTCTTCAAAAGACGTTTAGATGTAGAGCTTAGGGATATGGTTTAGTGGGGACTGTTAGTTTTAGGTCAGAGGTTGGACTCGATGATCTTGAGGTCTCTTCCAACCTAGAAATTCTGTGATTCCGTGATTCTGTGATAATTTGAGAACCATGTACGTTTGCTTTAGAGCATGTGTTCTCTGCAGTTAGATGTGCTAAGATACTTTTACTAGAAATACTTAATGGTTAGATACTGGCACAGGTTGTCCAGAGTTGTTCAAAGTCAGGTTGGAAGGGACTTTGATCAACCCGACCAGCAGGGAAACTGTCTCTATCCATGGCAATGATCTTTAAAGGGCTCTTCCAACACAAACAATTCTGTGATTCTGTGATTCTATGATTCGTTGTAATAGAACTTCTGTTCAATTAATTTGAAATTCACTCATCTCATACATGAAAAAAATATTCTGGTTTAATATATAATGTGGAATTTCTTTTGGAAGAATGATACAATTCTGCTTAAAAAATAAAGTGATAAGTTACTTCTACACCTTATTGTGTCAATATTTCTTAAGTCTTTTGGAAACTTAGCATTCACCAATCTATGAGCTCATATAGCTGGAGAAATCTGAGAGCTGAGACAAGATTCCTGGTGTCTCTGACAGTGGAGAACTGATTTCTGATATGATTAACTAAATGGCTGATTGATGAATGCCTGTGACTTCAGGGAACTGTGGCAGTACTGGAGTCAGTATAAGAGGACAGTTCTCAGCCTTCTCCCGGGATTCTTTCCATGACTGTAATTCTCTGGATTAAACCCCCAAACTTCCAAACTACTCCATTGGAACTGTCTGTCAGCTTCTCTGAGAAGCAACCCAAAAACTGAAGAGAAAGTAAGACATTGTATTGGTAACAATATTGAAACTTTCTGTGTAATTCATATTTTGCATGACAATGTTGATTTAAGCAGCCACAATATAATAATAATGATGATGATGATGATAATAATAGTACAATTTGCAGGCAAGTAAATTTTACCTAATTCTATTAAGAGGAATCAGTCTGCAAAATGCAAGATACAAACTCAATAAAAGCAGACTAATATAATGCACCCAGGATTTTTTTTTCTGACACCGTTAGCTTGAATGGAAATGCTAAATTGTCCCAAATGGGAAGATGAAGTCATGAATGCTCAATTATAAAAAAATCTAAGGTACAGTAAAAAAGTTATTTAACATATTAGTAAGCATAGAAATAATGCTATCAACAAGCATTCAAATCTTCTGATAGTTAAAAAGGATTTTATATGGGACACACACACAAAAAACATCAAGAAATTAACTGCACTAATTTTAATAAGATATTATTATTAAATGGACAGAACAGGAATAAAAAAAAAGTCCCATTTTTTTTTCATCAAAATCTGAAGCCAGTGGAATTTTCTGAAACTGATTTATTTTATCCTTACTGATTTATTAATATACAGTAAAACAAGTGAAAAAAAAAAAAAAAAAGAAAGAAAAAAAAAAAAGGAGTATATAGCTTGTAGCAGCATTGAGAATGTTTGATTCATGTACTATTCAGAAGATTAAAATACGGTATCTCTTGATTTTGAATCTTTAAATTTAAATCTGCCTGTAGAACAAAGTTGCCCTTGTTGTCTTCTAGATTCTGCAGAGGTGAACCTGTCTGTAATAAATTTATTCTGTAGTTAGTAAGACAGGTATCTATGTGTATACATTTTGTTTTCTTTTTATGAACCTGAGAATAATTTTCCTAGTTTCACTTTTTAGATAATGACTTTTTCATATCTATCAAATCTTAATATCTTATTCAATATTATTCCAATACTTAGCTGCCATCATACTTGTGATCTTTACCCTAAATAAGTCCATCTCTACTTAACTATCTTTGCTACCATCTGCAACTCTCATCTCAAACTCATGTAACATGTAACTAATGCAACATATGAATATCCAGTGGCTCTTGTATCCTGCACTGATTTCATATGCTTTCAACATACCAGCAGGTGAGGCTCCTATTTCTAGTTTCAAATTAGATTATTAATCTTTGGACTAATGTACAATAAATCCTCCTGATAAAGGCAGATCAAATTTTATGATTTCTGTTGTACATGCAAGAGCTGTGTTGTGTTCAGTATTACAATACTAAATCAGTCATTAGTGGCAGTGTTTGCTCAGTAGTGATAAACACTTTTGCTGGATCTCTAGATATACTTCTGTGAAATGGAGGTCCTAATATTACTACTGGTTGCCAAATGAAAGTGAACAACCATACTTTACATTTCCTAATAAAATCCAGTTATTACTGTTATTACTTTCTTAGAGGTATATTATTCTAGTGATACAGAGCAGACTGTTTAAATAAGCATGGAAATGATATATATCAGATAGAACTAAATCTCTGATAAAATCCAAAAGTGAGATTGTAAACTTGATCAGATGAGATGGAAAATCTCATGAATAAGGGGATACATATTAGGTATACTTTATGGAGTTAGATATTCATTTATTTATGAAGCCTTGTATATTGTTTAACCATTCATACCAGAACTATGGATTGCAGAAATAGGATATCAGCAGACCCACTGCTTGAAAAATATTTACATTGCATAATTTGGCTGGAAATCTACCTTTCTCTCTCTGTAAGCCATCAAGAATAAACATCTTTAGAGGTAAGAACTGAACTGATAAACAGATGCATGCATATAGATCTATATCTCTGCCTATGTGCATACATGCACGTACGTACATTCAATTTGTCTTCTACATAAGAAAGGGCAATGAGTGAAATCATTGAATCAGACACCTGTCATTTGTCAACGATGTTAACCTTTTGGTACTATAATCCTCATCAGGGATTAGATAGCAGTTTCTTGCTGGGGCTCTTCTTACTTTTATCTTAATTAAACCTTTTATCAGATATGACTAGAATCACAGAATCATAGAATATCCCGAGTTGGAAGGGACCCATAAAGATCATCACGTCCAACTCCTGGCATCGCACAGGTCTGCCCAAAAGTTTAGACCATGTGACTAAGTGCACAGTCCAAATGCTTCTTAACATCTGACAGGCTTGGTGCTGTGACTACGTCCCTGGGGAGCCTGTTCCAGTATGTGACAACCTTCACAGTGAAGAACCTCTTCCTCATATGCAGCCTGAACCTCCCCTGCCGCAGCTTGACACCATTCCCTCGGGTCCTATGACTGGTTACTAAAGAGAATTGATCGGCGCCTGCCCCACCACTGCCCCTCATGAAGAAGCTGTAGGCTGCGATGAGGTCTCCCCTGTGCCTCCTCTTTTCCAGGCTGAACAGGCCTAGTGATCTCAGCTGCTCCTCATATGTCTTCCCCTCTAGGCCCTTCACCATCTTAGTTGCCCTTCTCTGGACACTCTCTAATAGTTTCATGTCCTTTTTGTACTGTGGTACCCAGAATTACACACAGTACTCGAGGTGAGGCTGCACCAGCGCAAGGTAGAGCAGGACAATCACTTCCCTTGACTGACCAGCAATGCCATGCTTGATGCACCTGAGGATATGGTTGGCCCTCCTGGCTGCCAGGGCACACTGCTGGATCATATTCAGCTTGCTATCAACCACAACCCCCAGATCCCTTTCTGCAGGGCTGATCTCCAGCATTTCATCATCCAGTCTGTATGTACAGCCAGGATTGCCTCATCCCTGCATGAAGGTCCCAGGTACAGGACCTGGTGTTTGCCGAGCTCTCCAATCTGTCCAGATCTCTTTTCAAGGCCTTTCTACCCTTGACAGAGTCAATAGCTCCTCCAAGTTTAGTGCCATCAGCAAATTTGCTCAAAACACCTTCTATTCCTACATCTAAATCATTTATAAAAACATTGAAGAGAACTAGCCCTAAAATGGAGGCTTGGGGGACCCCATAAGTGAACGGCTGCCAGCCTGATGCAGACCCATTTACCACAGCCCTTTGAGCCCTGCTCACCTGCCAATTCCTCGTCCATCGTATGATGTTTTTGTTTATCTACACATTTTGTGTTTACTGGACATTTTGCCCAGTAGGATCTTGTGGGAAACTGTGTCAAAAGCCTTACTGAAATTCAAAAAGATCACCTCAGCTGGCTTCCCTTGAATGATTAGATGGATGATCTTATCATAAAAGAAATCAAGTTAGTCAAACAGGACTTACCCCTCATGAACTCATCATGTTGGCTGGGACAAGTGACTGCATTGCCCCCCACGTGGGCTTCAATAACTGACAGGTGTGTAGTTACCAGGGTCTTCTTTCTTTCTGACTCCCTGATGCTCCTCAGCATACTCACCTCCACCCAAAGCTCCACTATCAGGCTGAGCAATTCTTCAACCTAGACACACTTCCTACAGGCATACCCATTGCTGCTGCTGTCGGACACCGACAGAAAACTGAGGCACACCCTGCAGCCCAAGACCTGGACGGCCGCGTGTTTCTCCAAGACCTCTGTCTGGATAGCCACATCAGTAACTGTGGTTGGAGAGGCCACAAGAGATACGAAGGCCATGTTTTTCTGCCTGGTGGATACCATGGCTGGGCTCCTCACAAGCAGGTTACAACCACCGTTGGAAAAGACCATTGGAGAAGAGTGGTGAGGGCGCCCCACCTGCTTGCCCTGTCTGTGTGCACTGCTGTGCAAACTGCCACGCACCACCCTGACTGAGGTGCCCCGCCCTGTTAGCCCACCCTGGTCGCCATGCTGTGAGTCGCTCATGCTCCCCAGGGGCTGCCTTTGTATGGCCATGGAACGGGCAATGCTGGCTCTGCCCGCACCTTGTCTGCCTCCCTCACAAGGGCTGCTGGGCCCAGGTGGCTCACTCAGCTGCTTTGAGTGGCCTTGATGCTGGTAAAAAAGCCCTGCCCACCGCAATCCCCTGCTCCGCTGCAGAATGCGTCTGCCCTGGAACCGATTGCCTCAGCCGATCACCTCAGCAAGTGGCTGCAAAATGGCGGCGATGCCCGATCTACATTCTGTATAGTTTGTATGTCTTTACTAGTGTATCAATGAGTACAGTAAATACAGTAACCCCACCTAAAACTTGTATTAGTAAAAGTTACAATCAAGTTGCATGTCTAAATAGATCATTAGGGCAAGATTAAATTTACTTAACTTGAACCTAGAACCTAACCTAGTGTCTTGTCAAAACTACCTACCTGGGTTGAGCTATAAGCAACAGAGCAAAGCAGGCAGTGCTAGCAGGTGACTGTTAACCCTCCTCTTCTTACAGGCATCAAAGATACTTGTGATACTTCTTATGTCTTTTAAGAAAACTACAATTTTCCATTGGCCTAGTGACTATCATAGTCTAAATGTCTGAATTTTAAAAAAGTATTGGATAATTTGTGTTATATTTTCTTAATATTTCTGAAGTTGGAAGAGAGCCTTATCCAAAGTCTATGGATACTAGGACAAAATTTCCTATTAATGTAAATGTACTTGAATTATGCTCCATGCATTGGAATACTGAAATCCCTTCATTGTCCCTCCAAACACATACTTTTTTTTTTGCAGTAATAGCTGTTTTCCTGAGACTGAACCTAAATAAATGACATATATCCTAATACATACAGTACATAGAATCAGAATCATACGATCATAGAATCATAGGATCATAGAATGGCTTGGGTTGGAAGGGACCTTAAAAAACATCTATTTCCAACCCCACTGCTGTAAGCAGGGATGTCACCCAGTAGATCAGGTTGCCCAGGGCCCCATCTAACCTGGTCTTGAACACTTTCAGGTATGGGGCATACACAATTTATCTAGGCAACCTGTTCTAGCACCTCACCACCCTCTGAGTGAAGAATTTCCTCCTAACACCTAATCTAAATCTACCCTCTTTTAGTTTACAAGCATTCCCCTTTGTCCTGTTAGTATCTGATTAGGCAGAGTTCCTCCCCATATTTTTGTAAGTCCCCTTTAAGTATTGAAAAGCTGCAATAAGGTCACCACAGAACCTTCTCTTCTTCAGGCTGAACATCTCCAGCTTTCTCAGCCTTTCTTCATAGGAGAGGTGCTCCAGTCCTGTGATCAACTTCGGTGGCCCTCCGCTGGACCTGTTCTAATAGTTTTTTGCGTTGGGAGCTCCAGACCTGGACACAGTACTCCAAGTGGGGCCTCACAAGGGCAGAATAGAGGGGGACAATCCCCTCCCTCGAACTGCTGGCCACCCCTCTGTTGATGCAGCCCAGGATGCAGTTGGTCTTCTGGCCTGCAAGCACATACTGCCAGCTCACGTCAAGCTTTTGTCCAACAGAAGCCCCATGTCCCTCTCTGCAGGGCTGTTCTCAGTGAGTACTACTCCCAGTCTGTACTTCTGTCTAGGATTGCCCCGCCCCATGTGCAGCACCTTGCACTTAGACTTGTTGAACCTCATTAGGTTCACATGGGCCCACTTTTCTAGTTTGTATATAGCTAAATGTGGCTGAGTACTAGACTACAAATACACTCTTTGATAATTTCAGGATTATTATTATTATTTTTATATCTGGTTGTGTATTTCAATATTAATCTTATAGCAGTAACAGCCATTACTCTTCTATAATGTTTTAATATATAAACGTTATGTTGGGACAAACATTAAAATTCTGTTTTCACTTGCTTATGATTTTCTGAGTGCAAAACAGATGGCTTTATCTAGACTATAAATTAGGTACTTTCCTTTAAATCTCGTTTCAGCTATTCACTGGTTGACATCACCCCTACATAGCCTTAAAGTGATCTTAATCTTAATCTTAATCTGCCCATAGGAGGAAAAGACAAGTATTTGCCTTAAATAAAAACTGAACATTATTTTCTTTGATCAAAAACATAACTGAAGCATATTCATTTGTTGTGTCAAAGTTTTATAAAAAATGCTTGGAAAATGATAAGCAGTGTGGAATCTACAAAAAGTTTAATACTTTAACATATTACTTACTATATTATTGTCAGAAAATGACACAGCCAAAAATATCTTTATTTATCTGATATTTGAGTTAGAAATCTACTTCAAATTAATCTATCAAGATAACAAAATTCTTTCCTTAGTTTAATATTCATAAAGAGCATAATGGTTATTGAAACTACTTACTGGGAAAGACCCTGATGTTAACATGTTTTTCAAATAATCACAATTGGATCAGTAAAAAGAAATCTGTGTAATTTAATGGGAAATATCTTTAAAATAGGATTTCTATTTCTGCTTCCTTCAGTTCAGTAAGATATGACTATAGCAATATACATTGAACTGGAAAACTATGGGTATAGTAAAATGGCACTTCAGTGTGACCAGGAAGGAAGAACATAACAACATACTGATATGAATGCTGAACATGTGTTGTATACAATGAAAATAAAGAGTGGTGTGGGGGTTTTACTTGGGTGGACAGCCAAGCTCAACCACTGCCACTCTCTCACTCCTCCTCCTCAAAGGGGAAGAGGGAGAAAATATGATGCAATGGGCTCAAGGGATAAGGGATAAGGACAGGGAGATCACTCAACAATTATCATCATGGGCAAAACAGAGTAGGGAGATACTACCCCTCATCCACCTTATTCCACCTCATCCCCCTGAGCAGCTCAGGGGACTGGGGAAGGGGGATTGTGGTTAGTCTATAGCACTTCGTCTCCGCCACTCCGTCTCAGTCACTCTTTGCCCCTGCTCCACGTGGGGTCCCTCCCACGGGATGCCATCCTTCCCCAACTGAGCCTGCGGGGGCTGCCCACAGGCAGCAGCTCTTCCAGAACTGCTCCCACACAGCTCCATACCACGGGGTCCATCCATCCCCCAGGAGCAAACTGCTCCAGCACAGGTCCCCCACGGGTGGGTGGCAGCTCCCCCCAGACCTCCTGCTCCTGCGTGGGCTCCTCTCCACGGGCTGCAGCTCCGGCCCGGGGTCTGCTCTTGCGGGGGCTCTCCATGGGCCACAGCCTCCTCCAAGCCACATCCACCTGCTCCACCAGGGGCTCCCCCACAGGCTGCAGCGTGGAGATCTGCTCCATGTGGGACCCATGGGCTGCAGGGGAACAGCCTGCTCCCCCAGGGGTGTCTGCACAGGTCGCAGGGAACTTCTGCCCTGGTGACTGGAGTGCCTCTCCCCCTCCTTCTTCACTGACCATGGCGCCTGCAAGGCTGTTTCTCACCCCTCTCTCTCTCCCAGCTGCTGTTCCCAGCAGTTTATTTATTTATTTATTTATTTATTTATTTATTTATTTATTTATTTATTTATTTATTTATTTTTCCCCTGCCTTAAATAGGCTATCACAGAGGTTCAAACACTATCGCTTATTGGCCCGGCTCTGGTCAGCAGTGAGGCCCTTATCTAACATGGGGCAGCTTCTGGATTTATGTCACAGAAGCCACCCCTATGCCCCCTACCTCCCTCCCCACTACGAAAACCTTGCCACGTAAACCTACTCCAAGACTACAAGTAGAAGTAGAAAGACCAGTTAAATTCATATCAAAAACTTATCTGTAAGAAAAAATAACATGTATATGTAATGTTTGTTTTAACACATCTAGCAAATTCAGGGCAGAATCTTTACCAGTCAGCCCTTGTTTCAACACCATCGTGCATAAGCAATATTTATTTTCAGAAAACTTTACTAAATTTCATGGATTACTTTGTAATCAGGAAATTAAACATTTAAAAAGTAAATAAATTATAATTGTTTTATCTGTCCCAGGCCCTGAGGTTTTTTTTTTTTTTTTTTATATATATATATATTTATTTCTTTACTTATTTATTGATAAGCATACTGCAATTGGTCTAATGAATCCTTTAATTTTATAGTCTCCAGTGGAATCCCATCTATCTTCTAGACATTATAAGAATTATGTTACAAACTGACGTAAGAATTATTTCAGGAAGGGCTTTGTATGAGGCCTAACACTGACTGAACCACCCAAAGAGAAAAAATTTGTCTTGTGAGACTGAAATTCAGAGTAAAATTGCAGCTTAGATACATTTGCCTTGGTTAGGATTAATTCAACTAACTTTATATCACAATATTAATAAAGAAGGTGCACAGAAGAATTCAGCCATTTGGATGAGCTTGTGCAGTAAGATCACCATTACTGCGACTATATGGATATCATTATTCAACCTAAACAAAATAATTGTTATGGTTCTGTCTATACAATATGCCATCTCACATCTTTCTTGCAATGAAAACGATATTTTAGAGTTATGCTATATTTTCTATTTCCGTTGCTTTGGTATGCACTTATAATGTTACTCTCTTCCTGATAGAAAGGTTGGCTGAGAGAACTTGTATATGTATTTTAACTAGTATGATTGTTAAGGAAAAACCAACAAGCCATTTCTCATTCACTCCACCTTTTTGGTAAATTCCTTATCAAAAATTTCTTTTTGATAGCCTTTCAAAGTGGCAGAAGTAGCAGATTTTGAATATCATAAAATAACTATATCACAAAGCTAGATCTAGTGAACAAAGAAGAGAATAACAAAATAACTGGTAAGCATTAAGTTAATATTCTGTGCATGGTGTGCTGCATGAGACGTACCCTTGGAAAACAGTGGGATATGAACTTTACATGAGAACCATATTATAATACTTATGTACAGTAAGGAATTAATTGCATCTGTGTAACAAACTTAATTCTATGGTTTCTAAATGTGCAACACTTGAAATTCCCATGTGGGAGTAGGTTGTGGAGAGTTTTAAGTGCATACCATACAAACTGATGCAAACATTTGCAAGACTTCTTTGGTTGTTTGTCAGCTACAGGGATGAAGGGATGAAACCTGTACTACAGTTATGGTTGCAGAAAACTGCGCATTTTCACACAGACCACATAATTATTACTTTTTTTGTTTGTTTGTTTTTGTTTTTGTTCTCATTTGTTTAAATCTAATGATTGCAAACTTGTGTCCCTATGGTGCTACAAGATCATAAGTGCTTTACTATTGTGGCTACTATTTTCTAACATTGGTGATCCTTCTGGCAGGCTGTTACTAGTATTCTTTCATGGGATTTAAACTAGATCTTTCTGGCTTTGAGAGGCTATGCTCATTTACTTTTACTTTCTATAAAACCCTCCAAGATTTTTAGACTTTTTTTTTTTTTTTTTCATTAGAAACTAATACATTTGACTTGAACATACACAATATTAAAAGGCTTCATTTGCTGGGACCTGACCTAGTGTACTCTGCCATCTAAACCCGTAAGCTTTATTTGTAAAGACAGCTAATGCCACATCAGTATTCAGTTCAGAATTTCATGTAATACTTCTTTTTTTGGGGCACAATTATATGAAACACATGAAATTAATCAGTGATAAGGTAACTTACAACAGAGATAGAGAAGAATACTCTCGTGTTATTGTACAGTAGCCAGAAAAACAGAAGGTGACTAATAAATGTGACAAAATGAATTCTTTTTTCTGTCCATCCTTTTGTATTTCACAGTGTGCACATTCTAGACAGAATGATACAGTGCAGGGGAGCTGAGCTGGCATGCGTTACTATGACTTTTTTACGCTTCTGGTCAGTACTTTGATCATTCATTCATATACCATCAGTATTTCTTGATGCCACTGTGCTTCTTTAAGCTGTAATGCATGTTATCCTAATGATTTTCAGGGGTTGCTTTTCAAAAATCTCCTTTGAGAGTACTTCCATTGCCATTGAGCCACCTCATACAATCATAGAATCAGAGAATATTTAGAGTTCAGGATCATAAAGTTCAACTCCTGGCTCCATGCAGAACCACCCCAAAATAAAACTGTATTTCTGAGAGCATTGTCCAAACGCTTCTTGAATTCCAGCAGGCTTCGTGCTGTGACCACTGCTTTGGGAAGTCTGTTCCAGTGCCTGAACACCCTCACAGGAAGAACCTTTTCCTAATATTCAGTCTGAAATCCAGTCTCTGATCAGGTGTTTGTCTAATCAGTTCACTGGTGTGCTCAGTGATTTTCTCTAATTAGGCTGGTAACATCTGATGCCTATGTGGTACAATTCACCACCAAAAAATTTTTTTAAAAAAATAAAAAAGAAAAAAGAGGGAATTCACCTTTATGTCTCGAGGTGGATCTAACTTATTGCGTTTATATGGCAAGGTTTGGGTGGCTGAAGGGGTGGCCTCTGTGAGAAGAGTCCAGCAGCTGCCCGATGTTAGATAAGGGCCAGTTTCAGCCAGCTCCAAAGGGACACACCTCTGCCCAGAGCCAAGCAATGTTGTCCGCGACTCTGTGAGAGCAGATTTAAGAAAGGGAAAAAACTGCTACACAGCAGCAGCTGGGAGAGGGGGGAGTGAGAAATAGCAAGGTCAGTGCAGGAGAGGGAGAGAGGGAGAGGAGCTACGTGCACTGGAGCAGATGTTCCCCTGCAGCCTGTGGAGAGGCCCCTGGTGGATGGAGCAGGCTATCCCCCTGCAGCCCATGGGTCCCACATGAAGCAGATCTCCACGCTGCCAGTCCGTGGGGGATTCCCCGGTGGAGCAGGTGGATGTGGCTTGGAGGAGGCTGTGGCCCATGGAGAGCCCCCGCAAGAGCAGACCCTGGGCCGGAGCTGCAGTTGGGGAAGGACGGCATCCCTTGGGAGGGACCCCACGTGGAGCAGGGACAGAGAGTGACTGAGACGGAGTGGCGGAGACAAAGTGTTAGGGACTGACTGCAGCCCCCATTCCCTGTTCCCCTGTGCTGCTTGGGGCAAGAGGAGGTGGAATAGGGTGGATGGGGGGAGGTGTTTTTAGTTTCTTTTTAGCTTCTCTCTGCTCTAGCTTGTTAGTAATAGGTAATAATTATTGTCATGGGTAAAACAGACTCCGAACAGGGAGACTGATAAAATTTGAGTGATCTCCCTGTCCTTACTTCGACCCTTTAGCCCTTTTCATTTTATTTCCTCACCTTTTCCCTTTGAGGAGGGGGAGTGAGAGAGCCGTTATGGTCGAGCTCAGCTGTCCAGCTGGGTAAAACCACCACACATTTGATGGACCACTTAAAGTTGAGACTTCTGATAATATATATTCTTTGAAAAGTTCTTATTAAATGTGAGCTTTTATGTTTAGAAAATTCCTGTTTTGGGGGTTTTACAGATAACTGCACATTCATGATAGTCTATATCTATATCTATATGCTAATATAGATATTATTTAAATATTTTATCTCAGAGAACATGTACACACTATTTACATCACGTATGAAAATCAGACTTTTGTCAGGATTTTTGTAAAAAAAAAATATTTGTGAAATTACCCCATGCTTTATAGTGCTCCACCTGGCTCTTCGTATGATTGGGAACTGAGTTATATTTTAATGTTCTAATTTAAGAAAAAACAAGTTCTACTTTGTGAAATATTTTTACTTTATGCTAGTGATCCGTTCAATTTACCCCCCAAAAAAATCATTTTCAATATCTTTGAACAAACCCCACTTTAAATTATAAGCTAGGGATGTCCTGTTGTATTACTTCCATTCTCCCAAGTTGTATTATTTCCATTGTACCCAAAGGAAAAAAAATAATCTATTGTTTCTTTTACATTGAACGATGACAGAACACTCTAGAAACTCTTCTACAAGAGAAAAGACATTGCAAATTGAATGCCTCCTCCTCATTCCCAATTCTTGGTGAGAAGTCAGCAGCTTGGGGCCTCTATAAAAGCAGCTCATTTGAATTTCTTACAGCCTGATGCTATATGCAGACTATGTTGTATTTGCATATCTCTATTAGCATTGCAGCCCCCTGATATACCTGTTGTTTAGGATAACACTAAAAGATTTGTATTTTTACATTTACTTCAGAGAAGAGCATGTGATTCTGTAACCTCACCTATTTTATTTAGTACTGGTGTGTCTGAATAAATCAAGGTATAATGTTTATGTTCACAGTTTCCTGTCTCTGTAGAAGAATATTCTTATCATATTTTTCTGTGTGGGGAAGTGTGACATGTAAAGAGCAATGCCCAGGATTTCCATAACGTTTAGATGCCCACTTGCATTTTGATGGGAAATGGGCTCTGAAATCCATTGAAAAAAAATGGATCTAAGAGACTTTGACTGATAAAGTTTATGGTAAATCACAGATTTGAACCAGTATCTCAGCTTAGTGATTTAAGCATCTGATGGGCTTTGCTCTCAAACGGGAGTTCCTAACAATAATCTCTACTTCTTTAATTATATATGTTATACTTTACTACTTTACCGCCTTCAGTAGGATGATTCAAATAGGTCATCAGCACATTTGCAGACAACTACACCTGTTTCTTAACTGAAGAGAATTATTTTTAATTTTAAATAAAATGAGAACTGAGAAAGTTGCTGTTTAGTCTTTGAGAGTTGTAAATCCTATCTTTATTTTTTTTCTTCTTTTGTCAAATCAACCATTGCAATAGCAACATGTTTAACAGCCTACATCATCTACCTATAAACTGTAAAAATGCATATTTCTAAAATGACATTCTTCCTGGATATGCCAGATACAGTTCCCAGCAACTTCCTCTGCGATCTTAACACATGTAGCTATGTTTGGTTTAAAGAATACACAAATTAAAGATGTGTTACAGATCTCATACTTCCTACAGATTTCTGGTACTACCTACATATTCTGACTAGCTCTGACTGTCACTGATCAAACTGCTGCAGGCTCATTTCATTGACATTTTCAGAAAGGAGTTTCTGCTTGATCATGTGGAACTGAAGCTAAACAAAAAAAGAAAGAAAATCAATTGTAAATGAAAATAAAAATGGCTATCAAAGTTTAAATTTGATCAATTAATTTAAGACAAAAAATATTTAAAAGTAAATATTTAAATATTTAGGTACATTTTAATGAATTGAAACTTACATAGGTTTTCACTCTGGCTTATTTCTCTGTATTCAAGTTGGTTTTGCTTTTGTGAAATATGTTCATTGGATTTGTGTCAGTATGGAACAATGCTAGGGCCACATGGTATGATGAATGTGACCTTCTGTCTTACATACCCTTGTATAACCTCAAGTCTAAGAAAAACAGAGTGGTTAATGTATATAGTTCTTGTATCCTGCAAAGGAATGTTTTAGCAATTCGTGTCAATAGAGAGCTTGAAAGGAAATGTATTTGTAGGCTTTTCCTTGAAGGCTCTGATATCTGGGGGGTTTCAGAATAACTGCTAACTATTATGACTATGGCATGGGACACTATGCAAGTCTCTGATATCTGGCCAGGAGATTAAGGAGACAGGGAGAGCTGAAGAACAACTAAAAGACAAAGCTTGCAGGGGACGCTGAACAAGTCTCTGACATACAGCCAAGTTGGACAAAGGAGAAGGACAAGAGGGAGGAAGACTATGAGCCTTCAGCATGAGAGACCCCCAGAGGGACCACCAGAGACTGATACACATGCTCCAGCAGGAGGGTTTGGATTCCAGAAACTAATTATAATAACCCTGTTTTTGTTTTTTTTTTTTTTAGAAGTAGTAATGAATATGTATTAGCCTAGGAGCATAAAAATCAGCTGCTTGATGTAACTGGTGTGCGTCTTGGTGGAGCAGAGACTCCCGGCGCACTCAGCGCTGTTTGCTTACCTCTATTCCTTTAATAAATTGTAAACTTTGATTATAGTCCTATTTTGAAGACTGAGCCATTTATTACACTTTCTTCTAGTTTTGCTCTCATCATCACACTGCGTAGATAATAGCATCCTGTTTAATTGCTAATTATTCTTTGTAATTCTGTTTAGACAGTTTTAATTATTTTGTTTAGTGATTTAATATCAGTATTTGACTCCTTATATTTTCAAAGCACTTTAGAATTAATGAATAACATGAGGTATATAGTAGCTTAATAAAGATACAAGGTTAGCTTTTGTTTTAGTTAGCAGTAGTCTAGACGTTCTCTTGAAGAGAAGAGAAGAGAGAAGAGAAGAGAAGAGAAGAGAAGAGAAGAGAAGAGAAGAGAAGAGAAGAGAAGAGAAGAGAAGAGAAGAGAAGAGAAGAGAAGAGAAGAGAAGAGAAGAGAAGAGAAGAGGAGAAGAGAAGAGAAGAGAAGAGAAGAGAAGAGAAAAGAGAAGAGAAGAGAAGAGAAGAGAAGAGAAGAGAAGAGAAGAGAAGAGAAGAGAAGAGAAGAGAAGAGAAGAGAAGAGAAGAGAAGAGAAGAGAAGAGAAGAGAAGAGAGAAGAAGAGAAGAGAAGAGGAGAAGAGAAGAGAAGAGAAGAGAAGAGAAGAGAAGAGAAGAGAAGAGAAGAGAAGAGAAGAGAAGAGAAGAGAAGAGAAGAGAAGAGAAGAGAAGAGAAGAGAAGAGAAGAGAAGAGAAGAGAAGAGAAGAGAAGAGAGGAGAGAAGAGAAAAGAGAAGAGAAGAGAAGAGAAGAGAAGAGAAGAGAAGAGAAGAGAAGAGAAGAGAAGAGAAGAGAAGAGAAGAAGAAGAAAAGAAAAGAAAAGAAAAGAAAAGAAAAGAAAAGAAAAGAAAAGAAAAGAAAAGAAAAGAAAAGAAAAGAAAAGAAAAGAAAAGAAAAGAAAAGAAAAAAAGGAAAGGAAAGGAAAGGAAAGGAAAGGAAAGGAAAGGAAAGGAAAGGAAAGGAAAGGAAAGGAAAGGAAAGGAAAGGAAAGGAAAGGAAAGGAAAGGAAAGGAAGGCAATACCAATTTATCTATTTCAAAATATTAATAATTAATACTACTGAACAGGGAGTAGATCTCAAATGTACTTTAGTCAATTAGAAGACTTTTTTTCATCACCACGAGTGAGTTTGGAATTAAACTCTTAGTACAATTTTTATCACCTTTTATTGTGCTGTAAATGAAACACTTTTAGTACATTCTGCACAGTAAGTTTTGATTTGTTTTTAAATCCCCACCTCTGAGGATATCAGTGAATAAAAAGTATTTGTTGTACATTTCTAGATTATTGTCATATAATGCTAAATAGCATTGAGAGGACCTAAATTGCCCTTTGCAACATTTCTGCTAGTGCTTCTGCTAGGAACTAACACTGCTCCAATGAAGAATATACCGTCTGCATTTATTCCATCTTTTTTTCTGACAATATATTTTTCTAGGGAAAAGTTCTTCTTAAAATAAATAAATAAATAAATAAATAATAATAATAGTAATAATAAAAACACAGGTTAACATACTGTCTTCTGTATATTTTTGAGTTACCCCATTTAAGTCCATGTCAGGCAACCAGGCTACATTTTTAGCTGTCATATGACTCGAAAAATAGTTATTTTGCAAATAAACACAATTATTGTAAATGCTTCTGCATGTATACAGCAGGATGTTTCTTTAATGCCATTTCACTGTCCTCATGGTTTTGGCTGGGATAGAGTTTTTTTTTCCTCCTGGTATGGTGTTGTTTTGGATTTAGGATGAAGATAATGCTGATAACACAGGGATGTTTCAGTTGTTGCAGAGCAGTGGTTACACTAATTCAAGGACTTTTCAGCTTCTCATGCAGCCTTGCCAGTGAGGAGGCTGGGGGTGCACAAGAAGAGGGGACAGCATGACCCCAGCTGGCCAAAGGGATATTCCATACCCTATGGCATCATTCTAAATAAAACTGGCAGGGTTGGCCAGGGGACTGGCTAGGCATCGGTCAGTGGGTGGTGAGCAATAGCATTTTACATCATCTGTTTTGTATATTCTTCTATTATTATTATTATCATCATCATCATCATCATTATCATCATCATCCCTTCTTTTTCTGTCCTATTAAACTGCCTTTATCTCAACTCGTGAGTTTTAAATTTTCCAATTCTCTCCCCCATCCCACTGAGTGAAGGGGACTGAGCTGTGTGATGCTTAGCTACTTGCCAGGTTAAACCAAAATAGCTGCTTGCTCTCTCCCCTCAATATGCAGCAGGATGTTACTTCAACAGCACTTCATTTATAGCTCAGAAAAAAAGGAATTTTGCTACATCAAAACTTCGTCCCCCAGCCTGTACTGATACTTCGGGTTGTTCCTTCCCAGCTGCAGGACTCTACACTTGCTCTTATTAAATCTCATTTGGTTTCTTCCTGCCAATCTCTCCAGCCGGTCCAGGTCTTGCTGAATGGCAGCACAGCCTTCTGGCGTGTCAGCCACTCCTCCCAGCTTTGTGTCATCAGCGTACTTGCTGAGGGCAGTCACTATTCCCTCATCAAGGTCGTCGATGAAGATGTTGAACAAGACCGGACCCAGCACTGACCCCTGGGGAACACCGCTAGTCACAGGCCTCCAGCCAGACTCTGCTCCACTGATCACCACCCTCTGAGCTTGGCCAGTCAGCCAGTTCTCAACCCACCTTGCCGTCCACTCATCTATCCCACACTTTCTCAGCTTTGCTAGTAGGATGTCATGGGAGACAATATTGAAAGCCTTGCTAAAGTCAAGGTAGATGACATCCACCGCTCTCCCCCCAAATGAGGACAATAATCAATATTTTACCATACTAGATTTATTTATTTATTTATTTATTTATTTATTACCATACTACATTTACAAAGTAAATTAAAAACCCTATCAAGATTTGAACAATGTAACCTCTGCATGGCACACAGTTTTCTCAACTGCATACAATCACAGCAGCCTAGAACAGATCTAGGGCAGATTACACCTGTGATAAGTACACATGAAGCTGTGAAAAAAACAAACAAACACAAACCTCCATAAATAATGTTACAAAGACATTCCAAGTGTTTATGTTATTTATTTATTTATTTTTATCCATCTCACTGTATTAGATCATTCTTTACAAAGACATGGATTTTTTCATGGAAGCAAGTTTTTATTTTGGCATGCATAGATATTACTAGACATCTGCTGAGTTTTAGTCTGCTAAAAAATCTTCTACATTTTTTTTTTCAGAATGATATCAGTTTGGGTGAGAAGAATAAGGAGAGAAAAATTAAATGAAATCTAAGTTCCAGAAACTTTCATAGTTTTTCCAAGTTATTAAATGCCATTCAGTGTTGTAACTGAGAAAACGACGAAAAAAGTTCTAAACTCATGGAGTGGTTTTGTCTCAATATTTTACAACATGTGTTCTAAGAGAGGCCAGAAGTCTTTTATTTTAACTGTTTTTGCTCTAATGTATTTGTTCTGCCTTTTTTTTTTTTTTTTTTTTTTTTTCTTGTAAAAATCCAAAGTAACAGGTGGATTCATTAAATCATTGCTGAATGCCACCTTTTCTAGAGTTTACAGAGTGACAAGGGTTTGTGAAATTAGACCTGGATGGCTAATCCAGGAAGTTGTTCTACAGCTAGGCACAACATTTGCTTCTAGCTCATTCCTATTCATGCGGACCACCTTGTTGGTCCCCACTCAGACTCCATCGCTGTGAAGACTAGATTTTCGACATACAGCAGCTGGGCACATCAGCAGTTGTATAACACAGGTAAAGCATATGATGTCACTTATACAAGCTTTAGAATTACTTTTACTAAGAGATGTTTGTTTAACTTTTTTTTTTTTTTTTTTTTTTTTTTTTTTAATTTCTTTCCATTCTAATTACATTTCTGCCTACCAAAGAAAAACTTCTGGCAGTTCTGCCTTAAAAAATAAAAGTATGATGAAAAATGGAGTCATGTTCTTCATTTCTATATGAAAGGGATTAGAAGAAGAATTTTTAATAGGTCTTAGACCCTTTTGAGAACTGATTGAAGCTGTTTATGGGCCAAGTTTTCAAAACTGTTTACAAGGGCTATATGTAGGCAGGAAGTGAATGGGAATGAAGCTTTAGAGTTTATGGAAATACAGACAAGTTTGGTTAGAGCTAATGAAGTTTCCCCCAGTTTAGTAAAACTGCAATTGCTTAAGCAGCCACAAGTTTCAACAACCTCTATAAAATATGGTGCATAAATGCTTTTGGAAAGCCTGCTATAAGGCTGGTATTTTAAAGATTTATAGTTGTGTACTGGTCACGTCAGAGATTTTAATAGTCTGGACTCCAGCACAGAAACCTTGTTCTGGAGTCACTCTATGGAAGAGGATTTCTCCCTCTTGCAGACCAAACCTAAAAGGAAAATGCAGATCTTCTTCGTGAGCACTAAAGGCAGGCAGAAACCAGGTGCAGGTGCTCTGACTACTGTGATCATTTGGGGAATACTAATGTGCTATGGCTAAGATTAATGCTGCTGCATTCTGTAAGGTGACAGCATTAGCAAATTACTGACACAAAAGCATGCTTGCATGACAAAACCTGCTGGCATGGTACTTTCTGCACAAAGCTCATGGACAGAGGTAAGATGCGAGGCACAATAAAATGCCTCAAGGCACATTTGTAGCTGAAGTGTGATGTAGCAATTATGTTTATGTGATCTAATGTTCCCTTAGTTCTCATTTTTTAAGCTTTGCTTTTCTCTTGCTCATTTTTTCTCAATACAGTTGAGTGCATCCAGACAATAAAGAGAGTCTTTGCACTCTATTTGGTAAGATGTACAAGACGCCAAACAATTCTTCTACATCGAGGATTCTCCATACCCAGTTTCCACCAGAGGCCATGGTAAAATCAACCTTATCTTTATCACTAGAAAGCTGAACAGTATTTTGGCACAAGTACACTAAAAGCAGAGATAAATTATTCTGCTCATTAATACACTTTTGGCTTATTCTTTGTAGAACTGAAATTTATTGCTCTTCTATCACGCCACTCCTTGAAAAAAATAAAAACAGTTACTGAGTCATATTACTAGCTTTTGTACTGAAGAAGTCTTTGTAATTTTATTCCAACTACATAACTCATTTGATGACATTTTAATAAGGAACAAAACTTTGTTATTATATCAAGCTTAATTTTACACTTACTATAGGGATAAAACAAAACAAAACAAAACCCTATAATAATGAAATAATTTTAAAAGTATATCATCCTTTTGTGAAAAAGGAAGTTTCACTAATACATCACTCAAGAAGTATCTCTCCATACTTATGGATTTGCAGAGACTTAATAGTAGCAATAGAATAAGAATGAAGTTGAGACTTCTAAATTACTAAAGAATAATTTCTAAAGCTTATCACTAGTTATTTACTACTAGGGAGAAAATATACATGAAAGAGATGGGGGGAACATCTTCAGTTTCTCATATCCTTTTGCAGTATGCAATGAAGAAAATTATACTAAAAGTTTTTCACTGTTACTTGGGTGGAAGGACACAAAGATAAGACAAAACTCAGGTTTTCATGCCATGGCTGCTCCTAGAGTCATTTCAAATATACTGTATTTACTGCAGGCTCTGAGGGATTGGAACAAAAAGAATTTTTCTGGGTCATATAAAAGGCAAGTATTCAGCCACTTGCTTTATCTCCTGCAGTAATTGCATACTGTGTGACTGGGGAGCGCTTCTCCCCAGCAGGGCTGCATCAAAAGGAAATTCCCAGTATATTGACCTGGTTTGGCTTGGACATGCTGTTCCATGTGGTTTCAAATATTTGAATCTGCCATTGCTGTACAAAAGATGTTTTGGATTCCCATTATTTGGGCAATAAGAAATATTTAACAACCTTGTCTGCAAAGTTTGTTGCAGAACTGATGTACTTGGAAAAGAAGGGTGACTTGCCCGGAAATATGCTAGGTCAGTCCCATCTCCTGAGCACCTCTAGCCCCTCACAGTCACTTTGGAGTTGATCACATTCTGAGTGTTCACAGTGAAATATTATTTTAAAAGATAAGATAGGGTACATACATTACATAACATTAAACCAACTTCAGAATTCCTATACATATGTCAGTTCCTCAACCAATATTTTGGGATTTTGTGTGAAAATGCTTAAAGAGCTCATCACAAGAGACAACTCTCATAACACTAATGAGTCACAAGAATAAATTTTTGTGAAAAGTCTGGAAATCCTGGGGAAATTACCAGTGATTACTGCCATTTAAGTTTTTAAATGTATTAGCAATATACCTGTGATTTAGCAAAGAGAACTTCTGTATCACTTTGAGTTTATTTGCTCCTTTGTAGAACTCATACTGTATGTTCTCTCATATTAACACAATCAACTGTGTACTGTCTTATAGATATGTGTAGGTGCACATAGGCCTATACAAAGACAACAAAGCTCTTGCTGTCAGCAGGCAGACAGTCATTGCTCTAGTACAGTTTGTTATAAATACTTGAAATTACATCATACAGTTTTTGTCACCCAAAATACATACAATTTTTGATGCATTTTGGCCGTTGATCTGCCTGATAGGGATGAATAATGACAGGGTAAACAAAAATTGTTCCCCAAGATTCAAAACTTGAAAACCACTCTCACACTCTTGATTACTTCCAGGGAAAAAAATAGAATTTAATCTGATTTTTCTTTTTACACAAAACATTTAGCAAGTAACTATTTTCAAACCAAATTATCTTTTTCTTCTTTTTAGTTTATGAACAATTAACAAGGAATCCAAAAGTTCTGTGATTATTTTTTTTTTAATCTCAGAAATGAGTAAGATCTTCTAGATCCTAGCTGCCGTGTATCTACATAAAGTACACCAATGTATGAGCAAGGTACACAAATAGAGACTACTCCAAAATATGTGACAGTTATTGACAACTTCAGAATGACCTAAAGTTGCACCACATAATTATAAAATATTTTTACAGCTTTATCTTGTTAATATAAATTATTTATTAAACCATTAAGTTAAAACAACCCTTTAAATTACAATCTGTGACTACAATAATGAATGCAATGTTAATATTTTGCAATATGGGGATAAAATTCCTTGAAATCGTTAAAATATCAAAGCATACTTCAGAATTTTATTTTATTTTATTTTATTTTATTTTATTTTATTTTATTTTATTTTATTTTATTTTATTTTATTTTATTTCTGTATTTGTACAAGGCTTTGCATTACTAGGGGTTTTTCTGTTCCTGGTTCTTTCTCCTATATAAGTTCAAAAATAAAACATACTATTTTATCTTTTAATCTCTTGGACATACAGAAGTGATGCCATTAACACGTCCTCAATGACACTAAATATAATGGATATTGTCTGCTCAGCAACTCATTATACCACTTGGCCAATATTTCATTTATATTTCTTCTCTGAATACAATGCAGTCATATTCTTTACTCCTGCTGACTTTGCCCCATGCAGAAGTTAAAAAATGAACCACTTAAATTTCAGCAGTGCCATGTGCTCAGCTTAGCGAATAATATGGATTTTTTAGAAAGGTCTTAATACTATTCTACACAGAATTGATTTGAAACCCAGTAGGAATATATGCTAGACACATGATTTCTTATTGTCTTTTTTCATTCTGGAGGTGCTTGTGTCTGTATGAGTGTGGGAAAAACCTGCAAAGTCTAGATATCTGCAAAGGCAACTCTCTGATGTAAATGGTTTACAAAAGACCACTTCAATTTCTTAGAAAACTAAAGGATTAGAGAATAATAACATGCTGCAAAGGGAATGCAAAAAGTTAACCATTATATGCAAATTATCCTCAGATGTTCACTGTGAACAAAAATCTACAGAGCACTATAAAGACAGCAAATCATTTTGTGCTAGCCCCAGAGGCTTGGTAAGAGTGTCCTGGTATTTCAACAGATCCTTTTTTCTCTCTGTAGCATGTTCTATTACATTTTCAAAAGCTGTGTTTTGCTTTTCAGTACAAAAGAGAAAAAGATGTTTTATTTTCTAAAATCTGGACTTTTGCTTTTCTCTGTTTCTGCTAACACCTCCATTTAGAGGTTGATGCTTCTGGAAGTTTTTAAGAATCATGATGTAGACAAAATCTGTCTGTTTAACCTAAAACAAAGCAATTTACCATGGATACCAGCTATGGACCTGAAACATGGCTGTGGATGCTTTTACCATGCTATTCCACCTTTTTCTCTGTTCAGTATATGTCTCCAGAATTACTGTCACAAATTCAGCCTCTCTGCTGTCACTAAGCAATACCATTTTATTCAATATAGAGCCTTATACTGATCTCATCAGTGTAATCTCTGGCTGTTCTCCAGTAGTGACTGAAACAACATGACTCATATCAGTGATATGTGATTTGTTTCCTTTCCTATTCTTTTGAGGGGGAAAAGGTGGGTGCAAAGTAAGGTTTTGCTCTCTATTTGTGTATATATATTATTTTAATCATATATTCTATGACGTGTTTTCTATTTACTGGCCTCAGAATGTCTGACTGCAGTTGTAAAACATTCCTGCTTTGGCACATTTTTAAATTATCTACAATCTTTTATCCTATGTGCCCCTCTGTGCAATGATGAAAATCCTACTCCACTGATTACTCAGAGTAATTTTGTTAAAACCAGCCATTGAAAAATGTTATGGCCAAGCAGGACAAAGCAAAAAGCTTTATCTAGTTTTGTAGAGGATGCAGAAACCTGCCTTCCTGGTCTGAGTCACTGTCAGTAGTTCTAAAATTACAAGCAAATGCTTTTTAAAGAACACATGAACTTAGAGGTGTTATATTTGATATTCTGCTTTGAGAATGATTGTTTTACTAAAAACTTATGAAGTTTTCTAACAATTTATCTCAGTGCAGAACAGATTCAAACTGGAGTGTTACTGAGCTTTTTAGAAGAGTTCATTATACTTTAGAAAAATGTTCTTCTTATATCCTCTGCCCACTCAGAGTATGGCTTTCAATGAAGAGTAAAAACATGTTGGAAAATTACCGGGAGATCATATGAGCTTGTTTCAGTAAGCAAGTTCAAGACTCTGCTTTGGGGAATGAACTTTCCTGGGGGCCTTTTACACCTCAAAATATGTGTTTATTGCAATGAAATGGAGAAGGAAGCTTCAGAAATTGAGGTGTTGAGCTGACTCTGAATATTAGTTACTACCTATCACTTTCTGTTACCAGTGTAAACGGTCACAAACTCAGCAGAGTGCTAACTGTGGTCTACTGAAAACAGAGTAGGTTGATTTAATGTATTGTTTTTGTAACAGACAATGGGAATAATTAACTTGCTATATTGTTAAAAACAGAAAAACCTTGTATTGTGAAAAAACTTTTTTTTTTTTTAAGTATTTTATTGGCATGAAGAATAGTGTGTCTCATTCCACATTGGGTGTGATGTTGGTCACAAATCAGAATTAAAACCACAAAAAACAAGTTTTCCTTTCCATATACTGCTATACATTAAGTCCCCAAAGACAAGATCTTGAGAGATGCAAATTGGGAAAGAGACCAGGGTTTTGAAGAGAGGTCTTTGCCCTTCTTTTCTAGGACCATGACTATTGAACTTAGGCTATGAACAAAACGGATGTATAATTTTTATTCAGTTTGTACAATCACAGGATCCTGAATTTATTGTTATAGGGGTTCCTGACATTTTGAAGTTGAGTTAGGGTCAACAGTACTGTTGGCAATTATTATTATTATTATTATTAATTATTATTATTATTATTATTTTGTGGTAGGGAAAGGATGGGGACAGAGACACTGAAAAATGTAATTTTCTTGAACTGAAAAATGCCTTTCCAGAGCTGAATGTGTCCTATTATCCCTATCTGTGGAAAGAAGCTTCAGTAGCTTGGTAATCTCTTTCTTGAGTGACAGGTCCCACAGTGCTCTCCCTCCGCCATCCCAATGTGGAACTGACCCTAGCTAGGCTTATGACAGTCAAAACCAGATGTGTATAAAGACTTTTTGCCAATAGTTACCTTGTTTTTAATTAACAAACAAACAAACAAACACAAACAAAAACAGAGCATTGTTAATTAAGAATAAACAATTTTATCTCTCATAGAATCATTGAGTCATAGAATCATTTAGGTTGGAAAAGGATGTCAAGGTCACCAAGTCCAACCATCAGTCTGAAGCACCAAGTCCCATCACTTCCACATACACGTCTCTTAATTACCTCCAGGGATGGGGACTACACCACTTCCTTGAGCAGCCCATCCCTATGCTTGACCACCCTCTACACAAGGAAATTCTTCCTAATTCAAATTCTAGAAAGCATCTTCTTGAAATTATTCACTTTTTCTTACAGTTCCCTGGCTAAGTAAAGAAAATTTTCCATAGGATGATGGGGTGATAGCCTCAGATCTTCCAGAGAAGGCCTTATGCAAGTTGTTTTTTTTTTTTTTTTTTTTTTCTTTTATAAAGAAGACGTAGAAGTAATGTTTGCTGTATGTCTATGACAGAGTAGGAGACCCCATAAAATTGTGAAGAGAGTTAAAGGCATACATTATTAAGTTAACATTCCTGGAAAATATTGACTAGTGTGCAAAGGAGAATTCTGGCTCACAACTTACTGCTCTTCCAGGCCTCTTGGGAAGAAGTCTGCTGATCCTATGCCTCTTTGTTCCTGGGACATGTGCTCTGTTCCTTGAAGGGCTCTGGTGGGCTGGGTACAGTTGGCAGCAAGACTAGCACAGGAACAGGTTGTCTGGATCACCCACAGAAGAAATACGCCAAATCTTTAAAGTACACACTGAAAAGGTACACTATAAGACTCCACTAATTTGACCAAATCTGACTTTAAAATGGAGAAGAGATGCATATCTCCAACACCAGCCTTCAGTTCTCCTGCCAAAATGCTTTTCTGAGGTATGAGTAGTCCAGAATGCTTCAGCCAAATACCTGGGATTGATTTTGGTAAAACTATCAACTACTCTCATTCTTTGAAGTAACTGAACCTCTACTGAAATTTAACACCCAGCTCCCATAAAGAAAGAGAAAAGCCTGAAGCTGAGAGAAAGTATGAAAAAAATCAGCATGAAAGGTTAACCTAAGGCAAAGTCATAAGCTGCTGAAAACAGAGGAATGTATTAAGCATCTTCACATATAAATTTCTAGCACTACCCATTGCCTGACAATATCAATTTTATTTACTTTCAGTAGCTTATTAATGATGCAGATTTTATGTTATAATTTCCTGCTGAGGTGGCAGTATAGAAAGACAACTCTTTAATTACAAAATCTGTGCTACAACTAAAGAATATAACTTTTAATAAAATGTTGATGATTTGATAACAAAAAGCCATAGCACGCTAATTCTTGACAGGTGGGAAATCCCTGCTGAACTGTTGTTAATAGAATTTACTTTGACCTCAGCAAAGAAACATCAGTTAACATAATGTGATCTTCTGATCTGAAATATTAATTGAAACACCTTTCAGGATTTGGTTTTGAGTTTGAAAAAAGGTTTTTTTAAGGTGTGATTTTACTGCATTTTTTTTTTTTTTTGAAACTTTTGTTTGGGAAGAAGGTCACAAAGCTTGAAGTTAGATGTTTTGCAAAGGAAAAGGAATGACTGCTTGACAGGTTTACAAAGTCGTGCTTGACAGATTAGTTATAGCTGTTTGATAGTAAGACTTCAATGTTCTGCTTTATTAGATGACAGAATGAAGAACGGAAAGACTGTAAAAATAAAACTTTTCTGTATATACTTTTTTTTTTTTTCTACTTAATAATCCAAGGTCAAACATGCATTTTAATAAATAAATAAATACCCCCCTAAATTTTTCTGCTGTGCCAGGGAGAACAGAACAAATTTTAGGTGTTCTTTTCAATTCATTTGTCCGTCTACATACCGAAAGCACATTACACAGCTGTGTTAGCAAAGGCAAAGCTTTTCCTTGATTATCTAGGGACAAAATGCCTCTGGACAGAAACCATACATTCCTCTGGACAAAAAACATAGAATCATAGAATCATTAAGGCTGGAAAAGACCTTCAAGATCATCTGGTCCAACCATCGTGATTTTGAATGGAAATTTTAAATTTGGTAAGATAAACAGAGTCATGTATTTCAATAATATTTCAAAGTTTTCTCTAACTGGCATTTGCATTTATTAATGTATTTGGGGTCAATGGAAATTTGTCTCTTTTTCTTTTTTTTTTTTTTTTTGATATTTCTACACATTCAATAGAATTGTAAAGCACATTTCCACCTACTTTTCTCAATGTGTCCAATTCTTTGTAGGAGTTCCTTTTATTCTCTTATATGGTAATGGGGAGCTCAGTCTCTCTTGATCAGCCTGACAATTGGATCAAATTACATGAGTTTCTTTTGAAAGAAAGGCATTGTTCAGGATGAAGTAAGGACATTAACTCAGTTCATTGGCAATTATATATTATTCCTCAAGAAGTTTTTCATGCTTGAAAGCTTTTGCTGTAGTCCGCTCATATCAATCAATAAATATGGCAAGTTTCCTGAATTGAAATTTAAGGATTCAAAAGAAGTGTTTTTATTTTAGTACATATTATTATCATGCATATTGATGTTAATTATTTTATGTATAATTATTGTAACTGTATATCTCAAAACTTTTTTTTTTTTTTTTTTTTTTTTTTTTTTTTTTTTTTGTCCTTCAGTATCAATTGCTAGTTTTCATACTGAGGGGAATATAACCTCACAATCTCACAATGTGATTATATTTAGAACAATCATTTTTCATCTCCACTTTTTCTCAGTTGTATGGGGATATTTTTGGCAATGATAATATTTCTACTTTAATGTCTATTCCTATATATTGATTAGAAAGCATCATTTACATATTCAGGGACTATTGATTGTACATAAAAGGGTATTCATCTGATTTAAAAATTATCTTTAAAATGAATAGAGAAAAAATAATTATTTTTTGAATTCAAAAAATAACTTTAAAGGGTAAATCTTAAACAGACAAACAAACCTCATGTGTTTCTAGGGTTTACTGCCAAAATATTTCTCCCCACTTTTTTTCACCTTTGTTTTCCCATTCATTTTGATGTAGGTGAGAAATATTTACTTTTGCAACTCCCATTATTTTTCATCTATGCCTCAGCCAAAACCCTAGTTCAGGAAATAGCTGAACACATCTCTCTCTCTCACTGGTTTCAAAGCATCAGAATGTCCTCTCTTAAATCTAGGTCAAATTTCGTATATCTTTATATACTGAAGTGCATATAGCCATTGGAATACATTCTATTATAAAACTGCATCACTAAATGCTTGGTTACAGATAGATTATTTTAAAAACAATCTCTACAAGGGGAATAACCTGATCTATTAAAAAAAGTCCTAGGGAGTAGTGTTAAAGATTTATGTGGTCTAAGCACCATACCTAAAATCCCAGCAGAATCCACTGTTTACCATTCTTTCAGAATAAAACCAATAAATTCTAAGCATAATTATGGACCGAGTCCATAAGTCTTCCCTTCATCTAGATTTATAATTTGCTCTTTAGTCCTTGTATACATTAAGAGAAATGACGTATTAAGAGTCAAGATAACCTTCCATGACAGCATCAGAGTTATGACAGTAAAAAATTACTATATTATTTTGTTTAGTGGTCTTATGTTTAATTACAGTTTTACTTGTTAACATGAAAGGACTATTTTTCTTTAAGATAAATTATTACAGAGTCTGAGAAAGTGTGTTTCTGGATATCCCTGTGGAAGCTAAGTAACGTAAGCTCCACAAATGAATATAAAAAGACAATAATATCATGCATAAAAGAAAGCATAGTATATATCACATGTGCTATCACAGGCAGATTTTCATGCCCTTAGAATTTGTTTACAAATTTGTAAACCTTTCTCCTAAACAGCAAAAGGAACTGTAGCACTGGAAAAAAAGAGGACTAGCTGCATCAGAAAAACAATACTCATTAGTTATTTTGCTAAAATGTCAAACTCTAAGGAGCTTTCTGGCAATTTTCTACACCATCTTTAACTACTGCAGATGGTCAGTGTGACTCCTGCAGAAATGTGTCTGCAGGAATTCTTTAACTTCAATAAAAGTTATGTTGTTGAAAACTGATCAATTCAAAATCTCTGGTAAGCAAGATATGTAGGATTCCGATAAATCTCAGCCTGATACGTAGTCTAATGCTTTTCAGTGGTGAAAGTTAGGCATAAGACTAAACATCTTACTGACCTAGTGCCATAAGAACAAGAAGAATGACATTCCCTCCTTTTTCTCACTATTCCCTTCCCCTCTCACAACAAAACAATAAAACAACAAAACTGAACGTAGAGGAGATACAGGCTGCACAGGGGACTCCACAATTTTCCTTATTCTTACAATCTTTGTTGATAGGGTTTACCTAGAAGATTTGTATCTATCATAGGTTTTTTTTTTTTTTTTTTTTTTTCCTCCTTTGTAAACTAAGGCAGTCTAACTCTGTACTCATAATGAAACAATGTTTTTATAAATCATAGCATCGTAGAATCCTCACATCATGTTGTATCCATTGTACAGAAAAAGAAAATTAAAAAAATATGCCTTTCAAGAAAACAATGGGAAGCTAAGAGAAACAGAGAACATTATTTAACATAATGAAAAGGTATTTAATAATAATTCTATCTACTAGTGCAAAATATATATATTTCTCTTAGCTTCACGAGACCTGTCGGGTGGTGAACAATGCTTTTGTCAAGAAAGGAAGTGTTTTTCCAGTGGTTGCACAAACAGAATAAACCAGAAAAAGAACATTATTTTATATAAATGATCAATCTCTTCTTGGTCCTTGAGGCTTATTTCAAAACAGATTTCTGCAGGGCTACACCAGGGAGTCTGTGATGCATGTAATAGAATCAAAGAGCTCCAATACAATTCCAGATTGGTAGGATGGATCTCTTTTTTTTTTTTTTTTTTTTTCCTTCCAAACTTGCTTTTTCCAACATTAAGTCTAGATTTAGTGACCTTGGCAACTTAAAAAAGACTATCAAGCTGGTCTTTGAAAATAGATTTTATCCACAACCATAGCTGGTAGCTAATACAGGTAGTATTTTACTTTAGGAAAATGATGGAAATGGCAAAGCTATATTAAACATAAAGCTTCTTAACATATAAGCAGATTTGACTCTTCCTACTCTAATATTTTTCCACAACTTTGAAGTGCAGGAGGCAGTGGTAAAACACTCTGAAAGAAAACACTGAATTGCATTAAATTACCTTGAACTGCAATAAAAAGGAATTTTTTTTTTTTTTTTTTTTTCTGGATATCTCTGTAGAAGCTAAGTAACATTATGTAGTGCCACAAATGAACGCATAAAGACATAATAGCTTTCTTTAAGTAGACTGTTCAGCTCCACTCCATTGCTCATTCTTATGCTTTCCCACAGACACTTTCAGTATTCACAGCAGTTTTGCAACACATGTGGGTGCTCAAAGCCATAAAAGGCAAAATCTTCTATGAAGGGAGACCCAGAATATCTTATTTTATTTTCTTTTAGTTGCTACCTAATATCCAAACAGAAAGTGATACTTTACAGAAATTAGTAATGACACTCCTCTTTGTTCTAAAATTAACCTCTTGAAATTTCTAACATTGAAGTGATAACATTGTAAAAAGTGAAACAGTGGTGAATTGTGCAATCTATATGATAAAATTAAAAACAAACAAACAAACAAACAAAAAACACTGCTCTTCTGCCCTGCATGAATGACAGAGTTTTAAGCATGAGGAGAAGAAATCACATGAAGAGATTCTTGATGAAGAACAGACAGAAAAATATAGCACCTACTAACAGAACATAAGTGTATACTGCTAGCAGTATACATATACCTTCAATTCTAATTTTAACCATCACCAATTCCTACCATTTGGATGACTTATCAAAGCAGCAAGAAGTCAGTAATAACAAAAAAAAAAAATCACAATGAAAATAACCTTTTTATCTTCAGTTATTTTTTATTTCATTCAAGTATGCTATTTTTCTGCACTTGCTTAAAAACAAATTTGGGATTTCAGAACAAGCTAAAGAACAGATTACATAATTTGCTTCATGTTCTCACTCCCTCTTTGCCTTTGGAAAACAGGCAAAAAAAATCTGTCCAATTAAAAAGCTTGAAAATCTTGGTGCACTTAATTTCAGATGTGCATCCAAAACCAGTATTTTTCCCCCTATGAATCATTTGAGAAAAGTCTGTTTAAAATTTAGAATTATTCACTAACATAAGATATTTACACCAGTTCATGTATTCATGCATACTTCCAAGGCAAACGGTGAACAGAGAATTTAGTCTAACCACCACTCTGCAATTGATGGTAGTGTTTCTCTTTTTCCTACATATGTTCCCAGATTATGCAAGTCATACAGGAAGACAGAAGGCTTGCTTAGTTATGATGATAGTTGCCCAGCACCAGTCTATGGCATGCATTTGAGGTAAAACCCAAGCAATGCAGTAAATCAAAGTTTATCAAAGATTGATGATGGTTATCTACAAATAGAAACTAAGAAATCACTACTATATATACACATTTTAATATGACTGGTCAAAAGAAATAGAATTTATTGACTTAAAAAAATAAATGTCTGGGTTCTATCTCAGTTTTTCCAAGGGCTTTCTCCCAAACTGAAAGAACAGGAGCAATTTATTAGAAAAATTGCGACTGCTGAGACTAATTTACAAATCTTTTAGGGATGAGCACTGATAATACTATTTAAGGACTGCAAAAATGAGCAGCTAACAAAATCCTGAGGTTTTCATGATGGCCTTTAGCAACAAAATGCCAACCCCACAGAAAGTTTATGCCTACAAATACCCTTGCACCTACTTCAGTGAAAGTGCCTTCTTGCTGGCATTTATGATCTCAAGGCACTCTACGGCTAAAGATAGCTTACTCCTACTAGCTAGGAGCATTTTTATGAGCAGTGGTTAAGATTCATCACACCTGTCTTTGGCTGACTATGTTTGGCTGAATAATTGCTAAGTTTCCAGACTAATCTAGTTGTTGAGGCTCCTTTGGCAGGACTGAGGAGTGGCTGCTGTTTTCAGTGGCTGAGTCATTCCACCTACCCAGATGATTACCTCAAGCTGATTAGCATCACCTTAGACAACTCGCTGTCAGACAGCTGCAGCTGATGCCTCATACTCAAAGCAATGCCAGACTTTCATAGCATTAGATGGCAAAAAAAGAGATGGCAAAAAAAAAAAAAAAAGAGATTTTAAAGAATATCTATGCATTTTCAAAGCCCACAGGTAGATGTTGCAAGGAAACAGAGGGTTTCTCTCTATGCCACCTGTGTAAGCAGGAACAACATATTCGAAGTCCCTGTGCCACAAATAGAGAGGTTCAGTTCACAATTCCCACAGCTAGTGTAGTGGCTGGCTCTTCTGTCCCTGCTGACACATCCTCAGCCCAGCTCCAGTGTAATCAGCAACCTCAGACAGTGAAAAGGCTGTTCAGAAACAGCCTTTCAAGACTAGATCGGAAGGGTTACAGTACCAAGTATCAAATGATCGATGGAGTTTTTCTGGTACATGCTGCTAGACCACAAAATTCATTAGCTATATGCCTTGCCTTACTTTCCAGGCTTCCAATACCTTTTTGTTTAAACACAATATATTGTGTTATTATATATTAAATGATTAAACCTTATTTGTTCCCAATAAAATTTAGTTTTATTGATTGGAAATATGTTGTTTCACTTCATTATTCTATTTATAATTAACTCACTATGGATTAGTATTCACGCAGTATTTGGTACGCTTGAACATCACAGTATTGTTGTAAGAAATAATATGTTTCCTTCCCACTGAATATCTGAGTCTGTCTTACAATTTCAGACAAAAAGAAAATAAAATCTTTAAGTCTGCATAGACATATGGAATACAGGAATAGGTACCAGGTTACTTGGATGAAGTGCACCAGGTAACCATCAGCACCTCAAAACAGAAAAGTGACATTTTTGAGAGCAGCTTTTTTGATGCCTAAAATCTGAGGCTTCTTTCAGAGGTAGAGTTCAGCTTCAGGCTGATCTTTGAGCCCTGTTGTCTCTTCTAAGTAGCCCTGTACAGGTTATTCTCTGGGAAGGTGGGCTTCGTATGTTCTGGATCATAATTTCTGGGGCCAGCAGGTTTGACCAGAAGCTTTTAACGGAAATGAAATGAAACAAAACAAAACAAAACAAAAAAACAACAAAACAAAACAAAACACAAAACAACAAACAAATAAAAAAGTAACAGTTGTATTGACTTTTTTTCCTTCTTTGTCACTGTCTATATGTTTATTATTTACCAGATTGCAGATTGTGCTGGTGAGAGATAATGTGATCCTTCATAATTTTACTGCACACAGTACAGTACAGTTCTAGCTCTGAACATGACTATGCTGATAAAATGCATAATGCTTTTGTATTCAGTAAGACCTATCAAACACTTGAATAAAAAACACCTACTTTGCAACCAGACAGGTATACAAATGCCTGTTGATGGAGAATAAAACCAGATTTGCTCCCAAGGTTGAGAGTTAAACAATTCTTTCTTTTCCTTTTGGTAGAAGCAGAGACTGATGACTACATCTTGCTGTAATAACCAAGAAATGAACCACACTCCAGGTTTCTTTAAGGAGATGAGTCATTATACCTTATATAAAGATCTGTCTTGGATTTTTGGCATGACCACAGTTGAAGCTGAATTGATGGTACTGACCTTTCTTTCATTTTCTGAGTACTACAGACATCAACGCTGATTTTAAATAGGTTCAGTAAAATGTGAGAGATTTACAGCCCCAAATGTCTGAAACAAAACCCAGGTTACACAGATTCAGAAGATGTCATAAGTTGAAGATGTGCTCTAGATGAACAATCTCAGACAAGGCCTCATCTACAACAAAATCTTAAATATGAGTAGTTTCTATAATTTGCTCTGCCAGAGGTATGAAAGGAGAGGAGAAACAAGTTCCCAAGCACAGCTGGGAAAATAAAATAATTTTTAAAAATATGGTCCTGAAATCTGTAGGGAAAGAGTTCAACTTTTTTTTTTTTTTTTCTTTTAATATGAGCTTATTTGAAAATAAAAAAGCAAATAAAGAAATTATGAGTTAGTTTCTATGGTTAAAATTGACCAACAAAGACATATTAAAAGCTTTATGGTGTTATCTCTTCCTAGCACAGGCAACCACAAAGAAAAAAGCAAAGTCAGAAAGCAAAATAATGGTTTCCTTCTCTTTTTGTTTAAAAAATATTTTAACATCCATCTCACAAAAGCAAATATGAAGACATAGACATGTCTATTCTTAGTGATGAAAAGAACTGGAACTATCTCACCAATGAAGTACCATATTTTGCATTGATAAAATTTTGAAACTTTCATCTGTAACATGTTGAAGAGCTGTGGATGGCATTAGTTGGTGTTATATGACAGAAAATTATATGTTAAAATAAAGGCTATGCCACAATAACAACTATAACAGTGACTTCCCCCCCCCCCCCCCAGCATTAGAACTCTTCGACCGCAGCCTAAAAAAATGTTGGTTTGGCAACAAGGGAAATAAAAATTCACTAGGCTTGAGGAATATCTTTTAGTAATACATTAGGCTTGTACTAATCTATTTAAGGTTAAAGATCTCTAAAAACATCTTCATATTGATCTCTCGAACATGCTGTCATTGGCTGTCTTTTCCTCTGAAAATTCTTGCATAGAAAATGTTGATGGAGCACTCTAAACTCTAATCAATTCTTGTTCAATGAGCTGATGTGCATGCAGAAATCTAAGTGGGTCTAGGAAAAATAGAAGTACTACAACATGGTGCATTAGAGCTGTCCATATTGCTCTCCTAATGTCTTGAAAACAGAAGTCTGGTATGCCTCTTTGAGGGTCTGGAAGGAATCAGTGGAAAGGAAACAAATACACTCCCCCCCCTCAGATACAATGCTTAAAACAGCAATAACAAAAAGCCACACAATTTATCTATGTATGCTACAGCCATAATTCTTGTTTGTGACCATTGCATGAGTTCATTCAAATGCCTCATCATTTAAGGAATCAGATAGCATGAGCATGGCAGTCAAGATTCACAGAGCCCAGCGTTAAGGATTCAGGTAGGAGTCTAATTTAGAAGTCTGGTCTCCCTGTGCTTATTCTGCAGTCACTGGAGTGTATCTGAAACCTCTAAAGGGACACTCAGTGCAAGACATTAACATAAATTGATATAACTGCGCTCTGGAGAGGTGTGCATGACAGCCAAAACAGCTGGTTTGAGTAGGAGCTTGAAGTCTTAGGTACTCCCAAGACCTGATAAATTCCACATACAATGTTTGTGCAGCCAGTACTGGAGCAGCCTGTGCTTCAGCAGTAAGCAGCATATTCCTCTCTAGGACAAATGCTAGCACCTTATGACCTTGTGATGTTAGTTGCATAATACCCCCAGTAAATGGAAATGGGAAGGGTGAAGTCTGTTGCTTATCCACGTGGAAGATAAATATAACCTGAGGTGTATTCTAAGGCATGTGTCATAGTGGGATTTTCCTGGCAAGACATTTCCAGGACTTTCCACAGTTGCCGAATCTGACCATGAACTTGGATTTGGAGCTGTTTTTATACAGCAGTGTAGCTTCAGCCTTTCTTCTCTATTTCTTACATCCATTGGAGGTATTAGTAAATAAGGCTCCTAATGATCATCCACTAATTTTGTTGCTTAAAGATACATGCAGTGACGACCTATTACAATGTGTTTTGGACTTTCATCAATGAATGGGAATCTGAACTGATCTACTTTAGTATTTCTCCCTGGTGTTTTTTTTTTTTTTTTTTCTTCTTTTTTTCTTCTGCTACAAGCCATCACAGAGTATCTCTTTGGTGTGGCTTACCTTGGTTTTCATTGGCATCCGCCCTAAATGGCACAACCTCATCAAAGTTAATTTTTCAAGATTGATTTTAAAAAGTAAAATAAAATAAAAATTACCTCTTTATTTACAGGTGCATTTAGGTGTAATTCATCAGCTATGAGCAGTTATACAAACTTAACTGGCACAGTGGCACAGTTCATTTTGGTACATAAAGTTATACTTAAAGGGATACACCTGAGTTAGAAACATTCTTTCTGTACAAGATTTTGGGCATCTTAAAACACATGAATGTGGAATCCTCTGACAGGTGAACCAAAGCAAAGGAGAATGGCTAATTAGAACTTTTGAGGGGAGGCAAAAGAATAGGGAAGATATTACGTGTAAATCATAAATTAAATATTAAAAGTAAAATATGTTGAAAAAAAGACCAAAAGAATCTATCTTTTCTTTTACTACATTATGTTAATTAGTACTTGCAATTGTTATAGATGTCACTTGTAGGTTTCCAGCTGTTCTGGAATAGGTTTGTTTTTAAAGCACTGGCTGAATAGAATAATTGTTTTGTAACATTGAACAGTATGGTGTGCTGGTTTTGCTTTTGCTTTTTTAATGTATGCAGCTGAATAATCAGTATTCCTAAAATATGAAATACTCCGGGTATTTCAAAGGCTTCATATTCTCTTAACGAGCTGTATGTTTTCATTGTGCAGGATGCAAACTCCTATGTCTCTAATTAAGTTAAACTGTTCATGATTCAAGACTCACGTGGGTTCCACTGGTGGGATTTCTAGTAAAAAATAACTTCACTCTTTGTTTTTTGATACTGTGTGATCTGCATTGCAAAATCTAACTTCTTCAATCCACTTCCGTAATTAGAGTAACTATTCCAAGCTGTAAGTGACTACACGTCAAAGATTACACATCTCAGCTAATGTCATCCATAAATTCCCCTCTTTTTTATTGTTGTATACCTCAGTTGTCCTGAGGCCCTGATTCTCTTCTTTTGTTGGTTTTATTCTGTGAAATAAATCTAAAGCCTTCAGGGAAGTAACTTGTGATTTAAACCAGCAGGAGAAGAAAGCCAAAGCTTCAGGTTATAGTAATATGATCAAACACAGTGGAATTGTGGTAACTTAACAAGCAGTCTCCTGTCAGTTGAGCAGCTACAAGGGTCTGTGAGCATGCTTTTAGCCCAATTAATCATGAGAGACTATAAGTTAACTTAAATGAACAAATGAGGATAAAGACAACAAGAAACAACAGAATAAATATTTTTTCTAGGCTATTTAAAGATTGTGCATAGCTTTGGACATTAACCAAAAGGTGTGAATTGCATTGTGGGAACCAGGCATTTACAAACCTGGTGTTCTCACACAGCTAGGCTTCTTAACTCCCATGTAACAGTGAGCTGAAATCTCCTTTAGTATTTAACATCCTGAGCTACTTGCTCTGCTTAACAAGGACAAGTTCCAGTTAGAACACACAGAAAAAGAAACAGCAAAATACTAACAAAATAAACTGAATAAATGACTATGCAGAGGAAAAAAGTTACAGCAAACAGTAACAGTATAAAATCAGTGGAAAAACAACAAAAAACACAACACATTTAGAATCCTGCAGTCTTTACATTAGTATTGTGCAAACAAATCTCAGAACAACATTTTATTTTAAATTAATGACAACTCTTTATGTTTAAGTTTTATAGACTCATTAAATCAGTAAACAGCAATAACTATGTAGTGTGAACAGGGAATTTGAAATGGAAGTTGACTTTTAGTTTGCTCCTTCACAAATATCTTTAAACACAGAAGTAAAACAGATCATTATTTATTTTTTTATCAATCTTAGATGTCTGCTTTCAGTAATTTATAAAAATCACAATTTTAGAGTGAGTAGCGCAGGGTAAGAATATGAATTTCCATTGCACAATTTTATTTTGTGCTCAGATTCAGAAGGAAATACAGACAGCAGAAAAAAGTCTTTGCTAAAATATACATTCTCCTCCATTTACCTGCTGTTGCAGAATTGATATTCTAGTGTTTTGTCTCATCTGATGACTCAAAAACATTTGAATAAACTCTAATGGAAAATGTGAGCTGCTCACAGTAACAATAACTAGAATTAAAAATAAAACATTTTTTCAGTGTTTTGTTTTAAACAAAGAAATGAAGACGTTGTATTTGTGTGCATTTGAATTTTATATGTGTTTGCAAGGCACATAAGAAAAATGCAGCCTTCATGTTGATAGAGATTGATAGGACATTACTACAATATTCAGAATATGAATAGCAGTAAAGCATTATCAGCAAACAACAGCATAGAAGTGGTCTTGAATTAAATGGCATGAAAAGCCATGAAGGCAACTATGAATATGATCATTAGAGATGAGAAAGTGTTTAATGGAGGTGCTCATAAGAGAAGTTTTCTCATATGTCTTTTAACTTTCTCTTTTTACATGTTCACCTATGGTAAATAAAGCTTTCTCTGTCCTTTATAAAATATCATAGTTGCATTGTTTTCTTATTGCTAATAGTTAAGAATTAAAACATGGTGAAGAAGATCATAAGCACTTACAAAGAATGATGGCTTCCACACAGTACCTGTGTGTGCATAATTCTTTTGAGAAACACTATTTGGGTGCTATACTTCTCATTCCATTACAGATTGTTTTGCATTTTATATTTTCAATGACTATTTCATTTTTACAGTGCTTCTCTCATATAATAGCCACTCCGATCCATGACTCAGGGATTTCACATCTGTACATACCAATGTACTGTACCTTCTGGTTGGTAGTTCAGCTGAGATATGCATTTTTTTTTTTGTCTGTCTGTCTGCCACATCGAGTTGTAGACTTGAATTGCAGTTGCCTAGAGTTAGATTAGGTCATGGAGTTTTTATTGGGATTGCTAAAATTGAATGTGTTTCTTAAGCAACACTTCAGCCATACTGGAGTGCTGATTCCAGCAGATGTTCTCTTCCACTCCAGAAACATCCCAGAGATTATACTAATACTCTCCTGTTTCTCTGCAGACAATTAGCAGCTTATTGCTGGTCCACATCCATAGAATTTTGCTGCTCCCATCATTCCTCTCACCTAGTTAACAGGTGAAGGCAAACTTCTCCAAATAGTTACTCCCCTCTTCTTTCTACACAGTGATTAGACAGACAGAAACATCTGCCTAGAGAAGATACAAGATCTGAATAACATGCACAAAACATCTTACCTGAAACACTGTCTACCTTTGTGTTTGCTCTCCTAGATTTTTTTTTTTTAAATAATAAAATAATAATTATTATTTTTATTAGTAAAGAAAAATCCTACGTGCTTTGAATTACAGCTGTTTTTCTCATTTGTTGCAATGTACAGTTCTTACAAGTTTTTGTTGTAGTGGTTAATTTAAAGATATATTGGCAGAAGCCAGACATCTTGCCCATAAAGAAATAAAATATTCCAAAACGCCCAGCAAAATATGAAAATATATAGTACTCTTTTTATGGTGCTTGGTACCCCAACATTTCTGCAGAAGGGTGCACAATGGCTGTTCTAACAATTTCTTCCTCTCAGCTTTCCTACATACTCACATAAATAATATGTGAGCATAGAAAGAGGGCTCAGCTCTCTCAAGAACTACTAAGAAGGTATGCCTGCCTCACAAATGTATTCTGGAGTGCAGTATTTGAAAAATGACTACAGACTCCTCAAAAAAAAATAAATAAATAAAGGACCTGATATTACTTTTGACTAAGGTTATGTGGCTTAGAAGAACTGATAAATAGATGAAGGTAGAGAAAAGAGAGGCAAACACTCTGTTTATTTTGCTATTTTAATCCCTTTGACACGTTTTCAATTTCATATGATAAAGGCCCAAAATCTCTGCAAACTTTACTCAATTGTCTTCAGTAAAAGTATGTAAGTAGAATATTCTATGTCATTTCTCTTAGTTCATAATCATTATCTTTTATCATAATGGAGAAAACATTATGGTAAATAAGAACAAATGTGTTCAAGAAATAATAATCTTTAATAAACTTTAAACTCAATATTTAATTTTTATGAAAAAAAAAAGAAAAAAATCCATGTCTGAAGTAATGAGTAAAAACAATAAATAGAGGCAAACATTCCAGATAGTTATTTTACTGTAAGTTGCCCTCCTTCCCTGTTAGATTTAGCTACAAGTATTTAAAACACATGCACACAGACACACATGCACACATATTGCTAAACTGAGCTGCAGGAAATTGAGTCTAGTAACTACAAGGAAAGTATAATTCAAGCCCATGAATCCAATTCACCTTTGGAAAACACTTGACAGTGTTAAGTTTGGAACTGAAATCACAATGTTAAAAGAGATTCAAAGGAGTTTAAAATTCATATTATTTTTTTCCCCTGTTCATGGAAGATGTTTGAAAGAGCTAAAAAGAGATTTAATATTTTACAAAAAAGAAATAATCTGCCTCCCAAAGGTCAGAATTATCTGAAGCACAAATGAAGGTTTCCATTCTGGCAAATCAAATTTCTGGTTGCAGCTCTTCCCAAGTCTTTCACTTTTTACCTGAGTCTTTTGATTTTATTTATTTATTTATTTTCTAGAGTCTTTAATCACTGAGTTCCTGAATCCCACATCTTTTCTCACTTCTGGACCTCATACGTTTTTTATGTTCTATATGCAATTGAAGAGACACTCTGCAGGTGAATCTAACTGCTCAACAACCCTCTTTCATGTCTTCTCTGTGAGTTTATGTTGAGATTTTTTGCCACAAATTGAACAACAGGTAGTTTTCAATTTCTTTTGCCTACATTTAGTGAATGTAATCAAAAAGGATATGAAAGAACAAGTCGTATATTTTTAGTAGTATAAGACAATGTTATTAAGACTTTGGATCATAACAATATGTTCTGGACAGAGCTATGCCAATGTATATTAGACAGTGATGAAATGTTTCGCTTTCACCAGAATCCACAGCAAAACTCTTCTTAAATGTGCTTAGGCAGTGTAATTGGGATATTATTCCGTATATTGCATGAAGTACTACTCACAGTGGTTTGTCCCATCAAGACCCTCATATTTAACCTTCCTTTTAAACACCTTCCAGCAACTACACACTGATTATGCTTGAGTTTTGTCATGGTAGGAAGGCTGCAGCTTTATCCTTCTTCACAGAAGTATATTTTATACTGTTTAGACTGGTTATTAAACCTTAGTTTTGATTTCTTAATCTCACATTACTTTTAGGAGTAGCATAGGTTGGTGAGTGGGAGCTTATATACTTAATTTGAATATGTGTTCAAGGGGTGCTCTTACTTGGCCTATCCTCTATTTTCTTTTACAATCCAGCTTAAAGAAAGTTTGGAAGTCTCTCAGATCCCAGGATGTAAAACTACAAATAAGAAGTATATTACTCCACAAATGAGTCTGGTTTCAAAATCAAATATAGTGTTATTACTCAAATACCATTTAAACAGGTAAAAGGAAACAGAAGTTTATATTAGGAACAAAATTAAGTAAAGTTTCAGTCTACTACCATTGATTAATAGGAACAATGAATACAATTAGTAACATTTGATCCTTCCCCAGAGTTCCCACCTAATGAAGGAGCAACCAGTTGCAAGATAAGCAGCTAAGTTTTCACTTTGAACTTCTCTTTTCTTTTTGAAAAAGTGAGCTCCTCCTCCGAGCTGCAGTGCCTGTGCTCCAGAAAATCTTTGTGAACTGCTGAACCCAATCACTGCTCCTTAATGGCAATTGGTTGCTGAGAAGAATTGGGTCTGAATTTCACTGCTCAAACAGAGAGACTGAGCTGGGAATGAAGCTATGGACACAAATTGGCCATGACAGATGATTTGGCAGGTGAGAGCATGAAGCCCTGACCTTGGGTTGCATATGCAGTGTTATCAAAGCTTTAGCAATCTTTGGAAGAGAAAGGCAAAATTTTTATATTTTGCAATGAGTGTTTAGCATTAGATACTCCAAATCTGCATAAAACTTGTACATGTATTTGTTTGATGCTTTCAAAAGCAGGACTTTTAGCTAAAATACACCTAAAAAAAATAGGAACAGGATTTAGTTTTAGTGTACTGAGAAATATTATTCTTTAAGGTGTTATTAATGCTCAATATCATTAACAAAAAAAAAAAAAAATCAAAATTGAATTTTAGTTTTGGTTTGACATTGTCTGTTTATATACCAGTGCCATTTCAAACTTCTCCTACAAGCAGTAGTATTAATATCATTGAGCTGAATTGTTACAAATTCATCCAATGAGCAAAGTCCAAACATGTCTTAGATGTGGATTCCCTTTTATGATGACTATATTACATGTAAATTCAACAAAAAATTGATTTAAAAACAAACAAACAAACAAAAAAAAACTAAAGATGGTAAAAAAAATCATAAGGTCTTTTTAATCCTGAATGAATATTGTGTTAAGATGAAATTTAAAAATATTAAAATATTTCAATACAAGGTTTTATAGCCTTAAATAAATAAGAGAATATAATTTTGTCTTTAAGGCATTGAATAATGAATGGTATGTACCGCATTCTGTTCGTTGTCCAGACAATGAAATAATAAGAAATTGAATTTTTGTATTGTAACTGCACTCTGCTCATGTGTCTAGGCAATAAAATAATAAGAAATCTAATCTAATTATTGTAACCTAAATCTTTATATCAGTGCAATGTTCAGAGACTACGATTTCAGAGAATGTAGTTTTGTTATCTGTCTTGAAGCCATAGAGGTCATCCAAGTAGTAGGAAAATGAAATTCATCAACAGATATGACCTCCTTGTAGTTTTCCATGGCCCCTTGGATACTTTGTCTTAAAACATTTACTGAAACAAGCTAGTTAAATGTTTAAACATAAACTGTTGTAACATTAGTTGTAATGCAGCAATGGAAGTCATTGCTGTGGTTTACTGACCACTGGGACAAGCTTATTTAGGTTCAAAAGGCAAATGTAGTAGTATTTCATGGTAGAAAGATCCATCAGGAGTTGTCAAATGCACAAGCATGATGAATGCCTGTGGAATTCAATAGGCAGCAATCTACAGGGGTCTGGGAGAGGTTTGTAAAGAAACCACTGGACATCTGCATTATCAATATTGCAACCTCAATGTATTTAGTGTTGGCTGTTGGCATTAATGTTTGTCTCAATTACAGTTATTCTATACCTACTGGAAACCTCAGAACCCTTTCTAAAGGTCTTTCTAAAAGTATAAAAAAAGAGAAAAATATGAATCATGGAATGTTTGAGGTTAGAAGGGACCTCCAGTCATCTAGTCCAACCACCCTGCTCAAGCAAAGTAATCTACAGCCACTTTCACAGGACCATGCCCAGACAGCTTTTGAATATCTCCAAGGAGGGAGACTCCATAACTTCTCTGGACAACCTGTTCTAGGTCTCAGTCACCATCACAGCAAAAAAGCTCTTCATGGAGTCCAGACAGACCCTCCTGTGTTACAGTTTGTGACCGTTGATTCTTATATTGTCACTGGACACCACTGAAAAGAGGCTGGCTCTCCTCTTCACACCCTCCCTGAAGGTATTTATACACACTGATGGTATCTCCCTGCGTCTTCTAAAGGCTGATCAGTCCCAAAGGGTCTACGTCATCTGCTGCAATAGGAACCATTTCAGAAGCTGCAATGGCGTGATCCACTTTAAATTAAGCAGGCACACTCCATTGCCTTTCTCTGTTTCATATGTGATCATTTCTGGCTAAAAGACTTCATTTTGCAAAAAAGCAAAGACAGCTCTGGCTTCTCCCCCCCATTTTCTAGAATACTTCCTAAGTACTTTTTTGTTGTTGTTGTTGTTGATGTTTTTCTTCTTAAGTTGAATGCATTTTTTTTTTGTCTTAAATGTCCTCTAAAAGAAAATCAACAAACCTTGATCCTAAATCCTATACCTCTGCTGTTGTTGTAAATATTATTCTAGTATATGACTAAATAATTCCTTGAATATTTATACAAGAGAGAGTCATGTCTGTCTTCTTCTTTATATTTTTTTTTTCATAGTGTTTCTTGACCCGTAAGAGTATTGCTAATGGGAGATTATCCCTCTCTCTCATCTTTGTAACCCGTTCAATTACCCTTAGCTGTAAGTAGGCAGGAGAGAAATCTTAATTTTCCTCTGCTGGGGGGCCATGGAGGTAATGTTTCCTTAGGGGCAAGAAGTGCACTAGTTATGCTCTATCTCTGGAAAGCAGGTGTTTCTGGGTTTTAGTGAAGATACTGTCTAGCTCCTACCAAAAGCCCAGAAAACCTGTTGAATTATAATGTTTTGAACATGGTTTGATTAATTATTATTATTTTTTAAATGTATGTAAGATTACTGACATCTCTGAAAAGCATTATTCACTTAATAAATATTTTAAAAGTTGACTGTGTGGAGGTTGTGACAAACATGCACAGTCTGCAATGATTTATTAATACAAATGTTGGCTTGCTTATTGTCATAGTGTTTTCTGCACTGCAGTTTAAGAATTTCTCTGTAGGGGGCTGCCAAATGGGAGGACAGAGATAGTTCAAGTCAGCTGTCAGTTAACACTTATAATTCCTTTATGCACAGGGCAGCAACACAGCAATTAATTCCGAGTCTTTGGTCTGATCACTTACTGAGACCAGGAGAATACTTTTAAGAAAAAGAGCAAAGTTCTATACAGCTGCTAAGAAACACCTTAGATTTTCAAGGAGATTTTTTTTAGGTGAAGATGGAAGAAATCAGCTTCACTTGAGTCCTGGACACAATATCCCTTTGGATCCTTTTGGAGGCACTAGATACGTTGATGCTGTAATCAGGTGGCAGAACTGCAAAAATGTCTCTCAGGGTAAAATTATTGTGCCCTGTAGAAATGCATTACAATGGCTAATTCAGAAGGCAGTAGTAACTGTTCCCCTGGCTGTCAGCACCAGAATGGGAGAAACTGAGGTAGCTGTTAGTACTGCACCTGTTAAAACAGTAGCTCTTGCAGGCCAGTGCCAACAGGCTCTGTTGAGGGAAGGCAAAGACAGAGACAAGGAAAGAGAAGAAAGGGATCTGCAGCCCCCTGTGAAAATGCAGCAAAGGTGAAGAAGACAAATTTCAACCTGGGCATGTGACACAGATCTTGCTAAAAGTGTGTCAGTCCTGATTTGCTAAGTAGATAATGCTTTCCTGAAGCGTTATCTCCTTATTTTGCTATGGGAGTTAAGACAACTCACTGGGGTAAAGTTAGGGACTTAGTATTGAGCTTTGGTTTAAGCTTTTGGATTTAAATCAAATGCCTGCCTTTTCTTTAACTCAACACTACATGAGCAGACTGAAAATCAAATGTGGCCCCTGTAGTGCCACACATTATTCCTTGGTGTGCTGATGAGTACAGAAAGTGATTTACCTTAGCAGTGATAGCCAGATAAGCTATCTAACGACCTAAGGACAGATCATTATTATTATTTTTTTCCCTATTGCTATTTAATATTCACCTAAACTTTGGATTTAAAAGGATATATAAAAAAATATAGCATCTTGACTGAAATTTCCTGAGAATGATTCAAATGGCCATATTTAATCAGATAATTAATCCAGCAACTTTTACTTCCCCTTGTAGAGTGGCTGGCATTGTAACACCATATATGTAATTCTTCCAAGAGTACCACATAAAGTAATTGGAAATAAAAATAAAACATAGTTTAAAAAGTAATGTTAATTATTTATCGATATAATTAAGCTGTATTAATGCCCTTTATTATCCATATTAAAAATTCACAAGGATTTTCATTCCTTTCATCTTTATTAGATGTGTCATAACTTGTTATGTATTTTCATGAACTATTGATGAATATGAAATGCTCAAAAGCATTTTTTTTTTCCTTTTAGTTATAATGACTATATGGGGAGTACATTAATATTTGAGCAAGCAGTTATATTTGCTAGGTAGTATCATTTCTATTATTTTCCCTAGTATAACATACAAAGGCAACATCCTTATACTTGGAGCTTGCAACTTATTGCAGAGGAAAAAAATCTAAGTAGCATAGGCCATATTTCCACATATATATGATACTTTATCACATAACAGTTGTAGTATTTTGAAAACATACAGTGTGTGGAAGACTTTAATCATGTTGGTAAATATTATGTTGAAATAAGCAGCAGCTTCAGAGTTAAAGACAAGTTCACAATGAAGTTGGTTCTTTTTGGTATGAAAAAATTTAAAACCTTCTCTCCTAAATTTCAGTATTTACTCTTTTAACTTAATCTCATGACAACATAAAAGAAGAATGGCAACACAGAAGTAAAGTAGGGTGTGTCCATGCTTACCAAAGACTGATGGGAGGAATTTGATATATAGGTCAACTTGGGTAGAGATTGTAATTGCAATTATTGTTATCTTTTTAAATTTCTTGTTCCTTATCTCTTTTTGCTTTACAGCCTGGATATTGACTAAGTGTTTTTAGGAGAAGTCATCTTCTGATACACTTGACTTCCAGTGTATCAAGAGCTCTAAAACATGCTACCTTATGCTGACCAGGGCTTTTTGTTTAAAATTAGTAGGACTTGAGTTCTTGAATCACTTAGCTGCTTTGGGAAAACCCATATCTTAACTGTCTAAGTGAAGAGCATGAAAGTAGACTACTCTTAAGTGTTAGCATTTTTACCTAGAAACTTAAAAATCCTCTTTGTCAGTGTGAAGAAAGCGGAAATAATTATGCCTCAATAACACCAAGCCAATTTGTATTATAAGTTACAAGGATGTTAAAGCAACTAAGAGAAAAGAATGCAATAAAATTAGAATTGTAGCCCTTGACAACACCATTCTTCAACTCAATTTAACTTCTCAATGTTCAAAGTTCTCAAAGTTCTTCAACTACTCAATGTTAACTTGTTTGCAGATCAGTTGCCTTGTTTAAGAGTAACTCCTGAATCTTCTTATGCATTTGTATAAATTAAACATAGGAATAGTCACTGCTCACGTGCAAAACAGCTAAGAATTTGCCTATACACCTGCAGTACTGAACATTTCTTTTAAAGGGTTATTTTATTTCTTTGCCTCTAGATGTTTTGCAAAATTCAAAAGCAATATCCTCACATTTATGTCATTAAAATCTGCATTCATAATTTATTCATTGAGGTAATAGAAAACAGCAATGCACATGGTTTTGAAGTTAGTATTATAAAAGCTCATACTGACTGAAATTTAAATAAATAATTTTAACAATGAATTAAGTCTCTTTGACCTGAATTATTCCATAGTGTTTTAGGGAAAGCCAGGCAAAAAATAAGACACAAATACATTGGAAAATTACACCAGGGAGAAATTCAGAGTGTATTCTATAATTGTTTGGTGCTGATCTTGTACAATAAAGCAGTTCTATAACTCATTTTAAAGGTTGTCATGTTTGCTTACTTAGTACCTTTCCAGTATAGCTTAAGGCAGTCAGAACTTGCATTTGAACATAACTATAGGATTATTCAAATAATAAACAAATAAATAAAATTGTCTTCCCATCTCTTAAAGTTTTATGATAGCATTATCTTTTTTTTCCATTAGACACATCAGGGAAAAATTAATGCCAAAAAAAGGGCAGGACAGGGCGGGACAGGGTGGGGCAGGACAGGGAGGGGAGGGGAAGGGAGAAGAGGGGAGGGAAAAATACAGTTATTAGTCAAAAGTTAAGCCAGAAGTTTGGTGTGGACAGAAGCATCACTCAGAAATTCAAGCAGTAAAAACTGTAGTAGAAGCTAGTCCTCCAGGACAGCTATAGTTGTCTTTTTTTTTTTCTTTTTTTTTTTTTCTTTTTTTTTTCCTTTCATGCAACCTTAGTATTCCAACTTCAGCAAGTAAGATCCTACAGATAACAGTTCCTTTCTTTGCTTAGATGTGTTTTGTCTGCAGAGCCATTCCACTGTGCAGTGAACAAGGCAGAGACCTTGAGTAAAAATAGTAAATCATAAAATAATTAAAGATGATATTATAAGGCACAGGCAGTAGGGCCAAATGAAGGTTGTACTGAAATATTTCGCCGCCTCTTTAATCAGTTGTGCATTATTAGCAATGCACAAAGAACTGGCTAACTCTCTCAGGCCAGAGAAAAACAGCAACTAAATATGTTCTTTCACCAATGAACTATTGCACAATAGTATAGGTATTGTTCAAAACAAATTCACCTTTGTGAAAAAATATGACACGTTGTAGTCTGCTCTTTGGATTCACATAAATAAATAAATAAATAAAATCTGCTGCAACTATTTTATTCAAAGCATAAAAGAGAGTGGGTACATCTCCCAAAAGACAGTATTCAGAAATAGAAAAGACTTAAAACATCAAAATCAAAACTACATCAAAAGGCAAACGGTATCCTATTTGTCATGGCAGTCCATCAGTAATCTAATTGCATGACAGATTCATCCAGAAAAAACTTAGAAGGATGATAACAGAAGTGTCTGATAGGAGTCTTTTGGGAGACAGATGCCACTTTTGGAAACATAGGCTTTATGGCCTGAAATTGGACTCACTGTGATTGTTGGCTGGAGATAAGAAGGCTGAAAATATGGTTGCATGTTGTACAAACAGAACCCAATTTCTTCAGTAGTAAAGGCAGCAATTTAACAATATGTTGAATGGGATGACATGATAGCAATATAAAGCCTCCCAGATATTTTTGAGAATGAATCATAAAAAGACTACACCGAGTCATTTAATTTTTAAGAGTACCATCTAGATTATTTTGCCTATTTTTATGAATACAGCACATGTACTCTGTAAAGAGCTTCAGTATCCTCTAATCAAAAGACATAAATGCATTATTACTAAGGAATTACATTTGTTCGGTAAAATTATCTTACCTCAGACATTTGGTTATCTCTCAAATTGTTTTGTTTTGGCTTACATTAGACATTCTGTTATTTGAAATACTGTTCAATTAAATGTCAAAAATTACTCCATGGCTTCATCTTTATCATAAACATTTTTCCCAACAGATGATTTCACAGCTTTTTCATGAATCAGTATTTGGAAGTTTTTAGTATATTTTTTAAGTGCATTGAATATCACAAGCATTTATATGTGGAGATATTTCCTTGGCTGTTCATTAAAGCACTGGAAAAGAGGAAAGTTGGTGTCTGAAAATTTCATTTAAATTGTAGTTTACTAACTATGCATTAATAAAAAAATACAAGATGCATAATAAGCAGGGTTTGCCTTCCTCTTTTTTTTTTTTTTTTTTTTTTTTTACATAAGGATTAAGGAAAATCATGTGATATGGTAGAGTGACTGTAATGATTAATTTTGAAGGTGCACATTCACCTTAAACACCCTTAAACAGCCTTCAAAAGCCTGAAATGGTATTATATGTGGTTTTGCACTGACGTGCAGGGAAAATATGATAACGTGGTCACTGACTGGACTGGCTGCATGTGCACACAAGGAGGATAGGGATGTTTAGGTTCATCTGCAAGCTATACATCAGATCAACCCCTGATGCATATGTAGCAAGACATAACTGGTTGCTGCTAAGTCCTGGAAGCTGTCTCAATCACTGCATTACACCTTCTGTGCCTTCTTTGCGGGATCTCCAACTCTTTCAATTTATGGTGGAAATTCTTTGCATGGAGGGGGAAAGTGTATGATCTCTTCTGTGATCAGAGAGAAAATATCCCATACCTCTATGTGTTGAGGATTCTTTCTACTCTCTTAAGAGGAACTTAAGCATGTCACTGAGAATTTATCTGAAATCCAATTCACCCAACTTTTAAGCACTAGCATAAATTGTTTAAATTGGTTTCCACAGAGCCCACTGCATCCTGTTACAGCGTGCTTTCTGACAGCAGGTTTAATTTGCTTGGAAATCGAAAGTACAATCCACATCCTTTCTGCAATGTAAAACATTGTGCATATTTAATGAGCTAACATTTTATACCCTTACTGTGTAAACAGCACCCTTAAGGTTGATTGAAATATGATTTAAATGTAAATTTTCCCTCCCAGACACTGTTTTTATCTTTTAAAATAGCATTAAATACACTTTACAGCAATTGAGCTTAGAGCATTCCCTAGTAGAGGTGAGATAATTAAATATATTTCTCCTGTAAAATTTCATAAGACCACCTCATTTTCTGAGCATATGCAGCAGCACATATTAAAATACATCAGAAATTGTTCCCTTTGTTGCCACATAAAATGAAACCACTGGTGTGACACTTGATAGCAAGACTTTATCAGGGCTGCTCTCCATGTATCCTACTCTAATTTTGGTGTGCAAAACAATTAGAAACAACGACAACAAACCTCGACACCAAACTAATCTGGACAAAGTGAGTCTTTGGAACACATTTGCTTGGCAATAGATGAAGTTCAGCACAGTTAGTCTGAAAGCAATCTTCATGGGAGATAGGACACACCATGTTTATTTTCCTTAAGTGTGTGCTTCATATTTAACATTTCCAAAAGACTTCTCCATAGCTTTGGGAAAACAGACAATTGCTTATAATTGGATTCCTCCTGACATTCTACATAGGATATCAACAACAACCCACACCTAGAAGCTCAAAGTAGGCTGAAATGCAGTGACAGACTTTAGTTTACAGACTGCCTGAATGAATTTCATCCATTCTGAAGCCAATGAATCAACTCTGTCATGAGTGAACCACTGGAAATCCAAAATCTGGAATGCAGAACCTATTTTTTTTCCTGCAACATCACTACAGATTGGTTTTACTGAGGAAGACACACCATTTCTTCAGAGGCAGTGAACACTCTCCCCAGTGTGAAACAAAACATGCACATGACTGATATACTTGAAAATCTTTCATGAGTTCAAATATAGATATTTGCAGTTTCAGCATTTTTCTTCTGTTTAGATAATTCATATCAGAGTTGGCCTTGAAAACTTCCTTTCAAATAAATAAGCATTGCAAAATAATTGATGACATATTTTACTGCTATCAAAGCTGTTAATAAAATGTTATAAAAGAAATTGTGCCCTACATTCCAGTGGAATAAAGAAAATTCTTAAAAATAGTTCAGTATTTTTCAGTCTGCCAGCTTCAGTGAAAATTTGTTCTTTTTTTTTTTTTTTTTTTTGGGGGGGGGTAAAGTAAATAGTCAGGATATGTGTGGCTATAAAATTGTTTCTTATTACTTTGGGGTGTGGAAGGACATAAAATATCAGTCAGACTTCAGTAATGATTGCACACTGTATATAAGTGTGAGGAATACAGAAACAGATGCATTGCTGACTTTGGAACAGGTTGAACAGCTTAAGAGAAAGAACAGATATCAAAACACACATCAGTGGCACAGACTTGAGATAAAATAATCAGAAATAAATAACCTTCTTCAAAGAGTATTTTTAAAGATCCTTCCTGTCAGTTGTCAGAGAAAAATATAAACAGCATCTTCTGTTTTTCCACTTCTGCTTGCTCCTTTTTCAGCTTGATCCTTTCAGACATCCCAGATCACATTTAGTGTGCCTACCAGCCTTCCCAGAATATTTTGTCTTAAGCACTGTGTCTACAAGTTTCTTCTGCCCAGTTCCCCGCAGCAATCAGCCAAAGTTTCTGGATGTCCCCACGCCGTAAGTTACTTTCAACATTTGGTTTATTCACATGTTCAATTTAACATACAATAGAGGGTAAAAAACTTGTTCTGGTCTTACTAAATCTAATAAATATTTTTGGATATGTAACCCAAGACACAAAATTAACAAATGTAGCAGAAACATGATTCAAATGCCCCTTGACTTAATGCTGCAAATCTTCAACTAAATCTTTGTAGAAGTATTGAAAAGACCTTATCTAGGAAGTGGAAGGTAAAAGGTAGTATTTTGCTTAGCAACATGTATATTAATGCCCACCTGATCTGTTATGTCCACACTTCATATCCCCAGTCTCCAAGGAGTCCTGTGGAATATTGCATCACCTGGGACAGTGATGTTCTCCTGTGGGAGAGGTGTAAACTCTCACTGGAATTGTTAGCTCAGCACTTCCATGATGGGACCTTCTGCTCTTGTTTCCTGTTCTGTTGCCCAGCATAGATTTGACAACCCTGACTGAGATATATGTCATGACAAAATATATCACACGTAGATCTCCCCAAAGAGATATTGACCATCAAGTATAAAGTTTTTACTCTATATAATCTGAGAAAATGCAATCAATGCCAGAAGCAAGATGTGCTGCCAAGACAGAGATAAACTAAATGTGAATCTCTTTGCATGGAAACCAACCAGAGATTTGATACTGGCTTCAAGGATATGAAGGGATTCTATGCCCTCCAAGGGTATGTCAGAGATGCAGACAGATTTTATCTGGTCTTAAGTTAGCTAGCTTGGTTAACCATTCAGCTTCAGCTTCACAGTGCTCCATGTGGGTCAGTCAGCCAAACACAGGCTGTGGGAGTACACCCTCCCAGTACAGCTACAATTACTATGACCTCTAAGTTTTTTGGAAGTACAGAAATTTGCTCAATTAAAAAAGTCATGACTAGGCTCATGAAGACTGAGGTGCTCTCCTGAGCTCCTTCCAATTATCAGTTCAGATCCATAACTTCACAATTACAAACTTACATAACTTACAAACTTATATAACTTACAAAATACAAACCAACCTTTTAACCTTTTTTTTCTTTCTTTCTTTTTTTTTTTTCTTTTTTTTTCTGCTCAGTATGTAATTTACTTTGTAAAGATGTATCTTTACTCAGCCAGGAGAATTCAGTATTTATTTATTTATTGCTACATAAATTTATATATCTAAACAACCTATCTAATTTCTTTTGCTATTCAAATTATTCCACAGAAAGCTCAGGAACCATGTTAGAAAAAAATGTATTATTTCAAAAACTTGCTCTTGAGTTACTGCTAACATAATAGAACCCATTCCAGCTGGAAACTTGTGTTTCGTCTTGGGTGTTGCTCAGCTGCCCACCACTGAGCCAAAACTTTTGGAGGTCTGACTTTTCAGCTTATACATCTAGAAAGCATATATAAGATATCACCATAACAGCTTAAAAGGAACTATGTAGATCAGGTCCATTTGGTGACACAGAAAGAGAAGAAAAATTCCCTGTTTTCTTCCAACTGAGGCTGTTGGTTTATGGGAATCAGAAGGAGACAGGCAGAGAGGAGCACAGAGTCTTGTGATCTGCCGTTGTACACCTGCTCCTGCTCCTTCTTCTAATCCAAACAACACAAATACTTAAGGCTGCTGTCAATGCAACAAGAAGAGCTCTAGGCACGTCACCAATAAAATGAACTTTAATTCAACTCATGCTTAAATGACAATCATTTCAAGCTGATGATGTTATCACTGAGTTCTTCCCTGTAGACAGACAAATACAAATAATGGAGGGATTGATGAAATTATCTGTCTTACGTGCAGGAAGTAGAAAGAACACATATATATATATATTTCTTTTGTGGGAAATATAATAATTTAAATAATGCACAGTTTTTAATTAAATCAAAATTCAATTGTATGCCCGGGTGGCCAGCAGTACCAGGGAGGTGATCATCCCCCTGTACTCTGCTCTGGTGAGGCCACACCTCGAGTACTGTGTTCAGCTTTGGGCCCCTCACTACAAGAAGGGCATTGAGGAATCTTGTCCAGAGAAGGGCTACAAAGCTGGTGAAGGGTCTGGAACACAAGTCCTATGAGGAGTGGCTGAGGGAACTGGGGTTGTTTAGTCTGGAGTAAAGAAGGCTTAGGGGAGACCTTATTGCTCTCTCCAACTATCTGAAAGGAAGTTGTGGGCTGCTGGGGGTCAGCCTCTTCTCACACATAACTAGTGATAGGAGAAAGTCCAGTGCAGAACCACAAAAATGATTAAGGGAGTAGAGTATGTCCTTTACAAGGAAAGTCTGAAGGAGCTGGGTCTCTAGCTTGGAGGAGACTGAAGGGTGACCTCATTAATGCTTATAAATATGTAAAGGGTGAGTGTCAGAAGGATGGAACTAGGCTTTTCTTGGTGACATACAATGATAAGACAAGGGGCTATGGGCGCAGGCTGGAACATAGGAGGTTCCACTTAAATATGAGATTAAACTTTTTCACAGTGAGGGTGACAGAACACTGGAACAGGCTACCCAAAGAAGCTGTGGAGTCTCCTTCTCTGTAGACATTCAAAACCCATCCGGATGCATTCCTATGTGACATGATCTAGGTGTTCCTGCTCCGGCAGGGGTATTGGACTAGATGATCTTTCAAGGTCCCTTCTAATCTCTAATATTCCGTGATTCTCAAGTTGCACCAGGTTCAGGTTTGGAATTTGGAATTCAGAAAAAGTGGTTAAGCATTGGAATGTGTTGCCCACGGAGGAGGTGGAGTCACAGTTCCTAGGGGTGTTTAAGGAAAGGTTGGGCCTGTTACTTAGAGATCTGGTTTGGTGGGTAATATTATTGATAGGGGAATGGTTGGACTAGATGACCTTGGAGGTCTTTCCAACCTTATTGATTCTATGATTCTATGACATGTTTAAAACACTCAAATCTGCTAAGTTCCAGTATCATTCACAAGTGAAGCGTTTCTACCTTTTTATATTAGTTACAAACTTGTTCAAACAACAAAGAAGATTAATTTTTTATATATTATTATTATTTATTTTTATATTCTCTGCCTCTCCTGCTTTATTCCTTCTGATAGTCAGGGCTCTCTACACAAGGCATAAAAACTAAAACAGGTTTCTCATGGATTTTGAATCAAGCCCAAAGAGGTATGTATAGGAATTTACTTGCAGACATTCTGCAAATGCTGTTTTACCATTACAGTTTTCCCAATGAAATAATGTTCTATGATAGAGCCTAAAGCCTGAGCCCTGGCTTTGAAGTGTATCATACATTGTCATACAATGTCATACAATCTCATGTCCATTGGACAGAGTTTTAGTAGTTCGATGGTATATGACTGTTAAAAAAAAAAAAAAAAAAAGTTGCTGAACTTTCATAATGTTCAAATATAACTGTGCTTCTTGATCTGAAAGATTTGGGGAGATACTATTTAATATTGTCTTCTTATTTGAACTGTTATCAAAAAACAGCTAGAGATCTAATTATATCTCATCTGCCAAACATTTTATTGACAACCAACTAACCAAACCAAACCAAACCAAGCCACTTGCTGAGGCGATCGGCTCCGGGGCAGACGTGTTCTGCAGCAGAGTGGGGGATCAGGCAGGTAGGGCTAATTTTTCCGGCATCAAGGGAGCCGCCAGGACCCAGCAGCCCTCACGAGGGAGGTGAATGAGGTGAGAACGAGGCGTAGGCGGAGCCAGCAGTGAAGGTGGAGCCAATAGCGCCCCCCCTCCCCATCCCCGGCTGTTCATAAGCTGCCCCTAGGGAGCACGAGTGACCAGGAGCGTAGAGAACAGGACGGGCAAACAGGGTGTGGCGCGTCAGAAGGGTGAGGTGTGGCAGTTCGCGTGGCAGTTCGCGCATGCAGGGCGAACAGGAAGGGCACAGAATTTCCCCCTGCCCATACGAACACCTCCTCTAACGGTGGTCTACCACTAGCTCAGCTGCAGTGGTGTACACCAGGCACAGTGCTCTCTCTAGGAAGTCTGTGCACACGCAGACCGACTGCCCGCTCAAAACTGCGGCAGTTCAGGTGTCCGGATGCCGGGAGTGCCTGAGTCTGCTGCTACCACCTGCAGGGGGCAAAGAGACTCTGTGCGTGAGGTGTGAGCAGGTGGACGACCTGGTCTGGCTCGTGGCAGAACTCAAGGAGGAGGTTGAGAAGTTGAGGGATATCAGGGAGTGTGAGCAGGAGATAGACTTGTGGAGCAACTCCCTGTGCGGCCTGAAGGACAGGTGCTGGGGTGAGACACCCCAGATGGGGGTGGATCCCTCTGCCCTGCTACCGTCGGGCAGAGGCAGGGGACCTAGGAGTTGAGGAGGAATGGAAACAGGTCCCCGCTTGACATTGCAGGCGATGCCCCCCCCCCCCCCCCCCCCCCCCCCACGGGCCCCTACGCAACAGGTTTGAGGCCCTGGAGCTTGAGAGACTGGTAGCTGAGGAAGAGGAAGAAAGTCTATCCAGGAGGATGCCTAGGGCGAGGAAGTCGACTCCACGCCTCAGGACTGCCTCCACCAGAACAGAAAGAAGGGTGATTGTTGTGGGTGACTCCCTTCTCAGGGGAACAGAGGGACCTATTTGTCGGCCTGACCCTACCCGTAGGGAAGTCTCTGCCTCCCTGGGGCCAGGGTCAGGGACATTGCCAGAAAGCTTTCCAACCTGGTTCGCCCCTCTGACTATTATCCTCTTTTAATAGTCCAGGCTGGCAGTGATGACATTGAAGAGAGAAGCCTGAAGACCATCAAACGGTAGTTTAGGGGACTGGGACGGTTAGTGGATGGAGCGGGAGTACAGGTGGTGTTTCTGTCCATCCCTACGGTGGCAGAGAGGGGTACAGAGAGGACACGGAAAACCAGCCTGATAAACACGTGGCTCAGAGGCTGGTGCCAACACAGAAATTTTGTTTTTTTTTGACCATGGAGCACTTTACTCGGCACCCGACGTGATGGCCACAGATGGGTCCCTATCTCTAAGGCTCATTGAGAGGGCTTTAAACTAGGTGAGAAGGGGGACGGGACTGAAACAAGGCTTGTTAGAGCTGTGCCAGGGGGAACAATGGCAAGGCTGGGAGAGAAGGCAATGGCCCAACTGAAGTGCATCTACACTAATGCATGCAGCATGGGTAACAAAGAGGAGGAGCTGGAAGCCATCGTGCGGCAGGCAGGCTACGACTTGTTTGCAATCACGGAAACGTGGTGGGACCATTGTCATGACTGGAGTGTTGCAGTGTCTGGCTATAGGCTCTTCAGAAGGGACAGGCAGCACAGAAGGGGTGGTGGTGTGGCTCTTTATATTAGAGAATCTTTCGATGTTGTGGAGCTTGGGGCTGGGAATGATAAGGTTGAGTCCCTATGGGTTAGGATCTGCAGGAAGGCCAACAAGGGAAGCATCCTGGTGGAGGTCTGTTATAAACTGCTGAACCAGGATGAAGTGACTGATGAGGAGTTCTAAAGGCAGCTGACAAAAGTCACAAAATTGTCAGCGCTTGTTCTTGTGGGGGACTTAAACTTCCCAGATATATCCTGGAAGCACAACACAGCCCAGAGAAAGCAGTCTAGGAAGTTTCTGGAAAGCGTGGAAGATAGCTTCCTGATGCAGCTGGTTCATGAGCCTACCAGGGGAGGTGTCCTGCTAGACCTTCTGTTCACAAACAGAGAAGGACTGATGGGAGATGTGGTGGTTGGAAGCTGTCTTGGGCAGAGTGACCATGAAATGGTAGAGTTCTCCATTCTTGGAGAAGCCAGGAAGGGGACCAGTAAAACCGCTGTATTGGACTTCCAGAGGGCTGACTTTGAACTGTTCAGGACACTGGTTGGTAGAGTCTCTTGGGAGGCGGTTCTGAAGGGCAGTGGAGTCCAGGAAGGCTGGGTGCTCTTCAAAAAGGAAATCTTAATGGCACAGGAGCAGTCTGTCCCCACGTGCCCAGAGACGAGCCAGCGGGGAAGAAGACCGGCGTGGCTGAACAGAGAATTGTGGCTTGAGCTTAGGAGAAAAAAGAGGGTTTACAATCTTTGGAAAAGAGGGCAGGCCACTCGGGAGGACTATAAGGATGTTGTGAGGCAGTGCAAGGACAAAATTAGAAAGGCCAAAGCTCATCTGCAGCTCAATCTGGCAACTGCCGTCAAAAACAAAAAATGTCTTTACATTTTTTCAATGTAAATACATTGAAATATTCAATTTGAATATTTCAAATTGAATTCAAATTATTTCAAAACATGAAATAATTCAATACATCAATGCAAAATGGAGGACTAAGAAGAATCTCCATCCTTTACTGGATGTGGGGGGGAACTTAGTTACAAAAGATGAGGAAAAGGCAGAGGTGCTTAATGCATTCTTTGCCTCAGTCTTTAGTGGCAAAACCAGTTGCTCTCTGGATACCCAGTACACTGAGCTGGTGGAAGGGGATGGGGAGCAGAATGTGGCCCTCACTATCCATGAAGAAACGGTTGGTGACCTGCTACGGCACTTGGATGTACACAAGTTGATAGGGCCAGATGGGATCCACCCGAGGGTACTGAGGGAACTGGTGGAGAAGCTGGCCAAGCCGCTTGCCATCATTTATCAGCAATCCTGGCTATCGGAGGAGGTCCCAGTCAACTGATGGCTAGCAAACGTGATGCCCATCTACAAGAAGGGCCTGAGGGCAGACCCGGGAAACTGTAGGCCTGTCAGTTTGACCTCAGTGCCAGGGAAACTCATGGAGCAGGTTATCTTGAGTGTCATCATGCGGCACTTACAGGGCAAGGAGGCGATCAGGCCCAGTCAGCATGGGTTTATGAAAGGCAGGTCCTGCTTGACGAACCTGATCTCCTTCTATGAAAAAGTGACGCACTTGGTGGACGAGGGAAAGGCTGTGGATATGGTCTACATTGACTTCAGCAAGGTTTTTGACACTGTTTCCCACAGCATTCTCCTCAAGAAACTGTCTGCTCATGGCTTGGACAGGCATACGCTTCGTTGGGTTAAAAACTGGCTGGATAGCTGGGCCCAAAGAGTTGTGGCGAATGGAGTCAAATACAGTTGGAGGCCGGTCACTAGTGGTGTTCCCCAGGGCTTGGTACTGGGGCCAGTCCTCTTTAATATCTTCCTCAGTGATCTGGATGAGGGAATTGAATGCACCCTCAGTAAGTTTGCAGATGACACCAAGTTAGGTGTATGTGTCGATCTGCTTGAGGGTAGGAATGCTCTGCAGGAGGATCTGGATAGGCTGGACCGATGGGCTGAGGTTCTATGAAATTTAACAAGGCCAAGTGCCGGGTCCTGCACCTTGGGTGCAATAACCCCAAGCAGAGCTACAGGCTGGGAGATGAGTGGTTGGAAAGCTGCCTGGTGGAGAAGGACCTGGGAGTATTGGTGCATAGTCAGCTGAATGTGAGCCAGCAGTGTGCTCAGGTTGCCAAGAAGGCCAACGGCATCCTGGCTTGCATAAGAAGCAGTGTGGCCAGCAGGTCAAGGGAAGTGATTGTCCCCCTGTACTCAGCTCTGGTGAGGCTGCACCTTGAGTACTGTGTTCAGTTTTGGGCCCCTTGCTACAAGAAGGACATCAAGGTGCTCGAAAGAGTCAAGAGAAGGGCAATGGAGCTGCTGAGGGGTCTGCAGAACAAGTCCTACGAGGAGCGGCTGAGGGAGCTGGATTTGTTCAGCCTGGAGAAAGGGAGGTTCAGGGGCAACCTTATCACTCTTTATAAGTACATTAAAGGATGCTGTAGAGAGGTGGGGGTTGGTCTATTCTCCCACGTGCCTGGTGACAGGACCAGGGGGAATGGGCTAAAGTTGCGCCAGGAGTGTTTTTGGTTGGATATTAGGAAGAACTTCTTTACTGAGAGGGTTGTGAGGCATTAGAATGGGCTGCCCAGGATTGTGGTGGAGTCACTATCCCTGGAGGTCTTTAAAAGATGTTTTTATGTTGAACTTAGCGATATGGTTTAGTGGAGGACTTGTTAGTGTTAGGTCAGAGGTTGGACTTGATGATCTCGAGGTCTCTTCCAACCTAGACAATTCTGTGATTCTGTGAAACCACCACCAACAACAAAAACCTAACCCATTACAAAAAAAGCTGCAAAATGCAAAGCAGGGAGCAAACTTGTCATCAGATAGTAACAAAACACATAACTAAATAACACCTCTTTTGTGTCTCTGACTGTATCTGGCACAATTATCACACAATTCTTATTTGTTAATACTGTGGTTTGTTTCCATTTTTATTTTATTTAACCTGAGTCATGGCTTTGCCTATTTTAAACTATTTATACATACCTGTGCAAAGCAAGGAAAGATATATTCCTGTACTACCTAATCCGGCTGAGACACTGGTCCTTCTAGAAAGGCAAAAAATATGGATTTGTGGGTGTCAGTTTTGCCTAAACAATCTCTAATCTGATCCTTCTCGACTGAGGGAAAGTTTTCCTTTCTCCAGACTTTCTATCTTGTCTCTGGGGCCTGAGGTTCCTGAGGGATTAGCAGTAAAGACTGCAGCAAAAAAGGCCTTCAGTAAGAGCCTTTTCTGCATCCTTAGTCACAAGGGCACCCACCCGATTCAGCAGCAGGTTCACATTTTCAGTAGTTATCCCTTTGCTACAGAGGGAGATGAAGAAGCCCTTCTTGTCCTTGACATTTTGTGTCAGATTTGATTCCAAATGGACCTCATCACATCCCTGCATACTCTGGCAATTTTCCTATATTACTCCCAAGTGACCTATCCCTTTTTCCATATTCTGTATAATTCCTTCTTCTGTTTGAGTTTTGCCAGGAGCCATGTAGGTCTCCTGCCCCCTTTTTCTTACCCATAGGGATGCACCAATCTTGAGCTTGGAGAAAGTGTTGCCACACATATTAACCAGTCTTTCTCAAAGGCTCTGAGAATAAGGGAGGAACACTCAGGGCATGGCACCACCCTGCAAAGGTATGGTCTACAGAGATTCCCAGGGTGAAGCAAAATGAGACAGCACTGGAGATGGAAGAAGGACCTCCAAGGAAGAAGTTGGCCCAAGAGGTGCCCTGCCCTGTGGAGAAGAATTGGGACAGCTGATTGTGACTGTTGGGCTCTCATCAGCTTAGGATTTTGATGACTTCAGCCCAGTGATATGTTGCTTAAATACAACATGGAGCCAAGGCAGGTATTGCTAACAGTAAACAAGGAAACCGTGTATGGAAGAAAAGGGTGTTTCAAAACAAATAGTTTTCTAAAGCAAACCTGTAAATTTTTGGCCTAAGGGCCAAATGAAATAGTTACAGAATAACAGCCCCTTACTTAGTACACATAGATTCTGTATACTAGTCTACATACACTATTAAATCATGACCTATCCTTCTATCAAAGAGCGCAAGACAAAAAGGGTATTTCTATCACAAGAAACTTCAGACTGACAAATATTACATTATAGTAGTGTAAAAACTTACTAGAAACTATACAAAGAAGAGAGTATTTGTCCTAAGGAATTTAAAAGGAAATGTAATCATGATGTATGATAATTTAAAATATATATATATATATATTTATTTTTTTCCTCCCTCCCCCTCAGGAACTGCCACTGTGGGAGCCAAATGGATGGTGTAATGCTGTTCATTTGTTCATTAGTGAAAACTCACCAGCAGCATTCAGTGCTGCGAGTAGGTTAGGAGTGGTAGAAGGAATACCTGAGAACACAGCCAAAGATGCTTTAGAGTGACCTATCTCAGAGCAGCTGCCCTGAGCAGGGCACAGGATAAGGATGTACCCAATGTCTGCAAAATGGAACGGCACAGAGAAAATAATGTTTTTCTGGCATTTCTCAAAGGTCATGTGGTTCTTTTCTAGCTGAAAACAACATGAAAGAAAGAAAGCAATGATCAAAGAAAGGAAAGGGGGCAGGAGAAGCCTGCTTTTCAGTTTGTCCTTAATCCTTACAGAAAAGTGCCACATTGACTATCTATCTGGTTACTTTGTAAATACAAGGAGTAGGACTGATTTCGCTGTTCGTCCTAATATTGGTAAAATACTAGAAAACACAACAAATGACAGGGGATGCAGTGCTTGTTTACGGACTCAGTTCTGCTGCTATAAATAAGTATTGAAGAGCTGTAGCCCATATATTCAATTGTTAAGGGCTGTTTTTCAGGGAAATTTAAATAAATTTTCACAGGATTCCCAAGGAGGCCATCTCATAGGACAAAAGAAGATTTGCTATAGTTCTTCTGACAGGGTATTTCATTTACAAAACTAACTTTAACCAATAGTATTTTGTATGTGTCTTTAGCATCTTGCAAAACCTCTGAGAGTTTCGCTTTTTGCATGAAGACTCTCACTTTCATGGTCTCTGTAGTATTCAATAGTTATAAAAGAGTATGTGCATTAAAAAACGAATGGTACTACTGCATGCTCTCCATCCCCACTGTGTATTTTCTTAGTATATATTTTCCTTTACAAGAATTCAAGGAAGAAAGAAGAACTAAGCAAGCAAATGTGATGCTACCTGTATTTGGGGTCCAGATATGGTTTGAATGAACATGGGGCCAAGCTGCAAAAGATCAGGGAAGATTTCCGAGATTTGGTAAAAATATATTAATAATGGAAGGGACAAAAACAAAACAAAACAAGAAAACCAAAACAAACCAACCAACCAAAAAAATCTCACAACATTGTTTCACTTCTTTGTTCCAAAAAGAATACGGTACTTTCTTAAGCTACAAATTTGCACAGGTTGAACATATTTTGTTCAATATATTGAACATATTTTGTTCATATATTGAACAAAATATATTTTGTTAATATATTGAACACCTCAAAGTATTATTTAAAAAGAAGACAAGAAGACACCATATACTTTTTTTTTTTTTTTTTGTAGAGAACAACAGTTCTTGAACTGCTTATATTTTCTTATTCTGCTACTTCCCTCCTTGCTTGCATTTGTTACAACACAGACAAGAAGATTACATTTTTTTCTTACAGATATTTTCTACTAGTACCTACAGACTTTGCAGAACATATCAGAGTCAAAAGAAAGAAAGAAATATTTTATGGAAGTTGCTCTTAACACTTGATGCAAGGCTAGGGACTAGATCAGCACAGGCAATGAATTACTTTCCTTTTCTCCAGAATCTGTACTTTCATAAAGCCTGCAGTAGATTTGTAGATGAGACACTAGTCTACTAGACACTACCCACATTAAACCATAAATTAGAAACATGTAACATTTTCTAAGTGCTACATTCATCTTAATTCAAAAAGAGTAACTATATAATAAGCAAACCAAAAAAAAAAAAAAAAAAGAAGAAAAAAGAGGAAAAAAATTTTGATTCCACTGAAAAAGCCAAACATCCAATTAGTTGCAAATAAAATATCTAATGCATAAAAGGTCTTATTTTTTAAATACAAAAACTAGAACTAACATAGTATTAAATTTCTGAAGCTAAAGACTCAAAAGCCACATATGTAAAGCCTTAGTGTTTTTTTTTTTTTTCAGCCATATTGCATGTTTTAAAGCTTTCATTAGTGCCACAGACTAATACATTAAGATTTAAGCTAATGAGGGGAGAAAAATAGAACTAGAACATTCTGCATTTACATGACATAAGCCACCGAAAGAAAGAGAAAACCTTTTGTGGCATATATAAACTGCAATATTTTTGTGAGCACAGTGTTATTATGAGCACCACTGGCTGTAACTTATCCTCTGCAGTAGGTTTGCTCTCATTCTATATAAGCGCTGTCCTCAGGCTCTCTGCTACTGCAGCTCACCTGGGTCGCCCTTGCATGATCACTGAGACCATGGCAAAGGTGTGGTTTTCTCCATGCCTCGGGCTCATCCCTATTACTTCAAAGGGTGTCTGATGTCTGCAAATGTGTGTTGAAGGCAATAATGAATTTAGTGCTTCATAAACTCTCTCTGGGTATCGGCATATGACATTTCTTTATGGGGGGAAGGGAGGATGTATATAACTAAGCCACTGAACCTGCCAGTCAGGTTACTAGGTTATGAGATAAAGAAATGCATGCTTATTTGGAAATTAGAAGAAAAATTTTCCTGTGTCACCAAAAAGTGATTAACATAATAACAACCAGCCATAAAGTGGGAGAGCATATTTTAAAGGTGCACTGCGGAATGTTTGCTGCTGGATGTTGAAGAAATCCTCTTTTCCAGTTTTCTTGTTAGGAGTGCAGTAAGCAATGGGGTAGCTATACACAGGTCTGGATAGATAGGAGCAAGCTGAGCGGGTTGACTAAAAGTCCAATTCCACTTCATCATTAAAGGCTAAAGGTTTGTCTTATTGACATAAACAAGTGAAGAGCATGCTGGCTCTGACAAAGCTTGCCCACTCCCAGATGTGGAAGTGGTGGGAGAGCAGGAGGAAGGCAATATTTTCAGAAAAAAAAATAATGGGATGTCATCATTTTTAATTGGTGGGATGTGTAACTTCAGAGGTTAATGGAGATGAAAGGGTCTCCTCCCAAAACATTACAGCACTTGTCAACCATCTGCTCTAATTACTGCAAGGACTGGTCAATACTAGACATGCTGCCAGCACTGTACTCCTGTGCTTGACAGAGGAGGAAGGGCTTGAGCTATGTACCACAGGAGAGGTACCATGCTACCCTGTACCTCAGTTTTGTCATCAACTTGTTTCTGTACCATGGATATGCAATTGTACTTTTTATGTTGCATTATCATAAGATTTAGAATTAGTTAGCTTAATAATGTTTAACCCTTCTGCTCTTCAACCTTCTGCTCACTTATTAATAATTGTGTGCCCTAATATTTATCTGTAAGTATGCTAAGGCAGTCAATACATCCTGCTCGGATTCAGTTTTCAACTTCTCTTGTCATTCAATGAGAACTCAAGACAGACCTGGGCAGCAATGATCTAGCTTCTAAACTTTTACATTGTAAATTTTGAAGTTTTAGACAGCTTTGCATTAAAAAATAACCTCATGAAAATAATGTTTTATTTGTCTGTAGAGCCTTTTTCCAGACATCTCCTTTATACCACAGTGTCAGCTCCAATACTTTCTCAGCTTTCCACATACTGAACCTCTATACACTTTTAATTCTGTCAGCTGTTCACCAGTGATTAATCTCTGAGGTGGCATTTGCCAAGTACCAAGTCAGGCAAATGCACATACACAGACAGCCAGATGCTTTTCATTATTTCTGTTTACAGGGGAAACCAGAACTATGCACTGTTTGGAAACTCCTTTCTGAGTACTGAGTTATGTGTATTTCTCCATCATAACCTTTTATTCCTTTGTTTAAGGATGAGAAGATTAATTTTTAGACCTTGCCATTCCTCAATTAATACAATGTGGAAAGTGTTCTTGGGAAAGGCAAATTCTCCTAAAGTGAATCTGTGGTTACCTCAAAGTATTTTTACTGTTGTGGACCAAAAGGCGCGTGCACACACACGCACACATGCGCGCACACACACACACACACACACACACACATCTCAGCAGATTGCAAGACCTTTCAGAGGAAACAAAGCAAACAACAACAACAACAACAGCTACAGAACAATATCAATAAAAAGGCTGGCTTTCGACATGCAGATAAGCTGTCATTCCTTCATTTTAACATGCACGTGATATGCAAATGCAAATGTCAGAATTGCCTGTAGCATAAGTCACAATAGGAAACAACAAAAGTTGGCTGTGAATGTAAAGATCAACCAAATAAAGACAAAAATAGATTTTTATTTATTTATTTATTTATTTTTCTTAATCAGAAGGACTGCCAAGGCATTTGTGTTGAAACACAAGAGAGAGAGCTGACTTGCTTGCACATATACAGGGAATATAGTTTTATATACATATATTTTATATACATATTTTATATACATATATTTTATATACATAAAATATAGTTTTTTTGCTGGGTAATGGTAATGCAAGACAGATTCTTAATTTAAAAGAGAGGGCTTAGAGAAAGTGCACTCCAAAAGAAACTTTATCATGATCTCTGATCAATATATGAAATTTATAACATTAGAAAAGGTCTCTCTGCGTTTGCAAATGAACAATATGCCATGACACGTATACAATTTTTTCTACCCATCATGTGAAATAATGGTTATTTGCCAGCAGGATAGTTCCTAATTTATTTTTCTAATAATCTAGTCACTGAGTAGCCTATAATGCTTATTGATTGTGATTCTTCCAGATCAATAGCATATTGTCAAAATAATCCTTCAGTTGTTCCATAAAGCAAAACAAAAATTGATCAAAAAAGTATCATCGCATGTATGGGAACAGCATCAAGATCTTCTTAATTTACAATCATTATGTAAAGCTACCAACAAAGACAGGGATGCAACCCACCTGATTTTAGTAATCCAAAGGACAGATTTTAGTCTATCACCTAAACTCTATTCTTAGCCAGCTGACCTATAGAGGGTAATGATTTCTAAGGCAAGTGAATTGAATAGCCTACCAAAGATGCCAATCATACATGTACTTCACTGGTCAGGGAAGTCCTAGGGTTTTGATGGCAGGTCATAGTCTCCTGGATAGTTCAAAAGGACACTGACAGAACTGTTAACCTCTGTATGACTAAGCATTATTGGGAGAAGGTTGGAAAGACATGATAGAGAGACAAAAAAAAAAAAAATTTGCTGTCAAGTTCTTGTAGTGGAATGATCATCTCTTTCTCATACACTGCTACAGTAAAGTGTGATTATACAACATGTCTTGGGAATAGTGCTCCCCTCCACTGGTGCACTCTAATCTTTCTCAGGAAGAAACACACTGGCTCAAGAAGGGCTACAAGTGATAGTGAGAGAAAGAGCCCAATGCAATTTTCTCCCCTTATATCTGGGTTGGCTATCAACCTCAAATATGTAAAAAACTTGAATCTGTTAGTCAGAATCCTGAGATTATGTTTAAAACAGTTAGGAGTAAATAAATAAATATATAAAAGTTTTCCTTCCATGGTTTATCCACTTGTTATAACACAGTGTGTCACATCTTAACAAATCTGAGTGCTGTAATTAAAGCACTTTTTAGATCTTCCATTACTATATCCATATGATAAAAAGATACCTGCATGATGAATCAACTCTGGAAATGGGAATTCAAGGAAAATGGTACAAAAAAAAAATGTTGGTTAAGTTGCAGTTTTCAGGAATTTGAGCCACTCTATACTGACAGCTGAAAGAGTTTGATTGTGACATTTGACATGAGTTCAGAACCAAAAAGAAGAGGACAAACATACTTTCAGCATATCCAGACTTACATTCCAAACTTATCTTATGTTTTTATACAAGCTACAAAGAAAATAAGACAAAGGAATATATCTTTCTCAACACTGAATTAACAACAGAAACATACTTTAATCAATAACAATTAATATTTAATTCTGAGATAGAAAACAGTGCCTGTTTGTGATTCAGAAAAACCTTATGTGCTGTCAGTAAAATGTTCAAGGTAAGCAGGTTAAGCAACACGGTTTCTTCAGTATCTAAAATTTTCATTTTCTTAAGACCCAGAATAATTGAACGTTTTTATTCTCTAAGGTTTTGTGAGAGAGAGCAAATACAACAAACTCAAATGTTTTCTCTCACTGAGACAGGTGTTACTGCAAGCTAACAAAAGAAATACCAAAAACCCATCCAGAGAATAACAACAAGCCTCACTCACTAAATAGTCATTTGACATCCCTTTTCACAGAGTCTGCTCCTTGGGCCAGGGTCTCTGTGATAAGCTCACATTGTAAATGCTTGCTTTATAGCCAGCCACAGTGAACTGTGCTAAAGGCAATATTTGCAGTTAGCATTACTGTGCAAATTTCTTGCCATTTTGGAGATAGCTAGGAAGACTACATGCTGAAGTTTCTTTCATAGTAATACTTCTGTCCAATTTTCACATAAAGGCATTCTGTGTTTTAAAGGCTACTAAAAGGTTTTACCAATGTTAGTACTACAGTAAGAATAAATTAAAAAAAAAAAGAAAAAAGAAAAAAGAATAAGAATAAGAATTTGAATTCAAAGCTAAAAGTCATCTGTTCCTCTCTCTTTTCCAGAAAATACAGGTGTTAGAAACACCTGTATTTTAAAAGATTATATGTTTATAGTCAAATGCCTGTATAATGTATACTGTCAGTAGTACAAAAACTACACAATTTGATGTAAAACTAATCTTGATATGTATAGTTACCATATTAGATCCTCTTACATTTTAGATCCATTTTTTTTTTTAGTGTCAGCTAATGTGTGATATAATGCCTCAAATTCATTCTAGCTTTCGACATGCCCGAAAATGTAAAGTTAAGCATACAAAGTGAAGCTTATTACCATATTCTATTTGTCTTCCATATTTAATTTAATTTAATTTTATTTTATTTTAGAATACAAGAATGTGCACAGAGAAGACTTTAACTTGTGCTGCCACTTACACTAAAGATGCTCTTATAACTGGTATCATGGAAATTGTTGTCCATAAAAAAGCATAAAACCCAGGCATATTCAATTTTTATAAAAACTGCAAGTAGAGAAAAATGAAGTAACCCACTTGCCCTCACTTTTGTGGCAGGGACAGTCCAAACTGGAGGCACACATTTTCTTTCTTCAGAGTGATGATGGCTGTTCTGTGGCATGCTACAACTACTGACACATGAAAAGGATCTTGTTTAAGTGACACTAGCCCAAGGTGCAGTAAAATATTTGATCACTTCCCTCTTTCTAGCTTTGTAAACCAGATTTTAAATTTCTGTTTGGCTGTTTTTGAGACATTTTTCTTCAATAATTGCTTAAAATTATATGGCCAAAATTGAAAAACGGTAATCTAAACTCTACTACCAAATCTGTGTCCACATTTGCAAACATGGTCGTGTTTTTATCCTTACTTGTGAGCATAAACTGTTTAGGCATCTCATAATCCAATTTTGACTTATGAATGCACAGCTTGCTTTCAGAAATATGCTTGCATGTGTAATTAAAAGATATGGGGTAATGCTTACAGCTCCTGCCAAGACATTCAGCAGAGAGCACCCTGGAGAAAGAGATGAAAGCAACTAGAGCAGGAGCCAGACAAATTGGAATTTGGGGCAGCAACAGCAGGAGCCAGGAGCAGATAAAAGGTTAATGCAACAGTCGTGAGAGCAAGATGGGGACTGTATACCAGGCAGGGCTTAGAACAGGTCCTGAGATTCACATGAAACAAACTGGTGAGTGTGAATTATGAAGATATAGTTCTATCTTGGAACTAGTGACAACCTTATAAATCACCTTTGCTTTTCTCACATAGTTTATGGTATAATTGGAAACCCCTATAACTTCATAAGAGAGATACCTGTTATTTATTCTCTACCTTGCATATACAGCTAGCAAATATTTGTTTACATCAAACATGATTTACATTGAGTCATGTTTGAACTCAAGGTCCTCCAGAAATGAAAAGCATAACAGAAAGTTTGACAAACCCACCAAAACACTCTGTCAAAGTGCTGGGGAGATAGAAAGGGTGAAGGGAAGCAGACAGTGTATTTTTGATTGTGCACGTGTGCAAGGTAAGGAATGTGGTTGGGTATGGGGTTAGGCTAGGCATGGGAGAAATGAAGAAAATTCATTTTCAAAGACTTGTAGGCACACAACTCCCATTAAAACCAGTGGGAGATGTCTGGCAAAATTCCATGCAACACTTAAATTTGAGGGGAAAGTTTTTAGCCATTTACTGTGATGTAGTTTAGTTTGAAAGCTTAATGAGAGAGGGAAAATAGCATTTGGGGGGCAAGGCATCTGCACAGACCACTTCTTCTGCAGGTGTCTAATTGGTAGTGATACAGGTTTCATTAGAATACGCAGCAGGTTGTGGAGCTATCTAAAATGCCACTGAAGATAAATGCATTTTGTTATCAGCAAATGTAACTACTTGCATTGGAAACCAACAGTGGAATATACTGTATGATACGCACTCTGCATCCTTCATTTCATCCAGCTCTGTGGAAAAATTGGAGTACAGAAAGAATTATTAACACTTTGCATGTTTGAGAGAAAGTAGTTTAACAGACATAAGTATTGAAAATAAGGGTGAAAATAAGCAATCTGTCCCCTTTACTAGTGCTGTGTTTACTTCAGTCCTTAGAGGAGCAAAGGAGGCAGCTGGTGCAACAGAACCACACTCTGAAGTTAATGGGCCTCTATACTTCCAAGACAGTGTGAGAAAGTAAACAGGGCTTTTACCAAATTCTGTGCATGGAAAACTAATTCCTAGATATGCCTTTCTCTTGCAAGTGTATTTTTGTGGTTCCATTTTGAGTGGTATTTTTGCATGGAAGATGGGCAGAAAATGGTCTTTGGTTGGGAGTAGATAAGAACTACAAGTCACAAACCATGAGGAAATACTTTTTTGGACAATCTCTGTCTCCCAACTCTGTTAAAATTGAGTGTGATTGTAAATGTGTATCTGTAAGACAAATTAAAATAAATGCAAAAAATACTGCAGTTTTAAAAACATAAATATTAAAAACAAACAAACTAAAAAAAAAGCAAAAGGCACCAGCTAACCAAAACCAAAGTGAAGTATGGGAAATATGGAAAAGTACAGAGATTCAGAGTTAAAATATCCTAAATAAGTTTACTGACCTCTAACATATGCATTACTTTATGTTCCCTAGCCTTTGGGGATTTTACTTATTTACTTATTTGTTCATTTATTTATTTATTTATTTATTTTGTCTTGTGTTTAAATTGTGAAAACTTCTGCATGGGACTATCTTTTTGTCCTGTGTTTGTACAGCTCTTGGCAAAAAACATCTTGGTCCGTGACTGATACTCATATCCAATTTACTTACACAAATAAGAGATGCCATTAATAAAAATGAGTACTGGTTAACTTATTAATCAGAAAAGGTGGAGTCCTGTGTTATGTTGGGGGAAACAGAGAAGGATTTTTTTTCCCTTCTAACAGTAAGACACTTGGAAATAATTATCACATGTTCAAAAACCTCTCTCTGTTCTCTGCATATTATATGTGACCACTACTCAGGCATTTCCATCAGTCAGAAGGTGATTTCTTATAAACAGCATAAAAGTTTACTTACACTTCCAGTAATGTATTTATTTTTTCTTCAGGAAATGCCCAGGCATTTATAATGGAGAGACAGTCAGGCACCTCACTGACTGCTTTGAAGAATGCCTCAGCACAGAGACGGAGAACCTGACAGATCTATTGTGTCCATGCTCACTCTCAGTAACCAAGGCTGCTCATGTCTCTCTTGGGCTTCCTGGCTGATAAGCAGTGAAAAACCACTAAAGCTAAATATAAAGCTAAAGCTAAACTCCACTTTGAGTTCCCACTAATCTGAAGATTAAATTAGAGTTTTTTAGTCAACTACTACCAACATTTATGTAGGCTTTCTATACTTCTTACTAACCACCTGCCTGCTGAGATCCTGCACATCATGTGTTTTTGAAAAAATGTTATTTTCAATTACAACTAGTGTTGCAAATAAATGGCATGTGTGTCCTCAATCCCATAACATGCATATCAATCAGCAAGTCAATAAATATTTAGAGCTCTGTACTTAGCTATGTATACCAGGAGCTATTTTAGAATAGTTTTCTAAGAAAAAAAAAATAAAAATCTTCCAGCACCTTATTTTTCTCTCTTTCTGTCTAATTCATTTTCTTTTATTGAATTTTTGAGACTGCTGCAGATACTAACCAAATCAGACAGAAACATCTAGATATTAAAGTTATTTAAAATTTCATAAAGAGAAGAGGAGAGGCAGACTATTACTATTTCCAGTGATGAAAAACCTAAAATGTGTCTACAGTTTTTTTCTGAGGCCTGGCATGGTGGATCAACGGTCAGCACACACACTAGGTGAGACAATTAGCACAATATAGCTTGCATCTCAGCACAACTGTCACTTCTTGTCCAATCACACAAATAAAAAATATGAGAGGGTGCTAAGTCTTGACTAAGTGCTTTTATTTTATTTGTATTTTGAAAAACTCAGATATTATCGCAGATGGGGAGTGAGAGTGGCAGAGATTAGGGATTATTTGTGAAGGCCATGGAAGAGGAAAAGGAGAACACTGTGGAAAAGTAGGTTGGTTGGATAGAGGGCAGGCAGTGGTCATGATCATGACTGTAAGGGACACAAAATCATAGGAAATCAGGTCTCACTCATCACTCTGCCCATACAAAAATTGGTTTTGTATTTGTTGATTTATATTCCATTTTTCTGTGGTTCTGTACTTTGCACATGGCTTTCCAAGTCTGTTCTGAATAATGGAACTACCCAACCTCCCTTTGTGATTATCAGTATAAGACAAAGCATTTCCAGCTCCATGCAGGGCTGAGTATATGAACATACTTCGGTGGTCCAAACACTGAAATAGAACATTAAAAAGTGAATATTTATTGCTTTTGCTGACTATGGAGAACAACTGTTTTGATTAATTTAGTCATGCTGCAAATTATCCCTAAGCAGGCTGTTAAATCTTTGCAATTATTTATTTGTAGTAGTTTATATGTACAGTTTTTAACCTGCTGTGGAATTTATTCTTAACTGGTCAGTATGATTACTTCCTATTTACTCTCTTTGTGCACTTTGATTAATCACCAGAATCAGATGGCATTATTTCTGCTCCAGGACTGGATGACCCGTGTATTGTAAACAGGAAAAATGCCTTGTTTGTTAATGAATTATACATGAATATCCATTTTTTGATGACTCCTGTGATAAAAGGCACAAGAGCACTTTAATAAAGGGCCATGATGCCTTCTAGTATCCGTAAATACTCTACAAATCTATTCTTTCTACTGTTCATGATTCATTCCCTTTCCTTGACTATTCTTGTGAATAAAATCTTCCTTGTACAAGTGTTTGTGAATAAAATCACTGTGAGTGTGACTGAAATAAATCATCAGATGTAGTCACAAAACACAGGCAAATATCTTGCTACTTCATGCACCTCTGATTTAAGCAGAGTGGGAGATTAATTCAGCTGGTAAGTAAGCCAGAATCCCTATACATTCCCTGATAAAAGAGAATGAGAATTTTTTCACAGCCTAAGTTACACAGGAAGCCTGGGTCTACATTGTTCATAAGTGCATAATCTAAATATTATAAGTACAAAGTTCATTTGAAAAATATACAGTATGTATGATATTAATTTTTCGTATATCTCAGATATTTCTTTTCTTACGGTATGTACAGAGCAAGAGATAAACAAGAACTTGAGGTGGATTATTTATTTATTTATTTATTGTAAAATTTACCTATATTAGATTCTGAGAAATCTGAATACTGGATGCACCAGAGTATATACAAGGGAAACAGTTAAAAATATATATTAATTATACTTGTCATAAAATTTATGAGTCTCAAGGAGCAATACTGTCTGGAAAGAGAGTAATAAATTAGACTTAAAAAAAAATGTTTTAAAATGCATAATTATTATGCATTAAGCTGAAAAAAACAGGGGATAGAAATATCCATGCTCTTCAAAATGTCAAGTTGAACTTCTTGCTGTGAGCCAGACTGCTTAGTGTATGGGCAGCTTTCAGTTCTGAAATTCTAATGAATAAAGGACAGCATGACAGGATGTTATAACTTCAGAGATAACATAAAAACTATAACATTTCATTAACATTAAATCATTCACTAACATTTCTGAAGAAACACAGTTTTGAAGTTTCATACTTTTATCAGATGAACACAAGTCAAAATGTCACATGCCTGAGACCACTGCTATGCTCAGTTCCTGTTAAAGATGCATAGCCAAGGGTCTCTTTGCTCAAAAATATCAAGACAACCTGGTTTATTTGTTTGTTAGTAAGTCAATTAATGAACAGATCTTGCTAATCTATGGAGTATTTTAAAACTGTGTTTCTTTCGTTCCTTACCTTGAAGCTCCTGAAAACATGGTAGAATCTGGTAAAAAAAAAAAAAAGCACCAATCCTTATGATCCAAATTCTTGCCTCACTTTTTTGCTCAATATAGTTGGAAAAAAAAAAAAAAAAAGACAAAGCACCAAGTTTTCTTCAAGGTGTGTTACATGTAATTCAACTTTCTGTCTCTGCTGTTGAAAGGCATCATTTTGGTATTACTGCTTGTGATAAGTAATTCCTCATGTTATGAAAAGCATCCCTGAGCCATGTAAAACAACTAAAGTTTGTGATCCCTGCTTCTAAATATAGAACTGACTGAAGGCTTCATAAGCCTGTATAAGTCTGCTCTTCTGCCCTGTCCCGTCTCCCCCCCTCACCCCCCATCTCTCTCTCTCCCTCTCCTAAAGGCAGTTTGATAAAAGTAATCAGTTTAATACAATGACCTTGCTTCCGAGACCTAGGTTACTAGAGATGATTTACTTTGCATATGTAAATGTAATTATTTCTTCTCTGTGGATGGCTGCAGACCAGACCTCAATATGCAGAGTGAACATTGATTCAGGGATTTAGTTAAGATTTTGAAAACAGCTGTATATCCTAATGTGTTATATACAGCCACAGAAAACTCATCCTATAAGTCTGCATCTAATCAAGGCTTCTTTTGTGGAATTACTACTTTATTCACTAGCCCACAGAATACAAGGGGAAGTAAGAAATGCCAAATGCCAACAGGATTTCAGGAAGTTGCAGAGTGATCAGCTCCTTGGAGAAAAAGCTCAAGGTTACAAGAAATGCACATTTTCAAAGTCAGATGGGAGTGTTAGGATGATCTTTCCTTTTCCACAGAACAAGGCACATTATGTCAGATAGTTTCCCCAATACAAACACATTATCCAGTGAAGTTTTATACGGAATTCACAATAGTATATAATATTGGCTTAACTACTTCAAGTGATGAGGACTCCACCACATCTTTAGGAAAGGTTACTTACTTCTATTCTGTGAGTAAACACTTTCAATTTATCTACCTAGAATTTCCAAACATTAGTTTTTACTGCAACTTTTTTCTCCTAGATTAAAGAAATATTTGCTAGATTGCTGTCTAGTAATATGTTATTTTTTTTTTTAATTTATTTTCTGTGAACAAAATAAATAGATTGAGTTTCCTACATTTCTTGATATGTTTTACTAATCACTTTTTTCCCACTCCTCTCTTGTTCATTATCCTTTTAAAATGTGGACAACAAAACTACATTCAGGATACTAACAGCAGTTTACAAATGCAATATTCAATTTCCATAGGTCAGGTTTATCCTCAGTGTTACAGTGCCTAACCAAGACATTCATCACCAGTATCTCCAAATTCTTTCCAACATCAGTTCAGTTCAAGATATTGTCTCTCATCTCAACCTACAACCTATATTTTTATTTTTATTTTTTTTCCCCTATATGCATGACCTTGGATTTGGTACTGTTTGTGTTTTTCAAATGAGCTTTCTTCACCAAGAAATCCGGATTAGTTCATAAAGCTGACTGGACCTGGTCATTACGTATCAGTTGAGCTAGTCAAAACACATTTTTTTCAGTTGTTGGGAATTTTATTTATTTGCTAATAATTTAGTTTCAGTTCTAATCAGATCCCAGTACATGTCCAAATTAGACAATGAACTGGCAGGTCTGCCCCAGGGCACTGACCCCACAAATGACCCCTTACAGCCTTTAAATAAATCTGACATTCTTGTCCTGACACTGTTTGCAGGAAAAACTGTCAGGAACATTATTTCATTATTTTCCCATGCATCTACCTATTTGTTGTACTCACGACTGAAAAAAAAAGAAAAAAAAAAAAAGTGTTTGCTTTATGAACATCAGAAAGGGACAAACACAATACAGTTTTTATGAAACCATATTTAAATCCCAAATTCAAAATTTGTCACAACTTTTCAGCATCTAAAATTGGAAGCACTGTCTAAAACCAATGAGAAGAATGCTTGCACATTCATGCTGCCTTAGGTGTCTAAGGTGTCTCTATATTGTCCCTCTTGTAGAATAACTGGACTTTTGTACAAACAAATTCATTGGCAGCACTTGGAAGTAACAATATCCACACCTCATTGTCAGAGGTTGTTAGGACATTGGCTTTGGGCAATGAATGTTTTCAGGGGCTTGCAGCAGTGATGAGGCAGTGTGGAATGGAATGGAATGGAATGGAACGGAACGGAACGGAATGGAACAGAACGGAATGGAACAGAACAGAATAGCTGAGTAGGAAGAATCATCAAGTCCAATCTTCAAGAATCATCCAGTCCAACTGCCTGACTTATTCAGGGCTAACCAAAAGTTAAAGCATATTATTAAGGGCAGTATCCAAATGCCTTTTGAATACTGGCAGGTATGGGGCATCAATCGTCTCTCTAGGAAACCTGTTCCAGTGTTTGACCACCCTCACAGTAAGAAAATTTTCCCTAATCATGGAATCAAAGAATCATGGAATGTTTTGTGTTGGAAGACACAAAAGACACATATGGGCAGAGGCACTTCCCACTAGGCCAGGATGCTCAAAGTCCTGTCCAACTTGGCTATTAACACCTTCAGGGTAGGGGCATCCACAGCTTCTCTGGGCAACCTGCTCCAGTGCCTCACCACCGTCCTTAAATCTAATCTAAACCTATACTCTCAGTTTAAAGCCATTACTCCTTGTCCTATCACCACACTCCCTGTTAAAGAGTCCCTTCCCAGTTTTCCTGTAGGCCCAGGGTGAATATCCCTGGAACAACTTTGTGCCATTCCCACACAGTGACCAGAGAGCAGACACTGACACCTCCCTCCCCACTTCTCCTGCTCAGGAAGTTGCAAAAAGCAATGAGGTCGCCTCTTAGCCTCCTCTTCTCCAGAGTAGACAACACAAGTGTCCTCAGTCTCTCTTCACAGGACATAATGTTTGGATTCTGTGTGCGGGAGGAAAGAGAGGGAACTGGCCATGAGTCCTGACTGCTGTTGGACCAGAGGAATAGGGTAGCTAATCTAGGGTCTGTCTAGAAATGTAGTCTCTTCTCAACTTCTAACACAGAAAATTAAGTTTCCTGAATCATGAGACACGTGTAGACACTCAGACACACATAGAAAGTCACACACCATAAGGTGGTTTGATTTGCCCTGTAGTTTTCAGGCTTCCACAGCTCATTATTTATAGGTTTCCTATGCAGTTAGTCTGTATGTACTGAGATATGCCAACAATAATATGCATTAGCTAAGTCTTGTTGTTGTGCATATAGATTTTTTGTTTGTTTTCTAAATTAGTGATTTCAAATCAGTAATTTCAGGTGGTATTGTCAGTGCAAAAATAATGATATGGCTGACTGGAATAGATACCGTATATTAACCTTTAATTTACTCTTGACATAATAGGTTCATTTAAAACACATAAAAGCAATCCAGCTCTGACTGTTTCTATTAGGAAATTACTTTCTTTGATCATACCAGCTACCATACAGAGAAACTAGTATACAAAGAAACAAATATATGACTTTGGTTTCACCTTGACAATGACCAAAAATTTTTTTCTCTTCTCCTGGAAATGTTTTCTTTTTCCAGAATTAGGACTAAAACAAAATGTTTAAACAAAACACTTAAGAAAAGCAGATGCATATTCTACATGCACTTACATGCATGTTCAGGACCATAATCGTGATTTGGCACTGCACAGTGTTTTAAATGTCATTGTGAATTACATGGTTCATAAGACTACCACAGAAATTGACTGAGGAGGGTTTGGCTCCTTTTTTTTTTTTTTTTTTTTTTTTTTTTTTCAATCTAGCAGTTGACGCTAGCAGTTGAAGCTTGTTAACTTAAAAGGAGAAACTGCATCCCCATGAATGCAGCTGTATAAATATTTTAACAACATTATAGATACTTTCCCTAGTGCTGCAGCACATAGTAGTTTCAGCTTCTAAGCACACATGTATAGTTCATATTTCAGCTGGGAAGGGAGGCAGAGAAAGAGAGTAGGTGAGGCTCAGCCAGATAAGAAAGGAAATGATTACCAAGTGACCAGCTTGGCACTGCAGCTATTTTTCAATTAAGTCCCTCTGGGGTGCTTTTTGGGATTCAGTTCTGAGGAGCATTTTCAAAGCTTATTATTACAATTATTTTTTTTGAAAACATGCCTCATCCAGAGTCATTTATACAAACAATGGCAATTCCTATTGGAAAGAAGTGGGGCAAGCAGAGAATCTTGCTTTTGAAGTATGGAGTTGCTGCTAGGTGCTCTTAATTTCCAAAGAGATGTTTAATTCAGTATTAATGTAAAATTCAGTGTGGTTTGGAAACAAGAAAGAGAAAACTTATTAAGATATCATCAATATATGTCGAAACTGTTTTGAAGGAAAGCATGCTGCTCCAGCATAGAGCATGAGAAAAATGTTCTAGATATTTTTGTAGTTAAATTTAAAGTGCCACTTGCCAGGCTTTTGTGCAAGACAGAAGTAACCTTACAGGACAAATGTAGAGCTTTACAGGAGCAAATCCTTGCATCTATCTTTGTGCAACTTTTGGCTTCACATTCACTTGACCTGAGAGTGGTAACTATCACCCTTAAAGGACAGTCCTTCTCTCTTCTGGGCAAGTCAGATGCTTTCAAGTACTCAACACAAGCTCCACATTACCCAGGAAATCTTTTTGGTTCTGTTTTCTGTCTATACAAAAGAATACTTTTATGAAGTAGAACCTTTCTGATTTTCACTTCACTAAACTGTAACAACCACAAAATTATACAAAAGTATAAAATCTGCTTGTGGGTTTTTATTTTTAATTCCCCCCCCCCCCTCAGTTTTCAAAGGATTTGAGGTCTTTTGCATTCAAATCACAGAGAAAGGAAACCCTAGGGTTTTAACAGGGGTTTTAACTCTAGGGTTTTTCAAAATATAGAATGCAATGAGGACTATTGCCCCATATAGCTAATAATAAGCTATACTTTATTAATAAGAACCTGGTTTGGCCAGTTATAGAACAGTTCTTAATAAAACATACTTTTCTCCTACTGGGGAAAAAAAGGTTTCTGATGTAATATTGCAACATTGGTCTTTTAATACCATATGACTTCTGATAAATTATTGACTACATTTTCCTAAATAATGTATTCTCATCAGTTCAAAAAAATCAGTAAAGCACAGGAGGACTAAAGCATGTTATGGGTAAGAATCCTAATTGTGTAGTCACATTCACTTAGAAAACAGAGCATTGCTAGCATTGAAATAAACATTATTATTACTATTATTATTATTAAATAATAAATTCCTTTTTTGAAATACCTTAAGTTGCAAGACACTGAATTCACCCTAGGAGCACAGTGGCCCATATCAAAGCCTTAGATTATGAACTGGGTAACCTCATCTCCAGCCCCATATCTGGCTATGTCCTGCTATTCCCTGTAGCCCTGTTCCCTGGACCTGTCTCATCATCTCTTCTGGTCTAAGGCTGTCAACAAGTCCTGTCACTGCCATCCCACGGAACTTCCTGGGAGCTGTGGAACTGCTCCTTGGTCCTTGAAGGCACTTCCTGTGCTATGGTCACCCTCATCCCACCCCAGTTCATGCTCCCACCCTGGAGTAGCCCTGCTCTTGCCACTCCACTCCCTAATCCAGCCAGATGACAGCTTGGCCAGGTACAGATTGTGTATGGGAAAGCACAGGCTGATAGATGATGTGAATGTTTTCTAGTCTCAGGTTTTGAAAATGTTCTGCTTTGTCTCAATGCCTCTCGCCTGCATTGTATAAGAATGTGTAAAACTAAACTACAATTTTCATACAAAACCCTTACATGTATACAGGGATATTGCAATTGCCTACCATTACAGTACAATTACAGCTGTTTACTACATGTAGACTGTTTTCCAGCCACCTTCTTCAACCCTTCTTTCTGATCTCTGCTTCTCTTTATTTCTGAAATTGAATTCTGCTCCGAAATTTAACTAACTTGCTGAGACCAGATAAAAATTATATAGTTAATTCAGCAAAATGATTTTCACCTTTGACCTTTTCCTTTAATAACCAAGACCACTCCAGCTATGCTGAACAAAATAAATAAATAAATAAAAATAAAAATACATTTTCTTGTTTTCTGTGTTTGTGCTGCTGCTGAGGGACTGCTCTTAATTTATGACAGTTTTCCCTATTTTCATCCTTGAACATGTAGTGGTGTCACATGAGCAGAAGCCTTTGAGGTGCAGCCTGATGTCTCAGTGTTGTTTTATTTTAATTGCAACTGAACAAAACAGGACTCATTCTCAGATCCTCAGCTCATTTGCTGTTAAAGAGTGCCTGCTGAGCCTGACATTGTCTTAGCAGTTTTGTAATGTCTCTGGTTCCTCTGGTGGACATTACACAAAACTATAGCATGAGAAAATCTTTGGTCATTCCTGGCAGATTTTGTGGGGCAGTCCAACTTTTCCAATATCCTTTCTTCTGTGTACATACGGCATTCCCTCTCTTGAAGCACCTTATCAACCCAGCTAGCCTTGTTTCTTCACATACAAAAAATACTTTTTCCTTGATGGACTGTCCGGTATGAACATGATCACTGGGCTCAAGGTGACACCTTCTATCTATGTATGTTTTGAGAAATTGTTTAGGAATAGTGCAGTCTCATTTTATGTTAAAGTTTTTCAGTATTTCCTAGAAGGTTGTGCAAGTTTCAACATGGCCAGTGTTGCCTTTTTTTTACAGATTTGTCATTTCCTTCCTCCTAACCTTCACTAAAGACAATGAATGAAGTACTGCATTCTGTAGTCTCACAGACTTCACTTCAGGACATGTTTCACATTTTCCTCACTATCTTAGTGGTTATTTCCTAGCACTATGTCTTTACTACTTGTTAGCTGTGAAGGCCCTTTATAATTCTTCTCTTTCAGTTTGAGAATATTCTGGTGCTGCACTGAGGTTAAATATATGGATTGCTCTGTCCAGCTCTCTAGCAGCTAGTGCCACTGCTGTTTGCAAACATCTATAAACCTTCTTTCCCAGGAATCTTTTATCAAAGTACTGCATTTACCCACTGGTCTCAGACTGTTTTCTTTTTATAAAGCAGTAGCACTTGGTCCAACTCATATATAATACTGCTTTTCAGTGTGGCTGAGGTTACATTGCTGCTGCCTCCACAAATCAGCTGGAATTAATTTTTTTCACTGATAGCATAGTTGCAAAATACAGAAGTAAAATGGATGTCACCTTTTTAAAGATGTGATGTTTTGGAAGAATGTAGTACTCAATGAATATTATATTGACATATGACAGATGCTATGGATACATGAAATATTGAAAAACTATTGCATCAGTGTGCTCCAAGTGTTATATGTGTTTCTGTATGTATGTGTTCTAGTACATGGGTGTTCACTGTTCCTATAAGCCCACAACTCTGATAGAAATAAATGTAATTCATATTGTTTTGGTTGGATAAGGGACATGAAACTAGAATAGAAACAACTCTAACTAAATAGGATTGGATCCTACAGGTGCAGCAGGAAGTGTTAGAAAACCAAGGTATACTTCCCTACACAAAGCAGCAAGGCTGCTGATTACTCTGTGATCTATTACCTCAGTTCTTGTATTCTGAACAAACTAGAGCGTGCTCCAAGAATTTGGCAGCTGGACTCACCCAGGCCTGATGGGGTAATCATAATACAGTAAATCCTAAAAGGTTGGCTGGTATTATTTAAACATAAATAATTCTCAGCAGAGAGGAAACAGTCTAGGAGGTTTCTAGAGTGTGTGGAAGATAGCTTCCTGACACAGCTGGTGAGTGAACCAGCTAGGGATGGTGTTCTGCTGGGCCTCTTGCTTGTAAATAGAGAAGGACTTGGGGGTGATGTAAAGGTTGGATGCCATCTTGGGCACAATGATCACAAATAGTAGTTTTGGATTCTTGAAAATGTAAAGGGGGGTGAGGTGTGGAGGTGTGGGTGTAGCAGAAAAGCCACCCTGGACTTCTGGCCTGTTAAGGAAACTGCTTGGTAGAGTCCCTTGGGAGGCAGCCCTTAAGGGCAATGTATTCCAGGAAGGCTGGACACCCTTCAAGAAGGAAGTCCTAATGGCACAGTAGCAGGCCATCCCCATGTGCTGAAAGATGAGCTGGCATGGAAGAAGACTGGTCTGATTGAACAGAGAGCTGTGGCTAGAGTTCAGGAAGAAAAGGAGGGTTCATGACCTTTGGAATAAGGGGCAGGCCACTTAGGAGGACAACAAAGATGTCGTGAGGCTGTGCAAGGAGGTAATTATAAGGGCTGGAGCTCCAGCTCCAGCTGGAGCTCAATCTGGCTATTGTTGCTAAAGACAATAAAAAATGTTCTTATAAATACATAAACAACGAAAGGACTAAGGAAAATATCCATCCTTTATTGGATGTGGGGGGAAAACATAGTGACAAGAGATGAGTAAAAGGCCCAAGTATTTAATGTATTCTTTGTCTCAGTCTTTAGCAGCAAGACCAGTTGGTCACTCAGGCCTCTGAGCTGTTAGACAGGAACAGGGAGGAGAATGAAGCTGTAATAATCCATGAGGAAATGGTAGTGACTGCTACTCCATGTAGATGTTCACAAGTGTATAAGGCCATGTGGGATTCACCTGAGGGTACTGAGGGAGCTGGTGGAAGTGCTTGTCAAGCCACTTTCCAGCATTTATCAGCAGTCCTAGCTATCAGGGGAGGCTTCAGTCAACTGGTGGCTAGCTGACCATGGTGCCAGGAAGCTCATGGAGTGACATATCTTGATATCTCATAGAGATATCAAGATATCTCATGGAGTGAGATACCTTGAGTGACATCACACAGCACTTACAGGACAACCAGGCAATTAGGCCCATTCAACATAGGTTTATCAAAGGCAGGTCCTGCTTGATGAAACTGATCTCCTTCTATTACAAGTTGATGCACTCAGTGGACAAAGGAAAGGTTATGCATGTGGTATACCAAGACTTCATAAAGGGTTTGGTACTAGGTTAAAAAGTTGGATTAGATGATTTAGAGGTCCTTTCCAACCTGAACAATTCTATGATCATATGATCTTATGCCCTCTTTCCACCACTGAATTGGGAGTGGCTATTTTCCTTCTAATCATGCTCATTTTAATGAGATTCACAATACATGCCTAAACTTTTAGTGTTTCTTTCTTGCTGCTTGAGCTCCTGAAGCTTAGCCACACACTCTTGTTTTGGAGCAGGGATTGTTATCTCTTAAATACTACCCTGGATAGCTCACTCACCCTTGTTTTGGAGTCCTTCCAATGTGGTCTAATTCGTTGCTTTGAAATAATCCCTCCAGGAAACTAGTGTCACAACTGATCTTGTCTCTGATATGTTTTGAAAGCTAACTTTTTATTCTGCCAAACTGACTGGTCTTGTGTAACTTTACCAAGAAGAGAAAGATAAGGGGCAACATTAGAAAGTAAGCATGGGAGTAATGGTTCAAGCCAGAGATGCATTCTGCTTTGTGTCCTTTCTCTGCCATTGGCTAGAAGCAGACACATATGAAGGCAGATAGGAAGGGAAAAGTAAATTGCCATTATTTCCTGAAATGTTGTCACAGCACAGTGGATTGTATGTGTTCAGTAATCCTTACAAAATTTCTCTTCCATAATAGCAATCTTTTCATGTTCATGGTAATGAAAATTGGGAGAAATTATCTAGGGCTATGGAAGTACTTACATCACTGAAAAAATGCCTTGATTTGAAAAACACCTGTCAGAAATCGATACACAGGGATAAATAATATTTTGAAGACCATTTATTGTTCCAGAGGAAAACAAATTATTTAAACAAGTGGTATGAATTTTAACTAATCTTTGAGTCTTATATTTAAATATGAAAAAAATGATGATTTTTCCTGGAAAAGTAGAGATAAATCATCTTTGTCAATTTTTTAAATGAGATGAGATTAACTGCTTCGGGCAAGAAATTCTACTTCTTTCTGTTCAATACAGGATATGTTTGGGGTGATTTAGGTTTAGACTGGGCACCCAAACTCATATGCAGATCAATCTTCTCTAGAAGACAGATCAGATTCAACCCTTTGTCTCTTCTGAAGTGCTTTCCAGTCATTTGATATTAAAAACATTATTTCTGGTCATGCTATCTTCCTAACTTCCTAATCTTTCCTTTAAAAGTGATAGTAATGAACTTTATCCTCATATTCTTATTTTTATACTCATGTCCTCCAGACTGGCTATGAACATATTTAATTCTTGTTACCACCACTTTCCCAGTTATGCAGTTATTTTGTTATTCTGGAAATAAGCAACACAGGTAGTCTGAGTCTTTCCGTGTTTCCTGTTGATCTGTTCCAGTGTGTTGCTTTCTTTTCCTATTAATCACCCTCTCTTCCTTGCTGTCAGCACTACTAGACAGATCCCTTCTACTTTGTTTCATGCATTGTGCACTAGCTAATTACATTAGAGAACTTGTGTTTGTAAGTCTGGATTGTTTCTTTATTTATGACAGCTATCTTTACAAATGTGGTTGAAATGCAGGAAGAAGTGCCTTGGGTGCACAGACTGATGTCCTGCCACTTCCTCCAAAGAAAAATCTCATGAAACTCCACAAAAGGGAAATGCAAAATTCTGCACCTAGGAGGAATAACCCCTAGCACATGGTGGTGTAGAAAGATGCCAGCAGACTTAAAGAGGTGATTCTTCCCTTCTGCTCAGCACTGGTGAAGCCACAATTGGAGTGTGGGGTACAATCTACCCCCCTCCCAGTACAAGAGAGACCTGGACATACTGAAGAGAGTCCAACAAAGGGACATGAAAATGGTTATGGGATGGGACCATCTGTCCTATGAGGAAAGGCTGAGAGGACTGGAACTGTTCAGGCTTAGGGGGCATTTTACCAATGTATATAAGTACCTGAAGGGAGGGTGCAAAGAGGGCTGACTCTTTTCAGTGATACACCCAGCAATAGGAAAAGGGGCAATGGGTACCGACCAGAACAAAGGAGGCTCCCTCTGTATATCAAGAAAAGATTTTTTAATGCGAGGGTGACTGAGCAGTGGCACAGGTCATTGACAGGTTGTGGAGTCTTTTGTAGAGACCATCAAAAACCACCTGGACATGCTACTGGGCTGCCCTGCTTAAAGAGTAGGCTAGACCAGCTGACATTCCGAGGTCCTTTCCAACCTCAACCATTCCGTGATTCTGTCATTCAACCTGTTCTTGGTTTTGGACCTTTTAGAGCCCCCATAAAGGATAACTATCTTTGAAATACAATAAGAATAGAGACCAAGTACAATATCAACATTGATGGAATGTCATCCTGAAATCCAGGTCTCATGAGCAGTCAAGCATTCTCTCTCCCTCAGGGGGAAATATAAATAATATATATATATATATATATATATACACACAAATATATATTTATATATAAGCATATTTTATTTTTTTCAATAATATATATATCATATATATATTATTGAAAATAATTATTTTAAAGTACAGTGATTTATTTACCTTATTTTTGTTTTGTATCCAATAATGTTCTAGTGAATGATAAAACAGTCTGGGGACAAGAATTTGAACTGGGTCTACCCCTCCTTAGAAGGAGTAAGCTAACCTTTTGACTAAGGAGTTAGATCCCTTTGTCTTATCTTCTGGGCCTCATAAATCTTGTATACTTGCCTGCTCTGCGGCCCCGCTTTCTTGTTTCCTTTTTTTTCTTTTTTTCCCTAGCCATTCAATGTCCCACTTAGTAGATAAATTTTCCATGAAAACAAAACATCAAGAATTTAAACCCTGAAATCTGACGTAGACACCTGCAACTCAGATCTTACTTCAACTGAGAAATTATTTAATTATTACACTATTTATTAAAGATAAGGACTAGTGTTATTATCCAAATATTCATTTCCAGCAACTGACTTTTTAAAATGAATGAAACATGTCTGTTGGACATTTATCTAAATTCTGTACTCTTCAATTTGAATGATTTGTGATGCTTAATGTTCAGTGCTGAATTAGACACCTACATTCCCAGAGAATTAATATTTGTTTTTCTTACTGTTACTTTTTATTATTATAATTTTTAAGCTTTTTATTGCCTAGGTTAGAAGAAACCCATTAGTTTGGATTATTAATATAATTTTAAATATTCAGTGTTTTTTTTTTTTGTATTGTTTTAATTTTTATTTTTAGAAATGAAGCTGGAGATTTTTCTTTTGAAACTGTAAAACTGGCCACTGTAAAATGTTCAAGGTTGTTCTTTTTAAATTGTCTCATTTTTGCTAATGAATTTATATATGAAAAGTAGTAATGAAAAAGTAGTAATGAAAAAGTTTTGTCTCCTGTTAAGAAAGTGTTGCGATGAAAGGATTTACAGAGTTTCAATCAACTTTTTTTTTTTTTTCTTGTTTCTTTTATGCATTTAAGTACTAAAATCTATTTCACAATAAGAAATAAATGGGGATTAGAAGAATAAGAAAACATTGATCTTCCCAAGTTTTGGGAACTTGTCATATAAAAACATGCAGACTTCCAAAATAGCATAACTTAAGTAGGAAAATAAGGAAATTTAGGAAACTCCACATGCTAGAATTTCTGTCAAAATACCTTTCTGCTTTTGCCCATAGGTTCTTTCTGAAGTGTGGGGATTTGCTAAATATGCAGCAAAGTTACTTCAGCACTTGTAGAGTAAGGAGCATGTAAAGAAAAGGTGTCCATCCTTCTCAGATATCTCCTTAACTGAGCCCTACTAATTCATAGAAACACAGAATGACTTGGATTGGAAGGGACCTTAAAGATCATCTAATTCCAACCCTCCCACCATGGGCAGGGACACCTCTCCCTAGACCAGGTTGCTCAAAGCCCCATCCAACCTGGCCTTGAATGCTTCCAGGGATGGGGCACCCACAACTTGTCTGAGCAACCTGTTCACATTTCATAGAATCATTAAGGTTGGAAAAGACCTCCAAGATCATCTGGTCCAACCATCCCTCTACTGCCAATATTACCCTTTAAACCATGTCCCAAAGCACTACACCCAACCTTTCCTTAAACCTCCCCAGGGATAGTGATGCCACCACCTCTCTGGGCAACCCGTTCCAATGACTGACTACTCTTTCTGGGAAGAAATATCTTCTAATTTCAACTAAACCTCCCCTGGCACAACACGAGGCCATTCCCTCTAGTCCTATTACTAGTTATCTGTGAGGAGAGATCGACCCCCAGCTCTCCACAACTTCCTTTCTGGTAGTTGGAGAGAACAATAAGGTCTCCCCTGAGCCTTCTCTACTCCAGACTGAACAACTCCAGTTCCCTCAGCCGCTCCTCATAGGACTTGTTTTCCAGGCTCTTCCCCAGCTTTGTAGTCTTTGAACATGCTCCAGGGCCTCAATGTCCTTCTTGTAGTGAGGGGCCCAAAGCTGAACACAGTACTCGAGGTGTGGCCTCACCAGAGCAGAGTACAGGAGGGTAATCACCTTGCTGGTTCTGCTGGCTGCATTATTCCTGATATAAGCAAGGATGCCATTGGCCTTCTTGGCCACCTGGGCACACTGCTGCCTCATGTTCAGGCAAGCATCAACTAACAACCACAGAATCTATTTGCACAGCTTTCCAGCCACTCTACCAAGCCTGTAGTGTTGCGTGGTGTTGTTGTGGCCAAAGTGCAGGACCCAGCACTTAGCCATGTTGAACCTCATTTCATTGGATCTGCCCATCAATCCAACCTGTCCAGATCCCTCTGCAGGGCCTTCCTAACGTCTAGCAGATTGACACTTCCCCTGACTTGTTGTTGTCTGTAAACTTACTGAGGGTGTACTCAATTTCCTCATCCAAATCATCAGTAAAGATATTGAAGAGGATGGGCCCCCACACCAACTTCTGAGGAACACCACTGGTTACTGGTCATCAGCTGGATTTCAATCCATTCACCACAACTCCCTGGGCCTGGCTGTCCAGTCAGTTTTTAACCCAGAAAAAAGGGTGTCTGTCCAAGCCATGGTCTGCCAGCTTCTCCGGAAGCATACTGTGGGAGACTGTGACAAAGGCTTTCCTGAAGTCTAGGTAGAATACGTCAACTGCCTTCCCCTCATTGACTAGGTGGGTCACTTGGTCATAGAAGGAGATGAAGCTGGTCAGGCAGGACTTGCCTTTGTCCCGCGTATGCTGTGTGATTACATTCAAGATGACCTGTTCCATCACCCTTCCATCACCTTTCCTGGCACCAAGGTCAGGATGGCAGGCCTGTAATTCCCTGGGTCCTCCTTACAACCCTTCTTATAGGTGGGCATCACATTAGCAAGTCTCTAGTCATTCAGGACCTCTCCAGATGACCATGACCACTGACAGATGATGGAAAGCGGTCCAGCAATCACATCTGCCAACTCCCTCAGCACCCTCATGTGGATGCCATCTGGCCCCATGGACTTGTGACAGTCCAGGCAGAACAACAGATCTCTAACTGTTTCCACCTGAACTGTGTGCGGTTTCTCCTGTTCCCCATCCCAGACTTCCAGGCTGGGAGGCTGAGCATTTCATTTCGCAGTTGACTCTCCAATTTAAATATGTCTACTGATTACAGTTACATACAACAATATAGGACTCCATCACCTGGGGTCTAAAACCAGTCATTCTAAATTGTATGAACAGGACAGTCTCAAGGAAGTGAAATGGGTTGGGTCATGTTTGCTACATAAAGTACACAACTCTATAGAATGGGGTCCCTAGTCAGATGGTCTATATATAGAGCTTTTTAGGTCAAATCGAACATCTTATAGGAGAAACCAACTAGTGAATGAAAAACCTGCTTGTTTCAATATCTGACCACCAGGTCTTCTCCAAATCCAATTCATGGCATGAAGAGAAGATGCATTTTGCCATTGTCTCTGTGTACAAGGTGGAAGCAGTACAAATAGGTTGCAATCCAAATTGTTTCAGAATTTTCTTGGACACCATGTGATACATCTTCTGTCTCTGAGCAAAATTGTGTTATCACTTTTATCCTTTAGGAAGATGGGGGCTTCCCTTTTAGCTGACTTGAAAAATAGTGCAAAAGTCTTTAAAAAGCAGGTGCTGTTAGATCTGTTCCACCAGCATTTTCAGTGACCTTATAGGCTTAGCACAGCCAAGTACTTTTTAATTTTCATTAAAATCCCTTTCTTCCTCCTGAAAAATCATGATGCTGTATTATCTGTTCTGATACAATAGCATTGCAGCAAGTGCCTAGGAGGTAATACAGTTTAAGAAAACAATTAAATATGATGGCTGGCCAAAGCCAATTTACACTTTTGTTTCCTTCTTGACAGGTTATATTTTTAGCAACAAGTTCTGCACCTGAAGCATCAGCGCATTACTTTCATAGTGACATAAGGGAGAGAAAAGCTATTTCATATAATCCCATCTACAAGTATGGGTGAGTCTGTCAAGAACAACAGGAGTTAGACGTCTGTGGTAAATTCAAGGTACTGTCACGTGAACATAAAAAACACTTCAGCAATAAGAATGTGGAATCATCAAAGTAAAGTGAATGACAAACTGCAAATCTGTCTCATAGTGTTGTGCAGAATTACAGATATTGCCTCCCTACAAATCCTTTGCCCATCTGAAATATGTGTGCTCTGTATAGACACAAATAATGATTAAAGTTTTTTCAGCCATAGTTATTTACTGTTAGCTTCCCTTTTTCTACTGAACTTCTGCATATTGCAGAAAAAAAAATGCTATTTTAGCAAAATGATTTTAATTTCCCTGGTTTTGCCTGGCCACTTTTACCATTTCTTCTCTTCATGAGAAAGCACATATCTGGCCCTTGTCTCTAATGCCCATGAGGAGTTCCTTTCTATATGAATGCTGTCTGAAGTGAGAGCTGGGGAAATATTTTCTGTGTCTTACCTCTGTCAGCTCCACATGAACCATATGACTGTGAATGACATTTTGTGTAACTTTATTTTATTCATAGACTATGAATATGATAGTGGTGCTTAATGCAGATGCATGGAGTCCTCTATTGCAAAGGCTTCTTCCTCACCTGTAATCCTGAACTGAGCCAGTGATGTGCATCTCTGTTGTGCAATGGTATATGATGACCCAAAGTAGTAGAGACAGTGGCTGCTTGAGAAATAGTTTAGATGTATCATCCCAAGACTTACCACAACAGCCATTCGATTTGACCTGGTGTGTATGCTGCCAGTTTGCATTGTGGATGAGGCTAGCTTGCACTTATCTACAGTTAACCATGCTAAAAGACACTGAGCTTCTTCCAGTAGTCAGATATGTGCTTAATTTTGACATTTTATTTGTGTGAGCTGCCCTACTGGAATCAGTGAGATTACTCTTATACCTAGAGATGCTAATGCCAGCAGGGTTAGTGCCTAAGATGGCCCCTATTCAGTAAAGCACTCAAGCCTGTGTCTGCCTTTCCCTATTCAACAAATCCCATTAATGGATCTCAAGTATGTGCCTAAGTGCTTTCTTAAGCCTGAGCAGTGATAGCTTATATAATTGGGGTCAATGAACAGAAACTGTGTTAGCAGCCATGTAATGAATGACATTTTCTCCATGTCAAGCACAGATGAAGTGTTTGAAAGCAAGGATTGGTATTATTCATTCCTATTATATACACAAAGTGCTAAAATAATACCTTAAAGTAATTGCATTCTCAAAAAGATTTTTTTTTTTTTTCTTTTCTTCCATGAAACCACTCCAACAACTAATCTACTATCTGGTCACAGAAACAATACCTCCCTTCCCCTCCCACCTCCTCCTCCCCCCAAATAAGCAAGCAAACAAACAACCAAACCAAACCAAACCAAACCAAACCAAACCAAACCAAACCAAACCAAACCAAACCAAACCAACCAACCACCAACAACAATTAAGCACTATTTCCTTTCTCCCCTCTCAAAAAGAATACAAGGCCAGCCCTTTAAGCATGTTACATTCAAGGAGTTACTGATGTATTTTCCTCACAAAAGATATGTATGTTCTGGACGTGATTTTCTCCTACTTATATACCATCATCAGTATTTTGACTCTTCTACTTCATTTCCAAAAATAAATGAAATGAAATGAAATGAAATGAAATGAAATGAAATGAAATGAAATGAAATGAAATGAAATACAGCATTTTATTCTTTCTCACTTTCATCTCCTTCCAAACATTTTCTTTTTCTGGTACCAAAAGGTGTTTGTTGTTTTTTGTTTGTTTGTTTTGTTTATAAATACTACAGTCTCATATCAGCTATATTTTAAGAAACAACTTCATTTTGCAGTTAGCTTTCCAATAATACGTTGAAATTCAATTCCCCAATGGTAAAGCTCAACCTTAAAAGAAAGATCTCTCCTCTTGCCTTCTTCCCCCCAACACATTCCCATAAAATCTATCCATTTCAGATAATCTATATCTTTAAAAGATTTCCATGCATCTTAAAGAGATACTCTTGCTGCAGTAAAACTGAGGGAGATCTTGTCCTCCACCTTCCAAAATGAGTGATGTAGAAGAAGAAATTAAAAGGAAGTAGAAGGAATACAACCAAAAGCTTAAAAGCTAACAGAAGTGATTTAAGTATAGAGAGATGACCCCAGCCCCTTGACTGTGAGGCATTGTCTGTGTCTGTTGCACGTGAAGAGGAACAATCTGTCCCTCAGCACAATCATAAATGAATTACTGCTCTTCTGCAAGAGAGGAATGAATAACAGCAGCCAAAGAGGGGGAGAATTTTTCATTGACTACAAGAGTTCTCTGCAAATCAATCATTTCTAAAAATTACTATCTCACTGAAATCCTGTAGAACTGAAAAACTGAAATTTACTTCATAAGCATACTTATTCCAAAAACAGAAATAAATTCATGTTCTAAATGAGAAACTCACCATTCTGCAAATAACACACAGCATTAAGTAATCTAGCTTCACTGTGTAGGGAAGACAGCTTTTTGAGTCTTTTCTAAGGCACTGACATTCTCTTGCTAAAGTTACTTGCCCTTTCAAAATCTACTCCTTCATAAAGGCTCAACATTCATAAAGGTTCATATTGATCTGAATAATCCCAACATGAATGATTTAAACAAAAATACTCTGGTGTTGCTTATAAAATACTTTGGGAACTTCAGACAAGCAAAATTCTGATTTAAAGAAACAGATCAAATATAAGATTAAGGCATCTAACTTCAAGTGTTCCACATTTGTGCCTGCTTCTGTGATAAGTAAGTACATTCCTATTATATGGGAACATAATGCTCTGATGTAGACAAGGGAGATGTCAATGGGGCCCCAGGAGTGATTCAGATGACCAGACAATAGGTATCTACTGTAGGATGCAACAATTTGCTTAGACTCCATCATGTGCTCCACAGCACTGTGTGTCTGTTCACAATACTGAGAGCATAGCTGCACAGCACTACACACAAGACACCTGTCTGTAGTAGGTGCCTACATTCTGGTGAAGGCAACACAAAGGGGATTGCAGGTTTTCTGTAATGTACATATTGAGCCATCCCAGGATATGATTTGAAATCACACAATTCTCCAGCTGTTTCACATCACAAGGGAGAGACTGTTTTAGTGGTTCGGTTTGTGACAGGACTGCAGGCAGACCTCCTGATTGTCCCGTTTGGGGATGATCCAGAGATCCTGAACAGAAACCCTTTGCAGAAAAATAAAACTGGACGTGTCCTGGGAACCTCCCAATGAATTCCCACTGCTGCATGTATTAAATCCATGGGACTTGACCCTGAACCCCACAGTGTACAAGTCAGGACCTCAGCAACAACAGCTTTGCACCGCAAATCCCTCCTACTGGGCTACACTCATGGCTAATGGAGTGGTAGAGCTAGATTAACACTGAGATTGTTTTGCAGACCTGGGCTTTACAAACCGCATTTTTAGCAATTTATCAGAGTTCCATAAGATGCTTTTTCAGTAGTGAGGTTTAACTGCATAGATGACAGTATGGATTTTTAGAACAGACGCCATGCCTGAATAACCATCTGGCATTACTATAATTATTAAATTATGTAGTGATAGCCCTAATGAATGACTTAGGTGGATACAAATTGGGTGTTGAAGCAAGTTGATCCCCAGTGAAATTTGGACTTAGTAGGTTAGATAGTAGAATTGCAACCTAAAAATCTCACACATTGAACAATCTAATATTGAGGCCTCATAAAAAGAGGACTTGTATTTAAAAGGCCTTATTTAAAACTTATATGAACTGCTGTGTTATGCAATTTCTTGCCATTTGATATCCAAAACCCACTGTCAGGTCTTGAATGTAAAAGTAAGTGGGAAAAATCAGATTCACTGGGCTTTAGAAAATAGAGTAATAAGGTAATCATCCAGGAGAGAAGAGATCAGGGATGGTATCTGTTCTCTAAAATAAATGATTTCATAGTTTAGTCACTGACTGTGAAACACAAAATGCACATACAAGACAGAACTAGCACATTTTTCTCATAAAATGAGTGCTCTGATCATAAGGCTGTAGAACCATGTTCACTCCTCTGTACCCATTCAAGTCCCCACTCGAGTCTTGAATTCTCTCCTGCAGAGGGTTTCTGCTTCAAAATGGTGGAGAGATATTTACTCTGAAGTCTTTCTGCACATCTTGCTGACTAAGGCATTTTTCTACGATATTTTAGGTGGGAAACAGTATCCTTACATTAGGACATTTCTGAACATGTGCAGGAAATGATCATTGGTTAATAAAGAATTTTTCAGTCAAACAGTGATTCATCTGATGATATCTTCATAATCAGATGAACTTGAATAATATTTTTAAAGTCACCGCTTCTGTTTCTACAGTTCAATACTCATTTTAGATGGCCACATCCTTCACCTAAGCCTCATTTCTTCCTTTATCATTACCTGCTTTTTTTTTTTTTTTTTTTTTTTTTCTGCTTGCAAAATCTCTTAGCAAATATGTGAATGTATGCCTTCTATTCATTACTTTAAGGCTGGCTTTGTTCAATACTGAAGGCAATTTTATTAATATAAAAGGAAACTGAAAATTTTGATTAAGTTGAAACATTTGCCTTTCAGTTGTTTTTATACCATACAGCACAGATTGATCTTTGCAGTGTTTTCAATGCCGGAAATGAACAAAACCTACTCCTGAATATAGCAGATGTTAAAATGTTGCTGAAAGCTCTGGAGAAGAAACATCAATTATCATTGCAACTATGTTTCAATGGAGATAACAAAATAAAAATGTCTCATTTGCAGGATCATCAAACTCATCAAGTTTCTGCTCATCACTAGACAAATCTCAGTCAGTGGCACATTTGATCTTGAAGAATTTGAAGAAACTAATTTTCTGCACTTTTAGAGTTGAGCACAAATTCTTTCAGTCCTATGAAGGGCCTGTTTCATAGTCAAGTATTTTCAAACCAAGAATTCCTTGATTATATTTCCTTCCTTCAAATTCAGCCTTATATAATGGGACAAATTCTCATTCCCTCGTGAATTAGTGAACAGTAATCACATTTACAATACTGATTATTACTTTTACCTTTACAGAATCACAGAATCACAGAATTTCTTGGTTGGAAAGGACCTCAAGATCATCGAGTCCAATCTCTGACCTAACACTAACAGTCTTCCACTAAATCATATCGCTAAGTTCAATATCTAAATGTCTTTTAAAGACCTCCAGGAATGGGGACTCCACCACTTCCCTGGGCAGCCCATTCCAATGTCTAACAACCCTTTTGGTAAAGAAGTTCTTCCTAAAATCCAACCTAAAACTCCCCTGGCTCAACTTAAGCCCATTCCCCCTCGTCCTGTCACCAGGCACGTGGGAGAACAGACCAACCCCCACCTCACTACAGCCTCCTTTAAGGTATCTGTAAAGAGCAATAAGGTCACCCCTGAGCCTCCTGTTCTCCAGGCTGAACAAGCCCAGCTCCCTCAGCCACTCCTCATCGGACTTGTTCTCCAGAACAATTAGAACAACATATTTCTACATTATGGAATGTGAATAATGGTGTAGCCTATATTATATACAGATGAAGAGTGTGATATGAACTGCTTACTTTTCAGAAGACAGTTGATTTTAACAGATTTAATCTCCTAATATTTCACAAGTATCCCTTCTCTCATCTTTTCAGATTCTACTCTTCCATTCAGAAAGGCTACATTCATTCACTCAATCAAATCTCTGTTCTGTAATTGCTTTCACAATACTGCAGTTCTCAAGAATTGCAGTTCTCAATACTTCCATGGTTTTAACTTCTGAAAGTTTCTGTGTATAGCTTGCAGTCTCTCTAAATCTCATATTTACCTGTTCTGAAATGCCTGAGGACTGTTGTATTTCTCCCCTTACACTCTATTTCAAAGTTATCTTTTTGGCTATATAAATAGTTTTTCTAGAAGGAGGCATTCCTGCCCAAAACATATGTTTAATGCCAACATATGCCCATAAAAACAAAGCCATTTGTGGTTCAAGCTCCACAGAGGAATTTACAGTCTAGAGAAAAACAATTTGCTAAGTGAGTACTTTTGACTGAAGTTTAGAGAAATGTATTTTTCCCTCCAAAATGATACTTAAAACTCAAAAATGTTATTCACCTTCACACTTGGAACCCCTATTCAGTATCCTGAATCTCTATGACTTCAGATGCTGACTGCATCTGGAAGAATCTGGTAAATAGACTGAAAACCACAAGGCTTGTTTTCATTTTGTCTTGTTATTTTAAACTTATAACATCATTATATTGACAGGAAGAAATAGAAATAAATTGTTCTACTGAAGAGCATCAGACATCATTTTTTGATGCTGTTTTTATGATCTCAACAACGGTAAAGTAGCCTGCACAATGCGAATGATAGCTGTCATCCTCCCATTGCTAACGGCAAATATGCTCTCAGTGATGAAGGGAGGGTAGAAAAGTCAACAAAGTGGCCCTAATGTTATTTTAAAGTGGGGGTTTATTTTTATACATGCTTAAGATCATCTAGAAAAAATATTGATAATAGGAAAAAATAAAATAGCTTCTAAGGTAATGATGCTGCCATGGTTACTCTAGGGAGAGAAAGCTCATGAAAATTTGTAATGAAATTCAAATAAGATAAAACCAAGAGACAGAATCTTTCTATACAATGTTTTGCAGATAAATAAATAAAAATTACAAGGCTGGTTTATCATCTTGACTGTGTCTGCCTAAAGCTACAGATAACAGGAATTAATAAAATCAGAGTAAAACTGTGTCCTGGAGCAAAATGTCCCTGGATTAAGAACTGACATCACTGACATTGTATAGATTCTTGCTTCAACAGAAACTTTCTCTAAACTCTGTCTAAGGGTGGTGCTGACTCTGGAGCAGCATCTAGCAGATCCCACCATCTAGGTGACATTCTTGCTACTGGAGTTGTCTGAATGCTCTTGGGGATTACTGTATATCAGAGTGGGAAGGCACAAAAGCATTTCTGAAGCTCCTTCATCAGTATCCACATGGAGAAGATTGCATTTATGAAGAGAGAGCACCACATATCACACAAAGCCTAGTCTTCAAGGCTAAGGCAAAGAGAAACATAACTTGTGGCTCTTTTAAAAGAAAAAACAAACAAACAAACAAACAAAGAAACCAACCCCCACCCCATTCTGCTTACATGGCATCATGGTGTTAGCTTTTCGAGAGACAGATGGAGGCAAGACAAGGTAGTGTCACAGTATTTTCACTGATACAGCTTGAAAACTTTTGTGTTTTTGTTAATGAAACAATCTCATCAAGTCTCAGGGAAGTCTTCATTTTGAAGTTAGAATAAGGTACACTCTAACAAATCAGAATACATTAAAATATTTCTGTGAATGGACAAGGTGCCCCTGTCCACCCATTGGTAATCAAGCAAAAAAGCATTCTAGGGCAAGTAGCTCCTTAAGTAACAAAGCCTTTGGCATGCACATCATTTTCATAGATGAGATACCTACATTACTCTTTGTTAAACTCAAGTAAGTTTCCTAGCAACCCATTTGTTATCTCTGTGGGGGATAAAAACACACCAGCATTATATAGAAGTTGAGAGTCTTTGACAGCATCATAGTTTTTGACCACCGTAATTAATTAGCCAACATGTTGGCATCAGTCCAAAGTCCTCCTTTCCAATAAGATAAGTATCAGCAAAGTACTTTGCTTAATGCTAATGCATTTCATTTTCTCCTACATGATAAAATCAGTTTCCTTGTATCTAGTATAATGTGCAAAGTGCAGAGCATCCTAAACAAAAATCTTCAAATTAACCTCTTGTTTTTGCATGTCCAATGTCAAGAGCAGCAAATACCACATGATGAAGGTGACTTTTAAAAATTTATGTAGGCAGACAATTAATGGCCAAAATAGAAGAGCCTTCTCAAATAACCTCCTCCTTTTTCTTGTGGGCTGTTTATTTATTTTGTTTAGCTTTCTTGTTTGTTTTTAAAGCACTTTGTCCTGTAACTCTATAGTGTTAGATAACAGCCAAGCAGCTAGCTCCAATACTGCTTTACTAGCAGTAAAGAATAGAATCTGCAACTGAAATATTAACATAATTAATTTATTTTGCCTTATGTATATGGTTAAACTATTGAAAGAATAAAGAAATATCAGGAAAACAAAAAGCGAACAAACGTGCACAAGTGGAAAAAAAAATCTCCATGATTATTTCAGACCATGTGCTGAAATAACTATCTCTTTTTATGGCAACAGACTGTCTCTTGAAAAATCCCCACAGTACCCTGTAGCCCGGCAGTCCTCAAGTTTACTGAATGTACAAAAAAATGGTGACATTAACATTTACAGAGACTTTTCTTTTACAGTAGATTATCTGTGGTTTAGCAAGCATCTACTTGAATAAATCTAGGTTTCTTCTCCATACACAATTTCACTAATAGTTCAAAATACCAGGATTTTGCAGTATTTGCTCTTCCTGCACATTAGAGATAGGTACAATCCAAGCTGAAAGAACATATCACTGCAGTTTATAGTAAAAAAAAAAAAAAAAAAAAAAAAAAAGTATTCATTTCTTGGCAGTCACTTCACCACTGTACTTAAAAAAAAAAAAAATAATCGTATATCTCAAAAGTATTTTTTGAGATATTTATATAAGAGGGAGAAAAGCAACTAACTCAAGACACCATTTTTTCAGAAGTTATAATACTCCAGAAGGAAAAAGAAAACACCTAAAGTCCAAAGAAAAAGAATTATATTTATATCCTGCTCTTTTACTTAAATTTCTAGAACCTTTCTTTTCCAGGAGTAGCTCAGAAGCTGGACAAAAAGTCTTTTCTGTTGCTCTCATTTGAGATGCATCCATGATAGCAGCTCCTTTGGTGTTTAACCTGTCATTACTTCTCTTCCAAGCAGAAGGAAGCAATATATCTTTGCTGACTCCTGACCTTTATGAAAGTTAAATCAGCTACCTGTTTGTATGAATATCAGGCCTTGGCCACCACTGAAGCATTTTCTAGGCTGCCTCTGTCTATCAACTACTGGGAATAAGTCTTACTATAAGGCAATCTATATTGAAGTTTTTTGTTTTCAACACAAGTATTCCTATAACATGCAGGAAATATGATTATGAAACACAACTGCAGACACCTCATATTGCCTCATTAAGGTTATGGTCTAACTTTATGGTAATTTATAGCTCCATTGCACATGGCTGTTTAAAAGGATAAAAAAGAAAGAAAAAGAACCAAGCATATATAAGACTGACCTGTAGCCTGACACAAACTGGCACCATACTTTTTAACTAAATTACCTCACTGAATTTGGGGAGCCTGTTATTTCTTGTCTTGCTGTTCTAAATATAATACTATGGCTTCTCTGACTCATGCATAATACCTCGGGATAGATTTCTTTTTGAAGTGTGCCGCATTAGTCATACTTATCTATGAACATGGATGATATATGGTGCAACCTCTACACCTGCTGCTGTATTTCAGAAAGAAGATACTAAATATTACTTGGTTCTGTAATTAACTCTGATATATAAACCAATGCAATTGCAAAATAGCTTGTAGGATTGTATGATGAGAAAAAAAACAAACAAACAAAAAAAACAAACAAAACCCAACAACTATAGTCTCCTCTAAGTTGTTTCATTATTATTGAAGAGAATTTATTATCGTAATAAGAATTCCTCTAGTTCTTCCAAGAAGCATTATGTAAAAGCAGAGAAATATGAAAGCTAATGGAGAGTCTTCTTGCAAGAGATGAAATTAGCAGACAAGGATAAAGTTAATAGTTATTTTATGCTAAGAATGAAAATACCTTCTGATATCATCTTTCCTTGAAGAAACTAAAAATCAAACCAAACATACTTATTCCTTACCAGCTCACACATCTTGACTGGGTCTTGTCCAGCCAACTTGCAGAATCCATGGCAGGATTTGAATGAGCAGCATATGTTAGTAGGCCAAGTGTCAACATAGGACTTCCTTGCTAATGGTGTACAAACAAACTGAAGCTGCAGATTAAAAAGATGTTGTAAAAAGAATGTTTGTGAAAAAAAAAAAAGAAAAAATAAAAAAAATAAAAAAAATAAAAGAAAAAAAAAAGCCTTTCCCTTACATTTGGAGCATCATTATATGATCTCTTTGTGATTAAACACAGTGCTACACTTGGGAAGGGTAACTCCAGACACAAGCTACTCCATGCTGCAGGCTGGCCATCTGGAAGGCAAATTTGCAGAAAAGTACCCTGGGATCATGGTGGACACCAAGTGAAACATAAGTCAACAATACAATACACTATTAGAAGGCTAATGGTATCCTGGTTTGCATTAGGCAGAATGCTGTCAGCAGGTAGAGAGAGGTGATCCTTCACCTCTGCTCAGCACTGGTGAGGCCACAACTGAAGTTCTGGGTCGAGTTCTGGGCTCACCAGTACAAGAGAAACCTAGATATACTGGAGAGTCCAGAGAAGAACCATAAGAGTGATGCAGGAGCTGGAGCACCTGACATTTGAGTAGGGATTGAGAGAGCTGGGGCTTTCCAGCTTGGAGGAGGGGCTCAGGGGGCTCCTGACATATATCCATGTATATAAATACTTGAAGGGAGGGTGCAAAAAGGACAGAGCCTGGCTCTCTTCTGTGGTGACCAGTGACAAGGCAAGAGGCAATGAACACAAAATGAAACACAGGAGGTTCTGTCTGAAAACAATGAATAGATTTTTTATTTTAAATATTTTTATGTTATATATATTTGTTTACAAGAGGAGAACTGAGCACAGACACAGGTTGCCCAGAGATGTTGCAGAGCTTCCCTCCTTCAAGGTTTTTAAAAAACATCTGGACATGGTCCTGAGCAAGTGCATCTAAGTGGACCTGCTTGAGCAGGGAGGTTGGACCAAATGACTTCCAGCAGTTCCTTCCAAACTCAACTATTCTGTGATTCTGCAGTTCTGTTCCATGTCCTCTTCCAGAAGCTACATCCTATACCTTCTCATCGTATCCTGAGAACTACATCTAACAAAGGGGCTAAAATAGAACAGTTTTTGTTTGGTTGTTTGGTTGGTTGGTTAGCTTATTTGTTTTAATATTGCAAATCCAGCAGAATCTTCGAATAGGGAAATAAAGCTATAAAATAACAGACCATAGGGAACACACTGTAACTACTCCTTATCTTTGTAATTCCTCACTACAAAATTAAAAGCATGCTGGATCTTCTAAAAAGAGAAGAAAACCTTCTCAGCTTTTCTTGAGAAAAGGTCCTGAGGACCTTCTCCTCCTTTCTCACTGGTATTCTTCTGAGATATTTGGCAGCTGGCTTTCTCACACTAATCTTACTGATGTGAACGTGTCTAGGTCACCCAGCTTTGCAAGTAAAAGGGCCTTTGGGACTTACAAAGCAATTACATCATTTTTGTGTTTGATTGGCAACTGTCAGTCAGTCTTTTTTAGTTTGGAGGCTGAACTGACAAAGTGAAAATAAAAGTTGCAGATCAAAGTGAATAGAAAATTGTGCAAAGAACAGAAAACAAAATGTTATTGGGGATGAATCAAATATTTTAGTTCTCTAGGCTCCTTTTACACAATCTGGGAATATCTATTTGAAACAATCAGAATGGCTAGTATTGGCATATTCACCAGGTTTTGGAAGTTACCCTCCCTCCTCTATTCAGAAAAACTTGACATATGTTGTCCAGCTTTTAGATGACTGCCAGCATTGCTGTGCTATGGAGTTGCTCTCAGTGCCTTGTGGCAATTCATGCAGAAGAACTTTTTAGGAAGCAGAATAGTTTAATTAGCTGAAAACAGGAATAAATCATCCCCCAAATTTCATACTTGTTAGCTTTATACATGGGTGACTGGTCTTCCTTTAGGAGATAACAGACATAGTCAAATTCCTATAAATAGAGGAGAGGACTGAACCAGAGACCAAGACTTTCTGAGCACTGCTCGACAAAATAATTTTTTTGTCCCAATTTTGTCATTCAAACTACAGTATTTAAGATTAAAGTTGTAGGTGTAAATTTATGCCAAAATTTGTAAACAATTTTGTCTAGACTGATTTTATTAAGTGACACTCATTCTAAACCTGACAAAAAACGTGTCATAAGGTGTTAAGCACTGGATGCAGAGCACTTTGAGATACTTATACCAAAACAACTATTAAAACTATTAATGATTGAAATAAAAGTCATTTCTTAAAGCATTTTGAGGGTGTGTTTGAGCATCTCTGGGAGATTATTTTGTACTGAATATAGTTTTTCTCTAAGAAAAATATGACTATAAAGAAAAATATGCTTAAACCTTTCCTTTACTAAGTTTCATTCAGTCATTTCTGGTTACTTTGAACCACCCTACAGGATTCCTCTCTTTAAAACACTCCCTTTTAAAAACATTCACAGATATTTAGCATGTCATTCATGAATTGCTATTTAGACAAGCACTCTGTATTTAACTCTTTTCCTTTTCCTCATAAATCAGTCCCTTCCAGACTCTCAATCATTTTTATTGCTTTTTCATAAATACTGATAGTATTCATAAAGGAAATGTCTACAATGGTGCTAAGCAAGAAAAAGTGAACATGAGACCAAGGCTGGAGTTAATAAAATGAAAAGAAAACATAACCTAACTTGGGCATCCTCTTTAGTTTGGCAATCGAGTACACATACATAACACCACAACGAGGCAAATGAATTAACAGAAGCTAAAGACATACCTACTGACATATTTATAAGTTTTGCAGAGAAGGGAATAGAAAACCAGCTGATTTGAATATCTATTCCTGTATTCCAAATCAGTATTCTCATATTGTGTACGCATGAACAGTTGCTGACATTTAAAGCTTAAAAATCTTTAAGGACTCTTGTAAGGATAACACGTAAGCCACACAAACACAGTATCTCTTACTGTAAGGTAACTTCCTGGGCTCATTTTTCATAACTCTGCTTGGAGATGGTTTCATGGCATCCTTTACAGTACTTAAGATATATTGTGTTTTAGAGACCATTACCATTTAATCAAGATAAGTTAAAGTTTCAGCAAGGAAAGAGTCACATTTTTGATTGTCTTATGTTTACAAAACATCAGTAAAAATAAACTTCAATTTACAAAACTTCATACTAATTGTTTTATTTTAGAAGAAGGGCACCTTCATTTCCCCTGTGAGGCTAATTAATGTTGGGAGTTTGGAATTTAAAGTTTTATAGGTGAATTGTAAGTTTTAGTAAAGCTACGTACAAGAATTATTTTAAGCTTTCTCATAAAGAGATAGCTTTTTAAGAAAGACCATTATGAGTGACTTCTCACAGAGGAGACAGAAAGCTTTATGGGAGTTCAAAGTAAACTGCCTTGCAGTTTGCTGAACAGAGCACTTATAACATCAGTGAGGCATTTGGGGCCAGCTCTATCTGTGTGTGTGTGACAAAACACACATGAAAAATGTGTGGAAATATATCGAAGAATGGAAAACATGGAGACGAGAAAGTGAATCCAACATCTACTTTTAGATTTGAAGATGGTTCATTTGAAAAACAAAGAAAATTACACGAAAATTACACAAGTTACATTTATAAAAGCAATTGTTTTGTACAGAAAACTCAGCAAAATATGTTAAAAATAATAATTATCTATACAGATAAATAAGCTTGGTGTATAATGGCTTTACAGAATTTCTTACATATTCTTTATTAAGCTCGACTTAAAATCTATTTTTGAATGGCTTACTACATGACTGGTTTAGATTTGTTTCATTATTAAACAAAGCACAAGAAGTTGGTCATTAAGATTCAGGTTTAAATCTAACTGTTTTATTTAATGTATTAAAATTCTTTGTTTTAGTACTACAGGTATATAAAAGCATAGAACATTTAAGGTTCTAAGTGAAATACTGATAATAAAAAGCAGATGTAAAAAGCAAAACAGAACATTACAACTGGTACTTATTCTTAGTTTTGAAAATAAATAAATAAAATTCTTTGCTAGAGCCTGTATATCATACCAGATCATTTGAGTGGACCCACACAAATAAAAATTTAAATAGATACATTTTTTTAGGCAGTAAAACATAATATAAAGAAAAAAAAAAAAAAAGATTAAAACTGGACACACACAAAATATTTTCAAAGGAACAAAATATCTACTCTTATATTTGAAAGATTTAGGAGAACATTAATGGTCACAGTGATTGTATTAGCTATTCATAGAGGGTTTACTTTAAGAACTCATTCCTCCCATATGCATACACTCTCCTCTCTATCTCAGTTGTTCAGACTGAAAGAAAATATCTAGGAGTCTCCCACACTAATTTTTTTTTTTCCTATTTATTTGAAATAATGTGCCCCAAAAATGCAAAAACAAACATAAAACTGCCCTCAGCACTTCAACCAGAGTTCATGTTAGAAAATTTAGTCCTTCAAAGTGTTGCCGACTCACATTAGATTCCTATAGCTGTCATCTGGGCGGGATTAAGAAACCCCATTCATCAATCATTCTCTTTCAATGTCTGTCAATAAAGAAGGCATACCTGTACACTGTAATGAAATACAGGTATCTGATTAAGATAGTCCAGATTACTTAAAATAAATGATAGTCTTGGCACCCAAATGTTGAAGATGATTAGCAGGAATCATCTATCCTGCAAAATTAAGAAATTCAGGGGTAGAAAGTATTATGTCTCTGCACATCTTCTAAAGGGTTTTTAAAATGAAATATCCCTCAATAAAGTATTTTCAGGTTAGGGAAAGTACATCAATTTCCTAAGTACCACTGGCAAAATCTCTCCTATATGGGGGAGGGCTAAGTTGGCTTGTCAGCCCTGTGCATTTACTTGACTTTGTTACATTTATTCTCTGTATACTTTGCTTTACAAATTGTTATGTCCAGATGAAAAAATGGGGACCTAAATACCCAGTGATTCACTTGAATCAGAGAATGAATTTTATGAGATTTTAGGCTATTCTTTCTTGCCAGCAAAGTGTAAGAAGAGAAGGTGATGAACAAGTGGAACAAGTGGAATGTGGAGATGAATACTTAATTGTGTAACGATGTTGACAAGATGTTGCTTTGGCTTCACTGATACTAGGTTCAATGAACTATGGGTTCAATGAACTAGGTTCAATGAACTATATTGTACTATATAGTACAATGAACTATGGTAGAGAGGGAGAGAGTTGATGTCACAAAAGAGGGTAAGAATATCTTCACCTGGAGAATATCCCACCACCTTGTGACTTTTAATGAAGACCAATGTTAGTGGCCACTGACAAAAGCCTACAGGTATGTATAAACATGAGCTGCTGGTCAGAAAACTGTCACAGTGACAGTGGGTGATGGTGGTGGTGAGATTACATTCATCATAGTCTTGGATAATGGGGAACTCACTGGTGGATACATATACCTCTACGGTGTGAGGTCAGAAGTACAGGAAACATTCATGAATAGGAATATTATATACAAACATGATAACTGAGAATCAGAAAGACACTGACTGGATTGACTAATGTCAACAGTTACAGCTAACTCAGGAAGGACAGGTAGACAGAATAAGATGAAGCATTGACTTGTATGTTGATTATGTCTACACCTGCCCTGACATCCAGAATTTAGCAAGATGTTTCTTTTTAAAATGTCTGCAAGAATTAAAGAAAACAAGAAAAACAGATGTTATTGTAGCTAGAAGCCTCAGAACCATCAGGTCTGTAGAAAGATTATATACATATTAGTTCCACACAGCTGTACAAGTAGCAAATACCATAACAAGAAGCAAAAGAGCTTTATCTTCTGTGAGACATGTCAGGCAACATTTTTTCTCTTACAAGAACTGGCATTGCCTCTAATGAAGCATTTCAAACAGTTGTACTGGGCACCAGCCCTCAAAAAGGCCGTGGCTGACAGAGGCACTTAGAGCAGAGGAAGAGCTGCAGTCATGAAAATATGAGGAAAGTGTCCAAGACTGTCTGCAACAGAAAGGCAAAACCCTGGGGGAGGGAGCACGATAGAGATAGTTACTAAGCAAAATGGTCTATTACCCTGGCAAGAGAATAGGACAAAACTACCAAATTTAAGTAGAAGAAAGAGGTTTTCCTTTGATAGCATAAAAAATCTTTTAATTGTAAGGCTAGGCTATGCAGTCATGGCCTGGTAACTCCAGTCAAATAATTGTAAAAACATTGAATATTTAAGACCAGGTTACACAAACATCAGTGAATTTTTCATATGCAAAATTCATCATGATTTTCTGTCTCTTTGAGTTCTATTTGCTATGATAATATGTATATTGCTAAATAAAAAATGATCAGGGTCTGCTCCCTGGCCCAGAGGACAGCTAAAAATGTGCAGCTTGCAAACATATTACTAAATTTATTTACTTCCTACCCTATAGCTGCATTTAAAAAGTCTCTTAACAGCTCTCTCTTCCAAACTGTGCTTGGCAATTGTCTAGGAAATGTTTCGTTGGCAGAAGACAAAAATGAAGGACTTGACTAAACAAAACAAAAGATATGAATTTGAGCCAATGATCCAGTCCATGTGTGAATCCTTTTAGGTCTACTAAAATAGATGTAGCCTGTCTACTAGGGCCAGTTAACTCTTTTTATAAATAATATGTGAATGAAATGAGTAGCAGATAAAATTCAGTGCCAACTACTGCAAAGTAAAGCACATAGGGAAAAGATCCTTAATTCTCCATTTTTTTTTTTTTGATGGATTTTGAATTAGATATGACAATTCAGGAAAGAGATTTTGGAATGAGTATGGATTTGAAAACATAAGTAACAATAAAAAGACAAATACAAAATTTGAATTATTTTCTAATAAAAGTAAAAAAAGTAAAAGTAAAACAAAAGTAAACAAAAGGGGGAAATAATGATAACCTGATAATGCCACTATACAGATAGATAACATAAATATCAAATACTGTGTACACATTTCAGGACACTTTTCCCAGACATGAGGTTATGATGTTATTTAAAGTGCACTTAAAGTGACAAGGATGACTACAAATATGGTACAGCTTTCTACAGTTCAGGAGGTCTCTAAAACTCCACAGAGACAGGAAGAGAGGAAAAGAACACCCTCTTCTTGCCCTCTATTCTCACATTCTTTTTGAAGTATCCATTACTAACCACTATCAGAGACCAGAACCAAGGATAAGTAGATATTTGGTCACACACAATGTCATTGTTCTCAACTCTTTCACTACAGGTGAAATCACTTTCTATTATCTGTCCCTAAAAGACTGTTTTATGAGAATGAAGATATATGGCCATTGCTATTTAAATTACTCCTTCACAAGGATTCTCAAAGTTGTGTCATACTGAGATCTGCAATGAAAGGAATATACTCCTATACTTTGTTGATTTCACGTTATCAGAAACCAAACCAAACCAAACCAAAAACAACAGCATACCATACCTCTTCATTTAAAAACTTGTCCTCTTCTATCAGCAAAATTATACTCCATTATAACCATCTCCCAACTACCTTAACTATTGGGAACTCCAAGGTAAAACTTTTTTCCCAATTCACATCTAATTCATACTCTGTACTGGGTCTGGCTGGAATGTTAACTTTCCCGGCAGCAGCCCATACAGTGCCGTACTCTGTACTTGTAGCTGGAACAGCAGTGGTATCACACCAGTGTTGTGTCTACTGCTGAGCAGCGGTGGCACAGCATTGGGCCTTTCTCTAACCCTCCTAGGGGGTGGGCAAAAAGTGAGGAGAGAAACATCACTAGGGCAGCTGACCTAAACCAATCAAAGGGATATTCCATGCCATGTGATGTCACACTCAGCAAGAAAAGGTGGAAACAGGAAGAAGAGGGGAGGGGTGGGCTCTCGTTGGGAAACGTCAGTCCTCCTCTCGAACACCGGCTGCGTGCGTTGAGGCCTTGCTTCAAGGACGTGGTCAATCATCGCTCATTTGTGGGAAGTAGAGAGTAATTTCTTTCCTCTGCACTTCCATATAGCCTTCATTTATTTTGTTTGTTTGTTTTCCTCCCTTCTTTTTATTTTTCCTTTTCCCCTCCCTTTTCCCCTTTCCCTTTTTATTTCCCCTTAGTTAAATTGTTTAGTTCATGATAGCCTTTATTTAATTATTATAATTATTTCCCTTTAATTAAATTATCCTTATCTCAACCCGTGAGTTGTTCTTTGCTTTACTTCTCCCCCTCCTCATCTAAAGGAGGGGGAGTGAGAGAGCGGTTGTGGGGTTTAGCTGCCCAGCACGGTAAAACCACCACATACCCAAATATGAAAAACAAATTCCCATTTGTTCTTGCAAAAACAGCTTTTTTTTTTTTAGTTTTTCTTTGCTTGCCTTTAGCCCTTGTTGTGTATATAAAGAATAATCATACTTTCTCTCAGGATCCATTTTTTACACCAAATAAGTGAGTTTTAGTCACTAGTTGTAAGATCTGCAGATCTCTGATCAACCAATAGCTTACATCTTTTGCTTTTGAATACTCAGTCCTTTAAGCTAAACAGTGGAACAATATTCTGTATAAAAATTCAGCCATGCCTTCTAAAATAGCTTTTGTACCTCCTATTTTCTACTGGGAATACCTTACCTGACATAACCCAGGGATGCATCTGTCTTTTTTATGATCCTATTATGTTCATCTTAATAGTCATTGCATGGTCAAATAATGAAAACTACTGAATCAAGGAGAGCAGAAAATGCTTTATGACTTTGAAAATTAAGCTATTTTCATTTAGGTACACGTTAAGACTCATCCATCAGATTAAAAAACAAAAACAAAAACAAAAAACACTGATACTGAGTTAAAAAAATAATCGTTGGAAAAAGATGAAAACAACAATAGACAAAAAGCTTAAAAGACATTTTCTCTTTTGTTTTCCTTATTCCTCCAACAATTAGTGATTCCATCTATTTTTACTTGTGTTTTAACATAAAATATCATTAACTCACTGATACACTAGAGTCCAAATTCAATTTATTTATTTATTTATTTATTAACTTCAGAGGAATAATTGCACATTTATGCTGCTTCAAATGAGAACAGAATTTAGCTTATGATATTTTTTACACACTTCACTGCATTGGCTGGATGTTTTCCTCATAAGAAACAGACGTGATAATTTGTATTTGGCAGTTAAACACCTGGTCACTAAATATTTAAAATTCTGAAATGGAATGTCTCTCAATAAGCTATGGAGAAATAATATGCAAATACTTACTTATAGTCAGTCAGCATACAACAAGGTATGAACAATGTGTGTGCATTATAATGAAGTGATGTAAATGACCTCAGAAGCTGTAAGACAGTGCCAAAAGTTTGAATTGTATCCAAAATGAGAACGTCTGTTTTTTCTACAATCTGCTGAATGCAGAATGCATTAGTATCTCAGCACTGCACAGCTGTGTTTTTCTATCGAATGAGGATAATGCCTGCTTTCAGATTTTGGGGAAAAAAAAAATCCTTCCTAATTGAGTTGGGCACCTTTATCTGCATTCAAGCTGCTGCTTATTTTTAAATAACTGGAATCTGGCAACTTTTTATCCTGAATGAAACACACGTTTTAAAGAGTTAGACAGTCCATGCTAGCCTTCTGCTATGGAAATATAGTACTTACCTAAGATGAATCTTGACCTTTTTTCTTTTCCCTCATGTCTAATCAACCAAATTCTCTGAATTCTGATTCAAGATAAATCTAAGTCATGCATAAATGGTGCTTGAACCACTCCATGGCTCCAGATATGAAGTGTCAGTGATTTTATTTATTTTTTATTTTATTTTTTATTTTATTTTATTTTTGGTGAGGAGTCCTGTCCCTTTTTGCTTCTCTGGTGTCACAGCAAGCAGATCCACCTTGCTGTATTTGCAGTGCTTAAGAGTACTGTTGAGCAGCCTAGTAGAAATAGAGCCACTTTTAGCTGGGGATGAGGTCAGTGAAGTCAGATCTAGAAAAAATATGAAAGTGATCTTCAATACAAATTTTCTATATGTGTAAACCATGATATCTATACAAAGTAGAATGTGATCTTCTATTGAAGCAGAGCTATATTACTCCATACCCTTCTCAACCACAGAGATGTTTCAGGCTGGTGTAATACAAATATTTCTGAGGTACTCTGCTAGTCTGAACTCAAAAGCAATTTCTTTTTTCAGTTACATTTCATTTTAACACAGCAGAGCCTGTACTTATGTAGTTAGAGCTAATAATGGTGCAGATTCCCAGTCTGAAGATGTCCATGAGTATATGCTTAAGTCTCTCCTTACTTGGGAGTCTGATAGAACTGAAGCGCATCCTTGGAGACTAATAGCAGTTTATCTGAAATGCTTTTCTTAAAAAAATAAATAAATAATTGTTGGCCTGTATACAGATTTGTATATGAAATAAATTACATTTTAAATAGTACACTAGAAGATGGTAAATAATTAGGTAATATAAATAAATCACTATAGTTCACTGTCTTCATTACAACAAAGAATCCAGCCCCTGAACCAGGATATTTTGTTCATTTTTGTTTCGCATCTTCCCTAATGATAGAAGCACTTACTTTTCAGAGAGTTGTATATGATTATTAATATTTCATCAAATATTTCTTTAGTGTTCACACTTACTGTTGTATTCTGATCAAACCATTTTTTTATTTCATACCTTTACTTTCTATCTGAGCATATTTCAGCAAAGTACAGATGTGATCCAATTACTATTTGTCAAATATCACTCCTTTTCCACTTTTCTATTAAGGTAAGAAAGACTTATTTAACTGTCTTTTACCATTTTCATGCAGAAAGAATAAAGTTCTGTTCACATGAGGGATTTAAGGTTTATTAACTTAAGCTTTTTAATAAAGTGAATTAGTTAAACTCCACCGTGGATATATAACTCAGTTTAAAAGTGGTTTATTTTAGTTTAGCTTAAATAGATTCCAATTGATGCTAAACTGAAAAATGCCTCATTTAAACTGTGATAAAAGTAGCTGCACAACTTCATTTATTGGTTTAGCTAAATTAGTCAGATTTATTACATCTGGGTGAACTAAGATAACAGTATTAAAGACTCAAGTCTGAAATTTTAAGCTAAAATACAGCCTGGCAAGTTTACCAATTTTAGCCATAGATATCTGCTGTTATTGCGGATTACTATATTGTTTTTGTTATTGTTATTTTAAACTAAAAAAGGGCAGACTTAGCTTAGATATTTGGAAGAAATTCTTTACTATAAGAGTGGTGAGGCATTGGAAAACGTTGCTCAGAGAAGCTGTGGATGTTCCATCCCTGAAAGTGTTCAAGGTCAGGTTGGATGGGGCTTTCAGCAGCTTGGTCTAGTGGGAGGTGTCCCTGCCCCTGGCAGAGGGGTTGGAACTAGATGGTCTTTAAGGTCCCTTCCAACCCAGACCATTCTGTGATTCTATAATGATTCTGTGATTGCTACTTATCTTGCTACTTTGGACAGTAACTAACAAAGCCAATGTCTGAAAAGGCTGCTTTATAGAGCATCTGTGTTGTGCATGTGAGTAAGACATAACAACATGTGGGAAGGATCTACCAACACTTTATATCAAGAACAAGTTTAAATATTGGATGAGAAAGATCCTCAAATGCATCAAGGTGTTTTAAAGGAAAGGTGTCTTATACAGATCCTCTCTATGACAGGGAATTGGTTTTGGAGAAACTCCTTTCTACACTGAACCATATTCCAGTGGTTTTGGTGAGATCACGTTGGAAAAGGCAAACATTACTTTGGCCCCTCAAAGGATTCTCTAAAGTCAAAACTGTGCATCACCCAGGTGAAGGGAATTCAAGACTCATGCAACCTGTTCTTGCTTAAACTTAATTTTTAATCAGATTGTAATCTTGCTGCAAACATGGGTAAGGCTTTGGCTGGGCAAAGCAGTTAGCAAAGGAAAACACTTGATGTATAAACAGAAGACAGGAGAAGCCTGTGCCCTTAGCTTCAGCCCTAGACTCCCAGGAATCTGCCAGCAGCTGTCCCTCAGGACAGAAACAGTTCCTTCACAACCAAAATTAATTCTAACACAGACCCAGTCAACATCATATTGTTATTCCAATGTATTTGTAATAATACAAACATTTGCAGAATGGCTTCAGGTAGCAGAATCAAAGTGCATCAAATTTTAGCCTCAACAGGCAGAATAAACAAACATTCATAGAATTTGTAATTATTCACACTCAATGTCTGGATACATGCTCCATTACCACATTACCACACTTTATACTGTTTTTCCCAATTAAATTAAGTCGTTTGAAATGATCAAATACCTATATCTATCATTCCTTCAATGATTGCAGGCTGGCGACTCAGACATCATTCAAAATAATTCTGTGGCTGGACTACACCCTAAACCTCATTTGCTTGTATCTTCAGTATCTTCAGTTTCATATGTTTGAAAACAGCCTTTATTTTTCAGAAAATGAACCCAATGAGAAAGTACAAATTCTCTATTTGATACTTCATTAAAATTTATCTTCATACCATTGAACGGGGTTGTTATTTGTATTAGCCCTTTCACAAATAATTTCTTGCCCCACTTAAATGATAAACTATAGCCTAAGCATGATTTTACATTACTTTCCCCCTACAAGCAGTTAAGAAACTATAGAAAGTTTGAACATATGCAGTCTTTTGCACATATCTGCATACATTCATATGCAGAAATACACATAGCAAAGAAGGTGAAACTCAAAGAATATGAGTTAAGAAACTGAAATTCTCTTCAAGGGCTGAGCTAGCTTTGAAGGTAATGCACTGAGCTGTGAGGTAAACCAAGTACCACATAATACACTTATTTCCTTCTTAAAATGAATAAATACTCCCTTGCAATCTGTTAGCAATTAATACACTATCTTATTAGCTTGCAAGGTCTAAAGTAAGCACAGGATTTTTTTTATTATTATTTTTTTCATTCATCTAGTTTGTGACCTCCTCGTCGTCCCGCTCCTTTTTTTTTTTTTTTTTTTTTTTTTTTTTTTCCCCAAGGATGGGAGGAAATTTGCTATTTGGAAATTCCACTTACAAGCATTTTCATATCAAAACAGGTATCTTCACATGAAAGTCAGAGGAACCCTTTTTGAAATATGTGCTTTTTAAGTTTTTCAAAGATTGCTTTTCAGAAAAGGCAAGCACCTCATCAGTTCTCACACACACAAATCTTCAAATGCTGTTTTTGAAGAATTGAATTTAAAAGTATCTTCAGTCATATACCAAGCATGAGAAGCTGGAAAAAATGTCTTTGAATCTGAACTACAGCTCGTCATAATCTGGTTAAAATTATCTTCAACACCACCTGTCATTATTAATACAGAAAGAGAAGTGGAAAAATACCTTCAGCCCAGATACATTATTGCAAATAAGGTCCATCTGCTTTTCACTGTTCTGTCATATAATAATAGCAGCTATATTTATCATGGACTTAGGATTTTTCCTGTAGTAGATGAATGTGTAACTGCTTTTATTAAAAAATGCTTTTCTTTGAGGGTGTTCTGTCATCTTAACAGACTCTATATTTTCAATGTGGAATCCTTGGTATTTGATATATTTCATTGCTAAGTATTTATTATTATTATTGTTTCATATTCTTATTCTCATTTTTATATTCTTATTTTATATACACACATAGATAACAATCTATTTAATATTTCCTAATAAATTGTATAGCTGTACAGAATCTTATTTAAGTCATAATGGCTGTAAGAGATATATTTTAATAATCACAATAAAATATTCAGGATCTGCATCATTACAGGATACTCAAAAGGAAAAGAAAAAAAAAAGAACAAGAAAAAAGAAAAAAAGAAGGAAAAACAAAAGGAAAAAAAAAGAAAAAAAAAAGAAAAAAAAAGAAAAAATAAAGAATAACACCTGATATCTAACAGACAAAGTGAAGGTGTTTTTTTAAGAACAAATGAAAAAGAACAGCTTAAAACATGAAATTTTTACAGTTATCATGGGTAGCCTTCAAAACACAGCAAGGAGCTTCAAAGAAAATAATGAGTGTGTCTACATCAGCCACTGTTGTGATGCATCGACCCAATGACTGTGATGTGACTTACTCTTATCTGTCTGTTCTCCAAGTCAAAGTAAATTCTAGTGACTTTGTGTATCTCAGAAAGAGTATACTTGTCAGAGCAATAAACACCCATCGATAAGATTTCAAGCAGGCCAAATAAAAGGGAAAGCAGCTATTAGCTGAAAAATACATCTTTCAAAAACTAATTTGTTTCCAAATCAGAAGAACAGAGATAATACAGTACATGTGAAGTTCAAAGCAAAAGAATCACAACACAGACCAAAAAAGATATTTTGAGGATGTACTTTGCAAATATATTAAACTCAGAAAATAATCTATTTATTTATTTATTTATATTTTCTTAGTGGCATTCAAAGAATTCAATCAGCCAAAAAATCTGCAGTGTCTGTAAATGATCAATGTGTTTGTTGTATGAGCACTCACAGACAATTCATTATAAAGGTGTTCACTGCAAGGATTTTTTTTCTTTTCTTTTCTTTTGGGCATGAGTCTAAAATATCATAGACTGGAAAGTCAGTAGATTAGGCTTTAGAATATGGTTGTAAAACAAATATTATAAACTAAACATGATAAACTGAAGAGAAGCCAATCACCTGAACTGCGTTATATTCACTGAAGAATGAATACATGCAGTACCATGCAAATGACACTTCAAAACTTTTCCTGACTTCTACAGTATAAAACTTTTCAGGAATACAGGTGTGAAAGTTATTGCAACTGAGCAATAAAACAGCAAGATGAATTTCAGTTTTGAAACTGAAGTTTTTTTGTCCTAGTCTTTTTTTGTCCTAGTCAACAAAGAGCACGTGATAGTTTTGAAAATTTGAAGTTGATAATCAGAGGTATTCAAACTACAAATAAACTGTTAGAAATTATTAGGAAGATAATGGAAAAGTCTATAGTATTCTACTATGCACAGTTGCACTATATGCACAGTTCTACTTAGCTAATCTTCAAATATACAAAGTTAAAAGAATTTGAACTGATGCAGAAAATGGGATAAGTCTGATCAAAGAAGTGGAATGGCTTCCATAAAAGAAGCTGTAACTGTGGAGGCTATGACAGGTTATGACTTTACAGTTTAGAGGAGAAGCAACTATAAACATCTGTGTAATGATAAATGTGATGAAAGAATGAATAGGAAATTATTATTTTTTTAATTATTTCTCCTACTACGGATGCCAAATGAAATAATTAAGTTTAAAAACTAACAAAAAAGAAGGACTTGGTATCCTCTACCCATTTCATTTGTGTAATTCATTCCTATTAGGTGTTTTGAATGCTAGAATTTTAAATTGATTGAATTAGTGACCATAGACTTTGGAACAGAATTTCATTGTAGGCTACTAAACAAACTGGATGCAAATTTTTGTTCAGAATGTCATTAAAATATTGACTAGCAGAAGCTGGGATGATACACAAGAAGAAATAAGTCTACTTGTTCTGCAATATTCCTTGCCTAACTACATGGCTGTTTTCACAGACACGATTTCAGACAAAATGTATTTTTTGCTGAGATTTTTGGTCATTATATCTCATACTGGGTAAATAAAACCAAAGTAAAAAATAATGTCATCAGCAAATACATTATGGGTGATAAAAAGTTCAAATCTGGAAGACACAGATTGCTCTCACTTTTCTCTCACTTAAGCTTTTGAAAGTTTTCACACTCACTTGTTAGAATGGTTTTACTAATAAGAAGCATTGATCTCAAAGTCTAATATTAACTGCCTCAAATTGTATCATATACTCATGTATATGAAAACAAAACAAAACAAAAACCTTCCAAATTTTCCCACTCTCTGTATTGGGACTGACTCACCACTCTTTTTCTTTGCTTAGTATGCGCAGAGGTTTCTGCTCCTAAATTTGAACAGCAAGGCAGATCCTAATGAATTTTAACTATAATTATTAAGATGCCTACTTGTAAAACTGCCATTATATGTTATCTGGGATCCTTATAGGATTTAAACATGAAGAAAATTACAAGGGGCTTTTTTCCCTGTGATAGTATGATCCCTTGCAGTGAGTGAACTAACTCCTGGAAAAGATCAAAGTACTGAAAAGAAGTAGTCAGGGATCTAAATGCCAAGGGATGCAAAGTAGAAAACCTGAACACAGCTCAAAGTAGTTACAGTTACATTTATCCAGCAAGGATCTATTCCAGAAATGTTAGCCCAGCACAGTGAGAAGCACGTGACCAGCACAGACTGAAAACTGTCTTGCAGGAAATGGGATGTTAAACAGTTGGAGTTATGTATCAAAACCTTGAATTTCACCTTAAGGTTAATTGGTAGTTGCTGGAAAATACACAGCACCATCAAAATATATGCTTAACATTCTAGTTTACTGGGAAGACTAGAAATCTAGTTTATGTTAGCTGTTGCTACCATGTAAATAACTCACTGCAGTAATGAGTTGCTTGAATTGCTGAAGCAAGGTCAGCTCATGCAGAAGGAATGAAGAGGACCCAATCACCTGATCAGGCTCTCTTTTCGGTTATTTTTCATCTTGAAGATCTTGTAAAAACCTGCAATATTTTGTGACTAGGAAAACTACTTTGAAGGGATATTATTTCATCAATATTTTGTTTTTAACGAACAATTTGCATTTAATTACAGTCAGGTGCACCCGATTTAAACTAGGAATATGCAACAGACAGGCTTTATGCCTGAAATATGAATTTACATTAGTAAGATTGACAGTTTTTTGCTATACTTAAAAAGCTTTGTATAAAGGTGGATAAAATCAACTGGAGTGATACAAATGATTTTAAAAAGTAAAAAGGAATAATTTCTCAACAACCTGCAAAGTGTTGGAGACAGCTTTGTTAATCACACCCTAATAGATTCCAAATGACCATATGCAATTAAATAAATTTACATCAGACAATGTTGAGTTACTCATAGTTTTATTCTACAAAGAATGACAGCCTACTGAAATCATAAGGTGCTGTTAGCTGATGTCATTTGAAATAAAACCTTTCACTTAGAGCTCCAAACTATTACTCTCTTTTATAACTCTACACTGCAAACTCAAAACTTGGCCTTAACAGTTCACAGAATCACAGAATGGTTGAGGTTGGAAGAGACTTCTGGAGGTCATATGGTCCCACTCCCCTGCTCAAACAGGGCCATCTAGAGCAGGTTGTGCAAGCCCATGTCCAGAAGGCTTTTGAATATCGCCAAGAAGAGAGACACTACCTCTGAGCAACCTCTGTAAGCACACTATCACCCACACAGTAAAGAAGTGTTTCCTGAGCTTTAAAAAATATCAATATTTCAAAAAATATTTCTGCAGGTTTCAGGTCTCTTCTGCAGTGATGTCAAAAAATACTGAGAGATGATAAAATACATAGAAAAAGCTGAGGTTTCAACTGCTAAAAGTAGGTTACCTTGTAAAATCACTAGGGATTTGTCTACTGATTTTTGAAAGCTTTTCACTACAAGCAAGACAGCAAAGTAGCAGATTATTTTTTGGATTTGTTGATTTTGTTAGGATGAGGGTGCTTTGTAAAATACTGCTATTATAAGTCATGTTTCAAAAAAATCACAGAAATTAAAGATTTTTGGTTCACTATTACACTTTTTGTTGTTTCTTCTGAATGTTAAGGAAATCATTAATTTAGTCTTAAACTTTAGTGAGTGCTCTAACTGATTTGTGCTACTATCCATACACGAGTGACAGAGCAGAGGCTTGTTCTGCTGTGCTCTTGACAGTATAGTCAAGTCATTCTTTATGGTTTGCTCTTGCTGTAAACTACAGGAAATATTTTACATAAATCAGTCTTAATTTAATGATAATTACACTAAATCTATCACTTATATTAAACTATCAAGATAAATGCTCACATATATTTTCTATACAATTTCTGTTTAGGAAATAGTTTCAGTAGTTTTTTTGCTTATCACAATACACAGAAGATTGTCACATAAATACAGGAATTGCCCTGTCAGAGCTAGAACTCTATCTAGTACCATATTTAATTTGGTTTTTATTTTAAAGCAAAATATGTATGGAAAATTATGAATACACCAGAACTGTTATTTTCAGTTTTCAGTCTTACCCTTGTACATGAATAGCTATTATAAATTTACTATTTCCTACTCCACTGAATATTACTTAATTTTCTTTCTTTCTAACTAAATAAGTATATATTGTTTTGCTGAATCTCACTAAACCAACATCAAACTCCTGACAAGTCTCAAATACTGGATAACTCTGGTAGGCTACATAGGCATTTTCCACATACTTCATGTTTACAAGTTCTGGTCTGTCATGAGTGATATAATTAATAACAGTATTAAGATTTAAGATGAGAAGACTGCCTTCATTTAAATGGACTGGCTTCATTTAAATGAAGGCAGTCCAGATCAAATTTCACTTTTGAAATAACTTCTCTGAACTATCCTTTCAAAATGGAGCAGTTCCTACACAAAATGTTGAGAATTTCTACTCATAACACCAAGTGGCTATATGTGCAAAAGCTGTGACTGAAATGTTCAGGTTCAGGTACTCAGTTCAGGTACTCAGTACTGAGCCATGCAAGAAGATAGTCTAAATGCCTTCTCCCTGGCAATCATCTGGGCCACAGGAGTATCCATGAGGTAATGCTTCTGACTTGGATCAGTTAATCTTTCCTCAAACTCTAAAATACTAAACTGATGAAGGTTTAAGAAAAAATTGAGTCTTCTCACAATAAATAAAAAATAAATAAAATAAATCACCAAATCACATGTACACACACAACTTCCTAAGTTTTCACTACTGAACAAATTTTAATAAGATATATTTTCTGTCAAGAAAAAGGTCTAACAGTTTTTTTTGTCACAACTGGCATGAGATACAGATATCATAATTTGGATCAGGGGAGAGTTGAGGATGTTGAAACCTGTGGTGTCTGCAGGCTTCATTCTTTGAATGAGGACAGCTGTTATGCACTATTTTATGCAAACTGGATGAACTCAAATTATAAGGTATAATAAAGTAACACTATATTTGGAAAGTCTAGCCTCATAACAGATCTTACTAAACCTAATTGCTATAAACAAACATATTGGGAAGAAACATACACAATACATATTTGTTTCCATGAGCCATCTAATATTACTGAGTCGAAGAAAAAAAAAAGGGGGAAAAAAAAAAAGGAAATCAGTTCTCTACTTCAGAGTCTTACTGAGTTATAAATGACAAACTTTTTATTGTGCTCATTCCCACCATGGCTTCATGAAGGTTTCAATTCAACTGAATAGTAACAGTCTTTAATCAAGGCAATGAAGATACTGAATTTAATACTGTCATCTGTGGATTCATATCATCACTCCACTAGCCGGTTTTTCTTTTCTGACAGGCTTCAGTCACTTCATTTTCTCATATTTCTGGCTCAGCAGTTCAAAATGAAGCTGAGCTGATGTTGTAGGGATTGTTCAAGGTTTTCTCTATAAATTTCTTCTGCTTATACTCTGCAGGCTTCATATTTATAAGCATCAATGGTTATTTTTCTCCCAGCCTTTTTGAAGGCATAGTATTTATACACATGATTTTGATTTTGAGGCTTCAAGGCAAGCATACTAAAATGACTGCTGCACAGTAAGCATAACACCAGTTTTTCATTGGATTTGCAGATGCTTACAATTTAAACTATCAGGAAGGTCCCTCTCAGAAAGCTGACAATTCTAGATTGTATTTCAGTTTTCTACTGTTCCCTTTCAATAAGTCATTTTTCAATATCATATCAAAGTCCCAAATGCCATTTTTTTATTTACCATATCAAGAACATATGTAGATATCTCAGTCATTCCTCCTACCTTAAGGAGTGCCCTGCAGATCTAAATCAAATGGAAAAACTATGATCTACTTCTGAGAAATATCTGTCTGGTCTAGCTATAGAAATGAAACATAGTATATTTAATTAGGGTGCTATAATGATTAAAACTATTACTAGGTTTTGTTGTCTTGTCATATGTTATTACAGATTAAGTAATTATTGTATGTTCCAACAGAATGAGCTATCCAAAACGAAACACTGATGTGACAGATCTCCCAGTGAGAAGTAAACATGATATTCAGAAAAGATACATTTTATTCTGTCACTCTGCAAGTTATCTCCAGTTAAAAAATTGTAAAATCCTAGTCATATTTCACACTAAATCTTTTAGTTCTGTTCACAGAAGTTAATGTACATTTAGCTTGTGTCATTTAGAAAGAAACTAAGATTAACTTATACAGATGCATCTATGCAGACTGCTGATATTCAGGTGACAAACAGCAGAGATATGTGATAAATTCCATCTGCCTTAGAGTTTGTGTATTGATTTTTTTATAGCACCCACCATGCTAAGTGTGAATTATATATGCAGCTTTGAACACTCCACCTGCACTCTGCCCACTACTCCATTTCTTGTAAGATGACTTGTAACATGTCACACCTCTACACAGTGTGAAATGGTTGCCATTTTTATTTCTAAAACCTATCTATCTGCCAAGGATGTGTTTCTTTCTTCACTGAAAAATTACATTCATTTAAGAGACAGCACAGGCTACACTGAAAATGAGAGCAGGGAGGAGTTTTAGCTTTGACACCTTGTGACACTAAATACAGAAAGAAGCCACACACATTCTTGTAAGGGAAGCAGCCTTGCTTTCAGTGGACAACCATCATCTCAGTTTGAGGGGTCTAAGTTTTTTTTTTCTTGCTGCCTCCACAGTGACATTTGAATTACTCAATAGACGTTAGGCACTCCTCAGCATGTGGGGAACAATAATTCCTAGCAAATAACATGCTGGTTTAAAGCACTTCCATGGAAACTGTACCTACATTATAACTTTCCAAATGTTATCATTCTCATTACTCTTATCCATGCAAAATAAGTTATTACTAATATAAAAACAGTATTAAGTTTTTTAAGTACAGTGAGCTGAAGAACTCATGCCCTGCTTTACCTTCTCTATGTTGAATGAGCTCTGAGCCATTGAGATAAAATCTCTTTGTATATTCCTTATACTGACACCTGCAGAGCTCTGTTTTACCATCTGCCTGGTGTGCCAAGTATTACTGTTACATACACATTGCATGCCCAAGTTTATCACTAAGAAAGAACAGCTTTCATTTACCAGGTCTCTACTGCAATGTTTTAAAAACCAGATCATTTCAGTGCATTTATCCCCACTAAATATTAGGATATAACCTGTTATTATTATCTGATTTACTTAGGCACAGGAAAGCTTAAACATCTTACCCAAAATTTGATGGAATTTCTGAAGTCAGCATGAAACTAAAATGCATTGCTTAACTTTCAGGACCAGAGATTGAACCACGCTGTCCTCCTAGCTTTGGAAAATAAATTATGTTCCCTACAAATTCAACATCTTACTTCTGAGTATGATACTTTAACTTACATCATTCCTATGCACCATACATAGAAGTTTATCTGTAAAGTGTGAATTCATTTCAGGACTCATTTAATTCCACTTATTTTGTTTAGTAATAAACTCGGTTTTAATACTAATTAAGGTCATTCCTATACAGAGATGAGAACTTGAGTGTTGTTCTCACAGGGACACAGACTAGACTATCCAGTACAGTCTAAATGTCTCCATTCCAGAGAATGGCATTTGGCAGTTAGTCCTTAATGCATATGTGGTGCTACTGGGAAAGAATTGATGCTATAAGTATGCAGGGGATCATTGCATCTACCTCCTGTCAACTTCTCTCCCAAATGGCAAGGACACTTTGCTTTTATAGCTCCTGGCTGCAAGGATGAAGCACTTGGCAGAAATGCAACCATTATAAAAAGGAAGTAGTTCAGACAGGGCAGGGAAGCATAAAAGAAGATGCTGTCTACAGCTTTTACTGGGAACAGATTTAATTCCCCATTAATACCCTAGCTATTTGCAATGACAATTTGGGATCTCACAGTGGCATCTGTGGCCAAATGTCAGTGCTTAAACCATGTGTACTCTGAAGTTCTTCTAACAGTTTACCTTTAAATATAGTCTGACACAAGTTAAGTTGTGCCAAGATGACACAAAGGCTGTGTTACTGCAAAGGCTTCTACCTTAAAAAAGCTTTGCACAGCATTTTGGTGACAGAATATCCAATATTGCTTTCAGCTTTCAACTCCCAGAGAGTGAAAACAAACCCCCTCCATCCATACGGCATACACTATAAGACACAGACCAGTTTTCAATGCTTTGTAGAACACATGCAGGCACGTATGCAATGAGTCTTCACTGGTGCATTTTTCCAGCTTCAGCAGTTAGCAGCTGATCTGCTCTCATGCACCATCCTCTGACATGCTGCTGTGAAACTCAGAAACTCTAGAGGACTGTACAGCATACATACACTCCAGGTCGGGCAATGGTTCTCCCATGGGGTGGGAACAACAAGAAAGCTGTCAGTGATTTGACAGTATGCCATCCTTTTTATTCCCTAATTCACTGCACTGGATCTTCTTCTCATTTAGGCACTAAATCTCTCCTCCTCTTCCCATCCTTTTCCTATGTAAATGCAGTCCAGTACCAGAATATGAAGAGAGAGTACCAATAAATTTGCTAGGATTTGCTTTTCTCCATTTTAGGGATTTATGGCTTAAAACATGAGTTTATAAAAATCCCCCGAACACCTTAAGATTACATGTCTCTAAAAGCTAGTTTGAGGGAAGAAGGAAGTCCATCTTTATGGGTAAGTTTTAAAGAGATTTCATCTAAAAAAACACTAGTAATTTAGTATCATCTGCTTTACTTGACTTTAGTCTTATGTCTGATTCTACTTTACCCTTTCATTTCCCATATTAAAAGTACACTATACATCTAAAATGACATAATGCAAATATGTAAATTTATTTCACATGGATAATTATGCTGCATTTAACATGACATGAAACAGCTGAAAGAACTTTCAAGATATTTTCAGCAGTAAAATAGTACTAGCAGAAATTCTGCAACAGGAAAGAGCTACCTGGTCAATTTTGACAGCCAAGTAATTGCTCTGGAAAATCATATCTAGCCTTTAACTGAGAAAAAAAAGATACCTGTTAATTATAACTTTTTTTTTTTTTTTTCTTTCATCAGAACAATCACAGACAAAAATACAGCAAGTATTTGTTTCTGAAAATAAATGAGACAATAAAGGCTGGCAACAAAAAGAAATCCGTTTTCTATTTAGACTACTTCCTAAACTGTCTATCTGTAGCCTATTTTAATTTACAAATAAGCACAATTAGGTTTATATTCACACAAAATATTTAAAGTTAAAAATAATTTGGTAGAGTCATCTATTTTGATAAAGGCATAATTTACACAATAAATTCTTTATTTGATATTTTGAGACTTTGGTGTCTGTGGCTATGACATATTTTAAAAGTGGTAAATGAATAAAGAAGAAAGCATTCATTTTGCCTCCTAGAGATATGTAATTATGCCTGGAGGCAAATCATCATAAAATTTGGTGAAGCTCAAACATTGATTTTAATGGAAAAAGTGTTTGTTTCTTTGTTCTGCTATGGCACGTTACCATTATTTAATAAGCACAGCGTCACCTCTGCATCAACTTCTACTGCCCAAATTCAACAATTCATGTAGAAAGTTTATTTTTTTGGGGGGGAGGGGAGGTAAAAAAAAAAAAAAATTAATTTACAGTGTTTTGTCTGACTTCCTCCCTCTTTCTCCAAGGAGTAGTCTGAGCAAAAAGAATAAGCCACATTTGGATAGGCTTGTTTGAATATTATCTGAAATCTGATACATTTTTTAAAATTGGTTCACTTAGTTAGCTAACCCATGCATACAGTGTTGTTCAAATTAACCCTGCAAAACAATGCTTTTTCATTATAACATGCATGCTAGAAATCACATTAAGGTTGTTTCATAATCATGGTTTTAAAGATACCATAATCTCTATATGCACTGATTAAATTACTGTATGCTTTTTTCTGTGAAGAATATTCCTTTTTCTTTGGCCTGTTACAAATTATAAAAACAAAACAAAACAAAACAAACAAACAAAAAAAACAGTCTAATTCATATTACTGTGGCGCCTGGGCTGGCAATTGGGGATAGCAGGAATCTATCAGTAAAGTTGAGATACAAAGAAGTTAGAATTCAGATCTAAAGAGATGGAAAATACTGTTTTGTTAGGAAGGAGTGTATAAAAAGCTACAAAGAAATATATTACCACTTGTTAGGTTATAGTATGCATTTGTTTATTTGAGAAATAGAATTTGTATATAACGAGCATCACTTCTACAAGAAAGATCAATACAATGAAATTAATAGAATTAGCTTTTCTGTAAGGAAAATGGAGGAGAAATATATTGCTGTCTATCTATTCTTCCAAATGATATTAATTGAGTAATACTGAAGCCTGGAAGAGTTTTTTTTTGTCCATCTGAAGCAGCTCAAGCAAACAATGCCGGACACACACATACTTTTACTTCCAGCTTGTATCCTAGGTTTGAATAAAATATATATATACCTATTGTACATGTTTGAATAAAATATATATATACCTATTGTACATGTATAGTTTATTTTTGAAGCATAGACTGTTGTCTAGGAAACCTAAATAACATTCATTTTTCCTTTCACCACACTAGAAATTAGTCAGAGCCAGTGTGTTTGACATGCTGAAAGATCACAGATAGGCCCCTTGTGACTCCTCTAGGGAAGATACAATATAAATGTGTTTTGTTGTTACTGTACTGAAGAGACTGTTTAAATTCTCCATTGCTCATAGGTCAAAACCAGCATTCTTTGAGACACAGATCTTATATCTCAAGTGAATGAGTAAAATATTGATTCGGCAATATATAAATTTCCCCAAATACTGTGCTACTTTACATTTATGTGCTTTGAGGGAGATTATTCTCCTCTCATTCCACCAGTTTACAAAACAATAAATTCTGGTATATAATATTTTATTCTTACCAAAATATGTGGTTACATTTCCCATTCTGCATCTATTTTTACCTCTCTTAATGAACAAGTTTGTATTTCTGATGATCCATAAGTGTATTTACAGGGTTTGAAAGAGGTGATTCTGGTGTAATAGAAATGGATTATTAGGGAGAACTGCATCTGGAAATGAATACTGTTTTTAAACCCCAAGAAGAAATTACAACTTCTTAATGTTTCCTTTAAGAACATAAAGCCCCACAAACACAAACACAAACACAAACACAAACACAAACACAAACACAAACACTTCAGTGCATTTCTGTTTACAAGTAAATAAAACAATATATAAATATATGTATATATATAATTTACATTCAAAACATAGTCTGAGATGCCCATAGCAGGTTTTACTGTTTCTCCATACCATGCTATCACATATACACAGATATCTTTAATACAAAATTCCTCAGTAAGCAAAATACTTCAGTAAGCAAGTTCTCTATAACATGAAGTCGCTTCATGTCTTTTTTTTTTTTTTTCCAGAGGATAGTAATGATAATATTCTAAGTAATATAATTGTAATTTTTCTTGTCTACATCTAGCATCAGGCACTCAGGAATAGGAGTGAAATATATTATAGAAATATAATATATTATAGAATTAGAAATATATTATAGGCCTGCCCAGAAGTTTACTGTATTTTTACTTCAGAAATAGAGCTGTTTTCACATTTCATGTTTTCATCTAGAAAGCTTTTGAAACACATAAATTACATATATAAAAGGAACAATACCTAGATTTACTCACTTTCCCACATTTTCCATCACACTTGTATAGTGACAGATGTGTCACACCAGACAGATGTGTGCTAGAGGTTTTTTACTTGCCTGTTAATATTTTGCATTTGTCAGTACTGGGTAACAGAGATTGCTGAAAACAAAACAAAACAAAACAAAAAACACACACACACAACAACAACAACAACAAAAATGAAACAACCAACAGTTTTCACTGTAGTAGATAGTCAGTGAAAGTTAAATGCAGATGTTAAGGGAGATGTCCTTAGCATTTAAAATATTATAAAAAAAAAAAAAAAAAAAGAAAAAAAAAAAAGAAAAAGGAAAAATAATGAATGAAGTTTGCATCTTTTTTCAGAAATATGGTGAGTGATGGAAAGACTAACTTGCAAAATTTGAGATACTGTTAGCTTGTATTATTCTTTCTAACCATACACAGACTTGCCAATATAGCATTCAATAACACTCATCAACATAATCTTATTCATGAATTTAGGTATTATAAATCATTTTTTTCCTATTTATACACATCTAGTGCTGCAGACTTTAAGATATCTTCCACCTCTCTTGCTAACTGAATTGCCTAGAATGCCCAACTTTAGGGAAAATGAAGTGTGTGATAGATGCTGATGAAAATTTACTTTTTATTATGAATGAGATTCTCACCCTGTTTAGTATTGAACTTGGAAATGATGAGAGGAAAATCACTGTTAGAGATGGAAGGATTGAAATGATTGTCCATGCTGTCTGTCCTGGTATTCTGCTAAACACAGACTGAGAAGGCCAATTAAGCCTAACTGTGACAAATTATGTTCTCTTTATTAAAGATAATGGGAGACTACCACCTAACAGGTAATAACCCTAACACACTCTCCTAATTGTGGTTAAAACCTCAGGTTAGATTTAAATGAGCGTAGATGTGACATGCCACTGCTACATCTACTATACCATTGTTACAGTATTCACATTTCCATACACAATTAATTCTATGACCATATGAAATGTTATTTGCATAAGTATGGCTAACAAGTTTTTCTACTGCATTGTTGGTTTTCATCAGGTTGCTACTTTTTTGAACCTAAATTAAGACAAAGAGACAGGGAATGCTTCTGTGTTTTTGTAATGTTGTCCCTTTCTAGCTTTCAAACAGTCCCTGTAGCAGACAACACACTGAAATATCAAAGAATTTTCAAATCATCCAAATATAAAGTGCACAGTCATAATGTTGATATTATTTGCATACTTCTATCCATATGAGGGAAAAATCGAGCCAAGAGAGCAGGTTCACTGCTATTGGACTGATGGAAACCCCAGAAATGGTAAAAAATCCCCCAAACTGTTTTAATTGGAAAAGTAATTTCCATTAGTCTGACATATTCTGCAAATATATCCATAAGTATATTTTTTGAAATCTCCTCAAATTTTCAACCAAAAGTGTATTTCTAAGAATCATATTTCAAGTCCTTCACTGGGAAGACAAAACACTTCTCTGAATTTTAGTAAACAAATTATTTCTGTCAAAATTTTCCATTGAGATAAAAATAATAACATAGCAACCAACTGCACTAAAGGCATGTCACCAGCACTGGAATATGTAGGTAGCAAACTTCAGAGACCTTTTCTTCAAAATTTTCATCCAAAGTATTAAATGACTTTTCCAAAATCAAGCATCAGCAATGTGGTAAAAAGAAGAGAGAGGGTTTGCTTGTTTGTTTGTTTGTTTTCCATCATCCATCATCCATTTCCATCATCCTTTTTTTCCCATCATTAATGCATACTGCATATGCATTAATACAAATGATATTTCAGCACAAAGGAAGACATGGATCATGATATGTGGAAAACTCTAAACATAAGAGTTCTACTTTTATATATCACTGGATCTCATTGCAATGAATTTACATATGTAAGGAGAACTTGTAAATCCCAATAAAACTACTAGACTGAGAAGTTGAAGTCACATGGAGGAATGTAATAATTGTAACTGGCTTTTCCATTTCCATTTTTTCTTACACATGTTTTAGCTGTTGCCTGTTTTGCTTCACATTTGGGCTACATCTACTTATTGCGCATTACTATGAACTATGCATCACATTGTTAACAGCAAATTTCCAATTCTTAAACAATCTGAAACACATGCATCTGAGGTTCTCAAACACCATCATGTCTTTTAAGAAATACAGTGATTTTGATAAAAACAACAGAAAGATTAAATTAAAAATATATTTTTCAGTAAGTAGCTTTATATTATGCAAAAGTATGAATGAAACTTTGGGAAATAGTGAATTGCCAAATAAATAGCATAAATATTTATTTTCTGTAACACTCTCTCTTATCAAAATAACGTTAAACTTCTTTGAACAATTATATTTTCATCCCATTATGTTTTCCCCATCCTCCTATTTTTTTTTTTCAGTTAATGAAAAAAAATATTTTCTCCAAAACACTGTACCACAAAATAGTAAACACATTCTATCAGTAATAATCTCTCTCTGTTGACTTCACCGTGAAAATTGAAAATTTCTGGTATTTTATCCTAAATATACAACAAAATATTCAGCACTTGCACTATTAGACTCAATAATATGAAAGAAATTGATATACCTATGCAGCTTTTGGAATTGATATTACTTTGATATTTGTGTGTAAGACCTAGACATCTATGTGTGCACTGAGAACAGAATACAAGAAACATTGAGTGATGAGTTTATCAAAGATTCACATACTTGTGCTGACAGTTGTTTTTTGGTTCACTCTAAATTTAAAAAACAAACAAAAAACACAAACAAACAAACAAACAAAAAAACATTTTCAGTCAACTAAAATTCAGCTTCAGGTTTCGGCTTTTAAAGGTCTGCAACACTACATAATAAGATTCTGTCTTTATTTTTCTGTTATGGATAACATCATTAAATGATTCAGATTCTTTTTGTTGTGACCTAATTTTAAGAGAAATTCCACTCAAGCTCAGGGCATGTTTTTGAGTTTGCAGTTTGAAACTGAAATTAAAGAACAGGAAATTACTACAGATGGTTTAGAATGAGTCCAGTACAAGTAGATAGTATAACAGTTTCTTTAAACCTGCTTTCTGTTAATGTTTATCATTTCAGAGTTACAGAGCAATGATACACTGAGAATATTTATACCTTACTCAAGTTTCAGATAAAAGGATTCTTGCATTACCTTTTTTCAGTCCCTCTTTTTTCAAGAGTTTTGACTATATTACAAGACTGGTACTTCTTAACTACGCATGGTGCATTAGCCTTTTCCTAAAGTCTGTTTCACAGCTAAGCTTAGGCATTTGTGGAGGCCCATCTTTTCCACAGCAGTCCTGAGAAACAGTAGGGAAAGTAGCAACTCCTTAACAAATGTGCAAGTAAAATGGAGATAGGGTAAGATAACCAAGGATCCAGTGTGATGGGAATGGAAGAGATGTAGCAATCAACAGAGCAAAACTGAAATCCATTTCAGTGCTGGCATGTAAAAATGGAAGTGACTGCAGAACAAACAAGAAAGAACTGGTTGCTAATGCAAAAGTCAGGGGCAGGCTTGGCTACAGTGACCATGAGATGATGGAGTTCAGGTTCCTAAGAGAAGGGAACAGGGCAGAAAGCAACACCACGGTCCTGGGTTTAAGGAAAGGAGACTTAAAGATCCTGAGGGATCTGCCGGAAAGAATCCCATGAGGTAAAGCTGTGTAGAGAGAGCAGGTTGATATTTCAGGATGACCTACTTCAGATTCAGCAAATATCCATCTCGGCAAGCAGAAAATTAAGTGATGGTGGCAAGAGGCTTGCATGGATCAAGACAGTGTTTTTGACTTAATTCATACATAAAAAGGAAGTGTACAAGAGGTGGAAATATGGACAGGTGACTCAGGAAGAGTGCAAAGTTGCTATATCCAATATTGCTGGGATAGGATTTGAGAAGCCAAGACTGACTTGGAGTTCAATGTAGCAAAAGACATAAAAGGCAACAAGAAAGAATTCTACCAGTACATAAACAGCAAATACCATAAATAGGGAAAAAGTGAACCTGTTGCTGAGTGGGACAAGGCAACATATAATAACTGTCATGGAAAAGACTGAGGTACTGAGGGCCTTTTTTAGCTTAGCCTTTACCAATAAAACCATCTTTCAAGAATCTCAGGCCCCTGAGATCAGAGGGAAAGTCTGGAGCCCATTTTACACAACTTTTAAAATAGCCTGAGAGTATTGGGATGAAAATTCTTATCATTTCATTCAACAAGCTGTTACGTGAGTTGGTTTACAAAATACATGTAAGTTAAGAATAGTATGCTGAACAACTAGGCCACCCACTTTGATAACTGAAATCACACTAAAATGAAAAACCTCAAACCCTCAAGTTTTTACATAGTCCAATAACAGAAAATATGACATTACACGGAAAATGTAATTTATTTTTGTTTCCCCCACTGTCATTGTAATCAGAAAATAAAATTCCAAATATTAGAAGCCTGGCATATTAAACAAGCACAGTTTATCTTTCCAAAAATCACAGCACTAATTGCCCTGTCAAGTGTTAGTAGTCAAGTTGTATCGTTTAATGAGGAATGTGTAATGAATTAGGAAAAGTCTAGACTAATAATCATAAAGTTAAAAAAAAAAAAAGAATAAATGATTTATAGGAAGAGATATATACAATTTTTAAAATGTCTGATAATATTGGATAGAAAAACAAAGCTAAAGAAGCAGAAAGCAGTAAAGCCAATAAAGCACAGTAAAGATAGTAAAAAAATGCTAATGGAAATACAAAATACATATAATAGAGAAACTATTTATTTTTTTTATAAAGACCCTAACCATCAACAAAGACAGATGGAAAATATCAATAGAAAATGCATAGGATTCACTTTGTAAATGAGAGTGTTAAACTCCCATCTTCTTTCTTCAAAGTGTAGGATAATGAAGTCTAAACAGAAAATGAAGGGATGTCAAAAGCTCAGAGTAAGATGGAGGAATTTCACAAAAGGTTATAACACTACCAGAAATACACAAAGGTGATTCAATACATACCAACATTTTTGAAATAGTTTCTGTTGAGAAATGTTCATTTAGTGTACATACTATGTATACTATGTAGACTATATGTAGTATGTATACATAATACATACTATGTATAGCAGACTTGCTAAGAAGGAATAGACAAATTCTAAAGATCGCATGACTCTGTTAAGAAATATTAAACTTATGTTAAATACTTAAGAGCTATGCACAAGAACAGTCATGACTGTTTTAGGTGAGAATTTCAATAAACTTGATAGTATGTATTAATATGGTCCAGTATGTACAGTACAAGAGATACAGAGGTACTATACTGCTATAGAAATAAATTTTGTATAAAACAGACTAAAATTGATTCTCAAAAGAAGAGGTTGAAAAATTGTTTCTAGATGCAAGTGGGAAGAAAATAAGTCATGTTTATTTTTCCAACAAGTAAAAAGAAGGGTTGACTTTCTGGATACCTTCTATCTCTATTTCTATATTTTAAACAACAAAAAAAAAAAGAAATAATGGAATTTGCAGTGCATTGAAGTGCAGTGCTTCTGCAAATATCTGTATGTTTAGGCAAGTGAAGAATAGTCATGTTAGCAGTTTTTCCAGCTTGTCGGAACTGGATTTTTGCATATTCTATGTGACAATCAAATCATTAGTCCTTGTTGCCAATACAACTGACAGATTTCCATTTACAAAATAAATTTGACATGAATTTGGGCTCTTGTCAGATTTTTTTCCATCTCACATAGGAGGAAACTTACCAGAGGAAATGCTTGCCACTGACAAGGTTTGAAGAAATCAAGATAGGAATTTGCCGATTTCCACTGACACTTTTGAAAATAAGGAAGAAAAAATTCCCCAGATCCCCTTAACTTCTGGTGGGTGTCTGAGACTCTCAGTCCCCATGTTCTGAATTACAGGGCCATACCTCCATGCTCTCAGGTCCAGATAACCTTGAATTCTTGTGTACAGAGCGTTTGTGCCTGAAGGATCAAGAGTATCACAGTCTCTAAAGAGCATAGCACTGCTAGATTTCTTTCTAGTATGGCAAGAGGTTTAGGGTTGACTTTCTCAAGATGGAAAACAAACTTGAAGTCTCCCCCATGGTGGGTGATTGTTCCAACCCCAGTACTACTGTGCAAAATAATGATGAAGCAACCTCATGCCCACTGTAGGTCTGTTGTTATTTAGCTGAACCATCAAATAGGTGTATCTTTTATTTGTTATGAAATTTCCATTATGATTTTACTTCAAGACATGGATAAGTTGTTGTGTTACAACTTAACTTGTTACAGAGAAACAGCCTGCTATTACTGGAAAATGAAGAGTAAAATACAAGAATCTTTGTGGGGAGGGGAATGGAGAGAATTTAAATAGTGGAAAGTAAATTGTTTGATTCCTGAGCAAGATATATATACATGTACTTTCTCATCCTGTAAAAAAAAATAAAAGTAAAAATAGCATTCATTTTAACCTCTGTGAGAAAAGTAGAGTGATACAATTTGTTGAATAAGCAGATCTCTGATCACTACCTATACAACTGCATAGTTTGAAAATGGCACATCTGTATACTCACAAGCCCAGTTTTACAGGAGAATTGATGTAATTCATCTATGAATTACTATGACAACAATTAATACCTTCTAGTAAGCTCTTATCTCCATCCCTACATCCCCCAACCACCCCACACCCCGAACTGCCTGTTTTTAACTAGCTTTTATATTTTTGAAAATAAAATGGGGATAATGTCATATAATAATGCACATATCCACTGGCAAAACTGCAACTGAAGGATTCACAAGACACTTTCTTCTTAATTAATATAATTTTAATGTGCAATATTTACACAGACAGACTGATGCATGTGCAGAAAATTGGGTGTTGTGGCACTGACTCCAAACCCTTTGGTTCACCACAGACTTTGTCTAACACCCTACATATTTGGTTGTTTTGTCCTTCGGAGAGCCAAATCAGAGGAAGAGAACATGATTCTCACAGAACAGGATGTTCACAGAAAAATAAGAACCAGTGCCAGAAATTGTGGGAAGGCAGAAAGGCAGGCAGTGTGGAAACTGTCCACGTGATGCTCTTCAGATATACATTCATGATGTATCTTGCATTCCATTTGTTTGTTTGTTTGAAACCAGAGCCCAGACACAATACAGTTCATTTAGGTAACGTACCAAATTCAAGATACCTGGTGTCACATGAGATCTTTTTGAAGAATTTTGTACAAGTATCTCTAACTTGTGATCTAATAGTCTGTTATAGTTAGGCAAAATGTGAGGGGAAAGTGTGAGAAAAATACTTTGCTTGCATTCTCAGCTGAGGTGAGCACCTATTTAGGGAAGTGTAAACAGGATAATATTAGACAAGTTCTTTATTCAAATGAGAAATTTAAGCCATGTCAAATTCTGACATGAATGATTTCTATTTTCCCTTCCCCTTTCTTATTCTTTTATTCTCTTTTTCCCTCTTTCTTTTTCTATTTTCCCCTTCTTTCCCTATTCCACTCTCCATTGCCTTTCCTTGCCTTTCTGCTGTACTATTCACTCACAGAGATACAGGATGCTGTGGCTTGTAAAAAAACATGTGACATCCTGAAAAAATGTAGCTCTTCTTGTTCATACTCAATGTGTTAGTCACTGCAAAGAGAGGTAACTGTAGCAGTGATGAGAATCAAGAAGCCCTGGTATCCTGCTTTGTCACCCATTTTTACGGTCAGCTATGTGAATATAAAGAAGACAAAAACTGAAATTATGCAGGCATTTCTATACATTACTGCTCCCTAAATAGAGAATTTTAAGGCTCTGCCATAACATCACAATCTCCTTCATTTAGCTAAATCAAGAAAAAAGGAGTGGGAAAACACATGGCAATAGATATGTTAAGATTTCTCAGACTAGATTAGTGTGCATTTTTGCTAGGTACTTTGAGAGCTTAACAAGACAGATGACAAATAGGACAACATGACGGCTATGACTACAGTCATCCTGCACTTTTTTTTTATTTATTCTGTCTATACATGGATACAGTCTGATCCATTTGTGACACATTTTTGGTTTGTATCAGTCTGCATCTCTAGCTCCAGGAGCCAGAAAAAGGAATCAAAATATTTCTTTGTATTCATTATTCCTAGATGAAGAATGGTCCATGAAATGAAAAACCCATTAATCTGATCTTTGAAATTCTTTTCTTTTTTTCCTAATTTGGAAAGTGTATTTACTGAGATTCTCAAAGCTTAAGAGAAAAAGATTAAAGATAGAGCTGCTACACAGCTTTCAATTATTAAAGCAAATGAAAGAAGAACAGTAGTTGAAAACAGAAATGGTACCTATTAGATGATGGGGAAAGGTAAAACCATATGGGAAAATAAATACTTTTAATATACTTGGTTTCCAGGCAAACAAACAAGCCAAAACCAGCATTCATTTAAAATGTCTTGTAAGAAAACGTCATTTAAAAAATATTAACAACATCTGTTAACAATACAGATGTTAGCTGTAATCTTTCTTAATTCTGGAAAGGCTTAAGGTTATTCTAAATTTTCCTTGCAAGATAAAAGTATCCATTTCCAATCAAAACTGACACCTCTACCACTTTTGGCACATGGTTAGTCATAGCTGCAATGCCTGGATATCTTTGCCATATCCTTCTCAAATTCTAAAATTAAAATAATAAATTAAGTTTCCTTGGGCTCAAAACAGAATCACAAATGAACATGGTCCATGGTTGTTTTGGGGACATAATGTTTTTATTTATATATTTGTTACCTAGGAATAGATCTGCAGATCTGGGAAGAGTGATACAAAGACTAGAATAGGTAAGATTCTCTTGAATAGATGGCCAAGAAGCTATATAAATGCTATTTAATTTTGTAGATTTATTTATTTATTTATTTATTTTTACTGGAAGCCATATTTGACAGTACTTTTTTTCTTTTTTTTTAATGAACACTTGAACTCATTATTTTTTTCTAAGCCTGTGGGTGACAGAAGAATTTTCTCCAATAGAACAGATAAATAAAAATTATTTTTTTAAGCTGCAGAACCATGCAATGGGTTGGAGAGTATCTTTTTTCTACATTTAATTATGAGATAGGTCTGATGACTGATTAAGGGATAATGGTGTTCAACTCATAAGTTAAACAGACTTGCACATCAAATTAGGTATATCAGTGTGAGTCGGAACATCACAGTCTTGTTCTAACTGTCATATTAAATCCTTCTTGGGAAGTACATATTGGTCTTAAAAAGCAAACAGACAGTAACACCTGCAGGTGTTACTCCCACCCTTGTAGCACCACAATCCAGCCTAAGGGAATGTTTAATGTTAACACCTAGGGACCAAATCCATTACTGATCATTACGATTAAACAACAAAAACAACAAAATAAAGCTAAATGTTTTAGTGTCTGAATATTAGCAAGGCAAATCTGGATTTCAGCTAAGAAAGCCTGCTGTGCAAACATCCTCATAAAATAAATAAATAAATAAATAAAAATGCGGGTTGTATACATAGTAGCTCTTTGAAGAGACAACAGCAATTGCCAGGACAGTTTTGCGCAACAGAAAGATGGGATAATACAGAAATCAGTTATACTGAGCTATTTTAACAAGAATATATACATTGTAAATTCTTCAGCTTTGACCTGAATCTTCTTGCCTGGAAGTGGGACATACATATTTCTAACAATCTGTAATTGTGACAGATCAAAGGCCTGTTTCCTCTGGGCATGCACAGGTGGCTCTAAGGCTGTGTTCATATTGCTATTTTGTGAGATAGATAGTGACAAATGTATTGTATATGAAATCCCAGCAGATTGAGAATTCTTTTATTTCATTCTGCGAGGGCAATAAATAAGCCATGTGGCACAAAACAGAATGCTGAATGAAAGAAATGCACACACACAAAATAAATCAGAGAAACCTTAGCAGTTTACAAATGGACATTTTCAAAGGGCTCCAAACAGAGACAGAGAGCTTTTTTTTTGTTTTGTTTTGTTTTGTTTTTTCTTTTTTCTTTCTTCTTTTTTTCTTTCTTTTTTGAGTAAATGAAAGCTTTATGGTTTTCCACAGATATTTCTGGGAAAAAGCTTCTATCAAATATTCATGGTAGCATCTTGTCTACACAAGTCTGGTTGATGGAGTAATAGTGCCGACTCACCTGGCACCAAAACTCAGCCATTTTCCCTTACCCCATCCAGTAAATCTGTGGCTGTCAGTGATAGGAGCTGATGGGAAATGATAGCCTTATTGAGCTGCCTCATGAACTGTAACTCATTTGTTCTGAAGACCCAGACTGACAGCCTCTGCATTTCTCCCTTCCAGCAAAATTGAGTGTAAGTCACTTTATCATTTTTCCCCATGACAGTTTATCAGAATTCTGGAATTTTATATGAAGTCACAGAGGCTGTTGGTAGAAATAAGACTCACAGTTAATCTTATTGTTGGAGAGCATCTTGTAAGTTTTAACATTCCCATAAAAAATTGCAATCTGACTCACACTAACCAGACACATGCATACATGTATGCACACACACACTTGACATAGTGATGGAGAGGGAACACTGATCAACGTCACTTCTACTGGGCTTAGGTGCAAATAATCTAAGGTTATGACTCTTGTGATCTTGCAAATATTTACTTTCAGCTCATGATAAATTCATTTCTCATTTTGACTTCTAAGTCTCCTAATATATTCCATGATCAAAAAATAAAAGCAAAAATACTTCACTATATAATACTGCTTCAGTGGAGAGGAACCCTTCTGCTCTCATTTATTTCCGTTCTTAATAAACTGCAAAATGGAAAAACAGGGTAGGTACACCAAAAGCATATATGTAGATTGCTGCTCTAATCTTGAATCTGTTTTGTGACTTTGTTTAATATATGAAATTGGAAAACTATCACCAATAAGTAGAATTATATGAGGTTGAGGGTATTTAGCTAGTGCAGGACAGCCAGTTAAGCTAATGCTTCATCTTCTTTCAAAGTTGTCTATGAGTTCATATGCACTTTGTAAATATTATTCATTAATCCCAGCAATGAAGAACTTTGTGCCCTTAAACAAATATCCATCTCTATTAAAAATGTAAAAATATCAAACTAGGCCCACAAAGTCTCCATATGAAGCAACAAAGAAAAGTCTTACAAACTTAGAAACATAATGCAAACATTTAAAAGAAAATGACTTGCACTTCTGTCTAGGGATGTGAGTCACAATTAGAAGTCTTTTGTTGTTGTTGTTGTTGTTTGTTTTTGTTTTGTTTGTTTTTGTTTGATTATATGGAACTGAAACACTTCTCCCTGGGCTCCAGGAATTGGAGCAAAAATTACCTAAGTTTTATGGTTGGATTTTTTTTTTTTATTTATTTTTTTGTGCTCCATGATGGATTAATTTCTCCAATTGATTACTTTTTGAGATTATTACATAAAATTTTATTTTATTGATCCTCATGGGTAGGTAGTCAAGCTTGCAAACCCTTCTAGATGGGTGACAGAACAAGACGTAATGATTTTTGTTGATGGATGACATTACATAGCAGTGTGATCCAACATGTTCCGTATTCACTGCATTTCTCTGGGCAAGATGCAGTTCCCTTCTTACTGTCTGCAATGACTACATCAAAATTCACAGCAGAAAACACGCTATTATAAATAATGAAACAGAGTCACCACTGAAGATAACAAGCTTCAAAACTAAAACCATTTAGTTGTTTAGACTGATGGCCATTAGGTCGCAATATAATGCATGTCTAAGTCTAGATTAACACCGGTTCTCCAGGAGTAAAAATTTCATGTGACAAACTACCAACCTGTTCCCCTTAGAATGCATTTAATACCAGTAAGTTGCAAGCAAAAAACTGTTTGAAATCTGATAGTTGAGGCACAGCCAGGTAATGAGTATATGTGTTAATTATCTTAACAGGTTGAATACTGACATCAGCTGCCTGTTTTATACTTCCCTAGAACTGGCTACTGTCATTCTTAAAACTAAACTGTGCAGCACAAAAACCCTGCACCTCTCCTTATTAAACTCCATTAAATATTATTTCATCTGCTTTTGAATCAGTGTGCATGTATCATTAGACAATGGACATTTGCTTGCCCTATTAATTCTAGTAATGACATGGACCAGTAGGCCAATTTTGCACAGCTGATGCATGAAGAAATGAGAAGAATGTGTGCACAGTATGCAGAAAAAAAATCTGACAATACAAATTAAATGTAAACCAAAAATAAAATAAGAAGATATCTGTGGCATTAAAATTAAGGCCATAAAGAGAATTTTATGATGTTTTTCAAAAATTTCTTAGTAAATTTAATCCCAAATGCATTCAGAAGGGGATTTACATCCATGACATGAAACACACCACTAATTGCAGTATTTGCAGAAGAACAGCATATATAAGTGTCTAATTTTGTTGTGCTTTTTTGTCTGTTTTTTTTTTTTTTTTTTTTTTTTTTTACATTAAAAAAACAACAAACCAACCAACCAAACAAACAAATGAAAAGGAGCAGTTGTGGTCAAGTACTTTAATTTTTAGAACTTACTATTGAAACACAAATTGTAAAAATAATCCTGATGGAATTTCTCCTTAGATAACTTGATGTATGAAGCATACAGTCTTATGCAGACTTCAGAGCAGTAGAAAGAAACGGTTTCAGAAAGGCAGCTGGACAAATATTTGTAAGAAATATTACTGTGGGACAAAAAAAGGACAGACAGACTGGAATGGATTTTCTTTTGTATTCTTAACAATCCAATCTACCCACAGAAAATACTATGAATATGCAAATATTGCATACATAAATTTTAGTTATGTAATATAATTTTAAATTATATAATATAATATATAATTATATTATATTATATAATTTTAAATTATACAAATTTATACAGTTGTCTATTTTATGAAAATATTACAGGGCTCCAGGGTGGGGGTTGGGGTGGGGGTGGGGAGTTTTGAAGTCTGTTTTTGCCTTTAACTGTTTTCAAATATCTTGACATTGTGTATTACCCTTAGGTTAAGAAAACATCAAGTGATCAAATGTCCAGAAAACACATTGCCCTGCAACTGTCATAAGGTTATTGCTGTTTTCATGTGGAGAGTTTTAAGGGCTGTTGAGATGAAAAGGAATTATAGCCAAGTTGCTTAATTGACATGAATTTTCCACTGTGCTTCAGGTATGCTTTTTGGGAGATTGTGTGTGTTTTACTAATAGCTTGACCTTCATGGATTATTAAAATGGAATTTCATACAATGGAAATGATGATAAATTTCAACTAAACAGCATACTTTGAAAGGGCTATGTTTAGAGATGCTAATTGCAGCAGTTTTGTAAAGTAAAATGGTGTAATTGTGGAGTGGATTGAGATGATGTGTAACACAATGGTACACAGGCAAGTCTATATCACCATTTTATGGCAGGGTTTTCTTCCTTTGGGTAGCTGATATTCTTCAGTATTTATTTATGGACTGGAGAATATACAAGAGAAATAAAAAGTGTTTCTTCAGACAGTTGTCTGCTCCCACCCTAGAGTGAGTCAGAGGAATAACATTTCTAAGCATATTAATCAGTCTGATTTTCCTTTCATCTACATTCCAGATAGAAATATGTACACTGTAAGCACAGTTTTACTGCTGGTGAAATGATAGCCCTGAAGGACAACAAAAGTATAAAAAAAAAAAAAAAAAAAAAAAAAAGCTGATAAATGATATCAAGGCAGACTCATCTTTGTTTCTGTAGATGAATTGTAAGTGATCCAAGAGGGTCACAGGTTGTGATCAATGGAAAGTACTGCAAAATATCTCAGGCAAAGCACTACAATTCAACTATATGAGAAAGGCAGATTGATATGGAGGGTGAGAGTAATTGCAAAATGACTTCTGTGAAAGAGAAAATAAATCTTTTTTTTAAAAAAAGGAAAATCCAAAGAGATTTCAGAAGGATTAAGATGGCAAGTGGGTAAAACAGACTGGAAAGTTATAATGTCAGAAAAGATGGGATTCAAGAACATCAGCAGTTCAAAAACAGAGGAGGCAGATGGTACAACCCCTGGACTTTATGTATATATAATCTGGACAGTAACGTTTCACTTTTTACGCATTTAATTTCTTCATTCTTGTTTATTACTTTCATTCATGCATTTCATTCATGTTGCAGAATCCAGCTTTTCAGAACACCAAACCATAGAATCATAGAGTATCCCGAGTTGGAAGGGACCCATAAGGATCATCAAGTCCAACTCCTGGCACCACACAGGTCTACCCAAGATTTTAGGCCATATGACTAAGTGCATAGTCCAAACACTTCTTAAAATCCAACAGGCTTGGTGCAGTGACTACTTCCCTGGGGAGCCTGTTCCATTGTGTGACAACTCTCTCAGTGAAGAACCTCTTCCTGATGTCTAGCCTAAACCTCCCCTGCCACAGCTTGACACCATTCCTTTGGGTCCTATCACTGGTGACTAAGAAGAATAGATAGGCGCCTTCCCCTCCGCTCCTTCTCATGAGGAAGCTGTAGACCATGATGAGGTCTCCCCTCAGCCTCCTCTTTTCCAGGCTGAACAGACCTAGTGATCTCAGCTGCTCCTCATACGTTTTCCCTTCTAGTCCCTTCACCATCTTCATAGCCCTTGTCTGGACACTCTCCAACAGTTTCACATCCTTTTTGTACTGTGGTACCCAGAACTGCACACAATACTCAAGGTGAGGCCTCACCAGCACAGAGTAGAATGGGACAATCACTTCCCTCGACCGACTAGCGATGCCATGCTTGTTGGACCCCAGGATGCGGTTGGCCCTCCTGGCTGCAAGGGCACACTGCTGGCTAATAATCAGCTTGCTGTCAACCACAACCCCCAGATGCCTCTCTGCAGGGCTTCTCTCCAGCGTCTTGTCACCTAGTCTGTACATATAGCCAGGGTTGCCCTGTGCCAGGTGCAGGACCTGGCACTTGCTCTTGTTAAACTTCATGCGGTTGGTGATCTCCCAGCTCGCCAATCTGTCCAAGTCTCTCTGCAAGGCCTTTCCACCCTCATCCGAGTCCACAACTCCTCCAAGTTTGCTCAAAACACCTTCTAGTCCTACATCCAAATCATTTATAAAAACATTGAAGAGGACCGGTCCTAAAAATACAGTCATGTTTAAACAACTAATTTCCTAATAAGCATTTCCTAACAAAAAGTTCTCTCATGATAAATTACTTATAAAATTAAAATACCTTTTTTTTTTTTTTTTTTAATTATTATTTCTTTTTTCCTCTTTTTCCACAATTAATTGTAAAGCAATCAATTTAAAATGAATGTGAGGGAGTTGAATCTCCTCTTGACCTGATTTAGACTCTCCAGTCATTCAGATTGTCAACTTTTGTCAGCTATAAAGAAATACACATCTCCATCCTTTCCTGATGAAATCTGATTTCTCTGTATCTGTAGATACAGTAGTAGTACTTCCTTGTAAGTCCATACTTGGAGGCTATTCTAATATACAAAATTATAAAATATTCAGTAAGCCAGAAATGAAAGTGGAAATGGCTTCCTTGACCTTGTGAACAGGCCTCCCACATTATTAGAGAGCATTTCTATTCTCATCTCTCCTTGGCCTTCTGAGTAGTACAACTCTCATGGGCTCTACTGCTAATTCAGCCATCTCAGATGGGAAATTTGAATTAAATCTGGTGTCTTTCCTTTCCTTTCCTTTCCTTTCCTTTCCTTTCCTTTCCTTTCCTTTCCTTTCCTTTCCTTTCCTTTCCTTTCCTTTCCTTTCCTTTCCTTTCCTTTCCTTTCCTTTCCTTTCCTTTCCTTTCCTTTCCTTTCCTTTCCTTTCCTTTCCTTTCCTTTCCTTTCCTTTCCTCTCCTCTCCTTTCCTCTCCTTTCCTCTCCTTTCCTTTCCTCTCCTTTCCTTTCCTTCCCTTTCCTTCCCTTTCCTTCCCTTTCCTTCCCTTTCCTTCCCTTTCCTTCCCTTTCCTTCCCTTCCCTTCCCTTCCCTTTCCTTCCCTTCCCTTTCCTTCCCTTTCCTTCCCTTTCCCTTTCCCTTTCCCTTTCCCTTTCCCTTTCCCTTTCCCTTTCCCTTTCCCTTTCCCTTTCCCTTTCCCTTTCCCTTTCCCTTTCCCTTTCCCTTTCCCTTTCCCTTTCCCTTTCCCTTTCCCTTTCCCTTTCCCTTTCCCTTTTTCCTTTTTCCTTTTTTCTTTCTTATAATGAAAGATCTGTACCTTTCCATGACTTTTTCAGGCCTTTGAATTTATACAGATATATATATGGAGAGTATCTGAAACTTCCTGAATTACCCCTTCAAAGACAGTTGTGGGTTTTTTTGTTGTTGTTGTTGTTTGTTTGTTTGTTTGTTTTTGTTGTTTTTTTTTTTTTTTTCTTCTTCTTCTTCTTTTGGTAGGACTGTTTGCTTTTTGTTTTTGCTTTTCCTATAATTGATGGCCAAGAAAATACTGAGTTATAGAGCTCTGATACACCTTCCCCTTGGCTGTGTACACATACTTGAGATATTAGGACTATCATATACCCCTAACTGAGATATACTGTCTATATGCACTGAAAATACAGCTCCATATCCAGCCCTGGGTTCAGGCTCACTTAACATAATTATATCCATCAAATACTAAGTTTATCTGGAAGCACATTTGAACAGGAAATAGTTCATTTGCCTCTAGATGTTGGTGATGATAGGAATGCCTTGCCATCTGTATCTCTTTAGGTTGTGATCTTGTCAGATCTGATAAGCTAAGTAGAGTCTGGCCTGCATAATAATTGGTTGGGAACTTTCCAAAGAAAATCCCAGGTGCTAAAGAAAGTAGCACCAGTGATTCAGTATTTGGCAATCTTTCCTCTGCTCAGTAGCAGACCAATGTCTCAGCATAATATCGAGAAACATTCAGTAGCTCAGTGTGTCAGCTTCCAGGGGGGACGCATGATCAATGCAGACAAGACTTGTAGTTACTCAGATATCTGGGGATCTTGCAATATGAGAAGGCAAAATAGCATTTGGGGATATAACCCCCAAATTTTCCTTCTGTAGTAAACTGCTGAGCTCACTGAGAGGATTTTGTACTAAGATTATTTTAGAGTGCTGAATGAACAGAAGCACACATGCTTATGTGAAGTGTTTTGAGACAATTCTTGATGAAAACTACTTTGGACTATTGTTATTACTGTTGGCATTCTTCCTAGAAAGATAGGCCAGAGTTATTAGATACAGTGCACTTGGATTATTAGGCACCCCTCAAATATGTAGTTAGGATAAAAAGAACAGCTCCCATCAGATTAAGGAATAGCTGGGGAGTTGAAATGCCTGATTTGCCTTCCTGTCCTGTTAAAAATGTACCAGTGGCAAGCCAATTCCAATGAAAACTTGACTTGCCTTATCAGGATGCAGTTTGTGCAACTATTTCTAAGCTATTCATGTGATCGTTCAGGAAAGTACCTTAGCACACATTAGTTTCTGATATCAGTTTTAATTCATTAGTATATTGGTTGCAAATGAAAGTTCATCAGGTAAAAGGAAAGGGTCCTTAAAAAGGCTAAGCACTATACTTACTTTTTTTTTTTTTCTTTTTTTTTTTTTTTTCAAAGTAGTGACTGTTCTGAAGGACAATTGAAGTACTTACAAAGGCAGCCTTCCAGAGAGCATTGCACTTACTCTACACAAACACTGGATAATGTTTAAGAAATAAGTCAAGCCACAAACTATGCTATTGTTTTAGACCATAACCAGCACTCTGCTCTCTGAATAGGGAAGTAGGCCTGATGCAGAAATTGTGTCTGACCATAAAATCATGTTCTGTATAACACCCCCTTTACAAAAAGACAAAATAAAGCAGGATTGCTCTTTCCAAATGCCGTAATACTTGTCTTCAAAATCCAATATGCTTTTCAATGTCCTCCAGTGCCCTTCAAGCATGGCAGGATAGTCTGTTTTTATTTCCAGAGATATATATGTAAATCTATATGGAACTGAAATTTTTGAATGTAACCATTTACTATAATGTCTCCTGTATTTAACATTTAGTAGAACATTCATCTGACTGCAGCATGGTAAGCATGAATCTTAAGGGAAGACTGAAAGTGGAGGGTAGATGTGTTTTCTATGCACATAGAAGCTATCTGCATAAAAGGGTATGAATCATCATTAGCCACATTAATTCACCACTTCTCTAGATTTCATTTTCAGAAATGTAAGTTAAATTTATGTTATAGAAATACATATGTTCTTCAGAGAGTAGCAAATCAAACCTAATTTTTGCCTTTCAATACTTTTTGATTCTTATGTTGAGTATACACTGAACAATGTAAGTAACAGCTACCCCAATGTAAGTAACAGCTACCCCATGAGTAGCTACCCCTACTCACCTTGATCTGAGGAAGAAGGGAATGAGAGATGTTTACAGTGGAGTATTATGCTTTGGAAGCTTTATTGCTGATCTGTATAGAAAGAATCTAAGCCGATTTCCTCAAAATAAGTATCACTATGTATTTACTTTAAGGAAAAAAAAAAAAAAAAAGCCGAAGATATATACCATCTTTGCAAACAGAGTTGCTGAGGTTTCTGACGGTTCTTAGAAAAGTTAATTCTAATAACTTTTATTCTAATAACTTTCTTTTGCTATGATCTGTGAATAGTAGTGATATTCTCAGCCCTCTTAGAAAAAGAGACTACAGTTAAACAGGCTCATCAACTTATTAAAATCAAATAAAAATTGAAGAAAAAAATTCTCATTAAAGTTATGTATAAGTTATGGAATTTCATATTCAGGCAATTGTATCTCAAAAGTTGAAAAATATGAAGTGACCCTGTAAAACAGAGCCCTACCCTAACATGACTGTTCTTTCTCTTTGCCCTTGCTTTCCACTGAACATAGAAACTAAAATTAGATACAATTGATTAATTTCTTCAATTTTATGCAAAATTTGCATAAGAAATTGCCTTCTGCTTTGCATCAGAAATTGTCTTTTGCTCAAGATATCACTAAGGGTGCACTTTCTCTCTATGCACTTTCTCTCACTTTTACTCCCCCTCTCCCCAAGTGAAATATGTTTTACCCTGTGATAAAAAAATGTAGCAGAAGATGGTAAAACTAGTTCCAAGAGCTAGAAAATGATTACAAACAATAAAAGTGTGAAAAGGAATAAAAGTAAAGAAAAAAAAATCCTTAACTTTTTACCAGTGAAAATGTCTGTTGATATTCTGTGATTTTTTTTTTTTTTCTATTTGTCATATGTTATTTGTTTTTGTATTCTCTGTGGTTTTATTCAGTTCATCCCTCAAAACCATCTTTTTCTTATCCTTAAATATTGAGCCAAGGGAGATGGTTAGCTTTCACCTTTCCTACAAAATGACAGAGTTTCTAACTAAATCAGACTAAGAAAAAAAAATTTCTCAATTAACCAGGTTTCAGTTGTTTCACACCTGTTACATACTAATGCTGTCAATTATCTGAAATATCTTCTAATGATGAATTTCTACAGTCTGGAAAACAAGTTACAAGACTTTTTGCTTTGTAGGTTTTTACAGAACAATACAAGTCTGACTACAAAAATGACATTCATTATTTTAAAATATATCAGCACAATAGCTTACAGAAGGTGCTCCACTTACATCACTTCTTTTTAGCCCTTTGTGGACAGCTTTTCAAGTATTAAATTTGTTAATGCAGCTTTTCAGCAGTTTTTCTAAGCAACACTAATGAAGATAGTTTAGACTTAAGTAAAACCAGGCTACTTCAGAAAAGCTAGTAACACATACAATTGTAAAAGTTCAAGAATCTTCAGGCTCCTTTCTGTATGGACACACAGTACTTTATCCATGGTGAATTTTCTGTTGCTTGCATTACTTGGAAGTCCCCATTCTCATCCACTTGTTATTATAGTGACTAACCTTTAATTTAAGATCTCAATGTGCGTTGTGTATTGACATTACATTAGTAATACTTGTCTATGCTTAACTTTTAGAGAAGAAAGGGAAGATAATATTGATAAACGATGTTTTGTTTTCACCTTCATTTGAAATTCGTATGAGCATATGGCTCTTAGATACTGTTTGCAGATAAAACATTATCATCTTCATTGGTTCATGATGTAAGGCTAATACATTTATTTATATTGCTTATATAAAAAGCAGGTTAATATGGCATACAGTGATAACATTTATTCAGACAGCTTCCATGGAGAACAGAGAAGTACATTTCCAGGTGATTTAAGCTGGATCAAGTTCTATGGTGTTGCCAAAATGAGACTGTATTTGGATTTCCAAGTTAAGTAGTTTCAAAACATGAAATTGTTCATCTGAAATGCAAAGCACACTTACACAAAGACAGATATCAGATGGAGGTCTACTACTAAGGATTCACAGTGGTCTCTGACCACAAATAGGCAACTAATAAATGCTGTTGAACATTTGGAGTGTCCCAGAGACTAATTCTGGATGGAAAATAAACACAACCTATAGACAAAATAGCTAGCAAGTAGATCTCAGATAAAAGTGTAAACTAATTGTAACCTCTCAAATTGCTGATCAAGATGGTACACTTATTTTTAAAAGTTGAGATTCAAAGGTTTTTAGACCATTTATAATTTTGAGAATGAATTTCTTCACCATATATGTTATGGGATTTTGTAATTATTAGGCTAAAAAAAAATGTATCGGGTTCAAAAAGTTGAAAAGGATTCTTCAGCTGATAACTTTGAAATCCCCAAGATTGTGAAAGGGAATTATTATACTTCGAACTTTTCCAATCTCAATTCACCTTCAAGTTATTTTGACCCAGATAATACATTTCAGTTTAATGCTGTTCAGGACCAGAAGATTACTGAACATGTAGTAACAAATATTATAAATAAATATAAAAATTACTAAATTAGAATTTAATAGAATCATTTAAAGGGAAAACATCTTAAAATTATTTCAATGCATTTTTAAACAAATTATGATAACATTTGAACATTTTTCAGGATGTGGAAGCAAATACAAATATATTGTCTTCAGAATAGGTGGGATTTCTTTATAACAAGTTTTATTTTTTTCATTTTTGATTTTAGGAAACATACAGAAACATTTGATGAAAGCTACTTGTTCAATTCCTAATAGCAATTCGCATTAGAAATTTCCTAAGACAAAATCCCCTTAGGAGAATTCTAGATCAGAGAAAATTCATAATTCCTCCCAGTGCTAAACCAATTATATAAATATATGAGCTACTCCTATATTATTTCATACAATTCAAATTAAAGGTCTGAATTGGTGGTATTTTTATCAGTAAAAATAATTTGATTAATTTTTGTCTATGTATATATGCATGAACATGGGTTAACAGTTGCTCAAGGTGATATCTGCTATGAATATGCAATTGTGATGTAATATGCAAATCATATTTTACCTTCTCCAAAATTTATTTATGCCTCTTATACATTTTAATACTTTTCTTATAAATCTGGATAATCAAATAGATTTTGTTTACACTTTTTTTTTTTTTTTTTTCTGCCACACAATAACCAAGGTTGTATTTTATTTTCAGTCCCTGTACATTCAGTGTTTTACTGATTTTCAATGCATTGCACTGCAACCTCAAGACAAAAGTACTTCCAACATAGTATTTTTGCTGGCACTTTCAAGAACACTTTGTTCTCAAATTATGTTCTAAGATCAAATGGTAACAAAATGTATATCTTACTAGCTAGGAAAATAACTTTACATATCATAGCTACTCTCTATGTCAACCTCATTTATAGCTCAAGAGAAGGCTGGGTTTGTAAAGTGAAGAAGTTAAGCTTTGTTTCCTAAAAGTGCACCACTGAAGGGAAGTAGTAAGGAAGAACATATTAGAAATTCTGAATATTCTGATATTTCTGAAATGTGTTTGTTTGTTTGTTTGTTTTTTCTTTCTTTATTATGCCACTTTTCTGGTTTTGTTTTTCAGTAAGACTACACAGGGCATCTCAATGTATTCATCCAAAAAAAAAAAAAAAAAAGAAAAAAAATTGGAAACTCTTCCAAATACAGAATACATACTTAACTTTAAAGACATAGAAAAATGTTGGTAATGTCATGTAATATTTGTAGTTGTTTGCAGGAGTAATGGCAAAATAAGGCCATTTCAGAATGAAGATGACTGTTCAGCTCCTGTAAAAATCATAGTGGCATCAAGGCATTCAACAGAGCATTGCTTAACACTGGTTGAGGATCTGGCCCTAAAATCATAATCACATAAGGATCAGGAGATTGAAAAGTGAAGATCCTGAAACAGTCACTACACTGTGGTGTCTCTTCTAGATACATTTATGCTAGTCTAATGTAGATTCATCTTCATGGGCTCTCCAGGGCATATATTCTGTGATGTTCAGCCATAATGAACAGGACAGGGGTAATAATGCCCCTTATGCTTAATGCCAGTTACAGAGGGTTTAAAAATACAGATCTGAAAGAGTTTATCTGAGATATGGATTGACTTAATGGTGCAAAGAAGAGTTTAAGGGGGCTGTAACCTTTCCAGTAGCATCATCAGTGTGTACTGTGTGTCATATGAAAAGTAAGCAATGCTGAACTTCATCTGTACTGTAGGTACTCTGTCCTGTATGGGACAGCCTGTTCTGTGACCCAACAGTCTGAATCTTTTTCAAGGACATACTAAACAAAAGCATACTTCCCATTTTGCATAGAAATCTAAGGCTATGTTTATAAAGTATAATATAAAGGAAAATTTCCTGTAATTATCTATTGCAATGTGTTTTGCAAAGGGTAGACAAGATGACCTAAATAATTATTCTCTGGTTAGCTGAACATTCTGGGCAAAGTCACAGAAAAGCTGATGCAACATATAAATACTAAAGAATTAAAGGATGATAGCATAATTAGTGCCAATCAGCACAGTTTTATGGAAAACAGGTCTTGTCAAAACTTCTGATGAGGTGACAAGTTCAGTTCATAAAGGAAAGTGTGCTGGCATAATATAACATATGTAAGGGCACTTGGCTGCCCAACATTCAGATTAAAAATTTAGCACTGTACAAAATTCCTTATAGGATATACTATTTATTTGAGAAATTCACTGTCAACTGAAAAGTTCAATGAAAAATATGAGAAAATAGCCATTAACTGGGAAAAGTTTTGCAAAGAGGAATTTCTGTTTGGCTAGAGCAAAGATCTTGTCCCAGTGCTATCCAGAAGAAATTGCACCTTCATGATAGCATATGAAGAGATATTACAAGATCCCTTACTAGCATTATCATCATATCCAGTTGAGGATATTCTGTCTGCAGCTTGTTCTTTGAAATGTATAAGCCAAAAATAATGTCATTATTTAATGACCACATTCAATAATCACACATTTCATCCTTGTAAGCAATAAATGTACTTCATATTCAGGTGAAAACCACATTGGTTTCCTTGATCCTCAAGGTAAAAGGAAAAAGAGTATTTCAGCAAAACAGATTGCTAAAACTCATAGCAAGCCATGTACCTAGTATAACATCACCGCTCTTGAGATGCAATCCTAGAGGTACAAAGGACTAAATATAGGACTACAATTTTATTTTTTTCTAAATTGTTTCTAGATGAAAAAATAAATAACCCCCAAATTCAGTATGAGATCTGAAGGTAAACAGTGGCTTTTTTCATCATGTTGCTACCCAGGCAAAGATTTGCTAGGATAATTTATGTCCTTTATAGCTCCCGATTATCAGGAAATTTGTCTCAGGAATGGTGAATTCATTAAGTAATGCCAGTGATTAGATAAGGGAAAGACTTAAAAACCTGTCTATTTGTTCTGATTTGTACCAACACTGTAATCATGAGACAATAAAAGGGAAAAAATACTGATTTTGGCAACAAAACAGGAATGGCCCAACACATCAGACCTGTTGAGGTTATATATAGAGAGAATATATATATATTCTCTATAGAATCAATTTTAGAATAGATTTTTTATTAGTTTGAGCCTGTCACCTATAAAATAGTTGTGCTGGTGTGCGCACACCAAAAAAAACACTCCTCTTAAAACCTGTCAGCATTCTCACACATGGGTAGAGTCCTCATTCAGTCTCCAGAGAAGTTTCTACAGTCAGCCCTGAATAGTATATCCATTCTATGAATGACTTAGAAATGTACTTTAAGAAAAGAGAGGAAATATGTACAAACTATTTATTACAAGACTTGTAGTATTGGGTTTATGTGGCAAGGTCTGGGTAACAGGGGTCTGCAAGAGTGGCTTCTGTGAGAAGAATCCAGAAGTTGCCTCATGTCAGATAAGGGCCAATTTCAGCCAGCTCCAAAGAGACGCACTGCTGGCCAGAGCTGAACCAATAAACGATGTTGTCTGTGCCTCTGTGAGAGCAGATTTAAGAAAGGAGAGAGGCACCTGGTGGAACAGGCTATTCCCCTGAAGCCCATGGGTCCCACATGGAGCAGATCTCCACGCTGTAGCCTGTGGAGGAGCCCCCGGTGGAGCAGGTGGATGTGGCCTGGAGGAGGCTGCAGCCCATGGAGAGCCCTGACAGAAGCAGGCCCCAGGCTGGAGCTGCAGCCCGTGGAGAGGAGCCAACGCAAGGGCAGGGGGTCTGGGGGGAGCTGCTGCCTGTAGGGGACCCGTGCTGGAGCAGTTTGCTCCTGACGGATGGACCCTGTGGTATGGAGCTATGTGGGAGCAGTTCTTGAAGAGCTGCTGCAGCCCTCACAGGATCAGTTCAGGAAGGATGGCATCCCATAGGAAGGACCCCATGTGGAGCAGGGACAAAGAGTGACCATGGAGCGGTGGGAATGAAGTGTTAGGGACTGACCACAGCCCCCATTCCCCACTCCTGTGCGCCTTGTGGGAGGAGGAGTTGGAAGAAGGTGGATGGCGGGTACATGGTTTTGTTTTTTATTTGTTTCTCATTGCTCTAGTCTGCTAGTGATAGGCAATAACTTATTTTAATCTCTGTATGCTGAGCCTGTTTTGCCCATGATGATAATTATTGAGTGATCTCCCTGTCCTTATCTCAACCCTTGAGCATTTTCCATTGTATTTTCTCCCCCTTTTCCTTTGAGAAGGAGGAGTGAAAGAGTGAGAGAGTAGTTGCGGTGGAGTTCAACTGCCCATCTGGGTAAAACCACCACACTTTTTTAAGAAAACTTAGATTAATTCCTTTGAATTTGCCACAGCTTTTAAAGTTGGTGATCAAGGCATAACTTTTGCTACAACATACCATCCTCCATTAATAAATAAATAAATAAATAAATAAATAAATAAATAAATAAATAAATAAATAAATATAGTCCACTTTCTAGGAGCACTAATTAGAAAGTAAAATTACAAAATATTTCATCAACATAGAAATATATTACATTGACTTACCAATATTGTGAATTTTTATTGCCATATTACTTTTGTCTAAAGTGATAAAAAATATATTCCATGAAAAGGGTTTTTTTGTGTGTTAGCAATCAAAGAATTTCTCCAACAATATTTAGATCTTTCCAGTGTTGCAGCATTAGTATGGAAATATTTTATTCTTTTATTTTGTATGTGCTGTGAAGACTTCTAGCATTCCATGAATTACTAACAATTTCCACTAAGACGCAGGCAGTTTTTCCGGATACTGCAGCATTTAAACGTTATAGCCTAAATCAACGGAGAAGGCATCATTTTATCATCTACTACAACAAGGGCATTTCATATCACAAAGCCAGAACAAAGCCATGAAATAATCTATTTTAAGCCAAGTAACATAGATGCATCTTTTGATTGATAGCTTTTCATATAAGATGGCTAAAAAAAAAATACAATATTTTAGCATTAAATTCAAGATTTAATTAGTCATCACTGGTAGTTTTTTCCAAATGTTACTAATGACTTTTATTTTTATTTATTCCCCATGCCCACTCCACCCCCCACCCATCCAAAAAACACAGTAGTGTGACTTGTTAGGATTTTCCTCTTGTAGCTTTATCTTTATTTTAAATTAATTGATACTAATTAAACAGTGCACTTCATGTCACAGCAGTGAAGACAGAAAATATTCTTACTTCTAGTCTTTTCTGGATGCCACCTTAACTAGCTGTTCTTTTTCTTCCTTTACATTTCAATTATATATATAATACACACACACACATATATAAAGATACTTCTCCTTAAACGGCCTACAGTATGTACAGTCTGAGCACTTCAAAAACTAGAAGTCATTAGAGAAAAATCTGGAAAATGGACTGGTAAAGGGAAAGTATCTCATTATTTCCAGCAGTGGGAAGGTCTGGACTTAATAGTCTGGTCTATCATTCCCTCATCTTCTCCCCTACATCATTTATGAACAGTTTCCATGTACCACGGCCACATTTCCTTAGTCTGCTATCCTATGTTCATAAAGGAAGAACTGCAAAAATAAAACTAGAATGGAAATAAAAGATAATTATGCATTCCCCCCCCACCCCCCCCCCAAAAAAAAAAAAAAAAAGTGTCAGTGGTGAGACCATATATGGCAATAAACTATATTAATGACTACAAAGGCAAATATCCTTCAAGTGTGAGATTCCTCAATCTGGTGGCAGTAATTTACTGGACATTAGCTCACAATAGTGTACATATATTTTTGCTTAAAGCGTGGCTTTTTAAAAAATAGTGCATTCAATAAATAAAAAGCAGTGTTTCCATATTGGGTAGCTAGGCATGTCTGCTACAGAGGGAACACTAGATGCTAACACAGAGCTCTAAATTTAAAATCATTCATATGATACCATTTGGTAACAGAAATATCTAGCAGTAGATGTGTTAGTAGAACCTTTTTTCCTTGTGGTCCTCTGCAGCCTTCTGCCTGGATCTTGGAACATGACTAAGGACAGTACATGACAGTATAGTAAAAAAGAAAGAAAGTATCAGACATCCATAAAGGAATATTTCCAACAAGGCTTTTGATTACTTTCTATGTTTATACATCACAGAACCAAAAAACAATTGCACTTTGCTCTTTTCTTATGATCCTTTAAATCTCATATTGTTTGGATTCAGTGTTAGAATAGGATATAGACTATTCTATAGACTGAAGCAATTCCAAGCAACAGCATTTGTTAAACCATAAACTTGACATATCTGGAAAAAGGAAGTTAAAGCAACTTGTAATCATCAAATTGATTTCTTGTTTTAAACATGCTTTAGTTATTACATTTTCAGTAAGGCAAGAAATAAACCTTAATGTTCACAACAGTAGTTTTAAATGCTTATAGATTTGGAGGGTAAATGCAAAATGCTTTTTCAGTTGCTTTTCTTGAAAATTTAGTATGCCTTTTCAAGGATTGTTTTTAATGAGATTGAAATGCTTAAGGAAATAATAGGAATTCACTAAAAGCAGAAATGTTTCACTTGCAATATTATACCCTTTGCATTTATTAGAATATATATTTATTAAGATTTTATAGTGGTTGTAATGCTGATCATTACAAATGTTTCATCTGGGTTAGAACATTAAGTTGCCTAAAATTGCCTTAGTTCCCAAGAAAATATAATATATGTTACTAACAGAGTTCAGATTTAACAGAAGTTCACAAATTAGTGTAAATTAGTGAAACAAACAAACAAACAACAACAACAAAAACACAAGTGTATTCACAGCACAGTAGTTGCAGTAGAATAATGTAATTTATTATCAAAAATAGTTTCTGGTTAACTTGATGTGGCTGTTGTTTGTATATTAGCTTTCCCACAGGAAAAAAAAAAAAAAAAAAAGTATAGATGTTACCATTGATACAATAAGGCTCTGAATTGTTTAGTGTGTATGCAAAAACTCTCACTCCTTTAGTGAAGTTTCACTATGCTAATCCACTTGGAATGCAGCATTTATCACCTACCAAACAAGTGTAAAATATTTCAGTCCAAGAGGATTATCACTGCTGTCTTCCTCTCTGCTCTACTGGAGCAGAAGAGGAGAGGGAGATGGTAAGCAGGGTGATTCAACAGCTAGAAAAGCAAATCCAAGTAAATATATGACAATTCCTAAACAACTTTCACCAGCTGTCTTTGTCCTTAAGGGGTTTTGCTTGTTTGTTTTTAATTCCTGTTTTTAACAGGACAATATTTACAAGTAACAACCAAAACATGCCATGTTTCCTGAAAGCAAGCAAACAGGGGAACCACAACCTAAACTGAAACTACAGCCCTGACTGACAATGAGTGCAAAAGATTCCAGAGGAAAACATTACTTTCTCCAAGAAGCCATGAAAGTCACCCCCCATACAACTATTCGGTCATTTCTGTCCTTTCTTCTTGAATAATTTTATTCATTATTTTTTGATACAGATGAACAGAACTGAACTCAGTGATTAATACTGTGCTGCACCATGTTTTTTGACAGAAGTATAATGATATTCCTTGTTTGGTGCTCTTATCCTTTCTTAACATTGTTTTTTAAGTGCTGAGCTTTCAGAGAACTAGCCACATGACAGATCTTTTTCCTAAGTGGTAAAAGCTAATTTAGAACCTATCACTGTATGTTTATGATCAAGGCAACATTTTACTGAACAACATTCAATTTCATCTGCCAATTTATTAATGTTGCAAGATCTGTCTGCTACTCTATCTAGTCTCTTTTAACTTTCACTAATTTGAACCACTCTGTATATTTAGCTGTTGCTGTCACTTCACTTTACTAATGACTTCTACTTGACCAACATTGAATACTTTTCTGGAACAAATACTCCAGAACAAATCCTCCTGGGATCCATTGGCAAGTTCTTCCCTTGTGAAAATTACCTATTTTCTATCTTTTGTTCCTTATATAATTATTTAATATTAAGCAATACCTTAATTAAAAAAAAAAATAGGAAAAAGAAAATTAGCAGTTTTACTGACAGAACATTATAGCAAAATCCCTGGCTTTCTGTCCTATTACATTTGCATCACTCGTAATGACATTGCTGCCTGTATGTGGTTCTTTCCTCCACAGAAGTCACAGGTTTCCTAGCTGTAGATGATGGTCACGATGAGCTGAAAAATACTAATTTTTCTGATAGATTTTACTGATTATTCTGACAAATTGACCAACACTTAAGAGTTTGTGACTGCTAAAGGCCCGGTAGTATATTCGTTAAAGACGAGAGGTAAAGATGAGGCCTTTGTAGATGAATAGAATTATTTAATCTCATTCTGCATACTTAAATTATTTTATTTTATTTTATTTTATTTTATTTTATTTTATTTTATTTTATTTTATTTTATTTTATTTATTTTATTTTATTTTATTTTATTTTATTTTATTTTATTTTATTTTATTATTTTATTTTATTTTATTTTATTTTATTTTATTTTATTTTATTTTACTTTATTTTATTTTATTTTATGGTATGCTATTTTTCTCCTCTTCTTCAGCTATGGATTAAGTGATTCTTGCATCTACTACTTACAAATTTATGCAGGATACCTTGGAGGTATCCTGAGGTAGAGGGATGCCTAAATACAAATAAGACCTTCCACCCAGTTTCTTATAAAAACAAGCCAGCTGTACTTATTTTCATACCATAGAAATTACTGTTTTACTCAAAGTGATTTCCAGTAGTTTTGGACCAGGAGACTCACCTTTTCTATAGAAAAACATAACACCTCAAATTACGACAAACAGACATTTTGAGTGCATTATTATTCATTTAAATGCATTGCAGTTTGAGTTAAATTTTCTTGATGTAAGCCAGAGTATTTGTCTTAGGAACCTAGAATATTGTACAAGTGTTTAAATCAGTGACAGACATAAACCACAGAGTAAATATAAATTTAGAGATATATAATCTTAAAACATTTGTCACTGAAGTTCTAAAACAAACTTATTTAGTTTATCATCCTCCTTTTCCTCACTTCAGCAGTGCTACAAAAAATTGAACCACAGTTGTGAACTGGCAGATTTCAATGTGATGAGTTTTTATCTTTAATTAACTGAGTAAGAATACGCTGTTTCAAGAAAAATATTGTTCATATGGCTTGCAAAATATTAAACCCATGGATAACTAGTAAAAGAAGGTACAATTATAACTGTGCTTAGTTAATATAGAACAGACCGAACTGTTGATCTGTTCTCCAGGTCTGTTCTCCATATCTGCTCACTCAAAGCCCAGACAAAAAAGAAATAACTACAAGAGCTCTGCCACACATTTCCTACTAATATTTTTTTTCATAGACTGTTGTGAAATAGTGACCAATAACCAAGTGAATATAATTTTTGAAAGTTTAAGTATGCAAATGTCTGGAACCCTTAACTAGCTTAGCTTTTATCAGTGATTTTTCAGGATTGTTCTTTCAAATGATACAGAAAAAAGTTAAAGTGACTAATCTAAGTGACCAATCTTAGTTTTGATTTTCCCTTAGCTTTCAAATTGCTCTCACCAGCTTCTTAAAGAAAACAAATACCCCCTATCTTGGGGCCAAATAAATAGACTCATCTAATTCAGTTATACTCTTCTAACCAGTAATAACATAAAATAAAATAAAAAATGTTCAGACCAAACCAACTGTCAGTCTATGTGCTGAAATGAGCAGCTTCTAATGAGAGAATAACCTAGAAGAGAGAATATTTCCCACAAAATTATAAAAATAATTTGAATATATAAGTAAATAACCATAGTGGTCACAAAAGTTAGCAGAAGAAAAGTGAAATGCATTGACTAGTTGTCTTGTTAGCAATAGGCTGTAATTTCACTGAGGCAGGGAACAATTCATACATGAAAAACCTAATGGGACTCATTTGTACAAGCAAGGCTTCAATTCAGCAATGTGAACGTGGTGAATCACCAGAATGAGGTTTCCATTCATGCTGCACAGCACTTGAGGTATCCTGAGGTATCCTCACTGTGGTTCTTCCCTCATGCAGTCAGCTACAATCATTTTTGTTTTACAGTAGCAAGAACTGAGAGTCAAAGCTGAGGCAGAATCTTCAAGTTACACAAAATCTCGGTCTGAGCTGAAAAATAGACTCAAATCTCACAAGGTTCAGCCCAGTGATTTGAACTACAATGTGAGGTTCCTTTTCTGCAGTTAAATAACTGTCTTAACCAGTGAGAAGGTGATATTTAATAGATTAATAAATGTTTAATTTTTAATGTACAGATTCAGATCCACTAACATTTGCAAAACTTTTATACAAGTTCATCAAAATATGAAAGCCAAAAAGCAAAATAGAACTCATATTATTACTGATATGTTTATCTGTGCTTTGTGATAATAAATAGCAGCACATCTTTCTTTCTGAATCTAATTTAACAACATTTTGGTGAGGACAAAAATTACGTATGCATGCCCTACACTGTGTGTGTTTAGACACCGAATGCTTGCACTATGCATGCTCTATAATATGATTTACATATCAATGAAACTAAAATCTTCTCTTCTGTTATGAAATTGTTTTTGATGTGCAGAATTCTCAAGACATCATCATGCTTTTAGGGAAAAGACCTGACACTCTGAGAAACCCTTGAAGAGTCTGTGTCAGCTCCTAGCCTCATTTTATTCAATGGAATAAAAAATGCATAAATTGACTTCAGTGAGCACACAATTTCATCCGAAATTTCCCTCTTTCCTCTTTCCCATGCCCCCCATCCCCTCCCCAAAGCTGAACTAATTAAAAAGCTGAAAGAGCTACCACAGAAATCAGAAAGACAGATAGACTTTTAGAATATTACGCCTATCTTCGATCCTGAGGTTCTGTAACAACATTTCTAATCCATCAATCCCTGTTCTTATTAAATAATAACAAGAAAAAGATACTCATACGAGCTTGCCAGTTCATAGTAAAACAACTTTTCTCCTTCAGCTGTGACAGGTAAGTTGGCTGTGGTGGTTTTGTGGAAGCTGAGTAGTAGGTAGAACATACTTGACTTTATTTTGGCTTCTAACACTTGATTGTGCAATGTCACTTACATATAAACTAAGAAAGTACGTACTGGATGTAAATCACCGTGCAATAAGTGCACAGCTGTTTTAAAACCTGTTCTCCGAAAGCATTTATGAGTGTTTGGCTGTTAGACAGAGAAAGGGTTTGAAGTGGAAGGGATGTATCCACTGCAGATTCAACCCAATATTTTCATGGATGAATTGGGATGATAGAACTGAATATGACTTATATCATGGAGAAGGATAGCAAACACTGCAGAAGGCAGGACTAGAAACCAAATGACCTCAGCAAAATGAAAAGATGATCCAAGAACAACAAGGTGAATTAAATAAAGAAAAGTGCAAAGTACTATCTGTATGCAGAAAAAAAAATCAAACATTGAAAACAAGTAACATTTGGCAAAATGGTAAAATATGGCAAAAAGAATGGCAGGAGGTTATAAAAGTGTTATATGAGAAATGAGAATCAGCACTGTAATGCTGGGTAAAACCTGAAAATCCAATTCAGTGAGGTTTTAATGGCAGCTTTATAGATACAGGAGGTCCAGAGGTCCTGTAAGTCTGTTTTAATTGGTGCTGGTGAAGTCTCAGCTGGAACAGTCTGTTTTGGATACTGCATGGTAAAAAAAGATGCACAGCATATGGAAGAATCTTGAGGATAAAAATAAGACAGAAAATACTAATAATAAAGGAATGAAAGAATTGTATCTGCTTTACTTAGAAAAGAGAAAGAATGAAAAGTCAGCATGATAAATGTCTTTCAATATGTAGATGGTATAATAAGGTGTTTGTCATGCTTGTTCGGGAAAGATCAAAGAAATTCAGTAAAATAACTTTGGTTGGATATTAAGGAAAATATCCTGTATGTAAAAACAGGCTCCTTGGTAAATGATACATCATTTATTATATATATTATATTACATAAACAAGTGTTAAAGATGGATTAAATATTCTTATTCATTTTTATGAACAAGAAATATTATATCTGCAGTAATACAGATTAAAACAAGCAGATTAAAACAGTAAAACAAGCTGGAGACTTCTTTCAGCTTTATGTTTCTATGATTCTAATGTCACATAAGCATCACATAAGCAGAGGCGTAAAAGAGACGGGACTTTCTAGACTCTTGGGTGTATCTTGCTAAATACATCAGCAACATACAAATGTGGATTTTGCTTATCTGTTTTATTTTGTTTTATGTTAGTTATAATAGTAAAGTAAATCATCTTCCCAAAGGACTTTAAACTTAACATAGTGCCACATGACTTTCTATGTATAAAATACAAGAGTTCTGTATTTCTACAGTTTAATATTTAATTCTAAAAAGTAAAATTAAATATTTATTTGATCAAGGACTTACATATTCAACAGTTAGCCTTTTTTTTCCATTTTTACCTTATCTAACATGCTATGAAGACCATAAAAAAATACAGAAAAGAAACAGCCATTAATAAAAATATAACCTTAACATTTTTAAGTAGGCTGAATATATACCCTTTGATCACTATCAGAAATCTTCAGATCAGATCTCTTGCACTGAATTTTTCATGCAGTCTTTCCATTTTTCTTGTTACGAGTGTCTTCTATAGTACCAATCAATATAAAGGCACAAATTCTTGACATTGCTCTTTGCTTTGAAGCATGCACCTACTTCATTTGCCTTTTTATGTATCTCAGTTTTTGAAATTCAGCTATTTAATGCTAAACTGAGAACCCAAGTGATTATTATTCATTTGCACATTGGTATGGCTTTTTGTATAAGGTTTTCAAAACTGACACCCTTTGTTTCATGGACATGGTAGGAAGGTTTTCAATTTCTTTCATGTGCAGCATCACTGACTTACTCTGAAGCAAAATGATAATCAATGAGGGAGGAGAATTAAATAAAATATGAGACCTCCAACTGAAAATATGAAGTAGCTTTTCAGCACGTTTATAAATGAAACACTAGTGTTGTCATTCTTCTCCCTTTCTTGAAGACAAAACTGTTGAAAATGAATAAAGATTATGCAGATTATTCAAAAAGCATAAGGAATTTTTGTAGAACACAAACCCCATTTTCAGAAACGACTAAAAACCTTAACATTTAAATTTCAATTTAAAATCAATTTAGGTTCAATGGCACCAGATTTTATAATAGGTGCTTGATATTAAAGGAAGGCATCCTAGTGCATTTAACTGGCATTCATTCAGTGGTTGATAGACAGGTAGGGTTGGACTCAGCTCATTTAACTTTATCTATCTGGAAGTTAGGCACCTACTCTGAGCTCTATCTGTAGTCTAAGCAAGGGAGCAGGAATCTCCAAAGAGTGTTTCAGCCCATCATTGCAGAATCACAGAATGTTGGAGGTTGGAAAGAACCTATGGAGCTCATCTAGTCCAACCCTGTTAAAGGGATCATCAGGCAGGTGTCTAGCAAAACAGAAGAAGGAGTGAGAGAGACTGAAGAATTACACGTGGGAAGGGGTACTTCACATAGGCATGGGAGGTTAACAGCACGTAGTGCTCTTTTTCAGTACTGTCAAGTGCCAGGACAATGGGTACAAACCAGAAAACAAGAGTTTCCTTGTAAACGTCAGGAAGGACTTTACTTTGAGGGTGACAGAGCACTGGAACAGGTTGCCCATAGAGGTTGTCAAAAGCCATCTCAACATGGTCCAGGACAACAAGATCTAGGTGTCCCTGCTTGAGCAGGGGGGTTGGACCAGATGACCTCTATAGGTCCCTTCCAACCTCTATCATTCTCTGATTCTGAAAATTATCCACATATTATTTGAAAATAACTTCATTTTTAGAGTGTGGGTTATCTAAGACCCAAGTTATATGTGAGATAACACTAATTGTATGCAAATTACCAGTTATGTTTGTAATATTTTGCACTGCATTTGTATGTGACAGAGAAGAGATAATACTTGATACTTCTCAGCTCTGAATATGGTGTTTTTTGTTTTTATTTTTCTTTTAATTACAAGAACAAAGGCGTATCATCTTACATTATTATAATATTTTTATATATTCTTTTTAATGCGCACATTTTTGTGTTTGTGAAAACCAAAAATGAAAACATTGCTTAAAGCTAAACAAAAGGGGTACAGGAATCAAACAAATTTCGCATGTAAACTCTTTCACTAAACTTCAGTCTTCAGTGACTTTTCATATGGAGGTAACACTTCTCTGTAGAATCTATCATTAATGCTACATGCTGTGATATAGACAAACATCCTCTAATGATAAGTTAGAGACTGATACACTCATTTTCACTTGGAGACCTGAATCAGTATAAGTACTATTATCTCTTGAAGATGCCTTGCCAGAAATGTAACATCAAAATTAAGTCTCCGTAGTCTGTTATAAGCCCTTGGTTTCACTATGCAGACAGAGACATTTCTTTAAGAATCCCAATTACTTCAGATTTGTACTTTACACTATTTCCAAGTGTGAAAACCCAAGAGTCTGGCAATTATCATTATATTCTCATTCCTGTAGTAGGTTGTATATGCTAATGAAGAGAAAAAAAAAACTAATTATATAGTATCATAGTCTGTTGTTACTAAGCAATTCTGTAACCTCTTCTTCCAAACAGCTGTCTGAACTCATAACATTTTCCTTTATTAAAAATTAAAAACACAGTATTCAGGAAGGCAAACAGTACAGCCAGAAGTCATAGTTTTAGGAAACATCTAGTGCTTTGAACTCTATCATTGTTTGCCGCTCATGAAAAATGCATAGTTAGAAGCTCAAAAGCTTTCTGATTCTACAAAAATTATACTATATTGTGTGTGCTTGTGCTGAGTTGGAACTATTTATATGATTGAAATACTTTACACTATTCACTAAGGCATTGATAATATTTGGCAACTAGAACAGGAAGTACTCAAGACAGAAAAACTGAAAGAAGATGGGATATTTTTGCTCAATGTACATGTAAACCAAGGCTCCCATAACACAAGAAAGCATCTGATTATACAAACAAAAAGGTAAAATAAACAAAAGCTTCGAAGAACATTGCTTTTTCTTTGTAGAATCTGTGTCCATAGGATAATAAAGAAATCAAATAATAGTATTAAAATAAAAGAACCAGACATAAAAAGGCTTGTAAAAATGGGCAGCTTCCTAGGCTTAAAAAGAAGCTTTTCCAATGAAAGTATTTGTTTCAGTATTGCGCATAGCAATATACCTTAAATGGCTACTTGAAGACCTGAACTGCATTTGTGTAATGGTTAACATTCAAAGAGATCTTTTGTGTAACCAAGGGTACACATTTTTTCACTGTTCTTACAAAAATAATTATGCAAATAGTTTTAATACTGCATATTATCTAGATTTTTTCTGCAATATATTTAAGAACATTTCATTACAATATATTATGATGTCATAACATATTATGACTGTTATGTACAACATATAAAAGAACAAACAATAAAAAACATGCTAATGAATATTCTAATGTGAAAAAAAAAAAGCTCCTAAGACCAAGTTTAAAATAAATAAATGCGTTCCAACTGCCTCACTTCTCCACCTAATGCTAATTAATCCCCATCATTGCTGCTGTCTTGTACTTGGGTTTTAAGAACATCTGTGGGAACAAGTGGAAAAACAGTATGAATCAAGTGCATGTGGTTACAATGAGCAGTGGAATTCAGAATTACATTTGGTGTATTCTCTAAGTGGCAGTTCAAAAGAAATATCTAAATGAAATTGCATTCTAATAGAGTGTTTCCCCGTATTTCCAAAGCAAAATATAACCTGTAATTCTGGCACAAAAAAAAAAAAAAAAAAAAAAAAAAAAAAAAGCTAGAATACAAGCACTACAGTAGTAGTATTCCAATAAGCACTAATGGGCAACTGACATGGTTAAAAAAAGGCATTCAGCTTTAATAAACTGATGGAGGAAAGGCGAGGAATGAAATAATGTAAAAACTGCCAAGAAAAGACAAAAAGAGGGAGACAGAGGGTGCTATTCTGCATTTGATCAGAAGCCACAGATGGGACCCTTATATAGACAGGGAAAGCACTTTATTTTTGAGATATGGTTAAAGCCTGACACACCCAACTTCTTTTGTCTGAATTGTGAGGTATGTCTCAATGATCTGCAGAGCAGGAACCATTTTTTTTCATGTCATTTTGAGCTTAGATGAGCACTCTGATCATCTCTCTCCCTTTATATTGCTAACAGTAGTTTTTCTATAAAAGAGTTCATTGGCAGTTTAAAGACACCGGTCAGATACTCAGACACAGCATGTTACTGATCACCTCATTATTGTTGAATTAGCCAACTATCATAGGGTGGAAGAAAAATAGCCTGAGTTACACTGTAGCCGGATGAATAACAGGCTTTTAGAATGAAACCCACAATAAACCACAATTTGTTAAATTCATAAAGTTACTTAATCAATCAAATCTTGCCCTCAAAACACAGAATCCAATTTCTATCCAAATAGATGTTTGTGGTAGTCAGATAAGGGGGATATAATGTCATACTAAAGTAGTCTATTCATGAATAGACAGGATGCCCCTTAAAATGAAAATGTCATTGAAATAGCAGCAAGTTTTGAAAACGTCAACACTAGAGTCAACTCAGACTCCAGGGATAAATTCACAAAGGTAATCATCCACTTTAGTGGGTTATTAGAAAAGGAGACCAAATATTTTTCATAGCTAGTCCTTCATTCTTAGCATATGGACTCAACAAAACAAAACAAGCTGGGAGCAAGCTGTCAGCTGCCATGTGACAACTCCAAAGTCAAAGAGGTTTTTCCAAAGAATATTTTTTTTCTAGTTTATTATAAACAATTAATAAAAGTTTATCATCCAATCATACAGACATAAAAGTTGACATTAACTAATTCACTAATACCAGAGATTACTGTCTTTCAGTAGCAGTTTTGGAAATACTCTTTTCATTGAAACAATAAAGGAAAATAACAAGAAGAAATTACTAATATTTGAGATGAATTAAACAGTTTTGAGCTAGCAATTCCACAGGAAGAAAAATGAATTTCTTTTGTATCCCAAATAGTTACATTGCACCATGTTGCTGGAAATATCTTTTAAATAATGTGAAGGTTTTTCAATGTTTAAGGAGATTTATTGAGTGAAAGTAACTTCTCTTGGGGTACCAAATACAGAGCATGACTCTCTGACTAGGGCAGACGTTAACTTTGAAATATTTCTGACCATTGAAATATATTATTGACTCCTTAGCTTTTATTAGTGTCCTCCATAGGAGCTACTCATCTTCAGTGGGAAGTTGCGTGTTAGTGGGTGACCATACTTTAAATGATTGCTAGGACTGTAACCATTTAAAGTGGCTTAGACCCACCTATTTATTTTAGCCCAGATATATCATAAGTGTTCAAGTCCTTCAGTGCTCACAGCTCTGGGTTGTGGGAGTGTGACACTCCAGCAGAAGAGCAACTACGAAGAGGGAGCATTATAAGATGATGAACCACTGTAAGAGATGGCCAGCCACTGCAGCATATGGTCTTCTGGTCCATGAGCTCACTGCTAACACTGCTGTAGTGAGAAAGGAGTACGCTCAGAATGACCCTGTGCTGCTTGATGGCTGCACACATGCTGTTCTATGAAATGGGGCCAATATTAGACAGAATCAAAAAAAGGGGGGTGCTTCAGAGCTAAAGTTGCTTTCCTAGGGTCAATAAATGTATATTCAGATGTGAAAAGATGCTGAAGGCAATATGGCATTTTTATTTCATACTGGATTAACAGTGGCATAAATTTCAGTGACATAAGGATCAGAATGGTTTCCCTCAAAAATTCCAAGTTATGCAAAGCTCCTTGGAAATTGTATGGGCTTAGTGTTGCCTTGAAAGTTTCTGGTAGCTTCTGGTTCACAAGATGGAGCTTATTTGATATAGCTGGAAGGACAATTATTTATTGTTTTTTATTTATCACTTAGAGAAAACATAGATGTGGAAAAAGTATAAACTAGCCATTGCACCTACATTTGGAACAAGAAATTGCTAAGAACTATCTTAAAGCATGGCGTATGTACTTCAAAAGAATAATTAATGAAACCAAAATGACACCATGAGACAGCAAAATTTAACTCAGCTTTAAAAGAGCAGAACATATTTTCATATGTTGTCATACATTCTCAGAAGACAAGTGGGTGCTCTGGCAGATACTCTAGCTTTCCACTATGGTAAATAACCCTTCAGCCCTTGTCCTTACCTGTTTCTGTGGCCTGACCCAGGGGCAAGGACCTATCTATGTGAGGCAAAGACAACTTGCACAAGAGCTCTTGTTGTAAATGTTAGCTCTACAGCTGTGATCTTTTGAGCATCTGCCTCACTAGAAATAAATTTATCTTCTGATATTTTCATTTCTAACAAAATCAACAGTTTTTCACTCACTGCCTTAAGCAGTGGGTGAAATGATAGCAACAGTGCACTATAGCATTCAAAAGCGATTTCCTTACAGAAGGAGACCAGGACATGCTACTCAATCATAAGCAGGGCTTTGTGTCACTTGCCAATCCATCATCACAGGGATGAGAAACATGGGAAAAACTTAAAGAGAAAGTTGAAAAAATCCAGACACCATGAAGAATTTCAGAGATTTATCACTGATTTGCTTTCTCCCTGCAGTCCCCTATTCGTTGGTTCCCACTTCTTGTTCTGTTTCATTGAATACCTAAGACTACGCACCACTTTGGACAGGCCCTATTTATATTACATGTATTATATTATGCTCATAGCATAATGGCACCCTGATATCAAGTTGGGGCCACTAGATGGTACTGCAATATAATTAATAAATATTAAAAATAATTTCATAAATATATCTATATACATGTATTTCTACAATGTCTTAGTTCTAGTATTTGAAAGAATCTTCATGGCATTGCCTTTAAATATATACTAAAGTTTCCATATAACTGTAATATATGCAATTATAAGGCATATGCTAAAATATGTGCTTACAGATCTTAACAGTATAACTAAGGTACTTAATCCATACATGTGTACAATATTTCCATAACATGTACACATATATGTAAATTATCATATGGTATGATAATCTTATCAGTCACTACACTTACTCATTTTAATATGTTCTTGTATTCAGTGCAGTAAATACTAGATGTATGAGAAAAGTGTGCATATAAGAATTGATATGCACATGTATATTTATTTGTGAACTAAACCAAAAATATAAGCCAGAATTTTAAAAGATAAACTTTGTACAATAAGAAAAATCTATACAATCATATTTTATACTTTTCTATACTATGAATGATTTTTTATCACAATTTGTTTCACTGTTAAAGGGATGAAAAATTCCACTTTATCTGAATGTTTCCTACCATATGCTATGTCTACAGTAATAAGCAGTTTAAATTTTATAATCACTTATCTTCTAGCTGGTAAAGATCTTGATGTTTAAAAATTGCTGCAAAACTAAATTATCTGAAACCATAAGCATGCTTAATAGTATCTACCCATGAAACTACCCTCAGAATAACCTAACACTGCTGGTTGCCAGCACTATTTTCAATTTTCATCTGTTAGATATATGATCAAGCATGTCAAATCTGCCCTGAGTAATAGAAGTGAAAAAATAAAGTCATTTACTTAAAACATTCTGATAGCTATTTATCCAAAAACCCTGGTCAGATTTACTGCTCAAAGGCATTTACCTACAAAGTTAACCAGATGCTTTGAGTTGAAAACTAATTTAATTTCTGTGTTATCTTAACAGGACATCTGTTAAAACAACATCCAAGGAAGGTAATATGTTCAAAATTAAACATCCTGCAGGTTGTTTTATTAGAGTATGTGCAACATTGACATTTAACTGTTAACAACCACCACCTTACAAAAATAATTAGTAAATGTGAAATCAAAGCAGTATAACAATTACACTAATTGACATGAAGTAATGTCAAATGAATTTGTAACTAGTGCAAGTTCAACCTTGTTGCCAAGTTCATTGCTTTGTTACAGCTGAGTTGCACTGAGGATGAATGACCCATTTATTTTGTTTCTTTCTTTCATCATTTTCATCAAGGTTTCAAACTGTCCCTTTAAAATCACAGTATACTAGCCGCTTAAAGTGTTCAGCACTCATAGACAGAATGTTTTTTAAGCATCAAGAATGACAAGCTATGCAAATCATATCCTGAAGTAATTTGCATTATTGCAGTTAATTTGCATATGGATATAAACTGCACTTCAGAGCTAGAAAATATCAATCCAAGCAGTGGCATATGAAAGTCAGACAGGTGGATGTGTGCTTGCCACTGTTTGGATATTGAAGTAGAAAAATACTAGCAGGTGCCTGATCCTTGTTGTTCCTTATCATTTTGCTAGAAAAGATGATGGAGTCAAATGGACTGGTGGAAAGAAACACGGTCCCCATATTTCCTCCCACCGCTTCCATTTATCTCCACTAGCAATGAATAGTTGATGCTGTTTCCCTGTTGGCAAGAACTTCTATAACCATTTCTCTTCCCATTAGTGTTGTCCAATGGAATAGAAGAGAACAGACAGACTACAGTGTAGCCACTAAAAGTCAGCCATATCTGGCTAGTCCTAGACTAACATCTCAGGTCACCAATGGAAAGGTAGTGAAAAATAGTTAATCCATAAATGTCAGCTGTGGGTATACATGTATTTCTAAACTGTTTAGCTCATCCTTAAGATCTTTTCCAACAGATGCTGGAATAGTCCAGGTTGGTTGCTGAACATGGCTGGAGGCAGGAGAATAGGTTAACTATAAACTGAAGCCTCTTCTAGCCTTACTTTACCATGAACAATAACTGAGAGTATGAAAACACTGATTTTAATCTCAGTGTATGTACACTGGCAGTTGGAGAATCCTACTTTTCTTGCTTGTGTCTGTTACTCTGCTTTCATGATGTGGAAATCAGACACTTGCAGTTCAGCTATATAGTGGGTAATACTTGCAGGTGATAAAACAGCAGCAAGCTCTCTCCATACCCCTCCTTTTCTCCAGTAGTGCTTCCTGCCTCTGCAACCCCAGAGCTCTCTTTGTCCCCAGGACTGTCCCCTAGCAATGCCATTATATTGTCTTGCTCCTGCTGAATGTTAGTTACTGAAGAGCCTTTACCGCTATTTGGTTAATCTTCCTGATTCATACTTAACCTCAACAGAAAAGGGGAAAAGTTACATATTTCAGCAATGTATTTGGCTGCAAGTTTTTATGCAATGTTTTCAGGATTTCCCTAAATACAATGTTAGACAACATAAATGTTGATATAATTCAAAACATCTTTGAACTAAGGATACTAGTTTTCTTTTAAATGTATTAATACTTCTTCCAGATAACAAGGATAACCTTTATCTTTCCACATTTTACTTAAGCTGCTATATAGCTTAACATATATATAAAAACCCTTATTTTTTCTCCCATAATAAAGTAAGTAAAATTGTGAAAAGTGAACTGATTATTTATTACATTATAATTAGTTAATTATTTTTTTTTTTCTCTCCTTGTCATGTGCACCAATCTGTATGGCTAGAAATAACATCTCAAATAAAAAAAGGACAAAAAGAAACCTGAAGAACTCAACTTCAGTTAAAAAACTAAGAGGGATGTTAGAAAAGAAAGTACATGACTCTTCTCAGAGGTACACAGTGAAAGGACAAGAGGCAATGTCAAAGATTGTAGAAACAGAAATTTCATCTGAATATCAGGAGAAAGATTGTGAAATTCCCAGCCTTAGAGATTTTAAAAACTTGTCTCACTAAAACTAAACTAAACTAAAACTCTGAGCAGCCTGATCTAACCTTGAAGTTAGTGCTGCTCTGAGAAGGTGGCTGGATTGAGTGACCTGGAGAGGACTTTTACAATCTGATTTAGCCTGTGATTTTATGGCTATAAGTTATCTTATATTTGCCAGATATTTCAAGTGGGTAGGCAAAAATGAGTTCAGAAACAGTTGATTTTCCTTAAAGCTTCTGGCAGAAAGCAAAATAGTTGCATATTTTTTACTTTACATTTTAATAGCTACAATACATTCACTTTGTACCATATTTAATATTTTCACTTTTAAGTGAAATTTATTATTTTCTGTAATCTTCCCTATCCTTTCATGCTGCTGATCAACCTGATAAAACTCAGGGAAATACAGCAAAGGATGTAACCGCAGTTGAATGCAAATTAGCGATTACTGTTTTTGTAACTTTTTTTTTTTTTTTTTTAAAGAGTAAACTTGCAACTGGTATCTGTAGAAGGAGTGCTGAATTCACAAGGGACTGAACTTTGACTACATATGGTGAGCTCTGTACACATTATTGCCACTGTAGTCTGGGTTTCTAGGTGCCATGGCTCTGTACGTAAACTTTCACAATATACTACATGTTTTCAGAGTGGAGTTGAAGTACATGATTACTTCTGTGAAGCATGGAAATAAATCACATACTGACCAATGAGAAGAAAACAAAATACATAATGGGTAATGGCTGTACACAGTAAGAAAAACACTTTTTTTTTCCCCCTGTCTTTTTATTAATCTTTTTCTAACTACTGCAATACATGGAGTGGGATGCAGCATTCCTTAGTTCCCAAACATGATTTGTTTCTAAAATAGGCCATGCTGCAGAGAGATTAAGGAAAAGACTGTGGAAAAAAAAAAAAAAAAAAAAAAGAAAGAAAAGAAAAGAAAATACACTTGTGACTGCGTAATTAAGAGCTATATAAAAATGAAGGTAGAGAGAAAGATAAATTGCTCTTATACAAGAAACTAATTTTGGCATTTCTTTTTACCAGAGTGTTTGACTTTCAAACACTTAACTTTTATGTTACAAGTCATATAAGTACAAGCTTATGTTTAAAACATTAAAAGTAGCCTTTTTATGTTATCTGGTAAAAATAAGACACGTCTTATTGATGCAACCCAAACAGGAATCATTTTTTTTTTTTTTTTTTAAACAAACCATGTTTTTGGTCACGTTTACATAAAACTGTGGGGACTACAGAAAAGCAACACTCACCTCAGCCAGGTGGCAGTGAGAGGAAAGCTCTTGGATCCAGTCACACTGGTAGGGCTGCATGCAAGGAGAGCCAAAAGTGCTGGGATAAAGCTGGGAGCATGTGCACCAAGGGCTGGTCTGCCCCTCATTAGAACTGGTTCTTTCATCCAGCACTATGAATCCAGTCCCTGTTTTGGCTCCCAGTAACTGACAACAGCAGCCCCTCTTCATACCTGCACTTGTGACTTGTGTTGGGATCTGTGCTACCTTAGTCACTTTTTTTTTTTTTTTTCCCCAGCAAAAATATGTATACTGATTTTAATTTTTAAACTAAAAATGGGAGTTCGATAATTCTTATTCTGCCTCTTTTCTGCTTGTGGAATCTACAGACATCATTAGTGCCTTGAAGCAAGAGTGATATTTCTTCATTTGCAGTATACTCTTTCTATGGAGGGTCTAATCAGAGGTTGCAGATGAATCATATAGAAGCAAACAGGAGTTTTGTCTGAAGGTCAAAAGTACTATGCCTGAAGGTCAAAAGTACTAGATAGACTTAACTTTTTGGTGGTTTCTTTTTTTTTTTTTTTTTTCCTTTTTTTTTTTTTTTCCTCCTCCAAGATACCTGAATATAGCGCTTCTTGTGTCTTTTCTTGATATATTTAAACAAATCATTGAAATATCACAGTTTCTCAGAGATGCCTCCTATTGTGTTTTCCTTTTTTGTTTCACTAGTGTACTTCACATGTCTCATCTGGGACAAGAGGTTGTACTTTTCAGATGTTACATTTACTTAGCTATAGGCCAAAATTAATATGACCACTCAGAAATCCTGAAAGCATAAATTCCTTCTTACACTGAGAATAGCAATCACCAGCAAGCAAAACATGTAGACTAATTAAATACTACTGAAGTGTAATACTGAAAAGTCTCAGAAGTAGGTTTTCTAGACATTCATTCACAGATGCACATAATAATTTAGGTTAAGAACAACTGTTATCTTTGTTTCAATCTTTCTCATCCATTAGTTATCGAGTTTTCTGTGAAAGAGTATCAGCAAAGACAAGTATTTTCTATGGTTGAGGCACGGTTGGTGTGTGATGCAATTTTCCACAACATATATATGACTGTAATGGTGCATATTGTACCATTGATTTACATGGCTGTTTACTATTAATCCTTGATCTTCTTCAGTCACTTGTTGACTATGTCATAGTTCTAAAATCTTTTGAGTCTTAGAAGGCCCATTTCATTGTCATAATGAGAACCTGTAAAAATGTCATGACCCACAACTAATTTTAGAAGGGATGAAACAAGCCTTTTTTAATAAGGTATAATAACAATTAATAAGGTATAATAACAATATGTTCTCTTCATTGTATCCAGAGGTGATGATACAGAAGTTAATGTACAGACACAGAAAAAAAAAAAAAAAGCTGTTCTCAAAACTTCAGGGGAAGAAAAAAAGCTTTTCTGTCCTTTTATTTTGGTAGAAAGGTATAAATTATACATATAAAATAAACTATACCCAGCTGAACTATCATTAGGTTGTAATTTAACCTATCAATTCCTAAAACTGTGCTGTACAGGATCCTCTCTTATGGTTTAGAACCTCAGAGGCATCCCTTTGGTACTTAGCTAAAGGTTATTTTTTATTCTCTATTTATAATCAATTCAGACCTGGAGCTTCTATCAAGGTTCTTTGTGCCATTTCAAAAACACACACACAAAAAAAAATACACAGGAATAACATCATAGATTTGAAGTTGCAGTTATTCACAGATGGAAATATAAATAACAAAGAATATTCAGTGCAAGATCCGTATATGTGACTAAGAAACATTTATAAAGGTAAAAATTTTGTTAGATGCTTACTTATATAAAACAGTTGGAACCTCTGAAGGATATAGAATATGAGGATAAGTTTGGTCCATCCAAATAGCTGTGTACCTTTCCATTGTACACCTATTTCTAGGCCCTAGATCTCGCAAAAGATTTCATCATCTAGGGAAGTTTTGGTGTACCACCCACAGCTAAAAGAGAGAAGAGACAGTTGTTCCATATGTGAATTAGGCCTTCTGTAGATGAGTCAACCTGTACCCGTTTCTTGAATCCATTTTTAGGTACTTTTGCTTCTCTTCCTCTCTTCAGTAGTGCTGTGGTCTGAAAACCAGCCAAAGTGGAAGAAATGCACTCTAATGGATGTTTCAAAGCAGTGAATATCACTAAAATAAATGTTACCCCTATAGACCAAATAAAGAGTTTAACTGCAGCCAAATATAAGCCTGGACCATATGGTTGTTTGGGAAACATTCTAGATCACACAATCTTAGTCTTCAGAGAAAAAAATACAATTCCAGGTGTAGGTATTGTCATTTAGCCTGTCTTTATTCCAAACAGCACTTACCAATGTTATTAAACTGATTTTACACCCACTAAAATGCAGTGATCAAACAGCTGTTTCTACTTTCTCTTTTTCTTCCCATCCCTTTTCACCTCCCCAGACATGATAACATTTACAAGTTAAGCAATTCAGGTGGCTGAAATGAACAGATGGGAAGAGAATGGACTGGGTTGAGTGTAACGCCACAATAGGTGCCGAGTTTGTTACAAAGATCAGTTCACTTAATACAGAAAGCATTTTAATCCAATAAAATATATTGTGTGCAGGTTCTTATATTTGCTGTGTTTTTGCCAAGATAATGAGACTGGTCTTCTCTGAAGGTATAAAACCAAAAAAAAAAAAAAAAAGTGTAACATTGTTTTACCTGCAGAACATTATTTTACACCTCAGGAAATGAAATTCTTACCCTTTTGAAGTCTTTATCTTTTGAAGAAACAGACAACATGGGGATGAAAGATCCCACTCTTTAGTAATTTTTGCACTTTGGGGGTGATTTGATAGAAAATACAAGTAAGGAATTATCTTTGCCTCATTTATTCTTCCTATAATTTTGCCTAACTTTCTGCATCATAGTATTTCAGTAACTCACAAAGGATCAGAGAATTACATGTGTAATTTACAGTTAGGCTAAACACTCTTTAATCAGAAAAGGTAATTAAATATATGAGTTGAGAGGTGAATGTGATCTCTTTCACAAGTGGGATTCTCCTTGATGGTCAGTTCACACCATTCTGAGTATAACTCAGCGTGGAATGGAATGTTTAGACTCAAGCAAAGTTTATTACTTTAACGAAATAATTTGTTACCACTGATGATCTTTTATATCACCATTTTTCCAGCCCTATGGGAACACCTTAGAAAGCAGCAGTTTTGATTTGAGATGTTGGTTTGAGCCAATACCAAATACCACTTTACATATTATCACTTATGGTATCAATAAAACACTACAAATATGTCTATCCTAAGAAAATACACTTTTTTTTTTTTTGCCCCCCCCCCCCCATAGATTTTTACTATATATAAATCTTCAGTTATAACATTCTTACCAGAATAACAAAGTTAAAAAACATTGCTGTAGCCAAATAGCAATTTATTCTTGCACTTACATTTTAATTTAATGAAAGATATTTTGTGTTACAGTTATTATGCTGTGGTGGAAGAACCCTGGAAAGAGTCCAGCTAAGTAACCGCAAGCTGAATGGTACCAAAAATGTATGTATATATATTATTTACCCTTGACATTGTAACCTTTTATATTTGTGAAATCAGCAGTTAGTGTCTCCCACCCAAGTGAAATTTGTATTACATAATTATTGAGAAGGGAAAAAAAAACGAGACAATTTTCCTTTAAAAGGTATGTCGTTGTTGTGGGCACCAGAAGGTGCCTGTAACTGTCTAGAACTACAGTTTCTAACATATTCAGAATACTCCAAACTTTGATCATACTACCTTCATTTTAATAATACCAAGACAGTGAGTAAAGCAGAAAACAGCATTTAAACTGGAGCATGTTAACACAACGCTGATGGCTTAAACGTATCTGATGGTAACTTACCTTTGAAAGGTCTCCAGCCTCCAAGTAGAAGCAGATAACAAACACGTTCCATGTAACCCAAAGGATCAACCAGACAGCATACTGTAGGGGAGGAAGAGAGAATTAAATTTACTGTTAGACTATCCAAGTCAAAAACGGATTATAAATATAAATATGGTGCATAAAAAAGAGAATCAAGAATAAATACTTCTCTTTTACAGCCACAGTATAGTGTGAACTAACGAACCCTTGGTCACAAAAGAAAATCGCTATCTGAGAAAACAAGTAATAGAACTGGCATTCAAATTTGAGACTGATCCAGATCTCTTATTGTTGTTTAAATGGAAAATATTGCAATATTAAGACAGACATGTAATATCAATGATATGCGAGAAGTACAGATCCATTATTATCAAGAATATATCTGTTTTGGTAAATTTTGTGGTATTCTAAAAAATATGGAGTGATTTCCCTAGGCCATGACAGCTGACTACATCAATATATTTTGTGGCATTCCAAACCATGATTCAAAATTGTTAATCGCCCTCAGGAGCAGACTGTTTTAAATTAATATTTTTATTTTATTTTTATTATTATTATTTTTTTTTTAACTACAGTGTATAGTATAGGTATCCATACTTAATACTTGTTCAGTTTGCTGAACTTATTCACATATTTGACTTCTTATTTGTTTGTTTGTTTTTATCATTTATTTATTTATTTTTATTTGTAAGGTCTTATATGCTAGGACTGAAAACTAAATTTCCCTGCTGTAATTCTGGAGGATCTCATGTAAAATTTGACCTGCTATTGCTACTATTGTGTTTGAGAAATTCCCTTGACAAATTAATCCATCTAAGAAACCTTAGAATCTACAACTATTTTTCTAATGACTGTCACTGCTATCTTCTAGCTGTTCATGATTCAATTCTGTATTTTTGCTAATTTCATTCTATTCATGCATATGTGTGAAATACAACTATTATATGAAATGTACCATTCCCTACCTATTATAGCCAAGGACTATTTCCTCATTTTATATCAGCAACCCATTACTTTTGAGTATTTACAGGCTTATTCTTATAGTTTGGTTGTCTTTTCTCCAAAATGGACTGGTTAAATTTTGTCAAGCTACTGTTCCAAATTGCGTTTAACATTGTTGGCAATTTTCTACACTCCTCTATATTATAGCACCATCTGAATAAGCAGACAACACTTTAGACTTTGTCAAACCATTTTTGTCATGAATGAAAATCTCATTCTCTCAATTCTGCAACAAACTATATGGGATTCTTCTTGCATTTCTCTTAGAAGTGCTGTTTTACATCAGATTGTCTATCATTCAACATGGCATTTTCCATTTAATTTTCTACATACTGGCAAAAAGATACAATTTTGTCCTTTCTCAGGAGATCAAAACTGAGATCCAACATAAATAAAATTTTGGCTTATTCCAGTGTCTTATTTCTTACAGATAACCATATAATTGCTGATCAGCCTAAATCTTTGGTAGAACAAGTATAGATTTTAGATAACTATAATAAATACTGTTTTGATCTAATGTAATCTAGCATAGTTTTAAAGGTTCAAAATGCTTTACAAAGAAGTTATATTAGGTATTTTAAAGCATACAGCTGACATACTTTATAGAGCAGCTCTTTCTTGTCCACAGCTTTGGTCACAAATAATAAATTTATTTAGGTCAGGAGAGACCCTAAGGATATCATGTGGTCCAAATCTCTGCTCAAAGCACAGCCAGCATAGATCAAGTTGTACAGGGGCTTGTTCAGTGGAGGTCTGAATATCCACAGGGATGAAGACTTCACAGTACTTTTAGTCTTAAGAAGTAGGCTATTAATGGACTTCGAAACACAGGAACTTAATTCAGATTCATGGTCTTAACACATCTTTATTTTTATTTTTTTAAACCCAACTCTTAGGAATTAAGTATACTGAACATTTCATTTTCTTGAGACTTGCCCATTGTACACCTGACTTTGTATCTAACATGGAGTGTCATAATTACCAGAACATGAGAAAAAAAAAAAATCAAACAAATATTAATTCAGATTCAATAACCTTAAATCAACTTTTTCCTAACAGTTCAGCATTTTTAACTAACCATTTTTTTGCCAGTTACTTTCATACCTTAAAGTCATATACAAGTTCACATACACTTTGAAGGAGTTATTACAAGTATGCCTTCTTAGATGAAGATAACTGTGTTTCTCAAAGTGAAAAAAATCTAAGTATTGCATTTAGGCTGGTTTCCCAAAGAAACAGGACTTAAAAAGTAACATTCTGTGTTCATGTCTGTTCCCCTGAAATAACTTCTGAGCTCCTGAACAATTTTATGCAAGCTGGATAAAAGGCTAAAAGTAAATTTTTATTTATTAACTTTTTATTTATTTTTATTTATTGACTTATATTATTCCCGCGCCCCCCCCCCCCCCCCCCCGATCCAAAGTTTCAGGAAAAGAAGTCTAGAGAATAGAGAGAAACTCTACTAAGGTCCTCATAAGATATTATGCAACAAAAATGGGGAAAAACATGGAAGAGAGCCACTGGAAAGTTTCATTAGATCATAGAACAACTTGCCACATTTCATGTAAGTAACAACTGATTAAAAAGCTCCCTATGCACAGCACACCCAGCAGAGAACCAGCAGAGAACTCCAACAGACTTTGGAGCTGCCTGTTCTGGCAGACAGTCTTATGTTTACACGAAGAAATTAAACTTTTCTTGTTGTATATTCTATCACACATACAAAAGAAAAAGACAAATTTATCTGACTTCTATATGATTTTTAGATATACTGTTTTAACAAGCACCAGCTATTATTAGACTACAGACAAGATTTAAAAATAACTTTTAAAAGTATTTTTTAAACTGCTTCCTTTTGGAAAGATATATTAAGTGTTTGTTGCCTGAATTCTGCGGATAAACACTGAGTATAATTATCTTGAAATACAAGGATCCTTCTTATTTCAGATGCTTCAGATCTAGCCTCTCTCTTATCTCTGGATCACATGGAGTCACAAATGTCTCTTGTTGTCTATGTGCTTCAGCAAATTGTTGAGGAAATTCAGCTCTGAAGGTCTGTGACAATGAACAAATCCCTCTGGTACTCTCTATTATATATATCTAATTAGAAACACATTTTTTAAGAGTTCTTCAAAGGGCTATAGCTGTATTTCTTTTTTTTTTTTTTTTTTTTTCTTTTTTTCCTCATATGTGGGAGACATAGAGGAGACAAGACAGCTGTGTTATCTGACAGAAGCCACCACAATGTTACAGCAGTCACATACCAACAAGACAAAAACCTTGATGAACACAGTTGTACAAGCAAGAGATACTGACAGGAGGCATAGCAATGACAACAATGTTTAATATTTTTATGGAAATCCACACTGGAAAGGGGTATAGCTTGCAGGCTAAGACTGAAGAATTAAATGTTTTTTTTGTTTTTGTTTTTTTTTTTTCCAAAGTTGTAGCCAATCAGTAAAAGCTATTTCTTTTCATAAAATAGATTATATAAAGAAACATCTCATGTGGCAGAATATGCTTGTCATTCTTTAAGAAAAAAAAAAAAAAAAAGAAAAAGAAATTAACCCTCTACAACGGATTACAAGAGCTATCTACTTTATGATTTATTTACACTATGTAGTCATGTAGTCTGAAAGTTTGCTATTTGAAAATCTCAAAATAACACAGGATGCTTTTTTTTTCTTTTTTGTATGTGTGTGTGGTGGACAACAGAGAACTGGAGTAATAAAATAATTGTAAGAGTACTAAGAATGCATGCATCCCTCTTCACACTTCATTCAAAGTTGGCTAAGTTGCATTATCTCCAGTTTACTAAAAGGGAAAATTAAGGTAAAAATGAAGGTCAAATAACTGACTAAATTTAATTTCACAATCCAATAGGAAAAATTATGGCATAAGAACTGAAGGTCCAGGTATCCCACTACTGCACCTGATACGCAGAATCACACAGAGCTGATTTTACACAGACCAACAGAATCATCTAGGTTGGAAGAGACCTCCAAGATCAAGTAGTCCAACCGCTGACCTAATACTAACAAGTCCTCCACTAAAACACATCACTAAGCTCTACATCTAAATGTCTTTTAAAGACCTCCAGGGATGGCACCTGAACCACTTCTACAGGACAGCCTATTCTAATGCCTAACAACCCTTTCAGTAAAGAAGTTCTTCCTAATATCTAACCTAAACCTCCCCCAGTGCAACTTTAGCCCATACGCCCTTGTCCTGTCACCAGGCACGTGGGAGAACAGACCAACCCCCACCTCGCTACAGCTTCCTTTAAGATACCTGTAGAGTGTGGTAAGGTTGCTCCTGAGCTTCCTCTTCTCCAGGCTGAATAAACCGAGCTCCCTCTGCTGCTCCTCATAAGACTTGTTCTCCAGACCCCTCACCAGCTTCGTCGCCCTTCTCTGGGCTTGCTCAAGCACCTCGATGTCCTTCTTGTAGTGAGGAGCCCAAAACTAAACACAATACTCAAGGTGCAGCCTCACCAGAGACAAGTAAAGGGGGACAATTGCTTCCCTAGACCTGCTGGCCATACTGTTTCTTTTGCAAGCCAGGATGCTCTTGGCCTTGGCCACTTGAGCACACTGCTGGCTCATATTCAGCCAACTATCCACCAATACTCCCAGGTTCTTCTCTGCCAAGGAGCTTTCTAACCACTTATCTCCCAGCCTGTAGCAGTGCTTGGGGTAAAATAAGTTTTCTATTTTCTTTCTAAAAGAAACAAAAAGAGAAGGTCATATCCGTGATGGACATGCAAACAGTACAGCTCCTTGCAGAGGACTCAAGCACAGAGACCAGAGTCAGAAAACAAAAACAAAAACAAAAAACACCCTCAGGTCCACAAGTGCCAACAGAACGTGAATGCACAGCAGCCCTGGCAGACTTATCCTTCACTGAATCCTTCACTTTCCTTGGCTGAAGAAAAAAGGTGACCCTGCTCAGTCTCTTGGTATATACTGTACCTAAGTGGTCAAGCCCCTTGCAGTGCATACTGAAGCAGTTTGTGAATCTTCTGGAGAGTTACACAAATGGCTTGATATATCTAGAGATTAAAATATAACCCAAAACCAGAAGTGTACCCACCACATCCCAAAAACAAGTTAGCCAGCAACCTCTGCTAAATATCTCTCTATTAAAGGAATTCCAAGCACTAAAAATCTAGAAGGCTATAAGGTCTAAAGACTCCTCAGCCAGCAAAACAGCAGAAAAAAAGCTCCAGAAATATAAGAAACCATCGCTAACCCTGAAAAAAACTATACCTTATATGCATACTTCTGCTGTTTTCAGATACTTGCTGGCACAGGGAACTTAGATGATACATTTCCCCTAAACCCTGCTACCTTAACTTTAACACCAAGGTTGTAACTTCAATAATATTTGACATACAGGTGAAAGCATAAGGTCACATTCACAGTAAGCACCATAATTCTGCAAAAATTGTAAGAGACCTAGAACCACAAAGCAAACATGCAAAATAACATCATCTTCCTATCCATAAGCATGTTCTAAAAATTACTCACCTGAAGGAGAGCTGCATGCACTAAAGGCACCTACTACTATATATAGTTCACTTTACTCTAAAAGAATCTACTAGTTGTTACCTGAAAAAGACATGCTTACCTCTCTCAACTCGGAAACATATCAGACTCATACAGTCTGACCCACCTAAAGAACCCTGCAACTGGCTGAAGGAAAAATAAAGCACTTACCCCCCAAAGAGCAGCTCAGACAGAAAGAGCTCTCTGGTGGGACAACTGCAGCTTTGGTTCATTGTTTATCATTTTTAGAGAACTTTCATGCAGATAAAGACCATGCAAGGTTATGACTGGTTTTAATGAAATTAAGTACTATGAAAACTAGGAAAAATTACTGGGAAAATTTACTCAGAAAGTTTAATACCAGCAAGCCAATGCAAATGGTAAAAATTGTTTTAAATACATTCATTTTTAGTGGGATTTGTGAAATAAAGGGAAAGGTATAGGGATAAGAAAATGAAACTTTCCTTAACATGGAGAATGTTGCTTTTCCCAGATGTGTAAAATGGAATCAGCATAAACTTCTCACTTCCCCTTGGCCTTTTTGATTTTTAATCAGGTTGTGATACAAACCTGATTACCAGAACTTACTTCCAATACTTTGACTGAAAGAGAAATACGTCATGTACTTACCATCTATAGTTAGCGAGCAACTCTGATAGCTATCAGCATTTGAAATGTAAACATTCTTTTTGCAGTACATTTACATGACATTTCTCTTGCTCCCAAATTATTTTAGGTTATGTGAGTCAATTTCAATCACATTTGACTGAAGGATACAATGGCTACAGCCCTAGAGGATGTTACTTTGTGGAATTCAAAGGCAGCAGTACACAGAATCATTATTGTGATTAGATTAGTGATTTGCTAGTTATTTTCTTTTTACAAATGTACACAATTTTAGTTTTAGACTCTTCTAAAGCTGAAAATATCATGCCCCAAACCCCTTATGTTCTCCATTCAGAAAAACAACAACAAAACCCTAACTGCATTTCTAAAATGAAATTACATTTACTATAAGAATTAAAAATTTGATTGTTTATGTTACCTAGGCAACACTACTTGAGCAGTTCAAAGATTGACCTGAACCCAGCATGTCTGGAAAGGAGCATCTCTTTCCAATAAAATAGTGACAACTGTCCACAATTATCATTACCTTTGCTTCTGAATTTATTCCCTCTTAATTTCCCCTGGCTAGGAAGATACATCACTTAGAAATACAATTTCAAACTTATCTTTTTTCCCATAAAATCTGGTAATAAGTGGAACTCAGAATTGCTGTTAACCAACAGACTGTGTAAACTTATTGATAACATTCAGTCTTTGATAACAATCAATCTTTGAGGTGTTTTGCTTATCTCTGAAAGTCCCTCTTGAAACAGAAAACTCTGGTAGAGGTAGTTGGTTTTGTTGCTGCAATGTTCTGTGGCACTGCCTGTTTGAAACTCTTCAAAAATGATCAGTAAAAGTTCTGCCTCTTTCGTTTCTACTTTGCTGAAACTAGTAAAAAAAAAAAAAAAAAAAAAAAAAAAAAAAAACAACAAATGAACAAACAAAACTCCTCACCTAGGCTTCCTTGGGAGACGCCTATCTGAGGCGTCAACTACAGAAATCAGGTTGACCTTAAGTGGCCACTTACTAGACACCATTCTCTAATTTAATCTGCACTGCATTTTGCTGTTTCTTTTGCATTGCCTGGGTCTTTACCCTGAGAACTGATGTAGCAGATGAGGGTGTGGGCAGCCCCAGCTGCCAGCAGGAGCCAGTCATCAGTGAGATGCTTCCATTGCAGAGCAATCTCAGAAACCACTGCCAGACTTCAGCGCAAATTTGGGAGCAAAATTCATGCCCAGAAGAGATTTAGTTATTGAATACGTGAGGACCAGCTGCTTTAAGCAGAACCACTGCTTTCAGCAATCAAACAAAAAGAGCAACCATGCTCTGCTTTTAATGATCCAGATGAAAGTCTTCCCTGCCCAGCAGTTACCTACAAGCCTCAATGAGAGAGAGCTCAGGGCCAAAACCAGTAGCCTTGACAACAACTAACAATGTTCCTGGCAGCAGAGGGCTTTGTGCAACCAGCCCAACTTCAGTATCATTCACTTTCTTGAATGTACCAGGAAGCTTTAGCAGAATGACATAATCCTCTGGATTTTTTCATTGCTTATTGGTTGTCACGGCATGCAGCTTGCACTAACTTTGCTTGACTGAATTCTTCATATCATTAGGACTTAGATCATTCCTTTATTTTATTTTATTTTATTTTATTTTATTTTATTTTATTTTATTTTATTTTATTTTATTTTATTTTATTTATTTATTTGTATTTTTAATCATGGCTATAGTGTCAGAGCACTATCCATCTTCAGGACTTTCTGTTGCTAAGCAAATGTGAATTGATTTAGTAGGATCCTTATCTGAGTCATGGGATTTTTCCATCTCAAATTAAAATGACAGTCTAGTTTGTCTCCTTGTGTTTATCAGGAGACATTTTAACCCTTCAGCATTGCTAGGTTTTGGCTTTTCACCCTTTCACCAGTCACAAATGAATATGTATTTTCACCTTCCCTTTGCTCCCTGAGGTTAATAATAATAATAATAATAATAATAAAATAACCTCTGATACTTTACTTCATTTACATTACAGTTTAACAATTACTGTCCTCTGCCAAAACTTACTGAAAGCTGCTGAAAGATGCAGTATATCAGAACTGGTCACTATCAAAATAAAATTAATGTTGGACTGGCTTTTTACTCTTGAGCAATCACTGCTTGCAGATACAGAGCAAGTGCTGCTTAAAATTTCTTCCTTTAGTCTTCTGTACATCCACTGGCTATGTGCTCTCTAGCACTGGCTATGTGCTTTCTGGCTACTAACTTTCAAGATTCTTGGACTCAGTTACAAGTCCTGATTTTATAGGGAATGTATTAATTCTATTTTCACCTTGATATGTATGGGAAGGATTCATAAGCATCAAAGGCAAGAAGAAAGCTAAGGTGTGTTCTGGTCTGGTTACAAATGGGTGAAGGGACAGCCCAGGGCCCAGCACAGTGCTGTGACATGCACTCACCCCTCAGTCTACCAACACCCAGGGAGCTATAGTTTGTGTGGCACTCACTGGCCTTCCTTTATCTTTCACCTTCTTCTGATTTGTTTTCATTTTCTTGCATGTCAGAAACATAGAATGCATAGAAGAGATTCACTTTTTCTGAAGACATAGTTCCAACTCCTACTGCATGCTGGATTTCTACAAAGCACATGGATGTGCCAGTGGCATCCATCTGCCCACATTTAGATGTCTGCAATGCAGATGTCCTCCTCTGAGCAGTGTCTAGATTCCCATTACAGTCAATTGAGAGGAAAAGCACTTCCAGGGCTCAGTTCATTTCTCAGCGTCTGACACAGATTACTCCACCCCTGCTGTCTGGAAAGCTAAATTCCTCCAAGGCAAAATTCCCAGTGTCACAGAGCCCATTAAAAATCTTGGACCTGTGACATCAAAAATGAGATAGTAACACAGTGTGCTATGCAGATATGTACTCATTTTTTTTTTCCACATAAACAAAAAGAAAAAAACAATTTAAATGTCAACAGTGTAAAATGTCCACAAGGGAAAACTGAAGGTATATTCTGCAAACCACTGCCTCTTGTATCCTAAGCATACTGATGCTCCATTACTGCTTAAACTTGATTAATTCATCTGTTTATTTTTTTGTTTCATGGATTCAAAGCTCTTCAGGTTTTAGAGGAGAAGCTTGAAAGAAACATTAATATGGCAACTACTTTTGGGTACTGCATTGCTTTTGTTTGTTTTTCAGCTTCTGTTTCAGCATCTAACTGTAAAATCTTAAACGATAGCCCTACACACTAAATGCAAAACCTACACTCAAAGACTCCATGAAGAACTTAAGAGAAGTATCAGCCCATTCACACAGCCGTCATAAGATGCACAACATTGTCTCAGTGCAGTCACTCTGTTCTTGATAAATAACGTTTACTTTTCATATTATACTCTAAGGTTGAATGGCCTAAACATAAAAATAACTGCATAGAAATACATTGCTTACAGTTTAGTATTGTTCAATCAATTTAATATGTCAGGCTAGGGGTTTACAAACACTCTGGGGGAGGGGGAGGGAGGTTGATTCTTCTGAATCCATATATATTAAAGCTCATGGTCCTTTTAAACAAAGTTCATTTTATGTACTCATGAAAGTAAGGTAAGGTAGAAATTTTTATAGGACATGTTTATTTTATCTCTTTGACTTAGAGATGTAATTGGTTTGGCTTCACTCATCATTCAATTCCTGTATTTCTTTTGATCATATATTTTTGTGAAACGTACCAGCAGGAAGCAACTTCAAATATCTGTATACTCAATTTACTGCAACACTGTACGTATCCATCCAGTTGCATACACATACACATATGCATGTATGTATATATTCACAAATGAACTGATTTTTTTCCTCTTATTTGACTCTCCTTTTTATATATATATATATATTTTTTTCATTCTTTCTTCTATTTACTTGTGGTAGAGATTATGAAGTCTTTCAAAATATAAACGACTTAAACACAAGTAACAGGAGAATAATATACAGATAATTATCACTTAAACAGAGCTCCAATTGGTTGCTTTAACACATAATTCTAGTAATATCTCTGTTTTTCAAGACATAGTTTGCGCTGGTCAGACAATAGTGTACTGTAAATAATGCTGTTTTGATCCTCTTCCATCTCTTTACTTCAGTTCCAACAAGAATATGCCAGGATCTACCTCTAGAAATCAATGCTGTACAAGTTCTAAAACCCTGAAAACCTGGCTTTGAAATAGTATAAAACATTAACCTACCCTAGCATCTTAGTGTTTTTTTTTTTTTGTTTTGTTTTGTTTTGTTTTAATCAGTTCTTACCAGCTATTAAATTCATGTTATTATTGAATAGGAAAGAAGAAAGAAATCAAAATTATGTGGCTTTGGAGTTTGTTTGGTTGCCCAGTGTGAGGACTGAATTACTATGACAAAATTTTTCCAAATTCTGCTTTCTAGTCCATTCATAAAACCCTAAATATTTGAAGCCCCAGACTTTTGCAGCTTGTACATAGTGATCAGTGTAGAAATTGCTTACACCAGAATTCAAGCTGTTTATAGATATTTTTTATTCTTAAATCTTAGGGGGAAACTGCAGGAAATGTTGCTGTAAAATTTCACTGCAACTTCTAGCACCACAGAGCATTCTACCAATGAAAAAGAAACATGAACAAGATCACTGACTACCATAAACAGGTACTGCTTTAGCCAAGGCTTCACCTGAGAGTGACTATGAAACAAATTCTCTAAAAATACAAACAAAAAACACCATCACAGTGTCCTGGTTTCAGTTAGAACAGAATTAATTTTCTTCCTAGTAGCTGGTGGAATGCTGTGTTTTGGCTTAGGATGAGAAGAGTGCTGATAACACCCCGATGTTTTAATTGTTGCAGAGCAGTGCTTATACCAAGCCAAGGACACCTCAGACTTTTGCTCTGTCCTGCCAACAGGCAGGCTGGGGGTGCAGTAAGAGCTGGGAGGGGACAGACCCAGGACAGGTGACCCGAACTAGCCAAAGGGGTATTCCATACCATCTGACGTCATGCTAAACAATATATAGGGGTGGCTAGCCAGGGGAGGGGGGACGGACTGCTTGGGGTTAGGCTGGGCATCAGTCAGCAGGTGGTGAGCAATTGCATTGTGCATCACTTGTTTGTACATATTATTATTAGTAGTACTATTATCATCATTGTATTATTATTATTATTATTATTATTATTATTATTATTATTATTATTATTATTATTATTATTATTATTATTATTTTCCTGTCTTATTAAACTGTCTTTATCTCAACTCACGGGCTTCACTTTCCATTTCTCTCCCCCGTCCCAGAGAGGGAGGGGGGAGGGTGAGCGAACGGCTGCGTGGTGTTTAGCTGCCAGCCGGGTTAAACCACGACACACAGCTTTAGCACATAAAAGTAATAGGCGGAAAACAATTTTGTATGTACAATTCTGCCTCAGTTGCTGAGAAACCTTTTGAAAAATTGCTGAAGAATAGATTGTGCAATTGTTTTTCTTCAGAGCATATACATAATACCTTCAAGCTAGAAGTGTTTGCGCTTCCTCCCTGCTGCTGCCCAGTCTGGTCACCACCATGATGCTGAGAGGCTCTGCTGATGGTACTGGTTCTTGAGGGGCAACCCAACAAGCTTCAACGATTGACCACCTGCTCTGTGAGGTAGCAGTGCTTCTCCAATGGAAATCTGTGCCTTGCCTACGTTGTAATATGGCAGCATTTCACCCATTGTAAACTAGCCTCACCAGCTGAGGACCACTTCTCTACGTCTTTTTTACCTCAGACAGTCCTCAGAAGGAAGACACCTATTCTGCTGTGCAACCATACCTCTGTGGGAACATTGTCTGTCATTCCTGCTTGAACTGGCCGGTGTACATCCATGGGAAGCCATGATAAAGTAAACATGAGAAATACATTCTTGCTGTAATCTAATGAGAAGGGCTTCTCACTGGAAAGGTTAGAGTCTTGGATACTGGTCCCTCTAATTTTCTTCAGACATCAGTGTATTGGTGGAGCTACAAGTAAGTGCTTCTTTTGTGTCTCTAGCCTTTTCAGAAACAACCAAAAAAAAAAAAAAAACGATAATTCAGTCAATGAACAGTTTGTTTTAATGGAGTTTTTAACAGCTGTGCACATTTAAATTCCTTATTAAAAATACAAATCAGTACACTCAAAATTCTTTCAGTGTTCAGTTTTAACAGAATGCAAAAAAAAAAAAAAAAAATCAATAGATACTGTTGCTAGGAAGAGGATTCTACTGACATTTGTCTAGATTCTTTTATTGATGCCTCAGTATTGGAGTGCCAACTGCAACTATTTATAAAGGGAATCCATCTCCCTCAGTGAATACATCAAAATTCTTGCTAAAACTAAGCAATGTACAACAAGATTTTTTTATTTATTTTTTGATAAAATCAGAGGCTTGTACTCAGCTTCACATGCATTTTTTTTCTTCCTTCCTTCAGTGGTGGTTTTACTCTGGTGGGCAGCCAAGCTCCACCACAACCGCTCTCTCATTCCCCCTCTCCTCAAAGAGGAAGGGGGAGAAAATACAACACAGAGAACTCGAAGTTTGAGATGAGAAAAGTTTAATTGAAGGGAAAGGGAATGGGGAGAAAAAGAAACCACAGAAACAGTAAGTCCGTGCGGAAGCACAGAGAGAAAGGAAAAAATTATTCTCTACTTCCCATCAACGAGCGATGTTCAGCCATGTCCTGGGAAACAGGGCCTCAAAACGCGTAGTGGTTGTTCAGGAGGAACAGCCCCCTCCCCCATGAGAGCCCTCCTTTTTATTGCTGAGTGTGACATCAGGTGTTATGGAATATCCCTTTGGTTGGTTTAGGTCAGCTGCCCTGGTGATGCCCCCTCCCCATCACTTGCCCACTCCCAGCCTGATGGCTCTTGGGGGCTTGGAAGGAGTCCTGATGCTGTGCCAGCACTATGCAACAATGGACACAACACTAGAGTGATATCACTGCTGTTCCAGCTACCAGTGCAGAGTACAGAACTGTGTGGACTGCTGCAGGGAAAAGGTGACTCCAGCTCAGACAGACCCAACACATCTTCCTTTGACTTAACAGTCCTTAACAGTCAAAGCCAAGGGGAGTCTGGCCACTGCATTTACAAAGCTTTTAATTTAGTCATTGGTGTTCATATTTCAAGGGAGATTGAGACTAAAGGTATATTTGTCAAAGGAAAAAATAAATAAGGTGCATTCTTATTTCTCTCTGAACTGCTTACTAAAGTAGGAGTTTTTCTAAATGGATAAGATACTCCAAAATTCTAGAAAAAATATGGGAGCTGGCTGAGATCCTAGTAGAGTTTATGTTTCACGTCTGGGGAAAGGAGCACACAGACTTCAAAGTCATCGGCTGACAGTTCTGTTTTGGGAGGTTGTTGTCTGTTTCAAAAGCACTACTCAATTGCAAAGGTCACTTCCCATTCTTTGGAGGAAAACAAAAAAACATACAATCATTGGCTCTGCAAACTGTTCAGTTTTAAAGGGACCCCAGCTAGCAGAACTGTTGAGAACCAACCTTCCTATGGAGACTGAATTTTGTTCCCTATTTTAGGAGGCTAAGACATCTGGAGTGGGTGTAGCCAGATTCTGGAGACACAAAAATAACTTTCTGAAACTGTATGGTAAAAACAGGGTTAGATGCAACTTCTTCATGTAAGGAGTGCATATCTCCTGTGGTTGTCCCTGTGCCACATGACTGTGAGTCTCACTGAGCCATGCTAATGAGACACAGGGAAGGGAGGAGAGGAGGACAAGGATGGCAGTTTCCTTGTTTCCTTCTGATACATCTGATTGGCAAAGTTGCCTGTTTTGGCAAGATGAGTGTGTTTTAATTCAGTATAGCTTTTTTTTTTTCTTTTTTCTTTTTTAATTTTTTTTTTAGATCTTGATTGTATTCAATGAGACAAAAAAGCAATCAGAAGTTATAACAATAAAATAAAAGTAAATACTCAATCATCACTCATTTTTATAGTGCATGAAATACAAAATAGTCTTCATTGTCTAATTTCTTCACGGTGTCTAAAAACATTTATTCCACAATGAAACCAGATTACATATATTCAAAAGAAGCAGTATTCTAAAAATATTTTCTTCTTCAATCAATCAATCAATATTTGACTTTACCTAAATGTACTGGAACACATTACACTCCATTTTTTTTAGCCTGTCTTATGGAGACTTCCCCTCACCTTCAACTTGCACAAAACAAACAGACAAAAAAAAAAAAAAAAAAAAAAGCAATAAAAATATTGAATGTAATAGGTTCTTTCAGTTCTAAGAAAAAACTGGTGATCAAGTAATTCTGTGACGTAGCCCTGCTACTATATATATGTTTGCCAAATTCTGTTTCTCTAAATGTAGATACAAAGATTAGCATAATGTTCCTTATTCATGGCTTCAGGTCTCTTTCATCCATGACGTAGACTCCAAGTCCTTTTTTCCTGGTAAATAACGGTAACTATATTTCTGTGATTGTATCTGGTTTTCTTTCCCTGAAAGTACCTGTTACTTCTTTTCACTGCATATCTCAAATACCCTAAGCAATGCTTTCTCTCTCCTTCCTCTGTAACTCCAGTTTGCATCTCAGTTTTAGGTGAGATCATGTGCCTATGTTGGACTGGAAAAGGTTATCTTTCCTTTGCTGTTAACCTTCTTGTCTCAAGTACTTTCTAGATCAGACATTCTCAAAAGGTTATTTATAATTTAAAACTAAAACAGGAGAGATTTTCAAATATGATCCAGGAGCAAGGCTGGCATCTCTGTAACTACAGATGCAAAAAACTCAGGACATTTAATCGTTAAGACATCACTGACTGGGAAGCCTGCCACCGACATCCACACTTGATGCACATACATTGTCTTTTGGCTCTCTACAGCTATGCCCATCTGCTACAATGGCATGGTGCCCGCTTATCAGCTAGTTGGACGGTTTCAGTATGCAGAAGTGCCAAAGAAAGGTCTTACGTGGATAGCCTGTATAACCCTGAAAGTGCCATTTCTTTTGTAGAAAGAGGTGCTAGTGCTGAAATACTAACAGAATATGTCTTAGTGCATTATTATTATTTATTTATTTATTTATCTATTTATTTGCTTACTTATTTTCACCGACTGAAGATGCATTTTGCCACAACTATTTTTACATCTCTTTTACAAAGGAAGAGATTATGCTGGTAGTCAAAGGGAAATAAAGCAGTATCTACAAGTAAGATACTGATGAACATAGCCATTATGATAGATTGATATGATGGACTTCTATGATGTATTGACTGCATCAATTGGCATGGGAAGACTGACCGATGTAATTTACCTCAGTTTCTGTAAGGCCTTTGACACAGTCCTACATGACATCCTTATCTCTAAATTGGAGAGAGTTGGATTTGAAGGTAGGACTATTTGGTGGATAAGGAACTGTCTGGATGGCTGCAGCCAGAGAGTAGTGGTCAATGGTTCTATGCCAAAATAGGTGTCAGTGACAAGTGGTGTCCCTGATGGGACAGCCTGGGGACCAGTGCTGTTGAAAATCTTTATCAATGACATAAACAGTTGGATCAAGTGCACACTCAGCACATTATCAGATGACACTAAGCTGAGTGGTTCAGTTGATACAACAGAGCAAAGGGATGACATTCAAAGAGACTTGGACAAGCTAGAAAATTCAGCCCATGTGAATCTAATGAAGTTCACCAAGTCCAAGTGCAAGGTGCTGTACATGGGTCAGGGCAATCCCAGAGATGAGAACAGACTAGGTAATGTATTCATTGAGAGTGGTCCTGCAGAGAAGCAGTTTGGGGTTCTGGTGGATAAAAAGCTTGATAGGAGCTAGCAGTGCACACTTGCAGCCCAGAAGGCCAACTGCATCTTGGGCTGCATCAACAGAAGTGTGGCCAGCAGGCTGAAGGAGGTGATTGTCCCCCTCTACTCTGCCCTTATGAGGTCACACCTGGAGTACTGCATCCAGGTCTGGGGCCCCCAGCACAAGAAGGATGTGGATCTGTTAGAGCAAATCCAGAGGAGAGCCGTGAGAATAATTAGAGGTTGGAGCACCTCTCCTATGAAGAAAGACTGAGAGAGCTGGTGATGTTCAGACTGGAGAAGAGAAGGTTTTGGGGAACTCACTGTGGCCTTTGAGTACTTAAAGGTGACATAAAAAAAGATGGAGAGCAGCCTTTTACATGAACGGATAGTGGTAGGACTAGGGGTAATGTTTCTAAATCAAAAGAGAGTAGATTTAGATTATATATAAGGAAGAAATTTTTCACTCAGTGGGTGGTGAGGCACTGGAACAGGTTGCCCAGAGAAGCTGTGGATGCCCCATCCCTTGAAGTGTTCAAAGATAGGTTGGATGGGACTTCGAACAACCTGATCTAGAGGGTGGCATCCCTTCCCATGGCAGGTGGGTTGGAACTAGATGATGTTTAAAGTTCCTTTCAATGCAAGCCATTCTATGATTCTATGATGATTCTAAGATTCTGAAATGACAACGACATAAAATAAAGGGGAAGTCCATCTTAAAATAAAATTCAGTGTGGTAGAATAGGAGTGCATTTGTGATACTGCCCACTACATACATGTATTGGGTTTATATGGCAAGGTTTTGGTAGAAGGTGGCTGCAAGGGTGGCCTCTGTGAGAAGAGTCCCATGTTAGAAAAGAGCCAGGTTCAGAAGCAGCCCTGTGTTAGATAAGGGCCAGTTTCAGCTGCCTCCAAAAGGGATCCACAGCTGGCCAGGGCCAAGCTGATGAGAGACATTGCTTGTGCCTCTGTGAGAGCAGATTTAAGGGAAGAAACTGCTGTGCAACAGCAGCTAGGAGAAAGGAGTGAGAACAGCCTGATAAACCCTAAGGTCAGTGCAGCTAGAGGGCAGGAGGTGCTCCAGGTGTGTAGCAGCAGTTCCCTTGTGGCCTGTGGAGAGGGCCCTGATGGAGCAGGCTGTCCCCCTGCAGCCCATGGGTCCCACATGGAGCAGATCTCCACTCTGCAATCCCCGGTGGAGCAGGTGGATGTGGCCTGGAGGAGGCTGCGGCTGATGGAGAGCCCCCGAAGGAGCAGGCCCCGGGCCGGAGCTGCAGCCCATGGAGAGGAGCCCACGCAAGGGCAGGGGGTCTGGAAGCAGCTGCCGCTTACCCGTGGCAGACCCGTGCTGGAGCAGTTTGCTCCTGATGGATGGACCCTGTGGTACGGAGCTATGTGGGAGTAGTTCTTGAAGAGCTGCTGCCTGCGGAATCAGTTCAGGAAGGACGGCATCCCCTGGGCAACCCACGTGGAGCAGGGGCAGAGAGTGACCATGAAGGAACAGCAGAGATGAAGCGTTAGGGACTGACTGCAGCCCCTACTCCCTGTTTCCCTCCACCATGCAGGGGGAGGAGTTGGTTGGATTGGATTTGACAGTGTCACAAATCTTGTTGGAGACCCTAACTGCATTGGAACTAACAACTGCAATTGAATAAAAGTGAATCTAGATTTAAAGATAAAAGATGTGACAGCTATTAAGAATGTGAACATTTAATCACACTAGTAGACACAGACACAGACACAGAATTTCTAGGTTGGAAGAGACCTCAAGATCATCGAGTCCAACCTCTGACCTAACGCTAGCAGTCCCCACTAAACCATATCCCTAAGCTCTACATCTAAACGTCTTTTGAAGACTTCCAGGGATGGTGAATCCACCACTTCCCTGGGCAGCCTGTTCCAGTGCCTCACAACCCTTTCAGTAAAGAAGTTCTTCCTAACATCTAACCTAAAACTCCCCTGGCTCAACTTAAGCCCATTCCCCCTCGTCCTGTCACCAGGCACATGGGAGAATAGACCAACCCCCACCTCACTACAGCCTCCTTTAATGTACTTATAAAGAGCGATAAGGTCGCCCCTGAGCCTCCTTTTCTCCAGGCTGAACAAGCCCAGCTCCCTCAGCCGCTCCTCGTAGGACTTGTTCTCCAGGCCCCTCACCAGCTTCGTCACCTTTCTCTGCACCCGCTCAAGCACCTCGATGTCCTTCTTGTAGCGAGGGGCCCAAAACTGAACACAGTACTCGAGGTACGGCCTCACCAGAGCTGAGTACAGGGGGACGATCACCTCCCTAGCCCTGCTGGCCACACTGTTCCTGATACAAGCCAGGATGCCGTTGGCCTTCTTGGCCACCTGAGCACACTGCTGGCTCATATTCATCTGACTATCCACCATCACTCCCAGGTCCTTCTCTGCCTGGCAGCTCTCCAACCATTCCTCTCCCAGCCTGTAGCTCTGCTTGGGGTTATTGCACCCCAGGTGCAGGACCCGGCACTTGGCCTTGTTGAACTTCATGCAGTTGACCTCAGCCCATCGGTCCAGCCTATCCAGATCCTCCTGCAGAGCTTTCCTACTCTCAAGCAGATCAACACACGCACCTAACTTGGTGTCATCTGCAAACTTACTGAGGGTGCACTCGATGCCCTTGTCCAGGTCATCGATGAAGATATTAAAGAGGACTGTCCCCAGCACCGAGCCCTGGGGGACGCCACTAGTGACTGGCCTCCAACTGGACTTGACTCCATTCACCACGACTCTTTGGGCCCGGCTATCCAGCCAGTTTCTAACCCAACGAAGCATGCGCCAGTCCAAGCCAAGAGCAGCCAGTTTCTTGAGGAGAATGCTGTGGGAGACGGTGTCAAAAGCCTTGCTGAAGTCAAGGTAGACCACATCCACAGCCTTTCCCTCATCCACTCAGCGCGTCACTTTGTCATAGAAGGAGATCAGGTTCGTCAAGCAGGATCTGCCTTTCATAAACCCATGCTGACTAGGCCTGATCGCCTGCTTGCCCTGCAAGTGCTGCGTGATGACTCTCAGGAGGATCTGCTCCATGAGCTTCCCTGGCACTGAGGTCAAACTGACAGGCCTGTAGTTTCCCGGGTCTGCCCTCCGGCCCTTCTTGTAGATGGGCGTCACATTTGCTAGCCGCCAGTCAACTGGGACCTACCCCGATAGCCAGGACTGCTGATAAATGATGGATAGTGGCTTGGCCAGCTCCTCTGCCAGTTCTCTCAGTACCCTTGGGTGGATCCCATCCGGCCCCATCGACTTGTGTACATCTAAGTGCCGTAGCAGGTCACCAACCAGTTCTTCATGGATAGTGAGGGCCACATCCTGCTCCCCATCCCTTTCCACCAGCTCAGGGTACTGAGTATCCAGAGAACAACCGGTATTGCCGCTAAAGACTGAGGCAAAGAAGGCATTGAGCACCTCTGCCTTTTCCTCATCTCTTGTAACTAAGTTTTCCCCCGCATCCAGTAAAGGATGGAGATTCTCCTTAGTCCTCCTTTTTGTGTTGATGTATTTATAGAAACGTTTTTTGTTATCTTTAACGGCAGTAGCCAGATTGAGCTCCAGATGAGCTTTGGCCTTCCTAATTTTGTCCCTGCACAGCCTCGCTACATCCTTAAAGTCCTCCTTAGTGGCCTGCCCACTTTTCCAAAGATTATAAATCCTCTTTTTTCTCCTAAGATCAAGCCACAATTCTCTGTTGAGCCAGGCCAGTCTTCTTCCCCGCCAGCTCATCTTTGGGCACGTGGGGACAGACCGTTCCTGCACCATTAAGACTTCCCTCTTGAAGTGTGCCCAGCCTTCCTGGACCCCTCTGCCCTTCAGAACCACCTCCCAAGGGACTCCACCAACTAGTGTCCTGAGCAGCTCAAAGTCAGCCCTCCGAAAGTCCAATACAGCAGTTTTACTGGTCCCCTTCCTGGCCTCGCCAAGAATAGTGAACTCCACCATTTCGTGGTCACTCTGCTCAAGACAGCTCCCGACAATCACATCCTCCACCAGTCCTTCTCTGTTTGTGAAGAGAAGGTCTAGCGGGGCACCACCCCTGGTAGGTTCACTAACCAGCTGCGTCAGGAAGCTATCTTCCACGCTCTCCAGAAACCTCCTAGACTGCTTTCTCAGGGCTGTGTTGTGCTTCCAGGATATGTCAGGGAAGTTGAAGTCCCCCACGAGTACAAGAGCTGACGATTTCGCAACTTCTGTCAGCTGCCTGTAGAATTCCTCATCCGTCTCCTCATCCTGGTTCGGCGGTCTATAGCAGACCCCGACCAGGACACTAGCCTTGTTGTCCCTGCCGATCCTAACCCAAAGGGACTCGACCTTGTCATTCCCAGCCTCGAGTTCTACAACCTCGAAAGACTCTCTAATATAGAGAGCCACACCACCACCCCTTCTATGCTGCCTGTCCCTTCTATAGAGCTTATAGCCAGGCATTGCAGCACTCCAGTCATGAGACTGGTCCCACCACATCTCCGTGATGGCAACCAAGTCATAGCCTGCCTGCTGCACGATGGCTTCCAGCTCCTCCTGTTTGTTACCCATGCTGCGTGCATTGGTGTAGATGCACTTCAGCTGGGCCATTGCCTTATCCTCCGGCCTTGCCATTGTTCCCCCTGGCACAGCCCCAACAATCCTTGCTTCAGCCCCATCCCCCTTCCTACCTAGTTTAAAGCCCTCTCAATGAGCCCTGCCAGCTCCTGGCCCAGGATCCTTTTTCCCCTAAAAGATAGGGACCCGTCTGCAGCCATCGGGCCAGGTGCTGAATAAAGTGCCCCATGATCAAAAAAAACAAGATTTCTGTGTTGGCACCAGCCCCAGAGCCACGTGTTTAACAGGTGGGCTTTCCGTGTCCTCTCTGAACCCCTCCCTGCCACCGTAGGGATGGACGAAAACACCACCTGCACTCCTGCTCCACCCACTAACCGACCCAGCCCCCTAAAGTCTCTTTTGATAGCCTTCATGCTTCTCTCTTCAATGTTGTCACTGCCCGCCTGGACTATCAAAAGAGGGTAATAGTCAGAGGGGTGTACCAGGTTGGGAAGCTTCCTGGCAACGTCCCTGACCCTGGCCCCAGGGAGGCAGCAGACTTCCCTACGGGTAGGGTCAGGCCGACAAATAGGGCCCTCTGTTCCCCTAAGAATAGAGTCTCCAACAACAATAACCCTCCTGTCTTTCTTGATGGAGGCAGTCCTGAGGCGTGGAGTCGACCTCCTCGCCCTAGGCATCCTCCTGGGAACACTTGCTACCTCTTCCTCAGCTACTGGTCTGTCGAGCTCCAGGGCCTCAAACCTGTTGTGTAAGGGAACCTGGGAATGCGGGGCCGGAAGGGGAGGGCCTCGCCTGCGATGTCGAGCAGGGACCTGTTTCCATTCCTCCTCAGCTCCCAGATCCCCTCCCTCTGCCCGACGGCTACAGGGCAAGGGGTCCACCCCCATTTGAGGAGTCTCACCTCGGTACCTCCCCTTGAGGCCCTGCAGGGAGTTACTCCACAAGTCTATCTCTCGCTCACACTCCCTGATGGCCCTCAACCTCTCCACCTCCTCCTTGAGCTCCACCACCATGCGGACCAGGTCATCCACCTGCTCACACCTCACGCACGCAGTTTCTCTGCCTCCCGCCGATGGCAGCAACAGGCTCAGACACTCCTTGCATCCGGTGACCTGAACTGCGGCATTTTTTAACGGGTAGTCGGTCTGGGTGTGTACCGACTTCCTGGAGAGCGCGCCGTGCCTGGTGGGCACCAGTAGTCCCTAGTAAAATCTTCTCTTATTCCTTAAAAAAAAAAACAAACAAATAAACAAATAAAGAAAAAAATTTCTCTGTCTTTTTCACATTCTGAAGAACAATTTCTGAATGTGAAAATTTCCTTTCACATTCCAAATAGGAATCATGGACATATTGTCTATTGCCAGTAATGAAACAAACAAAAGAAATTGCACACAGTCCTGACTACAAGGTGAAAGAAGGTAGTGAAAATGATATTGACAAGACATATTTACAATATCAACTGATTATTTTCTTAAAAAAAAAAAAAAAAAAAAAAAAAAAGTTGATAAATGAGAGACATGAAGTCTGAAGTCTGGGGATTGTTGTTGGAAAAGATTTATAAAAACCAAAGCAAAACAAACAAAAAACCACCTCTGGAGAATAAGGTTCTAGGGTTCTTCTAAGTCCATTATTATAAACTTACTGTGGATAGTGCAGAAAATCGAATTTAAATATAGGTACAGTTCTGTTTTGGATGTACCACCTGAAAGCAATCATTCTTCAGTGTAGATATTAATAGAAGCTAAGGTTAGAATACATATTCTTTTTATAGCAATCCTAACTCAGCAAATTAGAAGCAAAGGAGACTTTTTTAAACTTCTAAATTAATTAAGTCTTTCAAAAATTCTTGAGATTTACATGGTAAGAGAATAAAACTGTCTTACAAGGTACAAGATGAGTATGAATTTGTCATATATCATCAATATAATCAATTATAGAATAATTTCTGATATAACAATATTAAAAGATACAGAAAATACAGTTGCAAACCCAATGATATGATTATGCATCCCAAAAACTTGCTTGAAACAGATTACACAACTTTGCTTTGTTTTGGGAATGGTGTTGATCTAGATAGCCTTCAGAGGTTCCTCCCAAACCAACTTTGTCTCTGATTCTTTGATTCCTATGGATCTTTCTTGGTATCATGACACCATACACAGCTCAGCTGGAATATCATATCCATTATGAGGGGAGCAGAGGGCAGGGCAGGGCAGGGCAGGGCAGGGCAGGGAAGAGAAGGGAAGGGCAGGGAAGGGCAGGGAAGGGCAGGGCAGGGCAGGGCAGGGCAGGGCAGGGCAGGGAAGGGCAGGGAAGGGCAGGGCAGGGAAGAGAAGGGAAGGGCAGGGAAGGGCAGGGCAGGGCAGGGCAGGGCAGGGCAGGGCAGGGCAGGGCAGGGCAGGGCAGGGCAGGGAAGGGAAGGGAAGGGAAGGGAAGGGAAGGGAAGGGAAGGGAAGGGAAGGGAAGGGAAGGGAAGGGAAGGGAAGGGAAGGGAAGGGAAGGGAAGGGAAGGGAAGGGAAGGGAAGGGAAGGGAAGGGAAGGGAAGGGAAGGGAAGGGAAGGGAAGGGAAGGGAAGGAGGACAAAAGAAAAAGAAAGGCAGGTTGTTGAAAGGATAACTCAACAACCTATAAGATGGCAAGAAAGTTTAACAATGACAGAATAAACAGCTGATACTTCAAATGGAGTGGAAATATATCTAGATCCAAAGAAGGTATTTGATGACATTAGTAGTGAAAGGCATGGTAGCTCCCACACTGTGGCTAAAAGAGCCATATGACTTTCATTGAAGCAGCTCAGCCTGCCATGCAAAATTTGAGCACTACTAAGCCAAGAAGCTTCACCAGTGCCCCCAGCACTGCCACATCAGTGAAACTGTGATGACAGTTCTATGACAGGAGACAACAGCATGACAAACTGATAACTTTTCCTGGAAAAGCAATATTTTTTTTTTGAAGAGACTGGATTAAATTATTCTGAATTCTATAAGGTATAATAAAAATTGAACAGGTTTCTTCTCCCCTCTAATACCATTTCAGAGTTCCAGATCAAGAGAATAGTCCTCCTGGTACATAGAAGCAAGGACTGAAACACTCAGAAGGATAATGCTGTCATTTTTCAATTGCTGATCAACAGGATAACTTTGTGACCACTGCAGGGTGGGGAGGAGAGTGGAGGGAGGAGTGGAGAGGATGAGTAACTATGCAAACTAAAGTTCATGCTTATATTTCATGCTTAAATTAAATTGGAATATGCTACTGGCCTGATTGACTGGATAAATCAAAAAGAATTTCCTGTTCAAGTATTATATTTTCATGTAAAATAAAATAATGAAAAAGATGCTTCCATGCATCCAGAGAAAGTTCAAGTAAAATACTGAAAAAATGGGAAAAGTGAGAATGAGATGTTACCCATGCTAAATTATATCAACACCTAGTTGATAATTGTTATTTATGTATCATGTCAGATGATGTTCACTGGCTGCTGCTGTTCAATATTTCTTTTTACCTTCATCACCCAGCGCAGTCTTGTGCTTTACTTAGTGAGTATCATCCACATTCAGTTGTTTGTCATGTTTTCTTAGGCTAGTTGACCTACTGCAGGTACTGAGTACCTCTTAGGCATGGTTTACCTTCCTAAGACCCTAGCTGGGGAAGGGAATTGTTATTAGTCTCATACTAGAGATGAGAAATTTCTGCCACAAATGAGTCCAGAGCAGTGAAGGCAACCACATTATTCATTACCAGTGAGAGAAACCTATGGTATGCACTAATAAGAAGATGCTCTTTTTGATCATGTAATTAAAGACTGTAGCATAATTCAATGGCACAGGTGGCTAAAAAAAGGTCACAGAAGCAGCTTCAATTCTGGAACTTTCTCAGTCTTGGGTACTGTATTTGAAACTTTAAGAAGCTTTTGTTCCAGTGTACGTATATGTGTGGAGGTGTTTTCACAACTGTACTTATAGTGTGGGTAGTGGGCATTACACAGGCTGGTAGCCACAGTTAAAAATGTGTGATGAGCAGTGCCCTCTGCATGAGCCGACAGCAGAAGGGTAATGCTCTTCTGGCTCCCAGGTAAGTCTTCTGTAAATATATAGGTATAAGTACTTCCATCTTGTTTGAAAGAAACACTGAAAACAAACAAACAAACAAACAAACAAAAATAATAATTCAAACAAAAAACACCGTTACAGAGTGACGTTGATATATGCATGAGCCAGAAACTGTCAGACTCTCAGAACAGACCTATGTCACTTAAAGCAACAAAAACATGGGAGGTACCACCCCAGCAGCCTCAAGTATGATTCTATGATTCTATAATTCTAAGTATATGTGCTTATATGGTCTGCCCTCTCCCTTCCACAGTAGCAAATGATGGCTTCTTTTCCCTCCTCCACATGGCTTATGTGTACAAAGGATAGTTTCTTCTGAGCTCTGTCTTGCAGCTGCCCAGGCCAGGAGAGGCATGACCAGAGCAAGGGCCCATGGGTCCCAGGGCTCAGCAGGTTCTGCAGCATCAGAGCCCGCACCAGCTGTAGCGTGGATGGCTGCATGCTGGCACTCTTGCCTAGAGTTTTCTGTCATACCCTAATCTGAAATCACCACCCAAAGAAACAAAGCTAAATTAATTTGCACTAGGGATGAGTAACAACCCAAAAGGATTCCCTATGGCATCTCTTCCCCCTCCCTTTCCATGTTACACCTCACTTTGACATTGCAAGGAAGAATTATTAGAACTTATTAGTGCAATGACTATTAAGATTTTTCCCATTTATTTATATAATTGATTAATTAATTCTAATTCCATTGATCTAGAAGATCTGAAAGACTGAAGTGTGTTAACTGTAAAATAATAAATAGCTTTAGACATAAATTTAGTTTGAAGGGCCTATTTGTAGCGCACTCATAAAAGTGTTTAATATCAAGGCTCTGTAATGGAAAATGCTAGACAACTTCATATGTAAAGAATTGTTCCCAAACCTGACTATCATTAAGTAATTGACTAAATAGATCCAGTTATTTCTTTTTCCCAATCCTACTTTAGAACTTCAGACACTGAATAAAACGCACTGCTGGAACTTCAGTAATATTCAGCAGATATACTATTAGACGATACTTCAAAAGAAACAGTCCCATAGAAAAACTCTGCTGTCCTTTGTCTACAAGACATTTTAGTGGATCACCCAGATCTAGCTGCTTTTTGATGGTCATCTCTCCTCAACAACAGAAATTCATTTGGCCTCATTTCTACATTCGAGACAACCCATAATAGTAGTAATACGATACAATAAACAGGAAATTTTCCAAGCAAGGAGGATGGGAAAGGTAGGAGTATTTATACTGAGAGACAGTCAGAAAAGTCTTGAAACAGGAAAGAGTGAAAGAAAGGTGAGGTAAATAAGACAATGTTCAAAAACATAAGACACAAGAGGTCACTGGAGAACATGGTGAAATCTTGAAGGCAAAAAAAATGTAATTTGACAGGAAAATGATAATGTTAAAATGTAGACAGGATCTATGCCTCACATTAGCATGTGGGAACACAAGCTAGAAAGATTAATATAAAACTTCAAGGAGGGATAAATAAAAAATAAAAATATCAGAGTATCATTATCAGGTCAGTAGTGGTCAGTGAGAAATTAGTGTGAGGATTAAGAAAACTTTAAGGCATGTGGATTCCAGCCCAGAACACTTAATGAAACAGCAATAAATAAATAAATAAATAAATAGCTTATGTTTGCAATCTCCTGGCTGAAGGACCATAATTCCATAGGAAAGCAATGGAAGTAATATTTGACACTAAAAATAAAAGATTGAAATGTAGAACACCCATAGACTTGTTGCATACATCTAGCAACAAAATTAGAAAACCAACTCTCCCCTACCAGACAGAATTTGTCCAAAAGAACTGGAGACTTGGCTTAGCAGTATCAATGCAGATCATAGAATCACAGAATCACGGAATCACCTAGGTTGGAAGAGACCTCCAAGATCACCTAGTCCAACCTCTGACTTAACACTAACAAGTCCTCCACTAAACCACATCACTAAGCTCTACATCTAAACGTCTTTTAAAGACCTCCAGGGATGGTGACTCAACCACTGCCCTGGGCAGCCCATTCCAATGCCTAACAACCCTTTCGGTAAAGAAGTTCTTCCTCATATCCAACCTAAACCTCACCTGGTGCAACTTGAGCCCCTTCCCCCTCGTCCTGTCACCAGACACGTGGGAAAACAGACCGATCCCCACCTCACTACAGCCTCCTTTAAGGTACCTGTATAGTGCGATAAGGTTACCCCTGAGCCTCCTCTTCTCCAGGCTGAACAACTCCAGCACCCTCAGACGCTCCTCATAAGACTTGTAAATCATCCCAGGGCTTGTGCAAAGTGTATTAATTGGATGGAGGAGCAGGAGATAGACCTGGGAAGAGGGACATCCTTAAAAGTCTCTTTTCTTTTGTGTTACTGACCATTTATTCACTAGTCTCACCTGACCTGAGAATATCTGCCTGAGGGTGTATGGAGGGGGAGAAAGGGCCAGTGCACACTGGTTCTCTACCCTTTTCAGAATCTTTGGGTGAACTAATCTTGTGGCAACTTTGTCTGCTCCCAAGTTTCAGTGAGAACATATTGCCATGATGACATTTCCATGGTGCTCATTTTGGAACAAAACACTGCAGAAAGAGGGCAAAACATCCTAAGAGGCTGCTGTGTGGCTTGGATAGCTAGCTCACATCTCCTCTTTATTCCAGAGCTGTTCTTCAAAGTGTGCTTGTGCTTTGTCTGCTGAAGGTGTATTAGGAGGCAATGAAGTGGATCTTTTTTTAAGTTATCCTATGGGATATTCTTGCTGCACATTCAAACTAATAAATGGCAAGTTTTATAGAAGGTCTCAAGTGCAGATTGCAGATGTGATCCTCTAACTCCCACTGGAAGAAAGCCAGAGGCTAGTCTGTACATTTGTTTTGATCAGCGGGGATTTCTATCTTAATACCTTATTTTGTTGTGGAAACTGAAAGGCCACTATATATAAACCTGCAGAAATTAAGCCTTAAAAAGCCTAGAGTGTAACAGTTTATTGATAAAAGAAAGATGAGGGAATATCTGCTTAACGACGTGAAAGTCTGAATCTTTGCCTCAGAAAATATGTTAGTCATCTAAATTCTTGACTCTGGCATAAATTACACTGTTCAGAATTCCTCCTCAAAATGATCTATAGCCAGCATGTACAAGTCATTGCTATGACAGACGGGGTGAGAATATCTGTTCAGCATGGCAAGTCTGCAGCTCCTTCCCATATGCATTTGGATACTCAAACTATTCCAAACCTTGTGAACTTGGCATAGCAATAAAGAGAGCACAGCAAGGAAAGGAAAGGAGAATCTGCAGCTATCCAGAAATTTTCATGACCTTTTGTATGATTAGTTCACTTCCTTCACTCTCTTCATACTGAAAATCAAAAGATGGAACCTGAAACTGGGTGTATAAAGTATAGCATGTCTGGGACACAGAGATGTAATTAAAAGAATGCTGTAAGAGTTGGCATTATGGTTAATTTTCTCATTTTATATTAAATTTTAGGAAGCAGAAAGTGGAAAAAAAGACAAAGGTTCATTTAGTTTCACAACTGGAAGATACCAAGACTGTTATCAGCATAGATAAATTTTTTTCAAGATGGCTTCCAATACATCACAAAGGTTTTTGCAACTCCACACACAAATCTTTATTAAAAAATCAAATAACAAACAAACAAACAAATAAACAAAAACCAGCCCTATGTAAACAATGTATGAGTTGGAAATAACTATGACATCCATAGGTTTTCTAAATGGTAGGTTATCAAGAAGGAGCTTGTGTATGAAGAGGTAAAACCTTCTCACATAATGTAGAGAAGACTTGTTCTAACCCTTTCAGTCATAGACACCTAACAAGAAAAAAAAGAACCTGTTACGTGATATAAATAACACTTTGTGAGCAGTTGTGAAAGATGTATGTAAAGATCAGGTGTCTGTTTTAATGATCTTATGGATAAGATCATTCTTATTGCAGGATAAATGCTAAGGAAGACAAGGGTCTTATGTAATTCAGCTTTTGTAATTCTGAAGACTTCAAATCAGGGTTTAAAATTCAAAAACAAACATTTGCAAAACAAAGGAAACAATGTGTTGCAGAAAGAAAAATAATGAATAGCACAAAATAAGAGTTTTATATATTATTTTCAAGTGGGAGAGCTGCACAAGCAATTTAGATGCCTCCAGAGAAAAAGGTGTGCTGTTTTACTCAAAGAAGTATCTTGTGATGACATTTTTAGCTGTGATCAGCATTTTCTATCACAAGAACAAAATTCAAAATATTAATAAATTCTAAATACAGTACTGCAAGAATAACAGGAGAACAATAGTACTGGCCTTCTAAAGATAACAGGTTTTTAGCTCCACTTTTGAAATAGGGGGGCCTTTTTGTTCTTAATGGTAACGTCAGAGACCAGTAAGGGGGAAACATATCTAACTGTATTTACATAACTGATATAAGATCATCAGCATAAATGCTACCTTGTGTTATCTTTCTTCTCAGTTAATTTGGAGAAAGAAAGAAAGAAAAAAAAAAAATAGAGCAATTGCACATAACACTAAGTTCCTGTTCCCATGTTACTTATAGGGATATTTTTTGTTTAGATCAGCTTCCTTTTGAATGACATGATGAAAATTGTGCTAATATACCTGGCAAGTAATCCAAATAGGCAGTAGAATTCAAATATCAGCCTAACACCATTTCTGTCCAAAGACTTTACAAGTGAACTCATGTCTTTAATATTTTGATTTGGTTGTCAGACATACTGTTGAAATATTTTTTTAGCTAGTTTGTAGCTTTGTTGAGCTCCAAAAATAGCTTTTCACTTGTCAGTTCCTTCTGGCATATTTTGTGATTTCCCAGTTGTATGAGATTTTCTGCATTGTGTTGCTATCCTAAGTAAGATCAGGTAAGCAGCCTACAATGCTTTTCCTGGCATAATAACTACTTTATTTTTATTTACTTTTTTTTTTTTTTTTCTCCATAAATGGTATCTGCTTACTATCGTCTTGTAATTTCCTTGCTACTACTACTACTACTACTAGTAATAATCTATAGTCTTATCATTAAACCCCTGTCGCTTTGTGGTCTACTGTCTGACAAGCTTTGATGGCTTTATTGATTCGTTTGCAAGCACAAGAATCAGAAAAAACGGGGCAGGATTTTCCCTCAGATTTGATGAATCAAAAACAAACAAACAACAACAACAAAATCAGCATCACCTTATCATATTTCCTGGCAGAAATTTTACAAGCTTTTCTAAAGCCAGCTATGTCCAGTTCTGGGCTCCCCAGTACCACAGAGACGTGGAGCTCCAGGAGCAAGTCCAGAGAAAGGCTACTTAAATTATTAAGGGATGGGAACATCTTTCATATGAGGAAAGGCTGAGAGGCTGGTAAGCCTGGAGAAGAGAAGACTGAGAAGACTGATATGTATAAAAGTATCTGAAGGGACAGTGTCGAGAATATGGAGTCAGACTCTTATAGGTGATGCCCAGCAATATGACAGGCAATGGGCACAAACTGCAATACTAGAAGTTCTGTCTGATCATGTAGAAAAATATCTTCACTGTGAGGGTGACAGAGCACTGGAACAGTTGCCCAGAGAGGTTATGTTATGGATTCTCTTGATTCTGGATTGTGGATTCCGTGATTCCTTCCCTGGAGATATTCAAAAGCCATCTGGGCACAATCCTGTGCAACAAACTCTAGGGAACCCTGCTTGAGCAGGGAGGTTGGACTAGATGATCTAGTTGGACTAGATGATCTCCAGAGGTCCCTTCCAACCTCAGTCATTCTGTGATTCTGTGAAAGCTTATTGATTTGAAACGATTTTTCTGATGAGCTTTAAAAGCTTACTGTTATTTCAACTGAAATACTTATTGCTCTAGTGTTAGCTTAGGAACCAAGAACTTTAGCTAGTGGTGAATGTTCCTACAGTACAAAGCCCTAAGAAAAAAAAACCAACAGATTCTTGGGAGTCAAAGATGGAAAACTCTGCTATATTTACCCTTGAAAGTAAAGCTGAAGAGCTGTAGACTGTGAACTGTGCCATATATATTTTTTCCCCACACATTTATCTTTTCCTTTTCACATTTAGCAATATTGACACATATTGGCTGAATTTCCACGGACATTTTAGCTGTCTCTGGAACCAGCTCTCTCTGTATCTATGATGACTGTTTCCACCTTCATAACGGAAATGTTACTGTTTCTCAACACCCACACAAACAGTCACTTGTTTTGTTTAATTTCTTATCCCTCTGTATTTTCCCCTTTGCCACCCATATGTGTTAATAATTAAACCTGACTCACAGTTCACTGGTTTCTAAGGCTAAAAATTAGAGACACCATGTTAGAATTTAGCATGAATTCCCTGCAACGTTCTCATTTCTTAATGACCTATGCAACAACCAACCAGTTGTTGCAGAACCTGTTTACTAATGTTTATACTCTCTCCATGCGCATGCCATACGTTATTCCTGAATGTCCATTTGTGTTTGCCCTTTAGCAAGCTACACATTGCAAAATGTGACAGTACATTCACTATGAGATAACTAAAGTGGGAAAATAATAAACTGGTGCTGGAAACATTTACTCAGCATATTCAATAATTTTACATTGCACTCTAGATCCAGTCTTAACCTGTTAAGGTTTAAGGCGGACAGATCAAAGGTCTCTTAACCATTTCCCTTCTGTGACAGAATCAACCTATTGAACTTCAGTTAACAGCATTAAATGAGGGAATCCTAATGTCCTCATCAGGATATTAGGACCTACTGCATAAGCATCTTCTACAGTTCTTTGAGATATAATGCTGTAATTTAGCATGATTAATTTAATATCCATTAAAACATATATGCATATGTTTTATATATAAAGCATATATGATTAACTTCAAGCAAAGACCAGTGGAGCCAATGGAACTGAAATAGACACTGAGCATGAGATATCTGGCTGAAAAATTGACGTTATATTTAACCCTATTGAAGAATGATATTTGGGTTTAGGTTTCATTAAATGTACTGCGTACCTCACAGACAGTATCCATCGGAACTGAATTCCCTAACCAGTGCTTGCTATGATGTCACAAAATCTGATCTATAAGAATAACAGACTAGGAAGAAGAAAAAGAAGGAGAAAACAATGAGATGAACAGAAGGACATAAAGAGGCAGAAAAATTACTAGAGCAAATGAGAATGCTGGAAGAGAGGTGCTATCCTTATCCTTATATTTTTTCTTTATAGAAATAATTGAATTCTCTCTCTCTTTCTCTCTCTCTCTTTTTTTTTTTTTTTTTTTTCCATTCATAATGGGGGAAAAAAGCATCTTATCAGGGCTACTTTCAGCCCTTAGCACTAAATTCTTAGGTGATACATTTTGTAAAGTTCCACTGAAAACAATGGCATGACACATATTTTTACACCAGGATTATAATCCAGGCAAGGATTTTAAATTTAAATCCTTATGTGGATTTCTGTTGCTTAGACTTGTTTTAAAAATCATATGAAATTACATGTATGCATGGATGTTTTCTTACCTGCATAATCAATATAGTGAACTATGAATTTTAGATATGAATGCAGTTGATTTGCATTCAACTTTGACAAATACTCAAATGTATATAACTGCTATTTGTTTATTTGTTTGTTTTGGTTTTGTCTCTCCACCTTAATGTTTCATGCTTCATAAGCTCATTTGTGAGAATACTGCCAAGAAGTGAAAGACATTGAGAAATACAAAGTCATTTGATATGTTGTACAAATACTTTTCAAAATGTTTTTTGCAAGTTTGACCAGATATATTTGTTTGGTAAAATGTCTTCAGAATTCATGTTGTAAGTGTGCATTCTTCATAGACCTGAAATACACAGTTGTCATTCTGTTTATGAGGGTTAGAAAGTTAAGTATGTAAAAATCTTTTCACATTTGCAATCAATTTTGGTTTAATTTAAACAGAGAAGTTGTTTTGATGTTATAGGTCCGAATCAAATTATTTTCATTCAGTCCTATTGTGGATCAAGATTTATAGTCACAGTTCTCCAGTCGTGTTCATCCTTACCTTTATGCTTAAGTATGCCAAGTTCAATGTTTTATTGTAAAAAGTTAAAACATACATGCAGTTTTTGTATGTAGGATCGGTCGTCTAGTTGGAGGTCTGTAGCTAGCAGTGTCCCCTAGAGGTCAGTACCGGGCCCATTACTCGTCAATGATCTGGATGATGGAATAGAGTGCACCCTCAGTAAATTTGCTGATGACACAAAACTGGGAGAGTGGGTGATACACCAGAGGGCTGTGCCGCCATTTAGAGACCTGGATAGGCTGGAGAGCTGGGCAGAGAGGAACTTCGTGATGTTCAAAAAGACAAGTGCAGGATCCCTCACCTAGGGAGAAGTAACCCCATGCACCAGTACAGGCTGGGGGCTGACCTGATAGAAGGCAGATCTGTGGAGAAGGACCTGGGAGTCCTGGTGGACAGCAGCTTAACCTTGAGTCATCGTTGTAACCTTATGGCCAATAATGGTATCCTGGGATGTATCAGGAAGAGCGTTGCCAGCAGGTCAAGGGCGCAAGGATCTTACGCCTCTCCTCAGCCCTGGTGAGGCCACACCTGGAGTTTTGTGTCCAGGTCTGGGCTTCCCAATACAATAGGGACATGGAGTTACTGGAATGAATGAGTCCAGTAGAGGGCTAATAGGGACCGGAGTGCCTGTCATAAAAGGAGAGGCTGAGAGGGCTGGGCCTGTTTGTCTTGGAGAAGAGAATGCTGAGAGAGGGGATCTTATTAATGTGTATAAATATCTGAAGGGAGGGTGTCAAGAGGATGGGGCCAGACTCTTCTCAGCCTGGCAACAGCACAAGAGGCAATGGCAACACATACAGAATATTCCAGCTGAATATAAGGAAATGCTTCTTTACCATGAGGGTGACAGAGCCTTGGAACAGTTGCCCAGAGAGGATGTGGAGTCTCCTTCTGTGGAGATACTTAAAACCTGCCTGGATACAATCGTGAGCAATGTGCTCTAGGTAACCCTGCTTGACAGGGGGGTTGGACTAGATGATCTTCAGAGGTCCCTTCAAACCTCAACTGTTCTGTGTATCTGTGAGTCCTTAGTTGTCTGAATACTTTTGTTCATTACAGCAAGCCTCTCATGACTCCACACAGCTATATATCAGCTATATACAGAAAATCAAACTATATGTAGTTCAACTACTTTAATGAATAGGTGAAATGGAAAAGTCACATTAGACCTTTCATTAGTAACAATATTAACCTTCTTTTACTCAATATTCTCAGTAACTTTTCACAATATTTGTGATGCTTCCTAAAGTCACTGAACAAAGTAAAGAAATAGTGATATTCTGTATATTCTCTATATTTGCATTCAAAGAGGCCCTTAAGCTTTCAAAGAAAAACTTAGAAAAGAACATTCAATTCCTTCCATTTTGTGGGCTGCAATTATTATTAGAATCAAATGAAGATCATATATAATTTAGTTGCATGAAAATTCCTCATTTGGTAAAACAAGTGGGCAAATGTTTGTTCTGAAAGGACACATGGAATGGTGTAAGATAGAGAAAACTTGCAACTGGAAAAACATTTTAAAATAAGTAGCTAGACAAAATGCAGCTACTTTACAAAACATTTTTAAAATGCAGTTTATTCCTTGGACTACTGAAAGAAAGAAAGAGAATTTCAATTACAAATGTTATCTGTTATGTTTATTAAAAGCTTTCCACTTTCCTTGGTGACAACCACAACATGCACACAAAGTTATCTTTCATGAGGTATGTATTGAAAATATTTCTCCCTCTGGTAGATAAAAATATTTCTATAGCTCAAGAAAACTTCAAATAGTTAAGCCGTCAACAATAGCATTCTCCTACTATGCTACTTCTCCCTGAAGTTTTATAGCAGGTAAGCTTTACTATAGTGGAATACAATTTTCAGTGCAATACGGAATACTTCTTATACATGTATGCCTTAACTTTCAGAACACCTCCTTGTCATATGGTTTTCTTGTTCTTGGTAGATGTAATTAGAAATATAACTGAAAACAATGTAGTCTAGCTTCAAAGAGAGGCATATCAGGATGGATTCAGAATGGCCACATTATCCAGATCTTCACCTGCTTTATCATTATTTGCTATAATTCTCTCATTGCATCTATGGGTCTGACCCCCTTTTTACAAGAGTCACTGCAAATCACAACCCTGTAGAAATGGTTTGAAAAGAGTTTTTATTTTTGGTGCAAAAGATCATAACCAAGTAATATGAATCACTGGAAGTTTTCAAGACTCAGCTGGAGCAACCTGGTCTAAATTCAGTGCTGACTGTGCTTTGAGCAGGAGACCTCCTGAGGTCCCTTGCAACTGCAGTGTCCCTCTAACTCTGTACTATTCTGTTCTCTAATTACTGCATCGTGATACATTTTGACTGTTTCAGTTTATATGCTCATATTCTAATCTTATTTTACAGTCTACTTCCTGTTGTAGATGTTTTCTACAGAAAGTGGTAGCAGACTTGTCTCATCTCCTCTTCTCCATTAAAATAAAAATCTTTAATGTATATCTATTGAGGTGTAGGGAACCTTCAAATGACTGTCCAAAGAACAGTATGGGTTTTCAAAAGAAATGTTGGCTGTGAAATAATTCTGTAATTGAGTTTAAATTGGCACCCACTTCCTAAACTGGTAAAAGCATGAAATGTACCTTTCGTTTTTGTTTGTTTTCAAAATTTTATTGGGCCTTGAGCCATGAAAAGGGGGTAAAACCGTGCCTCATTTATAATTTGCACTGGAGGATTTTCTGAGTTCACCCGAATCACAGAATCATCTAGGTTGGAAGAGACCTCCAAGATCACCTAGTCCAACCTCTGACTTAACACTAACAAGTCCTCCACTAAACCACATCACTAAGCTCTACATCTAAACGTCTTTTAAAGACCTCCAGGGATGGTGACTCAACCACTGCCCTGGGCAGCCCATTCCAATGCCTAACAACCCTTTCGGTAAAGAAGTTCTTCCTCATATCCAACCTAAACCTCACCTGGTGCAACTTGAGCCCCTTCCCCCTCATCCTGTCACCAGGCACGTGGGAAAACAGACCGATCCCCACCTCACTACAGCCTCCTTTAAGGTACCTGTATAGTGCGATAAGGTTACCCCTGAGCCTCCTCTTCTCCAGGCTGAACAACCCCAGAACCCTCAGGCGCTCCTCATAAGACTTATACTCCAGACCCAAACACATGTAGGGAAACATTTGCTTAATTAAATTAATATTTTGGTTGACCAATTAATTAAATAATTAAATTAATTTAAACAGTTATGCTATGATCCAATCATATCGTATGTATATGTTATGTGCTCTTTGATAAGAAAATATCATGGCTTGTCTATGCTAAGCCAATAACTAATCCCAGTGTGTGGACCTTTGAACAAGAATGTAAACAATATTCTAATAACCCTGAGTTCTGAAAAATCCTTTTCTTTCCATATTTAACTTCAGAAGTAAAACTTCATAAGTGTACCTGTTTACCAACAATTTAATAGAACTAGTTCCAAATAGCAGAGAAATGAAACACAGAACTATTCGCAATCATATACATGAATATTCCTGGCAGGCTTAATACAACTGCTATCAACATCCAGCACTCACCATTCACCGTGAAGTTTTAAATGGATTATATGAAATAGACAGAGAGATAGATGATAGATTATTCCCTAAGAGTCAACCCCTACAGGGAGAGGGCTTATATATCTGATTTTTGGACTCCCTCATGATAAAGGTTATACTGTAAAGAAATGCAAACTGTCCTCCCATTCAAGTAATAGCAGAGTCTAACTGTGACTACTTTGATAGATTTAAATGAGATGGGAAGCATTAAAGGTTACAGTTACTTAGTCTAAGACTTCACTAAAATAAAAAATGAAAAATAGTAATAAATAAAAAAAAAATCCCTCAAACAATACTTAATAGAGCTGCCCAGAAAGAAATTTTCCCATTATGTAAAATGCAATTTGACACTTTGTTTTCTAAGTGTAGTGGAGAAAATAAATAAATAAATAAATAAAAAGGGAACAACAAACAAACAAACAAACAAAAAGAACCACAACTGAACACTTAAATAAAATTGGGCTTCAAACAATAACCACAAAACAATTGAAAAATGTTAGTGAATGTGAGCTACTTTATTTTTCTCATAAGATAGACTCATGGTTGACTGCAGCCTGAAAGATTACTATATGTATTTCATAGAGAGGCTAATGTAAGCAAATGCTAATCACTAATAATAGATGTTAGTTTCACTGCTTCTGGGTAGTGAAAACAAATCCCTACATTGATTGGAGTAAGCCTGGGTAGTTGCCAGATATTAAAGTTGATATTGAACATCCGAATCAGTCTGAAATAATTTGTCATTCAAACAATGGGAAAATACCTATTTTACTGTTGAGCAACTTGTTCAAAAATAGTGTCAGGTCAACATACTGCTCATGTACCTTTAGCTCCTTCAGAGTCTCTGAATGGAATACTCCAGATCTCTCATAACCAAAATTTGGGTCTCATTTTATCAACATAGCTTTAACGGTCTGAATATGTACAAGTAAAACTTTGGGAGTCTGTTTGGTTGGAATATATACCAAGCTATATTCAGATAAGGAACTAGAATCAGTCAAGTTCAACATGTACAACACCCTGACTAAACATGGTTCACAGTAAATTAGCAGGGAATGACCTAGCACTAGGAAGTAGTAATTACGCCAAAGAAATAGGCAGACTAAGAAGAAAACAAAACTAGTTTTTATTTTATCTAATATACAAACTTATTCTCCAAAAAGGATGCCAGTGTGTGGTGGTTTTACCGTGCTGGGCAGCTAAACCCCACAACCGCTCTCTCACTCCCCCTCCTTTAGATGAGGAGGGGGAGAAGGAAAGCAAAGAACAACTCACGGGTTGAGATAAGGATAATTTAATTAAAGGGAAATAATTATAATAATTAAATAAAGACTACCATGAACTAAACAATTTAACTAAGGGGAAATAAAAAGGGAAAGGGGAAAAGGGAGGGGAAAAGGAAAAATAAAAAGAAGGGAGGAAAACAAACAAACAAAATAAATGAAGGCTATATGGAAGTGCAGAGGAAAGAAATTACTCTCTACTTCCCACAAATGAGCGATGATTGACCACGTCCTTGAAGCAAGGCCTCAACGCACGCAGCCGGTGTTCGAGAGGAGGACCAACAGTTTCCCAACGAGAGCCCACCCCACCCCTCTTCTTCCTGTTTCCACCTTTTATTGCTGAGTGTGACATTACATGGCATGGAATATCCCTTTGATTGGTTTAGGTCAGCTGCCCTAGTGATGTTTCTCTCCTCACTTTTTTTTCTTTTCCCTCGTGAAAAAGCCAGAGAAGACTGTTTTGCTTCCATTTTACATTTTCTTCAACAACATATATTTTTGCATTTTGATTAGAGGTTGCACCTGCTAAATTAAAATTTTGATTCCTGAAATTCTATGGTAAATCTCACTCCCATGTAGTACTTTGAATCAAGCTAAATAATCAGCTTTATGTCTCAGAAAAATACATAAAATTTTGTTTATTAGTGATTATGAACTGAAATGTATAGACCATTGAGCAATACCCATTATCAGAATTTTTCTGGACATGAATTAAACTGTGGATATTATAGGATCAGTTCTGATAGAATTCAGTTACTGAATGGTTAAGTCATTTGCACCCAAAGAAACTTCTGACAGAAATATATTTTAGAAACAGACACCTATCACAAAAGTCTGCTTATTCACATTGTGTCTATACTTAAGTGAATTTAACAACAACATCTTTATGAGGGCAGATTGCTGTTGATTAACCTAAGACATACAGATAACAAAATACCAATATGGCTGTTAATTAAACTTATTATAATGGTAAGTCTCTCAGGACAGAAATAGGATTTGAAATTTTATAAAAGAATGCATCAAGACAAAATTCAAAATTTATTTAACTTCACAGTAAGAACCCTGAACTTTTGTGCCTTTTTGGATCACCACAAACATTTCAAATTATAAACAACAGATTTGAAAAATTGCATTTCAACAAGAATAAGGACAGAAATTGCTTTTTGTTTCACAGAACATAATAGCACTGAGTGATAAAACAAATTCCTAAGTAAAAGCAGTGACACACATTTTTAACATTAAATTTGAAACAGCAACTTACACTTTATGAAGACGCATAATTAGGGTGAAATATTCAGAGTGGACAGTGCAACAGGTTATTAGTAACTTTGGTTTCTGTACACAATAGAAAAGTTTTGGAGATTACTTTGTATCTAGACTAGAAATGCCTGAAATGTTTTAACAGTAAACAGTTAACGTAAACGATGTTACCTTAAAATTCATGATTTTACTTTCAGATTTATCACCTATTTTGAAAATTTAAGAAAGAAAACATGGATGAAGTAATTGTCATTGCTTATGCATTAAAGAATGCTGTTCTTTAACAAAAACTGTCCAAGGATCAACACCCAGGCTCTCACCAAAGCTGGTCATTTAAATAACTTGGAAAACTCTGTAATTATGTTTGACAAACTTTTATATTTAAATTATATTTTTATTTTACATTTACATTTTTTTCCTGGTTGGACAGCCAACTCACCACAACCACATGTAAATTTTTGTTTGACCCTTAAAGCAAAGAGAAGCAAACAAAACACCCATTAGTCGCAGAGTGGAAGCATCAAAGAATCTCTAAGTGGCTTATTGGCAGAATATAGAAGCATGAAAACCAAAGCTGTTTATGTCTGCACTCACCCAAAAGTGATCCTGAAATCAAAACAGCTGCAGAGCTGTGCAGGAAAAAAAAAAAAAAAAAAAAAAAAAAAATCTACCCAAAGGTACTATTGGAAATAGCTGAGACACTTTAGAAAGCCTAGGAACCAAACTGAGCAGCAGCATCATTAGTAGCTCAAATTGGGGAATTGCTTACTTGTAAAACTACAGTGTTACTCTACTAGAGTTATTTAGAAGTAAAATATATATTGATATGAAAAACACTGTCCTTAGAGAAATATTTAAGTCAAATTTTATCTGTTGAGTTTTATAGAGTATGAAGTGCTGCTCTCTACATCTTTACTATTTTAAATTTATTTATTATTTATACTTAAGTTTTTCCAACAAGAATGTATGTGGTACTAGCATCTATACCCAGATATACACCATTAACTCACAGTTACAATCTGCAAACAAATAGTGCCCTGGACAGCTAAAGTATGGAAATAAGGAGATTTTTGAACATCTTTAGTAGTGCATTTTACAGCTCTGCTCATTGTTTATTTTGACTTTCAGAGTCAGCCAGAAAATGTATCTTCATTGGTGATGATACTCATGACAACAGGAAAAGCTTGCAAGAGTGGTGTATTTTTTTTTATTTTTTTTTTTTTGAGCTTCAGCAGCTGAAAACCATTATAAAAACATTAAAAATTGAAAAAAGATACATACAGATGGGAAGTGAGAAACATCTCTGAAGTTCTGCAATGAAGATTCATGAGAAGATTCATAGAAAACTTTTTATGTAGGTTCTTGTTTGGAAGGCAAAAAAAGGCCACTTTTGGAATATGACTATAGAAAATCATCTTCATCTTCTCTCAAAACTGGAAGTGCTGATTTGTAAATGAATGGGATAGTACAGCTCTATGTGAATCTCAATGCACCTTTCCTGAAGCATAACCTCAGGATGACAATGAAACTCACAAAAGAACAGAATCAGGCACATTGCCTAAAAAAAATAATCTTAGGAAAAAAAAAAAGGGATAAAAAAGGACTGGCAGGTACTGCGTAGGGATTTGAAATGACTGACTTGAGTCAGCTGTGCTTGAATGACTGAGATTGCCTGAAAAGACTAAATCAAATTACCTAAGCCATAATCGGTTGGCCAAAACAAGAACTGTGTTTCAAGGCAATGTATTGGTAAGTACTTTAATTCAGACTTCAAGCTGAAAATGTGAATTAGACAGCTTAGTTTTAGCTACATGCAGTACAATGACTCCTTAAATATATCTGAGATATTAGTGACTGAATTAAAGTGAAGGGAACAGAGGAAGAGGTAAACAGATGTGCAGAAGAAGATGAATAGATGAATAGAAAGGGGAGCAGCAACAGAGCTACACAGCTGTGCTCAGAGCAGGCTCTGAACCTGCAGTCTGTTGCAAGGAGAGGCTGCAGAGCAGAGGAATGTGAGACTTGGATATGTGGTTTGGACCCAAGGCAGTTTCCATTTCTTTTCTAATGTTTATCTGATTGTGGTATAAGCTGTTAATTAAAACATATTAATCTCTTCCTGGAAGGAGTGCAGCTATAGGTTCCAGCTGCTATCGTAATAGCCACTGAGTCTGACAAAAGAGTTATCACAATGAGAGCTTGAGGCATCTGTAGGCTTTTCCCTTGGTGGGAGGTATACTATCCAAAAAGTGTTTTATTATTCGTTTTTCTTACAGAAGTGCTCCACAAGGTTAAGTAGCTGAGATCTCAATCTTTATTTTTAGGCTTTGCAGAGAATTTGGGGCATCTCTTGGTTTGCAGGATATACTGAGACTTGAGAAAAATGGATTCACATGTTGATATGTCACAACCTTTCCTCTGGTACTGAGAAAATGTCTGTCTTTCTGTGTTTCAGTTCTGATTTTGTAAAGCAGTGTGGGGGACTACTTCCCTACTTCAGTAGTGTGGTACAGGAACAGAGACATTAAAAGCTCTGAGGTGGGAAGATACTCCAAGGACTGCATGCTACAAACACATGCAAGTTAAAAAGAGAGAGATATAGCTTCTTCAACAAGCAAATGTCAGCATTAACTGATATATGTCAGCTGGAAAAAATACAAATTAACAATGCATAGGAAGTGCAGCAACTGTGGGAAATATAAGGAACTCTCTTTACTCTAAAGAGAAGTATTTGGCACTGAACTATAGAGGTCATCTCAGAGCAGTGGAAACTACCTTATACTTGCTTGATTTTTAATTACCTTTAGTTGGCCAGAACTACCGGATGTTTGAGAGAATTTTAATTCTTACAACTACAGTTTAGATAGCAGTAGCAAAACCCATGGATTTTCTCTCTAATCTCTTCCTTTGCGTATCTGTTAAATACATTATCAGCTAAGTTATTCATTCTTCATTTCTTTTATAGTGTTTCAACTACAAAGTGCCAATTAGACATTAGTTTAACAGAAAGGAGGGTTGCTTGTTTTATATATGTATCTGTAGATACATACATATATATATATGTACATATATACATATGTATATACATATATATAGATATATACATCTGTAGAGTAAAACACACTTGTGATTATACTGACAAACCAGAGGATTTATATTCTAAAGAAAGAGAAGATAAAATATAGAGGAACTTCATGTGTTGGCATCTTTCCAGGGATGCTGTTAGTGAGCTTTCTGCTTTGAATTAAAAGAAAAATAACATATTTGTTGTATATTATTAGCAGTTCTACAGGGAACTGTAACTCCTCAATGGAGACTCCCTGGAAAGCTATTTTCCTTTCCTTTGGAGTGGATGAGAGACAGACATTTTGAATGGCCACCTTTTAAAATGTGAATACCATTTATTAAAAGAGGATAAAAGCATTAGGAAAGGAAGAATATAGCTGAATTCTGAACCAATTAAACCTGTTATGAATATCATAATTAAGGATTTAAATTCAAAATATCAGACAGAATTATGCACTGAACATGTTCTGCCTAAAATTTACTGGAATTTAATGCTGTACTTCATTATATAATAAAAATTATATTTTTTCATCTTCTAATACTCCATTAATATATCAGTTTCAAAACAGTATTAGCCAAATATCTTTAAAATGGAAATTTTATGGAAATTACTTTAATGGAAAAGCTAAATCAGACTCCGAAAATTAACACAAATTCATATCAGTCTGAAAGACAAACTCTGAGCAGAACTGTTGTTGAAGTAAACTCTGTCCTGGAGTTTTTCCAGAGTGTCTTTCACAATAGTTTCTGAAAAGATCCCCAATTCACTTTCAAGATGCATTGGATTCAGGTTCTTCAAGAACCTGATAGAAGATGTCTCATGTTCAAATAAGTGAGAAGAATTTATTGTGTTTTCAAAATGTTCACTATTTAACAAGCCTCTTGAAGTCTGAGAGCTTCTCATTTAATTATCTACCATGAATCTCCAGAGGGCTGGTACACTTTTTCTCCTTATAACTCTTGTTTTCTGACAGTAGGGAACTTCTGAGAGAGTGATGTTCTATTAAAAACTTAGAGGAATCAGAGAGCTGGGAACTCTTAACTGGGATTGTTTCATTTTATTCCCTGGTTTTTGTCTGATAAACAGATTTTTTTTTTCTTTTTTTTTTTTTTTTTTCTCCACTGTGCTTCCCCAGAGCTGGCAGACTAATGGTCTGGATACTCTTTAATACTCTTTATTCTTGACAGAATATGTTACACTTTCTTAAGAAGAAGTTGGGTAAGGTCTTCTGATCACAGAAGAAATTTCCATTTCATAATTTTCTTTAGATTACTCCTTCTGGAGTAATCTAATCCTTCTTCTTCTTTACTCTATGCCTAATGCCCAAATGTGTTCCAGTAAAGAGAACACATGAAAGTAATCAAACCTTGCTAAGACAATTTTCTATCTATGACAAATATATATATATAGTGTAGCATTTTTTTCTAATTACTACAAAAATTTTGAAGTCCAAAGCCAAAAAAGGCAGAAAATGCCACAGACATTTAATATGGACTACCTTTTTTCATCTACTTTCATACAGTCATGATTTCTGCACCCTGTATAGTATTATATGGAAATGATTCTCTGACATAATATTTGATGAAGAATCAATTGTATTTTTTTTTTTTTCTAAAAGGAGAAGTCAGAATAAAAGGCCCAGTGTCATCTAGGCCTAGACAAGTTTTCTGGAGCAATTATCAAATTAAAAATCAGCCCATTTGTTTCAAACTGTTATTCAATATCCCATCAGTAAACTAACTAATACACATAAAGAAAGAATGACTTTTTGCCCACTGGAATACTTATGGTTTTCTTTGTTCAAGTTCTGTATATGTGCAAGGCATCAGACTCAAAATTTGGACTAGTTGAACCCCTACAGTGATGACACTTGCCAGATATTCACTAACTTCTACTTCCTTCACCTTCCTGCCCCTACTATAAAGTAGGCTAGATTCTGTTTCAAAAGTAAACTGCTGAGCCTGTCCTTTTAAGTATAAATGAAAGCACATTTAAATCCACAACATAATAAAGTCTAATCTTTTAACACAACAGCAGCAAAAAGCACTCTATTAAATGGCATACTTCCCTGTGAATTGAAAACTCTTTCAGCAGATGTTGTTTAAAGTCCAAAGGGCAGTCTTTTACTTACATCCTTAACGATTTTTTCACAGCATTTGCTAGAAGTGAGCAAAACTCTAATAAAATAGCAGTTAACAAAATTTACAGAAATCATTCCTATAGAATAAATTTATAGTAGTGAAATGACAGAATACAAACAGAATCTCCAAACCCTTCCCTCCTGTAATATCCAAATTCTTATCAGTAATATTTTGAATAATTTTCAAGCAAAAAATTATATGCCCTCCTTCCAGGCATGTCAGAACACATTTCTGAATAGAGAGATATTTCAGCAAACTGATGAGAACTGAAAGAGGACAGCTAAAAAGGTGACCACAACAAAGGATGTTTTTAACAAGGTGAGCTTCGACAAATGGTAAGCATCCCTCAAAGTATTTAGTATAAACATTGTAATGCAAAGAATGTTAAAGATATTGAAGACTTATCACAGAAGGTGCTAAGGAGAATTCATGTTGCTATTCATGGCATGGAAAGCATTTGATGAAAGTGCCCCTATGCAGTAATTACTATACCATAAAATACCAGTGCTTCATTGATTTATCTAGCATAATGAAAATGAAACCATGAATGAAATTTGGGGTTAATTTGGGGTCAAAGTGGATTCCCCAGCACTGTAGTAGTCTTAATTCATGTTATGATTTGGAGCTTTACCTGGAGTGTCCCACAAATGCTTCTGCAATACCAATTTTGAAGGTTTACTAGTGCTCTTTCAAATTTTCGATTTTTATTCTGTACTTTTTTTCTCTGTCTTCATACTCTTGCTCATACACTTTGCTCTTCAAAGCTTTTTCTTATTTTTATACAATTGTATGCTGTATTATTGTAGTCATTTTCTTTTTTAGTTTATTTCATCAGGAAAACTCTCACAAAGATGTTTACTTTCGTTAATAGTCTCTACTATCTAGCTATATGACTATGCTGTTCCTGCTTTTCTTGTCTCCTTTTAAGTTTTAGAACTGAGTTTTTGAAACTGAGGTTTCTAACCTATGATAAAATTTTTATTCCCCTTTCTCACCAAGATGAAGGTTAGTAATAAATGCTTAATTCTTGGTATGTCATAAGACACAGTGACCACAAATATCATAGTCACTGTTATTTAATGACTCAAAGATAATTATTTTTTAACAAACTCATTTGATTTACTCTCAGCTGAACTTTCTATGTGACTAATTTTTAATCAACCACATCATGAATAAATTGACTAAGGACTGAGTGACTATTTCATTAAAGATTTACCTGATCTAGCATTTTTTCTATTTAGATACAGTCAGAGCTTTCCATAAATACCAGTTTTTGGAATGCTGTCTTCTCCTTGATCTGATATACTTGGTATCTTCTGAATCTTTTTTATCTTTCTGATAGAAAATGTGCTGGTAGTGTGCATTACTGTGACTTGAAACTACTGGATGAGTATCTCAAAGTATTTACTATTTTGTCATCTTTCTCTTTTGGTGCTTTCTTTTGCCTTTTTTTTTTTTTTTTTTTCTTCTTCCCTTTTTCAGCTGGGAGTACATTTGGAGTACCTCTGGAAATATATGGAATTAAGCTTCTGTTGTCATACAGTTCTTTGTTTTGATCTGGTCTTTAAGTTGCACAACACAAATCAGATAACTTGCTTCATGATATTTTTAACTTGATAGAAACCTTTAAACCCTGGAAACTTTACGCTGAGGACTTCATGGATAATGTTTCCAACAAGTACTATTTCCATCTTTAAGTGGATTTACTTCAGTCTTGTTCAACCTGCTTTGTGATTAGCATTCAACAAAGATTTTAGTAAATATACTGACAGAATATCCTAAGAAAATTTTGTAAAAGAAATGACAGTTTTGGGTTTTTTTTTCAAAGACATTTGATTAAGAAATGGCAAGCTGATCTTCTTAGAAAGATAAAGTAGATTGAATACCTATTTCTTCATATAGCTATTTTGTTACTAATATTAAAATTAAAATTATCACAAACTTATGTTGAATATTGGCAACATCATATTCAGTAACGGAACACACTGAAGGTGCAAGGATACAGAGTACAGAAAACAAAACAAAACATCCTCACATTAATTATTATCCATGTCAAACTACTGAATCAAGGACCAAACTGAAGAATATCATTTTGTGTTCTTGAATGACATGTTAGCAAACAAAATATCTTTCCAATAGCACATTTTGAAACAGAACCAATATCATCATGATTCACAGTTTCCTGTGACAGCCAATAGATAAAGCTGCTACTAAAATATTCAAGGTCCACATTGCCTTAATGGTATTATTATTATTGAGCATTAGCTCAAAATGATTATGCATAGACATCATTACTTATGTCTACAAATAATCACTTGCTCAGAAAAGTTGTGCAGAGTACACAAATATTTTGTCTGACTACGTGCCTCAATCTATAAATATATCTACATTTTAGTTGCAACACAGTAAACTATCACAGAGGTAAAATTAAGATGAATTGTTGAACTATTTGTCTCAGAATGGACTACTTCCTGAGGAACCCCTTTAAAGAGAGCAGGTTCAGGTAGGAATATGACTTTATAGACTTCAAAAGCTTTGTAGCTTACATGCTGACCAGCCTTACAGCCTTAATTCATTTAATTGTCCTCCTTATTAAATAGGTTTATATATGTGTGTATATATATAAATATATGTATGTATACATATAAACCTGTTTAATACATATATATAACAGTTTTATAGTTACATATATATATATATATATAACAGTTTTATATTCACAGTTTCATATAACAGTTTTAAAGAAAGAAGATATATATATATATATATATATATAATTCCTGTACTGAGCTTGAGTATAGGCACTTTCTTGTTTTAAATAAAACAAGTATCTGGAATATTAATTGGATTATTAATTGGATTAGATAAATAACATAAATTAATCTCAGTACTGTTTTTTTTTTTAAAGTGTTGAATATAAGAATCAGCTTACTTTTTTTTTTTTTTTTTTTTTTATTTAAATCTCTTAAATCTTTTAAATAACTGTTCCATCAAGGAAAACAAACAAACAAACAAACCAAAAAAAAAAAAAAAAAAAGAAAACTGATTCTTTTACACGATTTAGCAGAAATTCCTGAAATATTATTTCAACAAAAAAACTGGCCAATAATTAACTATACTGAAGCCCATCTTTAAAATTCAAAGAAGCAGATGACAGTACATGGTTCCAGAACTGCAGCGTCCCTGATATTCTTTCTTTGTTTTACACTTTACTGTAACATGGTTGATGTTGTTTGATGGTATTGTGACATGTACGTATGACAGATGAACTGATGCGCACTTTCATGCACTTCTTTGAACATTAGAAACATAGAGCATAATAAATTTCAACATATAACCATAAACTTCCAAAACAGACATGATGGATTCAGGGCTGTTTCTCATAAAGTGCGTTAAGTAGATACCACTAAGGGTGTTGAAGTCCTTGATTCTGTCTAGATTTCAAAAAGGCATACATTAACACAGCTGCACTCTGGGGCCTAACAGTTTCGCAGACTTGATGCTGCTGCAATAAGTCTCAGACATAAGGTAACTGCCTCTTCCTCTTTTTTAATATACATCAGCAATTACGTGTTAAGTAATGTACCAATAATAATCAATCCTTTTCTCCCAGACTTAATGTGACCAGATATTATCCTGTACCAGATTCTTTTTGTTCATAAGGATTTCAAATTTGCTTTGTGTCAAACTGATATCCTTGCTCTTTTCTCCTAGTATATTGTGGTCTGTAGTAGCTTCTTGTGCACAGCTATGACGCTTGCTATTTTTAACTATTATGTCTAAGAGAAGGAAATACTAGAACAGAATAAATTAATCACTGAGAAAATGTTAGTAATGTTGTTGTCCACTCCATAATTTTTTCTACATACACAGCCAATGTCCACTGTGATGAATGGGTCATTACAAGAACACTTAAGGTGTTTTTCAGTAACTCTCAGAATAATCTTCTCCCTAATTTTACCACACACTAAAGTGAGACTGACAGGTCTATAATCACCAGGATCTTCTTTCTTGCCCTTCCTGAAAACTGGGACAACACTTGCCAGCTTCCAGTCCACTAGGACCTCTTCAGATTCTCAAGACCATTGAAATTAATTGAGAGGTCCCACAATGACATCAGCCAGCTCTCTGAGTACCCCTGTACTGGGTCTGGCAGGGATGAAGTTAACTTTCCCTGCAGCAGCCCATAAAGTGCTCTGCACTTGCAGCTAGAACAGAATTGGTATCATGCCAGTGTTGTGTCTACTTTCAAACAATACTGGCACAGCATCAGGACTCCCTCTAATCCCCCCAGAGCCAGCAGGATTGGGGTGGGCAAAAAGTGAGGAAGGTACATCACCAGGGTAGTTGACCTAAACCAACCAAAGGGATATTCTATACCATATGATGTCATACTCAGCAATAAAAGGTGGAAAAAGAAGGAGAGTGGGCTCTCATGAAAATGTCTGTCCTCCTGAAGAGCCGCTATGCGTGTTGAGGCCCTGCTTCAAGGAGGTGGTCAAGCATGACTCATTGATGGGAAGTAGAGAGTAATTTTTTTACTCTGTGCTTCCACACACCCTTTTTTTGTTAGTTTTTCATTTTCCCTTTAGTTAAATTACTTATTAATAATAATTTTCCCTTAACAATTATTTTTCCTTTAATTAAACTATCCTTATCTCAACTCATGAGTTGCTTCTTTCTTTTTCTTCTTCCTCTCCTCTTCTGAGGAGGGGGAGTGAGAGAGCCATTGTGGTGGAGTTCAGCTGCTTAGCAAGGTAAAGCCACCAAAATCCCATCAGACCCCATAAATTTATATGCATCCAGATGGAGCAGGAAATCCCACATAAGTTAGGGGTTGACTGGGAGTTTGTCATTCCTACAGTCATGGTCCTCAAACTTAGGGAAGCTGGGCTCCCAGAGCCCATCACTGGTGTTGAAGACAGAGGTGAAAAATGCATTAAACATCTCTGCTTTTTCTATGTCCCTGTTTGTTAGGTGCCTATCCTCATCAAATATTAGACCAATGCTTGCTCTGGTCCTCCTTTTCCTATTAACATATTTTAAAAATCCCTTTTTATTGCACCCACACTACTGGCCAGCTTTAACACTAATTTAGCCTTATCCACACAAACTCTCTCCCTGAAAAGGTGGGCAGCATCCCTGTAGTCCTCCCATGTCATTTGATCTTGCTTCCAGAGACCATATACTGTCTTTTTCTGCCTAAGCTCTTGAAGAAGATCCCTGCTTAGTCAGGCTGGCCTTCTGCCCCTCCTGTTTAACTTCCAACATTTTGGAATTACCTGTTCCTGTGCTCTTAGGAGGTTGTACTTAAAAAACAATCAGCACTAATATCTTTAAAAAACAGTTTCCCAGGAGACCTCACTAACTAGTTCCATGAGCAGTCTGAAGTCTGCTCTCCCCTAGTCTAGGGTTGAAGTTTTGGTGGAATTTTTCCTCCTGTCACTAAACGTTTTAAACTCAACTACTTCATGGTCACTTTGGCCAAGGCAACCACCTATCACCGCTTCACTCACAAGACACTCCCTGTTTACAAGCAACAGATCTAGGAGGGCACCTTTCCTAGTTGGCTGTCATAGTACCTCTACCAAGAAGTTATCATCAAGGTGCTTCAGGAATTTCCTGGACCTGCTTGTCTCAGCTCTGTGATGTTTCCAGCTGACATCTAGAAGGTTGAAGTAAGGACAAGGGCAACTAATCTATACGTCTCTCTCAGTTCCTTAAAGAATAATTAATTGGTGTCCTCATCCTGGCTGGGTGGTCTACAGTAGACTCCCATAACCACATCCCCTTTATTTGCTTGTCCCTTAATCCTTATCCAGAGGCTCCCAACTGCATTGTCACCTGCAAGTTCCATATAGTCCAGTGCCTCTGTTACACAGAGTGCCACCCTCTAGGTGAGTGCCTCACCTGCCCCACCTATCCCTTCAGAAGAGTCTGTAACTGTCCATTGTAACACACCAGGCATGACTTTCCTGAAATTCTTATATTTCATAATTAATTTCAAAGTTTTTCTTTATCTCTTTATGTCACTGCTGAGCTCCTTTATATATTCCTTTATCTTCTTTGAACAGCAGTGAATAAACAAAGTACTTATTGTAAAGTGGTACCACTCTGATACTGGAATACCACAGGGTGTGCTTCACTGGTCAGGTGGATTCCACTGTTTGAAGAAGACGGTAACACTCAACAGAAATGGGGTTTTCAGTCCTCCTTATGCATTCTGAGAATGATTTCTAGGAATTTTAAGAAAACAGTAGAATGTGATTGCTAAGCTTTCCCATGAAGCAGGAATCAGGACACATGAGTTCATTCTGTGCTATTTCCTTATTCTTCTTTCAACATATAGTAGAGTGAGGAATATGTGCTGAGCATCTCAGCACAGCTGGAATCCCTCTATAGAGGAACTGGCAGAAACTGAGCCTGAGTCAGAGCCCTGCCCTGGTGAAGAGCACCACTTCTTTCCACAACCCTTAGTAATTTGCATTGGTATTACCCCTTGTGGTGGTTTTACTGTGCTAGACAGCTGAACTCCACCACAACCGCTCTCTCACTCTCCCTCCTTAGAAGAGGAGGGGAAGAAGTAAAGGAAAGAACAATTCACAATTTGAGATAAGGATAATTTAATTAAAGAGAAAAATAATTATTAAGGAAAGATTATTATTAATTAAATATTTTAACTAAAGGAAAAAAAAATGGAAAGGGGAAAAGGGAAAACAAACAAACAAACAAACAAACAAAAACAAAACAAAAAAAAAAAACACACACACAACAAACCAAAACAAGTAAAGGCTCTGTGGAAGTGCAGAGGAAAGAAATTATTCTCTACTTCCCACAAATGAGTGATACTTGACCACGTCCTTGAAGCAGGGCCTCAACGCATGTAGCCAGTGTTCGAGAGAACAGACGCTTTCGCAACAAGAGCCCAGTCCTCCCCTTTTCTTCCTTTTTCCACCTCTTATTGCTGAGTAGCGCATCATATGGTATGGAATATCCCTTTGGTTGGTTTATGTCAGACGCCTTGGTGATGTTCCTTTCTCACTTTTTGCCCACTCCCTAGGAGGGTTAGAGAGAGTCCTGATGCTGTGCCAGCACTGCTCAGCAGAAGACATAACACTGGTGTGATACCACAGCTGTTCTATATACAAGTGCAGAGCACAGTACTGTATGGGCTGCTGCAGGGAAAGTTAACAGCCAGACCCAGTACACCCCTCAGGAATTTGCATAACCCAATCTTATTACAACACTGCTAAAAAATGCATTTAAGTTTCAGTCATTCCACTGGCTAATCTTTGTTCCTACTGAAATCCCTATCTCAAAGTTTCAGCACAGTATTGTTAAGTAGTTCTTTTATCATTAGATAAACTAGATTATCATTATAATTTACATGGACACACGAAAGTTTACTTAATTATTATCTTTTGAAAAGCTATTTCTATCTAAATAGTTCTATCTTTTTCCCATCTTTAGAAGATATGTTTTACTCCCTGAATCAATCAGTGGCATACTGGTTAATGGTTTAAGTTTCAAATAAAAACAAATGTGTTATTTCCAAACCTATATTCAGATTAACCCATCTAGTTATATTAAATTTCATTTTCTAGTCCTCCTCGTACACCAAAACTTCTGCGTCCCAAGCTATTTGAACTATTTTCCAAGGCCTGAAACCACACAGTCATCTATTCCCTTCTCACCCAATTCTAAATTTCCCTGTAGGTTCAAGGACACTCTGTCACTTGTGGTGTCTCATCTGTCTAAAACTTATTTCCTCTTCTCCCTAAGCTGCTGAATCATTTCTTGAAATCTCATCTTAAAACCTCCCTGCCCTCTTTAACCTATGATTCACAATCTCTGGAAAATATTTTTTGTGATATCCTTTAGAAGCACGCACAGTGAAAGAGGAATTTTATTGTGGTCTTATTGAAGTAATCTTTACTCAAGGTACTAATGTGACTGTGGATTAAGGGTCCTACAGGGTTCACTCTAGGCAGATAGACCCTTGCAGAATCACTTGAAGTCTGAGTTTTTGTATCTACTCGCTGGAAAACATCATAGCTACATCTTTGTGGGTTTAAAAGCTGTTGTCTTAATCTTTATTCTTGCCTTTCCATTCACAACTTTATTCTTCATGTCAGATGATGCCACTGAGTTTTGTCCAGTTTAAACAAGGTGCCTATTCAGGGCCCATTAAAAATGAAAAAAAAAGGATGCAGTCCCATTAACTCTTCCTCCAAATGATTGGTTAAATTTCCCTCATACTGACTTTAAGATAACCTCCAAAGACAGCAGTAATGAAAACAATCAAAGCAGTCATCTGTTGAGCTGACTAATAAGGAATGAAAGTTTTGTCAGTTTCCTTACCTAATCAGCCTGTGATAGATAGCAGATTCAGGTTTCTATTATGAAATCTGAGCAAGACAAACAAATTTATCTTAGATTAGTTCTATCCAATTCCATGACAAGATGCAGGGAGAGAAACTCACAAAACTGGATAGTCTACATAGTGAGGGGGGAGCTCTAAGAAATGATAGGTGTGAAAATAAGTAGGATGGTGTGATACAAATGGCAGCATCCAGAAGCACATGTGAGCAGTACCTATTTATAAGGCTCCCCATTCACAGTATACTCATCATTGTAACAATTAATTCTCTGTACTCCTGTTGAAAAGGGCATTTAAATGTAGCTTGCTTTTTTTTTTTTTGCTTTTTTTTTTTTTGCTTTTTTTTCTTCTTTTTTTCTTTAGCGCATTTTTCCTCATTTGCCTATAGTCTTAGGATGGTATTTTTGTTGTTTATGTTTAACTGGCACTTACTTGATTTTTTTTGTTTTTCCAAGTATTTTGGACTAGTCATAGCACTAGAAATGGAAGAAAACTCCAGTTAACATTCACATAACTCCTAGAGTTGTTAACTGAAGGACACACTCAAAATATTTCAGACTTGCAATTTTTTTTTTTTCAGTGTTTGTAATCTATGTTTTTGATTACATTAATTTACATGGGTATGCATGAATATATTGTACCTGTGGGCACACATTTTCTGCATATAGCAAATCACAGAAATAGAAACACAGACACAAATATTAATGTATTGCTGTTAATGTCACACTACTGGACTATGGATGGTAGCACAGGGCGAAAGAGAAACCTTTCCATCTCCTGAGTGGTGGCTGTTATATAACGAAACTCTATAACAGGCTTTGCAGAAGAAGGTATGGATTCAGTGGACTTAAACTATTTACTCATTGTCATGAAAATATGGTAGCACACAAGCAAATCTTTTGGTCTGTTGTCTGTCTCTGAAACATATAACAAGCCTTAACTGAATTAGCAGTCAATTTAGATAGAAATATTGTTATACAAATCTATGTCTAACAAAAGGTGTTCTGAGTAATAATTTGAAATTTTTTGTCCTGTCTTTGAATTTTTTTGTCCTGTCTTTATAGAACTGTACATCAGGGAAAACAACAAAGAAAAAAAAAAAACAAAAAAAAACAAAACAACAACAAAAACAACAACAACAACAACAACAACAACAAAAAAACATCTGATGAAATGAGGATTTCATTAATACTGTATTATACCAGTGAGTATAGCAACACTGAGTCTTTGTGTGAGAGGCTAAATAAGAAAAGAAATGGATTAAAAATATAAAGGTCCATATTCTTATTTTTTATCCCAGACCCCTCAGTCTTTAACTATCATAAACACATTTCTCACCATACTCTCATACTTTATTTTTGAACTTGTACTATAATTTCTAGGAGGGATACACATAACAGGTAGACACTCCATTAATGATGGATAATAAAATAATGAATAATTATAATGAATGATGGAGCTGCTGTGGAGATCTGATGCATCTAGGAAAACTATTCACTTCTTCAAAGCCCGTATTTTCCTCTTGACTTTCAACTGTCGCAGGTAGTTACCATTTAATTACTGCAGGTACCTCAGAAGTGTAATGAGTGAATGTAACATACTACAGAAGTGAAAACAAAATAAGATTTCTATTTCTTTTATAAGCAATGCGGTTTGGAACCTTTTTTTTTTCTTTTTTTTTTTTTTTTTTAACATGCACATCAAAATAAATAAATAAAATGAAATACTCACTCCTGTTATGTAACGAGGTCTATACTGGATGGTTCCAAATAAGCCAAGTATGACTACAATAATGTGTATAAAATTTGCCAAGATGGGTGCCCACTGATAACCAAGGAAGTCAAATATCTGCCTCTCGAGCACAGAAACCTGTGATTAAAAAGCAAAAAATGAATAGATTAGAACACACCAAAAAACATCTTAAAGGACATTGCCCTATCCCCTAGTCAAGGTTTTTGCCCTAAGTTTAAATATATATTTAGATATATACACATGCATACTTCTGTCAGCAGTACAATGAAATGAGTTTGCAATGTTTTACTTTCTTGTTTTAATGAAAGCTGCATTTCTTACTGACAGTTTACCGAGTTATATTCAGTAAGCTAAAGTATTCATGCGGCCAATTCTATCAAGATACTAAACTGTTCACTAGGATGTTATGTTTACAGGTGGAGAAACATAAACTTTTTGTTATATACACCAGCAAATGTTATAATGTCCTAGGGTGCTGAAATGTGTAATATACTGGTGTTGAAAATAAGTGCTGGGTTTATGACCTCTTCACAGCAACTTTGCTTCCATCTACAGATATCATCCTTCAGTCTACTCCTCTCTCTTTGCTTTTATTATTACCCCACTTCCTGCTCCCTCCCTCCTTCCCCTAGTTATCCTAGTCTCTAGTCATCCTGTCAATGGCCTTTTACTTGTATCCAAAATCATACAACTTTTTGATCTGATTCTATTGATAATGACATTAGTTCACCTCCCACTGTCACAAACAACTCAAGTATAAGCTGTTACCCAAGACTCTAGATACTTCTTAAAAAAAATTAAAACAATTAAAAAAAAAAATATGGTACAATCTTGGGCTGTTGAAGGCTGTTTTCAAGTAATACCATTCCAAACAGATATATCAGAAAGTAGAAAAACTGCATTTCTAATACTCTAGGTAGGAAACATTTCAGAATTCAAATAGCAGGTGTGCTTATTTGAATTAAGTTGTGCTCAGACATTAAAGCAAAATATAGCACTGCACACCAATCCATAGGCAGAATGATGTTTTTTGATCTGAGAAATATTGATGTGAAGAGTAGAAAGCAATATAAAAGTAAAGTGAATTTAGGCAGAAAGGGTAAGTAGTTTCTTTGGTACTATTCCAACAATTTTACTAAATAGAAATGAGCAGGTGAGTTTCATGAAAATGTATATAATAATAATCATCATAATAATCATAATAAAACACACGAAAGAAAAAACAAAAAACAAACAAACAAACAAACAAAAAAAACAGACTGTTTCTTTATAAAGCTTCATTAAATGACAGGAGGCTATTTCCTCAGTTTACACACTGGATTAATTGATTTAGATGTATCTGTTACACACTCCACACATTTAAAAGATAACACCTTCTGAAATCAAATACTAAATAAATAATTAACTACTTTTTGCCATTGTTCATGAATGATATATCTACAGGACAGTTTTTTAACTTTAATGCTGGAGTCCACTGTCACACCAACATTTTCTTTTTGAAATTGACTAAGGTTAGCCATTGAAAAGACAGCCTACACTTGCACCAGCAATGCAAATGTAGAATGTTAATTATGTAACGCTTACTGTCATATGTTGCACTTTAAGATAGGGATTCTCAAAATAACCTGGGGGAAGACATGTCATTTTGAATTTCAAGCCCCTTTGAAAGTTCAGGGATTAATGTTGATCACTCAATTCCTCTATAAAAAAAAAAGATTCCTTTCATACAGTGCATCCAGCTTATAACCAGTCTTGGTATTTTGCCTAGCATTTTATGTTACAGTTTTATTGACACAAAGAGATCCTGGTTTTACACCGTCCAAGATCTTAATGAACTGATTTGTGCTATCCTAAACCTGTCTCTAGCAAAGCAAATTCATAGAACAGTTCACAGAATTCCAGGGCATTATATTCCAATGGTGAAAATGGTGAAAAAGAAATAAAAGAAATAAAAGAAATAAAAGGAAGGTCAAGCTTCAAATTATGAACTTCATGAAGTCCTCTCCTTATGCTTCTAAGTTTATCATTAAAAATTACTTCCTTGACTATTAACATAGTCATTTATGCAGAAAAGACCAACATGCAGCATAAAACAATGTTGCAGAGGTCTATGTGAATTCCATTAGCTGTATCAGCAAAAGACCTGCTACACCTTAAGCACTGTTAAACAGGTAACAAAGGGAAAATGTTCACCCTGAGCAAAGAGCTCTTATTTTCATCAGTTGAACAAAGAGTAAATAAGAATAGTAAGGCAGTAGCAAAAAAAAAAAAAAAAAAAAAAAAAGTCTAGACTGTATAAGCATCTAGTACAGTAACAGTAGGGATTCAGCAAGCAAAAAAAAAAATACTAGGATGAGGCAAATCATTCAACCAGTAGGAAATCATACAGCTAAGGATACCAACTATAGAGGAAAATTGCAGTGTGGTAGTTAACTATATAAAATAGTAGAAAGCCAAATATTTCTGCTGCAAGTTTAGGTTAAAAGGAAGCTGCATTATCATGCATCAAGCATGTTTTGTTTTGTTCCATTTTGGTTTTATAGTGAGAGACAAACTGACTGTTCTGTGTGAAATTGGCACTTCCCCACTTCCCACATGCCACTTTTTTGCCTTTTTTTTTTTTTTTTTTTTTTATGGTCTTCTGAACTAAGCAATCATTCCCCTTAGACTGTGGTCATGTTGAAATGTCAAGTGAGGGCGTTTACTGGAGTAGCCTGTCTTCCCATGCAGGATATTGTGTTCTGCTGATGGAAAACAGGACATGCAAAGCAGGTGGTAAATATTAGCTACGCAAAACAAGGAGATGAATCTGCACCATCTCTGTGTCTGTATCTACTTCATGCTTGCCATAGGCAGACTATTAGACTTGATCCTGTCATTCTAAAGCATCAGCTGTGCACTGGGACTGCTAGAGATGTGAAACAGCAGTGTTCTGGTAGGGTGCACAGAGATAAAATGCTGCTGAAATGCAGCTGCTGTTCCTTAGAAGATCAGACCGCCACAGAAAGATGCATCACAGATTTATCAAATGGAAAGTATAGGACAGTGCTAGAGCTTTGTTCTCACTGCCTGAAGAGACAAAGGTGGAAGAAAGAAAAATAACTAAACAAATAAACAAAACAGAAAAACAATATGGACTTATGACATGCATTTACTCAAAAAGTGTAATTGGGTCTATCTATTTTTGTGTTTCTAAAAGGGGAAAAGTAGGACAAAGTACTGACAAAATCTATTAAAAACCATATTACGTGGCTTCCTCCTCTTCCACAGATGACAGAATCTTGAGAGATTTCCTCACATAGCAATCAAAAATATAGACCTCCATTTGAAAGGACATTTTTACTTTGAAAACTTTTTAAAAAAAATGTTTAAATAACTGTACTTGTTTCTCCAGATGAGATCAACTAACTGTAAATGTTTAATGATGTTTCAAGCATGCTTCAAAGATAGAGGAAAGAACTGAGAAAGAAATACTCATATTTAAAGTTTAGGAATGGAGAGAATGCCCCGCTTTCTTTCTTGTTGTTCTGGAATCCAAAGCTTAAAATGATAACAAGAAAGAGGATGCTTGGATGAAAAATTAGACTATGAAAAAAAAAAAAATGTAATTCAATTCCATTTTAATAATACAAGGAACCCAAAACATAGGGTTATGGAGTCTCAGTTCCTAATGTTAGAAAATAAACATCCACCAAATCATCAAATCATCGTAGGCTTCCACATAGATAAAATATTGTTGACATTGTTTTATCTAATCACAGAAGAGCTAAGCGTATTTACCATGAACCATTTCTGCTAATGCATTACTTTTTCCAGGCTTCTGCTAACTATTTTTAAAATGTATACAAAACAGAATCAGCCTGTATGCTGTCAAGTTGGAATAGCTCAAACTGTTTCCAGATTCAGAAGCTGGTTGTTAATAGGTTAACAGTGTAACTGACCCTGAGGGATCTAAATAATTGAATTTCCAGGGGATAAAGAAAACCGTTTTGAGACAATTCTTAAACTATATGATTGGAGTAAAATTTCAGACAGGAACCACAAAGGAGAAACCAGTCAAAAGATGATTTATAACACAAACTCTAAAAGGAAAAATGACAAAATGCTTTTCCTCACAAAGCTCCTGGAGAAGAAACTCAACCACCACTACATCACAATGATATAGATTCAGAAGTTTGCACTGATATCAATTAAAGTACACTCAGGCACACATGCACACAAGCAGGTCTGCATGGTTTCTGCCAGCCAGCTCTCCTGAACAGTGCACACAGCTCAGAGGCACCCAGAATGAGTAAGGCCTGGAGCAGTATCTCTCTCAACTGATGGTTTTGCCATCTGATTTATGGTGCCAGGCTCTCACCCCAATGGATGAAAAGAGTTTTAGCTTAACTCCTGGTGAAGAAGAACCACACAACTGTGCTTTATTTCATGACTAGTGCAGGTGAAGAATGAGTTACTGAAATTATACCATAATCAGCAACTCCTTCAGCCTTAGCTCAACTGCGTTGCATTAGATGCCCACAGCTTCTTACCATTTGCTTGTGTTGTAGAGTTAGACATACTGTTTTGCAGTGATTCTAAGTTCTTTGTTGTATGGCATATAAAGTTAAAAAGAGAACCAATAAATAGAGGTACTTTGGGCCTATGTAGTACTAGAGCACTGCAATGTTAAAGCCTAACTGAACCACACACAGTGTCCCTAGCTAACTCTCCTGTGCACTTCCATAATTTTGAGGCAGAAAACACGCTTTGCACTATTCCTTAGAGGGGTTAAATTAGATTTTCATCAAAATTTCTTGATACTATCCTGATAGTATCCTGAGACAGAGGACCCAGTTATGCAATGGATCCACTAGACTTACTGAGCAAAACCAGAATAACATTTTCAAAGTCAAGTCCCTACAAAATATGTACATCTGCAAGTGTGCAGGTGCATGTAAGTCAAGTCTTTTATGGCAAGAGAGCAGGGAAAGAAAAAAAAATAGTTTTGAGGGAAGAAAGTCAAAACTAAAATGAATTTCTGAGAAGAGTTATGGACACAATGGTGCTCTCAGCACAATAAATAAATTTAAATTTAATTTAATTTAATTTAATTAAAAAAACAAAAAACAACAAAAAAAAAAAAAAAAAAACCAAGCATGAGAAGTGCAGATAATTCAAGTAAAAATCAACAAGGAATTATTTCCACTTGTCCTTAAAGGAATCAAATATATAGTACTAAGTCCCTGTCCTTAATCTGTGTGATACTGCTGAGAGAAGGAATAGGCCTTCATGGTACCTGATAAGAAGGTAATCATGGTTTTTAAAAATTCTGTATAGGACCACATCCCTCCATCATATTGTGTACAAGTGGATTTCTGCAGTGACCTTACTGAGGACAACAGGGCTCTCCACAGGTATAGAGAGTATTTGAAGACTCAGCTGCTGACTTCTCTAACTGAACACAGTAATAATCATAATAAATAATAATAATAATAATAATAATAATAATAATAAAGTAAATACAAGCTTTCTACAGTAGGTTTTTGGTTATGCAGTAATAAGAAGCAGAACTGTTATCTAAATAACACTTCAGTTGTTATTACTCATGACATGAAAATAAGAAAGAATCTAGCTGGTGAAACTGACAGTTGGTTTAAATAAAACTGATTTACTGTGCACTGAACATATCTTCAGGGTATTAAATTCATGATTTATAAGCATTTAGACTCCACTATACATACATGGAGAACCAGTGACTTGAACAACAACATCAAATCCCTGTCTTCAAAGTTCTTCCCTAAAAGAGTTACCCTCTGTGTGAACAGGTGGGAAAGAAAAAAAAAAAAAAAAAAGAAAAAGAAAAAGAAAAAAAAAAAAAAAAAAGAGGAAATTTCTGGCAAAATGACTGATAAACAAGTTTTATTCTTACAAAACACATTCTCCAAGCAAATTATGGAACACCAATAGCCATGAAAGAGATAAATGATTGAAAATAAGTTGGATAAGTCTCCAATTTTACACTGACTGATATTCTGTTTTCTTTTTTTTTTTGTTGTTGTTGTTTTTTCTTTTAAATAGTTTTCCAAAATTACTGTATAATCTTATAGAAACCATAGCAGTAAAATTATGACAAAAATGTGATTCAGTAATGGTGCTGTACTTAAGATGTCAAATTTTGAAATCTGGAGCAAATATTCATAGAAATATTTTATATAATTACATACAGCTTGTACAGATAATTGTCTCAAATGTCTGTAGGCTTTTTATTGTACAAGACCAAATTCGCCTTTGCTAATAACTTAAAACAAAAACAACAATTCAGAATATGTGAGATACAGGAGATTTCAATACTATCGAAACCAGAATAGTATTCCAGCTCATTCGTTGTCTTCATAGTTTTATATACAGGCCTGTAACTTGACTTGATCTCTATGACTACCTTGAACAGGCTGGGCTTTTAAGTTCATGCCATAGTTTAGATAAATTTTAACATCATTTTACAGCAAAATTTTGTGTGTATCAATTGGAACAACATCCTTTTATATGCATGACAGAAAAATTGAAAAATCAATTACATGTAAACTGTTCTAGCCATAAAGCTAAACAGCGTGACTTTTGTAATTCAGCTACAGGATGAACTTTAGGAACAATAATTTAGAGGTGCTAAGAGTTTTAAACCCTCTAAAATATTTTGTTTCCTGCTCATGAGCATTAGTACTAAAAATTGGGAAAGATTTTAATAAGACATATTTTTGTTCCACCTAAAACAAGAAGATAATGATTGAATGTGCGCAAAAATGGTTCACACTGAAACTTATAAAGCAGGTCAAGTTATGAGGTTCACTTGTACGTTAGAACAAAGATGATGTTATAACACAAACTATTTAGCTGTCAGGTCCGAGCTAGGAGTGCAATAAGCATTTAGGAAAACCTGCCCGTATGTTTTTTCAGGAATTAATAAAAATCATATGAGTTGCACCAAAATATATCTATTAACAAAGTATTAGTCACAGAAGATAGAACATATAGGAACCATTTAAAATACCTGCTTAGATATACACTGAAGACAATTTACTGAAGAATTCAGTGCTTTTACCTGTGTTGGTGATTTTTACTTTCAGGAGGTTTACAGAACTGGTGAGTGCAGGTCTGTATTACAGGGACAGAGATGAGAGGGTTTCCTCTTCTCAGAGTGCTTCTCAAACTAGAGAGCACAAAGCAGACCCATCTGACAGGCTTCTTGCATGCCAGCTCAGACCTGGAAGCAGTATAGAAACATACTGCCTGCTCTAGCTCCAGCACCCTGCTGAGAAAGCTGGACCAGTTTACTGGTACAAGCTTTAGATAGTCTTAAGGATTAACCAAACCACTTAAATATACTGGGAACCTAGTGTTTATTACAGGCAGTGCTCTGTATTGTTGGCATCATGTGGCTATGTGGTACAAAAGTTGTGTAGGTTATTAGCACATTGACTTTGACTATTTTTCTTACGTCAAAGCTCTTCAGAGCCAGTCTAGCTGTGACTGTGACCAAAGGACAGATCACAACAGATGTGTTGGTGATCACTGGTGAGAAGAAGTCTAAACACTGTGAATGTGCTTGACCACATCTTCTTCCATTCTGCCATTCTGGATAATGGGAAAATCAAGTCTGATCTCTCAAGGTTCCCTTCTAGTCCTCCACCCTAACCCCATTCTTTCTTCTCCCTTCTTTGCAACCTTCTTCTGACAGGATCATCAAGACCCCAGCTCCCCATCTCATCCTGAAGGTGACAAAATCCAATTTTACTGACACTGGTGAGAAGTCTTCAGCCAGTTTTGGACAAAAAAAAATTTAAAAAAATAAAAATCCACTGCTGAATTAAACTTTAATAATATTTTATAATTGCACAATATTAATTTGCCTGCAGTAAAGTCTGAAGGCAAAATCAAGCATGCAGAGAGCATTCTGAAAGATTATCCTTATCTAATACTTTAAAATTGTTTCTATCTTTATGGAAATATTTGGCAATATAACAGTTTTCACTTTCAATCACAAAGACACAACTCATTTCTAAGATTTGTAAACTCAACAAAATTTTTACAATCCTGATTTGAAGTCAACATATATCTAGATATATCTGGAGTATCTCCACTTGAGGTAGTGAAACTATCTTATGTATGTGCATTTCTTCAGTCAAAAATAGAATGTGTCCAAATACCTGAAAAAAAATGCCTTCTAACAACAAAACATTGCTCTCTACTTCTTTACAGCACCCCTATAAGAAACCTTATGACTGCTAATTTTGAGGGATATTGGCAGGGATCACTGACTATCTCAACAGGACTGAGGGATGTGATAATAACGGCAGCAGGGGATCTGGTATCAGAGTACTATCTCAAGTAAAAATAGCCAGTCTAGTGTCACTATGGTAGTTTTACTTTATTCAGACACACAAGAGTGCCCACAAAGCAAAATGAGATAAAGACAGCTAATCCATATCAAAACTGTAAAACACTGTTGCTTTGTAGTCACTTATTCCACAGCTAAACCTGGATAAGCAGGAGGCTGACTTTGTCTAACCTTACAGAAGTCTCTCCCATATGATGGTCCTGATAGAATATTCATTATTGCTATATAGAAAATTTGAAGCATCTATTAGATTTTCATGCCTTGACATAACCTGAAAACTGACATTTAAACTATGCAGACAACTTTATGGAAGAGAGATAATTGATGTCAGTTATAGTCTGAAAAGTCTGTAGCAGCTAAACTTTGCCTATTACCTGTGCATAAAGCCATTAGTCCTTAGAGAACTCCAAGCAGTGTTGGAGGCATTCTTCTCTGCAGCATGGCCACCTCAAGAGTCACACCTGTCCTCTGCTGTCTGCACCAGTCTCAGGGACAAGTACAAGGTCTCAGATTTCATCTTCCAGATGCCTACTGGCCCAGCTCCAGCACCTTTACATTCAGCCACAGCTGGGGAATGCTGACTATTGTCTATAACTTGGTTCCACAAGAAAACAGAAATTTCTATTCTAAGGCTGAGTAATTTTATTATTAAGAGAATGAGGTATTCTGATAGGTTATTTCAAGAAATACAAAATCCATCACCTGCAAGTGGATAGCACAGACTCTGTAACATAAGTAAGAAGCACAGATTACAGTTTCATTGTCATCTGTTCCAGCATTGAAACTACAATAAAATTAAAAAGGCAGACTGATATTCCTCTTCCCTAGGCCTGATGCCTAGGGAAGCAATGGAAGCCAAATGCAATGGAAGAAAAGTTAGTCTGTAATGACTAACATTCTAGTACTGTATGTTGACCCCTTTTTAGGAAGCCAATTAAGACACAAATACCTCCTCTTAAATATATTGTTTCTGAAATATTTGCATCCAAGCCTTATCAACCTACAATGTAACAAATAGTGGAAAATAGAGTACTGTAATAGAGTTCCCACTTAAGAGGTGGTGAGTCACAAAACTTTACTCCATGTCTGGCAAGACTGAGAAGTTAAAAATGTGAAGGAAAAGGAAAAGAGTAGATGCAAAGCTCTGACTACACACATAATGAATGCTTACAGTATTCCAACTTCTGAAAGGTGCTACTGTATCCCAGTGATGAAGTCAGTGCCAGAATATTACACTTCCATACAAGTAGATTGTCTAGAAAATAAAATGTAGTGGGATCAAAATTAAATTGTACAATGAAAAGGGGGAAACAGGAAATAAAATATAGATACTATATAAAGGAATATAATAGACCTTGTTATATGAATGTTTCTCTACTGCAGTCAATGGCATTTCTCTGATCTATGTGGAGATAATTTATATCAACTAATTTGAGGCTAAATTCTGAGTTTTACTGTGTTCTTATTTTGTGTAAAGGTTTAGCATTAAGTGTTTTGGATTAAACCATTTATTTATCCCAAACACACACTCAAGCACAGTAGAAGTCTCTCAGTAGGTATTGTGATGATGACAATATTTTAAAATACCTAAAATAAGATGCTTTTACTTACACTTCTCTGTATTCGAACAAGAATGACATCAGTTTGCTGACACTAGTCAGTACCTTAATTACATGATGAAGGCCAGAAAAAGCTACATAACTAACTTGCACAGCTTGCATTTTGGTGCTTGTGGAACTTTTTCACTTCATAAAAGAGCCAGTCACATATAGAAAAACAAAAATTGTTCCATTGTCACAAATCATAATCTCTCCTTCTACATTTGCCTTCAAATCTTTCCCACCTTCCAATTTGCTTTCTTTACTTCAGTGCCCACAGCAATTCTTCTTGGAAGCAGCAAAAGCTATCATCTAGAACTGCTGCAAGCTCTTTTCCAGCAGAGCCCTACCCCTGCCAATAGCTGCCATCATTCAGGTAGCACTTGTTGGCATGATAGTACAGAGTTGCAGCAATTTCTTTCCACTTTTCCATACCTCATATCCCCCGCTGTTCCAAGGGGGTGATCACCTTGCTGGTTTGATGAGGTCTAGAAAACTCAGCAATAATTATTGTGCTGGCTGTGCTGAAGGCAGCCAGCATCACTAAGGCAGGAATTGGAATGCAGCCCAACCAACATAGCAGAATCTACTAATTTGTTGCACTGAACATTTTGTTGTAAGAAATAATCATGAGGCTTGTGATAGACTATGAAAGGCAAATTACATTGCCTGAGCCAGACTTTTCTATGATGCCTAGAAATAAATAAAAAAAATAAAAGGAGCTAACAATTCTAGGTTAGATAATTAAGTCTAGAAATTTTAAATGCTCTGACCTGTTAGTAAATGACCTCCTTAAATTATATCAAAAAAAAAGAAAAAAAAAAAAAAGAAAAAAAAATCATCTATACAATCAAACCCTGTCAAAAGAGAGGTGCTTGTAATTGTTTTTGACCAATTTAGTATGGATTAGACTAGGAGAGGAAGGCTAACAGTGTTCATTTAATTTTGTAATGTATGCTGTGTCACACATAATTGTGAAAAATGAAATAGTGGAGCTTTTTTTCTGTAATATTACTCACTGCTTTAAATGATGAATTCCTAACCTACTGAATTCCTAACTCATGCTAGACAGCAACATGTAATACAATAATTTGATGGTAATTATTAAAAAAAAATATATTTTTTTCAAAGTGGATTCTGTTATCAATGAAACAATATGAAAAAATAGCATAACCATAACAACAAATGTCTGCGTGATTCTTAGTGGATAAAATGACCTCTCTGGAGAGAGTATTTTTAACTCAAGAAAAGATAATCTGATAACATTGTATGTGCTGCTTTTCTCTTAAAGCATACCTTTACGCAATGAATGCTGCACTTCTGATTCCTTCTTTGTGTTGTATGCCACTATTTTGACTGGGGTAATGGTTTACCCCATGGTTTATCTCTACCCTGATGATGCTGATTAGAATTCCATTGACAATGAAGATGCAGACAACTGAAATACATGGCTAATAGTATACTAGGTGGGAAAAGAACTCACATTAATGAGAACTACCTTCTTTCTGAGTGGGAAAAAAAAATAAAAGAAGAAAAAAAAAAAAAGAAAAAAGAAAAAAAAAGTAGGGTCAACCTCTCCCTGCTCTCTCAGCCCCTGCTGCTCTGTTATCGCAGCCAAGGAAGGAAAGGATCAATGCTCATTCAAAATGTCCTGCTATTGACAGGTAGCTGTACACTGAAAAAGAAGAAAGGAATAGAGGAATAGATAAATGTTGTGCATGTCCGAGAAAATATGAACAAAAAGCTGGAGTCATCAAATTCTCCCTTAATTTATCTTGTTATGCAAAGCAAATTATGTCAATAAGAAAAAACTCTAGGGTAAAGACTTTGTACTGTGGACAGCTAACTAAAGTGTCAACAGATGACTGATTTCTGCCCAGAGCTGCCAACAGCTGTCAGTATCTATGATATTTTTGGATTATTTTCCCTGTTCTTGCTTCATGATAAGCTCAGGTAGGAACAATTGCTTCCTGTAAAGCTGCACTCCCCTTCAAGAAACTGCCCTCCCTGTTTCATTAAATGCTACTAAATTGCAGTAAAATCTCTTTTTTGAGACCCTGCCCAGAACTAAGTTTCATCACGTTCATGGATTCAGAACCCTTACAGCTGACCAAATACATCTTCCCCATATAATGTTTTAATGCTTTACTGGGAAAGCGGACACTGGACCATCATGCTCATAACTTCTATTTAGAAAACAGAGATGACATCCAAAATTTAGGACACTAAATTCTGTTTACTTTCTGAAGTAGATATGAACCTCCAGCAAATTTCTAATATAAACTATGAAGGATGTGCCTCTTGTCTCCAGCAGATCTTGTTTGACTCAGTGCAGGTACACAAGAAGCAAACTGAATCCAGTCCATCCCTCTTTTTCATCTAAAAGAGTTTAATTGTTATCAAATTAATTCATATAGCTGATAGACTACGAATAAAATATCAGCCTATATTCTGTTCTGGGGTCTGCCAGACATTATCCATGGGATTCAGACAAAATCTTTTCACCTCAGGTTAACACTCACAGGCAGTACTTAAATCCTGTTGTGAGATGAATTCACTTGGAAATGTACCTTTCATTAACTTTCTCTAATTACTAAGTTCTTACATTATTTAAAAGTTTTTCAGTTCTCTGAATCAGTTCAACCTGTAAGGTGAACACTAAAGGAAAATATTAGTTTTCATTATTAATATACACTGAACTCTCTTCTACCCTTGCAAAAAGAGATAAGGAACCAGAGGTGACAGCAGATAATGTTCCATCAACAGTCAATATGATAGAATATAAATTTGGTCAAATGCTATTCTTTTTAACCAATTTCTTCTTTTTTTTTTTTTTTTTTTTTTTTTTCTGTGTTGTAGACTACATGCATAATTCATTATCTGACACACACTCTCATCTTTGTTTTTCCATTATTGTTAAGAAGATAGTCAAAGGAAGAACTAAATCAGTTATTGCAGAAATCAACAACACCTTGTTAAACAGAACCAAGGAAACAGCTTATAAATAATAGTGACTTATTGGAGTATTAATCATGTCTCATAAGACATTAATGTATAGTTTTCCATCATTTCTTTTTTTATATCTTCCCATTCAGTTTTCATTTGTTACGTGTGAAGCTACTGTTTCTAAATTGGTTAGGATCTGATTACCTGATACCTCTATCACTTGCTCCTACTGTTAAAGACAACTGATGCATTTAAATTGCAATTTCTTTCTATTGAAACTAGCAGTTTGGTACAACATTATAAAACAAAATATTGAACTATAAACTTGAACTATTATGAAAAACTTATCTACATTATTTACAAATCATTCCAATAATGGCTTTCACTGTAGAGAATACAAAATGTAAATAATTTGTTTCCTTACAATTGGCCTGTGTTACCTCTGCATGAGATAAACTTTTTAATCAGAAGGACTATCAGTTGAATCTTTAAGACATAGCTCATAGTATAAATTGATAATAGCAGACTAACAACACACTAATAATAACAAGATAATAACACACAAACAGGATAATAACACACTAACAAAATAGAAAATATTCCAGTTTCTTTTAAAAAGAGGTTAGATTTGGAAAACATTTTGATAAATATAATTTATTGTGAGAAAATCAACTGCTGAAAGATGTTAAGAATCAGTGACCGCACCTCCAACATATATCTGTTCTTTTATAAGGCTTTGACAGTACTTAAAGACTTAAAGGAAACATGCTGTAAGAAGAGGTTATGTATGGAAGTGCTAAAGTTTTCTGATGATTCAGATTTACAAGGTAGATAATATTAAAATTGACTGCAAATTGTTACAAAGAATATCACAACACTGAATGATTCAGAATGAAAATGGCAGATGAAATAAATTTCCAAGAAGTTCAAAATAATATACCTCCCTGGAAAAGAATATTCAACATACACAATGAATTGTTCTAAATTAACTAGTGTTACTCAGAAAACTATGAAATAATTCCAGAAAGTTGTCATAAAATTTCATCTTGATGATAAACAAAACCCAAACTTCAGAAAACAGTAGGAAAGAGTGGGTGATAAAATAGAGAAGTCTGCTGTCAGAGAGCACACCACAGTTGCAGCAGTAGACATAATAAAAATGAAAAAGTACAGAGAAATACAACAGGGAAGATCAGAACTACTCACTACTCACTTATTTCTACTAAGTAGAAATACTCAGCAGAGTATTTCTACTTAGGACAGACTAAACCAATTGGGACTCTTGAATTCAGTAAAGAGAAAGGATAAGAAAAAGTCTTTAAAATCAAGGATGATATAAAGTAAATAAGTATGGAACATGTTTCATTATTTCTTCTACTACTACCAATAGCGGCAACCAGTTAGAATGATATAAGAAAAGGTGAAAACTACCCTCCCCCAGAAAAGATTTTTTTTTCCATAAATTGAGTAATGAAACTTTGAAAAATAGTGCCACAGGCTTTTGCAATCTAGGCAGAAAAAAAAAAAGATAAAATTAGACAAGTTTATAGAAAATGAGTCCATTGATAAGGGATAAAAATGATGGTCTGGCCACAGTCTTTGGTCTAAGATGTCTCCTAATTACCAATTGTTGAAACTTGGGAGGGTAAATTTTATGGGAGGAACCTGGGAGAAATGGCCAGGTCCTGCATTGTTTGCTAGGCAACTGCTGCTTGAGGGCAGTTTCTTTGCTTATGTGATCTTTTGTTTTTGTCTAACATGATTATTTTTTTTTAATCTTACATTTCATCCAGCTTGCATCTTTTTTCCAGTTTAAATTTTTAACTTTTGTCTATCCTGGGATAGATATTGCTGTGCTGAACATACCCAGCTCCCTTCCTCAATTGTTCTGGTTCATTAATACCTGCAATATACATAAATACATAGGTAGGTCTGATACTATGCCTTTCATCCAGACTCTTGCAAAAGGACATGAAACACTACTATAATCATTTTAAAAATAAAAACTTTAGTACAATAAGGAAAGAGACCTGCCAAACTCCACCTAGTCAACAGGTGAATGCTGCAGTATAGAGAATGGCTGACATTCTCATGTCCTGCTGAGAACTTTAACTGGTGAAGTATATAGCCTTTGCTTGCTCCAAAAACAACTGTTACGTGAAACTACCCTTTCTTTATCAACAATCAGAAGAAGGGAGCCATCTATCTATTTTTAATAAATGTGGTTCCTGTATTATTATATAGTTCTAATAATACATGCCATGAAAAATGTCTGTGAGTTACATTAATAATAAAGTGACGGTGTTCTTGATGCTTTAAAAGCATTCAAAATATGAACACTTCCTTATTTTAATTAGCCCTGTAATGGAATGAACACTTGCTGGCACAGCACCAAGAGGTGACACATCTGGTAACTGCTACAGAATACACTCCCTCTAAAAGCTGCCACTACCATAGGAACAAATAAGAGTGTGTTTTCAAATGAAAAAAAATACCATTTAGACATGGCAGATTAGTGCAACATCATGCAAGATGAAGCACAGGACAGAAAAAAACAGGTTTTTGGAAGCTTGAATTATAATATTTGAGGAGAAAAATCATGCCCTAGAAAGCCTGGATTGAAAGAATGGAATAGCAGATGGAAAACTCCACTGAACTTCATAAGCCACCTGCCTGCCAACCACTGAATGGCAGCCAAAAATGGCGGTAAAAAAGCTACACCTTATTAAGTTGTAAAATGGAAGATGAAGTTGGCATTAGCAGCAAAGTGTAGCAATTTAGGGTAATGATGTATCACACTAAGCATAAGAAATTCAAGTTCTGCATTGGAAGAAACAGAAGTAACTAAAATAATGACTGGTGAGCAAAACACTCAGGACCTGTTTCTAACTAGCCTTGTAATTCTTCCTCTACAACCAATCTCCTCCTTGAAGCTCTCCATACTATCAGTCCTTTTCTGTGGCCATAGAACTTGCATGAGCAAGTATATTTCTACCAATGAGTGTAGTGAACATGTTGGATAAACAGGTTTCCTCCATATATCATCTCGCTAGCTTTTATTTATTTTATTTATTTATCACATTTTCCTTGAAAAGCCAGTAACTATGAGTTCTACACTCCTTGACCTTCTACAGTAACAATGCACGATACAATGCATGTCTTCTTAGAAGAAGAAAAAATGCAGATAAAAATAATTATTTCCAAGACATATCCAAACCATGACTAAAGCACTTTCTTCCTGTTGTGAATTTACCTAGGGAAATGACTAGAGATAACAGAAAAGACAAGCTGTACACAACCCGTTAGTATAAATTCCATTATTGTAGGTATGATACAACAATTTTACTGCCTTGGAAAACAACAGTGATACTGATGAAAAACAGGTAAAGAAGACAGAGATCTGGACACAGAAAGTAGTTAAGGTATGGAGCCAACCTGCTCTTCCTCTTATTTAAAGAAAACAGTTGAACTAGGTGAACATTTAGCACTTGCTAAAAAGAAAGGTTACTTATATTCATGCGTAATACAGACTTACAAATCTGAGCTTATTTGGTCTGTGTTTTTTATCCATTTGGTTCATTAATGTAGGCAACATGAAAAAACAAACAAACAAACAAACAAACAAAATCTATTTGTATCTAAATATTATGAGTACCATAGCAAGCAACCTACCAATGCTATCTGAAGGATAATATGTCTGAAGGATGTCTCAACATATCCAAAATAATAGAGCCAATATACACATGCTGGATAAAAAGATGTTTTTTTTTTTTTCATAAACAACTGAGATAGTGTTAAGAAATTGTAAAGAGAGAGAGAGAATTTTCGTGTGCTAACATGATGTTTTCCATTCTCATATTTCTCCATGTCATTGTGCTACTTGCTCTGTCACTTCACTGGTGGCAATATGTGCAGCTGAAGAACCCTATGTTGTGCTTCAAGAGCCTGTCTTAAGGGATATTAAACACTTATTTTTGTGTGATTGAGCAATACCTGCTAAAGCAGCATTTTATTACTAAATCCAATGAAACTAATGCATATAGCAGAGACTGTCTCCAAAAAATAATGATAAGTCGCGTTAGTCTACACTACTCACTTTCCTAGATGTTTTTCTCATGAGAGTTTTTATGAGAAGGGAATTTCAATTTTGGTGATTATCTTTTTATTTGTTTCATTCAACACTATAAATTAAGGCATTTATCAGTAGTGAACAAAAGTAGAAACCTAAAACAGTTATTAGAACTATGAAGATCAGCTGTGCACAAAACTTAGATGAAAGAAAGTCTCTAAGTCATAATGTTTCTGTTCTAGTATTGTAACTAAATTCATATTTTACCAATAAAGTTGTACCATCTGTAAGTGCCTAAGCGCTGTGGGGTAGCCACAGTATTGCAGAGGCTGGTAGTGCCCAATGCCAGATATAGCTGGTCCCAACCAGCTTCAATGGCCCTACCACAGGGCAGGGTAGAGCCCCGCAGCCAGTTGGTGATCCCTGTGCAAAATGTGTTTAAGAAAGGGCAAAATGCTGACCAGCAGCATGTGAGGACTGAGGGGGAAGAAAGGGTGAGAAACAACCCCGGAGCACCAAGGTCAGAGCAGGAAGAGCAGGTGGACCTACCCTGAAGGAGATTATAGGCCATGGAGAGCTCATGCTTGGGCATGAGCCATGCAGCCAGCCCATGGGAAGGACCCACACTGGAGCAAGAGGAAAAGTATGGGGAGGAAGGAGTGGCAGAGGAGATATTATGGGGTGACCACAATCCCCATTCTCCATCTCCTTGTACTACTCAGGGAAGAGAGAGGGTAGGGGGTCACGAATGAAGGACTGAAGTTCAGCCCAGGAAAAAGGACATAAGGGACAAGGTGTTTTGTTTCTCAGCAGCCAAATACTTTTTATTGTCAATAAATTAGGTTACTTTTCCCCAAGTTGAGCCTGATTTGCCAATGATGGTAATTGGTTAATGATCTCCCTGCCTTTGTCTTGTGTTTTTTTTTTTTTTTTTTTTTTTTCATCTTATTTTCTCACCCTATACTGTTGAGAAAGGGGTATTAGAGATAAGCTGGGTAGATGTCTGGCAGCTCACCAAGGGCAACCCACCACAAAGCTAAAAAAAAACACGTTAGACCTGAGTTACTACTACAGAAGCTGTTTATTAGACCAAAAATAATGTCCTTAATGATTATGATGAAAAACAACTTCAGTTGGATTTTTATAGGTGTTGACCATTTCTACGGAAGTCCATAAAAACTGCAGATGGTTGTTCAGCACCTTGGAACCCTCAATTTAAAAATAACCTCACTGTTGCTCATAATATACTATGGTTTATACCAACTGCAAGCAGATGTAATACAACAGACTGTGTCTATATAAAATAATTTCACTATGAAGATTTTTGTAAAAAAGAAGGTTTATGGCTTTTCAAAATTTAAGAAGTTTTACTGACCTACATGCAAAATATTCTTTTTTTTTTTTTTTTTTTTTTTTTTCTTTCAGGTATAGTGCAGCTTCTGGTTCTCCCCTAACTTACCTGACTTGTTATACGAAGCCTTCAATTCTTCAATTATTTTGGTTGAGCTTGCCTTGTCTTTCTGGCCTTTACAGAAAACAGAAGGCACAAGAGATAACTGATGTTTTCCCATCTGTTTCCTTGTTAAATGCCCTCTGCTACAAAGGACTGGTGTGAGGACAAGAAAATAGGACTCACTTATCAAACCATACACTCAGCACCGCCAGAGATCCAAGCTGTGTTTTGATAAGGATTTCCTGGATGATGTGACAAAATTTTGCCTGAATCTCAGAGGTATCTTGGACATCTGGCAATAACACTCCATCCAGATCATGAAAACAAATCACTTTTAATTAGTCAAGTCCTACGCCATCTCCCATCACTCCTTCCCCATAACCAAAAAAAAAAAAAAAATCCAGCTAAATAAAATAAGACCTCTTTCTCCGTCATCTGAAAACACAATGCCATGTTATCTTCTAGAGGCCCCAAATGACAAGATTAAATAACAGAAAAGAAAACAAAAACAAAAACAAAAACAAAAACGCCCAAATCAAAACCTGACATGTATGTATACATAAAACAAATGTCAATTTGCAGTCAGAAAAAAAACATGTGATTACTGTCTGCAATGCTTACAAATTATTGGTCTGTTTATAGATTTTGTTTTTTATTTTTTTAAAGTACAGCTGTATGAAATCATGTAATGCTTTCAAATACATACATGCTAATAGCTAACAGCATATTTGCTCTGGTCTGATACTTTACGGATAAAGCCCTGTATCTTTCAACATATCCCAAAGAAAGAGGGATCTGGACGCTTTTCTTTAATCACTCCTACCTATGATGAATTTCAGTGTGAAACTATTCACTGGTCAACTTTACTAACTAATTGGCCAACGGCGTTTTCCATACCAAGGCTGACATCACAAAGGACTCTGACAAGGATGTCTTGGACTCCATGCACTTAGCATGGAGGATGAGCACTGTTTGAATCTCACTCAGTATCTCATGTTTGGCTTTCTCCCGAGTACCTGTCCCTGCATAGGGCCAGCTCTTCATCTTCTCTATTTCAGACAAAGAAAGTATAGACAAGGCATGCTGCAGTCATAGATACACCAGTTAAGAAAGCAATTGATAAAAATATTCACATTCAAGTTGAGAGAATCAATTCATCCTACTTCACTCAGAATAACCCAATTGTTCAGGTGCCACGTGTATGATCTTCTCCTTTTTGGCATCACATTATAAAACACTGCCAGAGGCAGAACATTGGATGAGATAAATCAATGATCGTTCCCACATGCCAAACTGGGAAACTGTCAAGAAGGTGAAACACATTCCATTTTAAATGCCTGAAGCACCTTCCATATGTCTTTTTAAGAAGTGGGGGTCCCTGACTGGATTAGTCCTGATAGCCTGGGAAGGAAGCAGCACGTTTCCTGGAGATCTATTGTTCTGGAGAAAATAAGAGGGAGAAGAAGAGGGTTTATAGACTGAAAAACTATTTGGCAAAAGGTAAAACTGTAGATGAATATTATTCTTCAAGGAGGAAAAGCTTGAAAATGTTACTGTTAAAAAAAAAAAAAAAAAATAGCAAACTTGCAAACTGATGAAAGCTGAGACAAAAAGAAGTCTGTAGTGTAACAATTAGATAATTTTATGGTGCTATTCTATATAGACTGATGTTTGGAGATTTGAAATAGCTCCTTTGGAAAAAAGATTTTCTGAGTAGGTTTGATAGTTTATTTCTGTGGATACATATAACTAACTAGTTGTAGAACTGCAAGAACATATATAAATGTAATTCTCATACAGTGGATGTTATCTATGCTTTTCATGAAAATGGAACAACAAAATTAACCTAGCATCTGAAAAGAGATCAGAAGACAGCTCATGTTCTTGGTCTTCTTGTGAAGATGAAGAAAATATCTTACAGTAAAAAAAGAATTAATGGTTTGGAATAACATATCATAAAACCAGTTCTCAACTCTGAATTCCTCCTGTAAGCAACCGATACGGAACTCATGAAAAAAGCTGAGGGCTTATGTATCTTCAGTTTTTGTTTGGTTTTGCATAAAGTAAAAATGATAACTTTTTAATAATCCTTGTCGAAATAAGATGATCAGGTAATACTACTTCATTGTTAATGAATCTTTATAAACTTTCAGACAGCATTTCAGAAATCATCTCCTAGTCTGGAAGATCTACTGTGTTTTATTGCATAGGGTTGAAAATGGGTAACCAAAACATTCCTGTCTTAGAGTTTTCTAAAGTGAGCTTAATCTGCTGCTTAAGCAAGCACAGAAAATGTATTGGTATGTCCTTGAGCGCATGGCTGTGTGAGGCATACAGCCCAAGTTCCATTCATATAATTGTAGAATCATAGAATAACTTGAGTTGGAAGGGATCCAAAAGGATTATCAAGTCCAACTCCTGGGTCTGCACAGGACCACTCAAAAATCCGACCATGGGTCTGAGGGCATTGTCCAAACCCATCTTGAACTTTGGCAGGCCTGGGGCCATGACCACTTCCCTGGGAAGCCTGTTGCAGTGCCTGACCACCCTCTCAGTGAAGAACCTTTCCTAACACCCAGCCTGACCCTCCCCTGTCCCAGCTCCATGCCATTCCCTCAGGTCCTGTCGCTGTCCCCAGAGAGCAGAGCTCAGCACCTGCCCCTCTGCTCCCCTCGTGAGGGAGCTGCAGGCCGTCATGAGGCCTCCCCTCAGCTTGCTCTGCTCTGGCCTGAACAAACCAAAGTACGCAGCTGCTCCTCACATGAGGAGCTCCACACGCTCCACCCTCTAGACCCTTCACCATCATCGTAGTGCTCCTTTGGACACTCTGTAATAGTTTTATGTCCTTTTTATACTGTGGTGTCCAAAACTGTACAGAGTACTCGAAGTGAGACATAGACGATACTACTAAGGGTGTTCCTTTGCAACACACTTCTGCCCTAGTGAAATACAAGAGATGCAAATTAACTTCTTCCATCTGGAGCAAAAGGATTGATCCCTGGACATCTGAACAATTTCAGTGATAGGCAAATCATCTAAACCACAGTCATTAAAGCACCACTGCCACAATTTCCTTGCTCCTTATCCTATCTTTTATGTTGTTCCAATTGTTCTGTAATATGCCCAGCAATATTTCCAGCTGCTAATTAAAACTCTCAATTTTCATATAGATTGTGTATGGTCTCTCTCCCAGGGCTCCCAACTATGATCTAACAAAGAAATGAAATTATACTGTGGCTGTTCTGTCCTATTTGCACCAAGGAGTGCGTGAATACTGTGCTCATCGAGGAGATAAGAAAAAATAGTAATAATAATAATAATAATAATAATAAAACTATTAAATTAATTCAAATTAAATTAATTCCTCTTTGCCTAGCCATCACTTTATAAAAATTATAATATTATTTTAGGAAAAATAATGTGTTAGAAAAAAAATAAATGTAAGCAGTTAAGAAATACAGGAAATACAAGCACCCAGTAAATGGAAATGAGCTTTAGATAGTATTGACCCCAGTAATCACAACATGTTGTAGACACACTATCTGTCTACAGAAGTTCTGTCAGAGAACTGAAAACACTCTCTGTGCAAGATTTTTTTTTTTTTTTTTTTTCTTTTTCATACTGTAATTGTTCTTCAAGGGAGTATGACAGTGTTTTTAAAAAGATTAAAGAATGTCAGCAGGCTTTTTAAACCTAACATCAAGAGGCAAATACCTCTTGCATAGAGTCCTGGATGGACAAGCACTTGCCAAAGTATATCATTGCAATTTCAGTCCTCCTCCCCTTACCACTCTATATAAACTATGCCTGTGCTAAAGTTATTTCTCTCCGTAAACTTTAGGTGTTATTGAGAAGTTATTTTGTTGTTGTTGTTGTTGTTGATTTTATTTTGTTTTGTGATTTTTTTTTATATGTTCTGTTGTTAAAATGGTCTATTTTTCTTAGTTGCTTTTCAGTGACATTTCATGGGGAAAGCTTTATGCTATAGAAAGCTTTACGTTACTTAGCAAATCAAGACAAGGTTTGCACCTCAGAATTCAACATTTCATGTACAGTGTTAATTTATACCCCTTAAAAGTTGTTCTATCATGTGAATGAGCTTGTACTAAGCCATTGGGATTATTAAATTGGTTTTAGGTTACTTGTCTTGCAGTTTCCCTCCTCCATAACAATACCTTCTGAATAGAACTGAATAGAATTCTGATTCTGTCAAAGTTCATTGTTAAACTTCATTTTTACATCCACTTGAGAGTGAAACCTGAATCAGATCAGATATGCCTGAGAAGAATACTAGCTTGTGCTGATTGGCCCATATACAGTGATGGACACATCAAATAAAATATTAATTCGAATGTATCCAAAACCACAAAAGCATATTGATTTGAAAAAAAAATAATATTGGATGAAATATATTCTAGCACAGATGCCTGGAATAATGCCAATGTCCATAGTGAAAAATTCTTATACCTCTAGACTATTCTGACAGCCAGAAATCCCTACTATAAAACATGGACTAGATTGTCATGGAGAAGGTGAAGTGTCCATGTGTTTGTCAATCAAGATGTGTTGCAAACTACTTTTTAGAACAAAATAGAGTAGAGCAAATTTAACATTAGGCTGAGGATTATATGCAAAGTTTCTTGATTTTTGAAACATTTGTTATTGTACCTTCCACACAATTGAAAATTATTTTCTTTTGTCTGAATTAAGAAACCTTGCTTATTATTCTAAGGATTTCAGAACAATAAAATGGATATTCTTTTACTGTGTTTATGGTCAGTTGACTGAAGACTGTAGGAGTCAATGCAGCTTTCGCAAAATAGTTAAGTGTTCACTTGTATCATGCATTTGCTCTATCAATCTGCAGAGGGAGAAAGTAAAACTTGTGAATTCAGAGGCATTTGAGGAGTTTCCTGAAAAAATACTTAGGATGGAACTTAGCTGCCTTGAATCCTGAATAAGGCTAGATTTTTTTTTCCCTAAAACACAATATATGAGCCCCTAGATGAGATCCAATAATTCTGCTTTCCAGCAAATTAATTCAGAAGGTGATTAAAACGACTAGAATATTTTATGCTTACTCATCTGTGCGTGCTTTAAATTGCCCCAAAGGCAGGGGAGATGACATTTCTTACCAAAAGATTCCATTACAATCAAGAATCATGAAGACAGGTATGAAGTCTGTTGAAGTTCCATTAAAACAGCTTGTGAGGCTGAATTTGGAGCCTATTGTTTTTTTAACTGCGTAGTGGTTAAAGCACTGATTGAGAAAACAGTAGATATTTAGTCTGAGTTGTATATACCTTTTAAAGGGTATCACTCATAGCTGGGATGTTCTCTGAAAGTGCCCTCTATGGGGCAAGCCCATTCAGTGGTATCTTGAATATAAGAGCTCTTTGTCTTCTACTAAAGCTGAGATACTGTGCAGTGACAAAAAGGTAACAATCCAGGGAGGGTAGCTGGGAGGTGGCTAGCATTTCTAGCATTTCTGGCTAAGTTGGATATATGATCAATACAGACAGAGAAAACACATACAGCAGGCTAAACCATCCATACCAACTGCAGTAATTCAAAAGCATCAACGTATTGCCCTTTATTTTGCAGAGAATTTAGGTAGTTTTTGTGGCAACTACAGAAGGTAGTTGACTTTTGACTACCCTGACACCTGAGATAGATGCCCTTTTCATGTTTCGTATAAGTTAATATGAGGCACCTAAAAGGTTAGATTAGGTTGCACCCTAAGCCTAAATCTGTAATAGAAGAAAATGTCTGAAAGGCTGAAAGTGCCTATACCATTTTGCATTAAATTATCCAGACAGTCAAATTTCTACTGTAATACGTACTGAATGCCATCACCATCTTTGCTAAGTGACTGGGACTTTATCTTTGCTCAATCCATTTCAGACTTAGAAAATGGGTGTCTGAATCCCATGAAAGGCCTAGCTGTATGGGAGTGCTCAGGGTATAACTACACCAAAGTTCAGCACAAACACATGGAAGGTAGGATAAAGAAATCGTGGATTTGGTGGCAGCACTTACCTCATCATCTGTAAGCCTAATGACTGTTAATCACTAATCCAGAAAATGACATATTTGAGGACAAGAGACAGAAAATAAGGGGAGAATATACCCCTAGCCCAGGTACATAGGCAATTTGTTTTCTAAAGCAGAACAGGTACAAAATCACATGACTACCATAAAAAGAGTAAGTTTTCAAGTGCTTATTGACAGAGGGTGTATCTTCATAACTATTACTATGTGTTTTTTCTTGTTCACTCTTGCTTCATAAATCTTGTACTCTTGGCACTTTGGTGTAAGGACATAGAAGAACACCAGAAAATATGAACAGGAAAAGAAAAACGTACTGAGTGAGGAGAATGAGAAAAATGAGGCAAGAGTGAAAAACTTAAATTTGTAATCCAGAAAAAGAATCATAATTGTAGTCTATAAATACATTCAAGCTAACAAGAAAAAGAAAAAGGATGTATGAATAGATGAAGGAGGAGTAATAGCCTGTTGGTATGAAAAGAAAAAGAAAAAAAAAAAAAAAAAACAGAATATTAAAGAATGAATTCCCAATAACAATAATACTTGGGTAAGTAAATGGATTCCTTAAGGAAAACGAGCATGAAAAAATGTCTGCACATATTCAACAACAATTAGTGAAACTATTCACTAGTGAACCATTAGGAAAAAGATCAAAGTGAATGAAAGTGGTCCTTGTAGACTGACCATAGTTAGTTATTTCTGTGATAAAAGGACAAATAATCATATGGTGCTAAGGTTGAGAATTTCTGCACTTGTCTATCAAATATATATGTGTATATATTAAAGATTATTGCACTTTAAATGTAGCCATACTGCTGGTGATAAAATGCATGTGAATAAATAGACTATTAAGACATTCTAAAAGGAAAAAGAGGAGTTTTAAATACAAAACATGAGATGTAATATATATACCTAATAATTACATCTGTGACAAAATACCAATTTCTAAATGCCAACATTAAAAAATTAGAACATGGTGAAATCAAGATGTAAACCACTATAATTATTATTTTTTATATTTTTCCAAAACTTGCATTATTGTAAGACTGATGGATGCAAGTAAGTCTAAAGCTATCTGTATAAAAATTAATTATATGCATTATATACATAGAGAAACAGGTAGGCAGGCAGGCAGATAGATAGATATGTAGATATCTATACAAATGCATTAGTTTACGAATTAGTAAAACAGCAGAACTGAAGTAGTGATACACATATGTTTAGTCTGAACCTCAGGTGTGGATATGTTTTCTGATGTTAATTGTGGAAGTCTAAATGTGGAACTGAACTGAAGCACTGAGCAGCACAATTGTATTTTGATTTACAAATTACTCTTATTCTATTTCATTTGCAGAAATTAATTTCGAAAGCAAAACTGTATTTCAGACATACTGTATGAGAACAAGTTCCATGTTCTGTACAATTTATCTTTTAAACCCTAAAATGATAATTACATTTAAATTACTCTCAGATTCTATTGCATTAACATAATTGTGTGTCAACTAAGAAGATGTACTTATTAAATGGAGTATTTCTAGGCCATTTGCACATGCAGTAATATGTTACTGTAAAATTTATAGTACACCAATACTTTGCCTAGCAACTCAATCTTACTGAAAATGGTGCCATTAAATAATTGCAACTATATTATTTCCTTCTGACCTCAATAAACTCATTTGTGCTCTATAAAGAATAAAAAAAGTAGCATTATGATATTACACTATGCTAAATAAAAGCATAGATTTTAAACACAATGCCAAAGTAAGCATTTTCTTAAAAGAGTAATACTCTCTTCAAGATAGTAAGGATATTTCCTTCTTAGCAGGTGCAGTAAAAGCAAGAATTAATTTTTGCTTTTGCTTTATGCCAGATTAGCAATTGACAAAGACATCTGGAGAATTAAGTGATCAATTTCAGTGATTCATTGTTGGACACAGGAAATGATGTTTTCATCTTCCTCCCATCACCATTAATAAAAGTTCACAAAGATTTTATTTTCTCTTTAAAAATTAGACATTCAAAGTGAGAGTTTATTCATCCTAATGTAATTTTTTAACTTAGTTACATTCAGGTATAAAAATATACATATTGTAAAATCTTGAGCCAATTGAATAAAAGTTTTCTACAAACAGTGGAAAATAGGATGTAATAAAAATATTGTTAGGTTACAATCTACTTCCTTTTCTATCCCGGTGCAGAGTTGCTTTCCATAATACAATATTTTTGAAAGCTAAAATATATATATGGACTGCTTGGCTTCTGATCAAACACTGTTAAGTCTAAAAGGCTGTCGAATGGTCTGCTTCCACATTGTAACTTGTGAATCGACAGCTTTGGGTGTAACTTTAGATAAAACACAATGACTCCAGAAGTCTACAGCTATGGCTTATTTTATTGTTTGCATACTGTTTTATCTGTGAAAGTAAAAGCAGATATTTCTGATGGGACAGTCTAGGGATTTTTCAGCTCTCATTCCCAAAGCAACACTGATTACATTCAGAAAAGTTTTATAAGCTGCTTCACTTTTATTGCTAAGTAAAGTTTCTCAGTTTCTTACAGAAAATTGAATGCCTTTATTGTTCATGAAGAAGTTTGTCAATTTTATGGTTTCACAGTTAAAAACAACAAAACCAACAAATTTCTGTATTTCTAGATGTTTCTCAATAATTCTTGGATATTTGCTATTAGTTTCCAAAAACTTATTTTCTTTGAGTCAAATTGTCAATCAGAATGAATACTCAGCAGAATATTCAACCAGAAAATTAAATCTCCCATTAACAATCAAAGGGTAAGCACAATTTATGGGCGAGTGGTTGTTGTAATTAAAAGAAAGAAAAAAAAAGAAATAGAAAATTACTTAAATCTGAAAATAGTTACTGAACATTTGCACTAGCAACTGCTAATCTCTGCACTCAGAAAGCCATCAGCCCTGTGCATAGACCTGGAGATGCCATACCAGAACAAAGAACATCAGAAGGGCTGGCACTCCAGCGGGCAGGGGGGGAAAAACTGCTTATTAAGCCTCGTCCTTTCAATGTCAGTTTGTTCCCTACATTTTTCTTCAGTAGTGTGTTTTAAAAGTCGCAAAAGATGGAGCTGCCATCACTTTCCTTAAAGAGCTATTGAAGAGACAGAAGGAAGAAAATAATATTATTGTTTTTGATATTATATTCCAGCACTCTTACAATAATGTTATAATTATTCACCACATTAAAAACAATAATGGAAAGGAAAAATTAAATATCTTTCTGATATTTGTATCACTCTTCCCATTGGTCAGGAAAAGAACATTGGATTGAAAAAGAATTTATGGCTTACTGGCTGTATTTCTATACTATACTGCTTCTCCAACTTATTTTGTGAAGTAAGTATGTACTATCCTATCAGAAGTTAATTTCTTATTTTTCTATTTCTGATGTAAAACTTTAAACACAAAGCTGTCATGGTTAGAAATCTTCTATTTTCCAGCTTAAATTAATGGACAACTTATATCGAATTAATTATCTTGGCAGAACAACTTTTTAGCTTTTTAATTTTCTCTTTTCATGTATTTATCCTTCTGGTGGATTTATAGGAAACCTGCTCTCAGCATTCGTGTTTTTTCAACTTCTCAGTATCTTCTACTAGATTGTTTTTTTGCCTTGCTTGATTCACTAGTTATACTGTGATTATTTTTCTTAGACCTAGTATCCTCAGTTCTACAAAGCTTTTGAAAAAAAAAAGGCTTTAATACTTCCTCACGCAATGACATTAGCATTTTTTCATTTTCAGAGCCAGCCCCTCAACTGAGTTTGCTTTCTTCACACCTGCATGATTTTGATGATTAAGTCTTCTAATTCAGTCATCACACAACTCTTTTTCCTTACCACCTACTGAATATCTACCAGTTTATTGTGCAAACTCATAGCAGTTCTTAAATCTATGACTCTATCGGTGCACTGATTAATTTAATTCCATGTTCCCATTATTATTTATCTTTTTTTTTTTCACTTCCTTTATCAGTTTTTATTTGAATTATCGTAAAATCATAGAGGGGTTTGGGTTGGAAGGGACTTTAAATTGACAAAATCCTTGTAAACATGTGCCATAGTCAAATACTATTCATGTTCTCTTGCCTTTTAAGGAAAATCTTGAATAAGTACCTTTATAAAACAACTCTAAAAAAATCCCACAATAACCCACTTCCACAGCAGTGCATCTTATCTGTTTCAATATCACACATGGCTTTCTCCCCTTTAGTCACTTCCTCACAGCACATTAAAATTCTTGTACTAATCCTATTCTTAATTTACTCTTTGGCACTGTATCAAAAATGTAAAGTCCAAATATATCTAGGCATGTCATTTGCCTAGAAAATTATTTATCAAAGAAAAATAGCAGTTAAAACATGTTGTGTTTTGTCCTATTTCTAATTGTGTTCCTTTATTTAATTATAATTTCAGTTAAAATTTATTCTAACACTTTGCGTGCTGTTAAGACCAGATGAACATACTGTCCCAAATCATGTATGTTTTCCTCTAAATTTGAAATGCAGGATTTACCATTGCTCTCTGAAGGTATCAGCTGGGATTGGCTGACAAGGATTATATTTATCTAATAGACTTGTGGTTTCAAATATTGTGTTTTCAAATTGCTGGAATGAAGAATATCTAGTGTCACACATCTTCGCCACATGGATGATTTTTATTTATTTTTTAATTCTGTTGAGCAGTAAATTACATTTACTTGTCTTCATTTTTATCATTTCTTCTCTCCATACTCTTGCCTTTACTGAAAGTTTTGGCAAGATTTTAATTTACAGTTTTGGACATATGAACTATACTTTACATTTGCATTTTCCTAGAATAAAAAGCCCTTTCCTCCCTCTCCTCGCCACCTTCCCCCACCTCCCTCCCTGCCCCCCCCCCCCCTTTTTTTTTTTTTTTTTCCTCAGATTTTCATTGCTAAGGCTCTGGTTTTGGTTCATTTTTGTATGATGTACTGTGGCTTGATATTTCGCAATTCTGACACTTTTCATCTGTCTTGAATACTAACATGTAGCTTTCATATTAACTAGCTAAAACAAACAAGCAAACAAATAGACAAACAAAAGTAATCTGTTAAAGAAAGGAGCTACTTGCTTATCTTGTGTAATTTTGCATTATTTATTATGAAGTATTGTCCCTTAGATCAAGTATTTTTATGCTTAAGGAAAGTCTTCTTGATTTTTAAATTCTAGAACTGTTTAGTCCACTTAGCTTCACTATAAAGTCTTCATAGTTATTCACATTTGCTCTTTTAAATTTAAGGATCTATTACAGATTTTATGCATTCCTTGAGTAATACAAATCGATCCATCTCAGGAACACTCACGTGGACAGTTGCTTTTAAGCAACACATCAATGTACTTGTCAATGTACAATGTAAAGTATTCTTTTGTTGGTAGATTGATTTTGGGGTGTAAAAACATGTAAACACTCTTATAATTTATAGCAGTCATTGTTTAGTTTTTATCAGGCAACTTCAAATCTCATAAGAGACATTTATTCTTGTAATGCTAATACCATATATACATATACTCTACACCAAGCCTAACACTGTCAATCTATGACAAACCCTCAAATTAGATCTTTGAATCTTTTCCACAGTTCTGTCACATATCTTGACCTAAAGATATTAATTTTTTAAGGATCATTGTCATGAGCCTTTTTTTTTTTTATTCTAATACCCTAGTACCTTAGTACCTTGTAAACGAACCTGCTTTAGTACATTTGCATTTACTTTGGATAAGTTCTCTCTCCTGTCATGTTTGCATCTCCTGTCAACTTTCATTATCTATGAATTTCATTAACATTATTTCATTCTTTTAAATCATTAATCACAGAATCACAGAATTTCTAGGTTGGAAGAGACCTAAAGATCATCGAGTCCAACCTCTGACCTAATGCTAGCAGTCCCCACTAAACCATATCCCTAAGCTACTAAACCATATCCCTAAGCTAAAGATTAAGATATTAAATCAAAGAGTATCCTGAAAAGACTTGTGTACTCAGTCTTAACCTGTAGATTCTCACTGCAAAACATCTTTTGCCGTTCTACCTGTCCATTATAAATATATATAAATTATAAACATTTCTGCCATCTGAAGTCTCAATCATGGTACCATACTTTCCTCTGGCCTTGATGCAGTCTTGCTCTGTTATTTCTGTTCATAATGCTTTTGCAAGGTTCTTTGTTTTCAGTGAGTTGCTCAGAAGCATCCATTTCATTCTATCCCACTTGTCAGCCTTTCCTTCACTACTGACTCAAATATCAGCCTCAACTGTCAAGACCATTTCTCTTTCGTCAGTCTCAAAGAGTGCCTTCTGTCACCAATTATCTCATGATCCAAACTCATGATCCATTTACTAAGTTTAAAAATGTCTGTTTGTTTCTCCTAATTCGCTTTGCAGGCTTTTGAAGATTTCTTTATATATATGTGTGCAAACGTACCTTATTATTCTCCTTCACATCCTTCAGTAATTTTTTCTTTGCTCAGAAGACATTATAAAATTTGACAACAGCTTGTTAACATATCATACTCATAAGCACTGCCTTTTGTTTCCTCTCTGATGGAATAATTTCTTGATGTGCAATCTAACTTTAAGGTCATGGACCATCACAGAGGGTCCCAAGCTGTGACTGAGTCTTCTACATAATGCTAAAAATAATTAATGAATAAAACCAGCAAAATAGAACAACAACAAAAAAAAATCAACCTAATTTTATTCCTGTTGAAGCTAATAAGAAGCATTTTGTTGTTGTTGTTGTTATTGTTGTTGTTTTTTCAGGGGAGAGACAGCATGCCCTATCTTTTGCTTTTACATAAATTTAAATCACAGAAAATTATCATATGACTTAGCATACTAATTATAGACTACAAATAGCAAATACTGGAGGCACTTCTCACAGGAGAAGACTTCATAAGTGATCTGCAGGCTGACATCCTGTAGCACATCACAAGTGTCAGAATGATTGGCAGCAAAATACAACTCCAAAACAGATTAGTTGAATTTGGGATCCTTCACAAACTGATAAAGAGTGAAATCTTTCATAGATAATGTGCCAGCAAGAAAAGCTTTATCCTTACCATGTAAACCTTCTCACTGAGGATGTTGTTTTAGCAGTTCTATGAACTGCTTCATACAGTGTGCAAGTCTTAGGTGAAACAGTGGAAAGTTTCTCTACCTTGATGAAACATGATGAATTTTAATTTTCATTGACATTGACTACGGTGATCCAAGAACTAGATACTAAATTCATTTGGAAATTTTTAGGGAAAAGATGATTATACAGATACCATATTAAACATGGAGTATTTAAGCAATTCAAAAAATTTTCATGATGTGTGAAACCCAATGATAGATAGTAGTAGTATTGACACTGATGTTTCAAAATTATGTATCTTGAAGACATACATGTTGAGGAACTCCCAAAAAAACAGCTGACAAGACTGGTTCCAAAGATGTATATTTACCGCCAAATAACCCATTCAAATTACACGTAGTTCAAATTCAGATCAAATAATGGATTTAATCTAACACTGATCACTTTTGGGGACAGATTCAATTTTCTAGAACTAATGAAACAAAATGAAGATTTTCTGAGTCTTTCTGTCACATTATCTGCCTTTGGGTCATCTCTGCCCACTTCCACTATGGGGATTAGTCAGCTTACTCAATAAGAAGAGAAACTAAGTACCAGTTGGGTGTAGTGGGCTGATAAACATAATGTAAGCAACCCTTTCAACACAAGTGAACAATGGAATCTAGTAATCTAACAGTCATAATTTCTGACATTTTTTCTTCTCTTTTTATCTTCCCTATTTGTCCAATGTGGATTTTCAATGTACAAGCAATCATAAACTCTTGGAAAAGAAGCAAACAGGACACCTAGTTTTTTTAACCTGTCAAAAACGTTAAAATCTCTTAAAAATCTCTCTATATGAACAATCTCCTAACCACTTCTAATCTTCTCATCTTTTAATCTTTTTCATAGATGAAGGATGTACATGCATTTTGTTCTGCTTTTTCTAGATCTAGCTGAGTTTAGAATATAGAAATATATTAATTGTGATAATAAAACGATTTATATGATTTTTCACAATTAATATATTGTGATAATAAAACAACAAAAAATCTATTAATAAAATATGTAAAACATTTTTTTTTTCAGATTTCCTCATTTACTTATTTTTCTTCAGAGCACAAATGGAAGAAATTAAAATAAATTAAAAAGATCAGTTATTGCTTTTGTGACTAAATCATCTGAATCTTTGGATACACTACTACATAGTAATACATTGCTTTGTGTCAGTTGAAATACAGAGATACAGTCATATGATTAAAGGTTGAAAAGCTTTTTACTGTATACTATTTGACTTTTCTTGCTTCAGACTGTCCCTTCACATCATTTTTCCAAAGATTCTGGTATTTAAACAGGCATATTTTTTCCTTCTCTATGCACACAGGGATTGCCACTGTTTCAAGTTGGATTATATTTTGTATTCACAAAGTTGATAGAATTTTACAGCTGTCAAAATTATTCTAGAGAGGTAGAAAGGCTGGTATTTCTTCTTCAAACATGAAAAGACTTAGTAAGCCAAGAAAATTCTGTAATACACAGTAGGACATATGCTGCAGAGGCCGAGTGATGGGTGAGTATGTGGTAGAAAGTTCTGGTGAAAATACAAGGATGTAGGAGGATTTTAACAGTTGGGAGAATGGGAAAGGTTGCCAGCTCCTCTCTTCTACTCCTGCTGCAGCCACACAGCACAGCTAGGAGCACTGAAGAAGCTGTTTTACAATAAAGATGTTTCTTTTGAGCCGCAGTATTGATAAGGCTTTTCTGAAAGACCCAAAGACTTTTCCCATCTTGCACTCCATAACTCTAATAAGTCTTTGTGAAATTAGAAAACAGTCTGTATAGATTCAAAAATTAAGGAGGTCTACAGCAGTCTGGACAAATATTCAGCCCAGCAAAATACCCAACAAAAACAGAGTACGTGGGCTTTTAGCTTATGCCTTGAACATATTCTGAACACCCCAAAAAAGAAAGGAAAAAAAAAAAAAAACCTCTTCTACAAGATTAGAATAAAAGCTTCTGAAGGTTTCTGTCTCTCTGATAAAATGAAATAAAAATTGAGTATCCTTGTAGCTTAAAAAGATGAATTTAAAGTTCCTCCCTCTCAGTCCACAGACAATTGATGCTGTCAGTTATGGAACTTTTTTTTTTTTTTTTTTTAATCAAGTGATGCAATACATCCCTGCTAGCAAAGCAGAATGGCTTATAGTAGCTACTAGTCCTAACTACTTAGTCCCTAAACCTCTGTCCTGGCCCATAGCCCTGCTGTCACAAAAGCCAGAGTCAAAACACTATTTCACTCAAAGTTTGTTTTAATTAAATTATGCCTAATCCATTTTTTCTATATCCTGGAAGGCATTATTTCAAGCACGTGTTTGGAACATGCAGGAATATATTCATATTGTTTTGTTCTGTTTTCAAACAGAGGAAGAATGTTTTAAATAATTCAAAGTACTCTGAGTGACAGAGGTGCATTCCCATTTGAATAATCTTGCCGTCGTTTGCTTGGCATATCAGATGAAGTTCTCAAAGCTGGTGTCTGCATGTTTTTCTCTTACATTTCTGTTGTATTCTTTGTTAGTTCCTCCCATCTTCTAAATCTCTATGTTTTATATCTACTTTACATATTTCCATTGTTATTCTCTCCCTGCAAAAGAGGTAGGCCTGTGCAAACCTCATGAGGTTCAACAAGGCCAAATGCAAGTGCGAGGTCCTGCACCTGAGCCAGGGAAACCCTGGAGCACAAATACAAGCTGGGTGGAGAATGGATTGAGAACAGCCCTGAGAAGAAGGACCTGGGGTTGTTGGTTGATGAGCAGCTCAACATGAGCCGGCAATGTGTGCTTGCAGCCCAGAAAGCCAACCATATCCTGGGCTGCATCAAAAGAAGTACAGCCAGCAGGTCAAGGGAGGTGATTGTTCCCCTCTGCTCTGCTCTTCTGAGACCCCACCTGGAGCACTGCACTCAGCTCTGGAGCCCCCGGCACAAGAAGGACATCGAAGTATTAGAATGAGTCCAGAAGAAGGCCACAAAGATGATCAAGGGGCTTTCCTATGAAGAGGATGTTGGGGTTGTTCAGCCTGGAGAAGAGAAGGCTCTGGGGAAGCATCACTGCATCCTTCCAGTAGCTAAAGGGGGACTACAGGAAAGCTGGGGAGGGACTCTTTATCACTGATGGGACAAGGGAGAATGCCTTTAAACTAAAAGAGGGCAGAATGAGGATAGATATTAGGAAGAAAGTCTTTACTATGAGGTTGGTGAGGCAACAGGTTATCCAGAGAAGTTGCAGATGCCCCATACTTGGAGGTGTTCAAGGCCATGTTGGATGGCACTTTTAGCAACCTGGTCTGGTGGGAGGTGTCTCTGCCCATGGCAGTGGTGTTGGAATTAGATGATCTTTAAGGTCCCTTCCAACCCATACCATTCTGTGATTCTGTGATTTTCATATCTGACCACAGAAACAAGGTGACTACAGTTTAAATCGGTCCTCGAGCATAGTGTTTTTAAGTACTAGTTAATTGCTTTTTCAAATGATTAAGAATTCTGTGTTCACAGTGATCTTAATCCACTTCTCAGAGACTCCCCAGAGAAGGGCTGGCAGAATGGACTTCAGTGCATCCAGCAAAATGTGGCTGCAGCTCAGGACTGCAAGTCCTACCAGGATAGCGTATTTTAGTAGGATATAAAAGCATTCTTCATTTTTAAAAGAATATATACAATACTTTATTTGGGGATGATGAAGGAAAAAAGGTATAAATCAGCTGTGATAAACCTCCCATGGCCTTGCTGAAATCAAGGCATGTGACCTTATCTTTATTAGTGTATCAATTATGGTGCCAAACCAAAAAAGTACAGGCTATAAAATGGTCCATAAGATAGCATGAAATGTCAGAAGAGAATGGGCCCATCTGCTGGAGTTCTGCACAGATCATTTGCTGAGTTCAGCAGTGAGGAAACAGTATATGGTTGATCAGTTCTGGCCACTTAAGGAACTATAGCAGAAAAGCCTGGGAACTACTCTGGATGAATGCAAGGTGCTTAATTCATTTGGGTGACATAAATTAGAACACTTTAAAACAAGGCAGTTGTATTTAAGACAGTATATTTCATCGCATATTTATCACCATTGTCATCATCATCTGGGAAATATTTTGACCAAATAGTTGAAGTAAATTGACCATGCAGCTTCAAGCAGTACAGACAGGTCAACTTCTTGATGTAACGTTGCAAAATTTAGGTTCTGGAGTAAATTATTGTTTCATTGTTATTATGATTAATAATAACAACATAGATAAGAACATAATAATAATAATAATAATAATAATAATAATAATAATAATAATAATAAATTAATTTTATTTATTAAATATTTATTTTATTATATAAATATAATAATATAATAAATATAAATATTTATTTTATTTTATAAATTTTTTTTATTAAATATTTATTTATTAAATATTTATTATTATTATTATTATTATTATTATTATTATTATTATTATTATTACATGAGCTAACCTCTTCTACTGGTAAACTGCTCTAACTAATCTGCAACAGCTCAGCTTCTTCCCCTGCCTCATCAGTAACATGGCACCAAAATGGCATGTCCTATTAAGGACCTATTCAAACCTGAAGTAAACTGCATCTTCCATTGCTTCTAATGGGTTTTGGATAGTATCCTAAAGCTCCTGCTCTCAAATACATAGGTGTTTTGGTAAAGAGCTATCATATCTAACTGTTGACTTCAGAATTGGTGCAGAAGTAGTACAGTTGAGCATTACTTAACTACTGTAATCCATATGATAAATTGTTCAATAGCACCATTTAAGTGCACATGCAAACAGAAAGTTAGAAAAGCTCTGTATCATTCAGGATGTACTAGGATACTGTATGCTTCCTAGAGCTGAACTGGGTAAAAGGGACAAAGGTCCCACTGTGCTTCATCACAGTGTAGCTTGGACACGTGGATGTAACTGCATAAGTTACCAATCTTTAATTTGTCAGAGTGGTCCAGTTCAATGTAGCCTGTTTTAAAGCTGTCTTATTTTGATAGAAGTGGGTGAGAGAGCAACAAAATGAAATGGGTGAGAGAGCAACAATCTATGTTGGTATGCTGGCAGATCTAAAAGCATGCAAAGCCTCTGGGAAGTGTCGAAGAATAGGGTCAAGAACTACTTTGCTCCCAAATACAGCTTCTAAAATCAGGGAAAACAGACTTTCTCACTTAACATCTTTCAGTGCAGATGACAGTATGACTTGCGATAGGGTGATAAAGAATTCCGGGAAAATTTTGACCTTCCACAGATCTGAGAATTTAATGATCTCATCTGACATAACTTCAGCAGCAATAGTACAGAGATACATCAAACTCAGAAAGACAAGATGCAGTCAAGGAGATACAAATCCACCCTGTAATATTTGTCATATTTGTAAACTTTGAGATGCACTAGGGAAAGAATATTAGTGGAACAATAATTTGAATAAAACAAAATTTAAAAGGGGAAAAAAGTAAATATGATCATTGCCTAGGAAAACACAAGAAAAAGAGGTCCTCCCACTTGTGATGCTTGTGTCTCCACCAAGATGGAAATGTTCAGCAGAATACTACATCAAACAGATGAAGACAAAAGTCTCAAAAGCTTAATTGTGCTTAATACAACAGAGTGCTTAATGATTAGGGGGGAAAGGTGCATCAATGCTTTCACAATTCAGAATTACCAGGTCTTCATTCGAATTCCACTGTCTGCTGTGTTCATTGGTGACTCAGGACAGAATTAGTATCCTTCAGCTATATGTTTCCAATAAATAAATTTCCCATTGCCTAAGGGAGGTACACAGATCTGTAAACTGCAATAATGTATTCTGTTCTTATCTTTCCTGGCAGCTGTTTATACCTCTATGCAGAGGTTTGTTGAGGATTATTCAGGGTTAAAAGAATGATTGCCATTGACAACATTAGTACTGGAGAGCTGTGTTGCATTAGCAAAATAGTACCCATTCTCCCTTTTTTTATTAAAATCTGAACTAAGAATTTAGAGATCTGTTCTCATCTCTTCTGAATTTGAACTACACATCCAGTAGTTTCATTTAAATTGTACAACGAATGTGTCCAGTGTATGGAGTGTTTAGTAAGATCATAAGTTAACACTTCTTGGCCAGATAGGCGTTACACCATTGTAATAACTCTACAGTAGTCTTAGTTTGATTGACAGACATTTGCCATTCTATTATTTAAACTGTTGCAAGCTACACAGGGATTTCTTCAGGTTATGCATAAAAGAGTTCAGACCTTTTATTTATTTATTTATTTATTTATTTATTTATTTATTTATTTTACATGCTATGTTAGTTTTCAAGCTAAGAAAATGTCCTAAATAAAATAAAATGTAGCTTATACTTAAAAGGAAAAAAAAAAAAAAATAAAGGTAGTTTTAGTCTTAGCCCTACCCAAGCTATCACAGTAACTAAAACTGTGGTCATTCTCAGAAGCATCATTTCACTTTGGTGATCAAAGTGGGAAGACTTGCCTAGGATGGCTTTTGGTACCAGCTGAATTAGTGTTTTGGGTTGGATGGTTGTGCCCAAATCTTTAACCAAGGTCATTTGAAATAATTACTTGTGCATGGTGAGGAGAAACAAGTGTAGATTTCCCCTGCTCTCTTCAATTCTGTGGCTTAAGGTACAAACTGACAGCAGAAATATGAGTAAATGTTGCCCAAATATGGACTTAATCTCAAGGTGCTTGACAAAGGAAACCTTTACTGCTTGGAGGAGGAGGGTAAAAGGGGAGATACAGCTCAAGGTTGAAGTAGAAATGATGCCGAGTCCCACATTATTCCCAGAATATTTCAGATGCCTTCACATGCCTTGCCATAAAACTCATAAAAGCCCTGAACCGTCTTTTTTAGTATGTCTGATATAATAAACAGCACCATGAAAAGGTCTCACCAACTTTGATAAAACCGGCATTAGACACAGGATAATTGTTGAGAATCGTCTATTCTTCGGGTTTTGATACTGATGTAGTACATTGTTGAGCCTCTGTTAAAGGAAATAATTCAAGTTTGCTATGCTTTCTTAATAAGATCATAGTCAACATTACACCTCCTACTGCTAGGTAGACTTAGAAGGTATACAATTTTCAAAAGACTGTCTACATTTTGTAAATGCACATTACAATGGAAAAGTTACAATATTTATAAGCTATAATAGCTTATAAATAGGCACTTAGCATATGAGATTTAATGTTGCACAAGGGCTTCTATTATGGTTCCAAATTCATGCATCTTCTATCATTATGACAATATATTCCTTACATATTGTAGGGTTAAACACAAAGTAGTAGGAACATTTAGCATATTAAGTCAAAACCAAAATCTCTTTCTTTATTAAGAGGTGAAAATATATATATTAAAAAAAAAAAAATCAAACAACAAACAACCAAACAACAAAACACACCATGTCATCCAGACACTCTCAGCAAAAATTAGTATCACGTAGGGGTATATTGAGTTGCATTACTCAGCCTCATACTACAATTTAGACAGAATAAATAACAAGAATAATTTTTGGTGAAACTTTTCAATTCTAAACTTTTGAATAAATAATTTAAAAAAACTCAATGTTCACTTTAAAAAGAACAAAAACATCGTACACTTAGGAATTGCAATTTAGCATCTCTAAAAGTTCAGCAGTTTATTCATGGAAATGAAAATTCTTTGACATAATAATGATTCCTACTACTGAGGCATAGTGAACAGGGTTGCTGATTTTTCGTCCTGCAGTACAAAGTGCTGATTAACTTGAAATAAAAAGCACAGAGATTTAATCCACTGAAAGTAACAGCGTGAATGCTCTTAATCCATTCATTCTATTCAGTAATTTTATGAGCAGCTCTCTGTACTCCAGTGCATCTTGTAGGAGCTGTAAGACATTTTTTACACTTCATTTACGTAACGGAGGTGATGCGATTTTAGGATATGACAATTCAGGGAATCTCTCTGTATGCAAGTAGAATTCTAATTGAGGACATGAAGTTTCTGCATCATTAAATGTCTCAGTATGTGCCATCAAGGCCATGTCATGGGTCTTCTAGACCAGGAAATGTAAAGCTTTGATAGCTCCCATTTGAATGGCAGCATTTTAGGACAACAGATTGCTGAAGTCTAGGGAAAACTTTTCAGCCAAGTCAGGGCAGAAAAGGAGCTTGGAACAGTAGAATTTCACCAGAAGCAAAATACAATGCTAAGTTCTTATTATATAGCAGCCCCTTAGAAAGTATTCCACGATGCTACAACACCCTTTTTCCCTGGAAGAATTGTATTAATTTCCCTGAAGAATACATACTCTTAACCACTGATGACCTCCTCCAAAATCAGATAATGGCTTGGTTTGATAAAGAGTGCATAAGTATACAGCATAAATTCTGAACTGCTTTTGTTTCATCATACTGGCCGTTTTACAGCAGATTACTGAACAGTGTACAGACACGCTGATATCCACCTGACTAGTTGACTATGCCAGTGATATGAGTATTCTACTGCAACATGTTGCAGTGTATTGCATTCAAAGTTTTTCAAGACATAAATGAGAATCAGCTTACAATTTATACTTTACTTGGTTGGTAAAAGTTAATCTCTCACGATATTTTAATGTGTGGTACGTTATAAGGTAGAAACACAAGTTAATGCCTTTAAATGAAAGCTTCTGGTAGGTGAAAAATTTCAGATCACAGAATCACAGAATTGTCTAGGTTGGAAGAGACCTCAAGATCATTGAGTCCAACCTCTGACCTAACACTAACAAGTCCTCCACTAAACCATATCCCTAAGCTCTACATCTAAACGTCTTTTGAAGACTTCCAGGGATGGTGACTCCACCACTTCCCTGGGCAGCCCATTCCAATGCCTCACAACACTCTCAGTAAAGAAGTTCTTCCTAATATCCAACCTAAAACTCCCCTGGTGCAACTTGAGCCCATTCCCCCTCGTCCTGTCACCAGGCACGTGGGAGAACAGACCAATCCCCACCTCTCTACAGACTCCTTTAATGTACTTATAAAGAGCGATAAGGTCGCCCCTGAGCCTCCTTTTCTCCAGGCTGAGCAAACCCAGCTCTCTCAGCTGCTCCTCACAGGAGTTGTTCTCCAGACCCCTCACCAGCTTCGTTGCTCTTCTCTGGACTTGCTCAAGCACCTCGATGTCCTTCTTGTAGCGAGGGGCCCAAAACTGAACACAGTACTCGAGGTGTGGCCTCACCAGAGCCGAGTACAGGGGGACAATCACTTCCCTAGCCCTGCTGGTCACACTGCTTCTTATGCAAGCCAGGATGCCGTTGGCCTTCTTGGCCACCTGAGCACACTGCTGGCTCATATTCATCTGACTATCCACCAGTACTCCCAGGTCCTTCTCCACCTGGCAGCTTTCCAACTACTCATCTTCCAGACGGTAGCTCCGCTTGGGGTTATTGCACCCCAGGTGCAGGACCCGGCACTTGGCCTTGTTGAACTTCATAAAGTTGACCTCAGATGCCCATGATATCTCCCTGAAATGCAATGCAGCTGATGCTGTGCAAGATTGCCAACTGCAGTCAAGGAGCAATCCAGCAAAACATTTATTACATATACAGTCATTATTGCCCTGGTCAGAATATAATTTGCTTACAGTAGCTAAACACTTCAGGAAAGAAGTACCAAAATATAGCATCACAGAAATGCACAGGTGTTTCAGTTTTTCTGAAGCAGGTTTTTCAGTTACAACTTTGGAGCATGTCAAAAATAAAAAAGCAAACAAATCAGTTTGCATCCACTGACTTTATTGAGATATAGAATTCTTATATGCATAAAACTGTGGTTTGCAACTGCAACTGACAAACTTAAAAAAAAAAAAAGACAAAACAAAATAAAATGAAATATTCCTCTGCTCTTCTGAACTCTATTTGGCCATTTGCCGAGGCGATCGGCTCCGGGGCAGACGCGTTCTGCAGCGGAGCGGGGGATCGGGCCAGGCAGGGCTAATTTTTTCCGGCATCGAGCCTACTTGAGGGAGCCGCCAGGACCCGGCAGCCCTCGTGAGGGAGGCTGACGAGGCGAAGGCGGAGCCAGCAGCGTCCCCTCCCCAGCCGTTCAAAAGCTGCCCCTAGGGAGCGCGAGCGACCAGGAGCGCGGCAACCAGGGCAGGCAAACAGGGCGTGGCGCGTCAGAAGGGAGTGGCGCAGCAGTTAGCGCAGGCAGGGCGCGCAGGCAGGGCGCGCAGGAAGGGCAGAGCGCTCCCCCTACACACAAACAACACCTCCTTAACAACAGCCGTAACTAGGTGATAATGGTCGCCACCAGGCACGGCACGCTCTCCAGAAAGTCGGTACACACGCAGACCAACTACCCGTTAAAAAATGCCGCAGTTCAGGTCACCGGATGCAAGGAGTGTCTGAGCCTGTTGCTGCCATCGGCGGGAGGCAGAGAAACTGCATGCGTGAGGTGCGAGCAGGTGGATGATCTGGTCCGCATGGTGGTGGAGCTAAAGGAGGAGGTGGAGAGGTTGAGGGCCATCAGGGAGTGTGAGCGGGAGATACTTCTGGAGTAACTCCCTGCAGGGCCTCAAGGGGAGGTGCCGAGGTGAGACTCCTCAAATGGGGGCGGACCCCCTGCCCTGTCCCCGTTGGGCAGAGGGAGGGGATCTGGGAGCTGAGGAGGAATGGAAACAGGTCCCTGCTCGACATCGCAGGCGATGCCCTCCCCTTCCGGCCCCACCTTCCCAGTTGCCCTTACGCAACAGGTTTGAGGCCCTAGAGATTGAGAGGCCGGTGTGTGAGGAAGAGGTAGCAAGTGTTCCCAGGAGGATGCCTGGGGCGAGAAGGTCAACTCCGCGCCTCAGGACTGCCTCCACCAAGAAAGACAGGAGGGTTATTGTTGTTGGTGACTCGATTCTTAGGGGAACAGAGGGCCCTATTTGTCGGCCTGACCCTACCCGTAGGGAAGTCTGCTGCCTCCCTGGGGCCAGGGTCAGGGACGTTGCCAGGAAGCTTCCTAACCTGGTACGCCCCTCTGACTATTACCCCCTTTTGATAGTCCAGGCGGGCAGTGATAACATCGAAGAGAGAAGCCTCAAGGCTATCAAAAGGGACTTTAGGGGACTGGGTCGGTTAGTGGATGGAGCAGGAGTGCAGGTGGTGTTTTCGTCCATCCCTACGGTGGCAGGGAGGGGTTCAGAGAGGACACGGAAAGCCCACCTGTTAAACACGTGGCTCCGGGACTGGTGCCAATGCAGAAATCTTGTTTTTTTTGATCATGGGGCACTTTACTCAGCACCTGGCCTGATGGCCGCAGACGGGTCCCTATCTTTTAGGGGAAAAAGGATCCTGGGCCAGGAGCTGGCAGGGCTCATTGAGAGGGCTTTAAACTAGGTAGGAAGGGGGATGGGGCTGAGGCTAGGATTGTTGGGGCTGTGCTAGGGGGAACAATGGCAAGGCCGGAGGATAAGGCAATGGCCCAGCTGAAGTGCATCTACACCAATGCACGCAGCATGGGTAACAAACAGGAGGAGCTGGAAGCCATCGTGCGGCAGGCAGGCTACGACTTGGCTGCCATCACGGAGACGTGGTGGGACCAGTCTCATGACTGGAGTGCTGCAATGCCTGGCTATAAGCTCTATAGAAGGGACAGGCAGCATAGAAGGGGTGGTGGTGTGGCTCTCTATATTAGAGAGTCTTTCGAGGTTGTAGAACTCGAGGCTGGGAATGACAAGGTCGAGTCCCTTTGGGTTAGGATCGGCAGGGACAACAAGGCTAGTGTCCTGGTCGGGGTCTGCTATAGACCGCCGAACCAGGATGAGGAGACGGATGAGGAATTCTACAGGCAGCTGACAGAAGTTGCGAAATCGTCAGCTCTTGTACTCGTGGGGGACTTCAACTTCCCTGACATATCCTGGAAGCACAACACAGCCCTGAGAAAGCAGTCTAGGAGGTTTCTGGAGAGCGTGGAAGATAGCTTCCTGACGCAGCTGGTTAGTGAACCTACCAGGGGTGGTGCCCCGCTAGACCTTCTCTTCACAAACAGAGAAGGACTGGTGGAGGACGTGATTGTCGGGAGCTGTCTTGGGCAGAGTGACCACACAATGGTGGAGTTCACTATTCTTAGTGAGGCCAGGAAGGGGACCAATAAAACCGCTGTATTGGACTTTCGGAGGGCTGACTTTGAGCTGCTCAGGACACTGGTTGGTGGAGTCCCTTGGGAGGCGGTTCTGAAAGGCAGAGGAGTCCAGGAAGGCTGGGCGCTCTTCAAGAGGGAAGTCTTAATGGCGCAGGAACGGTCTGTCCCCACGTGCCCAAAGACGAGCTGGCGGGGAAGAAGACCGGCCTGGCTCAACAGAGAATTGTGGCTTGATCTTAGGAGGAAAAAGAGGGTTTATAAGCTTTGGAAAAGTGGGCAGGCCACTAAGGAGGACTTTAAAGAAGTAGCGAGGCTGTGCAGGGACAAAATTAGGAAGGCCAAAGCTCATCTGGAGCTCAATCTGGCTACTGCCGTTAAAGATAACAAAAAACGTTTCTATAAATACATCAACACAAAAAGGAGGACTAAGGAGAATCTCCATCCTTTACTGGATGCGGGGGAAAACTTAGTTACAAGAGATGAGGAAAAGGCAGAGGTGCTCAATGCCTTCTTTGCCTCAGTCTTTAGCGGCAATACCGGTTGTTCTCTGGATACTCAGTACCCTGAGCTGGTGGAAGGGGATGGGGAGCAGGATGTGGCCCTCATTATCCATGAAGAACTGGTTGGTGACCTGCTACGGCACTTAGATGTACACAAGTCGATGGGGCCGGATGGGATCCACCCAAGGGTACTGAGGGAACTGGCAGAGGAGCTGGCCAAGCCACTATCCATCATTTATCAGCAGTCCTGGCTATCAGGGGAGGTCCCAATCGACTGGTGGCTAGCAAACGTGACGCCCATCTACAAGAAGGGCCGGAGGGCAGACCCGGGAAACTACAGGCCTGTCAGTTTGACCTCAGTGCCAGGGAAGCTCATGGAGCAGATCCTCCTGAGAGTCATCACGCAGCACTTGCAGGGCAAGCAGGCGATCAGGCCCAGTCAGCATGGGTTTATGAAAGGCAGGTCATGCCTGACGAACCTGATCTCCTTCTATGAAAAAGTGACGTGCTGGGTGGATGAGGGAAAGGCTGTGGATGTGGTCTACCTTGACTTCAGCAAGGCTTTTGACACCGTCTCCCACAGCATTCTCCTCAAGAAACTGGCTGCTCTTGGCTTGGACTGGCGCATGCTTCGTTGGGTTAGAAACTGGCTGGATAGCCGGGCCCAAAGAGTCGTGGTGAATGGAGTCAAGTCCAGTTGGAGGCCAGTCACTAGTGGCGTCCCCCAGGGCTCGGTGCTGGGGCCGGTCCTCTTTAATATCTTCATCGATGATCTGGACGAGGGCATCGAGTGCACCCTCAGTAAGTTCGCAGATGACACCAAGTTAGGTGCGTGTGTCGATCTGCTTGAGGGTAGGAAAGCTCTGCAGGAGGATCTGGATAGGCTGCACCGATGGGCTGAGGTCAACTGCATGAAGTTCAACAAGGCCAAGTGCCGGGTCCTGCACCTGGGGCGCAATAACCCCAAGCGGAGCTACCATCTGGAAGATGAGTGGTTGGAAAGATGCCAGGCAGAGAAGGACCTGGGAGTGATGGTTGACAGTCGGCTGAATATGAGCCAGCAGTGTGCTCAGGTGGCCAAGAAGGCCAACGGCATCCTGGCTTGTATCAGGAACAGTGTGACCAGCAGGGCTAGGGAGGTGATCGTCCCCCTGTACTCAGCTCTGGTGAGGCCGCACCTCGAGTACTGTGTTCAGTTTTGGGCCCCTCGCTACAAGAAGGACATCGAGGTGTTTGAGCGGGTGCAGAGAAAGGTGACGAAGCTGGTGAGGGGCCTGGAGAACAAGTCCTACGAGGAGCGGCTGAGGGAGCTGGGCTTGTTCAGCCTGGAGAAAAGGAGGCTCAGGGGCGACCTTATCGCTCTTTATAAGTACATTAAAGGAGGCTGTAGCGAGGTGGGGGTTGGTCTGTTCTCCCACGTGCCTGGTGACAGGACGAGGGGGAATGGGCTTAAGTTGTGCCGGGGGAGTTTTAGGTTAGATGTTAGGAAGAACTTCTTCACTGAAAGGGTTGTGAGGCACTGGAACAGGCTGCCCAGGGAAGTGGTGGAGTCACCATCCCTGGAAGTCTTCAAAAGACGTTTAGATGTAGAGCTTAGGGATATGGTTTAGTGGGGACTGTTAGTGTTAGGTCAGAGGTTGGACTCAATGATCTTGAGGTCTCTTCCAACCTAGAAAATTCTGTGATTCTGTGATTCTGTGATTCTATTTCTAGCACCTGGTGCCTGTCTGCTTCTTGTTGAGTTCACATTCCCCCATTTCTTTGCCTTGCTTTGCCTTGCCTTTTGTCCACAACTTAAAGAAACCGTGCTGTATATCCCTCTTTTCCTACTCCACAAATGTGTCTGACCTGAACTGATCTCCAAGATTTATTTTACTGATATCATATCATAGCTTTTGAGTACTGGCACCTGGAAACTGGGAGAGGATGATGGATCAGTTCAAACACATAGCAGCAAAGACAGCACACTGTGAAGACCCTGCTAGCTTTTTGAAACAGGATGCAAATTCCCAGAATTTGAGATAAAGTGATAACTGGTTTACAGAACTTTAAACTGATTATAATTCATGAAAGTAATTGTGCTAAAACAATCTAATTTTGGAGATTAATCAAGTGGATATTTTTTTCAGGTGCAATGCTGTGAGGACCAAGATATATTCCAACTAAGAGCAACAGAGAAAATAAATTCTTTGAATACACTTTCGTACATTTCATTTCCTCTAAAGTTGAAGAAAAACTATACTGGTTTATGAAGCTTCTGGTGGTTGCTGCTTAAAAATGTATGTAGGAAGCCACACCAGCTATTGAAACACAATAAAGTAAAAGCTTTCTTCTGGAGAAAGGTTATATTAGACAGAGCGGTTTTATCACGGGAGAGAAAGGGAGGGTGATTTTGCTTTAAATTAACCATGCACCCAAAAGGAAATAAGATTAGTGTCAAATAGACTAAGGTGGATTAAAAACAAAACCTGGAACTCCACATATTTCTGTAGAAATGACAATGGATTTTTTAATATATATATTTTTTACCTTTTAACTTAAGCCCAATGTAAGATTCTATATTCATGCAAAATTAATTTTCCCTCATCAAAAATCGGGTATTCAAAAGTTAAATTCAAACTTTCAAAGTCCTATCTCTTGTGCATATGAATTTTTTATGTAACTTTTAATTACATAATGACATACTACCCTTTACTCAGGTCTTTCTTTATTAAGGGAGTGTTATTTTTAAACCAGTTCAATATTTTGAACTGTCTCAAGATTATAATTGCCATAGAGCCTTTTCCCTAGAAAGAACATAATGAAACAGAAACTACAAGAACCACAAGAAGAACTACAACTTAGCAGAATGTCAGATATGCACCTGCAGCAGAAATCATGCTGGCATTTTTCTCTCACAGACACACTGATTTTCAAAGAAATGTATTGATAAAATGTCATACTGCACTTTGAACTTTGAACTACACTTCAAAGTTCATTTGTAAGGAAATCCCAAATGAAATTTTGTTGAAGAAAGTCCTAAATTTTGAAGAGTAGAAATATGAGTAGAAGACATTCTTAGGTACACTGGCTTCAGGTTCATTTATTTGCACTAATTGCTTCTCTTTGTTGTTTTTTTTTTTTTTTTTTTTTTTTCCATTATGATTCTTTCATAAAATCTAGATGTATTTTACTTTCAAAGTTTATATCATATATTCACACTTGATAGAAAGAAAGATTCTTCAAAGCATATAAATTCTATAAAAAAAGCAAACTTTTTGGATGATTCTTCAAATGGATATGCTTCAACATAGAAACTATTTAATCTATTCTTATATTGAAATTTTGATTGATATTGAAATCTCTCCATTTTATTTGGGATATTCTAAGTTAATGGCAGTTTCTGAAAGTGCCTTCAATTACTGATGTGAATGGGAGAAATCGTGATAGGAAGTTCATTTTTTATTCATTTTTTATTTTATTTTATTTTATTTTATTTTATTTTATTTTATTTTATTTTATTTTATTTTATTTTATTTTATTTTATTTTATTTATTTAACTTAGCATATTAAAAAGCTTTTTCCACTAAACTTGCAAGTATTAGGATTAAGGGGTGTGTATATGTTCTCTGGACCCACCTGTGGACTTCAGATACTGAAATAGGAAAGTATTTTACAACTGTAGTAGAAGAGAAATCTTGCAAATAATGTCAGAGAAAGGGATAGTGTAGGAAGAGACTGTAATTTGTCTCTCCCTCGAGAATTAACAGTAAATGTCATCCTTGCCTTGGAAATAAAAGAAAAATATAAAAATGTCTTTACTTGAATAAGGCAATTACTATAATTGAAAGTTATATGGAGAATATATGTTTTGTTCAGCAAGCATTCACAGCCAAGGCATTTGACAGAAGTAATTTTCCTTCAATATCTGGTCCTTGATTCTCAGAAATCTGCACTTGGTCAGCATCTCCACAAAGACACCACAGGTTCTAATCAGTTTGTGCAGGAATCCCCTCGAGTAACATTTTCCCACAAAATGGTTCTTTAGTTCCAAAACAAAACCTTCATAATCCTCTGAGGTCATGGAAACATAAAGCAAAGCCAAAAGCTCAACTTCATGGGACTCTTTTTCTCTCTTAGGGGCTAATTAGCTATTTTATTTAAATCCCATAGTGAGAAGGTTGCTAATGTTTGACTTCAAAGTTTTCCAATTCTAAATTGTAATTAAAGAGGAACTCCTGCTTCCAATCTGAGAAGAGTTGAATTAACACTTCTGCTTCCTTTCCTTCCCTGTTTCCAGAAGAATTGATTTGCAGGAATCCCTGCCTCCCATCCAGCTTCCTGAACAGTGCTTGGGAAGGTCAGGCTATTCTGAGTAACAGCTTTTAGTTTTTATCCTTTTTAATAGTATCGGATATAGGTTTTAAGTACTGGTGCAGAACAACAAAGTGGAAATACAACAAAAACATGTGTATATGAAGAATATAACACTATCAATGGCAAAAGGAGAACACATAAGAACATACAGCCTGAATTTTTATTAAAGCTTCATTAAAAATGTCATACATAAATATTTCCAAGATACTCTCTAGGAGGTACCAACAGCTATACATACTAGCTTAACCCCACAGTTAGCATCATCCTGATAAAATATTTTGACTTACAATTGAAAACAAAAACTTATTTAGATAGCATGGATAGAACATAACATTTTCCCAAAATACAATTTTAGTGAATTTGAACACTAGGTAGAAGAACAACCCTTTTTAATGTGGATACTTGATTAAAGATTCCATTATATTTTGTGAAAGAAAAACTAAATTGGTATTAGATTTTTTAAATTACAACAAATTATAGCAAGTGGGCTTTCTAGTTACCATGGTTACAGGTCCCAACAGACACTTCTGTTCTTAAAGAATACTCTCCCATGCCCAAGATAGCAACAGTCTTTTAAAAATGTTATCTAGACTACAGCAACAGACAATTTATAGCACATTTTTACTGATATGCAAATTAGAAGAGCTTTTGTTAATGAGAATGCCACTTGGGTACAAGCACTGGCATCCATATGCTGAGAATGACAGCTGCTGGAAATTATAGGTCTTAATTCTAAATAAACTATGAATACTCTAAAAATAAACTCCATAGCATTTTAGTTTGACAAATATGAAAAATATTTACTGGAATTACTTATCTAACATAACTAATGAAAAAGAATCCAAGATAATGATTTTTCTCATGTTGTCATTTTCGAGTATAGTGTTCACTTCTATCAGATGCCTACTCCTTATTTTGTGCTAATCTACACAGTTATAATCCTTTTCACCATAAAAGTAAGCCCCTTTGCTCATTTACAGCTGTGTTCTAAGCAATTTGACCTATGTATAACATGGGACTATTCTTTACATCTTATTTATCTACTGGAGTTCTCATACAGACTTGCAGGAAAGGAATTTAGTGCAATTAGGAAGAAACAAACAAACAAACAAACAAACAAACAAAAACCTCACCTAATTTAAAGGGAAGGTTTTTCATATGTACATGTATTTCACTTCAAGATAATCACACATGCTTTCAGAAAATCGCTAGCTAATGCAACAAACAGGTTGGAAGCCAATCTCATTCCATAGACTTGAAACTTCACCTATAATACTCAAATATACTCACAGTTATCAGTTTCAACGAATTTTCCATTCAGTTGTAATTACCAGATCTACTCTGAGAGGATAAAATTTTCAGATTTCTAGAAACAACTGTTTGAAATGACTGCAATAATAAAGGTGAGTGCCTAGACTGAAACTGCTTTTTTTTGGGCTGTTTTGTCAGGATGTTGGGAGACTACTGCCAGTATTACCATGTGCAACTTTCTTGATGTCAATATTGACCAGGTTTAAGCTACCAGAGGCTTTCTCTGGCACACAGTGAAAGCAAGGAGAATTAGGTAGCTAAATACTATTTAAATCATGGTTCTTTCATCTCATTTCATTGTTATTACTAGTGTGGTAAATTTGATTCCAAAATATGTTATCCTTGCAACTGTATAAGGAAAAAACTTGTGCATCAGGTATCCGGAATGCATTATAATGCAGACATGAAAATCTATGTGAGATTTACAGAGATGTTATATGATTACACAAATGATGTTATGAACAAATAATAAGAAAATTATGTAGAATGTTTCCCTGCTAAAATGTCCACTATTATCTTTTTCAATATCTTTATGATGCAAATTATTGTCTCTTTCCATCAGACTCCTACAACTAAAACATATTACCATGTCATACAGCTACTATAAAGTCCTAATTATTTTCAATGAGCCAGTATTTTTACTAATAATAGATTATGTTAATCTAATCTTAACCTACAAATATATTTCTGTTGTTTCTAATGAATATAAAACTAAACATAGTGTTGCAAATTTAGAAAAGCAGGCAACATATTCAGGTAAATATTAATTCACAAATCCATCAAGTTAGTAGATCATCTGCTAAGAACTCAAGAGTTTGACAAGGAAGTAAAACAATGTGGGCAGCAACTCCTTGCTGTAATCCTACTCAGGCAGATGCATTTCCAGGTGTGGGAGAGCAGTCATTGTTTCATGCTCTTTTAACAAAACACCTATCTCAATTACTGTTTAAGTACCTCAGATTCATCCAGGTCCACACAAACAGAGTCCACTTTCTAACTCAGTGTGGATGCATTTTCCAATCTCCCCCTTTCAGCAAGACTGTGCATAGCCAGGCAGGGAGAGGTCAAGGGCCAGTAGACCAAAAGAAGAATAAGGAAACATAATTCCAACAAAGTATTCAGTGCTGAGTTCATTCCTGACTGCCATTACAGTGCTATATCTTTGTCTAAAGCAGTCCTAAGTAGACTATGGTCCTGTTCACAGGACTGACCTGGGACCCCAGTAGTGCCCATTCAAAGTGACCTGGACATAAGGAGAGGCTTTCCCCTTTCAGCAAGCTATCCATCATGACTTCTGCACTTCTCACACTGGCTTAAGTACATGACCTGATGAGTTCACAGAATCACAGAATCACAGAACTGTAGAGGCTGGAAGGGACCTCAAAAGATCATCAGGTCCAACCCCCCTGCCAAAGAAGGTTCCTCAGAGCAGGCTGCCCAGGTAGGCGTCCAGACAGGCCTTCAATATCTCCAGAGAAGGAGACTCCACAACCTCCCTAGGCAGCCTGTTCCAATGCTCCGTCACCCTCACTGTGAAGAAGTTCTTTCACATGTCAGTGCGGAACTTCCTGTGCTCTAACTTGTAGCCATTGCCCCTTGTCCTATCCCCACAAACCACTGAGAAGAGGTTGCCTACATTCTTCTGTCCCCCACCCCTCAGATATTTATATACACTGAGGAGATCCCCTCTCAGTCTTCTCTTCTCCAGGCTGAACAGACCCAGGTCTCTCAGCCTTTCTTCATAGGGAAGATGCTCCAGGCCCCATATCATCTTTGTGGCCCTCCTCTGGACTCTTTCCAGGAGATCCCTGTCTTTCTTGTACCGGGGAGCCCAGAACTGGACACAGTACTCCAGCTGAGGCCTGACCAGGGCAGAGTAGACAGGGAGGATCACCTCCCTCGACCTGCTAGCCACGCTCCTTTTAATGCACGCCAGGATCCCATTAGCCCTCTTGGCCATGAGGGCACAGTGCTGGCTCATGGTCAACCTGTTGTCCACCAGGACCCCCAGGGTCTTCTCCTCAGAGCTCCTCTCCAGCAGGTCGTCCCCCAGCCTGTACTGATACTTCGGGTTGTTCCTTCCCAGGTGCAGGACTCTACTCTTGCTCTTATTAAATCTCATTTGGTTTCTTCCTGCCCATCTCTCCAGCCGGTCCAGGTCTTGCTGAATGGCAGCACAGCCTTCTGGTGTGTCATCCACTCCTCCCAGCTTTGTGTCATCGGCGTACTTGCTGAGGGCAGTCACTATTCCCTCATCAAGGTCATCGATGAAGATGTTGAACAAGACCGGACCCAGCACCGACCCCTGGGGAACACCGCTAGTCACAGGCCTCCAGCCAGACTCTGCTCTGCCAGTCACCACCCTCTGAGCTCAGCTAGACAGCCAGTTCTCAACCCACCTTGCCATCCACTCATCTATCCCACACTTTCTCAGCTTTGCTAGTAGGATGTCATGGGAGACAGTATCGAAAGCCTTGCTAAAGTCAAGGTAGATGACATCCACTGCTCTCCCCCCATCTACCCAGCTGGTGATGCCATCATAGAAGGCAATGAGGTTGGTCGAGCACGACTTCCCTTTGGCGAATCCATGCTAACTACTCCTCATAACCTTCTTTTCCAATTGCTTGGAGATGGCATCCAGAACAAGCTGCTCCAATACCTTCCCAAGGACAGAGGTGAGACTGACTGGCCTGTAGTTTCCCGGATCCTCCTTCCTGCCCTTCTTGAAGACCGGAGTGACACTGGCTGTCTTCCAGTCTTCAGGCACCTCACCCATTCTCCAGGACCTTTCAAAGATGATAGAGAGCTGTTCAGCGATCACATCTGCCAGCTCCCTTAGCACACACAGATGCATCCCATCAGGAGCCATGGATTTGTGTGCATTGATCCCACTCAGACGCTCCTGAATCACTCCCACATCCACCAGGGGGGAGCCCTCCATTTCCCAGACCCTTTGTCCTATTGTCAGGGGTGAGGAGTCCCGGGGGGAGTGTCCTTGGAGCAAAGACTGAAGCAAGGAAAGCATTCAGTATCTCTGCCTTCTCAGCACCTCCCGTGACCAGGACACCCCCCTCATTCAGCAAGGGACCCACATTATCCTTTGTCTTCCTCTTGCTGTTTACATACTTGAAAAAAAACCTTCTTATTATCCTTTATCTCTTTCACAAGCCTCATCTCTAGGTGGGCTTTAACCTTCCTTGCCGCGTCCCTGCAGGCCCTGACAACACATCTATACTCCTCCCAAGAGGACAGGCCCTTTTTCCACATTTCATAGACCATCCTCTTCCTTTTGATCTTACTGATGAGCTCCTTGCTCATCCATGTGGGTTTCCTGCCCCCCTTCCCCAATTTCCTATTCCTCGGGATGCACCAACCCTGAGCATGGAAGAAGTGCTGCTTAAATGTAGCCCATCTCTCACAAGCACCCTTGCCTTCTGGCAACCTGTCCAATGAGATACTCCCAAGCAGGTCCCGGAAGAGGTTGAAGTTGGTTCTTCAGAAGTCCAGGGCAGCAATCCTGCTTTTAGCCTTACTTCCTTTACCTACTTCCATCTGGGCTGCATCCCAAGCTGCCCCCAACCTTCACATCCCTAACAAGGCCATCCCTGTTGGTAAGAACGAGGTCCAGGAGCACCCCCTGCCTCATCGGCTAATCCATCACCTGCATCAGAAAATTGTCCTCAACACATTGTAGGAACTGTTTGGGCTGCTCGCGCCTGGCCAAGTTGCTTATCCAGCAGATGTCTGGGTAATTGAAGGACCAGCGCTCCTGATAATGAGGACCAGCGCTCGTGATCGTGAGGCTACTAGCAGCTGCTCGTAGAAGGCCTCATCCACTTCTTCCTCCTGATCCGGAGACCTGTAGTAGACCCCCACCACCATGTCTCCCATACCAGCCCACCCCTTAATTCTTACCCACAAGCTCTCCACTTGTCCTTCACCCTCCCCCAGCTTGAGCTGGGTACACTCTAATTGCTCCCTCACATAAAGGGCAACCCCACCCCCTTGCTTCCCCAGCCTGTCTTTCCTAAAGAGAACATAGCCCTCCATGACAGCATTCCAGTCGTGCAAGCTGTCCCACCACGTCTCAGTGATCGCAACGAGATCGTGGCCCCACGACCGAACACAGATCTCGAGCTCATCCTGTTTATTTCCCATGCTCCATGCATTGGTGTACAGGCATTTTAGGGAAGTAGCAGGTGCAGTTACCCCTGGGGGGATGCAAGAAGAAGATACTGGATGGGGGATCGGGAAGGCTACCTTCTCTGAGGAGCCCTCAGACAATCCTATGGGAGAGCTCAGAAGTTTTTCCCTGTCTTCAACAGTGACAGAAGTGACGACTTCCCCCAGCCCTTCTCTGGGTGAAGTTGTCACTGCTGTCACTGTTGAAGAGTTCAGTCTTTCTTGAAATGAATAGCGCCGAGAGCCCAGGTTGCCCTTCCTCTTAGGTGGGATTTTTTGCTATTAGACAGTGAGGGAGTTAAAAGGTAGCTATAGTAAAGCAGTAAGTGTGGGAACAAATCCCCTAGCTATGCATCCACAGGAGAAGGTTCTGCAAAATAAAGGTCAAGAAGATGTGCACCAAACATCGACTATTTATCTATCTAGTTATACATGCAAGTTTAAAAAGACTGAATTGCCTCTTCCCATTGCCTGGAATGCAGGAGCTGCATGTCTTCAGGAGTGGAAATGTCTCTTCATTCTTCTGATAGATGGCTTTCTATCAGGTTAGTTTTCTGCCTTGTTTTCTTGGGTGTTCCTCTGGAGTTACTATTTATATGACTTGCAAGCTGCACCTGTGATACTTTTGTGCTTGTCATTTTGTACTTTAGCTTTCTAGAAACCACGTAATAATTACCAACCAGAAACTTTGGTCAAAGATTACAAAGGAGTGATCATGCTTCCACTGTAAATGTTGCTGGGGATTTTTTATCACCAATTACCATTAATTGCTACAATCATTAATGCTTTAGTTTTAGGCTAAGGATGTGTCTTTCTAGAGTTCAGGTGCATACACATTATCTTTGAATGTACATCAAAATCACAGAAATATAGAATCACAGAACGTTTGAGAGTGGAAGGAACCTCTAGAGGTCACCTGGTAAACCCCCCCAGTCAAGCATATCCAACTACAACAGGTTGCCCATGAGCAATTATGCAGCTCACCTCCCAGTTACATGAATTTGGTAGTAATATATCAGAAAACGGTGGGGCATATATATATATATAAAGGGTGGAAACAAGGTCACCTTATTATGAAGTGAAATAAATGCTCTAAAATGTCAAACATCTGTAAAATACCTGTCAGTTGCATTTATATTTATTCCATCCTGGAGTCCAGCAAAACAGAACTTTTAGGTTCTTTCAGAACTTTTGTGTTCTTTTTTTGTTTTATTATAATTTTCAGTTTAAAACTGGTTGTTGCTTTTTTTTTTTTTCTTTTTTTTTTTTTCTTTTTAAAACTGTTGTTCATAAGGTCTTTCATAAGGAAGCAAAATATATATTCAGCAATATATATTCAGGTGAAACATGAAAAAAGTTATTCAAATTTCTATTACATGCTTGCTTTGAGGAGAATAAGTATTTTACAAGGTAATTCATGGTAACAAGTCCAAGCCAAAATTCTCCAAGGCTCTATCTAGACTAAGATACAGCTGTTTGCTCTGATCTTGGTCCCCTCTTTCTTCCTAATTGGAGAAACTGTGGATCTGGATAAATTATCATGAATCCTTTATGGCCGATGAAACCGTGTTTTCTGTCTTTGAAAATAGATGGCTGATATTCAGTTTGATGCCACCTGGACTGGGAGTCAAGATACAGGAAGGACACATACGTGGACCCTGTGGCTGGGACACAAAGCTTTATGAACCTCTTATACCAGCTGTACAAACAAAGCTAAGGCAGGCTGAACCAACTGTAAATACTGCCACAAGGAGAATCAAAATCCATTGAAAAGGAAAATATATTGTGATATTCAATTGAGACAGCAAAGGCAGAGTTCATAGTAAGACTATAGACCTCTTATTTGTACTGTAGACAGGGTTACTGACTAATTTTCCTGCTGCCAAAAATTTTCCCCAAAGTACTACAAAAATAAAATAAAAATAGCTAGTATCTCAGACCTGAGGACATTTAGTTTTTCCCTATTCATTTCACAACATTATACATATATTAAAGATTTAAGTGTTCATTGAAAACTGTGCACAAATTCAGTGGGTTTTACTGAATAAAACCTATTAGGCTGGAAAGGGCTGCCTGGCAATACTTCCCTGTCATCACTGATGATCTTCCCTGACATGAACAGAGTTTCATGTGGTATAACTGCCCTGTGAGGAGTAGAGAGCTTCTGAAAGGGTGGTCCAGGCACCACACTGTCAATAACTGGATGATATTTTTGGGCTACAGACAGTCATTTTATTCCTCAGGGGGAAAAAAATAATATATATATATATATATGTATATATATATTCATATGTATATGTATGTGTGTCTAGATATATATACAAATATATATTTATTTCTAATATGTAATATGTTATGCTGTTTATTCATAATTTAATTCAGTTCAGAATGGGAAAAAACATATTAAATAAATGACAATTTAAATAATTAGCATATTTTATCATACATTTAAGCTATTTCAAATATATATATGAAGTTAGACTTTTAAGAAATAGTTTTAATTTTAAAACAATGTCTTATGCCATCTTCCTGTCTTTATCTGTCAACCCCCAAATAACTTTTGAGCTGGTGGGTCAGTTTCAGGTAGATATAGGAAAGGAATAAAACTGACTTCCTACAAGATGTTATAAAATTGGAAACCAGATAAAAGGGAGGGAAACAGATGACTGTGGACACAGCTACATCCTGAGATACAGTTTCTCGAGAGGAAGGTAGGCAGAACATAACAGCTACACATCCCATCTGAAGGCAGCTGGGCTAGGTAATCTGCAAATATCTAGTTGCAGACTAATGACAAAATGCTTTATCTGCAGGGGTGTCACAGACAGACACAGGAAGGAACAGATGTTATTGCCATGGAAGACAGGTCTTGGAGATTAAAGGACAAAAGTCTGGTGGAAACAAGGCTCTCTCATTAGTTCTACAGCTGATAGAAAAACTAGTATTATACTTAAATTCACTAGCATATACTGCCTTCATAGATGTCTGAGTAGAATCCTTTCAATTCCATCATATAGGTGATGTGTATGCATTGGCGGATATTCCTGATTAATGTGACAGCTTATTTACTTATTTCTGCATGACATCCAGAGTAGGATGGAGGATGTTCTCACAAGCTGTGGGTTTCTATACAGTTCTCATTCAAAGGACACACTGGGCTACAGAAGGACCTGGGTAGGCACCAGGAGATGTTGTCACTTGCAACATTCACCAAACAAAAGTACCCCAACCCCTTTCACCTTCAACTATACATGGTGCAGATTGTATTGAATGAACATCCAACAGGTAACAAGTAACTGGTCACTATATTTCATTTCTCTTCAGGGTACAGACATGAAGAACTCCAGCTCTTACTATTTCCCAAAACACCAAAACCTGGCTTCACTGGAGGCTTTTGGACAAGGATAAATCCTGCCTCATATTTTTTTGTAGATAGTCACAATACAATGAACTGCTGCACTTGCAGTGCAACCAATAATAGATAGCTAAATTCCTTTAATTATATTGTAAGAACATGCCTTCTACAAGACAGGCAGGAAGCCCTTTTCAATAAATTCTTCTTTCTCGAAAGAGAGAAAGAATACTTGCATTCTGTCAGGTAAATTAAACTTTTTATAATTTCACTGAAGAAATCTAGAATAATGGTATGACTTGTCAGACAGAAGCTGAAAGATGTTAACACCTAAATGTTCAACAGCAGTAAAATCAGTGAAACTATGTGAACTATTTAAATATTTTCCCTTTCCAGTACACATTTGATGTAAGGTTATTGAAAAACACTAGCATATATATGGGTGTGTATTTATTCATATATATAACTTTTCAATATAAATGCTATAGGAAAAAATAATTATTTAATATACAATAAAATTATATTTTAAAGTGTGGGGAGCTTGCATCCTTTCCTGTTCTTGGTAAGGAATTTTTATTATTCTAAGTGTTGCTGCACTACATCAGCATCAGGAGAGACCATTTACAGCTTTGCAGAAGAGGTTCTAGATCTTCTAACAGATTCCATGAACAAGAAAAAAGAAAAAAAAAAAAGTGTTTTTCACTCACACCTTTCCATGACAGCATTTTATTTCCCTGCAGACTCTGGAATAAATTGACTGCTGACATTAAAGAATAAGTTTTGTTGACTGTGATGAGAAAATTGCCTGATTCTACACAAAGCCTTCATTTGACTCTTCATCATTTACTAAAAAATTTCCAGAGGTTTCCTAGCTTTGGGGAAGATTGGCCAGATTTTGTGATTAGGGTTGCATATAAAAGTGTGAGGGGAGCATTTTTTGGAATTTTCTCAATTTCGCAGCAATTATTGTCCACTTAAGAGCTAAGAAGTAGTTGCCAGTTCAATTGTTTTATGAGACTCCACTTATTGTTGATAATAAAGTGGTCCTGGGTATCTTCTTTTTATCTATTAGAAATCAAAATACATTACGAATAATGATAAGTAATTGCAGCTAATGAATCATGGCATTCCTTATTCCTACTATATCAGCTCTATACATGTGCATGGTTTATAAGACATGAATTATCCTCATAAATAGGAAATAATATGAAATAGGGTGATGTCAGTATTTCAAAGAGCTTTTGTAGCATTTCAGCTTTTGACACAAAAGAATAATTTGAAATTAATGTTGATGCTTTAACAACAAAGAAGGAGAGTACTGCTTATTTTCTTCTTGCAGAGGTGGACTTGCATTGTAAGTGAAACATTTTTTGCATAGTTATTTCTCATGTGTGTGGGCTACACATGAGAAATATTATTCAGACCTACACCAAGTTTTTTCATACCATTTAAAAAAATGTCCCTAGTTCTATAAAAATAGATTTTTGTGGATCTTTGCCAGATTTTCTTAAATATATTTCACATCTATAAAAGTATTCCTATAATAAATTTACCCTTTTCCCATTGACAGTTTTAGCTAACATATAACCCATATGGTGGTGAATTAAAGATTAAAAACTGTAAAGCATTCTTACTGTTGGGGATAACAGAATAATTTTCATGACAGACAGACAAGATAAAAATAAATAACTTCTATACAGATGCTTTTAATTCCTTCACACAAATTTTAGGTTACCCAAAATCCAGTATATACATAGAGCTTAAGCATAGGAAAATCAGAACTATTGTATTAATCTACCCTAATGTTTAGTACCCTCTCATTTATACATATGTACACAATAGAGAATGTAGAAAATATATGTAATTTTGCATATAATGTAAATTTGAGCATCATCAAAAACATCACAATATTTTTGACAGATTGTTACTCTATTTTCTAGTAAACTTTGAGTTTTTTTAAAAAAGTGTCATTATTGGATCTGGTGAGCGTACTAAGAGAATATTTAATTTGATTTAATCTGAAGCTCTTTTTTATTAAGTGCTTGAGAAATAAAGACTAACTTTAAAAATATATATATTTTGAGATGAGAAATGGGAATAATTTGATCTACAGTTCTTCAAAGTTTTGATTTTGATATTTTCACTTTTTCACATTCCTTCAATCAAAGAAATTTGTTAAATTCAATTCAAATTGTTTGCATCAATCTGAGAGATATGCCTCAATGTGACGTGATATGGCAGAAAACTATTTCTCCTATAAAATATGTGGAAAATAGCTCTATGAAGTTATTCATGCTGAGCTTTGTGGGAATAGTTGTGTGATAAGAAAGCTTTAGTCATAATAGAGTACAAACATGATAGAAAAAACTAAATACGTTAATATGAAGTTTTTAAGGAACACAGGAAAATAACTGATGTTTGAAATCAAAAAGAATATAAATAAGAATTATGTAAACCTTATTTGTACAAAAGTATATAACACAATAAAAAGGTATGTAGATTTGTTCCTACATTTCACACATGATTTAGCAACAATTTTTTTGAAAAAAAAAAAATAAATCAAAACCCTTAAAAGCTATCCAGCTTTAAAGTTTTGTTTTATGAAAACCAATTGTATCCTTCAAACATCTACTATTTTTCCAAGGATCACTTTCCCAGGGCACTCTTCTGACAATAGCAGAACTACTTATGCAGTCCAGTTATGTATAAACTAAATGATGTCTTCACTTAATTTTCAAAGCACTGTATAGACTATCCCTCTAATCTCTCTATATATTTTCATTTGTCACAGTTTCTGTCCCTGAACAACTTATGATACTTGCCTTGATACTAACTGTACTTTCAAACATAAAATGCCTTCAGACTTGCCTCTAATGTCTCATAAGTGTTCCCTGTAACCATCCACAGAGATACCTCTTTAACCTCCTTTAAATACTTCCTTTACATTTTTTGCTGCCTGACAGTGATTAAGTCTCTGATATGTTGGCAGTGCTGCCTCTTCAGCTGAGCAGCTCCATCTCTTCATATCAACCCACTTCCCCATCTGTCCATAGCAGCCTGCCATCTCTTATAACCTCTTTGAGCAAGGGCAATATTTTTGTGCTGTTTTTATACACTACTTAGTAGAAAAGGATTCTAATGTATGACCAAGAATGCACATTTTGATGAAATACTAATAGAACATATATTTAAGTGTTTTGCTGTATTGCAAAAGCTTCTGTTCCCTAACTAGAACAAATGTTCAGCACCACAGAAAAAAATGAAAACAAGCCTGCCAGTAAAATATCACTGTCCTCTGGGGGTTGTGGACTTGACAGAAAGCTGTGGTTAGTTTTGTATAAAGCTGGGTAGAACAGAAGAATTTTTATTTATTTATTTATTAAAAGTAGGGCTTAAACTACTTACTACCTGTAGATTCAGAAAAACTTCTGGACCTGACTTTTATCTCTCTGACACTATCAACACCCTGTCCTTTCCTCAAGACATGCTAACCAGGACCTGTGAATGTTCTGGAGCTGACTTTGTTCTCTTACCATTGCTCCAGTTACTAGGATTTTCCTTGGTATAGGAGGAAATAATACTGTGGCCACTCTGTATCCCACAAAGACATTGGAGTAATGCTGAATACGCATGAGGATATGTCCTCCAAAATCCAAAGAGAAACAAAACATTTATCAGTCCTTCTTTATCAAGAGTAGTGATTTGGAAGGGAACATGTAAATTCCTTCATAACCAGTAGGCAAGACAAAGAGGCTGCAAATGTTTTCTTCCCAGACTCTGCTCTCATAACTCAGTATCAATAAGCACAAGTGATGGAATTAAAAGAAGATGCTAAATTTCTTCATTTATACTAGATAGAAAATTAGACAGAAGCACTGAATCTTTTTCATAATCCCAAGGAGAAGATATATTTTGCAATAGAAATGTGATCATTGAAGCATAACAAACAAAAGCCATGCATCTGAAAAGACATCTGTAATAACAGAACTGTGGCCAGCATTTCCAAGTGATTATATATATGAATTATATGTGGATTATATATATATGAATTACTTAATCATTACATTTAAAGAGAGTATATTTTCTTTTTCAGTCTATAATGGGAAACAACAAAGGTGTCTTTGTGAACCAGACCTGAGCTATTAATCCAGAGAAATGAGAATTCTGAATAGGAGAACAGGATACATCACATCCTTGTCTATATGGGAAAAGGAGACAAGGGAGTTCTCATAATGGGCAGAGATTTGAAATCTCCTGTTTAGAGAAGCTTGGTTGTAAAACAAGTTTCTGCCAAAGGTTATAATGACCTCTGTATAGTGTTAATCTTTATTTTCTCCAGTAATCCCAATAATTTCAGTAAATATTTTGTTTTAATAATATATATTTTTAATAATTATTTTCTCTAGTAATTCCAATAATTTCCCTGAGATTTTCTTCAAGTTTGTATTAAACAAGACATATATATATATATATGGTGTATATATATATATTATATATATATATATGGTGTGTATATATCTATATCTATATCTATATATATATACCAGCTAGATGAGCTAGACCAAAGTGACATGTATTTATTCATTAAACTTAAAAAAAAAAAAAAAAAAAAAAAAGTTATTTTCAGGAATAGCCTAATGTAATTATTTAGCAGTTATAAAAATTTATCACTGACATTTACTTTTCCCTTTCAGTACACTAGTCAACCACAGAAATACCTACTATGACTACTGGCAATGAAAGGATATGCAATGATTCAGAGAAAATATTTAATTAAAAATCAAAATTTACAGTACTTATTGATTGTTCATGAGTCTACATCATTATTGCTGGTGACAGCTTAGTTATATTCATGACAGTTTGGGTATTCTTATTGAATTTGCAATGCCATTCCATAATGCTTCATTGGATAACCAAAATATATGCACATACAAAAACATATAACCATTTTTTCTCACTTTTTTTACTGTCATTTCTGGGAAGGAAAATCCAATAGTTCAATAGCTCCCAACTTAAATTATTTAAAAAATAAGAATTCTTCAGCAGGTCATTATCACTCTTAATAAAACATTTACAAATTAATCTTATTTAGTAGCTTGTATATATATTAAAAAATAAAATAAAATAAATAAAACAGCAATAAAACAACAAAAATAAGTATCAGAATACAAATGATGGCATGGCTAGCTGTAGTGGGTTTACGTGGCAAGGTTTTGGTAGCAGGGAGCCATAGGGGTGGTTTCTGTGAGAAAGATCTAGAAGCTGCCCCATGTTTGGGAAGGGCCCCATTGTTTTCCAGATCCGAGCCAATAAGCGATGTTGTTTTGCGCCTCTGTGAGAGCATATTTAAGACAGGGAAAAAACGCTGCGCCACACAGCAGCCGGGAGAGTCAAGGGAGTGGGAGAACAGCCTTGCACCAAGGTCAGTGTAGAAGGAGGGGGAGAGGTGCTCCAGGCGCCGGAGCAGAAGTCCCCTGCGGCCTGTGGTGAGGACCATGGTGAAGCAGGATGTCCCCCTGCAGCCCATGGAGTACCACGGTGGAGCAGGGTTCCACGCTGCAGCCCGTGGAGGAGACCACGGTGGAGCAGGTGGCCCTGCACCGACGGAGGCTGCCGCCTGTGGAAGACCCCTGCCGGAGCAGATTCCGGGCCGGACCTGTAGCCCGTGGAGAGGAGCCCACGCAGGAGCAGGTGATCTGGCAGGAGCTGCTGCCCGTAGGGGAGCCAGGTTGGAGCAGTTTTCTCCTGAGGGATGGACCCCGTGGTACGGACCCATATCTGGAGCAGTTCTGGAAGAGCTGCTGCCTGTGGGAAGCCCACGCCGGATCAGTTCATCAAGGACTGCATCCCGTGGGTGGGACCCCACAGCACAGGGGACGAGAGTGACGGAGAAGGAGCGGCAGAGAAGAAGTGCTGTAGACTGACCATAACCCCCATTCCCCGTTCCCCTGCGCCGCTCGGGGGGAGGAGGTGGAAAAGGGTGGATGGGGGGGGAAGGTGCTTTTGTTTTTTTTTCCTTTGTTTTCTCACTTCTCTCGCTTGTTAGTTGTAGGCAATAAATCTTACTATCTCCTTATGCCGAGTCTGTTTTGCCCGTTACAATAATTATTGCGTGATTTTCTCGTCCTTATCTCAATCCTTGAGCCCTTTTCACATATTTTCTCCCCATTCCTCTTTGAGGAGGGGGAGTGAGAGAGCGGCTGTGGTGGAGCTCGGCTGCCCACTCGAGCGGAACCACGACACTAGCTAAAAGAATTGTTTGTGCTACCCATATGAGCTGTATATTTTCATTTCTAAGTTACTATCTCTTATAGCTGGCAGTTACTACAACTAGCAGTTATCAGAAGCTCAACCAAGTGATTGTTACAGAGGCTAGAATAACCATGCCCAGATGGTTTATACTAAATAGTATAAAAATAGTATAAAACTGTTATTAAGTAGGACCTAACAATAACCATGTTAATTCCAGACTTTTGTAATAGAACTGATGTCAGAAACTGACATAATCAAAACTTAATAACTGTCTATAGACAACTGAAGTCAATGGAAATTTTTTGCTTCAAAGTGCATAAACAATGGATGAATCCCCTTCCACTCAGCATCTGTTCCTTACAAACTTACTTATGATGAAGGCTTGCTTCACTGCTGTGTTCTTCCTGTTTTATACTGTTGTCACTGCATGAAATTACACCACTGTAAAACTAGAAAACATTATTTTCTAGCATTTGAATTTTTGTGACAAACACTAAGATACTATGCATTTTTAGCACAGATTCAGAGTTGCTCTAAAATAGGATCATATACATGTGTAACCAGAACATACAAAACAAGCATGCCCTGACAGACAGAGAAATAGAAATTGTTGCCTTCTGTCTGTTGTTTCCCAGCTATGCTAAAATGTCTAAAAACTCTATCCAGTAGCAGTTGAACAGTATCAGAGAAAGTCAGTCTTCATGTCTTCACATTTTAAATCCATATTTTAAATCAACTAGAATTGATCCAAAAAAAAAAAAAACTTAGTAAAAAAGGATAAAATAAGAGAATCAGCCTTACAGTCTCAATCTCAGTTGCTACTAGTTGGCTAATACTTTTAGATCATATAGATTTTAGAACATACAACCAGCAAAATCAATCAATGAAACAAACAAACAAAAAGCAAAAACAAACAAAACCACAACTTTAATTTCCTTTACAATTGTAAACTGTTTTATGATATTAATTGATATTTTTATTTTACAGGCATGAATATCTTATTTTTTTGCTTTCCTTTTAAAAAAAATATAATAATTTCATATGTGAAAGAATGAATTACAGCAGCAAATGTGCCTATTTGAATAATTACAGATACTTCATATTCCATCGTTTAGTTATAACAAAAATTAGTGCAGACAGCATAAAAACAGACATTAAGCAACCTTACAAATTTTTTACTAACCTTACAAATTTTTTACAAAGCACGTCTTTTCTGAAGTTTCTTAACAATTCAAACCAACCTAATATGAAACCCAACATTTATTGGAGTAGCAAGAAATGGGGTCTGTGTTGTTCTTAAGTGTTTTGCTTTTGAAACATGCTTCCTTGTGGACCCTAAAAAGCACAATTAATTCTATCAAAATAACATTAACCATTTCACAATGTATTTGAGGACTAGAAAATTGTGTTTTAAGGAAGATTTTCCTGAATGAAGATGAATAAACCAAATGCAGTATGTTTAGTAAAAAATGTAATGACACTAAAGCTTGCTAATTTTATATTGCTGTTTCCATTAGATTTTATGGTCTTCATATCCTAGTTAGTCCTAACAGACAGCTTATCATTCAATGTACTCTCAGTTCACTGAGGTACTTAACACATGTACTAAGTCCCTCTGAAATGAATTACTCATATGCCTGAAAACCAGGCATGTTCTTAACCACCTTGCTGAAAATCAGCTTGATTTAATTTTCATTAAAGTCAGTGGAAGGACTCTCACTGAATTTTGAGAGATGATATTCAAGTCTTAGAACTCACACCATCTTGTCAATTCTGTATAGATGGATATCTGTATCTAGGTCATATGGGTCTGCCTTAATATTATGGCATGGTGGCTTTCATTATTTGTCACACACTGGAAAATTTGAACTGCTGTTTAATCTTGCCCTAAGCCTGTTCTTTCCTCACTGTCCTGCCACTCTCTGCCATGGTCCTGCAACTATCAATCTGCTTATGCTATTGCAAAATACTGACCGAACACAATGACCCTAATACTAAAGGTGTTGATCTAAAGTTCTTCAACAGTTTAATTTATTCTCTTGGTCACCCACAATGAATGTTAAAGAGAATATTATTTGCCTCTTCAGCCTTTGGAAAACTTAAGGAAAATCAGACAATTGTAATGGGAAAGCAATCAGAAAGACTCTGTCTGTTGACAGAGGATCTACTCACAGCAAACCAGTAAGAAATGCCAAGGATCTGGGTACAGCCTAAATCCGACCTATATTCAATGCAGTTCAACAAACACACATTCAGTCTGATCATTCTTCCCTAAAGAAAAGCGTTATTCTCAGGGTCCTATCAGGTAATCAGTAATAAGGCATTGATGTTTGTCACTCTATTGCAGTGACAATTTCAGTTTAAAAATCAATGGGACAACTCATACCTTTGCTTTCAAAACTATATGTTTGTCCCTATGAGAAACAAAAAAGAAAAAGAAAGAGAAGAGAGAGAAGAGAGAGAAGAAAGAGAGAAAGAGAGAAAGAGAGAAAGACAGAGAGAAAGAAGGAAAGGGAGGAAGGGAGGAAGGGGGGAAGGGAGGAAGGGAGGAAGGGAAGAAGGGAGGGAGGGAGGGAAGGAGGGAGGGAGGGAGGGAGGGAGGAAGGAAGGAAGGGAGGGAGGGAGGGAAGGAGGGAGGGAGGGAGGGAGGGAGGGAGGGAGGGAGGAAGGAAGGAAGGAAGGAAGGAAGGAAGGAAGGAAGGAAGGAAGGAAGGAAGGAAGGAAGGAAGGAAGGAAGGAAGGAAGGAATCATAGAATCATAGAATATCCTGAGTTGGAAGGGACCCTTAAGGATCATCAAGTCCAACTCTTGACACCGCACAGGTCTACCCAAAAGTTCAGACCATGTGACTAAGTTCACAGTCCAATCTCTTCTTAAATTCAGACAGGCTCGGTGCAGTGACCACTTCCCTGGGGAGCCTGTTCCAGTGTGCAACCACCCTCTCTGTGAAGAACCCCCTCCTGACGTCCAGCCTAAATTTCCCCTGCCTCAGCTTAACCCCGTTCCCACGGGTCCTGTCACTAGTGTTAATGGAGAAAAGGTCTCCTGCCTCTCGACACCCCCTTACAAGGAAGTTGTAGACTGTGATGAGGTCTCCCCTCAGCCTCCTCTTCTCCAGGCTGAACAGGCCCAGTGACCTCAGCCGTTCCTCGTACGTCTTCCCCTCCAGGCCTTTCACCATCTTCGTAGCCCTCCTCTGGACACTTTCCAACAGTTTCATGTCCTTTTTATACTGTGGTGCCCAGAACTGCACACAGTACTCGAGGTGAGGCCGCACCAGCGCAGAGTAGAGCGGGACAATCACCTCCCTTGACCTACTAGTGATGCCGTGCTTGATGCACCCCAGGACACGATTGGCCCTCCTGGCTGCCAGGGCACATTGCTGGCTCATATTCAACTTGCTGTCTACCACGACCCCCAGATCCCTCTCTTCTAGGCTGCTCTCCAGCGTCTCATCGCCCAGTCTGTACATGCAGCCAGGGTTTCCCCGTCCCAGGTGCAGGACCCGGCACTTGCTCTTATTGAACTTCATGCGGTTGGTGATCGCCCAGCTCTCCAACCTGTCCAGATGCCTCTGTAAGGCCTTTATGCCCTCATTTGAGTCCACAGCTCCTCCGAGTTTGGTGTCATCAGCAAACTTGCTCAAAATACCCTCTATTCCTACATCCAGATCGTTTATAAAAATATTGAAAAGTACCGGCCCTAAAATGGAGCCTTGAGGGACCCCACTGGTGACCGCCCGCCAGCCTGACACAGCCCCATTTACCATAACCCTTTGGGCCCTGCCCGTTAGCCAATTGCTCACCCATCGTATGATGTTTTTATTTAGCTGTATGGTGGACATTTTGTCCAGTAGGATCCTATGGGAAACCGTGTCAAAAGCCTTGCTGAAGTCCAAAAAAATCACATCAGCTGGTTTCCCTTGGTCCACCATACGGGTGATCTTATCATAAAAGGAAATCAGGTTAGTTAGGCAGGACCTACCCTTCACAAACCCATGCTGGCTGGGACCAATGACTGCTTTGTCCCCCAGGTGCGCCTCAATAAGTCCGAGAACCAACTTCTCCATGATTTTACCAGGCACTGACGTGAGACTGACAGGCCTGTAATTGCTAGGGTCTTCTTTCTGACCCTTCTTGAAAATTGGCACAACATTTGCCAGCTTCCAGTCTACCGGGACCTCTCCAAATTCCCAGGATCGTTGAAAAATAATTGAAAGAGGTTCCGCGATGACATCCGCCAGCTCTTTCAGCACCCGGGGATGAATCCCATCCGGACCCATGGACTTGTAGGGATCCAGGTGGAGTAGCAAATCCCACACACGTTCAGGGTCAGTTGGGAGTTTGTCATCCCCACCGTCCCGGCCCTCCAGCTCAGGGCACCCTGGGTCCCGAAGCCCATCATCGGCATTGAAGACAGAGGCAAAGAAGGCGTTAAGCGTCTCTGCTTTGCCTACGTCATCGTCTGTGAGGAGACCTTCCCTATCAAGGAGCGGCCCTATGTATTCTTTAGTTCTCCTTTTTCCATTTACATATCTAAAAAAAAACTTTTTATTTTCTCTCACAGACACAGCCAGCTTCAACTCTAGCTGTGCTTTGGCCACACGAACTTTCTCCCTACAAACACGAACAGCATCCCTGTATTCTTTCCATGACGCCTGGCCCTCCTTCCAGTAGCGAAACACTCTCTGTTTCCGCCTAATCTCCATTAGAACATTCCTGGTCAGCCACGCCGGCCTCCTGCCCCGCCTGCCTGACTTGCGATATTTTGGAATTGCCTTATCTTGTGCTTCTAGGAGGCATCGCTTAAAGAGTGACCAGCACTGGTGGACATCGAGGCCTTCAAGAGCAGTTTCCCAGGGGACCTTGCTGACTAGTTCCCTGAGCAGCCTGAAGTCCGCTTTCCCCATATCTAGGGATGAGGTTTTGGTGGCACTTTTCCTTCTGTCACCATAAATTTTGAACTCAACCACTTCATGGTCGCTATGACCGAGGCGGCCACCAATCACCACATCTCCCACCAGACCCTCTCTGTTTTCTAGCAACAGGTCTAGGAGGGCACCTTTCCTAGTTGGCTCCGTTAGCACCTGCACCAAGAAGTTATCATCTAGGTGCTTCATGAACCTCCTGGACTTACTCGTGTCAGCCGTGTGGCACTCCCAGTTAACGTCCGGCAAGTTGAAGTCCCCCATAAGGACAAGGGGAGTTAATCTCGAGGCCTCTCTTAGTTCTGTAAAGAATAATTTATCGGCGCTATCGTCCTGGCCAGGCGGTCTGTAATAGACTCCCACAACGACATCCCCTTTATTCGTTCGTCCCTTGATCCTTACCCAGAGGCTCTCAACTTTGCCATCGCCGACCTGAAGTTCCATACAGTCCAGCCCCTGCTTCACATACATCGCCACACCACCACCTCGCCTACCCTGCCTGTCCCTCCTGAAGAGCCTGTAACCATCTATCGCAACACCCCAGTCACAGGACTCATCCCACCAGGTTTCGCTTATGCCGATGATGTCGTAGTTGCGGGACTGGGCCAGGACTTCTAGCTCATCTATTTTATTCCTCATACTGCGTGCGTTTGTGTAAAAGCATTTCAAGTGCATCTCCTTACACTCAGCACCTTGTGGATCTGACCGAAGGACCTCACTGGCACACAGCCCCTCTGATTCTAGCGTACCATCCCTTAGGTCTTCACCGGCGTGCCTGGTTTTAGCCCCTTCCCCCTTCGACTCTAGTCGAAGGAAGGAAGGAAGGAAGGAAGGAAGGAAGGAAGGAAGGAAGAGTGCATTTGCTTTATGTTGCACTATAGTAGAAAGCATTGACATTCAATGTCTTTTCAAATTCAGGAACTAGGAAGTGCCAAATGAAACCTCAAAGGTAACAAGCCAAGGGAGATGCCAATACAATGTGTGGTTAAACCGTCAAAATCCTTCAGAAGTATGTGGATAATAAATTTAGATTAATGTAATTAGAGAATGGACAAGTTAAAGGAGAAAGAGTTATCAGAACTAATAAATATGAAGGTAACACCTCTAACCTAGTGGCTGATGGTATTCTGGAGAACTGTTATGACTGTTGTGACAGGCTTTTTCTGATTTTATGTCCATGCACAGTTAGCTGCTGCTGGAGATGAGAGTCCAATAGGTTAGAGTAACTTTGTTCTGATCTTGATCCCAGTGAAGTGACCAACACCCACACCACTCAGCTGATTTCAGGAAGGTGGGATTCCATTCCAAATTTTGTTTATTATATCTATTATTTAAATATGAATAACGTGGAGGCCTTATTTTCCTGAGTTACAGGAAATTAACTTGTAACAGAAGAGATTACTGATGTGAAGGGCACCAGGTCACAGCAGTTTGTGCTCTTGCATAGCAGTCCATGTGAATAACTGCAAAGTTCAGTGTGCAAAGTGTAGCAAGCTTATAAACCTTTGATTTCACAGTCCAAAATGGCAAACAACACTGAAAAAATGAGGAATCATAAAAAGCATTAATTAAGTACACTCCAAATATTTCTGACTGCTCCTCAATCTCTCTTTAATAGATTGTCTAATTAATCACACGTATCTTTAATTCTTCATGATGTTTTTGGATGTTTTGGTTGCCTTCATGTTTCAAGTGAATAATATTATTTTTCTGGACTAATTTTAAAGAAAAAGAAATATTTAAATAACAACCCTTTTCAAATTATTGTTTGTCCATTTAGGAAACATTTCAGAGCCTTTGTTAGAGTTCAAAATTAATTCTGAGTTGAAGATTCATAAATGTGGTTCACTATAAAGTCAAGTCAGTCATTTTAGTATATGTTGAGTTATATCCTCTTTGGCTGATAAACATTTTTCTTGTTTTCCGTGTGGCTTCTTGCTTATATTCTCTTTTATCTGTATGTATCATGCTGATACATGGAGAATGAGCTAGAACAGAATGTCTTACTTGATATGAGGCACAGCAAGAATCTGTAGAATCAAGCCTGTGTGTTTCTCAAAGCTTAAGACACAATGTCTAAAAAGTCCTTAAACATAGCCAGGTGTAATGTCATTCAAAGCACTGCATTCAAAATACTGCTTAGTGTACTTTTATTAACAAGTTGTAACACTGGTTTATTCCAGCAGCTTGTCTCAAACAGAAAGCGTGACAAGAGGCCTCGGGGAAAGTAATGAACTGTTATAGAATAATCTGCCTATTGGGGATGTTTCTTCTTCACTTTTAAGCCTGAAAGGCATATCGCTTACAAAATCTTTATTCAATATAATATAAAATTGAAAGAAGCATTCATTTGAAAACTGCTCTAAGATCTTGGCCTCAATTCTATACTGCCAGTGAAAATGAGATTCACATGTAGTCAGTGTTTACAAAATTTGTATTTTACAAGAGTACATTTTTGTTCCTTAATTTATCATTTAATTTTCATTGTTGTTGCTGTTATGTATATAAAAATAATATGTATATAATATTATATATATACATTGTTGATATATAAAGTATTAAATAATAATAATCATAATAATAAATGTAGGCACAGGACTGTGCTTTATTTTCTCTGTGTGTATCTACACATTTCTATCATTTCTTCTATTTAATCCTTTCTATACTGAAAAAATACTTTGAGTCTCTGTATGGAGGTATTTCTACTCAGCCTCCCTTCCTATACCTAATCTTTTTTTTTTTTTTTTTTTTTTGACCAGAAGTGAATGTCATATTCTGAGTGGTTAACTTAATGTAACATAACACTATTTTCTCTCTCTCTGTTTAAACATACCAGCACTGTTTACTTTTCCATTTGCTGCCCCAGTAATCTCTGACAACATCAAGTCTTTACTTCTTAGTTAGAGCCTGGCAATGTGTAAGGTTAGCTGAAATTACACCTTCCAATGAGCACTAACTTTCCTTTGTCAGCTATGAAGTATGTCAGTTACTGAACTAATCGCTCTTCCTGCACTGTTGTGTCTCTCCATAGGTATTTTCCAGTCACAGGTGGTTTTCAGTATTATTCATTCTGAAAATGGCTCATCTTTTTCTGTTCATCTCTATCTGACAAAGCCAAAGAGACAAAGTAGGAACACTGAGACATTTAGCCAGTTGTAGCTCTCCTACTGCAAAAAGGTCTTCAGCCCTTTAGTTTTGCCAAATTAGTTGAGCAATGAAGGACAGATATCACTGTATCTTCTGTGATGTTTGTTTTCCTGCAAAATATTGGTTCACTAAAATTGTGTTTCATGGAAATTATTTAATTTCTGTCAATTTAAAGTAGAGCCTATATTTTACAATTCCACCTGCCAGTTTGTTCATCTGGATATCTCCACCCTTTAGGCCTTACGCTGTGGTGCACAGAGAATAAGATGAGAGCTGAGGTGCTAATAACCATCTCAAAAGTTTTCACTTATAGTCTATCTAAAAAGCTAAGGAGGAGATTTAGGGAATGCAGAAGCCCTGGAGTACATTTGCTTTCCAGAAAACTTAAGATTTCATGGCTGTCTAGAGCCCACCACATCCCTACCTTGTGATTCTAGGAGAGGGAATGGTGCTTCTGCTCTCATGCATCCCAAATTCTCAATGTCTCTCATTCCGAATCAGAATGAAATCAAAATTTAAAAAATAAAAGAATCCCTTTCTGTATATTTCTATTTCACTGTAGTCTATTCATTTTACAAGAAAATTGAAGAGTTGTCACTGAAACAGGATTTCAGACATTTTTATCTTATAATCTTTTCATGCAGTTTGATAGCACTGAGAAAACTGTTCAAGTACATCAACATGCATAATAGTTAAACTCGCATAACTTTTAATGAAAGCAATATACACTCAGAAAGAGTTCATCTTCCTAGCTAGAAATGAATTTCCATATCAAAGAAATTCATTTATTCTTATGGCTTAGATAAAAGAATGGTATGACTTGAACAGATTAGAAAAATTTTGACAGAACAATTTTCCATCAGAAAGTATCTTCGATTTTTGAAAAGCTACACAAAAAGGCACTTTGTCAATACTGAACCTTATTACAGTGGTGCACACCTTTGGATCAAATTTCAATTGGGGTATGGAACACTTGTTTTTTTAATTTCAGAATAAGCTTCTTGTTTCAAAACTGTATTTCTATGTTTCAGCAAAATGTCTAATTTTTAAAGGTAACAAAGTTTTTAATTATTATTGCAGTTTCATATTCAGTTTTTTGATTTTGAAGCTTGCCAAGTTAGTCTTCGTAGAATTCTCTGCAAAATCAAAATTCTGGACAGAGTAGCTCTCCAGCACAGTAGACGTTCTTCAGATATGTCAAGAGAGGCTGTCACTTGCTGCAAGGGATTTTGTCAATTTCTGAAAGCCAAAATGTTTTCCTGCTATTCCACATATTTATAAGATGTACTGGTTAGGACTCCTCTTATAATGGGAATAAAAATTATGGAAACATTTATTGCTAACCTTTGACTGACTTAGATAGAAAGCCCACATGCATTTCTGGCAGGCTGTACAATAACTCACAGTTATGACTAGTTGGTAAAAGATGGGATTGAGATCTTTTGAAGAAAAGGACAGGATGCTTCTTTCTCTGGCTGAGTCCTCATCCAGATGCAGTAATTTAAAGTTCAGTGGGTTTTTTTGTTTGTTTGTTTTTTGTTTGTTTTTTCATTTCTGAATTACTTTCTCTAACAGCGGTGCCTCTGCTTTATTCTGCATTACTTGCAGAATACTCTTCATATTTCTACTGCACTTAGAAAAGCAAAAGACAGACTAGCACCCCCAACACACACACAAAAGAAAAAATTTTCATTTCCTTTGTTTGACATTATAAGACACATTATAAGACAGCTGTTATTCTGCTGAACGCACATATATATTCAAATCCAGTGAGAGCCTTTAGTGAAGCTTTTAAAATCATCATGTGCTTCATGTGAACTACTTATTTCCCAGAATCCACAGACAACTTTAGCAATAATACTGAATTTGCTGAATTTGGGTCTACTTTCACATCACGGAGCTTTTTTTTTTTTTTTTTTTTTTTTTCTTTATCATTTAAAAGTGCTATGTGTGTGTGTGTGAGTGCACACTTGTGCATGCAATAATAACCAGTAAATTAAAGATTTCAAAACTTCCAGGAAAGATCAGCTGAGATATACAGTATTATCACCAGCTGCAGGACAAACCATTAACAGAACACTAAGAAAAATGATTTCTTAATGAAATAAACATAGTACAGAACATATTGACCCTAAATAATTTATAGTAGTATTAACACTTGTGTAAAAAGGCTGTTATAATCATGCTTGAATGGGAAAATTAAAGCCTGGATTAGGCCTCTAGGGTCTACTAAAAGTAAAGCTTGAATAGGAAATATCTCATTTGTTACCGAAACAGAATGTAATCACCCAATTAGAATCTGTGCAATAAACATTTGCACAGAAATATACACAGATTTATGTGTAAATGAGTTTTTATGAAACAAAATACTAATCAAAGAACATTAAAATTGTTGCAAGGTTGAGTAGTCAAATGTGAGGCAATTCCAGAGTCTAACTGTGGAACTTTCACATAGCCTCTTTTGCATTTACAATACGATTATGTCTTTACATGCTTTTTTTTTAATTATTATTATTTTTGCATAATTTCAACCTTATTCAGGGCTCCTCGTGGACAGTACCCACTTAATTAGGCACTAATTCAATATTTTGTTTTTCCTTTGTTGTTCAACATGTAGCTCCACACATAACCTACAGCATACAATTCAAAGCTTTATCTGAAGTAAGTTATTAATATTCCTCCAGAGTTATTAACTTTCTCAGAGTTACTTTGCTGGTTCTCTTTTCTATACTTTATGTGTTTTCCCCTCAAAGTTCACTAATTTAATTTCAAAATACCCTTTACACTAGTGACTCCTACTACTGTAGCAGAGAGAGAGGGGTTAAGGTCAAGGAATACATTATTCCTGGTTATCGGGATGAGACACTTAACACTCGATTGTTAGGTTTTGAGCCCATGCAGCAATTTCTACATGGGAGCACACTTCTCAAGAAATTATAAGCAGTTGGGAATGCTCTCCACATCTGCATATCAGAATCCTGGGTTAGGAATCTTAAAAATGAGGAATACACAATCACACATAGGAAAAGCCTGCTTAGTCACCTGCCAGGCATATGGTAGGAAAAAATGTCAGGTTTGGAATAAATCTCCTCAGAGCAACAGTCAACTTCTTTTATACTGAAATATTTTGTTTTCTTCTGCAGTACTTTGCCTACTTAAAGAGTATGTTTTCCAGTTTTTGCAAAAAGTGAGGCAGAAGTCAGATTTAAAACTAAATAAAAAATGCAGTCTTTACTTTTAACACTGGTGGGTTCCCAGAGTAGGCCCATCCTGATCTTTGTTTGAAGTGGAATACAAGAAAAAACATTACAAGAATGGAACCAGAGGAAGTAGCTGAAGTTGCAGAAAAATGCATAGTACTAGCATTTCTAAATACTAAGATCTGCTTTCATCATTTTCATGGTATTTTTGAAGATTGTTTCTTAGTTGTCTAGACTGAGTTTAAAGCAGAGTGAAAGACCAAACACCATTAGTTAATGTTTCACTAACATAAGTATTCCAGTGTCAACTATTGGGAAGCTTTTAGATACACTACATAATTTTTCTACTTGAGCAGAGCAAGTAGCAGCAGTAGCAAACAAATGACTATTGGAATAATTGAAACATTGATACAGAAACTGCTGAATGTTTTTAGAAAGGTTTACAAAAAACAGAAGAATTGCTGTGTTCAGGAACCCTTGATGACATCCCAAGGCAGCGATCATCTAGGGTCACTTCTCTCTGTTCTTCACACCATGTCCTCTCTTTTTGTTCCAATCTGATCTTTTCCCACTTCTATTTCTTTCAAATCCTCACTCATTTTCTCAGTCTTGCTTGTTGATTAAACTGGATCTGTTCAAGTCTGTCAACCCCCTTTTCAAGTTGCTTTTCTCAACCAACCTTAGTACTCTTCTCCAGACACTAAATCCTAGGTGATCTCTCTACTACATGAAGTCCTGAAGATACTTCAATTTGAAGTAGCTATCATAACAGAGGAAGCATACTGAGTGCTCCAAAGAGGAAACTTTTTCCTAGTATGAAGCTTTTTTACTACAGAGGTGCTATTTTTGATATCTAAACTAACTCACTGAAGCTTGCTTAACTTCTTCTGACTTAACTTCCTTCCAGTCACTGTTCTTAACAATTCACCATACCCAACTCCCACACCCATGCCTTGCCGGAATTAGCCCTGCTCTGACAGCTCTGTGCTTACTTCCTTATTTGTTCCCTGTCTCCTAGAAATGGCTTAGTCCCCTTCTTCAATTGCAGGTTTACTCTTTGTCCTACTTTCCTGTTTTCCATCTGCAGACTCCCCTGTGTGCTCTCTCTTTACTTGTTTGTTGAGTTTCTTTTAAGGAAGCCCCAATATGTAAAACTGATAGGACATGTTTAGTGCTAAATGTCAAGCATCTAATGATAAATGCTTACTGGTGATGCACAGAGTACAGTAAAACCTGATTGTGCAAAAATGATTCCAAGTTACACATTTGGATTTGAGAACACCTTGAAAACATTACCATCTGGAAGCTCAAACAAAATTTTGCAACTAGATCTAAAAGGTAGTGATGTGATGCAATGCATCTTATGATGCTGTACAAGAATTTTTACAATGGCAAGGATTTCCTCGGAAGAGGAAATCCCTCTTGTCACCAGCAAAGATGTACGGATAATTCTGTTGTCATAGAATCATAGAATAATTAAGGTTGGAAAAGACCTCCAAAACCTTCTGGTCCCCTACCATCCCCCTACCACCAATATCACCCACTAAACCAAGTCTCTAAACACCATATCCAACCTTTCCTTAAACACCCCCAGGGGTGACCATCTCCCTGGGCAACCTGTTCCAATGTCTAACTACTCCTTCTGAGAACAAATGTCTTCTAATTTCCAACCGGAATATCCCCTGGCAGAACTTAAGGCCATTCCCTCTTGTCCTATCACTAGTTATCTGAGAGAAGAGGCCAATCCCCCTCTCCCCACAACTTCCTTTTAGATAGCTGTAGAGAGCAATAATGTCCCCTCTGAGCCTCCTCTTGTCAAAGCATTCATAAATGAAAAGAAGTCATATATTTAAGGGATAGACAGAAAAGAGTCTTAAAAAGGACATCACAATAAATGTCTTTCTACGGTATATTTATTATTTTTACTATGGAGATCAAAACCTTATTGTTTGTTTCCACCGTATCACACCTTACATTGATAAAATAATAAAACCCTACTTTAGCCACAAGACACTATACTGGAAAAAAAATATTTCTACTGCTGTCAAGGAGGATATCACTTACTCATTAAAAAAGAAATAGGACATGAGTTTCTCATGACCTCCAACAGAACATACCAATAATAATCATTCCCCTACAAAGGTTACAACTGATTTTGTTGTAAGTCTAAATTAATCCTTCTTAAAACTATGTTATTCTTTCACTGGTATATCTGTCCCAAAGTGCATTTTCCTACAAAATATGAAGGGAGTTGAAGAGGTTTCTGAAAGGTATTATTTTACTTTGCTGTACAGTAGAAAGTAGGTACAGAATAAGAGTAAATAAAGTTAAAAAGGCTAACTATATTTTTCTAGACAAAATCTACTGCATAGGACAAACCATGTAAAAAATAATTATTTTTTACATTAAGTATACTAACAAGGATTTACTGATCTAGACTGTTAATCACTAGAGATCTGAATTTGTATTTCATAATAATTAAAATAATTCTGAAAAATATTAAGGTAATAGTCAACTTGAAGTTTTGGTCATCAAAGTAGTTAGGTCATACAGATCCATGCCAGAATGTCCTGCTGGAAGCATGTAAACCAAGAAATTGCAATCTTCTGGCAGTCTGACTAAGATGCAAACTTTGTCAATATTTCACAATTATTCACAAACAAAAGGTCTTTGAGCAAGTATAATCTTTTCTTAGTCTTTCCTGATCTTATTCTCCCATTTGAGTTCCAACATCCTTCTCTAGCATTTTGATTTCCAGCTCTTGCTCAGGCTATTGGTACCATTCCCTCTCCTGTAGACACAGACAGAATCTTCATCTCCCTAATATGAATTCATTTTTTTCAAACAAGGTTCCTAACCCCAGTTTGGTATGCCCATTAATATCTTACTGAAATTGTTCCCTGATGCACCCTGTACAGAAGCCAGCAGAGAACATGAATCTTTGTGCTTCTGTTCCTGTGTACCTGGCACAGGGTTCCTGTGTCCTGTGTCCTACATATGATGAGAACTGCTCTTGTGGGGAGAGCACAGCTCTCATAGTCCTCAACAGTGACACAGTCTCAACAGATTCAGTTATCTGAAGACTTGACTGTTTGGCCATCCAATCTTGGCCTGTAAACTGAATACCTGTTCTTTAAGTCTTCCTTCTCTCGTGGCCTTTATCTTCATTCTAAGTATTCACCAATGTCTTTCTCCCTGTCCCTTTTCCCCCTTGTCTCCAATCCTAATCCCAACACTGTATGGAGGAATTATTCAGGTATCATGGATGCGAAATAAATATCCAGTTTTCCAAGGGGTTCCTGAGCTTTCCACTCTTGTCAGTCTTCCATGTTTTTGGACTTTGCTTAGTGGCAAAGAATTTGCAGCACCAGGTTGAAAAAAGGAAAATTATGTAGAAACGTGAATGGTTCCCATGTAACTACTATTTAAACTTTTCTTTGAAGTTTCTATCTATAGAATTAACTCATTGTGATGAAGGTAATTTGGGAAGTAATACATCTGTTTCTGAACATACGTTACATACACAGATGGATGTGTTATACTCCTACGTATACATGCACACATGGAGAAAAAATTTATTTTCTCATTCAGCCTTTGAATGCCAACTGTTTTTTCTTACTATCCCAACTTCTAGGGAGAAGAAAGTCAGAATTTCAAAGGCTGAAAATTAATCCTAAACCAATCAGATTATTTATCATATATTGCCTCATATGCTCTGACTGCTTGTTTATTTTAGATCAAAAATTTCCATGTGATTTTAAACATTGATCCTCCACATATATGCCACGATGAGCAAAAACAGCAGCTTCAGCTGCTTTATTCTTGTGTGAGAAGTGGATCTCATTAATAAAATCCCTTGAAGCTTTTCAAGGCATTCCTGCCTTGGCACTTCCAGTGGCAAGGAGCACAATAATTCCCAGTCTACATTTCTTAAAAGCAGTTAAAGGTCATGAATAAATTACTGAGAACTTCAGTATGGAGAGAAAATGGACTGGTGTTAAAATGAAAATATAAAGATTTATTATAATTAAAATCCTCCTCTCACAGAAACATTTCTTTATAATATTTAACATTTTGATACCAAGGAGGCCAAGGTTATAATGCCATTAGCAAAAGATGACCTTTACTTGTCTCTGTGAACAATAAATAATTGGGCAAAATGCAAAACAGCACTTCCTGTGTTTACCTGCATTAGACATTTCATTACTGTAGCTTACTTTTACTCCTTCAAATTCTTTGTATTTCCACAGATCTGTACAAAATGCATTTACTAAAGCATCTGAAGCTAAATCATCTTCATTAGGCAGGAAATAAAAAGACAAAAAGATAGATTAACTAAAAAAATAATAAAACAAACAAACAAAAAAAACTCCTAAATGACTTTATACTGTTTCTCAACGTATTTAAAAGATGGCTTCAGTTAGTTATTTCTACTTGCATTTTCTTCACTTATTTTGTCTCAGAAATAGACTATAGTTTTCATAGCTTTCCTCACAGAATGTTTCTGAAGTCCCACATTTTACAGAATCACAGAATCACAGAATTTCTAGGTTGGAAGAGACCTCAAGATCATCAAGTCCAACCTCTGACCTAACGCTAGCAGTCCCCACTAAACCATATCCCTAAGCTCCATATCTAAATCTCTTTTGAAGACTTCCAGGGATGGTGACTCCACCACTTCCCTGGGCAGCCTGTTCCAATGCCTCACAACCTTTTCAGTAAAGAAGTTCTTCCTAACATCTAACCTAAAACTCTCCTGGCGCAACTTAAGCCCATTCCCCCTCGTCCTGTCACCAGGCACGTGGGAGAATAGAACAACCCCCACCTCGCTACAGCCTCCCTTGAGGTACCTATAGAGAGCGATAAGGTCGCCCCTGAGCCTCCTTTTCTCCAGGCTGAACAAGCCCAGCTCCCTCAGCCGCTCCTCGTAGGACTTGTTCTCCAGGCCCCTCACCAGCTTCGTCGCCCTTCTCTGCACCCGCTCAAGCACCTCCATGTCCTTCTTGTAGCGAGGGGCCCAAAACTGAACACAGTACTCGAGGTGTGGCCTCACCAGAGCTGAGTACAGGGGGACGATCACCTCCCTAGCCCTGCTGGTCATACTGTTTCCTATACAAGCCAGGATGCTGTTGGCCTTCTTGGCCACCTGAGCACACTGCTGGCTCATATTCAGCCGACTATGCACCATCACTCCCAGGTCCTTCTCTGCCTGGCATCTCTCCAACCATTTCTCTCCCAGCCTGTAGCTCTGCTTGGGGTTATTGTGCCCCAGGTGCAGGACCCGGCACTTGGCCTTGTTGAACTTCATGCAGTTGACCTCAGCCCATGAACCATACAGGTTCCTGTTTCCTACTGTTTGTCTCTGCAGACATTAATCCTGGGATAACTTCAGCAACGAAGATTGATCAGGAAAGCACTGGAATTTGTGAAGCTTTATCTCACAGCTTGGTGACAAGCTACATCTTCTTCACACACACATACGAAAAAAGTAAGTAGTAGTGCTACATCCTATTTTGTGTTCCGAAGACAAAACTTTTGAAAATTTCTCTCTCTTGCAACTTAACTTGGGTCTGTGAAAATCACAAAGCATCTAGAGATTGAAGCCTTTTTATTTCAGTCAGACATTACAATTCTAAGGGAAGACAAAAGATTTTCAGCTGTGGTGCTTATACAAAAGAAAAAAAAAATAATAAAGTGTAACAGTGGAGGATGAACAGAGTAGAGGAAAGATGAGATCCTCACCACAGCAGGAAAACCCATCCTAACCTCAACATTCAGCACTGGAGAATTCCTGCAAAATAGGCTGTGTAAAAAATGCAGGTACTGTGAAAGGCTGCCCTCACCTCCCTTCTACTTAATGTTAGTAGAAACATACCGAAATGTTTCCTGAGGCAAGTAATGAAATGAGGCAAGTAATGACCACGTAAACATGAGAGATCTAAATCAGAATTATTCAGATAAACCAGCTGAAGATATTAAATATTAAGTACCGTCTTAGTTTAAATCTTTTTTTCTACCTCTGAAGACTTCTAAGAAAGTCATGTATCAGCCTACCCTTATGCTGTGGAGAAGCAACTAATAAGATGCAGAGGAGAAGTTTGCTTCTACATTCAAAGGAAAATGCTATACAAATTGTACACCTATTCTCAGGAACTGGTCTAGGATCCCATTCACGTTGGACCCTTTGCAGACTGTGAAGCTCCCTGTTGCCTTCCTCTCTTCCTTTCCCTGTCCTTACAGTCCTGTCTACATGGTGCCTGATTCCAGCCAGGGGTGGACCATGTTCCCCCTGTACAAGACAGCAGGGCCGCAGGGACAGCTGGGACAATTACTTGGTTACACTACAAATTCAAGCCCACAAGGGGTGAAAAAAGCCTTGAACTCACGTCTTCTGATCAAGAGAGAAAACTAAATTATTTCCCTGCATCTGGCTGATTCCCATTTGCCTTTGCCAAGAGGCACTTCAGAAGTACTAATACTAGAGCCATTGCCAAACAAGGAAGTATTTCCTGACTATGAGTTAAAGACAGTTTTGAATTCTGACCAATGTTTCTCTAGAGCTTAGGTCTCAGGACCTGAAATCTCATGCATATTGTCTTGAAAATGAAATAGACATTATCCCAAAGAGTTGTTGTTGTTGTTTGTTTGTTTGTTTGTTTAAACATATGAAGTTGTATTTACAGGTCTTAAATAAGAAACAAGCGATAAAGCCTTACCTACTGTAAATAACAGTAAAAGCCCAGTGAAGACAGGATGTGTTTACATGTGTTATTTTTATGTTCCCTTTTCTCAGTATTATACTGTTAATAGAAATGCTTTAAATGTGAACATTCTTTAGGAAGAATTTTAAAAACGGTATATACAATTCTACGTTAACGCTTCTCTCAGAATCCAAAGCAAACATGTATTAACAAAGCCCAGCTCCAGACGTGTTCAGGCACCATATAGACACATATTAAGGGAGCACCACATGGTATCTGCTACTTAACCAAAATCCCAATATATAGAAGGTCAGCAGTGTTGACACCACCCAGCACCTACACTGCAGTAAACCACTGTGCTGTGTCATTGCTAAAAGCACTTTCTATTGATTTTTTTTTGTTTGTTTGTTTTTTCTTAAGAAAAGGACATAAGAGTAGTAAGACAAATTTAGGCAACAGAAAGCTGAAGGAAATAGTCTGACACAGAAGTAATTCATGATGGAACACCAAGATAAAACACGACGTCTATAATATATCATGAGTCTGGAAGTAAACACAGAGGTTTTCTTCTATTTTTAAAAGTTTATAAGAAATTACAACTAATTGCTATAAAAGAAGTTATTAATCTTCCATAAAACAAATATAGTAATAGACATCAATGATGCAGTATTCTATGCTGCCTTTATCAATAAGAAACTTGGAATTCTTTCTGCCCTTGATTGTATTCTTACTTCTCCTCCTGATTCCTGTCAGTGCTGACTATATGTATGTGAGCATACTTGGTCCACCTTGCCAAGGGAAGGAAAGGTGACAGATCAGTGGAAGCTGCTGAACTGTTAGTCTTGGTATGGACAATTAATGTGAGTCCAAAACATGTTTTATTTATGGGAATAAAGCATGTAACTTGCTGAAGCTTCACCTTCTAGCCAAATCAGCCTTTGCCCCCTCACAGCAAGAATATGGATGTTAATATATGTGTTACTGTTGGATGGTCCTACAACATTAAAAAGTTAATTTTACATTAGCAAATGGTGCTGAACTTATGGTTCTGGAGGATAAAATCCTTTAAAATGGGTAAATAACTTGACGTTTATACAGTGCCTTTCATCCTGAAGATTTGCTACAACATGCTTATCAAACTGTACACATTCAGCAGCACTGAAATACAGCCAATTTGGTGTGCAGCCCAGTGCACAAGAAAGCAAGATGAGAAGGAACTTATTTAACTAGGTACACCAGGGATAACTTATTTTTGAAACCTTTCCTGGGAAAGGTTCCTAGGAGAAGGAACTGCACATTTCAAAGTTTCATCCCCAAGGCTATCACAAAGACAATGGCAAAACAGGTTTGCATGTTTCCTGTCTCAGACAGACAGGCAGAACTGTGTGAACAGAGACTGCTTTCTAACTTTACTTCTGGACCACTAAGACCTCATTTTATACCAAGATGATGTCTAAACTATGGACCGACCTTTACAAGCCCTGGTGGTGCCAATCAGCTCATATTTGCTTACTAGTATAAAATATCTAATTTGAAATCTGTATCTTCAGTGGGCATGGGTAATTCCTGTTCTATGGCCCACTCAATACACAGCTTCTCAGCTAAAATTCTGTGAAAAGAGAGGCAGACTTGTGATTCCAGGCCTAAACTAGTAAAACTAAAAATACAATACTTTGATGTCATACTAATACAGCAAATATAACCTAATTTGATTCACATTGAACCTGCTGTAATTCCCCCAAAGTTCATTTTTTAAAAAATTATTTTATTGCACAAAAATATGAATGCAAATATATGCATATATTAGGTATATAAACATGCACACACATTTAGTATGAGATACATTTTCAAGAAGTTATGAACATATACATGTAAAAGTAGATGTAAACCACAGACTGCCATGAATACAATAAGGACAAATGCATAATCTAAATAGGACCAAAATGTAGTCTGTCTGAATGATCGAAGATAAAGAATAGAACAAGGAAAGTGAAATTATGTAGTTGCTTGGTTAAGTATGTGCAGGAGATAAGACTGAATGGTTCCTGCTCCTGACCAGCTTCCACACTGGCTTATTTTTTTTATTTTTTTTCATCTTTATTTTGGCAATTGAATGAACTTCTTGGTGTCAAACTCATGTTTTCAAAAATGGAAACTATAAGTACAGCTGTCTGCATTAACATTTGAATAGTTTTGTTGTTTTTTTGTTTGTTTGTTTGTTTGTTTGTTTGTTTTTCTCAAAGATCAACCTATGGTAATTTATTTTAGAGAATAACAAAAGAGTTTGGAGCTGTTGTAGAGGAACTGATAGCCATTCTCAGCAACATTTAGTTGCAGAAAGAAGTTTCCCAGTCCACATACTTCGTGACATTACCCCAACTTTTATGGCATTCCCTCTGAAATCTTGATGAGAACCGTGCTAAAGTTTCTCTGGTTTTGCTATATGGACTGGATGGAGCATGCACAAATCAAGGCTGTATACTTTTTTTCCCTCAGCGATCCCTCCTTGACTAATATCTGATCATGTGCATGAATGCCAGATTAAATATGATGAGTTTTCCTTGGCAAATGAATATGGATCAAAAATTTGTCAGTGCTTAAAACATATACTTTTTTTTGTATTGTGAGGGGGGCAAGGAAGTAGGAAGCTGGACCATTTCCAGTTCATGGTCCATTCTCAACTCCAGGTGCCATTTCTTCAACACCTGTAAGGAGAGAAATAAGCTCTGGGTAGGGACTTAGAGGTTATTTATAGCTATCTGATTAGCCAGTGAGGCTTCAGAGACAATACTTTACCTCCCTTCCTTCAATAAACCTCCCAGTCATTCATTAAAATTAATATACATTAAAAAATCCATTTAAATTACAAAGTTGAATTTGAGATGCTAAGAATGAATCCAGCTGCATAATTTAAATGTAAAGGATATTAATATGGTTTTTAGGAGCTCAAGCAAGATAGCATTTATCTAATATTACCAAGAAAATTCTGTTTTTACTTGCAATCTTATTTATGTGTTACGAGCACGAGGAATTTCAGAAGTGTCATCACTTGGCAGCTGACTATCTGATATTCACATAAAATATGCTCAGCTTGAAAATTGTCTTAGCTACTTGAGAACAGAGAGGTCCAGCCATACTCCCCTCAAGAGATGTGTTGTCCTAATGTGAAAGCACACCCAAACAGGATATCAAGTCTAGTTGTCACTAATGTAGCTGTTGTTGAAACCATCTGTTAACAGAACACACTCCAGAAAGCTTCTTTTGATGCTAAAAAAGCTATAAAAATGAAAGTCCGTCAAACTGAATTCTGCTTGGAAGCTTCAGCAGATGCTTCATCTGGGGAGTGCACTGCTACCAGAATTTTCAGACTCCCATGGTCAAGAAACAATTTGCAAGGGAAAACCAGAAAGCATATCAGCTCTACAAAATCTGGTCATCAGTGTCACAATGGGTTTTGACAAACTGAAAATAGGACTTTAACTTTTTCAAGCTCTATGACCTACAAATGGATACTGAGAGTTAGAAATCTGGCCCTGACTTAGTTTAGGAGTCGAACTTTGTGAATGATCGTTTTTAAAAAGTGCATTTTGAAATTAAAAGTTTTAAGCTGCAAGTTGATTTTTTAATTTATTTTTTCATTCATAAAATGTAAGATATCCACTTTCTCAATGAATTATTTGGATGAAAAAGTCTGGAAATAGTTTCAGTCAAGTCATGTTCATTCTTCAATAGAAATATATATTTTTTAAATGCCTTGCTCCATAATGCAGATCTCTTTTCATGTTTTCACGTGATAATTGTGACAGCACTTTATTAATAGCTTTCATGAAACCTAATTCAAGTAATTAGCTCTCTAGCTATTCTGTCAGTCAGCCTGTCTGTACCAGAGTTTATGACACCAGCATAGATGGCAATAACAAGCAAAACTGACAAAGATGTACTTTGTTCTTCTGCACTGTTATTAAAGAATGTAAATGTACAATTTGCACAAAGGATATAAGCAGCAATAGATGATAATTAGATTTTGCCTCGAACAGCTCACCTTTTATTCAAATGTTATGACAACTAATTTGGCATCAAGGCAGCATAAATGCTTTCCTTTTTGGAGAGCACCATATGGATTTTGTATTCTCAGAAGATGAGGGAATGGCTAGGAGTATATCTCCAAGGTCACATGCACTTCTATAAACATTACACTGCAATGTTTCAGGGGAATGAGTACAAGAGCCCAGCTAATTAAATAAAACAAATGAATCCATAACTGACACATTAAGTGCATACAAGTGGATCAACTTTGCCAGATGCTGAATGATTTTCATCAACAACATGATCAGTTTCAAATCTCCTTATCAGTTTGCAGCTAAGATTTTAAAATTTGAATCCAGAAGAATAAAATCAAATTTTCTTTTCTGAACTCTTAATTTACTTTTGCCTTATGGCAATAAAAAAAAAAATAAAATATTACTTTAAGAAAATACCCTGTTACATTATGCAACACCAAAAGAGCTTTGCAGATGCCAGAAGGCAATTACCTTCCCTAACACCCTCTTCACCAAAATATAGTCACCAACGTCAAAGAGAAAGGTCTGAAAATATTTGTAATCACTTTCTTATTTTGTCCTCCTCCCAAAACATCAATTTCGGAGAAAAAATCTAACATGGCAATATCTTCTACTGATGCAGAATAACAGTCAGAGGAGAACTACAGTATCATGGGAGAACAAAACAAAAAGTACAAACCAATCACAAACTCAGATGTCATAGAAATGACAACAACTGCAATATTATTTATTGGGGTGAAAACCAGAATTTCTACCACAAATTCAAAATTTGGGAAGAAGTTAAGATGGATTAGCAAAGCATAGTATGAATAATTTATCAGTATAATATGGACACAAAAAGTGGAAATGAAACCCTACGCTAGCTCTGGTAAAGAAAGTATTGAAGTCTATGAGGCAGTGGCAGGACTCAGTCCTGGGTATTGTATACACATTTGGTCGGTCATGTTCACAAAAGGTGGGGCGTTTTTTTTCTTGTTGTTTTGTTATTGTTTTTAATTTCTAACATTGAAACATTTGTAATAAATGAAATTAGGCTAATATACTTTACCAATGATAGAATAATACGGTGAAGTACAATAATGACAGGCAGCTTTCCATTTCTATTGAAAAACTTTTAAGTAGCTAACATTTTGTATTGTTATACTGATCTCCCTGCTCCCCTCATCCCCCCCTTGCTCTACTTCCTTCCAAGTATATCTTGAACTGTATTTCTCCTGTATCTACCTATAGATATGTGACTGCCTTATCAAGAAAACCTGTTCTAAAGGAATTTTTTGGATAGATTCTGAACACAGAACTGGTGTTTACTCATATGTGACTAATTAGGTATGTCCAGATCACAGCTACACAACAGTGAAATAAAAGCTTCCTGAATTAGAGCATTAGTCAACACTCACATACAGCTCAAGTGCTTTGTCACAGGCAGAATCAGGTGGACAAGAAAGCATCCACCTGCACACCTGCAGATGAATGCTTTTTAATTCTGGCTCTCAATATTAAGTATTTCTCCCACAAATGAAACAGTTGTTTTAAGTTAAACTTTAACATGGAAATATAGCACCGTTACATTAAACTTATTTAATTATACCCAATACTGCAGTAAGTACAAGTTAGAAGAGGGATTTCTAGTCTTTACAGCTCTGAAGGGCCTATATTGCAATACAGAGCAGAACATTAAGAATACTTCCCTTTGGAGATCTAGTATCATGAGTAAAAGAACACAGCTTGCCATGCAAACTTATCTTGTATTTCGAGTTCAAGGAAAGCAGACCCAGGTTCTTCACAAATTCACTGCTGATAAAAAATCAGCAAAAAATAGATTAAAAAAAAAGAAAAAAGTGGGGGTGTGGACAGTAAACCCAATGATACTCACTGGGACATCTGTTAAACTCTTGGCAACAGACAATCAGACAATCAAACCCTGCACAAGTACAGTAAATGCAAAGTACACCTCAAGTAAACACAAAGAACATTTTCTACATGGTAAAGATTTATAAACAGAAACACTATTCCTGCTTCTTGCAACTACATCTGTTTTCAGCTTATTCTGCTTATTTAAAGAAATACCACTAATGTTTTCAAGCCTAATAGAATTTAAAAATAGCAGCTCTGGGAAGTTGATCAACAATATCAACCCACATAGATATCACTCTAAGAATCTCTTCCTTTCAGACTATCTCTTTGATATGGATAGTACTTAACTCCTCAAAGTGACTCCTCAAAGACACTACCTTCATAGGCTTCACTGGTGACAGGCTGGAATCCTTCAATGAAACAAATCATTGTGTGATGATATCTTCTGTCAAAGAAAAAAACAGTAACAGGAAATATCATGTGCAAAGTTAAATAGCACTGTTGAAGAAAAATGTTGGAAAAGAGAAAAAAAAAAAACAAAACTCCACTAAAAAAAAATGTAAACACTTACATCAAGAGTAAATTCTAAAAAATACACACAGCTATGCAAAACAAATCTTTTGACAGGAAGGACACATAGAATCATTGAATCATTCAGGTTGGAAAAGTCCTCTAAAATCACCTAGTCCAATCTTTAACCTAATACTGACAAGTCCGCCACTAAAACATGCTTTTCAAGTTCTACATCTACATGAATTAAACATAATTCATACGCAATAATGCAACCAGCCTTTACTATCTTTTCTCTTAAGAAAGATTACTAGATGGTTAGACCAAAGCTGGTGGCAGAAGCAGAACTTCCTTTAAGATTAATATTCAGGAAAAAATATATATGACTGAACAGAACACTGAACACCTCAGTACAACTATCATATTCAGAATTACGCTGAGATATCCAATAGTAGCTAATGACATTAAAATATTTAAGAACTCTAATCCTGAGAGATCTGAAGCAATAGCTAAAATGAATTCATTAAACACATCACCGATGGTGTATGATATAGACCTTGGGGAAAAATAAACCTGATACAAATGAACTTGCTCCTCAAATTTAATATGCATATGCCTATGAGATCCTCTTCTACCCAATGTTATTTTCAAGATGTGAACCTTCAAAAGGCTTATGCGGAACTTACACCACAAACACAACATATATACTTTAATATATGCTATATACTTTAAAAGATATGACAAGCAAAATGAACTGGAGCAATTACATACCTAGATCTGTGCTAATATTGAAAAATATTATTAGAAAACTAATATAATATTGGAATAATATTTCCAATTATAATCAGAAAATTATGTCATGCCATAGATGGAAACAATCACAAATAAGATGCTTATACGATATTTGTAGCTATATTGATATAAATATTGCACATGCCAAAGAGAAGTAACCTCTAACTATTTCTGTCTATAGATACAATCTGATTTAGCACACCAAGAACAAATCTGTATTTCATCTGGTGTTGTCACCTTACTGAATAGATTTTTATGGAAAAATTTAAGGGAAAAAAATGAATATAACATATTACAAAAATACCATGTAACACTATGAATCATCCCACCAAAATAATAGGAAACTGTCCATTATGAAGGCAATCATGATATTTTCAAAACCAGTAATTAAACAGAAGGGTTCCTAAGTATCTATCTGGCAGGACTGGCAAAACAAGGAAGAAGGTGGTATGGCAAGAGGAATGCATGCTGCACAGGATGCATCTACATAATCCACTTAATGCACTGTAACACTTCTTTTCACTTGCAAATTGCTACAGAAATGCATTACATTCCATCTGTATTTTAGTTGTGTTATGAGCTCAACTGCACTTTGAAATGTACTTTAAATGAGATTGAAGTGCACTTGAAAAGTTTCTTTTTCTGCAGGTGAAACCAAGGCTGAAGTAGTAAGACAGTGTAGAATATCTCACATGCTATTTGTATACAGGGTGCCTTCCTCAGAAGTCCTCTCAGAGGTCCTCCAGAAGTGTACTCACCACACATGCATGAACTACTGTTAGTAACAGTGTAGGCAATGGGGATGGTCATCTGGAATGGCCAATCTGCTTTGAATTGTCTGTTTGGTACAGATTAATCTTAAATACCTAAGTCTACCAACTAGCATCAACTTCATTGCCAGTAAACATAAACTATAGATACATACTCCTAGAACAGTAACAGAACATGGCATATTAAAATGCTGTCTTTCTTTCTTCATGCTGCATCAGTCACTACTGTAGATATAAATTATAGAAATTGGCATGATGGGAAATAGGACATGCATGGCTCCATTAACTAACAAAAAAGACATGACTTAATTTATGTCAATTATTTCCAAAAAGCAAACATTACTTTTGCCAGTTGTTATTTTCACCACTAACCATAACTGCTCTGAGATTTGGTGCTGTGATAAATCAGATTTCTCTTCAGTGATTTCATTATCACTGGCCTTTCTGAGTAATGGGTGATCAATTTCATTCAATCCTCTTCATTTGAACTTGTACTATTCTTCATCCAGGCATCCTTGAACAATTGTCTCACTCATCTCATCTCAAATCCAAATTTGCTGACTCAGCTACTAGTTGATAAGATCTCCTCTCAGACAGTTCTCCTTGTGAAAGTAAACAAACCATTAGACTTTTTTTCTGGCCATACAAGTCCAAACATTTCTTTCTAAAATCTATGTTTAAATGCTTTCATTAAAAATAATTAAAAATAAATAAATAAATAAATAAAAATAATGAAAAGTCTTGTCCTGTTGCAATTGTCTCCAAAAGATAAACTTCAATATGAAATTTGAACTCTCCCTGATAAATTTGCCAGGACTTTCTTTACTGTGTTGGGTAAGAACTGAGCCTATATACCGAATTTTCAACCTAAACAAAACTCCCTTTCCACCATAGCACTATTGTGTTTTTGTTGGTGGTCATGGTGGTTTGTCTTTTTCTTGCTTTGTTTCAGATATTAACTGAAAATCTGTACTGTTTTCCCATGATGCCCAGACCTCCCATGAATTACAAGTTTTCATTTGTCATCTTATGAAACAATGAATTTATCATCATCTGTGTACCTCATATTACCTGGAATTCCATGTACCTCAAATTAGTGGAAAATCTTGAAGCCTTATCTAAATTCTTCTACCAACTTTATCATTACCATCTGTGTTCAAGAAATGAAGTGGTATTGTGCATCCTGTTTTTACCTTTTTACTGACTGAAGCTATTTAGATAACATTGCTGCCACTTTTTTAGGTATCTTAAATTAAGGTTTATCTGATTCTTGAAGGACTCGTTTTAAGCCCTAAGCATTTTTATTATTCTGTATAGGAAGAAATCTCCTGAACAAAAGATGGTATTTTAACACACACACACACACACACACACACAAAAAAAAAAAAAAAAAAAAAAAAAAGATTTTATTATTACAGATGAAGGACTCCATTAGAGAGGCTGGTTGGACTCGATGATCTTGAGGTCTCTTCCAACCTGGACAATTCTGTGATTCTGTGACGTAAGAACATACTGGTGACCATAGCAAAAAATGTTGAGTATACAACGTCTAAAGGATGTTGAGATTATAAAGAACCAGAAAATTTTGTACAGGAACTTTGAAGGATTTTATCCTACCATCACATATATAAGCGAGCATTACTGACTACAAAATCATGTAAAGATGCGAAGCTTTTGAATGCCATCTCCTACACTTCATATTGATATCTGTGAACGATATTCAATTAATTCAGCTGTGTTTAAAAATAATTAATGATGCTTCTTTTCTGAAGTATGGATGGAACTACGTTAAAAGGTTTTAAATCATTAAAACTTGCCTACATAGGTGCATAGGTAGATTCAGGTACCTTAAATGCACAGTGACTTTGATCTGTCACAGATTGCAGTTTTTTGTTTGTTTGTTTTCCTACATCACTGCAAGTGCAGTCTGTTTAGGTACACAGAGAAAATAAAGATTCGTTAGAGGTTACTAAAGATGTTTATGAAAACATGTAGAAACATCAATTCACAGAAATAAACTAATCCTGAAGCCTTAGAAAGGAATCTCCCTCAGCCCCTGCATTGAAATATTTACCATCTGATTAGATTTCACTTCCTCCTCAGCTGTAATCTTTGTTTGGACCTTCCTGGGTCAATCCATTTAACTCTCAACACTACCACCTCTTCCAGAAAATGCTTTTAATTACAAAAACAACAGCATCAGCTTGAGCATAAATCCTCTCTTTATCCACTTTCTATCTGGTTACATACATTCTCTTGCCATCTCACTGTAGAGAAGGTCAGAAGAAGTAAGGGTAACGTTTTTTGTTGTACCACAATTTTCATTGACTAATATGCTTTCTTGATGTTTGAGATTTCAAAGCAGAAATACTAAATATATCTGGTAAACTACACTGGAACTTCCCAGGTACTGTGAATTCAAGTTTTAAAATGATCGCCTTATATCATTCTGCTCACACTGAAGAGTGATTTTACTTTGAATCACATGTTAAGGGAGAAAAAACAAAAAAAAAAAGTTTAACTACTAAAGTGAGTACTATTACATTAATCCTCTTGTCAGCATTTTGTTTTCCAAAAACAACTACTGGAGAAGAATACTCTATTTATAGACTATATTTTAAAACAATGTTGTCTCAATCAACTTGAATACTTCAAAATTTAATAAATCTGTCTTATTTTGCTCTTGTAATCACTAATTAGCAATTTTCTGCATTACTCACTCTTATGTTTTTACTGCAAGGTTCACAATTTGGGATGTTTAACTTTAAATGCCGCAGATTACATGAACTTCTATAAGAAAAATTTAAATTTTTATTCCAGTTGACCAGTGACAAAAAATCAGAATAAAATAAAATTTAAAAAAATAAATAAATCCACCAATCTTTAGTCTATATACTTCACTTTACAACCCACACTTCTAATAATTCCTTGTTAAAAAAATCATGGTTTTCAGAATCATGCTCAGGATTTTACATGATTTATTCTAGCTAGCAATATAGAATTTAGAATTCTTTGGCTGGAGTTTATAGCCAATTTCCATGTAATATTCTGAAAATTGTTGTCTTAAGTTTTAGATCAGTTTACCAAAGCCAATTCTGCTGGCCCTTACACTATGAGCTATATTGGATTTATGTGGCAAGGTTTTGGTAGCAGTGGGCTGCACGGGTGGCCTCTGTGAGAATAATCCAGCAGCTGCCCCATGTTAGATAAGGACCAGTTTCAGACGGCTCCAAGAGGTACCCACTGCTGGCAAGAGCTGTACCAACAAATAATGTTGTCTGTGCCTCTGTGAGAGTAGATTTAAGAAAGGGAAAAATAATAAAAATAAAAATAAAAATAAAAATAAAAATAAAAATAAAAATAAAAATAAAAATAAAATAATAAAAATAAAAATAAAAATAAAAATAAAAATAAAAATAAAAATAAAAATAAAAATAAAAATAAAAATAAAAATAAAAATAAAAATAAAAATAAACAAATGCTTTGACACAGCAACTGGGAGAGTGGAGTGAGAAACAGCCCTACAGACACCAAGGTCAGTGCAGAAGGAGGCAGCAAAAGACTTTCCGTTCCAGGCACCAGAGCAGAAGTTCCCCTGTGGAGAGGCACCCCTGGTGGAGGCACCCCTTGCAGCCCATGGATCACACAGAAGAGCAGATCTCCACACTGCAGCCCATGGAGGAGCCCCCAGTGGAGCAGATGGATGTGGCCTGAAGGAGGCTGTGGCCCATGGAGAGCAGGAGCAGGAGGTCTGAGGGAAGCTGCTGCCTGTGGGGGACCTGTGCTGGAGCAGTGCGCTCCTGGGGGTTGGACCCAGTGGTACAGAGCCAAGTGGGAGCAGTTCTTGAAGAGCTGCTGCCCATAGACAGTCCCCACAGGATCAGTTCATGAAAGACAGCACCCCTTGGGAGGGACCCCACATGGAGCAGGGGCAGGGAGTGACTGTGAAGGAGCAGTGGAGACAAAGCATTAGGGACTGACCACAGTCCCTATTGCCTGTTCCCCTGCGCAGCTCAGAAGTGGATGTAGAAGGGGGTAAATAAGGGGAAGTTATTTTCTGTTTGCTTTTAGTTTCTCACTGCTCTTGTCTGCTAGTGATAGACAATAAATTATATTAATCTCCCTATGTTGAGTCTGTTTTGCCCATGACACTAATTATTGAGTGATCTCCCTGTCCTTATCTCAACCATAGAGCCCTTTCCATTGTATTTTCTCCCCCTTTCTCTTTGAGGAGGGGGAGTGAGAGAATGGTTATGGTGGAGCTCAGATGCCCAGCAAGGTAAAACCACCATATGAACAAAATATCAAGGTACTATTTAAAGTACTCAAAATTATTCCAAATTGCAGGATTTGGTGGATTCAGTAGAATATGCAGGGATGAATTTATGGACTGTCCCATAAGTTGCATGTTTTGTGAAGGTTTCAAAAATTTTATGTTTTCCTCCTATAATTGAACAGCATATTCTTCTTAGTAAATAATTCTTTTCCCAATATTAAAAATATAAAATATATTAGAGGTTGAAGCTACCAGCCATCCACATGAAAAAGGCAACCTGTAAGCATCTGATCTGGGATGTGACATGAGGTGAAGATAACTATACTGTCTGACTTGCTTTAATCCTTGAAGGAAGCTTTTTGTGGTGTTTTTTTTTGGTTGGGTTGTACCTTCTCCTGGATGGGAAAAATATACCAAAGATAGTATAATTTATTATTAGCCTTGACTGTGTAATATTATGTGGGTCTCAGACACCTAGGAGGAACTATAGCATTTCATCCTAATGCATCCTAATGCAATGTCTTTGGACAAATGTTGATGTTTGTGTTCAAATAAAATATGTTATACTAAAAATAGGAACACTGTGCAGCTAATGTCATCACTTCTCTACTGGAAAGCTGACCTGAAAGATTACATACTTGAGCACCCTTTTGACAGAGTAACCACACTGATGTAACTTGACAGCTAGTGTCATGAAAGGGAAAAGATCACCATCAACACATTTAATTTTTCATAGCTCTGCTTAAGTCTTCCATAGGATTCAATATATCTGAGGATAAGGGGGATTGTTTTCTTAAATATTGTGCTCTGATCAGTATTTTGCACTCTACTTGTGATTCAGGTCCCCGCTGAGTGAATGCAAATAAAGCAACATTCAAGTTTAGTCATGGTAGCGCTTTTCAATAAAGAGTAGCTGGGATGGTTTTGAACTAGACAAAACTCAGCAAGAATAGAAAGTGCTAACAGCTTCTTGCCAAGGGACTTTTCATGGCACAGTTATTTTGGTCTCTTTATTTAAGACTGAAATATCTTTTTTTGCTAGCTGCCTAATGCTCTACATCTTCTTTAGAAAGCTTAATTTCTGCCAAAATACGTATACCATTTTCCAGCTTAAAGTGTCTCTGAATTATTAGAGCAAGATACAGTTTCAAAAGGTGACAGAATGTCTTTACTAACAAAACTATAGCTCTCTGTCTTTTGTGGTATTATTCACCTCTCTCAATGCTTTGCAGTTGGAAAGAGCACAAGGGAACTCTTCGACCCTGTGCACGTCTGCAGGTTTGGAGCAGGACACACTGCCTCTATTAGAGCTCAGTGTGTGGGAGGTGAAGGTTTCTGTATGCAAGTAAAATGTACAGTTCTTTCTGGCTTTACCCTCTGAAGCTTTATACGGATGTTACATTTTCCTGGTTTTAGCTCAATTGCCATTCAGCAAATGCAACCTCACTAGTTTTGTAGCGTGTGGGAGTCAGCATGTGTACCTTATCTTGTCTTTCTATCACATACAAGGAGGATATTTTTAGCCTTCAGCACCTAATTAAAAAAGGTGAGGCTGACATCTTCTTCCATGCCTGTGCTAGTGGCATAGAGCATTGCAAATGACTCTCTGCTGGGCAGAGGAAAGGTGAGCTTTGTCTATTTTTTTGCTTCAATTACAGTCCCATGCTGGCAGCCAATTTATTCCAGTCACCGGACCCCTTGTTTTCCTACATCCAGTCCCTGGTTACAGACACCATAAGCTCTGCTGATCTGTGGCAAGAGCAACATGAAGATGAAACTTAGCCCTAACTGTTGAGAAAGAGGGATTAATGGCTAGGCATCAGGGGGATCGGAGGGGACTTTAATTACAACCCTCATACCCACAGAGTTTAACTCTAGCAATGCTGCATAATTCTGACATTCAGCCACATCAAAGTTTAATGATTAACAAACACTGCTTTTGTTCCATACATATAGCTGAAGAGTTTAATTAAGAAGTATAGGTTTACATGTATTTCCACCCCCAATTGCTCAAGAAGATAAGTTTTGCCGGATAATTTCTGAAAACAGTCCTTGTAGCTTATTTTTATCCCTATATTTAGTTAAGCCTATTTTTTATTTTGTTTTACCTCTCACTTTCTTAATATGCACAGTTATATTTTAACTAATGAAAATAATAGATTAATAATAACTACTCTTATTACAATGTTTTAGAAATTATTTGAAATGTTTAAGATCTAAATTTAGGTATAGGAAACTGTACTACATTGACTTTAATGATGGGATTAGTTTTGCATTGTTAACAGGAGTATAAGAATATTAAAAAAAAAAAAAAAAAACAAAAAAAAAAACATAGATGTTATTAGTTCAGTATATTGTAATTTGAAAGTGCTTTCTACAGAACATCTTTAAAGGAGTTGCTCATCAGCACCATGTTGCTACACAACCTGAAGTATATAATTTGCTTGCTTTAGAAAAAAGTGCCCTTGTTCTTGTAGGTCAAGGAGGTGTAATAACAATTAAAGTACTAAGAGAAAGGAACACAGTCTATTAGGCAGCTGCATTTAGCTTTAAAAAGCAAGAAGAAAATAGTACCTTAATAGAATCAAAGAATCAAGTGGGGAGGAAAAAAAAAAAAAAGCCTAAACAAGAGAAACAAGAGAAGGAAGATATTTCATGTTTAAAAACCTTTAATATTATTGGGAATTATGATCACATGCACTAAAAGAAAAATCAGCAGAAACTGCTTGTAGTGATGAGAAGAGAGCTTCTTTTCACAAGTAAGACATGAGTCATTAACAGCTAGATGTTAAAAAGGAACTGAAGTGTTGTGGCAGTAGTAGTGATATTAGAGACCACAGCTAAGAGAACAATTAGGTTTCTGCTGTTAACAATAAACATCCAGGTAGCTGTGAAAGACACATAGGCAGTCTATGAGAAAGGATGGAGTGCTGTAGTGTTCCCTGAATTTCCTGTGGCCATTGGGCCAGCACAGGCACCAGCCCCTACCACCCTATGTAACTTTGTTACAATTATCAATTGTAACAATTATTTTATATAACAATTATATTATAAGATAATTGTCTTATGAAGAGGCAGGGGAGGAGAGGACACTGATTCCTAAAAATACCTCCAATCAATATAAAGAAACTGTCCTTTCCCTTAAGTCAGTATTTTAAGCTAAAATTCAGATTCATCAGCGAAGAGAAACACTGAAGAAATCAAACAGATACTTCTTACTTAAATTCAGCTCTCCAAGAGAGACATTTATTCTGACCTAGACCTCTGGGCTCCCTTCACAGCCAAGAGAAAGCAAAAGACACCTCTACGGGGCCAGTGATTCAATGCAATCAATTCAAAAAAGTAAAAGTCAGATGGGTGACTTCCCTCTGGAAGGTTCTTAGACAAGCCTCAATGCAGTGACTGTATTTCTGTAGAGGACTGTTTGCAGGGGTTAGCTTGAAAGAACAAGGTCCAAGAGTTAAGTATTAACAAAACAAAAATGGGTACTAAAGTTAAAAGGTATTTTCATATTAGCTCATTTTTTTTCCTTCCCTCTTGCAAGAAATATAAAGGAGTCATAAAACTAAGCCAAGCTGTATTAAAATATAAAATTCTTGTACCAATACAAAGTTCTACATGGAAAAAAAAATAGATGTACTTCCTTTATGATCGTCTAGAAAACAGTGGACACTGGAAATCATCAGAGGTTCAGTGCAATGTTTGCTTCTTCTGTTACATAACTCATTGTCATAAAAACTTCCTGAAATGTATACAGAGAATGATTCTCATTCAGGGGTGATTTCCCTCCCATATTGACCATTATTTCCCTCCCATATTTCCCTCCCATATTAAGTCCTCATGCTACTTTGAGGAGAAGGAAGTTATTGTTTTCTTAAAATTTGTAAATAAATAAATAAATGAATAAATAAAATCCCTTTGTAATAGTGCCTCTTTTGCTGATGATTATATTTGGTTAAAGTTTTTAAATTGATACTAGTCAAAAAGCCTTAAGCTAATAGTGAAAGAAGATTCAGGTAGACTTCAGACTAGATATTAGCACAAAAATATTACGGATACATCTGGCCAGCAGCAGTAAGGATCTTCCAGAAACTAACACATCAACTTTATTTGTATTTATCTATGGATTTTGCTCAGGCTAAGCATTCTGAACTGGTAGTTGCCAATCCCTGAAAGAGGGGTACTAAGGCTGGTATTTCAGGCTACCGAAATATGTATGCTGTTCACTCATTCTCCCCATTCTAATTATGAGTAATTGAGTAATCCATGCTGAGTCTCATTGCACTGTCCCCCCTGCATCTTATTCATGTATACAAACTTTAACCTATAGCATAATTCAGGCAGATTTAAACTGTAGTGTTTTATTTGCAATGCTGTGGAAAGCCAGCAGTTAGCACACATGCACAACAGGATAGACTGTGGCTGTAAAGTTCCAACCTGTACCAGGAGATACTGGAGAGACTGCCCCAGAAATGAAGTCTTGCTTGATCCTCACAGAGTGCTGGGTCAAATTGAACAGAGATAGAAGGACTTTGAGCCTAATGTCTTACAAGCACCCTAGCTTCCAAAGTCTAGATGGGAACACATTGTTTCCCAGAGTAAAATGGATATTGGAATGGTGAAGTGGGCAGCCTTGGAATTGCCCCACCATCTGCACCTGCCTGAAGGGCACAGCCAGGATCTGCTGAGACCGCTGCTTTGCAGATACTTTTCCCAGCCTCTCTAATCTCCTCTTTGCAGGTTGCAGCACCTTCAGAAGAAAAGTGCAACGGGATTGCTAAGAAGTACTATGGTACAAACACAATACAAATAATGATGCTTCACCTCAGGAAACTATTCTGTAAGGTGAGATTTCAGCCACAGGCTTCCTGGCTACTAAGCTCATCAGTTTGTCATCAGCATTATTCTCATCCTAAATCCAAAACACAGCACTATGCCAGCTATGAGGAAGAAAATTAACTCCATCCCGTCTGAAACCAGGACAGCAATAAAACAAAAAGCCTTCCTGCCATGCCCCTCCACGAACCCTACAAAGGTGATTTAACTGCTTCTGTCTGCAATCATTAGAGCAAGAAGGAACACAGCTCTATTTAATTTGTTGCAAGCAAAAATTGAACAATGAATTTTTCCAAAGAGCTCTCAAGCTCTAAGAATGAGAGAACATTTATCTTTTAAGTGTAGTGTGCATGGAATCCCTGGAAGGATTATAAAAAATAGCTCACAGTTCCTATTAGTTCAAGTTTGTTTGATCTAAAAACATTTATAAGAACTATATCTAGAGTCGAATTTTCAGTGCACTACCAGTACCCTAAGTATTTAGAACATTCACAAGAACATAATTTTCCTCAGGTTTCCAGATCCCTTTTTTTTTTTTTTTTCCTTTTTTTAAGTTTTGAAAAATATTTTACAAAATAACTGTTCAAATTGATCCTAAATAGCTTACAATTTCAGAATGGGTGAGCTGTTTAGTTAGTAACCTTTAATCTTATGTGCAACTACACATTGAAACATTCATCTGCTTTCAATTCATGCACGCAGAGATCATCTTCCACTAGTTTGGAATATTTGCAATTTAAGGTATATTACATTACAGTAAGCAAAATTCAGGCAACTCTTCTTTATGATATAAACTATGATACAGCTTAACAAATGAAAGAGATTGTGGTAAATATTGATTAAAAAGAGAACATTGTACAAGACTTTTCAAGGAATGTCTGTGTGCTTTCTATTATATAATTCTAGATTATTTTTCTATGTCCACAGTTTAATTAGACAAGTAATATTCACCTCCATAAGATGTATAAATATACGTATTTTAAATAAGTGATATGCAAAAAATAATTATAATATCCAGAGATTTATCTTTCACTAGAAGTGCCTGCTTCACAGTTCTTTGGATGTCACTGATGTGCATTATATTTCAATTGCAGTTCATTTGTTTGTTCAAGTATTTATTTATGGGAACTGTATTTCTTTCAAGATAATCAGATATAAGACATATTAAATGTCATGAATATTCATAGGTTTTCAACCCACTATAAATAGTAATCCAGCAACCTGCCTACATGAAGTAAAAGAGATCTTAAATGTGAATTATAAACAAGAATGTATGCGTGGTTCATTACTTCTTTTGACTTAAATATGCACACATTTAGCCCAGCCCATTCATGTTTTTATTTTAAAACCTAGTACGTAGTACCAAGTTTACTTTGAAACCTAGTACCACCAAAAGAAGAAACCTGCCTACCTACTTAACCAGTGCAACAGGCCACAGCATAAAAGTAATAAAAATAATATCTACAGAACTAGGATCCAAATCATCATCAGTAGAAACACATCTAGCAGAATAAAATAATAGTAATAAAAAAATAAGCTACCCTAGTACTATATACTTACTACATACATACTATAGTAGTATGATTACCAATAGGAAAAATTTCTTGCACCATTGCAAAATCCATTCCTTGACTTAAATAAACTCATTTTTGTATTATTAATACACAAATTAATCATACAAAACAGCACTACACATCTTTATCTGAGATTTCTACAAATAAGACTGAAAGATAGAGAGCTCAAGAAGACATATGTTTTACTCTAGTGAATTTCACCCTACCAGTTCACACTCAGTATCACCACTACAGCAGTCTTGAGACTGATTTGCTCTGCTGGTTTGCCTGTAACCTCCTTGTCAGCAGATTTTGCCATAATTATGCAAAACAAAATAAGCATTACCAGTAATCTGAAACACTTCAGCTATAAGAAAAAATATTGCTTACTTCCTCAGTTTTTGTTGTTGTTATTTTGTTTTTATTTTCATTTTTTCTATAGAACAGTGGTCAAGAACTGGAAATACTCTATTACTGAGACACCATAAAGTTGGCAAATTTTCTCAGATTCTATTTATTATTAATTTGAGCAATATACCAACACAGAGTGGGGGTGGGGTGGAATTTAAAGCTCATAATAGGAGAATTACATTAAATAACAGCAGTATTGGCAACATATTTTTCATTCTTTTCTATTTAGGCAAACAAACATTTAAATGTAAAGCAAGTCCAACGGGCTTAAAATTAGTGAAATGTACAGACCCTGAATGTGATGAAGAACTTGCTGAGATTTCATCTAATGAATAGAAGAATTTGTGGAAGTGGACAGAGCTTTGAGTTAATATGAGGGCATGTTCTGCCTGCCTTTACCAAAGACAGATAAAAACACATGGAAAAAAAATTAAAGCATTTGAGGTATAACATATCAAAGCAGAAATCCTCCAGAATAGTGATAAAAAATGATTCTATAGTTCTGGAGCATTTCTATTTTGCATGTCTTCTTCTAGAACACAAGATCTGTTTTAAAAATCAGGCAGAAAATATCCTGGAAGATATTAAAACAAGAATTAACTTTTATATGGTTCACCTCATGCCACATACTTTCCTGTGTGACATGATTTAGGTGTTCCTGTTCTGGCAGAGGGATTGATCTTTTCAAGGTCCCTTCCTATTCCTAATATTGTGTGATTCTGTGACTTCAAATGTTTTCAATTTTCTTGTAAGCCTCTTTATCTTGATGTATGTTTAGAGGTTGATTTCCAATTAATTTGATCTATGTAATCATTTTCACTAATATGTAATATGTGTCTCCCACAGCATTCTCCTCAAGAAACTGTCTGCTCTTGGCTTGGACTGGCGCACGCTTCATTGGGTTAGAAACTGGCTGGATAGCCAGGCCCAAAGAGTCGTGGTAAATGGAGCCAAGTCCAGTTGGAGGCCAGTCACTAGTGGCATCCCCCAGGGCTCGGTGCTGGGGCCGGTCCTCTTTAATATCTTCATCGATGATCTGGACGAGGGCATCGAGTGCACCCTCAGTAAGTTTGCAGATGACACCAAGTTAGGTGTGTGTGTCGATCTGTTTGAGGGTAGGAAGGCTCTGCAGGGGGATCTGGATAGGCTGCACCGATGGGCTGAGGTCAACTGCATGAAGTTCAACAAGGCCAAGTGCCGGGTCCTGCACCTGGGGCACAATAACCCCAAGCAGAGCTACAGGCTGGGAGAGGAATGGTTGGAGAGATGCCAGGCAGAGAAGGACCTGGGAGTGATGGTGGATAGTTGGCTGAATATGAGCCAGCAGTGTGCTCAGGTGGCCAAGAAGGCCAACGGCATCCTGGCTTGTATCAGGAACAGTGTGACCAGCAGGGCTAAGGAAGTGATCGTCCCCCTGTACTCAGCTCTGGTGAGGCCACACCTCGAGTACTGTGTTCAGTTTTGGGCCCCTCGCTACAAGAAGGACATGGAGGTGCTTGAGCGGGTGCAGAGAAGGGTGACGAAGCTGGTGAGGGGCCTGGAGAACAAGTCCTACGAGGAGCGGCTGAGGGAGCTGGGCTTGTTCAGCCTGGAGAAAAGGAGGCTCAGGGGCGACCTTATCGCTCTCTATAGGTACCTCAAGGGAGGCTGTAGTGAGGTGGGGGTTGGTCTGTTCTCCCACGTGCCTGGTGACAGGACGAGGGGGAATGGGCTTAAGTTGTGCCGGGGGAGTTTTAGGTTAGATGTTAGGAAGAACTTATTTACTGAAAGGGTTGTTAGACATTGGAACCGGCTGCCCAGGGAAGTGGTGGAGTCACCATCCCTGGAGGTCTTTAAAAGATGTTTAGATGTAGAGCTTAGGGATATGGCTTAGTGGGGACTGCTAGCGTTAGGTCAGAGGTTGGACTCGATGATCTTGAGGTCTCTTCCAACCTAGAAATTCTGTAATATTAGTGAAAATGAGCACAGATTTTAAGCGAACCTTAAATCACCATGTAGGCTATTTCAGTGTTTCTGTGCAAATGATAATGGGAACCATGTTCTAGTTTGAGAATTCAATGATTGTCCTGTAAGAGTGCTGTAAATAACTGTAATGTTAGCTGTTTGCTGTTAGTTCTCCAAAACAGGAACAATGGTTTTGAAAATGCATACACAATTCAACACTTTGTGCACTATTCTTAACTGTATAAAGCCCCTTATGTAAAATGTGCTCTACTTAGTTCAGCAAAAAGACTTAACATTGAAATGTCATGGCAACAATGAGGCAAAGAGCATTTTGGGACAGTGTGCTCCTGGGAAACATGCTGCAGAAAAACTATATTATACAAAGGATAAGTGCAGGATTCCACCACAAGAAAAATTAAGAACTTGACTTTAAGTTAAGGTCTGAGCGCATCAAACATTTTCAACCCTGTAAAAATAACTGCATTGGAGAAAAAATTGATGCCACTTGTCTTTTTAATTGATTTTCTGTAGCAGATTCAGCTCAAGTATTTAAGACTCTTCCCCCTCATTGCATAATCTCAAGTGAATTAGTTTTGAGTCAAAATATTGTTACTTAGTCATATTCCAAAGGTATAACCACCAATTCACTAAGAACACAGACTCAATTCAAAGTGAATGTGGATTTTTTTTATTTATTTATTTATTTTTAATGTAGGTATCATCTTTACTGTGCAAGGTCATTATAACTATTAGCTTAACTAGAAGAAAAGTTTTTTTCATGATGGGGAAAAATATATGGTTTGTTTTCATTTCATTTCCTTATTGGTGTGTTGAATATATGGCAATCATATGGGGAATCTTAACCAGCTTCTGAATAAAATTTCTGTTATTGAGTAGACAGAAAAATAATTTTACAATGATAAATTTCAGCAGGTAATTCAGTTCCCTCATATATGGCCAAACTTCAAGGAAATTCCATGCAAATAACTATAAATATTTGGCACAGCTACAAGATTTGCTCCCCCCTTACTTAAACTATCACTAAAGTAACTGTGGGAGATAAATGTGAGCAATGTTTCTCTGACCATCTTGAGTGGGATTATGGCACTGGACACAGATATAATGAAAAGTTTATAACTAGAAGAAGTGAGGGCACTCAGAACTATCTGTGGGGAAAAAAAAAAAAAAAAAAAAAAGACCAGGATTTATTGCTGCTCTTGAGTTGGAGCATCTGGACATGTTGCCTAACAAAGGTGATTGGAAAGGGTCTTACCTGAGGATCAAAAAAGTGATCTGGAAGGGAAAACACATTTCTTGGATAAGCTATGAAATGGTAGTGGAAAAGAAGAAAGAAGGAAGGAAGGAAGGAAGGCAGGCAGGGAGGGAGGGAGGGAGGAAGGAAAAGAATTCAGCCTCAGTTATCAGCAACAACAAAACAGTTCTCATATGAAATGGAAACCATGCTGTAAGAGTTTCCTGAAGAGAAAGAATTTTATTTATAATTGTCTTATCTTGTCTTCTCTATTACAGGAGTTCCAGTAATAAATTGAGATACAAATAGTCCTTGACATGCCAGACATTCAGAACAGATAGGCATCAAAATCCGGACTGCAATTTAACTTCAGCTGTTCCGTGTGAAAGCATCAACAAAATCTCTGACATGTCAAACAGTTAAATCTTCTAGTCATTGATTGGTTTGTCCAGAATGAATGAGTACTAACCCAAGTGAACACACATATTCACAGTAAATTCCTTCTGTAAATGTTCTAGAGAACAGCAGTGTTAAATATCTTCAATCTTCTCATCCTCAGTTAATGTTGATAATACTCTTTATAGCACTGAACAAACACTAACTAATTAATCCTGACAATACCCTAGGTGTAATACACCACTGCAGAAGAAAAAAAGAGCAAAAAAAGAGGTGTAATTGGCCATTGATTTTGTTTACTTCTTATAAAGTGTGGGCAAACCAGGTACAGTTAACCTATAACATAGTGGCTCATATTCTTTCATTATTAATACTGATTTTAGAGCTATCAATGTACTTAGGACATGGATAAAGAGTTGATGGTGACTTCTTTGGGAATGAAATATCTGGAGAGGTCAGAATTATACCTGTGCTATGCTGATGCAAATTATATTGAAAACCAGGAGATCTGTCTTCTATTTCTGTTCCTTTTCACACTAATCTTTATATCCAACAGACAAGGAGAAAGTAACAGTGAGACTATCTCCAGCACCATTAAAAAAAATATCACCACAGGAACAGGGGCTCCATAATAATTGCACAAGTTCACTTTTTTCTAACAATTGTACTAGTTATCTGGGTAAGACAAATCATGAAATAAACTCTTACAGGACTGAGAGGGTCTTTGAAACTTTGAACTTCTTAGAAACTAGCAATACATTAGACTAAGTTACAGAAATTAATTCTGAAGACAAATTATAACCATTCTGTCAATGTTATATGGTATATTTTGTAGACTCTGAACTGTACTCATGAATGACAGAACAAACATATCCAGAAAAGAAGGGTTTGTATCTTGTCTGTCCCCCTTCTCCAACTCAGTTTCTCTGATAAAATATATGTTCCTTACAGCCATTTCCCCACTTATTTGCTTAAATAAACACAACGATACAGTCATTAACCACTCTAAAAAAAATACTTAAACTCACACTGAATTCATATTTTCCTTTTCAATTTTGTTAGATGCTTAATTATTGTTTTCCTCATTAAAAATAAATTATCTAGGAATAAACTTCTTTCTTTTTTTTTTTTTTTTTTTTTTTTTTTTTTTTTTGGACTCCTTAAAATAGAATACAATACATTAAAAAAAAGTCCCACAGCCATAAATACTTTAGAGCTAGGTCTTGAGTAAGTGTTAAGTCAAGTAGATTAGTGTTTCATGGTTTAAATTAGCTTCCTACATTTGAAAACTGCTCCTTTGGTTGTTTATTCTTCTGGTCTTGACAAAATGACTGCTTTAGATTTGTTAGCAGTCTCAATATTTACGACTTATCATATATCTAGATACATTCCTATAATTTTCTAACAATGCAACTTAAGTACTATGAAACTTCAGCAAGCAACTAGATTATCAACAAACATATGGAATAAAACCACCACATACTTGGCTGTCTCAAAGCAAAATACAGATGCATTCCATCATCAGGCTCTGTCATGCTATGTACTTGTTGGTACAGAGCTATGAGTGGGGGCTGTGGCTGTGCAAGGAAAGAGGTACTGAGCTAAGGAAATGTCCTTCTATTGCACCAGCAACTGGGAAATTAAATGATTACATCTGTATCAATCAAGCAGTGTCACAGAAATAAAATCATGGTAATGGGACTGTTATCACAGGATCAATGCTGCCTGTTTTGAAATGTCTTCTGCATCACCTTGTGGCCTCAGCATTTATGTGGCAGCAAAAAGCCATTATCTGTTCTATTTCAGTGACATTTACTTCTTCTCCTCATCTGTTCAGATGTCCATTCTTTGATGGCTCTAGTATATCATGCTTTTCATACTCTGGCAGTTATGTATGCTACCATTTTAGGCCATTTGGGTGCTTTGGGTGAGAGAGGCTTTTTCTTCCTTTTCTAAAAACATGGTCATAGCTGAAATTCTGTTGCTGTTATTACATGATTGCATTTTCTTTATCTAATTGGTGGCTTCATGACATCGCATTAGTGCAGTACCATCTCTAGATCAGGTGCAAAAATTTTCTCAGCACTAAAACACAAGTTCCCCAAGGTAAACTGAAAATTTAAATACGTGACAAAAGCAGTATCACACAGAATCACAAAATCACAGAATTTCAAGGTTGGAAGAGACCTCAAGATCATCGAGTCCAACCTCTGACCTAACACTAGCAGTCCCCACTAAACCATATCCCTAAGCTCTACATCTAAACGTCTTTTGAAGACTTCCAGGGATGGTGACTCCACCACTTCCCTGGGCAGCCGGTTCCAATGTCTAACAACCCTTTCAGTAAATAAGTTCTTCCTAACATCTAACCTAAAACTCCCCTGGCGCAACTTAAGCCCATTCCCCCTCGTCCTGTCACCAGGCACGTGGGAGAACAGACCAACCCCCACCTCGCTACAGCCTCCCTTGAGGTACCTATAGAGAGCGATAAGGTCGCCCCTGAGCCTCCTTTTCTCCAGGCTGAACAAGCCCAGCTCCCTCAGCCGCTCCTCGTAGGACTTGTTCTCCAGGCCCCTCACCAGCTTCGTCGCCCTTCTCTGCACCCGCTCAAGCACCTCCATGTCCTTCTTGTAGCGAGGGGCCCAAAACTGAACACAGTACTCGAGGTGTGGCCTCACCAGAGCTGAGTACAGGGGGACGATCACCTCCCTAGCCCTGCTGGTCACACTGTTCCTGATACAAGCCAGGATGCCGTTGGCCTTCTTGGCCACCTGAGCACACTGCTGGCTCATATTCAGCCAACTATCCACCATCACTCCCAGGTCCTTCTCTGCCTGGCATCTCTCCAACCATTCCTCTCCCAGCCTGTAGCTCTGCTTGGGGTTATTGCGCCCCAGGTGCAGGACCCGGCACTTGTACACATATTTCACTGCCTCTTGGTAGTGCTAACTAGACTCATAAGTTTGTGCTACTGGAAAACAAAACCAAAGTACAACTCTCACAGGCAGGGAGCTACTCTACAAAGGTACAGGGAGCATACACACAGTATTTAGCAAGGATGTAGGACATCTGAGAAAAATTTAGCTAAAAACTAACCTTTGACTGTAATCTTCAAAGATAATGTAAATGATTAAGTATGGGTTTCAAGATCCTTAGATTATTTTTTTACCTTATCAAACATGAGGAACATGGATTTTTCACTGAAGCTTGTACAACAACACCTTCTTCCAATCTCATCTCTGACATCTCAGAGAAGCCAGATACAAATTTAAAGTTTTTATAGATATTACTCCCTAACTTAAGATTAATATTAAAGAATTAGCATAGGCCAAAAAGTTAACTTCAAAGACAAAACAATGTTTAAATATTCAGAATAACAATTTAACCATAGTCAAATGACTGTTTTACTAGAGTAACGACTAGTAGTAACAGTTACTTTAATTTATGCAATTACAGGTGGCTTTTAAGGAATGTTTTGTAGACTTTTTTTTTTTTCTGGCACCGGCAAATTGGTTGTATGATTTTATTATTTAAATTCTAAAGGCTAAGTCTTTGGGGGGAAAAAAAAAAAAAAAAAAGATAGGAAACACAGCCAAATAGTTTGCAATTTACTCAGTGGAAATCTAAAACACCAGGTGCAGAAGAGAGACAAACAACTTTCAGATTTTTAGTGCATTTTCTTTGCTAAAACAGGTTTTTGTTCAGTACAAAAACCTGCCCCCGATAAAGGATGACAGCAGCAGTGTAGCTGCTGCTCCAGGGAAAGAACTGTGTGAGGCAGGCTGTCGGGGATGGTTACAGCCATCTCATCTGACACAAGCACCTCAAAGCTAGCCCTGTTTCTATAAAAATGAAAAGTTCCCTAAATGATACCATTTTTACTGTTTTGAATTCAACTCACTAATTACACTAATCAGACAGGTGCGAGAGGGATAAAATCTGAGATTAAGACATGCAGCGCAGAATACATGGAGTTATCAGCACAGACACTTGGTTTGCCCACTGCCTGTATGCCTTATGATGCAGCAAAACCACAATATGATCCAAGATAATGCCCCGAAGCATCACAACTGAGAAGACAAATTATTGAAATGACACCATATCTTATCTGCAGCTAACATTGATTGCTTAAGACAAAAAACACCTTTTTATTTTTTTTTAAGAAATATTAATATTCTATTTTTTGTTGCAAATATTATGTATATCTAGAAAAACAGGAGTATGACAACCTCATGTACTTTAAATCAAGTATACATTAACTTTTCAGATAATTAATACAATAAGGTAATTACATGTTTTTTGAGTATCTGAAGGTAAACAAGTTCAGCCGTAAATGGGAAACCTGAAATAACAAATCAAGCGGCATATTAAACATTAAATGGTCATTAAACTGGAAATAAGGCCCAAACCACTGACTGTTTTCAGAAAGCCTTAACCACTTTATAGACTCTAATGATTCTGATGATAGTTGTGAACATACTAGGAAATACATTTGAAGATGTGTGTGACAGAAAAAAGCAACAACTTTATGTAAAATATCCTATTCTCAGAAGACTGAAGGCCAAGAAAGGTAGAAGTTTTTGGATACCAACATCAAGAGTAGATATACAAAGATTGCCAGGCATGTCTGTAACACTAAGGTGGCTTCCCTTATGAAAAAATGACAAATACACTGCATCTAATGAAAATTTGGTGTATTGTAAATATAAATTTGATTTTCAGTTCATAATTTACAAGTGCTGCAGTGAGGCAGTGGCAAAAGTGGCCACCTTGTTCACATCTCTTTTCATTGGGCACACTTCTCTGGTGGGAAAGTGCCCCTTTTCTGAGGGCAACTGCATATGTATAGCTGGGAGAAACTTCTGAAGAGCAGTTGGGCCTGTTGAGAAGTGGGTAAAGGAGGCAGGCAACCTGTTGTGCTGGAGTAGCTGAAATGTTGCTTTGAAGCAAGAGGATTCCTGCAGCAGTGAGTCATCCCTGAGGACAGGCAGAAAAGCAGGGGGGTAAGGGAGGGATTTTGAAGACCTTGTTTTAAATAAGCAGATGGAAAATAAGTACATTAAATGACTTATGATCTAACTATGACATTGTTTCTTTATTATGTCAAAGTTTTGAAGTCTTGGGAGGCTTTTGATAGCTTTTGGCTTGCTCTGTGTAAGCTAAGGCAATTCCACCTCAAGGCTGTGCCCAATTTAGGATTCTTTTGCAAAAGCCAAGAGAATTCTTTATATATTATGTAAAGCAGTATTGACATGCCACATGCTATAGTTCTCTTCCATCTTAAAATAAACAAGTATTGATATTATTTTTTTATATTTTTTTTTATTTTTTGTACATAAGTCTTAAAATATTCCTCACACTGCTGGTCAATATTCACAAATTCAAAGGTCACATTTTTTTCATTCATTGAAAGTATTTAAATACTCTCACGTACCCCCAATATATGTATGCTGAGGAAGTCAGAAAAGAAAACTGTCCTTAGCCCAAGCAAATGAAGCTATGGTTTATGTTTACACCTATACTTTCTGGATTATGTCCCGTCTTAAAAGAAGCATCTGAAGATAAACATTTAATGTCTGTCCACATTAGGAAGTATCTATACATGCTGCTTGGTGAAAATATTTTCCTGGATCTTAATTACAGGCTATTTTTGCTATTGTTTAAAAACCCAGAAGTGTTGAGCGTAAGTATTGCTAGTGGGACACTCTTCCAGGTTCAATTATCCAATTATGAACATAAAGCAAAACATACACCTAAAATCATATACAATATATATTCTACTGTGAACCACACAACTGGCACTTGACCTCTCCTATACCAAGATGATTAGCATGAAGTAAATTTTCATTTAAAAAAATGTTGGTGAATGTACAACATCTTGTACATCAGGATTTATTTATTTTTTTATTTAAATCAAATAGGTAGCCATGTGGAACCACACAGTTGCTTATCACTTTCTGTGTCCTACTTGGTCCAGTTAATCATGACAACTCAAGCAACTTTGCAAAGGCTGCAAAGTTATTAAAGGTAATCTAAAGCCTTTTTGATCTAATGAAAGGCACAGTGCTGTAAGATGGGGCAGGGAAAATGTTGAAACTCCAGCCTATGACTTTTATTTTTTCTTTCAATCAGTTTAACAAATACATTAATGAATTATTTATGGAAACACAGATACTCACTTCATTAGAGATACTTTTTTTTCTTTTCTTTTAGTTTTCTAAGCCAAGCCTTCCCAGTTTGTGTGAACGACATTGTCTATTTCATGAACTACCCCCATGAAAGTAATACAATCTCTTCAACAGAGATATGAAAAAAATCATGCATGGTTATGAATGTACACAAACAGGAATATTCATGTTATTACATACACACTGTATTTTTACCGACTAATATTTCAAATAGTACAGCAGCCATTATAACAGTACATCTAACAAAACCCATAGGAAACACTGAATTTGAAGTTTAATACAAAGCAGAGAAGTGTTTTTCATATACTGACAGACTGCTTATTAAAGCATTCTTACCAAAGAAGGAGTTTTCAGTTAAATATGTAGATATTCTTACACAGTATAGTGCAAATTCCCAACAGGCACTAACTAGGTAGTAGATACTTGAGGATATGGGTGCATTTAATACAAATTAACCAAATCTGCACAATTTTCGTTTCCTACCTGAGAGAGCTGCTTATCTATCCATTCCCATGAGAGATGTTTTAACATTTTAAATCACTAAACAACCGTAGTAACAACAATAGTAGCAGCTGATGTCATTATTTTATGTCACAGAAAAGTAGATCATTTCCCAAACACAACTGTTCCCATACCTGTGTCATGAGGAGACTTTACCAGTTTCATATGTTCTCTTGATTATCTAGAGAAGTACCTGCAATTATCTATTGCTATCTACAATTTATGGTGAAACAGTTTTATAACAGGTTGATCTTCTTTTTGCTATTATTCAGTCATCTTCTTGTGTAATAGGCTTGATGGCAGCTTTAATGTTCATGGAAAAGCTTTTTACTGTTTATGGTTAGCAGCAATAGCTGTTAGCCAAGATATCTTGGCATTTTATGGTATGCCCAAGGATGATATGCAACATTAAAATATCTATTACTCATTCCTCTGTCATATATAATTTCCCTCTTCTCAAGAACAGAATAATGAACAATGCTCTGCATTAGATTTCCCTTTACTTTCAAAGTTGCAGTCAGGTAATTCTTCTATCCACTGGTCTGCTGTAACATTCAGCCTTACAGAAGTGAAAATATAGGTTAGCAAGTTGTTATGGCTATAAAAGCATGAAGAATTGTAGAGGTAGGGGTGACATTTGTCAGTTACAGCCTAACTTAAAGGCAGAAACTTCAGCCTTCTTAATACTTGAATAATAAATTACTTCTTAACAATGAACTTAATACTTTTTAGCTGTAGTAAGCATTCTGACATATAACCAGATATTCTTAGTTTACCTTCCTAAAGGCTTCTTCTCAATGGGGGAGGTATGAAATATAAGCCGTGATAGGGAAAGACTGTACTTGTCTTTTGTAGCATTTGTACTAAGTGAACAACCGCTTTTGCTCTTGTTCAGACCACAGTGGGCTCTGTAGAAGATCTACAACAATGCAATGAGGAACACGAAGCAGATTAGGAAAAACAGCTTTCCCATAGCGTTGCTTCTAGCTCTGAAATTAAGGCAGTTTTGAATGTGACCATCTACCTTCCTTTTGTGTGTACTGTTTATAGCAAGAAACAGTCATACTGTCTGTTTTTAAAGCAAAGAGAATTTCAGTCCATCCATTGTGAAGAATATGTGGTCAAATAAAAATTTGAGCTCAAAAATCCTCAGGAAATTATTATTTTATCAATCTGTTGAAACTTTGCCTATCTGTAATTTAGTTCATATTCAACAGCCAAATACATTTTATTCCTAATAGGCTGAATGCATTATCAGTTTTATCCCTCTACCTGTGAGTTTTCTTTGCAAGGCACTGAACCTGACTTTCAGAGGCCCTGACATTCCCCCTCAGAGCAGTTCTTTAGAGGTCCTGGTTCCACGGCATCTGTTGTCTGTCTTTTTTCCCCTCTCTGAAAGGGTTACATAAACATCTCACTATTGGACTGCTTACCTCCATGAAAGGTATATACTGTGATAACCTTTGGACAGAGTCTTTTTCCCAGATGTACTCCTCTTACATGTTTGCACAACTAACCTTAATATGTTCATTTCTGCATTTGTGGTCTAATATTATCAACTGCGGTTCTTAGTTCATTTAGATCATGCATGAAAATTATATTTTAAGACATTTTTCCCTCTTTTTAAAAAAAAAAAAAAACAAAAACACAAACACCTTCCATTATTGATGTGAGTTCAGCACACAGTCTTTTCAGAGGACACCACATTCGTGCCTCCACTTTGTTCTCCAACTTATTATTTTTTTAATCCTAGCAGGACCAAATAAAATATATTTGGTTCAAATAGAGGGATCACACAAAGCAAGAATGTACTTCTGAAACAAACTGCACTTTCTTATCTATTCAGGACTTCTAACAAATAAATCCTGAGGTGGTTCTTTTGGCACCTGTTCTGTTCTTGATAGCTGCCTGTAAAGTTCATTATCAGGAAAAAAGATGTAAATGAGACCTCAAGATACTTATCACTGTTGGCAGACAGTGCTCAGTTTTCTCTTCCAAGATACTCCCAAGACTCAGTTCCAGGCAAAATGTTGTGATTGCTTCTTCCATGATCTCTTCATCCATGTACCTTTTTTCAAATCCCACATTTGATTTCATGAGCTGAACTGATAATGTTTATTCTTTTCTCCTGATGGGTAATGCCAATCTGTCCAGCAATGTTTGTTTATTTTTATAAATGATTCCTCTTTAATGAATCCTCTTTTCCACAGTGAAAATGATGGTTTTAGAGGGCCTGGACTTCCTCTTTCTTTTTTTTTTTTTTGTTTGTTTCCTCTTTTTTTTTTTTTTTAACCAGAAATTCCATTAAAAGTAGGTTTAAACATCTTCAGTTTACTATTTCTAAATAGCTCCAGCCTGTCTGTTATGACTTCTCCTGCTGCTCACTCCCCTTTCTCACTAGTGAAAACAATATGCACAGTTTGATATTTTAACTCCCCAAGGTAAGCTATTGCTGATCTTCCAGCTTTTACAAATTTTCATTAAAGTGGCTTTCCTGCATATTTGGTCAAAGCCAATTGTGCTTTGTTCTTGAAACACCCAGAGAGTCACTGGTATGTCCTAATCACTCATTGCTTAGCCTCTGTGAAGGTCCTCTAGGTTCCACATGAAATACCACTGGTCTATCTCCCTTGGAGTAATTGTACAATGACCTTCCCTGGACTGGCCAGCATACAATAGCTAGTATAGAGGGGTAGAATCTCTAAAATTCACACTGTCCAAAATGACTAAAGTCATTTCCAATGACTTTCAAACCAGGATCAAGATGAAATCAAAACAGAGCACAGAGTTTGCATAGGCTCAACACAGACTAACCTTACAAGGGCAACAACCTCACAAGGGCAACACATAGTTTCTGCTTACCAGCCATCACTCATTACTTCTGCTGCAGGTCCTTAAATGATATATTAATACAAATATAAATAAATCAAAAGGATCTTTGTACATAGTGCTTTAAGGTCATGGTGGAGGAAACGTGTCTCTAAGCCTAGTAAGTTAGTCTCACATGGAGGTTGAAAGACACCATGAGTTCCTGGAGTCATCTAGATTCTACCGTGAAGGATGCCCTGCCTCCTGCTTATTTTCTGCAAAGACAGGAGCCATTGCTCCTCATATTCCCATATGATAGCTGTAGTCTTGCTTCTAGGTAAAACAATGCCTCTGGGCTTCCACCAGTCACTACCTTCCTTCAGGGCAGACAGAGGCTCCCACAACAGCTTCAAACTAGTGCAGGGCAAGAGACTGGCCTTTGCCCCTATGTGAAGTCTCCACATGAAGCCACAGATCCTCTCTCTTCAGTAGGAGCTGTTACCTTCACAGAGACACGAAAACACTGATCAGATAATCAATGATACAACAAACAGTGACTCCTGTCCCCTGCTGTGCACTGGTTCCTGCTAAGTTGAAGTTATCAGGAGCCAGGAGCCATTGGTCACGCAGGAGTAGAGTAACCGAAGCAGCTGCCTGGCACACTCCTGCTTTTGGGTCAGGTACCGGTTCCTGAGCCAGCCTGTCCCCCAGTCGCAATATGTCACTGTTCAGAAAATAGAAAAAGCAGCAGCAAAGCATCTTACCCAGTATGAGCACTGGATATATACAACCCAGCAGTCAATTACAAGTATTACACACACAGTTTAGTCTCAGCAGTGGTCGCATCCTTCATCCGGAAGAAATGCTGAACTCCGTTGAAGACCAGGAAATGCTTATGTTACAGAAGAAAAGCAGCTATGACAGAATTTTGATTAATATATTTCAAAGCACTCTCCCAGCTTTACAAACACAATATCACAGCACATACAGACTTAGAGAAGGGGAAAAAAAAAAAGAAAAAAAAAGACCCATATAGGATAATGTTGTATCTGCTTTCAGCCTTAGAACTGTTTGGTGAGGAAACTGAGGTCACAGCACTGCAATTTGTGATCTGAGGAAGACAGTGACACAGAATAGAAGATTCATAAAGAGATTAACTTCAAAAGTTTAACATATAAAGGATACAAATCTCCCTCAAGAAAATTATTTGCAATAGTTATGTTTGGAACACATCCAGCCCTGAAAATACCAAAGACTCAGCAATACAGAGTCTTTGGTATTCCAGCTATCCAGTGCAAAAGAAAAAAAAGAAAAAAGAAAAAAAAAAAAAAAAGTAGATTTTCTATTATTTTTAGAAAATGGTTAAGACTATTCATACAGCCACAAATTTACCTCATTCCTTGCATCTTGAATTTTGTATTGGTTGTTTTATTTCTTCATAGGACCCATTTGACTTAAAATTTGAGGCTGTGCTGGGGCAGATGTATCTTTTTTTCCTCAAGAAGAAAGTGTAGAAAATATGAAGTAATTGACTGATTATTGATGTTAGTGGAAAATGCAGCAAAGAGTTAATTCTGAAGGAAGCAGGGACTGAAGTTCTATCCTCATGATTCTTCCTAAATTATGTTTGCTCAATACCAGTACAAGATACATCCCCCAAAGCCTCCAGCATCTCCTTAAAATGGCAGGCATACCACAACATGACCTAATAGCAGGGACAGCATTCTTTTTTGCTAAGCAAGACAAAGATGGAGCAAATGGACAATTCTAAATCCATTATAATATTAATGCCAACACCAGCTAAAAGGTTATAATTACAGCTTTATTGTCACCATCAATACTGAAGGAAAATTTCAGTAGAAACAAAGAACTGTCAGGGTCTGGGATTGCATTGTATTTATAAATACAGAAACTCCTTTGTTCTGGTTCCTATCTGTTATTCTTTCTTTAAAGATTTCCATTATAAAGAAAAAAAATCTATGAAAGCTCAGAAGATAATATCCCAGTGGGAAAATTAATATAGTAACCAAGAATTCAGTAGCAATTCTTTCTAGATCTCACAGAGATTAAGGTACACAAGGTGTGATAGACAATGGGACTCTGTAAGACCGCTAAGGTCAAACACATAAAAGAAAAGCTTCTCCACAAGGAGTTAACATTAACTGATAATGTTAAAAATAACCATATTTTGAAAACAACAAATATTCAGTTAGTTCTCTATGGAAATGATCCTCTGTGGTAGTCTTCTTTGAGTTAGCATTGCAGAACTTGGTCCAAAACACACAGAAGCTACTAAAAAGCACCATACAGATTACTTTTGCTGTTCACATCTCATCAACAGACAGATGTTGACAGCCCACAGCAACATACACAAATTTTTAATTGATACCCTCTACATGTCAGGTGAGATTTCAGTCAAATTAACCCCAAATCTCAAACTGTGAAACAACACATCTGTATGCACTCTCTAAAATCTTTATATAATTTCTGGGTGATGTAGAAATAATTACAACTGGGATCATAAATAGATGTGTATGTACCCTTTTAAAGTGCAGAAAGAGCACTGTGTCCAACGGAGCACTTGCATACATGCATGGTTCTTTTGGTGAAGAGGTAGCATTGTTACTTCTTGCAGAACTATTCTGACTTTATGCCACCATACACAGATTTTATTGTTTCAGCATATTGCTTTGATTACCTAATCTATGCATTTCAAGCCCCTTAACATGAGTTTAGGAAATTATTCCAAGGTTGCTGAGACATAGCTATCCAGAAGCCCTTTATTTTTCAGGGGATATATTTCTTCCTAAAAACAAAACAAAATAAAAACTAAAACCCGAAATCCCCAGTAATGCACAGCTTTACAGCTTTAAATCCAAATCATCTACTGCAGTAGATATACTGTCCAATTTGCCCTTCAGCATATTTTAAACATAAAAATTCTAGGTTTACTTCCTTTTAGCATTCCACTAATTATAGTTCTGAAACACTGAAGAAAAAAAAAAAAAAAAAAAAAAAAAAAAAAGTAAGTAAGAAAGAAAGCTTCCTTAGAAGTGACTCATGACCAGAAAAATGTATAGATTTTCAATTCAAAGACACCATAAAAAAATCCCCACGGTAACGCAATTGCAAATGCTAATTGCATTCCAGTAAATTGCTTTACATTCATCAAATAACAATCAATGGAAGACACTGTTATCTTCTTTTATTGTAGTGATGCTGTACACAGCAATATAGATAAGGTAGTGTCAGACAGCTATAATCTCCCCCCTTCTTATTTTCCAGGGCTTATAACTTCACAATAAAAATTTATGCTGAAATTTACCAACTCAGCCCAAGAGTCTTTCTTTTTAATTGAAAAATGTGCTGAAGATATATTGTGGAGAGATAGAGGAAGACTGAGACAAATATTCCATTTCAAATAGCTGAACTAAACTAATTCAATCTATCATTAGACAAGAGTGAATTATTCTCATCTCAAAATTTCAAAGGTGTTTCTCATCTAGATCCCCTGTGAAAAAAATTAGCCGTCTAATCTCTACGTGCTTTTCTTTCTTTCACTTACAAACAAAAAACAAAACCAGAAAGTAAGGAACTGTGATTTTGAGGTTATATTTAGAATTGCTGAATGTGCCAGGCCATTATATTGTTAAAATTTAGCATTCCTGTTTGTATACATATACATTACATATGCATATATTACATATATACATGTATGTTTGTATACATATGCATTAACATACGCATGTTACTGTGTATATTTTTGCTATATATACATATATTATACATATATTTTTTATATATACACATATATATACACACACGCATACATATATATATACACACATTTAAACTAAAAATTACACACTCCATTTTTCTTTCTGAACATCATCTTAATTCAAAAGGTCTCCACTGTCAATATTTTAGTCCCATGATTTCAAAAGATCCTGTGCTACGCTGGCTCCCACCATGAAACAATGGACATGATTCACCATAACGGTCACTCTTTCAAGTGAAAGCAATTGAACTGCACAGACCCCACAAAGCTTTGCTGCATGACTGAGCTTAAAAAAATAGATAATCATCATTATAACAAAAAAGAGAAAGAGAATATGTTAAAAGGTATCAAAAATTAGCACACATTCTCCCAGCTCTTTTCTTTCATTTTTACCAAAAGAAATCCTTATGGCTACTGTGAAATTTAGAGAAAATAATAGTTCAAGGGGTTTTTTGTTGTTGGTTGTTTTTGTTTGTATTTAAACTGCTTGAGGTACAAAGACTACACAGATAACACAGTCATTCAGTCAGCTGTGCCAGCACCAGATCAGCATTTCATGAAACCCTTCCATGAGAAGGGGTATTACGCGAGCTTATGTTCCTCAGGAAAGAGTCTGAAAACTCAGAGGTGCTCTTCCAAATATTATTTATACTGAACAGATTAAAACACGGAAGCTTGAGAGACAAAACAGCAACAGTAGCTCAAGCAAGCTTATGGAGAGAATATAGGTTACCTCAAACTCAAGGATGCTCCAGAACACCAAGGAGTTGTAGGGCAAATAGCAACACTTAAGAGTCACACACTGCTGGTGGAGAAAAAGGAAAAAAAAAAAAAAAAGAAAGCTTCTAAAACTTCTGAATTTAACTACCTTCTAAAATGACAAAGAAAACTACTAAACTTGCTTAAAGACTATATCATGCAATTTGAACACTGGTTCTACTTTAGATGACATTACACATCATACTCTGAGCCACCATGAGCTTCTGGAAGAGGTCTTGCCCATACTGCCCATTTTCATACTTCTCAAAACTCAAACATTTGCTTTTCTAAAGTAGTGAGCAGAATTGGCCCAGCAAATCATACTAGAAGTAGTATACTAGTTCTAGAACACACAATGGGAAGGACCACCAGGTGTAGGATTGAGGCAGTGGGGCAGAGAAGCATCACCTATCTCTTAAGTACTTTCATATTATTAGATTAATTCAGTCTTAAAAGGTAACATCCACTTTGGAGTAGATTTGTTGCATTTACCTGTTAACATAAGCAAGATCATAATTTAAGGTCCTGATTTAGCAAAACCTTTAATAAGTAAGCATTTACTTGACTTTCCCATATGATTAAAAATGCATCCTTTAAAATTCTGTTTCTTTCTAATATCTTCTTTTTAAACTTGGGTGGTTTGGGATGTTGAAAACACTTGCACTAAAGATTAGTTGCAGAAACTAAACAGAAAAATTATAAGAAACTAGCATAAATGGATACAATTTCTGAGAGACTATCTGTATCACTCTCCATAGTAAGAAATTTTAAATCTGTTTATATCTCTCCCCCCCCTGCTCTCCCCTTCCCCTTCAAATTTATGGTCTGGTATTGTCAAACAGCAGCTTCCATGGTTGGCATTTACTTAGATGTCTTTCTTTATTTTATGACTTCTATTAGCAGAGAAAATTAAGGATTCCCAACATTACACTTCTGTACAACTGATGTTTTCAGTAGAATTATTAAATATAATTTTCATATTTAAATATATTATTTTTTTCAGACTGTGAAATACTGTATAAAACCATATAAGTTTCTTTACTTCACAATGTAAAGGAGCATTCCAGCTTCACTCCCGAGGTTCCTGCCAGTGGTTATTCTACACGTCTATATACTTCTAAGACTGAGGTTGTGTTGGCATAAATGACTTCAAGATCTAGCTAAATTAGCTAAAATTGAACTAGCTAAAACTGAAAGTAGCGTAGTAACTTTGTAAGTCCCTTGTGTGCATCAAAAGTCTAAACTCATCCTTTTCCACTGTCTCTGATGATGGGTATGGCTATTTAGTTTATACTCAAAGATTACCATCTAAAAGAAATAAATAACAACACACAAATTCTCTAACAGCAATTATAAGATGACAAACAATATCAATTCATTTTAATTTATACAATAAGAAGCTGCACTAGCACAACTGAACACACCATACAATGTACATTTCTCTATGGAAATTCTAATTCTGTCAGCTGAGAATTAGTCTCATAGCAATGTTTCCTAACTACACATTTGCACCATAAACTCTCACTTTAATTAAGAAAATAAAGTGTTTTTACTCCCCCATCATTCATTTACTCATTTCCAAATGATTCCTTTTGCACCTCAGCATTCTCATTATTAAAATAATGCACAATTCCCAAAACACAGGTCTTAAGTGACTTCCTATGCATATCCTTGCAAAGAAACAGTCTGGAATTCAAAACACTTAAACAGAACAAAAGGATTTTTATAACCTTGCTGCTAATCCAACATTGAAATTGCTAGATGCTGACTATACTAACCCCTTAGTATAGCAAAATATTTAAGGATACACTGCACTTAAAGCATTCAAGAACTCTCACTGAGGTTAAAACATTTTAAAAATACTGCCAGTTACAGGCCACAGTACTTAAACCTCATGCAAAACTCCTGCTGTCCACTGCAGGTCATTCATTTCCTGCTATAATGCTGTAGGTACACAGTTACAAAAAATGCAGTGCAGTGCTTATGTTGCAAATCTCCCTTTCTGTATCAGATATCTAGGTTTAAAATTTTTACGAAAACCATTGCTTCATGTTATGGAGCATTATTTCTTAAAAGTTTTGCTCTCATTGATAGAAAGAAAGAAGAGCTATTAAAGTGCAGCTGCAAGGGAGGTTCTTGTAAGGAATGTATGTTGGAAAAATTGTTTTCATAGAACTGATTCAATGAGAGAATATCATCATTCCTTGCTCGTGATTCCCATTTTACATTGCTTTTCCCAGTGGCTTCCACACACATCCTAGGCAGCACAGAAAGGACCGCTTTCAAAACCTTAAGGTATATGCATTTATCATCCCTCAAATCTATAACAAGGAAAATTCCCTACTTACAGGGCAACACATTGAAGTGGACACCAAAAGTGCATAGGGACTTAAGGTTAAAAAGGTACTCATGAATGTTTATCTTCTATCTAGATCTTGCTCCCCTACCTCAAGGCTCTGCAGGGAGAAATCTCCCTAACATTCTCATTTACTTTGGTCATATGCAGCTGAACTGGCTCAGACTAACTTTCAAAAATAGAGTTCTGAGGATGGTAAAATTTAGATGTTTAGCATTAACCATCAGTTGGGTGGGATGGTCTTCGCCAAACCTAGCTGAACTTGGAAGATGGTACCTGTCCCTGTATTAATTTCAAAGGGTCATTAGAGCAAATTCAGGTAACTTGACAGTTATTAATTGTGGTGTGTCATGAGAGCAGAGCAGAAGGGGAGAATTGCTTCCCTCAACCTGATGACCACACTTCTTTTGATACAGCCCAGGATAGGTTGGCTTTCTGAGCTACAAGCACACACTGCTGGCTCACTTTGAGCTTCTTCTCAACCAACACCCACAGGTCTTTCTTGTCAAAGTTTGCCAGTCCGTTCTCTGCCCAGCCTGTTATTTGTGCTTGGGCTTGCCCTACTCCATATGGAGAACCTCATGAGGTTCACACAGACCCACCTATTAAGCTCATCCAAGTCTCTCTGGATATCATCCCTTTCTTCCAGCAGGTTGACCGTATCACACAGCTTGGTGTCATCTGCAAACCTGCTGAGGGTGCACTCAGTGTCCATGTCACTGACAAGGATATTAAACAGCTCTGGTCCCAGTACTGACCCGAGAAGCACCGCTAATTACTGGTGTCCACCTGGACACTGAGCCATTGACCACAACTCTTCACATGCGACCATCCAGCCAGCTTCTTACCCAACAAGTGATTCATCCATCAAATCCATGTACCTCCAATTTAGACAGAAAGATATCATGAGGGACAGTGTCAAATGCTTTGCCTTCATCCATGTAGATAGCAGTTGTTCTTCCCCATCTACCATAGAAGGCCATGAGATTTGTCAGGCACAATCTGCTCTTAGTAAATCCAGGTTGGTTTTCACCAAACATGTCATTTTCCATGTGTCCATGTTATCTCTAACTGCTACAGAGCATGGCCCTGATCATCCCTAACCATCACTCACATGAAAGGCTGGGACAAAAAAGAGCTATTTAAAATAAGGCTGAATTTAAAGAAAAAAAAAAAAATCTTTAAAAATTATTAATTGTGTAGTCAGATAATGGCAGCAAAGAATCAGGCATTGTGACACTGAAGAGAATGCTGCAAAGCAACCACAATAGTTTAAATTTGTGTGAGCAGGGACCTAGAGATGGTAAGGAAGAGTGAGGATGTCACAATGGTTGCCAGCACGTGTAGTGCCAAAGTTCTTACCACACGGTCTGTGTTCTAAGGTCTGACTTTTTTATCTGACTGCACAGTGTGTACTTGATGCATGTTCCTGATGCATCTATCCAAACATGGATGTGGATGTGACCAACAAATCCCTGCCACCACCTGCTACCTGCACCAGGATCTGCGCAAAGAGAGCTGCCATTGGGGTGCACTTGTATGGAATTTCACAGCATCCTGTTCTTGGTGTTTCCTCTGGATGTATCATATGAATCACTGATCTTTTGCACAGGCACACACAAATACCTAGATAAGCATAGTGCATATTGTAGCACTAGTGAACATTTATGATGTATTTTCTGGGACATCTCCAGGGTTTGTGTGAAAGAGAGCTAAATAACTATCCACCTTAAACAACTTGTGCTCCTTATGCATGGGATGCTTTGTGAGGTGCAGTCTTATTTTTCCTTTTCTGGGTTACATAACATTTGCCCAGTTGCAATTTTGAAACATTTAATTCACTGTCTGTTACCAAATACCCACTACAGTAGCCACTTCTACTGCTGTGCCACTTAGTTTATTTCACGAGAAGAGCCTAGATAGTACTCACATATTCTTCCTTCCACATGTGTTCTTCACACATCGCTTACCTCAGAAAATTACTTGTTCAGTCTTTTCTAATTTAATGGCATATATCCTAAGAACACCTGATAAGCTTTATACATATATACATATATATATATATATTAATTTATTTATTTTTTGTGTCCCCACAGTTCCTGATGAAATACCACAGGGAACCATAGTATCCTGTACAGAGTACTGATGCCTCTCTCCAGGCCACTGCTCCCCAGACCACCACTCTGACGGCAACACTGAACTAACTGCTTGTCTGACCTAAGCAAAAAAAGCCCACAGTCACAATTCAGTCAGTCCCCTAGTAGGGGAAAATTCCCAAGATTAGAACTAGGAGACATATTGACTTTTCTAGCAGCAAAGCCACAAACTGCGTAGGGTCAGGGAACACAGACCTCTCATCCCTGCAGAACAAGGCTTCTGTGGGATACAGGAATAGTTGGCATCATTTCTGACTAAACAGATTTGTTGTTTTCTGGCTAAGCTGAGTGGATAGAGGCCAGCACTCTCCATAAGCCAGCCACCTCTTATGAGTAGTAAATTTAAAGTGATTTATAAATTAATGCACTCCCTTCCTCCTCACACACTGTAAATAATTGCAGCTTTTGACTTATCTGTGTGAGAGATGAATTAAAGCTAGAGGGAGTTTGATGGTGGAGGAAAATAAGCCAAGTGGAGGATGATAAAAGCAAAAAAGGGAGAACACAACATCAGCCCTGCTGATTAGCAGAAGAAAGGCAAGCCTCTAAAGAATAATTCCTCATGCAGTGAAAAGATGTCATCTAGGGGAAGGCAGGAGCTGAGGCACATGAACGCAGCAGCAATGTGTGTGCACTCCACTCCCCAGCCTCTCAGGTGCATCTCCCCAGTCCCACTGATACCCCCTGCCTGGGGCTCTCAGCTCCATTCCCAGGCACAGGGGAACCAGTGCAGCCCAGGACATGCAGGGGCCTGGGCCAGGGAACAGAGCAATGAATAAGCCCAGAAATCTCATCTGCACCATCTGAAGACTTTGCCTGGAAAGCAGTGCTTGCATTTTTTATTATGCTGAACTTTCAGAGAAAGGAGCAAATGCACTTCCCTCAATTCCAACTATCTAAACAGCCAACTCAATAAGAAAATGAAGAAATATACTTCATATTGCTTCCATGTGTGCATGTATAAATAAATGCCAGCAAAACAATTTTTCTCTATGCTAAAAAATAAGTTTTGCAAATATAATTACAATAGTGAAGTCAATCAGAGTCTCTTACAAAAAAAAATGATGAATTAGATTAACCTGTATATTATTACTTCTAATGTCAAATTTTATGATTAGCTTGTGAATGTTTTGCACCAAATTATAATAATGTGGCACTGCTTTTAGAGAAAAAGTACTAAAATAATTCACAGTAATGTGAAGACATATCTGAGATTATACAATCAACACCTAATTACCTTGTTTCCTAGCAAAGCTGTGTTATTGCAGAGACATTAAAACACAAACCTCCATTTTGACATCTGTCCACAAAAGCACAATGCATGTGGGCCTTCACCCTTGTTGAAGTGGTAGCTAATTAAAATTAGTCTCTAGAGCTGTACAAAAGTGATTCTGGTAATAGAAACAAAATGCAGACATTTAGAAACAAAATGCAGGACTGAGAAAATAAGCACACAGTGACTGGTGTGGATTTTTTTTTTTTTAAAGACAATAAATAACGGGATCAGAAACCTAAAAATAGTGTACTTCAGTGTTTCTATTTTTATGATGAAATGATACAAAGAAGAGGGGCTGGCCATTTCATAGGAGGCCAACCTGATACATAATATAAAAAAAAATAAATCTGCTGCAAGCAGAATTTTTTGTGGACTCCACATCAGACAAGACGAATAGCAAGGGGTAGCTTTGACTTACACATGGGATTTTTAAGTGGTGTGGGCATATGATTAGACATATATATGGGTGGCTGGGTGTGCATATGTGTATGTTGTATTGATGAACATGAAGTACTACAACAGATTGCCCTCAAATGTTATACAGTCTCTACCAATAGTGTATTTTAAGATCTTGCAGGTAAGATAGATGCAGAAGTGGCTAATGGCATAAAATTTAGCTTAAATGACAGGGGAATCCCTAGCTTTATTTCTGGAGCAGCATGAAGAGACTATATGAGGAGGCAGGCTAAAAATATGAAATGATAAAATAGATGAAATATATTAAAATATGTATATGAAGAAATAAAAGACTGTGGGAATGAAAAGCAGGGTGGTAATCGACAACACAGACATTCATAAAACTATTATAAGCAAGTGTCAAAATTAATATTGAAATTACTAAATATCACTTGGATAATACGTGATCAAGTGAGAGGCTGCTGCTTCCTAGCAAGTACATGAATAATTAAAGCCATAGAAGCACATTCTGACAAAAGCTCTTTTACATGGTTAGCATGAATAAAAAGTATACAGGGAAAAATTCCTTGGAAGACCTTTAATTCCAATTTCCAAATTGATGACACTACTTTAAATAAATAGCAATATATTTCTTGATAGTTTAAGTCACACAATCAACAGGAAAGAAAACAAAATGAAGAATGACAATAACTTTATCTCTAGGGTGTAAAGGGTACCCATAAGATTAACACAAAAACCTGAGATGGCTCAGGCAATGCCACGAGCTTGTTCCTGATTTGCTTTGTAAGACTGCTACTATTCTCATTTGTCTAATAAACAGCTTCTTCAGTGTACTGGCAGCAAACCCAGAAATACTTCAATATTTAAAAAACAAAACAAAACAAAACAAAACAAAAAAACTTGCCAGAGTATCTTTTTTTTTTTCTTTCATAAAGTTTGGAACTGTTATTAAAAAAATAAATAAATAAGTGAAAACACGCTATGCTGGAGAACTGAAAGGCAATAAGCTTTAGTTCTTTCTGCAATTACTAATGTAGATTAAGCACATAAAAACTGTCTGTTCCATGAAACAAAGACCCAAAATGAACCTTGGATCATTATTGCTAAATAGAACCTTGATATGAATTTGGTCCAAAGGCTTTTTGATTCAAATAATCTCTACAACTTTTATCATATATCATTGATTCAGTCTTCTCTGCTATAATAAAGAGACCCACAGTTTATAACTCTCCAATTCTCTAACAGAGAAAAGCCCATTAATCAAAATCATATTTTGATGGGCTCTGCAAATAAATAGAAATATAGCTATGGTTTTGTATGGCTATGGTACATGAAAACCTACACCTAGAACAGCTGGAAGAAAACATTATTCATTTAGTTTCTAATCACATTCAGGATCTAGAATGGAAATATGACGTTTTAAATTGTTTCAAGTATCTTATTTCATTTTTCACATTCCTGTAACATAACATTGAAATTACTGGCAATGTTCCATACCTGTAGCATTCTTCTAAAGCAAACTTTTTATTACCACTTGCTTTGTACAGGAAAAATAAACGTCAGTAAAAGGATACAAGGATGATTTTAAAATGTGTTGAGTAATGACTTTTTAATCTTATTTTTCTAAAAGTATAAAGGCAAACCCTATGGGTAGAATTCTGTTTCTCATGCATAAAACCTGACAGGCAAGAAAAGCAGTGTGGTTTCTCTGAGCAGAAAGGAATAGGATTAGTCTCCTGGGGCTCCTGCAGATCAGCATATGGAATGATTTGGGGGTAAGCTCAGGTCTGGATCACTAGATCTCAACAGGGATGTTGCAAGGATAAATTCATTTGCGTGTCTAAAGTCTCAGATGTTAATAAGAGAAACTCTAATTACCTTTAGAGATAAATAGCAGGAACCTGAGGCCTGATGGGAATTACTAGGGCACAAGCTTCTGTTAACCAAGCAGGCAAGCTTAAGACCTCCAAAGGAAAAGTTTGATTTCTGAATTCTCTCAAGATCACAAATATTACACAACTATGTAAACCAGCAACGTTTATTTTAACATCTACGAGCAGCTGCAGAAGCTGCACCTGATCTCCGGTTATGAATTTGTTTGTAGCTTTAAATACAGAATTGTTTTATTCTTGGTCTCCCTGCAAAAAGTTATTACACTAATTATTCATAATAATGGATACAACTTTAGTGTAGCTTAAATAAATATACTTGCCTTAAATTAATCTGAATAGTATAGATTTTATATATCACATTTCCACTAGCAAATAATTGAATTCTCTTCCTATTAAAATCACAGAATGGTTGCAGTTGGAAGAGACCTCTGTAGATCATCTAGTCCAACCTCCCTGCTCAAGCAGGGTTCTTTAGAGCACATTATCCAAGATTGTGTCCAGATGGCATTTGAATGTCTCCAGGGAAGGAGACTCCACCAACTCTCTGGGCTATTATTTCATTGCTCAGTCACTCTCACAGTAAAGTTTTTGGTCATGTTCAGAAAGAACTTCCAGTGCATCTCAGCTGGGCACCACTGAGGAGAGTCCTCATCACCTTGACACCTTTCCTTCGGATACTTCAGCTCTTATTCATTTCAATCACCCTATTCTGGGCTCAGTCTAGGAGCTCCATGTCCCTTTTGCACTGGGGAGCCCAGAACTGGACACAGTACTACAGGTGAAGACTCACCAGAGCTGAGTCATGGGGGACAAGTACCTCCCTCAACCTGCTGGCAATGCTCTTCTTAATGCAGCCAAGTACACAATTGGCCTTCTTAGCCACAAGGACGCATTGTTGGCTCATGGTCAACTTGTCCACCAGGATCCCAGGTCCTTCTCCACAGAGCTACTTTCTACCAGGTCAGCTTCCAGCTTGTACTGGTACCTGGGATTATTCCTCCCATACCTTTGTTGAATTTCAAGAGGTTCCTCTCTTTCCATTTCTCCAGTCTGTCAAGATCCTTCTGAATGGCAGCACAGCCTTCCAGTGTATCAGCCACTCCTCAAATGTGCCTAAATGATCTCTAACCTGGTCCTTCTCAACCAAGATACAGTCTTCCTTTCACCAGACCTCCTCCCTGGTCTCCTGGATTAGGGATTCCTGAGGGCTGGCCTTGGCCGTAAAGACAAGATAAGAAGGCATTCAGTATCTCTGCCTTCACTGCATCCAGGGTCCCTGTCCCATTCAATCGTAGACCCACATTCGCTCTAGTTTTCCCTTTTTTACTCTGTATTTGAAGAAGCTCTTCTTGTTATCCTTCTTGCCACCCCCAGCCAGATTTAATTCTAAAGGGGCCTTGGCCTTCTTTGTCACATTTCTGCATTCTCTGACAACACCCCTATACTCATCCTAAGTGACCTGTCCCTGCTTCCACCTCTTGTATGCCTTCTCCTCGAGTTTTGTCAGGAGTTCCTTTTTTCATCCATGCATGTCTTCTGCCCCCGTTTGATTTCTTGGTCATAGAGATGCACCATCCTTGATCCTGCAAGTAGTCATCCTTGAACCATCTCTCTTGGACCCCTCTTCCTTCTAATCCCAGGGGATTAGAAACACAGAATCATTAAGGTTGGAAAAGATCTTCAAGATCATCTGGTCCAACCATCACCCTAGTACCAATGTCACCCACTAAACCCACTAAACCATGTCCCTAAGCACTACATGCAACCTTTATTTGAACACCCCCAGTGATGCCACCACTTCTCCAGGCAACCTGTTCCAATGCCTGACTGCTCCTTCTGAGAAGAAATGTCTTCTAATTTCTAACCTAAATCTCCCCCGGCACAACTTGAGGCCATTCCCTCTAGTCCTATCACTAGTTACCTGTGAGAAGATGCTGACCCCCTGCTCCCCACACTTTTCTTTTAGGTAGCTGCAGAGAGCAATAGTCTCCCCTGAGCCTCCTCTTCTCCAGATGAAACTACTCCAACTCCCTCAGCTACCCCTCACAGGACTTGTGTTCCAGGCCCTTCATCAGCTTTGTAGCCCTTCTCTGAACATGCTTGTCGTGGTTCCGCTCAAGTGGGCAGCCGAGCTCCACCACAGCCGCTCTCTCACTCCCCCTCCTCAAAGAGGAATGGGGAGAAAATATGTGAAAAGGGCTCAAGGATTGAGATAAGGACGAGAAAATCACGCAATAATTATTGTAACGGGCAAAACAGACTCGGCATAAGGAGATAGTAAGATTTATTGCCTACAACTAACAAGCGAGAGAAGTGAGAAAACAAAGGAAAAAAAAAAAAACAAAAGCACCTTCCCCCCCATCCACCCTTTTCCACCTCCTCCCCCCGAGCGGCGCAGGGGAACGGGGGAATGGGGGTTATGGTCAGTCTACAGCACTTCTTCTCTGCCGCTCCTTCTCCGTCACTCTCGTCCCCTGTGCTGTGGGGTCCCACCCACGGGATGCAGTCCTTGATGAACTGATCCGGCGTGGGCTTCCCACAGGCAGCAGCTCTTCCAGAACTGCTCCAGATATGGGTCCGTACCACGGGGTCCATCCCTCAGGAGAAAACTGCTCCAACCTGGCTCCCCTACGGGCAGCAGCTCCTGCCAGATCACCTGCTCCTGCGTGGGCTCCTCTCCACGGGCTACAGGTCCGGCCCAGAATCTGCTCCGGCAGGGGTCTTCCACAGGCGGCAGCCTCCGTCGGTGCAGGGCCACCTGCTCCACCGTGGTCTCCTCCACGGGCTGCAGCATGGAACCCTGCTCCACCGTGGTACTCCATGGGCTGCAGGGGGACATCCTGCTTCACCATGGTCCTCACCACAGGCCGCAGGGGACTTCTGCTCCGGCGCCTGGAGCACCTCTCCCCCTCCTTCTACACTGACCTTGGTGCAAGGCTGTTCTCTCACTCCCTTGACTCTCCCGGCTGCTGTGTGGCGCAGCGTTTTTTTCCTGTCTTAAATATGCTCTCACAGAGGCGCAAACAACATCGCTTATTGGCTCAGATCTGGAAAACAATGGGGCCCTTCCCAAACATGGGGCAGCTTCTAGATCTTTCTCACAGAAACCACCCCTATAGCCCCCTGCTACCAAAACCTTGCCACGTAAACCCACTACAATGCTCTAGGGCCTCGATGCGTTTCTTGTACTGAAGGGCCCAAAGCTGAATACAGTACTCGAGGTGCAGCCTCACCAGAGCTGAGTACAGGGGAACAATCACCTCCCTGGTCCTGCTGGCTGCACTATTCCTGATATAAACCAGGATGCCGTTGGCCTTCTGGGTCACCTGGGTACACTGCTGGCTCATTTTCAGCAAGCATTAATCAGCAACCCCAGATCCTTTTCCTCTGCATAGCTTTTGAGCCATTCTCCCCCAGAAGGGGAGATTCTTCCATGGAAATCCCTGAAGAGGCCAAAGTTACCTCTCCTGAAGTTGAGGGTTGTGATCTTACTTATTGCCTTTCTTCTTCCTCACAGGTTCCTGAACACTATGATATTACAGTTCACTGTAGCCAAGGCTGTCCCCAACTTTTACTTCTTCAACCAGTTTTACCCCATTTGTGAGCGCAAGGTCCAGCAGCTCACCTTTCCTCATCGACTCTTCCATCACATGTGTCAGAAAGTTATCATCAATGCTCTCCAGGAACCTTCTTGATTGATTGCACCTTGCTGTGTTGTTCCTCCAGCAGATGGGTGGTTGAAGTCCTCCATGAGAACCAAGGCCTATGATTGTCAAGCTACTTCCCGCTGTCTGTAAAAGGCCTCATCTACTTTCTCCTCATCAGGTGGCCTGATGCAAGTGATGATACTAGAAACATGAGTTGATGGGACTGCTAGGTGTTTAAAGCTGCATATATACTTATAAAGCAGCATGTATACTTAAATGCTTTAAGTGGACTGAGGCCAGGATGCTTTTCTCCTCCAGAGCTTGAAGGATCTGTGTTCTGCTTGGAAATATGCTTTTTACACATTTCCATGCAGCAATTTATCTGCCATATTAGTCAATTCCAAAATACTTGAAGTACAAAAAAATATAAAAAATAAAAATTAAATTACATAATGTTATGATACCTAAGAGAACAAGCTATTCCATTGTATGGTTGTAAGCCTGATTTGGAATGAACATGATGCATATTAAAAATCTCTGCAAAGACTGCAATAATAATCATGCAGAAACAAGCTTACATTACTCAGACTAATGCATTTCTCCCCTCAAACAACCCTTACACAAATATTTTACTTTCTACATACTGCCCTTAGGCAGCAGTGCAGCACTTCTGCCCGAGTTAGCACTACTAATTAAAATTACCTTGATTAATACTAATACTAATAATAGTACTACTAATAATAGTAATACTAATACTAATACTAATAATAATAAAATAAATTTTCTTTTCTTTGTGTCAACACTTAGCTAATGTTATCAATCTTGAATCCCATGAAATGAAAATTGCATGAAAATTGCATGCATGAAAATTTAGTCAGCCTCTTGAGTGGTGGATATAAAATGTCATGAATAAAATTTTATTGAGTGACAAAAAACCTTTAATATCCTGGCAACCAAAGTCAGTTTAGAGAAACTCAAGAAAAACTGCTCACCTTTACTTGAAGGCCTATGGCCTAAAGTGGACTATAAATGGTAAATGAGAGAATCAGATTGTTAAACACTTTGGTTTTAAGGAGTTTGACCGTATCAGACTGATTGATTTTATAAAAATGTCTTAATCCAAATTCTTCTCATTTCACCATGTCATACTCTAAGCCTTCATAAAATGTAGGTCATATTGTGGGAAAGTATAAATTCATTCATCTTCCATAGACTTCAGTGAGGTTCTTCTGATTTATTTCAGCTAACAATTAGGTCTTAAAATGAGTATCTAAAATTCCTTTTCTTTTGAACAAGAGTTTTAGCAAGATTTCTCTAATTCAGTTCTAGACCCGTAAATGGGCAAAACAATCTCATCAGTATTTACTTTATAGCTTTCATTTTATGAGAATACAGATTTTAAATAAAATTTATGCATTTTTTCTAAATTATATTCCCCAATTTTAAACTTAAATTTTAGAGTTTGAGGACTTGGAACTTCCAAACATAGCATTGCTCGAACATACCCTTCTGTATGAGCCTAGTAGAGCTTGATATCCTTTTGTTATCTAGAATAATTACTCTTCTGCAATCTAGAGTAATCATGCACTTTGAGTAATTATTATCCTTTTTCCAGAGAGCTACTATTAAAACTATTGTGGTAAATATCAAAATCCTCTGCAGTACATTGCAACATACATGAAAGATTGTAAAGAAATGGTATGTATATGTCAACGTTATGAAACAGTTCCAGCGCCACTGAAACAAGTGTAATCCTACGGTAAAGCACTTTGTATAGATAGCTTTAAAAGAAATTGTATTGAAATTCAGACTAAATGAACTCCACTGGGGTCCAGGACTGTGGACCTGCTTGTTGCTGCTTCACAGAAAAAGGCAGAGTAGCAGCAATGAACAATGTATAGGTAATAAAGGAGAGGTTAAAACCACAATCTTAAAACCAGATGAAAGAACAAAAGCCAAAGATAGAAGGAAGTACAGGGAAACTTTTCATAATTTCAGATGCTTTATAAGAAATTCATGACTAATAAGTGTGCTGTGTTGTTTTCTGTGCAGATCGGTAGCTAACTCTTAAATTGAATGGAGCTGTGCCAATTTATCCTAGATGAATATTTGGCCTCCCATTATCAAGACAGAAATAGCAAGAGAGCAGCAAAGATATTCTTTCCTTGAAGACTTACTGATTCCTATGACTGAGGCCAGGACCAATCAAATATATCTGAGCTTATTTCTGAATTATCATCATGCTGATGATGTTCTAACAGCTTGTGGCACAAAGAATAATCCTGTTAAGTGTAGCCAATGCTGAACACATCCATTTTTAAGAAAGATGATTCTGGAAGTCTTCCCAGGTTATACATCTGCCTCTCTAATTCACTCTTAGTCAAAACATTCAGACTTCTCTCTGTGACATATTTGTGGGTGAGCTCAGAGCAGCTTGCTAACAAATACTAGTTAAAATGCTGACTGCATGTTGGATATTGTATATACAACTATAACTGGGAACACGTTGATTTATCTGCATAAAATGTCATCTACCAATTGTTTAACTTAGGGAAGCTATAAATTGATTTGATTTCAAGAGAAAAACACAGGAAGACATTTTCTTCTTGGCTTTATCTCTTCCTCATCTAGTTTTCCTTTCTTCACACTTCAGTTCTGAAGCCTCTTAACCTCTTCCTTCACAACAGAGGATCTTCTTTTTAAAAAACAAATGAGATCCTACCCAGTGGAATTTTACTGTCTTTTAGAGGGGCAAATGGCAATTATAAGGAGCTTCAGCCATTCCTACAGCATCATTCAGTATCAGCCAGATTCCCAAGATCTAAAGCATCTCTCCTTTTCTAGCACTAGGCACTTCCCACACAATCTCTGAGAAGGTTGAATTGAACCATCAATACTGTTTTGAACCATCTTCAGTGTTCAAGACTTTAATGCACTAAAAGCTAATGAAATATTAGGAACTAGTTGATTCCTAGGAGCCAATTTCCTCTGTGTATCTGTGTGCATGCATGTGGTAATACAGAGCCAGATTTTTAATGTCTAGCTGACTTTTTTTTTTCATATGCCATCTGTGTCCTGAAAAAATGAACTCATGTTTTACCCCTGAAAATAGCATACAAACCTGTTTAAGTAGATAAATAATACCTGGATTTGAATGCTTCTTAATTACACAGATGGCAAGATTGCAGACAAACACAAAAACCCATAAATTGCAAGTGCTTGGGGTGGGGGTTGTGGAACAAACAACAACAAAAAAAAACAACAGCAAGTTCTTGTAATACTATATCAGTGGACGAAAGGACTACATAGCTTGGTCAGCATCTGGCACAGCTGCTCCCCAATTCATTGAAAATCTCCATACAAGAATAGCAAAAACAAAAACAAAAACAAACAAACAAACAAAAAAAAAAACACAAAGCAAAACAACAAAAACAAACAAACAAACAAAACAACTAAGAGATGGAATTACAGCAGTGACAAAGAAGTAAATTATTGTAATGTAGTGGGAAGGCACTACAGCTTCAAGTACCTGCTCAACACACTTTCTGAGGGATCTCTACACTTAATATAGAGATATTAAATCCTGAAATGGCACACTATAATAGGTTTTGGGCAGGACTGAAATGTATTTTATTTTTTCATGCAGAGATGTTCTTATAGACTCTAACTTATTAGCATAACAGAGTATACAGACTTAAGATTCAATTGTATGATTTTGCATCATGCTCTATGTTGTTAGGTTCTGGCATTTCAAAAAGACAGATTTTTTTTTATTTTTATTTTTTCCCCAAGTCTCCTGCTTAGCTAGAGGGCATGCAGATATATTTTGCAAGCAAAAGGGTTAATAGATTCAACCTTTTGAAAAATGTACTTCTTTACATGCATATAATATGATGGATAGTTAACTGCATGCACATTGGTAAACAGAGGTGAAAAACAAATTAATTGGAAGGTATAGAGTTTATTGTTTGTTCTCTGTTTGATAGATGGATCTCATTATTTTCCTTGGGCAGACAAAGCCATAACAGTTTCCAGAGAAAGGAGAAGTGGCAGCTCCAGGAAACTGCTTACAGATGGACACCCAGCAGGCTAAAAATATTACTTCTGTCCACCTCATCAATAAACTGGCTCCATGCAGAATGGCAATTATTCTTTTCCTGCTTGTGTTGCCCTTTGTGAGGCCTGAGGACTGTTATTGATAACAGAGTATGGAGAGCAAAATGCATACAGTAACTCAAACTCATTTACTATGGTAAATCCATACTGGGTAGCAATGATGCTTTTTATGCCATTATTTAAAGTGGCAGTGTGCACTCGTCAATGTCTAAAAGGATTAAGTTGATCCTGTTTCTTTTTTAATTTTTTTTTTTCCCTACAAGCCTATTAATGATACACAGTTATTATTTGCCTATTTTAGACAGTGCATGCAGCCCAGAAAGAAAACCATCTCTGAACTGTATAATATTTTGTCTTTAAAGGATTAGACTGTTTTAGGTACGGGATCTTTTTGAACTTTTATGACACAGACAAATTCTAACTGTAATAATGCAGTATGTGGAGAAGACAGATTCCCTCAGTTGAGAGCATGGGGACTACTTATGTGCTTTGCCAGGGGGTCAACTACATGGAGCTAGAAAGCAGCAGAACTGTCACCCAGCCCTGACCATGGGGTGGAACAAGTCTCAGACAATGAAACAGGCCAAGGGACCCTGGGAGTAAGAGCTGCCTGAGAAAATATCCACAACAATTTTCTGTATGAATTGCTAACACGTACAAATGACTTATTACACATTTACAGTTCCTCTGCCTTTTGACCGCAATATGTTTTCTGAATACATAGCAATCTGATTTATTTTATGTGAAGTACTCTTATGTCAGTGCTCTTTGCAGTGATCCACATGGATCTGCTGACTACACAGCTGAACTTCAGATGAGAAAGGCTACGTAAGGGTTTCCATATTTAAATGTAAATTTGAACATGGTATCACATCTATCTGAGAAATACTAAAGCCATGTTGCTTTAATGTGCTCTGCTTGCACAAAGGGCAACATTAAAGGTTCAGAAATGTTGTGAGAACTGCATGTGAATTCTGCCCAACAGTAGGTTAGATGGATGCTTGTTATCATTCATCTTGAGATCTTTTCCACTGTCTATGAGCAAGCTACAGTGACAAGAAGTGTTAATTTGCTCAATAACATAACCCTTAATCTATGAGGTCCAATGTGAAATGCTCTTCTAAAAGGAAGAAAGTTAATTAGAAAAATTGGAAATTATTCCAATGGCAGCTGAAGAATGCTATGTTTAGAAAGCACTGAAGCCAACAGAAATATTGCCAATAATTAAAATACAATTAAGCGTTAGCTCACAGTTTCAGAGAGAATTCCCACACAGGCACAGAGTTACACCTGTGTTGTCACTACTGCTATTATTATCAACATCTAGCCCTTACAAAGAAAGATTCTTTCAAGAGAGAAATATATCCAACTTTGCAAGAACAATTAAGCATTTCTATTTCAGATTTTTAAATCTCTGTAACTACCTGTGTATTGTTTCCTGATCACAGCAGCCCTATCACCTCTCATGCAGGAGACAGCCCTCTGTGCCCAAAGTCCTTTATCTCCACTCTTACTTGAAATTGGTTATCTATATTAGTATCTGAGAAGCCCACTTCAGCAACTCATGCAGATAGACCTCCTTTAATCATATTTATTAGTTATAGAATTAACCTAAAATAGATCTTAAAAAAGTTTGGTTATTCATTATCATGAGTGTTATGAATTTACAGAGCCCAAAGACTGCTGTAGAACAGTCAAGTTGATGCCACTCAAAAATGATCAACGTGGAAACTGAGGACAGAACAACATAAATTTGTTATACATTTAGTAGTCATTACTTAATGGCCTGGAAGTCATTGCTCTATTTCCATTTATTCCAGTAGATTAAATGCATTAGTTAAAACTGAAAAAGTTAACAAACCTGCAGTTCTGCTACATATATATGTGGAAATAAAATCTCTATATCTTAGAGCTTCCATAGATCTAACCATTATCATATCTCTTCTGAACATCGTTCAAACATGAGGAAAAAAATTGATGGAAATAACTTCCCTTTTTTTTTTTTTTTTTTTTTTTTTTTTAATGAAGGAATCATCTCCCTCTGAGGAGTTAATAAATATTTAAATTTCATATACTTAGAAGAGATACCTGCCATAAAGTACTACTTCATCTTCTCTTTTCCTAAACCCAAATGAATACACAATTACTCAAAGAACATTAATCACTGCTATTACTCCATTTTCCTAAGAAATCCTAAATTCACAAACATTTGCCTAGTACCATCAGTCAGCATACATTAAGCACGCACATACACACACAAAAAAAAAAACAAACAAACAAAAAAAAAAAACACAACAACAACAACAAAATAGCCTCCACCAAATTTCTTCAAGCATATGTTTTTCCCAGCTATTTGCCAGGACTTGGTTTGAACCAAAGCTCTGCAGGACCTCAAAATTAAGGCAGCTGGTTCACTTTTTCAAATGTTAGAGTTGGTTTCATTTCAAAAATATTTTGTGATACCTAGGATGTTGTTGAATCTACCTTGAAGTAAATTCTCTAATTTGCATTAAAGAAACATAAGACAATCATTTCTAGATTAAAAAAAAAAAAGAAAAAAAAAAAAAAAAAAAAGTAAAACCCACAATGTTAATGTTTGTATCTTTCTTTCTAGGACACAGACATCCTTTTAACTATCAGCTATTTTCACTTACTATTTACTGGGCTGTCAAACAAACAAAAATGAGGATAAGATCAGCAAATTCTAGTTACTGGAAAAATTGCTAGCCTTGTATAATAAATAGATAATAAATTTGATCCTACCTCTTGTAGAGGTACAGTTAAATCAGTAACTCCATTCACATTATCACGGTTCCACTTTGGAATTTTATTTTTTATTTTTAATATTTTTAAGCCAAAATAGTGTTTCATCAAGATTTAAGTCTTGTTTTAGCAGTAGAAAAGGGCAAAAGGATTCTTAAAGGTTTGTACTCTACATAAATGAAACGCCACACTGCTTTAAACTGAGTATTTCTAGTGTCCATGCACTTATGCTCTGCTAGGTTTTATGACACTACCTGTCTCACAAGTAACACCACGTTACTGGTTTTAACATTCTTACTGCTCCCTACATACGGTTATCCTCTTTATGACCTACAGTAAATGAATTACTTTCGCTCCCCATCTTCAATGCATTAGTGAATGTCTGTTTAATTTTATTCACTCTCACAGCAGCTTCTATTACTCATTCAAGCCTAAAAAAGCAAGTTATTTACCTATGCGTAGAGACTTTTCCCAGCAAGTTTATAAGCATGCATATAAATTAGAATTATTATTTTGATCGTGCTATAAAGTTTCCTTAGAATTCTCTAATCGCTTTTAGAGTTACACTGTAATGAAACAGTGAAACTCTATTAATCTTACAGTGTTTTCCACTAAGTAAGAAAAGTAACATTTCTAACATAAAAAATGTATTAAGGGGGAATGAAATGTAGGGGGAGGGTGAAAAAAAATTTCAGCATTTCTAAATAAGACTAACAATGCATGAGTGGTCAGAATGTGCCTTAAAGTAAACATGATTCTCTTCAATTTATGAAACGATGCTCCTGTTTATCTGTTGGCAATTAACTCATGATCTTTACTTGCACAACTTCACTCATAAATAAAACAGGAACCAACTCCAAAGGAAAAATAATGAGTTGCTATACCTTAACACATTAGTCCTACTTCCAACTTCTACTTCACCACCAGATGATGTTCATTTAGTTTTAATAGTATCATAAATAAGAACAAAAAATAACCTTTAAAAAGAATTTCTGATACCTAACAAACAATGGGCAAAGTGAAACAAAAACAGCTCAGAAAATCACAGAAAACAAACCTGAGTTTTCAGATAATTTTTTCTGTTCTCATGCTCCCTTTATGTTTCTCAGCAATTCTTCCAACATGGTTCAACAAAATAATGTAATAGTTCAGTGTAGGTGATTGAAGATTTTAATCTCTTTCCTGATAAAATATCTGTTTTTAAGGAAAAGCAAGATTATTATTATTTTTTTTTTCCTCTAATGCTATAATGCTTTTCTCTTAAAAGCATTGTTTCACTATAGGAGTCCACTGTTAAGGCAGAACAATTTTTGGTAGTCAAGGAACAGCAAGAACTTGTAGTTTAGGTCCTTGTGTGGAAAATTTTGTTAGCAATAAAAGCCAGATGTGCTGCTTTCAAAATGTGATACTGATGAATGATTGTAATCCATTAAAGTCATCTTCTTGACTTGAATGAAATCTGTTTAAGACTCGCAGCTCTTCAAAAGAGTTCCAAGAAAGCCAAGAATTACTTGTACAAGTGAAAGGATTAAAAAATTGAGGAAGTAGCAAAAATATTCCATGTTCTCCCACTGTATCCAGATATTTACAGAAATCAGGTTACTTACTAGTTGAATTTTATCATCTACTGCATTTGCAATGAGATAGGAAAGAAAATATAGGCACACACTGTATTTTCATGACAATACTAATATTAATTTTACATACTGTTAGACATAATGTTCGGGGGGTGGGGGGGAATAGGGGAAAGGATTTAGCTGTTGTAACCTTGATCTTGGTTTAGTCCTTTTAAGAACTGCATTATATCAATTCTGATTTTTTTATTTTTTTTTTTTAAGTGAGTTAAATGTAATTTAAAAAACAATAAGCTGAAACACTGTAATCACCACCACCATGAAAGAACCACTTAGCCTCATTTTTAAGCCTCTGAATGAGACAAAGGTTACTAGGTTACCATCCCTGTTTTCTGTCAGGAAAGAATTAAGCTCTTGTGCCTGTGTTTGCAGTGATTGTTCAGACAAGGGCAAACATGTATGATAAGAAAAAGTAGAAATTGATTCATTTCATAAGTGTTCAAACAGACACAACCCAAAGAATGAATTTCATTGCCAGTATTATTTAATCTTTCCGACAAGCTTGCAATAAACTGTTAGCACCACAGTATATTTCCCATGAGTCCATATCTCGCTACTATCAACCACTATCATGAACCAACCCTACATTTCAGCTGAAAAGAAAACGCACAAAGGCAAGTACCTTGCTATTTAAAATGTGTGGCCATGAAATATGGCTCTAAAACTATTTTCATTTTGCATAGAATGGGAAAGTAAATGTTTGTTTGTTTGTTTTTACTCTGTTTTGTCATTATTGAGCTAATTACAGATATAAGAACCTTCCAGAAAAGACACCTATGGAGGAAGAGTCAGGTATGGAGGAATATTGTATATGGAGGAATTGCACCATCTCTGGTGCTATAAAGGTTCTCTCAAATATCCTCATGCTGTCCCTTCCAAATGCTAAAGAGGTTGGCTGTATGAAAAGGGGCCCAAATTGAAGGCCAACAAAGCTTTTCCAAAGAGGACAGAAAATAAATATGAATATCACAGCCTGGGGGAAAGTATATTTGATTTTAAAGCATATCACTCTGTAGGATATATTCCTAGTTTATGAAGGTTGCTGAGCTCTCTGAGCTCTACAGACAAAATGAAAAAAGTGGAAACACAGGAAGCACCAGAAGACAAGTCACTTAAGTCAGAATGAAAATAAGAAAGGGGGAGGGGGAAATGGGGGGGGGGTGGGCGCACAAAAGTAACAAAAAGCCTAAAAATAAAAGGTTGCAGCCCCAAAATTTCATGCAATTGGCATAGATAGAGCACCTAACAAACCCTAGTATAGATATTACGATATTAAAGTCATTCAAATCTTGATAGAATCAAGCAATGCACAAGTCACTCTCATAGGGGTTTGTATTAAAAAACATCTAAGATATTTATTCACTTATTTATCCTTGAACATAGTAAACTAAATGATAACAGAGATCCTGATCCCTTCAACCCAACACATTAGCTCCAACAGGACCAGCAGCCATTCAGTGAGTGCCAAGGATCAAGTAGAATATGGACTACAAACTGGGATGTGTACTAACTGCATGAAAAGAGCTGAAAAAATACCAGCGTAACATGTTATTAATATAATGTAATATGTAATTTAGAAAGATTATAAAATGAAGAAACAGCCTCCTCAACTACACATATTAATGATAAATGACCATTTTACCATAATGCCATTTCCCTGCATAAAACTGGAATAAGTGAATATTGTCGTTCTGCTAATTAGTCATAAGAAAAAGATGTTAAACATGTCAAGTATGAATATTTTACAACACTAGGCAGACAAAATTAATTACTGTAGATGATATAAATACCTAATTATTGAGTTTAATCTATAAATATGGAAATTATAACCCATAAAACTGGTAAAGCTCCTATTCCTCTACTTTGCCCAGACAGTATGAAATAGAAATAAAAGTATTTTCTGTGGTTTTACATGCACAAGAAAAGCTTGTAGGAGCCTTTTCTGCAGTAAACACACACAGACCAAGATACCAACAGTCCCTCTAAACTATATATTTGCCAGACATATTGCTTTACTCATCTTCCAGCTGTTGATGCCTCAAATTTTAAGTTGTAAACTAAAAGCCCTTTCTCAGAATCAGAAATGTGATATTGCCTATTCTAATTTTGGTGGATTACTAACTATCTATCAATCATATAATAAATTTTGAAATAGAAAGCATTCCCTTCTGTTTTTCTCTCTCTTTGTCTGTGCAACATCAAACATTTGACACCCAAAATTCAGCCTTAGGACTTCATCTTCATGCATCATTCAAAGCATCCTTTCCCTAATCACACCTTGGGCTTTTCATGCTGACCTTGCAAGACCTGCAATCTTCAATTTGTACTTTGTTTTCTAGACAGATTGAAACATGAAAAGTCTTCCAAGCAAGTCTAATAACACATATAAAGATATTTTTATTTAAAAAAATAATAATTTTATTACTGGCTACTCCTGAGTAGCTAATAATATGACATGAAAATAACAAAACGAAACAAAAAAAAAGATACCTATTTGTAAGGTACGAACTACCTTCAATGCACATTAATGTGCTTTATCAAAAAGAGGTAGAAAATACCACCAGAAAGCAAACACTAGTCCCCATCTACTGAAACTACCCAGATGTTCAGAGACACATGCTCAAACACATCAATAATTGACACAAGAGCTTGAATACTTGAATGCTTTACAAGTGACAGCATTAACAGCATTAAAATTCCAGGATACCTTTGAAGTTCCCAATACAGTTGATATTTATCTGCTTGAAATATATATATATATTGGTTCCTATAACAGAATGGTTCTGACCCAGTCAGCTGGTTCTGAAAATGTCACTATCTTTCCTTCTGCATTTCTAAGTGCTTAAATATCTCTTATTTTATTTTAGAATTATTTTATGACAACATCATCAGAAGCTGATGACCTCACTGATCTCACATTATCTAGCTCCTTTTCTCTTTAATCCACAGTTTGTCACAGAAGTCCACCAGAATTATAGGCTGGTATGCAAGTAGTTTGTACTATATTCCAGTGGTAGTGTAGTGTAGCTTAAAAAAAAAAAAATCAAATCTCCTTTGACAATCTGATCTTCATTTACTACAAAACTTCACATTAAAATTCACTAATAAATATAATATTCGCATTCTTCTTCAAGTCCCTATTGTATGCAAGGCTTTTGTGGCTTTCTACAACTGTGTTTGATATTAAAACAACTCTTCAGCTGTGAAAGCCGAGTGCCCCCTGGTTTAAGTGATCTCTATAGAGAATAACAAATAGAAGCTTTTAACTAGATGGTAAGAGGGGAAAAAAATCAACCTACAGGGAAATAATGTTTTAATACATGGTAGGAGGGAAAAACAGGTAATCAACTATATGCAGAAATCATGAGTAATTTCATCTGTAGATTCATAGCTCGATATTTTCCAGTTATCCATGAAGCGCCGAATCAGTGTTCTCACCTCAATACCATATTCTAGGGCAAGAATGAGACTTTGATAATTTGAATGCACTTTGATAGTGCATCAGACAAATTTAATCGTGAATAGAAAAGTGGTCACATTTCTGAACCACAGCTGTATGGCAGACAGAATATGAGAAAAATAACGAAAGCTTTTTCCTCCTTCAGAAACCTATCTTTATAATGTTTTTATTAGCAGTTAAAATAGAATAAATAATAATAATAATAAAACACAAACAACACTACTTTGAAATAGACAAGAAATGGATTTGATGATGCTGAATACTATGTGGTGTAGTTTTACCTCCCTATTTTGCTAACTTGCAGAGTGAAGAGTATCTTTTATGTAAACACTGTAAAGGTTTGCTTGTAAAAGAACCATAAACATAAGCAAGAGACACTGAAGAATTTATTTTGCTAGCCCACTTAAAAGGAAAATAGTTCATAAATTAAGCAGAAGATGAAGTACATTTTTTTTTTCTTCTAGAAAATTCCAACAGTTTGGGAAAAAAAGCAGCATTTACCTTGTGAACACACATACAACTATATTTGCACTGTAAACAGTAGGACAGCTGTAACTCCACATCTAGTAATGTGCATTACCTTACATAACAAAGTAAACTTCCAACATGCAAAACACTAGATTGCTAACTTGAAAATTATTTTTATTCAAGTCTCCTAACCAGCAGGGAAACGCTTTATGAGATGAGAAAGCGTGATTGAGAAATGGTTTATTTCCATACCTAAATACCAGCCATATTTTTAACAGTCTTTGTCAATGTAGGTGTATTTCATCTGCCCAGATATAAACACTTCAGATATCAGAGCTGATTGTTCAGACCACTAATATTCAATAGAAGGAAGTGTGCATTCCTGTGAAGTCAGTGGATTTACACCAAAGGTAGGTATTTATGTTATTGGACAGAGAAAACTGCTTTCTCAAAGTGCTTGTTTCTCCCTGCTAAGTATAAAGGTGGTATAAAGCCAACTAGCTGATTTAAACAAGATGAGTTGTTCTCTGTTAAGGCAGCATTCTGACCTAGCTTGCCATCAGCATAATTCAGCTGTGCTCCTAGGTCATTCCAAGCACTGTAAAGATGGGAAAATTGTAAAAGGGTGAGAAAAGGGGAGTGGTGACTTAGAATAGTCAAAGCAGTAATATCTTATTTTCTCTATTGCACATTTAAATAACAGAAAATCAGGATTATGTATATAATCCCTCACATCTTCATCTATCCACATGGAGAATATCAGATTGATACAGAATTTGATTAAGAATAAGAAAGAGTAAAATTACTTTAATAGCCATTCTACTATAATGACAAAACTTCGGGAAAACCTGGCATCAGATACCACAGGACTGTTGTGTTAAGAGTAGCAGCGTTTAATAAGAAATCCTGAAACAACTAATATTTTAAAGCCTTGTCTTTGATATTTTGATGGTCAAAGATTACTGCATGCCATTTGATCCAGTGCTTCCTTATCAGATATTATTCTTACATCCCATGGAATTTAGACCACTCTGAGACCTGAAATTATGTCTTCTCAGTAAACTTTCAGTAGTATGATTGCTCATGATTGCTCCTATTTAGCATAAAACTTCAAAAGATCAGTTGCTGAATAATGGACCTTTAACATTTGGTGTACATATGTTATAGTCAGTGATGTATGTACTGTTTACTTACTAAGTGTTTAAGTGGAAGTCAAATGAATTTGATGTTGCCTGCAGTATCCAGGTACCCTTACTCCTTTGATCCAGTGACTAAAAATCCTTTGCCTAATTTTGCTGATCAGAGAATCAGGAAACAAACAGGTGATGATGGACCACTTATTTTGACAGACATTCTTGGAATAACAAGATTTTTGTAACAGTTATTTTTACCTTACTTCCACTAAGATGCTTTCCAGACAGCTGAATGTTTGAGAGAACTGGCAAGCCTTACAGAGTAGTAGTCAATTCTACTTTGTCACAGGTAATTTTCAAAGAATTTCATAGCCACAGATGCCATTTCACAATTTATTACAGCCTAACTGCAGACAATACAGACAAGAGAGTGACTCTTTCAGACCATACATCTGTCCAAATCATAGACTGAATCTTCTTTTAATTCTAAGTTGAGCACATATTTTCTCTTGCTTATGACTCAACTTGCCTTTCCAGGTGGTTGTTTTATTATCCAGAATGAAAGGAAAGTGCCTCAGTCATTGCAAATACTCATTGCAGGTCCTGAAGGCTATATGGTTAGCAAAGGACAGCCAGCCTTAAGATGTTATGCTGAAATGGTGGCATCCGAACCACTTGGAATTTTGGCTCATCATATATGGGGAAATTAATCTACAGCAAGATTCAGAGCAATATTTAATTTATTGGAAATTGCCAAGATATTAAGAAATCTGTAAACATGATACTAATACTTAGTATCATGTTTCTGCTTAGAGCAGAAAGAAGGTAATGGACGGAGGAACATGACAGATAAAGCAAGAAGTTTCTCATGACTCAAAACAAAAATCAAGACTCTAAATTAACATCTAAGTTGTCAAAAGTGTATTAAATCAAAAGCATTACTATGTTTTTTTCATTTCAGCAACCATTTGTAAACCCAGCTCAGCTATTAACCACCAAAAATATGTAAACAGGTTTCATCTTTCAAACCTAAACAGTTGGTTAAGTTATTGCTGTTCCCCTGACAACCTGACAGCATTCATGACCCAACAAAATTCCCAACTGAGTTGCTGATCAGAAAGTTAATAATTTAGATATTTCTTTCTTTTTGTGGGCTGGTGTTTGTCATTAATGATAGACCACAACAAACAGGTCTTTATCCATTTGCTAAATGCAACAAATGTGAGGTAATGTCACATTCGTTAAATTAACCAAATCTCTTCAGATGTCTTTGCCTGGAACATAATGAAAACAAAGGGCAAGAGCTCTGCTCTCATCAAGACTATGCCTTGGGTACACATAGAGTTATCGTTAGTTGCTCTATCTTTTCAACTACTGTTTTATTTCAAACTAGGATGTGAAAAATGCTTTGTATAGAGGTACCAGCTCTTTTCCATTATTACTGGGCTTTTCCCAACATAGAAATGTCACTTCACTGACACAGAACTTATTAAAAGCAGCATAATGCTTCACTTATTTGTGTAATCTTTCCATTGAAAAGCACAGATGAAACAACACGTAAGGGTAGACAATGCTCTTAAAACCTTGAAACAAGACAACATGCATCAGGCTCTCTTCAAGGAATTTTCCATACTTATCTCCTTGTACTTCTGAATTACACCAGGTTCTACCCTACCCCGTCTAACTATTCTGGGTAAAGAGGAGAAATTTGACCACATCAATGCTTATTTGTGCATGCCCAATTCCATATACCAGTGCAGCTGTGTGTGGGAGTCAAGGCTATGCAATAGTTGAAGTAATGTTGTCTTTGGCTCATAAAAAAAATAATTTTACCCAATAGGACCAAATGTGTATCACCACAATATGAATAAGTGGCAATTTCCTGGGTGCTCTTTGAGTTCTGCAGCTTCTTTATAATTGAGTCCTTCATCAGCACTTTTTAAGCATCCTTTCACATTTTCATTGCTTCCCTGAAAGAAAATTATACTTCAGCCTTTATTTCCAACGTTAATACAAGTGGATATTCATTCTCCCACCCTCCCTTTTCAAGATAAGGATCTTCCGTAAGGAAAGAGAGATCCTCAGAAAGCCTTTTTTTTTTTTTTTTTTTTTTTTTTTTTTTTAACAGAAAGTGCTTTCTCAATTTCAATAAAATTAAACCTGAAATTTTCAAAGTGGATGTATTCTGGTACTACAGGAAATTAAAATAGTCCAGCAGTATAAGGACCAGAAAATGAAATTCTATAAGAATGGTTCAGTGCATTTTCACTGCTCAGGCTGAAAGAAATGCAGAGAGAAGGAAATAAGTCAGTCAGGAAAAAAATATACATGAATATATATACATGAATTTCTCTTCCAGTGCCAGACCAAAGTATATTCAAAGTCTTCATTAACTTTAAAAGTTGTTCTCCCTCCCCTCCATGTTTTCATGAACAAAGGGGCTACTTGCAGTCACCTCTTGCCTTAATTTCTTCACTTTGGCCATATACATTCAAATATTTCTTAAGATTTTTCAGAAAACCTGACATTGCACAGATAAACATTTTGGCAACTTTATGTACTGTAATTAGTAAAGACACCGCAACTATGAGAGTTAACAGTCACAGATAAAAACCAAGCACATATTTTTAACTGTACCTTTTTTTTTCTTTTATTTTCTTTTTAAGCAGTAACTCTATACAGTGATTTAGGAGCCTACTAAAAAACAAACAAACAAACAAACAAACAAAAAAAAACCTGACATCTTGTGCTTTAAAGTATCTTGCACATACTCAGCTGCTACTCCAGAAGTCTCCCATTAATCACATATCCTACCTGTTCAGCCTCCACTGATGTCTTAGATATCATATGGCATATTTCTCTGATGCCCCTGCTTAGGCACCTAGGTTGCTCTCTTTCAGCCTAGTTTGCTTGTGTAGAAAAAAAAATAAAAAATAAAAAATAAAAAAATAAAAAAATAAAAAAATAAAAAAATAAAAAAATAAAAAAATAAAAAAATAAAAAAATAAAAAAATAAAAAAATAAAAAAATAAAAAAATAAAGAAACTAGGCAGCAAGGTCTGCTGCTCTGGAAAACTAAGGAGAATTTTCAAGAGCTACTGATCAGTTTAAGAAATATGAAGAGGCGGCCAAAATTGCCTTCAGTAATTTGGTACATTAGGAAAGTAGGGGATTTATTCAGGAAGAAATTATACTGTGCTAGTGATGAATGGGAATCAACCTGCATCATTGAACCAGATTACACAGCCCAAGTAGAAATGAAGTGCTGAAGCACCTTAGGTGGTGTGGTACCATTAGGAGAGGAGTTAATGAAAAAAATCACGATATGGAGAAACATTAGGAAAAATTAACTTGAAAAAATTATAAGAAATGAGGTCCGACTATGGTCTATCAGAAACTGACTTTGAGCCTAAGGAAACGTACTTTATATCTTTGGCAGGTAGCTCTAAGATTAAGTTCCAGAATAAAACCTCTTAAGTGCAGACAGAACATTTTAAGAGGACATGGGAAAAAAAAAAAAAAGAAAAAAAAAAAGAATAACCCCAGGAACACGTAAGTTTTATGTATTGAACTGTGTCATACTGTTTAATGTATCAGTATGGCAGGATAAAACCTTTTTTTAATGTTCAATTTAGTAATAAAATCAGATGAATTAAGGCAGATGTAGCATACTATGTAATAAAGTAGAACAAAGAAGAAACCTTTTGGAGGAATTTTTTCAACTATTTACAAAAACCTATGCTAAATTCCACATAATAGTAAAATTAAAATTGCAGCAAAAATTTGACACTTAAAGAAGATAAATGAATTCTGAAATACATTGAAAAAGTTTTTTCCCCCGATAGTTGAATACAACCCAAAGATGTTTGATAGATTTAATTGGTCTTTTTTCCAAGCTCATTCACTGTAAACCCAATCCAGCCTAAACAGAAGCCACTGAGAAATAAAACACCTGCAGTCTATGAAAAAGCTCCATTAGAAAACATTGCATATTCTGTCACAAAACACAAGTATTTCAATACAAACAATTTAAAGATAAATATGATCAAAAATTTCTGGCATATTCAAAAGTCTAGGCAGGATCAATCACTGGTATTGTTTCTGGATACTTTTAAACCACTTTCATGTCCAATTTGGGAAAAAAAAATAGTAAAAATAATTACTATATGCAGTAGTAAGAAGGAAGAAGAAATGGTCCAAAAAAGTCTAGAGAACCATGCATTACCCATAGTTTCAACCATTACCCAACTATTCAATCATTATTAACGTTGTAGATGTGTAGAGGTTACTATGATTCTTGTCTCTGTAAGAAATCCATTTGTCCTGTTTTTCCCAAGCAATAAGAGTTTTGGCATTCCTTTATTTTATTTTGCTACTATGACGTCCTGACCGGACACTGGCTACCTCCCGGCTTCTTCTCTCTGCCTTTTATATCTAATGCTTTAGTGGATGTGCTTCTACTCCTTTCTTAAAGGGATTTAATCTTCTGTAATTTGCTTCTGTTGATGTACAAGTTCTCAATGTATTTTCCCCCAAAAACATGATGTACTATACAGAAATTAGTCTGCCATATGTTATAGTAAAATGCTGCATATTATAGTCAAATTTAACTACTCAAAAAGTAGTTAAATTACTGTGATAAGTAATAAGTTTCATTTCTTACTTCAAGCTTTATAATGGGCTCAACACGGGATCCAGAAATAATCAACTGTGCTAATTTCACCTTTTTGTTCCTGTGAAAGTTTGCAGAGTAGCAATTAGAAAAAAAAAAAAAAAGCCCAACAATGCTAAGGGAGGGAGCAAAGCTCTTTGCCTTCTCGCTGTATCACTACTGCTGCACATGCTCATACAGACATGACTACAACAAGCAAGGCACTACTGCACATGGTTCTAAAAAGATATCCAGACCCTGTTGTGTCAAATGAATAGTGGAATAACTCATTTGTATAAGGCATTCACACACAAATTGGAAGGACTAGTGCTTCTGAAAATGAGTGACCAACTAAGACCTGAGGACAAAAAATAATGCTAATTTGTGCATATTTATAATACATTTTTTTCTATACTCAAAAATTATGAATATTATGAACACCAAACTTGCCCTAAATTCTATCTGTTGTGAGTGGGATTTTAGTAGTGGGTAGATTGGGGGGGAGGGGGGGGAGAGGGTAGAGAGGCTGAGTGGAACTGAGTACTGCTTTGTTATGTCCTAAATTCCTGATAACATTTTCTTTCATCTGTGCTTACCTACTTTTGCCATTGTTTTATTTGGTTTAGCATATAAAGGAGAATTTCAGAAAGGTTGGTAAACCTCTTAAACAAGAAGGAGCTTCCCCAAGTAAAACAAACCTTGTTGGACTCAGAGGCCTATTATATACCTATCACAACCTCCTAGAAAGTCAAAGGCTCATTTTTGAAAGTGGGCACAGAGACGGCTCCTCCTTGTGGAAGAAATTTCCAGAACTGTTAGTGCACTGTAGAACTGCAATCCAACAGCACTTACTATAGTTGCTGTCTCTGACAGACACTGTAACCATGCTCCCAGATAATATTTTATAATATAATATAATATTTTATAAGCACTACATGGAGAAGTGCAGATGAGAAAGAGGTGAGAAGAATTATTAAAAATAATAATACTTCTATTTCATATCAGCATTACTTATTTTTATGTGATCTTTATAAGCCATTTAGATTTATTTACTTGTCTATTTACAAGAAAGAACACACGCAAACTAACACCCTATTCTTACTCAAGAAATGAAGATAGTGGCCTGCTTCATATTTTTTTTTTAATTTATTTATTTTATTTTATTGCATTGACTACTTTTATTTATCATTGTGAAGCGCATCTTACCTACAGTGTTTCACTTTCCCCAAAACATTCCAGGCAAAAGGAAGGCAGGATTTACCTGATGCAAGAATCACACTACTCAGATGAAAATTTTAAATCACAGAATCACAGAATCACAGAATTTCCTAGGTTGGAAGAGACCTCAAGGTCATCGAGTCCAACCTCCAACCTAACGCTAACAGCCCTCCACTAAACCATATCCCTAAGCTCTACATCTAAACGTCTTTTGAAGACTTCCAGGGATGGTGACTCCACCACTTCCCTGGGCAGCCTGTTCCAGTGCCTCACAACCCTTTCAGTGAAGAAGTTCTTCCTAACATCTAACCTAAAACTCCCCTGGCTCAACTTAAGCCCATTCCCCCTCGTCCTGTCACCAGGCACGTGGGAGAACAGGCCAACCCCCACCTCCAAGGACTGCAAAGAAAAAAGAAAAAAGAAAAAAAAAAAAAAAACCTGTATCACTGCATTTGTTATTATCAAAGCCTATTTAAAATGAAATCTCATTGTCCCCACGTGATGGCTTTACCCTGCTGGGCAGCTGAACTCGACCACAACCATTATCTTACTCCCCCTCTTCAAAGGAAAAGGGGGAGAAAATACGATGAAAAGAGCCCAGGGGTTGAGATAAGGACAAGAAGATCACTCACCAATTATCATTATGGGCAAAACAGTCTAAGCATAGGGAGACTGATGTAATTTATTGCTCATCATTAACAGCAAGAACTAAAAGCAAACTAAAAACACCTCCTCCTTCCCCCCATCCCCTTCCCATCTACTCTATTCCACCTCCTTTCCCCAAGCACAGCCAAGAACAACAGGGAATGGGAGCTGTGATCAGTCCCTGAGGACTCTCCCCTCCGCTGCTCCTTCATGGTCACTCTCTGTCCCTGCTCCACGTGGAGTCCCTCCCACAGGATGCCGTCCTTCCTGAACTGATCCTGCGTGGGCTGCTCACAGGCAGCAGCTCTTCAAGCACTGCTCCAGCACAGCTCCATACCACAGGGTCCATCCCCCATGAGCAAACTGCTCCAGCACCCCATGGGTGGGCGGCAGCTCCCCCCAGATCCCCTGCTCCTGCGTGGGCTCCTTTCCACGGGCTGCAGCTCCAGCCCAGGGCCTGCTCCTGTGGGGGCTCTCTATGGGCTGCAGCCTCCCTCAGGCCACATCCACCTGCTCCACCGAGGGCGTCTCCACAGGCTGCAGCGTGGAGATCTGCTCCATGTGGGACCCATGGGCTGCAGGGGGACAGCCTGCTCCATCAGGGGCCTTTCCACAGCCCACAGGGGAACTGCTGCTGTGGCGCCTGGAGCACCACCTGCTGTGCCGACCTTGGGGTCTGTTTCTCACTCATGTCTCTCTCCCAGCTGCTATATCTAAGCAGTTTTTTTCCTTTTAAAATCTGCTCTCACAGAGGCACAGAAAACATTGCTTATTGGCTCAGCTCTGGCCAGTGGTGGAGCCATCTGAAACTGGCCCTTATCTGACATGGGGCAGCTTCTGGACTCTTCTCACAGAGGCCTCCACTACAGCCCCCTGCTACCAAAACCTTGTCATGCAAACTCAATACAACCTGCTAAAATTAAATAGCATTTTAAGTCTAAACAGCATTGATGGAATATGGTAGGAAATGCTAACATAACTTAAATCTAGAGCTAAATCTAGAGCTAAAAATACTATCAACACTTTTTGAAATGTGTGGTAAATTGCTATGTTAATCAAGGTAAATCAAGACTTGCATAAGAATGCCTTTTGGAAATAAGAGAATAATTTAGCTTTATTTTCTGTCTAAATTTTGAGGACATAATTGTTTGAAGACAGAGCATCAGAGCTTTTCATAAGAAGATGAATTAAATCCATTCCCTTTTCTTTTTTAGGGAGTAATTTAAAATATTGTTAAAGAATATGCATACGAAAGAGCAGTTCAAGTCAAGCAGGCTAGCATGGATATAAGAGGAATGAGATGTTATTAATAATGGTGCTGTCACAGTTAATGATTTTACCTCATACTGGAGGCATGGCCAGTTAGGCTAGAATTACTTAGCAACACAGTGTCTGAAACCCAGTGGTATTTTCATTTGCCACTCAACTGTTGGAAGAAAATACAAGGCTTTCAATGAACTATGAAATCAACCAGCAAAAACACCGGAGCTTATGAAACAGGCAGACTATTATCAGGTGATATATCATATATGCAAGTTGCTGTTAGTCTACTATGGTACACTGAACTCAGCCTGCAAAACTACAGCATCAGCCAGCAGATACTTATCAATAAAGCTCTGCAAGGCAAATGAGGATGTCTGAGGACAGCTTTAAAATGTTTTATTGCTCTTAATTTCACAGAAAGCTCCATGGGGGGTAGAGAAAGGGAAGGTTTTTGCATTACTCTTCTTTAGTGACTCCACACAAAATTTGGTTCCCTACATAAATCAGATCCTCCTTCCAACCATCAGCCTTCTCTGCCTGAGACACACAAGAAAATCCAGCCAGGCTCTTTCTGGCGTCAGCATGCATATTTCTGGGTTAAATGCAAAGACAGATTGGGAGAGTGACCTGGACCCAGAGTCCTGGACTTTGATCCAGTAAATATCCTGATTTAGTGCTTGTGCCCACATTAGACTGCAGGTAGGCATACTTCTGAAGTTTGTAGCAGAGCACAAGAGATAGTCATGCCCTGCAGGCCATTTCAGAAATACAACAGTAGCACGGGCTGTCTTGTGGAAACAAAGACTCAATAGCAACAACGAAGAAGGCAGATGAAGACCTATTCTAGATGCTTTTTGCCACTTGTCTACTCAGGATTTCTTAGGTTTGTTAGTGAGTACTTCTGATACCTCAGACAGTACTTTTTACATGCCCTTAGGATGTCCTTAGGCCAAAATCCCCATTTTACTGAAACTGACAAACAACCTTGAGAATATTTCAGGCATTCTGAAGTAAAATATGTTCTGTGTTCTAAACACAACTATATGATCAAACCGAAAAGCTCCTTAGACCAAGTTTGCTTTCCAAGAACCAGCATGGAATGATGATGTACTTATATATTTTTTATAGTCATGCTTTCCAGATATTTATATTGTTTCTCTCTTTTTTTTTTAAAAAAAAAAAAAGAGAGCTAAAAAAAAAGCTATCAGATAACTTTCCTTGTTTGCTTTGTGTTTCCATGCATTCAGTCATTACAACACCATAACTTATATCAAAGAAATCAGGGAAGGCATATCGTCCTGTACTAGTCATAATGCCAGGAATCACAACAGGTTTTTAGGAAAAGGCAGAGAAAAAAAATATCAAAAATTAAGCAAAATAAAATGGACAAATTACAGAAATATCCTACTTCAAGGGATATGACTTTAAGCAACCTACACATTTAAAAGTAAGCATGCTTGCATATATGCATATGAGAACTGAAAGTTGCTCTCATCAAGTTGCTATCTTAGAAACTGAGAGCTGCTATCATAATCAGGACAGCTTCCTGCTTAAGCTGTTACACTTTGCCCAAACCAAAGAAAGTATGAATAACATTTGGAAGCAAATCTTTGGGTGACTGAATAGAGAGAAGTAGAGGAAATAAAAAGGATTAAAGCCATTGTATCAGATCTATTAGTGATACTTAAACTACCCAACAGATAACAACTCAGACAAATGCCACTTGCTGAGGCGATCGGATTGGGGCAGACGCGTCCTGCAGAGCAGCGGGGGATTGGGCATGCAGGGCTAATTTTCCGGCACCAAGCCCTCTCGAGGGAGCCGCCAGGACCCTGCAGCCCTCGTGAGGGAGCTGAACGAGGCGAGAACGAGGCGGAGGCGGAGCCAGCAGTGCCCCCTCCCCGGCCGTTCGAAAGCTGCCCCAAGGGAGCACGGTGACCAGGACGGGCACACAGGGCATGGCGCCTCAGTAGACAGGGCGAGCAGGAAGGGCAGAGCGCTCCCCCCTGCCCATACAAACACCTCCTCTAACGGCGGTCAACACCTCCTCTAATGGCGGTCTACCACTAGCTCAGCTGCAATGGTGTACACCAGGCACAGTGCGCTCTCTAGGAAGTCTGTACACACCCAGACCGACTGCCTGCTCAGAAATGCGGCAGTTCAGGTGTCCGGATGCAGGGAGTGCCTGAGCCCGCTGCTATCACCTGCGAGGGGCAAAGAGACTGTGTGCGTGAGGTGCGAGCAGGTGGACGACCTGCTCCGCCTCATGGCGGAACTCAGGGAGGAGGTCGAGAGGTTGAGGGATATCAGGGAGTGTGAGCGGGAGACAGACATGTGGAGCAACTCCCTGCCTGGCATGAAGGACAGGTACCGGGGTGAGACACCCCAGATGGGGGTGGACCCCCTGCCCTGTTGCTGTCGGGCAGAGGCACGGGACCTAGGAGTTGAGGAGGAATGGAAACAGGTCACTGCTCGACATTGCAGGCGATGCCTCCCCTACTGGCCCCACCTTCCCAGGTGCCCCTACGCAGCAGGTTTGAGGCCCTGGAGCTTGAGAGACCGGTAGCTGAGGAAGAAAGTCTACCCAGGAGGATGCCTAGGGCAAGGAAGTCGACTCCATGCCTCAGGACTGCCTCCACCAGAACAGAAAGAAGGGTGAATGTTGTGAGCGACTCCCTTCTCAGGGGAGCAGAGGGACCTATTTGTCGGCTTGACCCTATCCGTAGGGAAGTCTGCTGCCTCCCTGGGGCCAGGGTCAGGGACATTGCCAGAAAGCTTCCCAACCTGGTTCACCCCTCTGACTATTGTCCTCTTTTAATAGTCCAGGCTGGAAGTGATGACATTGAAGAGAGAAGCCTGAAGACCATCAAATGGGACTTTAGGGGACTGGGACGGTTAGTGGGTGGAGCGGGAGTACAGGTGGTGTTTCCGTCCATCCCTACGGTGGCAGAGAGGGGTACAGAGAGGACACGGAAAGCCCACCTGGTAAACACGCCAACACAGAAATTTTGGTTTTTTTTTTTTGACAGTGGGGTGCTTTACTTGGCACCCGGCCTGATGGCCACAGACGGGTCCCTATCTCAGAGGGGAAGACGGATCCTAGGCCAGGAGCTGGCGGGGCTCATTGAGAGGTCTTTAAACTATGTGAGAAGGGGGACAGGGCTGAAACAAGGCTTGTTAGAGCTGTGCCAGGGGGAACAATGGCAAGGCTGGGAGAGAAGGCAATGGCCCAACTGAAGTGCATCTACACTAATGCACGCAGCATGGGTAACAAACATGAGGAGCTGGAAGCCATCGTGCAGCAGGCAGGCTTTCTGTTTGCCATCATGGAAAAGTGGTGGCACCACTCTCATGACTGGAGTGCTGCAGTGTCTGGCTATAGGCTCTTCAGAAGGGACAGACAGCACAGAAGGGGTGGTGTTGTGGCTGTCTATATCAGAGAGAGTTTTGATGTTGTGGAACTTGGGGCTGGGAATGATAAGGTTGAGTCCCTATGGGTTAGGATCATCGGGAAGGCCAATAAGGGAAGCATCCTGGTGGGGGTCTGTTATAGACCGCCGTACCAGGATGAGGAGACGGATGAGGAGTTCTACAGGCAGCTGACAAAAGTCGCAAAATTGTCAGCACTTGTTCTCATTGGGGACTTCAACTTCCCAGATATATCCTGGAAGCACAACACAGCCCAGAGAAAGCAGTCTAGGAAGTTTCTGGAAAGCGTGGAAGATAGCTTCCTGACACAGCTGGTTAGTGAGCCTACCAGGGGAGGTGCCCCGCTAGACCTTCTGTTCACAAACAGAGAAGGACTGATGGGAGATGTGGTGGTCGGGAGCTGTCTTGGGCAGAGTGACCATGAAATGGTGGAGTTCTCCATTCTTGGAGAAACCAGGAAGGGGACCAGTAAAACCGCTGTATTGGACTTCCGGAGGGCCGACTTTGGACTGTTCAGGACACTGGTTGGTAGAGTCCCTTGGGAGGCGGTTCTGAAGGGCAGAGGAGTCCAGGAAGGCTGGGCGCTCTTCAAAAAGGAAATCTTAATGGTGCAGGAGCGGTCTGTCCCCACGTGCCCAAAGACGAGCCGGCCCGGAAGAAGACCAGCCCGGCTGAAAAGAGAATTGTGGCTTGAGCTTAGGAGAAAAAAGAGTGTTTACATTTTTTGGAAAAGAGGGTGGGCCACTCGGGAGGACTATAAGGATGTTGTTGCAAGGCAGTGCAGGGACAAAATTAGAAAGGCCAAAGCTCATCTGCAGCTCAATCTGGCGACTGCTGTTAAAGACAACAAAAAATGTTTTTACAAATACATTAATGCAAAATGGAGGACTAAGGAGAATCTCTATCCTTTACTGGATGTTGGGGAGAACTTAGTTACAAAAGATGAGGAAAAGGCGGAGGTGCTTAATGCCTTCTTTGCCTAAGTCTTTAGCGGCAAAGCCAGTTGCTCTCTGGATACTCAGTACCCTGAGCTGGTGGAAGGGGATGGGGAGCAGAATGTGGCCCTCACTATCCATGAGGAAATCATTGGTGGCCTACTACTGCACTTGGATGTACGCAAGTTGATGGGGCCAGATGGGATCCACCCGAGGGTACTGAGAGAACTGGCGGAGGAGCTGGCCAAGCCGCTTGCCATCATTTATCAGCAATCCTGGCTATCGGGGGAGGTCCCAGTCAACTGATGGCTAGCAAACGTGATGCCCATCTACAAGAAGGGCCGGAGGGTAGGCCTGGGAAACTATAGGCCTGTCAGTTTGACCTCAGTGCCAGGGAAATTCATGGAGCAGATTATCTTGAGTGTCATCACACGGCACTTACAGGGCAACCAGGTGATCAGGCCCAGTCAGCATAGGTTTATGAAAGGCAGGTCCTGCTTGATGAACCTGATCTCCTTCTATGACAAAGTGACACACTTAGTGGACAAGGGAAAGGCTGTGGATATGGTCTACCTTGACTTCAGCAAGGCTTTTGACACCATTTCCCACAGCATTGTCCTCAAGAAACTGTCTGCTCATGGCTTGGACTAGTGTACACTTTGTTGGGTTAAAAACTGGCTGGATAGCCGGGCCCAAAGAGTCATGGTGAATGGAGTCAAATCCAGTTGGAGGCTGGTCACTAGTGGTGTTCCCCAAGGCTTGGTACTGGGGCCAGTCCTCTTTAATATCTTCCTCAGTGATCTGGATGAGGGAATTGAATGCACCCTCAGTAAGTTTGCAGATGACACCAAGTTAGGTGTATGTGTCGATCTGCTCGAGGGTAGGAATGCTCTGCAGGAGGATCTGGATAGGCTGGACCAATGGGCTGAGGACATCAGTATGAAGTTCAACAAGGCCAAGTGCTGGGTCCTGCACCTGGGGTGCAATAACCCCAAGCAGAGCTACAGGCTGGAAGATGAGTGGTTGGAAAGCTGTCTGGTGGAGAAGGACCTGGGAGTATTGGTTGATAGTTGGAGGAATATGAGCCAGCAGTGTGCTAAGGTAGCCAAGAAGGCCAACAGCATCCTGGCTTGTATACGAAGCAATGTGGCCAGCAGGTCTAGGAAGTGATTGTCCCCTGTACTCGGCTCTGATGAGGCCACCCCTCGAGTACTGTGTTCAGTTTTGGGCCCCTCACTACAAGAAGGACATCAAGGTGCTCGAGTGAGTCTAGAGAAGGGCAACGAAGCTGGTGAGGGACCTGGAGAACAAGTCCTGTGAGGAGCAACTGAGGGAGCTGGGTTTCTTCAGCCTGGAGAAAAGGAGGCTCAGGGGCGACCTTATCGCTCTTTATAAGTTGTAGTGGGTTTACGTGGCAAGGTTTTGGTAGCAGGGAGCCATAGGGGTGGTTTCTGTTAGAAAGATCTAGAAGCTGCCCCATGTTTGGGAAGGGCCCCATTGTTTTCCAGATCCGAGCCAATAAGCGATGTTGTTTTGCGCCTCTGTGAGAGCATATTTAAGACAGGGAAAAAACGCTGCGCCACACAGCAGCCGGGAGAGTCAAGGGAGTGGGAGAACAGCCTTGCACCAAGGTCAGTGTAGAAGGAGGGGGAGAGGTGCTCCAGGCGCCGGAGCAGAAGTCCCCTGCGGCCTGTGGTGAGGACCATGGTGAAGCAGGATGTCCCCCTGCAGCCCATGGAGTACCACGGTGGAGCAGGGTTCCACGCTGCAGCCCGTGGAGGAGACCACGGTGGAGCAGGTGGCCCTGCACTGACGGAGGCTGCCGCCTGTGGAAGACCCCTGCCGGAGCAGATTCCGGGCCGGACCTGTAGCCCGTGGAGAGGAGACCACGCAGGAGCAGGTGACCTGGCAGGAGCTGCTGCCCGTAGGGGAGCCAGGTTGGAGCAGTTTTCTCCTGAGGGATGGACCCCGTGGTACGGACCCATATCTGGAGCAGTTCTGGAAGAGCTGCTGCCTGTGGGAAGCCCACGCCGGATCAGTTCATCAAGGACTGCATCCCGTGGGTGGGACCCCACAGCACAGGGGACGAGAGTGACCGAGAAGGAGCGGCAGAGAAGAAGTGCTGTAGACTGACCATAACCCCCATTCCCCGTTCCCCTGCGACGCTCGGGGGGAGGAGGTGGAAAAGGGTGGATGGGGGGGGAAGGTGCTTTTGTTTTTTTTTTTTTCCTTTGTTTTCTCACTTCTCTCGCTTGTTAGTTGTAGGCAATAAATCTTACTATCTCCTTATGCCGAGTCTGTTTTGCCCGTTACAATAATTATTGCGTGATTTTCTCGTCCTTATCTCAATCCTTGAGCCCTTTTCACATATTTTCTCCCCATTCCTCTTTAAGGAGGGGGAGTGAGAGAGCGGCTGTGGTGGAGCTCGGCTGCCCACTCGAGCGGAACCACGACATAAGTACATTAAAGGAGGCTGTAGAGAGGTGGGGGTTGGTCTGTTCTCCCATGTGCCTGGTGACAAGATGAGCGGGAACAGGCTAAAGTTGCACCAGGGATGTTTTAGGTTGGATATTAGGAAGAACTTTACCGAGAGGGTTGTTAGGCATTAGAATGGGCTGCCCAGGGAAGTGGTGGAGTCACCATCCCTGGAAGTCTTTAAAAGACGTTTAGATGTTGAAATTAGCAATATGGTTTAGTGGAGGACTTGTTAGTGTTAGGTCAGAGGTTGGACTCAATGATCTTGAGGTCTCTTCCAAACTAGACAATTCTGTGATTCTGTGATTCTGTGATTCTGTAAATGATGCAACATTATTATGTAAAATTCAGTGCAGTGCAAGTACATTTTTCTTTGTAATCTGTAAAAGTGTAACCAAGTACACATTTTTTCAGTGTAACTTTCCTCATCTTAGTTTGCCATCTTTAAAAGAAGAAAAAAGATGGAAGAAGAACTATATCATAATTGAAAATGCACTTGAGTCTCACATATTTCACTTGGACAGGGATTGGACTGAGTGGAGGCATTTTCTTGTGAGCAGAGAGGGAAAATAAACAAAAACTTCACCAAGCAAAATATGTCTTTCAGTTTTAAATAGAGATATTTTGTGAATTAACACCACTGAAATAAATGTCAGTGGAGTACATACCTCAGACATAGGCATATGTACACACATAACAGACAAATAATACAACATTACAGATGCCAAGTAGAATCTGTATAAACCAGCTTTAAACTTAAATTCTATCTCTCAAAACAATGCACTTTATGCTTAAAGTTCATGAACATTTCTTTTGTCTTGATTTTTTACAGACTATCTGAAGCTCCTCTACACATTGGATGAGATTTTTAGAAAGAACTCACAACAGTACTAGGTCTAGGGTAGTCAACTGTTGTCTTCATTTGTCTTCATTTTTGTCTTTGTCTTAATTTATAACAATGAAACCCTCACATTTATTTTATTTATTTATTTTTCCCTCTGGGGGAAAAGGGGTGAAATTTGGAGCAAACATTTTGGCAAATAAAATATTTGTCATCCTTGTTAGCTATTACAATGTAGCTGCATGGATTGCAGTGCTTGTTCTGAGTGACAGCTGCGAGCACCTTGCAAACTGTAAGGCAGAAACTCTGATACCCACTGCAAGTAATTATTGCAAAAGCTCAAAAAAAATAATCTTAAAGCTCCTGCAGTACTCTTATTATTTTTGTTCAATGGAATAACATTCTTAGGTCTCTCATTTAAAAAAAAAAAAAATAAAAAAAAAAATAAAACTTTGCAGGTGACATTTAGAAAGCTCATTCAGCAGCTAACATCTATTTCCAGCATTAGAACAAAGGGGTCAAAAAGATAAAGTGTACTTGTACTTTGAAATGTGGCTATAAAAGTGGTATCATTATGCTGTATGCTTATTGTATCTCAATGACCAAATGTGCTCAATTTACATATAAAGATATGTTTTTGTGTAACTTCCAAAGTAAACTCAACAAGGGAGGCTGTTATGTAAATCTGCACTACACTCATCAGTGGCACAGTGGCATTAGAACAGTCACATTGGAAAAAAAAGACTACTTAAATAATGTTATTAATTTTGGAAAATAAAACTTCCAAGATAATATGACCTTGTGTGCAGACTGGCAGAATATTTTGACACAATAGTATGTTTTCTCTCTCACTGTTTTGCAGTAAGAAAGCTGAGCTCAATATTCTTACTTTAGCATGAAAAAGCTGATATTGCCTCATAGCATTTCATCAACTACAAGTTGCCTTAAAAAATTCAAGTACTGGCATCTGTTATGAATGAGACAGGCAGAGCATCAGCACAGAGACTGATAAATACCCAGAGAGAACAGATATCTGACTCCTTGAAAGAGAACGGTGCCTGGAAGCTCAAGAAAAGGGAAGAAATAATGCTTAGAATGCAGTGAGAGGTGAAAGAACAAAGATGATTATTGCTAGGTTTTGTTCTGTATTAGATCTGTTTCAAGACTGTTTGCTTCTAACAAGGCTTATAATTGGATTCAAATAGTGATGTGAGATTTTATGACCCAGAGAACTGCAAATTTTGCAGTTTGTTTTGGACAAACAAAAAAGAATCTAAGAACACCACATAATTTATAATTGTGCCAAAAGCAAACTGAGGTTTAAAAATTTCTTTCCAATTAAAATGCTGATTTTATGTAATTGCTTTCACATCTTTCAGAAACTTGCTGCAAAATTTTCTGTGAACAGAAACAACAACAAAAACGTTGTATGTAGATCAAAATGTGAACCCAGCCCAAACATTTCTGCAGGAATGGCAGCCATGTACATGATGATAGTTCATTGTTGCTCAGAGGGCACTTCTTTATTGTGAGGGTGACAGAACACTGGAACAGGTTGCCCAGAAAGGTTGTGGAGTTTCTTTCTCTGGAGATATTAAAAACCCACCTGAATGCCATCCAGCACAATGTACTCTGGGTGATCCTGCTTGGCAGGGAGGGTTGGACTAGATGATCTTCAGAGGTTCCTTCCAACCTCAACCATTATGTGATTCTGTAACAGGGAACATAAGAATTCTTTCTGCCCTGCTACATCATGGCTCTGCCTGAACATTCTATCCAGTTTGGACAGTGCCCAGTGACCTAATGTGTCTCATAACTTGCAAGGTCACCATCACATGCAGCACTAGCTTTGGAGATGTTATACTTTGTAGTAATGAGATGTACAAACCCAACTCAAGGGAAGACAGAAGGCAGTCACTTGCCATGAAAAATACAGGTCTTCCGAAGACTGACTGGTTCAGTTCTATAATTTCTCAGCAAGTGGGGTTGCAGCTGACAAGATGAGCTCTTAATTAGGCTCTTAGGAATAATAAACATCCATTTAAACTCAAAAGCTAACACCAATTCAGCACTATGACTGAGAATTCCATCAAAAAGTATTTAGACAACTGCAAAATTTAAGGTTTGTGAAGCAAATCAAATAGTTTATCTAGTTATTTTACAATGGAAACCCAGTTTCAGCACAGAACAGATCATGAAAGATCTTATCAAGGGCAGAATAGCTCTCCTGGCCTCAGTTACACAGCATGTAACTCAAATTCATAGGAAAAACAACACCACTCTCTCCATTTTACATATTGAAAATTGTGTGTTTTAACCTTACATCTTAGTGACTACATCAGCATTGCAGAAGCCCACAGAACTACTGTTTCTAAAGCAGTGTCAAACGAGCAATGTGCCAGCTCACCTATTGCCTGCAAATTCTCTGCAATAGCTGAAGGAGTTACAATAATTACTGGATTGGCACAAACTGAGCCTCTGTTCCATCCATAAACTATATGTAATATCAAACTATCTTAATTTTATCTCCTACATGTGCAAAGACAACCTCCAGAGTATGCAAGCGCTCATAGGTGGCTGTTCTGAAAACCCATCATAGCTCCTGTGAAGAAAGTGAATTGTGCAAAGGGGTACCTTAAGGACCTCTGCACGCCATGTAAAGGCAATAATTACATTGCCTTTCACCCTTGTCTCTCCTGTAGGAATAGCTTATGGTTAGAGAGATTCCAAAACTGGTGACAAGTGAGAGGGCATCATGTTCCTCAAGCAAGCTAAATACTCACAGCTCTCTGCTGGTTTATTTTTGCCATCTGTCTCCCAGTGCAACATCAAATTACTTGTGGAATCTAATGGGCTGTGCTCTGTTTTTATTTATCAGCAAAATACAGACATTGCCCTTTCTCATATTCAGTGGTGGGACACAGATTGTCTATTTCAGTCAAATTCTAAAAAGCTACAAATTACCATCCAAAGTCAGAGCTTCCCAATGTTTGAGAAGAATATTAGAAGAACATGCTGTCCGTTCAGTCAGTAAAATATATTTTTAAAAAGAGAGGCTGAAGAAATGTAATTCTGCCTCAGGTGGTAATTAGGGGAGATCTAAAAAGAATTATTCCTCAACAAATAAGGAGTACCATGGTTGTCATAATATACTCTTTATGATGTTACACTGCCTCAGCTCCACCTAGGACTGGTTACGGATACATATAGCCTACTCTACAGATACTCTTGTCAAACAAGCAGTGTGCAAACCCTTGGATCCAAGTCATCCACGTAACTTCATACAAGTCTAAGCTTGTTATTTCAGGCTGGACAGCACACAACACTGCTTTTACTGTTAGCATCATGAGAGGTATCGTACTGTGACCAGCATCTTCAGGTGAGTGTCAGCTTGTGGCAAAAGAATAATCATGAGTCTTGCATCTTCCCATTTCCATTAGATTGCAAGAAAATAATAGTACCTGACTTCTGGAGTACATGTGGAATTATTGCATCCAAGCATGACAGAGGACAGAGTGAACGAAAGGCTTCTTGAACCTTATACATTTCCACTCACACACAGCACATACATTTGTCTCAGAACAAGGACTTGTTTTTGAGAAAAGAAACTTTTCTATCTACTCCTCCACTGTTCAGAAGATACTCTTTTTTTCTTCCATAGCTGTCAGAAGACTCCAGATAAAACCCTTGTCATTTCCACTTTATTACAAACTTTAGAGTTCTTACTGAAGCTGCATATCTGTAGGACTTCACTGGAAGCTCAGAATAAAATGGATGCATTTCAAAGCTAACTCCAGTCTATTTATAATCCAACTGAATGCACCTTCTCATCTGTAGTGGGATTGTGAATTCATATTCAGTCTAAGTCTGCAGGGGCTGTCAACTGTTTCCAATAGGGAACCTCAACATTATTCCTTTATTTCCTCACTACTGTACTTTTTATTTATTTTTATTTTTTTAAATAAAAATGTTTCATTACTAGATTATATCTAACAACTTGCTGTAACCCAAGATATTTTATACTGTGGAAGGTCTCCACGGTTAGTCACATCCCCAAATGGAGCCCTATTTGGAATAGTGACTTGAAGCAGACACTCTATGGGCCTGAAATACACATGATGTTGTTTCATGAAACCAATGCAAATGCACACGTATCCATAGTTACTTAAAGAGCACCAAAGGCAAGAAAAAGTAACTTCCCATATAATATCCTTTAAACAGATCCTGAATAAAATATCTAGCTATTTTTAGAGCTCATGATGTTGAAGCTCATGATTTATTAATATTTTAACTTTCCAGTCCAGAATTATGTTCTGATTTTCATTTAGCACTCAAGTAACCACTCAAGTCATTTGAGTGAATGTACAAGTATACACATATGTCCATGTTCATTTGATTCCAAGTTTTCTAAAATCAGCATTCAATTTCCTGGAAAGGAAAGCCACTATATGAATACATTGAAATATTTTTTTTATTATTTTTTTTCAGACAAGTTTAATAGATAAACCTCTTACTTTCTAGTAAATCATTAAAAAAAAAAAAAAAAAAAAGCAAAGTTTTCTCCCTCTGCTTTTCAGTAACTCTAAATAAATAAATAAATAAATAAAATAAAAATCCCAGTTTCCTATGAAACATTTATAGATTCTTTTTCATTCTACCGGGGTGGGACTTTATGTCTCTTGCCTTTATAAAAGAATATTAAACTGAATACTATGCATAAACATGCTCTCATTTGTGAAGAACCTGTTAATGTTCTTAAGATTAACTTCAGTTGATTCTTAAGATTATCTTCAGTTGAAGAAAGATTATTTTCAGTAAAAAAAAAAACTTTGTTTCTTACAGAACAGTCATTTAGTTAACTTCCAGAAGTCATTTGTCTCACTTGGTAGTTTTCTCACCTATAGAAGGTAGTTCACAACTCAAATCTAGACCAAGATTCTCAGATGAATTCAGCTGCATTTCAACACCAAATATTAACACAATTATCACATTGGGTTTTGATTCCTTGATTCCTTTTAAAAATCCAACCTGACGGAATAAATGAAAACCTTAGCAACACTAGTTAGTATCTATAAAAGAAACCATTGCACATCAGCTACTCTAGGGAACTCTCCTTTGAGAGAATTGAACAAAGACTTTTGAGGCAGCAAGCAATTACTAATCTATACCAGGAGAGCATTGTGGGAATGTGTTGTAAGTACTGACAATTAAGTCAGATCCTGATGCCATTGTAATCTTTATAAATTTCTACTTCTTTCTAAATTTTTACTTCAACAGGGTCAGGATTTTGTCATACTAAAATGAATACATTCTGAGATTCCTATTTTCCCATTTCTAAAGATGTTCATAGATTTTATAAATATGGTTGTCCCCTGGCTTGCAAAGTATGCTAAAATAATAATAAAACATTCGGCAAAATAAGCACAATGTGCATGTGCAACTACAAACTGAGTCATGAAAAACTTTTCAAGGTAAGGCTTAGGCAGAGTTGCTTAGGCAGAGTTATCTGCATACTCTTTGAATTTCCCACTTTGGACTATTTGGACTATTACCTGCAACCTCTTAAAAAAAAAAAAAAAAGAATGTTCTCAATCCATTCAGAGGCTTTTCTCCAAGCAGAAATGGTGTTCTTAAATAAAATGCCATAATAGGTTCATAAACTGTTTTCAGAGAGGCAGAAACGCTGGCCAGGATGTGAATGATCCAAATGAGGTATATTAAAAATGCATGTGTTTGTCCTTTCAGCTAATGGCTTACTAGAGTTTAGGCATACTAGCTGACCCTCAAAAGCTGTTGTGGCTATTTTATTCATAGGACACATGCTTCCATCTAAATTAGGCATTTATTTTTTTTGTGGGTCTGTCCATAATGACTCTTCAAAACAGTTTATTCTGCTATCTTTTCTCAATGCACACTCCCTACTTCATTTCTCAGGGCATTCGTTATTGAACTTTTTGACATGTGCAGAAGCAAACGAATGCCAGCTTTATTTCTAATGTTTTCTAGGAAGTCTTTGTTGTTGATTTTAGAGGAACATAGCTAAACACAATTGCTTCGCTTTTTAAAGCACATTGAATTACACTTGAATTCTATCCTGCCATGGATAAAAGGATACAAATACTAGCAAGCTGATAACTCTTAAATAAACATAAAGAAAATTCAGATGTAGGAGTGTTTCGCTAAAGAATTATTCTACTGTAAGGAAAAGGTTACTGTGTTGGTTTGTGCTCCTTCAAACTTTGCGAGTAGTTCAATTTTTTTCATGTATTTCAAACTGACTTTCCATGTAATGCAGATTTTAGATCTGGTTAACTGTTAATAACTTGCACTAACAACTAGCAGTTGCCATGCATGTTGCAGTGTAACATTAATTAAATGTTGGTTTTCTACTTCCTTGAAGTCTAGTTTTCATTTGTGATATTTACAAAAAAAAAAAAAAAAAAAAAAAAAAAAGTGTGTGTGTGTGTGAAGGATAGAAATAAGACTCATCACCACATTAATCTTTCACCTTTCCTTTGTGCTAAAAGAATTCCTGACGAGACCTGTAGGGTCTTGCACCAACTCAGATGACAAGTAAACAAGTAAATCTAGTTTTAACATATATAAAAACTCAAACCTATTTGTGTTTTTGTTTTTTGAGAGAAACAAACCCTGTACAGACTACCCTGAAGATACAGAGTCAGATGATAGAAAATAGAAGAAAAAAAAAAAAAAAAAGCTAATTTAAAGAGAATGAAAAAAATCCTATCTCACATGAAGACTCGATTTTAAACGCCATAGTAGCTGCAGTTCTGATGGTGCAATAGTTAAACCTATTTAAATAGTAGCTGTGAAAACACTAATGTTACATTGTAGAAACTGAAATGCTTTCAAGTCTTAAAAATGATTAAATTTTCAAACCTTGGTGGTAAAATATACACAAAAATCCTCCACACTAAGCAAATTTTATTTTAAGAGTTAACATAAGGATATAACCTCAAAATAAGTCTGTTTTTCCTCTATATAAAAAAAAAAAAAAAAAAAAAAAAAGAGAGAGAGAGATTAAAAGCATCAGCTGAGTATTTGTATATTTGTTTGTAGAGACCAGTCATGAAAACTGTTCTTTGTAATTGTCTATTTTTATTTCATCACAGTCTGAACACACAGTGTAAGCAAATTTATAAAAGCAAAAGAAACCTGTTCAGAGAAATATTTAAAATTATTTAGAACTTGTACTGAAGTCAGGTCCCACACTGAACAAATTGGCATAGAAATAACAGACACTCTGGGTTTTACCTAAAGGGTCAAAAGAAATTCCCACAGGGCTGGCCATAGCCTGTATTTCATTTTGTTGTTTGCTTGAAATATTTTAGATAATTAGTTTTCATCTCAGAAAATACTCCAACTATCAATATACGTATTAATTCACATTCATTATAGCCAAGTGTTCTTTATACATCAGATTGTTTACATATCCTTATTACTGGATACAAAGCAAAAAGGACCTCCATTCCTTCAAATCAAGTTATTTTCTAATTATTACAAGGACGTAGTCTTCCTTTCTTTTTGACTTGATCTCTTGTTCATTTATCTTCAAAGGTGCTTTTATGTTGCAGCAATGTTTGACATTAATGCTAGCAAGATAAGGAAGCTATTTCTTCGTGATGCCCTGAATATAACTGTTTCTGAAGGAAAAGCATTCATTACCTTGCCAGGGGCCCTGCTGAAAATCTTATGAGTTTTGATGACCTAAATAGCAGCATTGGAGGCTGTCCATGTTAATGCAGTTTACCAGTCATCTTCCTTCCTTGGTTTCACTGAGTTACCTATTAAAGAATTCCCAGAGCAGATGAAGGTATTCATCACAAAACACTAAACTTTGGTCTATTGAAACAAATCTTTCTAACCTTTCTTTCTCTTACTTATTTTGTCAAATAAGCAGCTTAAGCAGATTTAACTCCAAAGGGTAAACTTTGTGATGAGCCCTCAGTCTCCAGAATTATCTTCCCTGCCCTTTGTATTGTAATGGGTTATGATCTTCTAGTTGTATTTTATTTATAATTAAGATAATAATCATACGCACCCTGTCAGACTCACTTTCACTGAATCTAATGCTTTTGATTTTTCTTCAAGTGTAATTGTTATTCCTGCATGCATAAGCTCTTTTAGCAATATGCGTGGCAGGATGAGCTTTGACAGCTAAGCACAAGTTGACCTTCCCCATAAAACACAGAATCATAGAATGGCTTGAGTTGGAAGGGACCTAAAAGACAATCTAGTTTCAACCTGCTTGCCATGGGAAGGGATGCCACCCTCTAGGTTGATCAGGTTGTTCAAAGCCCCATCCAACATGCCTTTGAACACTTCCAGGAATGGGGTATCCACAGTTTCTCTGGGTAACCTGTGCCAGTGCCTCACCACCTTCTGAGTGAAGAATTTCGTCCTAATCTCTTAACTAGGTCTCCCCTCCTTTAGTTTAAAACCATTCCCCCTTGTCCCATCATTATCTGACAAAGCGAAAAGTTGCTGTCCATCTTTTTATAAGCCCCCTTTAAGTATTGAAAAGCTGCAATGAGGTCTTCCCTGAGCCTTCTCTTCTCCAGGCTGAACAGCCCCAGCTTTCTTAGCCTTTCTTTGTAGGAGAGGTGATGCAGCCCTCTGATCAATTTCACGGCCCTCCTCTGGACTTGCTCTAACAGATCAACATCCTACTTGGGGCCCCAGACCTGGATGCAGTACTCCTAAGTGAGGCCTCAGAAGGGCAGAGTAGAGGGGGACAATCACCTCCCTTGACTTGCTGGCCACTCCTCTGTTGATGGAGCCCAAGATGCAGTTGGCACTGCTGGCTCATATCAAGCTTTTTGTCAACCAGAACCCTCAAGTCCTCCTCCACAGGGCTGCTCACAATGAGTTCTTCTCTCAGTCTCTATTGCTGCTGTCTGGGATTGCCCTGACCTAGGTGCAACACTTTGCACTTGAACTTATAGAACCTCATTAGGTTCACAGGGGCCCAATTCTCAAGCTTGTCCCTTTGGATGGTATCCCTTCCTTCTGTAGTATCAACTGTGCCACTCAGCTTGGTGTCATGAGGTACTTGCTGAGGGTATGCTTGATCCCATTGTCTATATTATTGATAAAGATATTAAAGAGTACTGGTCATGAGACAGAACCCCAATGGACACCACTCATCGTCAACCTCCACCTGGACATAAAACCATCACTCTCTGGCTGTGGCCAGAGTACAATTCCTTATCCACTGAATAGTCCACCATTCAAATCCATCTCTCTTCAATTTGGCAATCAGGGTGTCATTTGGGAGCATGTCAAAGGCCTTACAGAAATCCAGGTAGATGACATTGGTTGGTCTTCCCTTGTCAACTTATGCAGTCATGCCAGCATAGGACGGATCCAGAATCTTCACCAGATTGGTAAGGTGTGATTTTCCCTTGGTGAAGCCATTCTGGCTGTTCTTGGATCACCTTCTTGTCCTGCATGTGTCTCACTTGATTCCGATTGCTTGCTGTTGTCTGATTCTGAGTAGTCTTTTCACATTCACCTCTCCCTCCTTCCAACACTGTCCTTTGAAAACATCACTAGTTTCTGGAATCCTGTGCACATTTATATGTGTGGGGTGTTTATTCCAGACAGACTTTAAGTAGTCTTAGTACAACTTCATCGCTCGCTCTCTCATTACGATCTTACCTTCTGTTGCTTTCCAATTGGAACTGATGTGCTGAAACACGATTCTCTTTGTGTCTACTACTGAAATTAAATAGGTTCTTCTGCTTGAGATGGCCTAAGATTGACAACCGTACCATATAAAGAAGTCCACATAAGTTATATGCAGATATAACTTCCAAAACCCATAATGAAATAGATTTATTCAAGCAAATAGTTTAAATAAAACATAGCAGCTAATAAATCAAGTTAGAACTTATGGTAAACACTCTGTTATTAGCAAATGCACACTTTTCCATAAACCTTCCTTTTACCAAGTCATGCCTGTAGTGAAAGCTTTGAAAACAAGTGGTACAGATGTTTTTCAAGGAACTTACTATTCAAGAATACTTCAACACAGTAACTGAAATGCAGTTACAGATCATGTGGATACATTCTTATCCAGAGCAGATGCTTACAATGGCACAAATGCAGCAAGTAAGAAGGCTGCCTTGGGATGGCCATCAGGTTTAATCAAGGTCTTCAGTAGAGACTATAATACCTACCTAAACTTGTAACATTGTTATTGCTTTCCTAGCTATGACTAAGATGACCAAAACATACACTTTAGCAGAGGGACACGTGCATGTTGAAATTACTTTGACTGTATAACTTTCATGTGCACATACTTGTAACTGCTTATCCTTTCTGTGCACAAACCTGTACCTTGTACCTACTACATGTAGATCTAGTTGTGACTGACAAATGACTGAGTAATTTGATAAGATGTTAAAGATGCTTTCTTTAGAAAAATTTGAGTTTTGTTTTTGTTTTTTGAAAGTTCAAAGATATTTAGCATGATACATGCTATGGCTTATTGAACTATTTGAAGATACCACTTGGTAAATCTGAATTCTCGTGATTAAAGTTGCTTGTTTTCTCCCTTCTCTCAAATTACAAAGGACTCATCACATAACCAATACTACTGTTGCATTTGTTAGATTATAATTAGGTGTGGCAAAAAAAAAGAGTCATTATGAATCGCTCTGCTGAATAGGAACAGCAGATTCAACTAATCTTTTTGCCCTTTTCAGTATTAAGTCTTACTCAGCATTATGCCTTACATACATGCAACAAAAGGCGAGCTAACAAAAAATGGCGACCTGTGGGAATACTATATTTTTCAGGCAAAATGGCTTCAAGATGCACAATCCTGTAAGATTTTCCTGCACTTATCTTTCTGTTCAAAGATTCAATTAACAGTATAGCATGTGAGTTTTTGTTTATGAATCAAGTGTAAAATATCCTTGGATAAGGAAAAAATGCAAATCTCTTGAGTTTCCATATTCATTTCCCAAATTACAGGAGGATGATGATGATGATGATTATTATTATTATTATTTGTAAACACTTGTTTTCACAGGTAAACATCACTTATTATTCAAAGAAAAGTCAATTTGATGAAAGCAAAGAACAAAAAAAGAAGGCTTTGGGCACTGTTGCACGTATATTTTTTACTGGGAAAAAATCACACTTTACACAGGATAAAAACTGAATTCTTTGTCATAAGTCATCTGTGTCTCTCTTACACATCAATTAAAAAGCTCATCGGAAGAAGCTATTGTTTTGTAGCCTCACAGTAACAGAAGCTGACTGAAGATTTCAAGGTTCATGGTAGCCTGTTTCTAGTAGCTAACAAAGATGCAACTATCCTTCAATAGAAAACTCTGAAAGAGTTAATTTCTGTTCTGCTATGTTTTTCCTACCATTTCCTGAAGGAAATGTTTATTGGTTCTAAAATGATGTGCAAATACCACTCACTTCTCCAGCATAGACAGTGGAATCAAACACCCGTCACGCTGCTTTTTTTTTTTTTCCCCTTGAGCATCTAGAGAAGAAAGATCAAGATCACCAAAATTTGGTTTCATTGTTACCAATCTCAAACAAATGAGTTGCTAATTAATATCACAGAAAATATTAGTAGATTCTTAATAGCTATAGCTATATTAGTAAATGCAACATGCCACTTGTTCCTGGACACTGAGGCTTAGTGACACATCAACAAACTCCTGGTCTATTGCAACAAGATGACTTCATACAAACTACACATTGGGAATGTTCTTTTAAGCATCCCATATCTTGATTTTTTTGTACACACACACACACAAATAAAACTAGCATACTTGAGCATCCTAGTTGTCACAGACAAAAGCAGCACCTGAAAACATGTAAACATTTTAATGATAGGTTCTCATTCCAAAAGCTTGAATATGGATTTTGACCAAAAAATTATGACCAACACAATCATAAAATCCATCCTAAAAAAAAAAAAAAAAAAAAAAAAAAAAAAAAAAAAACACACACCCCTTCAGTGGCCACAAACAAGCTTAGTACAGCTTTGAGGTTCTTTCCAAGTTACTGTGGAGCATCAGTGGAGCAGCAATGAGTCACACAATGTCAAATTCACCAGCATTTCCATCCAATATGATCCTTTACTAGATGACTCCACTGCGCAGAGGAAAAATCCTTTGTAAGAATGTAAGAGACAGACACTTGCACTAACACTCCCATACTTGTTCATACATTTTCCTGCCACATATATTTAAATTTCCCATGATTTCAAACATCTAATAAAGCTACATTAATTTACTTCAGCATGTAAATGTTTGAAGGCTATTTTCACCAATTTAATGTTTTGTATGTAATTAACTAGTACAAAAACAACCTTTATTATTTTATGCTAATCTTGGTAAATATAGTGTCAGCTGCATTCAGAGTTAACACAAATTAAATAGATCAATTATGCTTTCAGCCTAAAAACTGAAGATGCTGTCATGTCCATCATAACTCCTAAAATCAGTTTATCAGCAGAAGAAAAATACACAATTTTATTTCTGCTGTTATACGAACAGTTCCAAAAGCCCCAATTATCTGATCCTATGCTTGATTTTAAAAGTACATGAACTTGTAGTGATGAGTAGAAATTGAACTTGAAACCATTTCATTTAAGAAATATTTGAAAAAAATCTTAAAGAGTATGCCTTATACAAGGACAGGCCATCTTCAGTACTTAAGAGGGAAAGAAGCAGAACAAACAATACAGCACATTTTACAGGAAAGTCTGGTAAATCTAATTAAAAAAAAAAAAAAAAATCAAACCATTCATAAAACAGTAATTGAAGGATAACAATAGTTAACCAGATAAGCAACGGTGGCAAAAGGCATCTCTTTTTGCAGTGCCAAAGATTAATGAATAGAAGGCATTATTCTGCAGCTGACTTTCCCGTGTAAGAGCAAAGTACAATGTTCAGCTTCATGATCAAAATCTGAATTGGCATTTTGATCATTTTTCTAGAAAACAGGGGGGTAACCATCACACTGTAGACAGAGATTTAAGTGTAGGTGGCAGAAGATAGTTTTAGCTATCAAGCACAACAGAACACAATTTAGAGAAAAAAAAAAAAAAGACACTAAATAAATATTTATTTCTTTTGTGACTAAGCTAAGGGGATTTTCTTAGATGCAAGTAAGTTAGCATTTCATTATATCTTTAATTACAATTCATTAACTGTTTTTAATTTAATGTTATTCTACAGAAATCACTGAAGTGAAAATGTCAATAAAAAATCCTTCTGTTCTATGGAACGAAAGGAGTATTCTAGCAACACATGAATGAGACAATGTGCATATCACCTTCAATTGCAATTTTCTGACTAATGTGTTAGTAGTCCTGTAAACAAAGTAATCTACTTCATTTGGAAGAACATCTTCCCCCCTGCAGCCACAGCATTCTTATTGGACACACATGATAAAAATATTCTTTACACCTGTACTATATTCTTTACCTTACAGATCCCCATTTCAAACACAACGTGGGACAAAGATGCGTTGCTACCAATACTTCTTGGATTTTCATCTTCATTGGTTAAATACACCCGCGGTGAGGGCTGTCAGTGGTGTAGCCCCATAAGGCATCCCCGACCATCACTGTGCCGCTAGAGGGCGACGGAAGCGCTAAGACCTCCTTAGGCTCCTGACTGCAGTGGCAAATTTGGCACTTGATTTGTACCACAGCTGCCCAGTCTAGTCTGAGAGACATGAGGAGTAAACAGGGGAACACGAGTAGTTCAGCATACTTAACACATAAATAACACCGCCTGAGTCAGAAAACTGATTAGTAGGACTTTTGCTTGCAAAATTATCCCTTTTTTTTTATCCCCCCCCCCTTTTTTTTTTTTTTTGAACAGTAATAAAGCACAACTCATGCAATGTAGACAATTATATACAAAAGAGGAAATCTAAAAAAAAAAAAAAAAAAAAAAGTAACTATTCCATCTTTGGAAAAAAGGAATTATAATCCGCTGGAATAAGCACCTAAGTGTTATTGGTAATAACTGTACTGACAACAGAGCACATGAGGGTACAATTACATTTCAAATAAATCACATTCCTAATCACTTTTGTTAGACAGGTACAAGATTTAGTAGGTGTTTGCACAAGCAACAGGTTCAGGGGATTGTTTTCTGGGACCTCTGATATGACTTGTAACATCTCAGGTGCCCTGAGGGAAGCTCTCAGACAACTTGTAAAATGCTCCTTTTGCTGTATTGCTATAATAAGAGGCTACAAAATATCAGCAACAACTTTATGGAACCTCCCTTGCAAAGGTAAGAGTCAGACTAAGTCTGAAATATTGAGTAGTCTGCCTCTGTTTAATCACCAAGTCCTTATAAAATACAGCACAAGAAAAAGGCACACACACACACAAAAAGGTTTTTAATCTTTCTAATCTTCAATCTTCTCCTTCATGAAGAATTTAAACCAGGAACCTCTTGAATAAGACATTGCATCATGGGAAAGAGGTTTCTACTTCCTTTTCTCTTCATGATCTAGAGATTTTATATAGGATATTTCATGTTTTCACTCTGACAAGATGTGAGTTAAAGCCTTACCTTCCAAAAATTAATCTATAACCGTGTTTGCTAGGATGGCTTCTCTTGTTCTCTCCTTATCAATCAAAATAAATTACAGAGAAATTGACTTGGGAAATGTTAATATAGATATTTTCTATCATTCTTTTGGTAAAAAGCCTTATCACATCACAAGCAGGAATGAGCTGACAGACACTAAAACACCGTTGGTGTTTTAATGTAATCAGAGTTGTCACAGCCTTCAGCCATCCATGTGTTGAAATAGTGGCACATTCAAAGATGGTACTGCCTCTTGGCCATCCAAAAGAAGGAGTGTTTTGTGTTTCTGACACAGTTACCACAAATTGTGCTGGCCCTGATTGTTGTTGTTGTTCTCAGTTGGCCTGTAATTCCTAATGTTGTCAGCTGCTTTATCTGTTTTGGCTTGAACAAGGGGTAGTCAGTATCCTTTCTTCTTCTTTTTTTTTTTTTTTTTTTTTTTTTTTTTAATTGAGAAGCTTGTTTTAATCACTAATTGGTTGCTCTATATGTACTTTCCCATCTTTCTCAAAGATGGAAAGGAAAATAGTTTGGGTAGTGTATACAGAACTCTGATAAAGCTAATGGGAACTGCTCAGATAAGAAATTGAAGATTTTTCTGAGCTGGAGAAAATCATCTTGGTTGAGTATCCACATGTTTGAAAATACCTTGAAGTGGGAGCAGAAGATCCACAAGGAAAAGTGTACTATCAGTCCTTTATGATATCACAGTTCCCTACTGTACTCCTGGCCTTCCCACACTTACCTTGTTGTATACAGTCCTACCTCTGAAAAGTATTCTCCATCATGTATGCATAAGCTGAAGGTAAAGCAAGAAGTGCTGCCTGATGCTTTCCTGTTTAAAAGTGATACTGAATGCAAATGCAGTAATTTTCAGAGGCACAGTAGCTCCCATAGGTAAATGCTGTATCAGTTTGTATGACTTCTAATAAGCACTTGGTGTGCATACAAACACTCCTCCCATGTAGTCACACTGACCCTGTTCCACACCTGATTTTTTCAGGTATCTGGACATTCGTCTCAATTCGTGTACCACCAAACTGTATTCTTTAACCATTCAGTTAAAAAACCCACTGTCAACATCACCTGAAGAAAGGGCTTAGGCAAGGAAAGGGAAAAAAAAAAAAAAGATTAAAAAGTGAAGGAAACTTGGCAGTTTTCATTCAAGTGAATCAGAGCAGAAAAAAAAAATCAGCAAGGTAATAATAAAGAAATAAAAGTACATAGTCTTTCCCAGGCAATGAGAAGAATCAACATAGCAAGTTTGCCATCCAATTTATGAAATCATTTCTTTCCCATGTTACCCTTTATCAGCCTTTCCCACAGCTGAGAAGAATCTTGACCTCAGTCCATCTATTTGAAAGACTTACAGTAGTAATAATGAATTAAACACATTTTCATCTCATTTTCATCTTTTTTATTCCTCTCAGAAAATTTTATGTCTGTTATATTTATGTGCAAGACAACTGTCCTTTCCACTCAAGCTGTGAAAAAGGATTTTCTGAACAGCTGCAGGTCAATGGAACAGAGGCAACAAGGTTGCTCTTTCTGGTGGGACAGGGATTCCTGTTGAACTTCCTTGCTGCTCTGGCTAGAGGAAGTCACAGGAAAATATTTCTAGCCAGCACTTGTGAAGTGCTCATCAGGATACATTTCAACAAACACTCAGGTGTGATGAATGGGTTTTTACTCCACCCCCACATACACATAGTTTTTTCCCCTCTGTTTCTATGTGTTTGGGTAAAAAAAGTTTTATCATGGATGAACATGTTCATTTTTTTTCCATACACATATAGCAATTATAATAGGAAAGAAAGATCAAAGTGACAAGAAAAAAAAAAAAAAAAAAAAAAAAAAAGATTGTCTTGGATTATTCTCCACACAGATTTCTGTTATTTGTGAGATCTTATTGTGAACTAATTTCTATCTAGAACACTTTTTTTCCAATTTATTTCCTTGATAGGACCAATGATCCACAGTCACTAGTAAAGAACAAAAATAACTTGGGACTTTCAGCAGCACCAATGCTGGTCACAATGCTCAGGAGTCAAGAAACAACATGATAAAGAGGTGGATACCAGGACTGAGAGAAACTAAGATTTCCTATTCCAGAAAGGTTGCCTAACAAATCACAGGTTTAAGCAGCAACCATCTACTCAGGGGAATAGTGCGGGGGGGAGGGCAGGGCGGGGAGAGAGGGAGGAAGGGAATCTGACACTAAAGGAGGACAGAATATATAAAGATATCTATCATCCTGTGAAAAGAAAAACTTGCTCAATGAATCCTCAGTCAGCACTCCACTACAAAAAAAAAAAAAAAAAAAAAAAAGGAAATATGCAATTATCCAATGCAGGAATGGTTCTTATACTACAAGTCCCAGGATGGCAGCTTAATTATTTGGTAATTTTCCAAATACCAGATACACCTGAAGGTATTTGCATTATATTTACACTTATTTTTTCTATTCAGTAACTAACAAGTGTCAACCATAATACAGCTTACGCAGCCACAAAAGTCAAGAAACTAACAGGAAGAGAACAAAGCCTGTATTTACATTGTCTTCGGGACATTGTCCCTCAGCTAGCTACAAAGAAAGGCCCTCCAAAAAGGTGCCTGGATCCAAAGCAGAAAAATTCTAGGAGGACCTGTCCACCTGCAGAGAATTGTTATCTGCAGTTCATTTGGGAATTACCTGAATCTTAGCCTAACTGAACCACAACCTTTTCATTTACTTTCCAGCGTGCCTAAGTAGTAGTGCCCACATCACTTGAACCTTTGGGATGACAAAGGTACTCAGCATTCAAGTCCAAGCTGGAACTAGGTGGGCTCCACTGATCCCAGAGCTATTATTTCCTGTACTATAAATTTAACACTTGCATGACTTCAGGGGCTTCAGTGACATGTAAAAACTGGTTGTATTTAAGCACTGTTTAACAGCAATGCCAATCAATCAAGTGAAATTTCAACAGAGTTGAGTGCAGAAGTATCCACATCTTCAGACATGTGTCTTAACTATTAGTAATGTTCATTGAAATCTTAATTCTCCCAGACTGAGGTAGAGCCAAGCTAACACAGGAAACTATAATGATATCTGACGCACATGACCTTTCTGATTAAAGCAACTTGTCTTTCTTACAGAAGGCAGCTACTACAGCTCATTAACGGTTTTGCATTCTATTCTTCAAAATTCTGTATCAACCAATTTATATTCTTTATTTCTGGTAGCATTTGGAAATGTCTCAATTTCCTCTTGAAGTTAATGAGAGACAATGGGTATTCCAATTGTAGGTCAGCAATGATGGATGCTGCCTTATAAGTAACAGACTCCTCTACTACAAAAAAATTCAGGCCAGTTCTAGTGCAATTTCCTAAGCCCCGTTCTTTCCTTCACCCATACCCCACCCCACAAACACACAGGAGAAAAAAGTTACAATACATTAAAAAAATCATTATTTTTAATTCAACACACATTACTGTGATGTGTACAAAGATACCGCATTAAAAAAAAAAAAAAAATCATGTTAGTTCCATAGATGCTATCAGAAATCCTGGGACAGAGATGATTAACAATGCTTCTTTTACTAATTCAGTTCTCATCTGTTTCAGTAATATGAATCCCAGACACAGTACATTTACTGTGCCTGTACAAGAATGAGTTTAAATACATAACTTTTTTTATAACATGAAAACACCTAAATAATGTATCTTTTATTAATGCACTGCACAAAGTACCTTTTTTTTTTTTTTTTTTTTGGCATATTGGTGTTTATCTCCTAATAGCATTAGTTGTATGAAAAAAATACAGTATCTCTACTAAAATTTGTTTGATATGAAAGAGCTGAAAGTTTCAGATCATTGCAACAGAGGTTGAATTCACATTACCCATGTGAAGTAAATTTCTAAAGCTTTGTACCCATCAGTTTTAGATACTATTTGAGAAGAATTAAAGATATCGTACAACTGGTGAAAGGTTATATTTTTCACTGGAAAAATATAACAAAAAGTTGCATTTGAAAACTTCAAAAATTAAATAAAGCTTGTTTCCTAGCTCAGAGGGATACATAAACTTGCAAAAATTAGATGTAATGTAATGCATATTATTTTACCATTTTGTACAAGGTCTAACACTGAGTTTAATCATACAACTAATGTGGAACAGCAACATATTGAAAATACAGTACTCTATTTGACAGTGATAAAATAAGAACTACAGAAACACTGTAAGCAAACACCTATTGCTCACTATTTGAGTGTGCTACTTTGGCATATAAAACTGCTAGTTTTCCCACTGCAAAGTTCTTCCTTAATATCCACAGTTATTGAAGCAAATTTCATGATAAAAAACACATTTAAATGGTTATATAAAATATACAAAGAAACCTGCATGTGTATTTCTGCAGTTTCCTTCTCATTTGCTCAAACTAAAACCAGTTTTTACCAGTGTCCCAGTTTCAGCTGGGATACAGTTGATTTTCTTCCTAGTAGCCTCTGTGGTGCTGTGTTTTGGATTAGGATGAGAATACTACTGATAACACAGGAGCGTTTCAGTTGTTGCAGTGCTTACACAGAGCCAAGGACTTTTCAGCTTCTTGTGCTGCCCTGCAAGTAAAGAGACTGGGGGTGGGGGGAACACAGCCAGGACAGCTGACCCCAGCTGGCCAAAGGCATGTCCCACACCATGTGGCATGCTACACAACAAAACTAGGGGGATTGACTGGGGTAGGAAGCCACTGCTTGGGAACTGGCTGGGCATTGGTCAGCAGGTTGTGAGCAATTGCATTTTGCATCACTAGCTTTGTATACTATTTTATCATTATTATTTTCCCTTCCATTTCTTTCTTATTAAACCACTTTTATTTCAGCCCATGGGTTACACCTTTTCTCCAATTCTGTCTCCCATTCCACTGTGGGGGAGTGCGTAAATGTCTGTGTGGCTGCTGGTTTAAACCACAACAACCAGAACACTGAAATCTGCTTTTCCACCACAGAGGCTATTTCAGCTTTCCATCTCCAACCTTGTCAGCTAGTGGAGTGCTTTGAACACAGATCCAATGAGCCACTGAAAATGAAACTCTTTTTCCTAGCTTTCATATGCTCAAAAGTAGCAGAACTGTTCCTGTTGCTGAAATTCTACAATAAACCACCAACCAGTATAACCTTCAGGCAGGAAAGATGACTGGAAAAAGCCAGTATGAAAGGCAAAACATTAAAAAGTTTATGAGCAGAAAACCAGAGGTTTGGAGTGAAAACAGTTCATACAATCTTACCTATAGCTGGCAAGTCTAAAAGCTATTTTAAATGCCACAGCACTTCCTAAAATTTTTGTGAAAGCTTATAGAAGAACTGTAAATGATTTTGTTTCATGTAACTTCCAGGATGTGGAACACATTGTATGGACTACATTAGGCATCGTCCCTGACCCAAAGACTGCAGGTGTCAAGTAATACTGTTGCTGAGAATTTAACAGAATATGTTGAAACAGTATTTCAGTATCTCTGTAAATGTTGACTCATTTCCTGCTATGGTAGCACACTTGTACCCAATATTGTGTGAAGTGATTTGATAGATCAATTTAAACAAGTTTTTCCTGCATACAAAACACCTGCTTGAGAAACATGTGGCCACAATACCGAGAGGCTTGCCAAATAATTATTACTGCACATTTCTCAGGATGAAACAAGTTCAAAATATGAGTATATTCTGTGAATGGAAGCATAACATTTATGGAGATTCAGTTCAAAGAAATTGGGAAAGTAAGCTCCTAAGAGAAGTTTTGCTGACCAGAGTAAAACATCTATTTAATCCAGACAACATAAAACACCAAGCTAAACATGCATTTATAGGATTTCTGTTTTACATCAGAAGTACTTCATGGTACAGATTTTGGATTCCATCCATTGTGGACCTTGTTCTTGTAGTGCCCAGACTGAAAGTTTATAAACAAACTTTGGAGCAGATGTGTCATATCAATAAAGAACTTTGACTTCAATCTTAGAAATGTATCCATTCTATAGGTCATTGCAGCCAACTATGTTTAATCTGCTTGCTCACCTTAGGTTTTAGGATTTTCTTTTGAGGTCAGGGAAGAGAGACGGGTACCACTTGGTAACAAGTGATTTCATCCTCAAGTAGGCATCTGAATGGATCAAATTGCATCCCAAGCCATTTATGCATATATAATTAAAAAAAAAAAAAAAAAAAAAAAAAGGGTTGGGTAATAAATTCTTAAGTAAATCATCTATTGCAGGCAAATCTTCACAGTGTACATCTCAAATTTGTAGGGATGGATTCCATTTTTGAGTCCACTGGGCACCTATGTGGGTGCCCATGTGTGATCTAGATAGAAATTTCACTGCCAGGTCTGATTTGAGATGTTGTCTTAAGAGCCACTTGAAATGTTTTCCTTGGAGTCTAAGTGAACTGTCCCAGTTTGGGGTTTTTCAAGTCTTGTAGTCCTGAATTCTTGTGACAGAATCATTAATTACAACTACAACAGCAAACACTGTAGCCCAGTAAGAGCAGATTTATACAGTGAAACACTCGATGCCAAAGGGTGTTCTGTTGTCTTATTTCAAAGTAGTTACAGGGTACTCCCACAGACTAGGTGCCCATTAGTCATCATGGTATGTTACTTATAGGGACAGCGTGTATCTGCTAGGTCTGCTTCATCCAAAAGGAAACCAGTTTCTACCACATTACCAAAGAATCCTTTTTGATACAAATCACAGAATTCTCTTTGAAAAGCACTGCTTGCTTGAACTAAAACACTACTGTAAATATACCTAAAATAGCAGCTTTAGAAATACCAGAAGCCTGTCTCCTAAATGAAGCTTGAACTACTGCTTAGTTTCTAAAATATCTATAACTAAGGTATCCCACAGACCAAAAGTCTTGCTTTTAGGTGTAGTCAAGAAAAAAAAAAAAAAAAAAAAAAAAAAAGTATCTACATTTAGAAGCAGTCAGACCTAGCTAATTCTGACAGAGCATGAGAAAAAGGTCACAGGTAGTAAGAGGGTGCCTTGCTTTTGTAAATCCCAGTTATAGTCATTTACCCTTGTTCACCAAACAGGTGTGATAATTCAGCATTTTGATATACATTTTGATATACTGCACAATGACTTGTTCCTTAATTGAATCTTCATCTGAACTCTCAACAAAAGCAAAATGAGAACATCCACACTCTTAGACTGTTAACACAACAGCAGTACCACTACATCCTGAGAGTTTCATAAGGCTGTAAATGCACAAATCCACTTCAGGCCAATGAAGATGGATGAAACTATGATCTCAAACAGCATATGATTGAAGTAAAATAATGTTTGTCATTTTTATAATTTCAGATATAAATATTATTTTTCAAAGTGAAGCTGCTTGCAAACATTCTTCTGGCTTTTACATGAACATAGGTATAACATAAATTCCTAGGCGCATGTTTATGCCTGCCAGGGTGCAGTAGTAAAACTTATTTCTCCCTAAGCTGGCATCACTTACCTGTAGTTTGTACTACACTAAAACAGCAGAAATAATGCTGTGTCATTGCATAACTACCTTTTCATCTGATGCCTAAACAACATACACTTAAACTTGTTGCTCAATGTGACATTCTAATCTCAAATTCAATTTCTCTAGCACAGTCTCTTCCTCCTCTTTTGTTTCATTGTGGTCAAACAGTTGACATAAAAGGCAAAGAGAATCATAAACTCACAATTAAAAGAATATTGATAAATGCAATGTTATCTAACTGTATGAGACAATAGTCAAGAGATTCAAACTACAAGCTTCTGTAAATATAAGAATGCATATTGTACATGAAGTACAGCAGGTCTTTTGGCTTTTGAGATTTTATCGAAGGGCACCCACAGAAAATAATTCTTCAAACTGGAAACAAAAAATAAAATAAATATAAATAAATATGAACATGGAGATGAGAATAGGAATGATATAACAAAAAGGAAATTGCCAAAGTCCTGCTACTACATGCTCTGCATGTTCCCCTATAGTTAGGATTTTTCACATGAGAATTGCAATGGGTTCAAAAGGATCCAGAAAGTAATAGGTGACTGCGTATATAAAAATCACAACTGACAACAGGAAAAAAAATAATAAATGGGTAGGAGGTCCTAACATTTAAAACCTCAAAAAGACATGCCTTCAGAGTATCTACATAAGCTTGCTGCAAGAGAACTAGAGCATCTTCTTCAGGAAGGCCAAGGAAGGAACTTCATTCCCTCTTGCTATCACCACATAACAACTCAATGCAACATCACCACAACTCAACCACAGACAAACATGGACAAATATGCATGGAAACTAAGGAGGTCATTTATCTTACAGTTGAGAAACACCTCAGAATTGTCCCAGTTGGCCCCACTATTTCTTTCCAACAGTAATGAATAGAAGTATGACAGCTTTAAGTAACATTGTAGGGTGAATAACTTGGATTCCTAAACTATCTATTACACTGTAGCCACTAAGAGGAAGACTTTATCATTAGGACAAACTTTAACACTTTAACAGTGTGTTTTGACTTTCCCTCTGCCTCTCCCCCCCCCCCCCCCCCCCAAAAAAAAAAAAAAATCCAAAGTATTTTGTTACATTAACAAATGTGTTTAATAAAAAGCAAAGCAGTCCAATTTCAAATCATTTCAAGTGATAAAGATGTCTGAGTATTCCAAGAAACAGGAAAACATTGTGTGCAATGTTCCTGAAAATGAGGAATGAAAACAGGCAAGTCCAGCATAATTCAGCTTTATAAAGTATGTTCTGCTGAGCTACAGCCACTGTCCAGGAACTGGTGATGCAAAATCCATACCATCTTGCTTTAGTGGCTAAATACACCATGCGTCTAGACAGCAGGGAGAATATCTCAATTTGAGTCTTTGAACAGTGCATACTGTCAAGATTAGCAGATGCAAGGGTAGATTCCTGTGAAAATGAAGAAGTGTCAGTGCCCCTAAAAAACACACTGATGAAGTGATCAGAGAACGATGGGGAAAAGTGAGTTGTATTCACAGTTTGGCCCATATACCAGATAAATACCAGCTGTGTAATTATATGATATGATAAATACACATCAGTTTGGTAACAGTCTCCAAAACACTGTGCCACTTTAGTCCTCTTCTCATCAAGCTTACCATTTCTCTTTTCTCTCCAACCTCATTTTTTGACCCATGTTGAGGGTCTACGGAAGAAAATTTATTTCTTCCAGCCTTCTGTCACAATTCAACATGTCAATATTTGTCAGAATTCTTTCCATAGCTGCTACATTCAAAAGATAAGTCAGTTGATTACAGTTGCCACAGTGTGTCTGCCTGCACTAGCACATCCATACTAAACGAGCTCTTGAACACTGCAAGATGCCAATACTCCATTAAGATCCACACTGGGACTGAGACCAGAATAGCAGCTGTACCCCAGAAAGCTTCCTGAAATTTATTTTTAGTGTTTTCTTAGCCTTAAGATTTCCTCTCAACAAAAGTCAGATTTTCTAGCAACACAGAAGTTTTTGAAAGACATGAGGTAAAACACTGGCCCCACTGATGGTAATCATTTCTGTGATAGAAGTTTCCCTTCCATGTCTTCCAAGTTATATGGAAACTCAGTAATTTATTATAGGCTACCACATCCCACATCAGGCCTGTTTTCCTTTTGCTAAGTGCAAAGAATATTCCACGTTAACTTAAAGCTTAGTTTCTTCTTCTACAAAGCCTCTCCATTAAATAGAAAGAAAAAAGCAAAATGGCTGCTTGAATTTCCTAATCTCTGTCCCCTTGACATTAACATCTTCCTGGCATGTCTGTTACTGTTTATTGCATGACTGGGTTGAAAGAAAGAAGAGATCACTTTCTAGATATTTTTGTATTGTTATACTATTTGTTTTCCTTTTAAGTGATATTTTCCAATGAGCCTTAGTTGAAGTGCACCACTGAGGATAAGATTAATACTCCACTACCAAGGCTGCTGCTAATGTCTTAATTCCAGAAGAATATCGAATGTTACTGCAAGGAAAAGATCTAACACAATGACAGTTAAGCCCTTATTTATTTATTTACTGTTTAATAAATAACACAAGAAGAGCATTGTTCTGAGTAAAATCAGTGGATGGTTGGGGGTGTCTCTTCTCCTCCACCATCCTATACTCCCCACCACCATCACCCTCAGAACTGTTGACATTTCAGTGTTCTCCTTCAAGAACCTTGGAATTTATCTTCAAGTCTTGTCCTCAGGGGAAAGAATCAGACTCTTTTTTACTATTAGTATTTCTCCTTTTTCAGCTTACTTTTTCCCTTTGCCAGCTACAGCTCAGAAATTTTTATGACTATTTGACTACAGAATCAAAGAAATCCTTTGGGAACAATCTGTCCTGAGTTTCTTCTTTAAAACCCTGCGGGTCAAGTGCCAATGCCTCTCAGCCTCCAACAAAGGAAGAAGCCTTCGAGGAGGGAGATGAGCAGATGAGTTCTTAAGCCTTAGTGTGTTTCTTTCCTCCTCCCCCTACCCCCTCCTTTTTCTTATCCTTCCTTTTTCTATGGCTTCAATTTCTTTTCTATTCCTAGTTCTGGAGAGGAAAGACTATCCTCTTGCATTAATCACTTTTGCAGGGTCACTGTATGAAGTCTGAGGCAGATTGCTAGTACATTAAGCACTTTCTGCTCAGAGGTTCAAAAATCCTAAGTACAACTGGACCAGAAAGGAACCTTATGTCTTTTGCAGGGTCACAGTGATGTACCTCAATATCTTTGGTGGAAACAATTCAAAAAGCTTGTGTGTTAGCTAACTGTAAAGCATGTACTGAGTAAGAAAGGACAGCAAGGCTTCTTGTATATCAATCTCCAGTTTTCACATTCTTTACCTGGGGTGAAGAACCAGGGAGGTTTAAAATTTTTAACCCGCATTCTGTGCTGTCACTTATGAGGATTTTCATTCACAGTCCTGTACTCTCTTCTCTGTATCAGCCTTGTTTGTAGGCTGATAATCCAGAGACAGACCCAAACTGTGCTCTACAAACTAAAGGTTCCCTTTGTGTCATTCTGATCTTTGTGCTGTCCATCTGCTCAACTTCAAATTTTGCAAAAGCTCAATTCTCCTGTTGACAGCAAAGGGCTGGCAAACAGTTCTGTTGTTGAAGAAAGACAATACTCTCTTTCTCAACCAGCAAAGAAGCTAATATGCAGCGAATTAAAGTGTATGCTAGGGCTGCTGAGGAAACTTGTAAAGAATTGTGGGGAAAAAATTGAATGTTCTATCTCCTATAGTTGGTACTCACCATTAGCAATGACTTCCTCCAAACAGCAACAGAATTGTTGCATAACCAGGCAATGGCCTGACTACAGTATAACACAAGCGAAAGACAAAGGGAGCTTTGTATTTCTAATTGCCAAGTAGGAACCAGGACAAAAATTTCTAAACATCCTGCAGAGCATTTAAATATATAAGAGATCAGTTCGTGATAAGAGCAACCTTCACAGACTGGAATTCATATAATAAGCTTGGCTGGATCAAGACAAGATACAGCCAACCTTTTATTGTCTTCTGTTACTGTCGTGCTACTGAATTTCCTTTTGTCTCCGTGGTAGTACTATCATCTAGGTCAAGGTTGACAGGAGTAGGAGATAGTCAGTTATTCTGGATTTTATTCAAATAATTTACTAAAACCCAGAAAACCTTTAGATAATTACCAACATCCATCTGACAATTAGCATCCAAATGCAGAGTGGGGTTTTGTTCATTTATACTGAAGATCACATTCCTAGCAGCTGCAAGGTTTTGAACTGCATTGTCAAAAAAAATTCAAGACCACATGATTCAAGTCAGGGTCAAGATTCTGGCTGTTTTTGTGGCACTATTATACATATCCTTCCTGTGGTACTTTAAACCTCCTCAGCCTTTTGGCTCCCCTTATAATGAGCACACACATTGGCACAATGTTTACATAATCAGAGTCTAAGATGATGATGAATGAGCCAGACCTCTGGATTTTTACAAAATACAATCTAAGCTCCTCTAGTAAGTCACCTCTGTCCTGATTATAAGCAGTATAATGGATTGCAAGAGATCTGATTCATGTATTCTTCCTCAAGCATCCCTCCAAGGCAAAAAAGCACAAAATTCATTGTTTGGTAAATAAGAAATCCTGAACAAGTTTAAATAATACAGCTGGAAATACTTCTAGTTCCCCAAAATCATATTCATACAAATATTGATGTTTCCTACTTGTCTTGACTACCTGTTCTGAAGTGATACACAAGGTGGGAACTTCAGAGACAGGACAGAACTTTTTATGCTGATTATCTTCACAAGCTTCATTTTCTGTTTCACTTTGCACTTTCATTCATTGGAATGAACCCATCTAAGCCAATCTACATGTTCATCCTGAGGTCCAGTTTTCTTTTGTCCCTCACTTTCTGTTATTTACTGGAAGGGGGAGTTTGAGCAATGTGATACAGAGATTTCAAGCAGGTGTAATTCACATCAAGTATTAGAGCACATGGCACCATTTCCTTGCTCTCTCCTCCTACTGACATCTCTCTAATGGTATGTCCATCTATTGAAGGATGGCCTCTGATTCACCATATTTATATGAGAGACTCCCTTCTGCCAATTTTTCCATTCGTCTCAAGGGGGATGCTTTGCTCTCCCATTCCATCAGATACAGTGTTTGAGACAGGAGAAAAAACATGCACCAAGACACATAAACCCTTCTTGAAAATGTAGGTTAAGTAGCTAATACATTAACTGGGACTTGGGTTCCTAAGATCATCTGAGTATTAGTTTTGTAGTATTTCTGGCACCTGTGATCAGCCTTCGGAAGCACAAGGGTTTTCTCACTTTAGAGACTAGAAAACACATCACTCCATCCCTCACCAAAACACCAAAACTACTTAAACTCATCTGTTCTTACTGAGAAAGCAAAGGGTACAAAAATAGAGGAAAACAGGTAAAATTCTTATTACAACTGTAATCATTTAATAAAAGTATAAAGAGCACTATACTGGAGTAAAGAGCAAAACCAAGCAATCAGGTGGAAAACAAAGCCACAACACGCATAGCATTAGAGAAAGTAACTGCATTGCTATCAAGCTTAGACCAATACTGATGAGTAGATGCTTTTCCTTTCATTTAAATGGAGTCACCACTAAGATGAATGATTCTCAGTTACATCTAATCTTTCATTATTGTAAGATTATAAACACTAAAGTATATGATTACAGGCTGAATAATACTGTAAAGTGTACGTAACCTAAGGCTGATTAAAGACTATACACACACAAAGAAGTGTAACTCTGTTAGTCATCCTCACTTTCCAGGCATTTTAGCTAGAACTGTAAGAAATAGGAAGAATAAAGTATTATTTTGGAGAGTTAGGCATCTCCCACTCTGGGAATTTAGATACAAAAATATAGTTTTATCTCAGAACATACATTGTTACAAAGCCTTCCAAAACCTTGGTCTCTACTAGCGAAAAGAAAAATAGATTTTATATTGTAAATACTGCTGCAGCTTTAAACAGTTCTAGTCATTTATTTCCCCAAAATACAGACTTCTAATCTTAAATGCTTCTTATGTGTAATATATCTTTTAAATTGAACATTGACTCCAGAACCATGCAAAATGTTATACAGCTGTAACTAGAACATTCTCAAAAAAAGGGCAACATTCCAATTATCCATAGAGCACAAGAAAAAAAAAAAAAAAAAAAAAAAAAAAGCAGTCATCTCTTCCAACCTTACAAGTAAACATCAGAAACAAACTTACACTAACATAAGTAAGCTAATATCAACTAGAGTGAGTGACGAGCAAATAAGCCACCTTATATTGAAGACTTAATATTTTAATTTTGTGTCCTAGCATAAACAAACTCCCGAAGCATGGAACTCTACCTTTTAACACACAGCTGTGAAATTAAAACAGCTCTGCAAAACAGACAAGTTTTGAATGTGGTCTAAGCAAGATTGAAAAAGCAAAGCTCTTAATGAAGACCATCTCTCCAATCATTCTTGCCCACATTTCCATGATTCCACAGATTCTCTGCAGTGGCTGACAGCTCTTTTTTCTAATGCTATCTTGCACTTCAGAAAGCTCATCATAGTCTTTAGCGATGTACTGTCTTTAGTGCTGATTTAGTGACAAATTTACCCAGTTTCCTTGATATAGAACATCAACACTGGGATTATAGATACAGGATCAAGAGTTTTCTATAATTTTTTCTTTACTTCCAGAGAAAGAGAAGTCTATTGTTTTGAAAACTGACTGGAAGCATTTATTCAACCACCCACTCCACACATTTCTAGTTTTGTCATAAACTCGGAAATCTTTACTTATCTAGTTTTCCATCTGAAGACTTTAAATCATCATCTGGACCACCAGCTATGCAGCTATTAGGTCTGTTGAATTCAATAATGCAAAATAAAGTGCTCCCATTTCTCTGCTCAATGTAAAAGCTATCATAGCTTCAATAAATCTGTATGCAAGTGCTCACTTGGCTAAATCCTCAGCAAGGATATTTTTACTAGCTTGAACCCAAGGAAGAAAATGTCTTTGGCTTTGCAGGATTTAAGTATGATTAACTAGAGTTACCTACTGCAGAATACCGGACAAGGAATTTTGTCCAGTGATTCCTTATTAAAAGGAGAGCTTTTATTACGGTAGCCTATGGCAATTTCTTAAAAATGAAAAATCTTATCACCTTACATCAAATAACTGACATCATGATCACATCTTTCACAGACTAGAATTCCCTAGCTGGAGTTCTATATTGATCTCTTCTTGCTCCCAAGTGAAATCTTAGGTCCAACTATATGTGTTTCTCCTCTTCCCTGCCACTTAAACCTGATCCATGATTCACTCAGCCTTGAAGATATAACCAACTAATAAACCAGAACAAAATTGCTTCTAATGAAAGTAAGGTCTTATGCCCTTCCTCAGACCACTTTCAGGAAAAAAAAAAAAAAAAAAAAAAAAAGGGTATTCACAAATTCACATAGAAATCAAGAAAGGCCTTATACTAAAAGCAGCAATAAGACATACCATATTGTTAAAGCATGTCAAAACTAGCGGATGTTAAAACATATGAAATCTTTTCTCTATATGCAGAAATCACATGGCTCACTAAACATGTCTGGTCTATGCTCATCCAAAGCCTAGTCTGACTCCTCACAAAGGGTAAACTGTGACCATCATAGTCATACTGCTTGTGAAAACAAGCCAACTACTTAGTTTGCCAATATGGTACTATTTAAAATATGCAACTTATGATTTGAAAGCAGGCATATCCTTCAAAATGGGCCAGGTGTACATTGAAAAATCACACCTAGAAACCCCCATGTAAAAGACATTTAGACATCATACAATATGACAAAATTTTCATTCTACTAATAAGGGAAAATTCCCACCTTGACTTCAGAGAGGCAAGTTTCAAACCTACGTAAGCAACAAAGCTTATATCATACAGACATATAGAGAGAAACAGAAGCATATATGAACATTGTTTCAAGAGAAACGGATCTTTAATACTGGTTATTGACATAAATGAAGTCAGGGAAAGATGGACGAAGAAATACTTTGTTACTTTGTTCTGATTTTAATACTAAAATCTCTATTCCAGTAAGTGATGAATAACAATATAAATATTTCATGTCACAACACTGAGGACCAGATTTCTTGCAATTGAAACTCTGAGGACTACTACCTAGTTCATGATTTCCCAATACAAGGAAGGCTAAGGGTTACTAAGTCTCTATGCCTCAAGAGAGTACCACCCAACTTCAGTCTTTGTCAATGAGAAGTAATGAAAGAGCAACTTCCATCAAGCTAAAGCTCAGTAGAAGTTATTCAAGATCTGTACTCCCATCCTGGTTTTGTTTTTTGTTTTTTTTTTTTTTTTTTTTTTTGTTTTGCTTTGTTTTTGTGTGTGTGTGTGTTCTTGTTTTTTTTTGTTTTTTTTTTTGTTTTTTTTTTTTTTCCCCTCTCTCCACACCCAGCCAGACAGCATTTTAATACAATTTCCCTACAGCAAATCAGCCTTACAAGATTATAAAAGAGATGATACAGGAAAATAACACCTACTGAAGTCCTTAATCCTCTACATACCTCAAAATTCAACAAATTTTGCTTGGATTCCATTCGCCAACCTTCTAATATACATACACTGGTAAACCTCCCACAGTCAGATAGGAAAAAAGACAACAACAAAAACAATCTTCATCCAGCTATCTTCCCACACAGTCTGAGTAACAAACCCAAGATAAGAGAAAGCTGCAGAAGGAGGATAGAAGAATAACTCATAATGGAATTTAATTTAATCCACCCACCTATGCAAACCACTCACCCTGACCAATGGTGAATAAGCCCTGCAACTTTTTTTTTTTTTTTTTAAAAGTCTTCTGCAACTGAAACATCCCTTAATATGAAATAACATTATCACCCTTTGAGAACTAGCCATCCATAGGTACAGAATTTCACCCTTGTCATTCTCACACAAAAACTCACTAGCCAGATCTTGCTGGAGCTTCTAGTTACGTCCATCCAGATGTACGGTACAGCCTTTAAGTCTTGTTTTCATTCAGATTGGTTGAAGGTTACTTTCCATAAGGATGAAAGTAAATTGCCAAAGCATCAACATTACTTTAATACCTCCCCATAACTTCCCTCCCCCCCCCCCCCCCCACAAGCTCAGCAGAACAAACTAGCTTTTCTAGAATCTATCAGGAAAGGATCAAAACAGCTAAACTAACAGCAGCACAAAATACCCTAGAGCAACAACCCTCCACACAAGCAGCATACCTACCCCACAGAAAGAACATAATAAGTCTGTTACAACCTCTGCTGGCACTGAACAATTAACACCTTCACCCTCTATCACCCATTGACTAGGCTAATATGAAGTGGAGACACAGAAGAACCAATCAAGGAAAATTAATACTAAATAAAAGTACAAGTAAAGCTTTCTAATTTCTCAGTTTTTTCACCTGTAGTAATCAGATGCCCTTCCTGCAACACAGACAAAGTGAAGAGACATAAGGTTTCAATTTATATTTATTTCGATTTATATTTACTGACTCAAAGAATGATGCGTCTCTCTGGACCCTTTATCTCCTGATGTTAGAGCACCTATTGCACAAATAACTTCTGGGGAAGGAAAAGAGAGAAAATAGATAAATAAATAAATAATAAATAATGTTCCTGACTAATCCTGCATTGCTTCTGGTTCTTGACCCTGATAAATATCATTTGGCCATGTCTCTCTCTGAGGTGTATGGAAAGCCCTAGCACCCTTGGATTCAATGCTTACCCAACAGTATCACTTACTGGAGTTGTTTCCACAATTTTAGCTATTTACAGTCTTCAATTTCCAAAGTGCCACTTTCCAAGCTAGGTAGGACATAAGTACTTAGCTCCTAGCTGTTCATGACAATTTGAGCCAAGATGACAGAAATCAGCTGGCTCCCTGGCTAGGAGGATCTCTATTATTTTGCTGCTTCAGAACTTCAAATGTAACTAGCTTAGGTGCTCCTAGGCTTAGTATCACTGAGTCCTGGCAATCCTGGTGGTTTTGGCCCAGAATAGTGTTGTTACTAAGGCTACCAAAAATTCTCATCATTTGCCCCATTACAGCACGGATATTTTCCAGGTGATCGTGCAAGTATATTTACACATTTCTTGGCACAATATGGGTTTTGCTCCAGAAAATATTGAACATGCACTAAACTGAGGCTTAGCTGAATGAAATACCTGTCCACACTGCTTCTTAAGTTTCTCTCAATGCTATCCTGCCTGTAACACCTTACATAGATGAAGTACTGCTTATGAACAAGCTAAGACATACTATGGAAACATCATACTACTGCACAAGTCCCACAATACTGATTAATAGCAATAATAATGCACAAGCAATTGTGCTTTTATTTTTCAACATTTGTTCTATGGCCATTTTCCCACAAGTTTGATTATAGCAAGAAAGTGTTTAATGAATCAGGAATAATAGCAATATACAGCAGGAGAGCTTTATGTACAGTTTTAAGACTTATTTCCTTTTGTTGCTGAAAATGGGACACTGGAGGCAAGTCAGTGCATTTATGGCACTAGGTTTTTACAGCTTTGTCTTTCCTTACTAGAGTGTCACATACAGATTTACAATTGCTTACATGCATTTTCAATTGCTGAAAGTGATAGCTGCAATATAAGGCAAGAGAACTGTGAAAGAGGAGATGCACATACATCTGCCTTTATATTTCTTAAGACATCAGACCCATGCCTTTAATTCAACTGCACTGCTTGAAAAAAAGCTTTTCACCAATGTTACAGCCAGCCCTCCACAAAGACCATTTTCCCTCTTCTTTTTGAAATATTAAAGCTGATACATTTCTGACTCTTCCACACGATCTTGTCTTTACATCCCTGTAGAAGCAGGTTTTTTATCTCACTTGTCTTGGATGGTCAGTTCCAGAACAACAGCTGCTGAATATGATACTGAGCTGCACAGTCCATCCCTCCTAATGAAAACCTTGGAACAAGCTCTCCTATTCTCAGGGGTTGGACTTCTCAAATAGCTGTGTCCACAGTTAGAAGAGTTTTCAGTCTCCAAAAACCCCTCTGGTTTGCCTTTCCTGGTGTGAATATAAACTCTGAAATACATCAGAACAAGATAGGAAAATGATTAAATGAACTAGTAACATGATGATTTATGGAGGTATAACTTTTCATTACTTTGTTAAAGTGTCTGACTGCTTTTCTACTGTGATACTTACTTTGCATAGAGTAAATCACCTATCAGTTGAGAATGAGTAATAGCTTTTACTCTGTTTATTACATGGTATTTTATGCTGAAATTTAATAGAACAGTTTAATTTCTTAAAAATCCTGGCTAGTGTACTGAGATATAAGTTGAGTTCCTTATACAATGACTTCTATAGTCACCAGGCTCATCTCATCTTTAGAAAGATATTTTATTAAGCAATGTTTTTTTTTTTGTTTTTTTTTGTTTTTGTTTTTTTTTTTAAGAGGAGGATCAATTGGATCTGATCTATTGGATCAAATACTTTCTTGCAATCTTGTTACCCTTTGACAGTTTGAGGGTGGAGAGAAGATACTGGAAACTATATAAATTTGTCCAGTCAAGCATCAGTCTCATATGAAAGAGCTGTAAGCAGAGAGATATCTCTTCACACTTGAGACACATGGGGCCTTGTCCATTAATCTGAGCACAAGTAGCCAGTAGCTTATCTTGGAACGGGTACAATACCCTCCATTATTGTACCTTGACTGCTTTAACCAAGCAGTTACTGTTGCTGCTTGTGGCACACTGTGCAGACACATGGCACAGCTGTTTCACACTGTCATTATGATACTTCAATTGTTACAAATAATAGTGGCAAAACTGTTAAGGCAACTCTGGATGCAAAGAAATCAGATCCTGCTTTGCTACAAGGCTGAAGGCAGCCTCAGTGAACCCAGCCCCAAAGCACTGACATCTGGACATGTGTGGCACTGGCTCCTGAAAATGGCTTGGCAAGTTAGCTCCATGGATAAAAAGGCTTAAAGGAGGCATTTAACCCTTGCTTTTAATGGTGAGAAAGCTATTCCTATCCCAGTTCTTTTGAAAACAGGATTTAGCCAGACACAGTCACATACCTGCGGAGTGGTACTTTAGAAAAATTCTCAAGGTAAATGAAGTATAAACACATTAAAAAGAATAACAAAGGTAACTTGGACAGTAAGCACCACAAAAATGCCCAGAGCTTAAAGCTCTAGAATTCAGAGAGATAAAAAATAAAATAAAATAAAATTAAAATAAAATAAAATAAAATAAAATAAAATAAAATAAAATAAAATAAAATAAAATAAAATAAAATAAAATAAAATAAAATAAAATAAAATAAAATAAAATGAATTCAGTTTCTTGACATGTCTGCTCTTCATTCCAGGGATGATGTACCTCTTGTGCAGTAGTCTTAGCCTTGAAAGTATCAGTTAGACAATATGATGCAGTACCCAACAGAGGTTGAAGTGTGGTACCTCTTAGGAGAAAGAGCTGAAACAACATTCAGGTATTTTTACATTGCAGAACACAATCTTTGTTGTTTTCATTGTACAGAGAAAACAAAGCAAACTGTAGAATAGTATGCACTATTAGAAAGCTATAGACAACAAATGCCTAGGGACTTCTGACTCCATACAAATGAGTAGATTTTTTTTTTATTATTATTATTATTCTAATACATGTATGTTTCTAATACTTGCTTAATAGCTTAAAAGCAGTGACTTAATCTCAACACTGTGGGGATTTCAAGCTACCCTAAAAATAGATGACAAAACACTACTCTTACAAAACAAGTTTATTTTGTGGAAGACTCCCCTAATTAGTAGTCCATACATCTTTAAATAAATGTGCCACTGAGTGAGATGCTTCTCAAAGTGGTAGGTAAACCTGTCTGCATCTAGTTTAATGGAACTATATATCACACAGAATCACAGAATAGTTTGGGTTGAAAGAACATTAAAGATCATATAATTTGCACCCCCTGCCATGGGCAGGGACACCTCCCACTAGACCAGGTTGCTCAAAGCCCCATCCAACATGGCTTTACAACCTCTGAACACTGTTTAGGTAATCTTTAGACAAAAACAGGTTTTGTTTTTGATAAAGAACAAAAAAGATGTTTGAGGAAAAACCTGGAAGGGTTTAATTTGTTTGTTTGTTTGTTTGTTTGTTTGTTTTAAGAAAAAAAAAAAAAAAAAAACAGACAGGAACATTTAAACACTGAAATTAGGGTGTCCACAATCAGATGATAACTACTGAAATTATGCAGACAAGTGAGATCTATACGCATCTTGACAGCAATTTTAAGAAAGAATTCAAGGCATGGTTAAGGAAACCGGGATGCATGACAGAAGTTTCAGAAGTTCTACGAAAGACTGTATCAGTTCAATAAATCTATTTAGATATATTAGCTATAAATACAAAACAAAACAAAACAACAACAACAACAAACTATAGATGTTAATCTGTAGCTATATTATTCCCAAGATATGTGCTGGGAGGGTGTTGGAGACAGCATACAAGAATACTTGGAGTCTTGGTCTGAGCTTGCATGGCCATTTTGTTCTTCTGTAAATTATATAAAGGCATTTTATCTGTCACAAGGGCTTTTATATCCTCAGCCAGACAGGTCATCACAGTCTTAGTCAAAATATCTTTTCCTTTTTCTTTACTTTGCTAGTATCTTCGTATCAGAAATCAATAAGGAGAGAAATGTTAGATATATGTCCAAATTGTGTCTGGATGAAATGTGATGTTTTCAGCTAATGTTCTTATCTAGTATAGACACACTTAGGAGGGCTGCAAGACAAAAAGCAGGAGAATTTGCTCTGTAGGTGTTGTCCAGTACCTGCTGTCATCTGAGAATGTAACAAAGTATTGGAAACCTTTTTGGATTTTAGCAGAGCAATGAAGGAGGGCTCTCAAGTCTTTTGTTGTGGTAGAAAATCAAGGGGTGTGAATAAAAATTCTTCCTTCTTATTCATGAAGAACTTCTTCCCTTGTTGCAAGAGACAGAGAATATTTATTTTATTTTATTTATTAACTCCTTGCTAGAATGGATTCTAAGGAAGGATAAAACAGCTGGAGACATGTATGAGGAAACTTACTCAACATTGTCTGACATTGCAGTCCATGTTGCTGAGTACCTTAATACCATAAATGAGAAAAAGTAGTTTCTAAATCAAGGAAAAGGGACTAAAATCCATAACAATGACAAAATGATAACTCAAACCAGTCTTTTCACAAGGATTGTTGTTTGATAAAATCAATGAGAAATAAAGTATTTCATAACATATTGAGTAGAGACAAGGGCTTATTGCATCTCAAAGAAGACATTTTTCTATGTTGTTCTACCATATACATGGGCCAGCTATCAGAAAAAAAAAAAAAATATATATATATATATTTTTTTAAAATAAATATTTTTATAAATATATATATATATTATTTTTTTTTCCTGCAGCCATATACACATTGAAAGAATAAATTGCAGCAAAGGAATCCTCCAAAGTGTGAAGGACACTGCTGTTTTTCATGCAGAACTAATTCCCATCATCCAAACAGAAGATTACCCTTTGTTGAAACACTGCTCCTGGGATCTTAGAACTCCAGAGCCAAGAAGAGAGTGGCTCATTAGCCCACAAATTTCCATTGAGTATAAGGTGGTAAATGCAGCATCTAGAGCTGTTTGTAAAGGTGCTCTAGCTGCTAACTGTCCCTCAGCAATTAGGGATTTAAATTATTTTCTGTGCTCCTGCAGTGACCTCATCAACAAAATCTGTAAACTTATTATAATTAAGAAAATGATAACATGCCAGAAGGACCTAGTAATTTGACATTCTAAACTGCAAGCTTGCCAAAAAATAACTTTTATGACCAAGCAGATATGGTCATTTTTGCTCCTTCTCAGCAAGAGGTTGCATCAGTCTGTTCTGTCCTCACAAATGGTACACAGTACATATATTTTGTCTGCTACCTTTGAAGCTGCAATGATAAATCAAAGTGCTTGCCAAACATTTTTACAGGTTTAAGGCTTTAATTTTACAGGTTTATGAGGATTCATTAATGGGGAGCTTTTTTCTCCACAGTACAGAAGTATGAGGCATGTCCAACAATTTATTTTTTCCATGTATTTCTTTTCCAGGGAGAATTTGGAGCAATTTTCTCACCGATTTTTGGAAAGTTCAAGAATCATCTGATGCAAAGGTACCAGAAGAAATAGTGCCAGAAGAGAAGGTACCAGATTCTGCTTTATGACAAGGATTGACTGTTTATTTCTCCTAAATCTTAAGGAAGACAGTTTTAACAAAACTCTTCAAAGCTATTTATCTCAACTCTGAGCAGTCCTGTAGCTGATTGTTTACAGAGACCCCAGTGATGTCCTGAAGGTAATTTTTTACGTGCCTGTGAGACAAAAATCAATAATAATAATTAATAATAATTAATAATGATAATAATATACTTAATCCCACATGTTTTTTTTTTCCTTTCTTATTTATTTATTTATTTATTTATTTTAACAGGACTTAGGCTGGGATGCCATAAATCCTTTAACTGAAAGCAGAATGAACACTGGCTATGTCTAAATAGGAATACTTAGGGAAAAATGTCAATGTTTAAGATTAGAACACATGAATCTCTAATTCCTTGTATTTGGGACACCTAGTGGAGAAAGTAGTTACAGAAGAAGAAAACACACACACAAATGTCAAAGCCCTCTTTGTAACTTGTCACAGAAATGTTTGCTATGGATGCATATCTCTTTCTCTCTAATGTATAACTCCTTACTTTAAAGGGACTATTAGTTTTGCCACTACTAATGAAAGTAAAAAAAAAAAAAAAAAAAAAAGTTATTACAGTTTATTATTTACATTACCATATTATCTAGAAAGTCTATTTATAGAAATCATTGTGGGAAAAATATGAAATCTGGGAGAAGATTCAGGTTCATTTTCCTGAAGAAGTCATAAGCTGTTCTTGTCTGAAATTCCTTAGCTTGAGCAGAACACTGGATAATGGCTGTGCATTCTAAAATCATCACACTGTGTAAATGTGTTACCAAAGGTTGTTTCTCAGTCTAGTGCCTATGTGGTAGAAGTGTTCTTATTGGTAGGATACCCACAGAAATGATCATTTCCTCACAATAACAAATACAAGCATTGTCATACTGATTCAGACCAATTCATCTAGTACAATATCCTCTTTTTGACGGTGGCCAGCATCAGATGCTTCAGAGAAAAAGGGCAAGAAACCATGAAATTGGTAATTACGGAATAACCTTTCAATAAGTAAAGTTTCTTCTTAAATCTGAATTTAGAAGTCAGTTTATGCCCTGAAGCATGAGTGTTCATATAAATTGTGCTAAATTTTTGACTTCTTTGGTGTGTCATGACAGCAAGATCTATACTGTTCAAGTATATTATTATTGTAAATGCTTATCTTTTAAGTTATTTCCTTGTGGTTTTACTTTTGTAGTTGTAAGCAGCCCCTGCATTCATCCTCAAGGCAAATGCAAAATATGCTTCTGCACTCCTAAGAAAGAGAAACAAGGAGAAACACATGATATAGAAGGTAACACAGAAACACTTTACGTCCTACATTCCTTTTCCAATATCACAAACTTGGTTTAACCTGTATATGAATAACCTATATGTATACATGCATTCATACCCATGTGATACCCATCTGATAACAGTATTTCTAATAATGATTCAGTACTACAAGAACACATTAACACACCTAGACACAAACATAAAATAACTCTCTATTACTGAAGATGCTTTTAAACACTGAGAAACAGACTTATCAGCCTTTGAAGAGAATGATGAAGGAGAAAAAGGAAAAAATATATAAAAAAAAACAAATGTAACATTGCCCAAACAGCCTAGGAAATTTAACTTTATATTTAGTCATTAAAACTAACTGAAGAAATGTGTACCCCAGACTATCTGGAAAATACTTGCTCCATTGTTTGTATTAATACAGGATCAAATGCTGGACGACCAAAACTAATGCAAAGACTACAAGATGATGGAAAACTCATATATGCAGAGCAAATGTCTAAAAGACCTTTTTCAAAATCAAAACCTACTCAAGTAATAAAACAATACGATACTAAAAAAGAAAAAGAAAAAGAAAAGAAAAGAAAAGAAAAGAAAAGAAAAGAAAAGAAAAGAAAAGAAAAGAAAAGAAAAGAAAAGAAAAGAAAAGAAAAGAAAAGAAAAGAAAAGAAAAGAAAAGAAAAGAAAAGAAAAGAAAAGAAAAGAAAAGAAAGAAAAGAAAAGAAGATCCCTTCATATGGTATAGTACTGAAAGGATCTTCTACAAAGATTGCTGCACTGAGTGCATTAATTTATATTCATATCTAGCTACCCTTGTTGAATATCCACTATAACTACAACTACTAAATTTAGTATATCTGAGTTATAAAAACAATAATAGTAATTGTATACAATTTCTGTATACAAGCAGAACTATGTGCAATAAATATTGCATCTTACCAACTCAGTAATTACATACATTTGTACTTTTAGCACCAACAGATCAGCTGTCCTTACCCCACACTTTCAAACAAGAAGAAATATTTATGAGGGCCCGATCAAAACTCGCTGAAATTCCAAGAAAGACTCCTGTTGCCTTGAATTACTTTTGGATAGGGCCCAGAAACTGCTAGATCTGCTTGCTTTGAAGAGACTGCTAAACTTCACACTAGTGGTTAGTCCTATGAAGCACAAGTATTTAAGAAACCAGTCCTCCTTAATGACAAATCACACCTCCAAATTGCTTTCTCGGTGGTGATACCCTGGAGCTATGCAAGACCCTGAGCTGTCCTTCATTTTTTTTTGCCACCAAAAATATTGCCAGTAAGTACTGTTCTGATTCCACCTGCAGCATACTCTAAATGAAGGTAAATAAGGCATTCATGCAAGAAATTAACACATGGCATAAAATAATACTGAGCTGCAGGGTAAAAGCTAGAGTTGTGTCAGAGGGAAAATCAGAGTGTAACAGTGTGTGTGCAGTCCCAGACAATGTCTCAGTAAGACCCCTAATAGATGGATTGACAGAACAAGCACACAAACCAAACCTAACAGTTGTCATTTGTCCTATGGTCTGAAAAAGCACAAAGTAGATTTTATTTTAATTTGATTTATGTAATATTCTTGTGCTCTTCTATATCATATACTTTGCCAAATTGTTTTTACAAAACTCATATTCAAGCTACTTAACAAAGCTAGCTTAATAAATACTTTGCAATTCATGCAGTTTTAAAAGCAGTGTGATGCAATTCCCAGCTTTAGTTCAATGGATTTTTCTGTATGTTCTTTATTCTCTAAAACAAAACAAAAAGCAAAAATACTCTTTCAAAGTACCTATGGGAGTCTCTCTTACAATAAGATACAAAAAACTATCTAAAGTTTTTAGTTTCAGCTAAACTTAGTACAACAAGCATCCTGAAAGTATAGCAAAAGGGTCACAGCCTACGTGAAACCTTTGAGCTGCACAAGAAGCCAAAATATTTTCAAACATCACTTCATATTTTGGTTGACTCTGTACATTTCCATGTTCTATTTCAGATTAACTGTGACACAATCACCAGAATGTCTGAGACGTTTCTCACTGCATTCAGGTTCCTACTTCATATTTGGTTCTGGTATATTGTCTGCACTGGTACTTGCTAGGATGGCAGCTTCTTACATAGAAACTAAAAGGGTTTCAGATAGTGCCTGTGCCTGTGGCATTACAGCCTGGTCACCCATGGACCATATGGTCAACTATAATGCCCACACATTGCTGTGTTAGCATCCAAGGGCCATAACAGATGCAAGAATTGTTTACTGGGATTTTTTTAAAAACTTTTTTTAAACTTCCACCAAGGTACATGCACAAACTTGGTTAGCACAGTACATGGAGTTCAGCTGAGTTTGTGTAGCAACATTCACACAGAAACATGAGAAACAATTTGAGAACTAGTTCAGAGTTTAACTACAAAGAATGCCTCTATGAAGAGATTACAACCATGAAGACAGATGGGAGAAGACACAGAGAGCAGTAGCTTCTCTAAATATGTTGTAAAGTACTTGTCAGTTCAGAAAGGTGAAAACTTCAGGAGAAATGCCTAGGAATGGAAGAATCAGAGCTGAAATGAATAGGAACAAATTTGCTGTTCTTGCCACTAATGAGGAAGCAAAGACCAGGGTGAATGGGTCACTTAGCCAAGCTGAACATGCGAAATAGTTGTTTTAGATGATGCAACATTGTGAAACAGCCACCAGCCAGGGAAGCGGACACCGAGAACCTTGTATTTGCTGACACTGATGTGCACAGACCAAAAGCAACACAAAGCAATAGAAAGAATATTTCTTTTCCACAGTTGGCTCAAACTGTAGTGTAGGGGCTGGGCTAGGGGGAAGAGGGATGCAGAATTCCCAAGCCAAAAAATCTCTCCAGCATACTGCACAAAGGAGCTTAAGAGAGAGAAAGTTTGGGGCTACGCCAGAGCATCATTGTGCAAAATGGTTTAGCAGTGCCAAAACTCTCCATGGAACAGCTGGTCATATTTGCTGCATCCCCATACTGTGAAGCAGAAAATACAGGTCTGCTGCCTGCTGTATTCTAAGCAAACCTCTCAGTAGGCTGTTGACAGTTATATTTGGGCTATGCTCTATCAATTTGCTTAGGTTTACAGCAGGATAAAAAAGGGGCAAAGAGAAAAAGACAAAGAACCTTGGAAAGTTAAAGAAAGATGCATGAGAGTTTCAAATAAAGAAAAAGATGGGGAGGAGGAGAATGGGAAGAAGGAAGAGGCAAAAGAGAAACTCTTTGTGGAATCTAATTGATTGGGCCACCTCCAAGCTAAAATTATTATGATCTTTGTTTTAATATCAGCTGGGTAAGGAAATTATTAGAATTGTCTCAGGCTGAAATGACCACTGTCTAATGGTAGACTAGAAAAGCATACCCTCTGATTCATTATATAGTTCTAAGATAAGGTAAAAAATCACCTCAAAAGTCATTACTGCCTCTTGGTCGGGGAGTCCCTCAGCAGAATGTGTTGCAGAAGCATTCTCCAGCTCAGCTTTTCCTCAGGAGTAACAGCTTTCCTGGCTGAGCAAGGAGCTGTTCTGTGAGCACAGTCTGCCAACTCTGCTTCCAATTCACATGCTATGGCCTTTTTACACTGCTACCACATTACTTTAGCATTTGCCACCAGGGAATATTTTAATAAATGAACTTGTTAGAGAGAATTTCAAACGAAATGCAGGGAAACTGCAATATTTTTCAAAGAAGATAAAATCTTATGAAAATCTTGTTCAGAGGATCTCTGATAATAAAGACTGTGAAGAGATTTTTCTGTCCAGAGAGCTGGCACTGTTTCTAGGAATACTGCCCATTCTGGGACAGCATAGTGTACGGGATTTGATATGTCTGTCCATATTCTCCCAAGAAAGCAATTCTAAGAGAAGATTTTAAGATTTCCTAGAAGATATTATAAAAATACTTACCTAACAGATATTACTTTCCTCTTGTATCTTAACTTTTTTTTTTTTTTTTTTTTTTTATTTTAAATCAGCAAATATATAAATACAAATATAAATATTTCAAGGCCATTCATTGTAGGGAAAATATGTGCAAGATAAGAGTTGTGTATAAACATAGCCAAACAGAAAACAGTGTTTGCCTGCTAAATCCAAACAAAAATAAGTACATATAAGCTATTTTAGCTGTCTCTCTGTGCTGAAATAGAGGTTCTCAAAGGATAAAAATTAAGATGGACATTAAATCTTACATTTGATTTTTTTAATTTTTTTTAAGATAGTGAGGTATTTATTCAAGGCATCAGTGATTTAAATTATCTTTGAAAGCCGCCATATGATTTTTAGTCCTGGTTGCTACAATTTTTGAAGCTTTCACATGACCTTGTGGCTGCAAATGTAAAAACACATTAGACGTATTATACAGTTTTTGTTTTGTCCATATGCCACTCAGTATTGGCTCTCACAACAATAGAGAAACTGTTGCTTACGAAACACTATTTCTCTAGACATCTGAGAGACCAAAAAAGTTTAAGTTGAAAATGAAGTTGACATAACGACATGTTGACTAAGTGTTTGTGCCTCACAACATTAGGTCACAGAAAATCATAATTTCACAACATGAAAAATTCCTCTTTTAGAGAGGTTGCTAGGTGCAGAACTTAAATTCAACATGAATATACTGCTGGCACATGGCCCTGTCCTTTGCTATCTGTAACTCCATATAGTCCCCCATACCAATGGTTATTGATGCCATGCTAATTTGACATGATACTGATAACATTTCGGAAAAGTTTCAACATACTTTGATTTGTTTTACATTATTTTATTAAACACCTGCATTTGAATTGCAGTTTAAGGCATTTTTAAAAGCATTATATTCCTCCAGAGAATCTTTCCTCAGATAAATCAGACATTTTACAATTCAAATACAGCAACTGTCTGGCTTTCTATTGTTGTTGTTGTTCTTTTTTATTATTTTTTCCCCTCCTTTGGCTTAATACCCAAGATGTGTGGGCTGTTGTTTTTTTTCCTCTTTCATCTCAATATATAAATGCAATAATAGAAGTAATTAATGTTTAGCTGTTTAACTTCCATTTTATGCAGAGTAGACATCTGATGATCAAATCCACCCAATGTCTGCAATTAGACCAACTTGTGCAGCTGCGCTTCCTCTTGCTAGCTGGAATGCACTTTCCTTTTGCTGTGAACTGCTTTGTGATACACTTGATATACAATGCTCTATGCATAGCTTTGAAATCGATGTGGGATATTATTCTATCTTCAAGGCCAAAATAGAGAAGGGTTGTATTAAGCTTTTGGGTGGGAAAAAGAGGGAGAAAGGGAGGGAGAGGAAAGTAAAATGAAAAAGCAATGACTGCAGATGCCCAGGCTGTACATGGCATGGAAAAATCATTGTCAGCTTTGCTGTCACTGTCACACTAAACTTCCCAGATGTTCATATCTGGAAATGTCACAAAATGTCATGGCATAAGTTGCTGTATTTTGTTTTCTGCAGAAAGGGTGAACAATAATAAAACAGCCTCAGGAGTGTATGGCTAGCCAACAGCAGCTTGTAAAGGTCTCAGTAAAGCAGCATGTGTGCATATTCTGGAAAAGAAGCAAACACCAACCTTTTTTTTTTTTTTAATTATTATTATTATTAATAACGTGGTGCTTGAGCGGACAGATATTTAACATTTGAATTAAGCACAAAGAAAAGGCTCTTTTGTCATCTTCTCTGGAACTCAAAGCTGCCTTTGTCCAAGAGCTAAAATGCTAATGTCAGATTAGTTATTGACAGAGCCAGTACAAATTTGTTCCATGTTCATTTATCTTCTGGAATTTGATGTAGTGACTTACAATTAAAAACAGAACCCTCTGTGAAATAAGCTCTTCATCATTGACATCGATGTAGGAGAAAGCTTTACATTTTAAAGCAAGATCTTTCAAAGCATAGATTTTATCTTCTCCACAAGGTTTGTGTTTTTAAGTGAAGTCCAGGTCAGGTTCCGTCTGTGACATCTTCTTTCTCTCAAATTACCTCTTTTTGTTTTTCAGAAAGCAATGTGCTAGAAAAACCCACCAACCACACTGACATACATGCAACAAGATGCCCTCACTTAAACATTAAGACTAAGCATTTTAAAATATTATCTGTCTATACATCCAAATAAAAAGAGCTTTGGATAAAATGATTTTGGCTCCTTTACAAAAGAAAAGGAAAGGAAATCAATAATCTGTTTTTGTGTTTATAGAAAACAGTGTAGATCCAGAAGCTAGTTAAAACCCTTTCCATACAATCTTGCTGTTGCATGTAATTAAGTTCATTGTAGTACGTTAATATTCTAATGATGTGATCTACTTATAAAACCAGAACCGTCAAAGAGCTAAAAGTGACCCATTCCCTTTCATATTGGTTTTGACTAAGTCACTAAATCACTTTGTTCTTTAGAGAAACATGTACCTTATCTTAATGTACACAGCATATGCGTGGTATATAAAATCAGTGTGTGGGTACACAGTAGGTACTAAAACTACAGAGCAGAGAGGGAGATGAGGAACTGATCAAGAATAAATATTCAGCTAGGATCACTTGTTTTTAAAGAGATATTTGCTCTGGGACAGTGATTTATTTCAATGTCTATTTCATATATGCCAGATGATTCAGATGCCATCATTTAGTCTTGTAGTCCTTGGTACATTAGTCTAATGTAACATCATTGAGCAGCTGCATTCTCATTTATTTGAAGGACAGATGGCAGCTATGCTTTGGTCAATTGTAAATTTGTTCACTCAAAATTTATTTTTCAGCCTGCTATACTTCATTCTATGATGGTTGGCTATATTTTTTTCTGGTTTTGGCTTTGTTTTTTCCCCCAAGTTTCTATCAACACGAGTAAGCTAGATAATCATCAATCAAGCTGATAAACATTTTATTTTGATTCTTTTCAGTTATTTTATTATGAGCTACATTTTAAAAGATAGGTGAACTAGTCTGTTTATTTAATAAAAATGTATCACCAAGTGACAGGCTCTACCCATCATTCTGGTCCTTTCTGTTGTCATCTGAGGGAGGAAGAATTTACCTGGAAGTAGTAATTTATCTTTCACCATTACTTGGAACAGGAGGCTTGGTCTCCCACACTCAGTAAATATGCAGGGAACAGCAGCCAAAACCCTTTAACACAAACAATTGGTACAATATTCATATATTATGACAGGAAGCAGACCTTCAGATCCATCTCCTTAATTAGCTGTTATCTCTCCACTTCTTCCTAAATGTTGGGCACAATAGAATGCTATAGCTCCACTTACAGGTCTTCCCTTCACCGCTTTGACTCCTAGTACCACCAGACTCCTCAAATTCACAGCACAGCTACCTCTGCACAGCTATGTCTCGTATAGTGTTGCCATATTAACACTTCACTCACATGGTCAATGGGAGGATGATGAAAGGCATCCATTCTGTTTTTATCATTTGCCAGTTGCATCATGTATACTGCATACGATCTATTGAGAACAGGTGTGGAGCCTCCTGGATGGGAGTGGATGCCTGTCTCAGAGCGGATGGTTTTGATTGCAGGATGGAGCAAAGCAGACACAGCAAGCTAGGTGCCTCCAGCAAAAGCAGAGATTAAGAAACTCCTGAGACAAGCAGGGAAGAGGCTGAAAGCCAAACATCAGAGCTGATGATAAAAAGAGACTTTCCTAGAGGTTCAGAAGAAACAATACAGAACTTGTTGCAACTCAGAAAGCTGATGAAAATTGCTGGAATGACAGCAGAGCAGGATCCACTCTATAAGCAGAGTGGGCTGGGAGGGGAGGAGAGTAAGGAAGATTTGATGTCAAATCCTTTATTTTAAGCCGTCTTGCCTAGTAAATCCTGAGCTTTCTGTTTTGAGAACCTTTACTGGTTTTGGCAATCCTCACTTGGAGGAATAGTTGTGGCCAGATCTCCATGAAAGTTGTGGCCACCTCTACTCTCCTGCAGTACCTATATATCAGAAGTTAACTGTGACAAAGTTTTTAGACAATAGGGCAAATGTCTGTATCATTTTCATACTGTTCATTATTAAATTCTTCCTCCTCTTAAGTTCACCTACTCTCCTGTTTCACAACTTTTGCAAACATTTATTGTGGAAAATCTGTTAGTAGCTATGTAGCCACTTGGAAATCTATATAATGGAGTGGTGTACTTCTACTCTTCTCTTTTCCATAGGCTTCCCTATGTATTCTCTGCTTATTTTTACATGCTATTTTAAGGATCTAAAGAGGTAAGATTGCTGGAGATTGCTGGAGGGGGATTAGAATATATCTTCTACATGCAAACACTACCCAAAGAGTCTCCATGAAAACATCTGCACTTCCCTCTCATAAGAACTTTCCAGCTACAGCAGATAATGTCAAGAGGAAAGTGATACAGCTTTACAAGAGTACTTCATACCACTGGAAGAAAAAAAAAAGAAAAAAAAAAAAATAAAGGAAGGAAAATGTAAAATAAAGAAAAATAAAGAAAGCAGAAACACTGCTAAGCAACAGTTTTATATTAATCTATGCCACATGGCAATAAGCATTGAAATTTGTTTGAGACTTTTAAATCAACTTATGATTTTATTTCAGCTTCTACTATGCTATTTAGTCCTTATCATTTGAATAAAAGTCCACTACCTAGAGTCTCTTAAACATTTCAAAATAGCTACATTTTTATCTCCTTTCTTGACAGTATCTCCTTTCTTTTTTCTTTTTTTTTTTTTTGGGGGGGGGGGGAACAAAACTTTCAGGCTTTAGACATAGTGGAATACAATTGTCTCCATCTCTTAACAACAATACTATTGAAGCAATATCTGTCTGTATTTATTAAACTGAAAAGGCCTGCAGATATAAGAATTGTAGTACAAGAATTCTCAACTTTGATTTGTTTTCTGGATTTGTTTCTTGGTATCCACTATTTACTTCTCTGCATCTCAGATGCTCCACTTGAGTGGACCTCTTTTCTTAATCCTTTAAACAAATGCAAATATTGTACCAATACATAAGACAAGTTTTTCTAATAAAGTCAGTCCAATGTGTCATTTAAGGTGAAGGTGGGACATCTTCATCCCAGAACAATGAAGCTTTCAGTCTTTCTAGGGTGATACACAGTATTTTTATTAAAGAATTTATTTGAAAGAAAATGCAAGTTAAATAAAGTTTTGACATTAAAAACTCCAGAAAGAAAGCTACAATTTTATTTTTAATTCCTTAGACTGAAAGATGCATTTGCCTGCTGTCAAATAACTTTTTTTTTGGGAGGGGAGGGGGAAGGTTAATCTATCTATAGCAATGCAAAAGTAGATAAAACTGATAGATATTACAGAATTATTTAATTTTATTTCAAACCAAGAACAACTTAATTTTGTGGAAAAAAATAATTTAAAAAGTTGAATTTTTATCCTGAGCTGGGACAGCATTATTTTTACCATACTTTTGTTTTATAGAATGCTGAACAACTGATTCTCACTCAGATCTTTCCACAATTACCCTTGAAGGACTCTCAGCCCCACTTCCTGAATCCTTTTTCATATTACACTTTTCGATAACCAACACTCAAAATTACCCATGACTTCCCTTATCAAACTCTATTGCTTTGAGAGGACAGTAAAAGCCAGATAGTCTCCCCAGCTAGCAACCCGCCACCAACAGCTGCCTAATAAACAACTGCAGATCAGCAGACCCAGCTTAGGAACCCATCCTTACAGGCATGGTTGAGAAATTAACATCCTTTAGCTGTAAGAAATTAGTTTTATGTTTTTTTGTTGTTGTTTGTTTGCTTTTTTTTTTTTTTTTTTCCCCAAGAGTTAGTCATATATCTTTCTTTTCTATCATGGCTGTACCTTTATACTGTACTTCATCCTGCAGTGGCATACACCTGCAGGAAATTAAAAATAATAAATAAAATAAATAAAAAAAAATAAAAGTGAAAGAATAGAATCATAAAATCATAGAATCATTAAGGTTGGAAAAGACCTTCAGGATCATCTGATCCAACCATCACCCCACTACCAATGTCACCCACTAAACCCTTTCCCTAAGTGCCAGGTCCAACCTTTTCCTTGAACGCTCCCAGGGATAGTGACTCCACCACTTCCCTGGGCAACTGGTTCCAATGCCTGACTACTCTTCCTGAGAAGAAATGTCTCCTCATTTCTAACCTAAAGCTCTCCTGGTACAACTTGAGGCCATCTCTGATTTCTGAGGTTTACAGAAACTTCTCAAAGTAATTCTAGAAAGAAAATGGGTTTACATACAAGGCTTGAATGCAGGACAGAGCAGTACAGTATGTAGACATGTCAGCACTGGCTTCCAAGATACTGCAATATAAATGTGATAGATCAATACTGAAAAAGTTCTGCATTGTCTGAGTTCCTGTGTCTGAGTTCATACCCGAGAAAACATTCTTGACTACATGGCAGTCCAACATGAACTACCAGCACTATAATTTTAGAGGTATTGGTAATTGCCTTTTCAGTGAACTTCTACGCAACTTACTAGATTTTCAGTATCATTTGGTGTTTATCGATGTCCCTGGGAATATGTTAGATCTATAAAGAATCACACCAGAAAATATTTTTTCCTATTTTAATAAATAAATAAATAAATAATGAAATGAAAATCTGGCCATTATTCTAAGACTACTTAAGCAGAGGCTGTGGAAGTAGTACAATAAACAATCTTTGTGAGACACTTTTCCTGACACTGAATATTGTAACACTGCATTTGTCTGAACTATGCTTTAGGCAAGAGTAAGGATATAACTCCCTAACTTTTAACTCCCTAATCAGAATCAGATCCTAAGCTCTCATAGATCATGCTGGGTCTTTACTTCTCCTTTCTCCATCTGATCTCATTTTCACCAGATACCATAACAGCCAAAGGATCTGTGGCAGGATGGTGAGTTCCTGCCGAATGCCTTTTCCTGTTTCTTCAATGTTGTTCTAAGAAACCATGAAATAAAATCTGGCTCTGTTAGTCCCACATCCACATAGTTAAATTTGTCCAATTTTAGGTTTCTTTGCCCTGCCAAAATGTCTCAAAAAGAGAAGAGAATATGAACTTCCCATTTCATGCTTTCTCACGGCCATATAGTAGCCTAGTTGTCCTATCCATCAGAGCATTTAAGTGTGTACTTGAAGTTATATACATGCTTTGCTGAGTCCTAGGCTGTATAATTATGGAAAGAAACAACAATTGCTTACAGTACGCTTGGATTTTCGATAAATGTCAAAGGCACTTCCAGCCTTGGATGGGTGCTTTTTAATGTGTCAAATAAATCTAAAATAAATACACACTGCTAGAATCTACTACAAATCAAATACATTTGTCTTCAACAAGAGCAGTAACTCCCATAAAATCAACATTCCAGTTCTTTCATTTGTCCTCAAAAAGTGAAGTTTTTAATCTGTGTAAACTCAAAAATTAGAAAATTAAAATTATATCTTATATTTACTGTTCTTTCCTCACATGCTTAGTCGATGCAGGTAACAAAACGTATGTCATTAAATGGGGACTAAGTGCTATGAAACAGAGCAGAAATGCTCTTTACAAAATAATTAGTAATCTCTTTAATCTATCACCTATTGCTATGGAAGAAAAAAAAAAAAAAAAAAAAAGGATGAAACCCCCAAGGCCACATGAAACCCCCAAAGCCACAAATGAATTAGGGAAGGATTTATTTCCATCAATATTAATAATAATTAAAAAAAAAAAAAAAAAAAGATTTGTCCCCGTTTAGCTAGCCTTAAATGCACTTTATATATAGTCACTATGGTCAACTCTGAAGTGCATTTTTGCTGACCTAGTGTAAATTTATGCTTTTAGACTCAAAATATCTTCCATTTGTATATTTTCATCTTTCCACCTAAGGATACTGTTTTACAAAGAACATGAAAAGTATCTCATTGCTATCAACAGCAGTTTAAAAATCAGAAACGAAGCTCACTCATCTATTTATGTTAAGGTGTCATACTGTGGCTATCCATTGATTGTCTTTTAAGGGGCAGAATGCATTTAGCATTAGATTATGCACTTATCATCATAATCCTCATGAGATTCCATATCAGAATCATATCATTCCAGCACGAGCACTGTATTTATTCCTCCTTTAGTTTAAAAATGTATTCCAGAAAACAAATGCTTTCAAATTTTTATAATTACATTTGACTTCCATAGGATGTCAAATGAATCAATACATTTTAGAAGTATGTAAAGTGTTTGAAGTCCTACAGGCAAAAATCATTCATAAGGAAAGAAGCTAGCTTATATAAATCACAGGTATTTTTCATATATCTAGCAGAAATAGCCTTCAGGCAAAAATAATCTCATGTTATTCCAAGGAGAGTACTTAAACTAAAGGTAGGGATCATTAGGTGACAACTAAAAATAATTTTTGTTAAAGTGATATTTCATTATGCTTAGTCACAGTAATATATTACGCCTGTAGCTCTACTTTCAGAGAAACTTCTTGGAAAGGAAAAATGTGCAATACTACTACATTAATAAAGGTCATTCACTTCTCCTCCAAAAAGATAAATTTAGGGAACTAAAGGAAGTCTTAACTTCCCTTATACATACAACTATAACTGGAACAAATGGCCATTATGTAGAAATATATAGACTAAACCATGTTTAATTTATTCAAAATAAGGACAGCAAATGATTTTAAATGTACCATAAACCAAGGGCTTAAGAAATCTTTGTATGTGCTGGGAGAGTGCAATAGGGTCACTCTGCTGTGAAAACTCATTGATGAAAAAAGTCTCAGGAGTTTTCCAGTAAGAATTTCAGACCTCATTGCAGTAGAGCCAAATGCTGCAGGGCAAATCAACTGAGATTAAGCAATAATCAAGAGGTAGTTCCACCTCAAGAGACCAACAAAAAATCATCTGAAGTCAAGGTAGGTTCAGTAACTGAGCAGACTTACAAGTATGCCAGAGAGTGAGGCAAAAGAATGTAAGCAGCAGGGTTACTTCTAGGACTAGGCTGCCCCTGAATCATGCTGGACAAAAAAGTCAGGTACCTCAATCCAGCACAGAAGCATTGAGTTAGCCATAAATTGAGTTATTGCAACAGCCTGAAATGCATTAAGTTCTTACCTGACAGGGAAATCAGCTGCATCCTGTTGCTGGACTGTTAGAAACCAATGGGAATCAGGAACCAGCTGTAAGACTGGGCACAAGCATTACAAGCAATGAGAAGAACTGTGTGTCTGATTTTCATTCACCTCTTGTCATTTTGTGGTGCTACCTCATTAGCCACTATTATAGCCACTATTATTAGCCACTATTATATTAGCCTCAGATAATCACAGTAAAAGAAAAAAATCCAAGGAAAACAAATTCCTTCTGTACTTCAGTGAGAGCCTGTGAGGAACCCATTCCACACAAGAATAGATGAATGACAGCTTTTTAACTTAATGCTTTGATATAATTCCCATTAGCTAAAGTGGCTTGGATTAAAAAAAAAAAAAAAAAAAAAAAAAAAAAAAAAAAAAAGTAATAACAGTAGTCCAACTGTCTAAATCCAGATGTGTCAGCTTGGAAATTAAAATCTGTTGCTTTTAAAGCTGTTGCAACAATGACAACACTATTTGCATGGCAGAAAGGAAGGAGGTTTGTTGGTCAGGAGGAGGCTAACTAAAGACAGAAGAAACATCCAGAGGCAGTCACTGTTGACTTTCCTCGGTGCTCTTCACATTTGTAGCCTTCGGTCTTTTGATCTTAGTTTTGTTGCTATGTTAGAAAATGCTTGTTTGCCCTTCTGGAGGTAGCATTGCATGCAGTAACCAATCTGTGGATCATCTAAAGTAAACCACTGCTGTAGAGCTGCACAGTGGCTGAGGATGCTTAAAGTTAGCTTGTAATTCAATGCAAAAAGAACAGTCCATGCAATCAATTTGAGATAATTAACGGTATCAGTATCTGAAGCAGAGATGTTCGGTGAAAAACTTTCATTTTTACCAGAGGATGTTCCAGGTTCACTTAGCCATGGCATGTGGTACGCTCATGGACTGATTACCACTTTTGGTTTGATATTTGTGGTGAATAATTGTAATAAATTGTTTTTTTATATATCCCAAAATACTACAAAAGTTAGAAGTGCAAACAGAAAGCTATCTTCAAATCATGGTACCTGTTACCTTTAAAATAATGTGAAAAAAAGTTATTACAGCACTCTCCAGTATCATCCATTTGCCAGGACTGCTGAAAGACAAAAATATAGTGTATAAATGTTCTCTTCAGTAATGTTTTCAGAAGAGTTTATATACGGTAGGTAGGCCTTGCCACAGTTAATTAATACCCTTTAAGAAACTAAAACACCTATTGCCTCAGCCACTAAGGCTTTTGTATTAATTTCAGAAAGAGCATACAATTTTTTAGAATTTCATACATCTCAAAAATATTTAAAAAAAATTCATTAGTTAAGATAGAAGAAAGTTATTTCCAGGAAGGTTTGGAGCCTGCTTTCTGGAAGGCACATTGAATTGATATCTAATTGCATTCACACTAGTTGCCATATCATCAATGGGAAGCATTTTATGGCTGGATGCAGACAGATTAAAATCAATTAAAAAGATGAGTTGGTTTTTATCATGTATTTTTATTTCGTCTGACAGCTGCTTTCTGAATGGCATGGAAGAGTGCATATGAACCAGTTATATTCTCCTTGAATAAACCAATTGTTATATTCTTTTATTCTTTTATAGGTGTTGCTTTACATAGAAGAGGCAATCAAAGAGATAGTTTGAATTTTGCTTATTCTCTCAAATTCTGCCTAAAGTCCTCTCCCAAAAGTGAGCAATCTGTTATCTGTACTGGAAAAAGGCACTTCAAAAGCAGAGATCTAGGACTAAAATTAGGTAGAAAATACATTGGTGTGAAGAATTTGAAGATATCAATGGAAATCTGAAAAGAGGTAAAAAAAAAAGAAGAAAAAAAAAACAGAGAGAGAAAAAGAAAGAAAACAATAATGAACTGTAAAGAAAAGTAAGAAATACCGGAGGAAGGTACAGATAAACACTTTTTTGTCTTTTTCATCTAACATTCTCCTGTTGCTTGCTTTCCTGATATTGCTGTAAATTTTGAGCCATTTGGAACAAATGGTAGCCACTTACACAGCTTCTTTGTATGTTCTATAAGCAGATAACCATTTAATCAACTTCAAATTAACCACAAAGTATTAACATTGCTTTTATGATTAGTTACACATCAAAACTCCTTTAGTAACCAAGACTACAAAACACAGCTGCACTGACACTGTTTCCACTCACCAAACAAGAAATAGTTCAGGACTGTACAAAGTCTAATCTCAACCAATGTCATGCAGAGCTTGCAAGTATACTTATGCTTGATTACTTTGCTATGCAGAAATTTTTATTTTTGTTACCTAATTTTTCTGTTGAACTATCAGTTCAGGTTGACCTTGCTATTGACACCAACTTTAGAACATTGGCAAGACAGGGAAGATAAACTGCAGTCTTTGTACAGTAGATACCAAACAAAAATGAGAGTTGTAGAATTTCCTATACATGCACAAATATTTTCTATATCAACATACTTGAAATACAAATGAAATTGACAACTGTCAATTTTTGGCTGTCAGTTAAAACTTTGCTTGAGGTGTCTGCTTAGTGAAATTGCCTTTAGAATTTGCCAGTCTCTTGACAAGCAAAACAGAAGTAAATATGAAAATCTGGTATAACATTATGTTTTTCTATGGTTTTGCACTTTTATTTATTTATTTATTTATTTATTTATTTATTTATTTATTTATTTATTATCTGACAGTGAGGTTGTTATCTTTTGGAACTGAAGATGAGGGCATTCTTCCAGTTAAGTTCTTGCAGTATTAAAAATATATCCTGCATGAGAAAAGTCAAAAAAACAACTCCAATATGACGGAGTTGGGAAAACTGCCTTTGGTCAATACTAGAAGTGCAGCTCTGAGCTACATGTAAACTTCCAGTACAGGTGGAAGGGCAAACACAGTGACTACTAAAAACATAAATACATAAAGAATTCATTGTCTATATAAGTGAGCAATGTGTCTACAATTAACACAAGAGATATTGAAGTTATCATAAACCTTTGGTGCTGCTATTACCTTATTTTAATATTACTTTGTTTATTTATAGAAAGTAACTGTGAAAATATATTGTAGAACTCATTTGTCAATACGCAGATTGTTTTATGAGCCCCAAGTAAAAGAATATCTTAAACCTGGTCTGTGAACAAATAAGCAAGCATGGCATTCTCAGGGTCTGGCAATTTTAACTGTCAGAACCCATTAGAATAGGCATGGTGGGTTTAGTACTCAACATATTTCTACCTTTTCGAAAATATGTACACCAAATTCTTAAAATAGACTTTATCTTCAGAAAGCAGCTTTACTACCTCTACCCTTAGCTGATAAATTTTATCCTTCATTTTATTAATTAAAAGTAATCACAGAATCATAGGATCATAGAACAGCTTGTGTTGGAAGGGACTTTAAAGATGGTCTAGTTGCAACACCACTACCATGGGCAGGGATGCCACCCACTACATCAGGTTGGCCAGGGCCCCATCCAACCTGGCCTTGAACACCTTCACATGAGCAAAACTTCTGTTGAGTGCAAAGTCATTTCATAAAGCTTCCTATCTCCACATACTTTGCTAGTTAATGCTCTAAACTGAAAGAATAAAAGAACTACAGACAAATCTTTTTCAGAATCTATTATTAAAGGGCCATCAGTAAATGAGATATGCCATTGTGACTCTACTGACTGTTTTTGTCTTTCCTTTTTATTCAGTCAGTTTCCAGTCTACAAAGACACTCCATCTCTTTTGAATCTCTCCAAGTGCTTCAACAGCTAATGCAAGTTAAGCTTTCAGGTCTTACTTTACCTGTTCCTTTCAGTTCTGTCACTTAAATAATGTGTTCTTAGAGCAATATGGTACAGCTCTGGTGATTCAAGAACATTATTTTTCAAAGACTACTTCCAGAGCCCAGAGCATACATTTTTAAGGAAAGGTTCAAATGGGGGACATGCCTAACCTCCAGATAAAGAAGTGCTTTTCGGTTTCTGGTTTAATGGCTTTTAGGATTTTTTAACAAACATTCCTTCAATTTCACTGCACACCTCAACTCTTCTGAGAAGCTTCAGTGATAAATTGTGAACTTAGATGTAAAGATCAAGAGGCATAGAATCATTCTACCTCGGTTAGACATTGAAAGTTTAGCGAAGACTAGCTGTGCTCTAGATTAGGATCTTCAATCATCAAGGGAGATAAATAGGCACCTCTGAAATGTACTTCATTTCATTTTAAGGATGTGAGATACTTGCCTCTGCTTGATATTGTTTCTTTCAGTTGGGTAAAAGGACTGAGTGACACTTTGAGTGCAATGTCTAGCTTATGTATCTACTGGGTGAAAAGAACCTCAGTTTGTATGTCTGAAAAGGAGGCAGATGTGATGAAGATTATGGGAATATGTTCCAATGTTGTGGTTTATCCCCAGCAGGCAGCTCAGCACCACCCAGCTACTCACTCTCCCCAGGTGGGATGGGGGAGAGGATTGGGAAGGTTAAAGGGAGAGAACTCATGAGCTGAGACAAAGACAGCCTGCTAGATAAAGCAACAGCCATGCACACAGGCAAAGCAAAACAAGGAATTCATGCACTGGCAGGCAGGTGTTCTACCACTTCCAGAAAAGGAGGGCTGATCATGTGTAACAGTTTTTCAAGCAGAAAAATGGCATCACTCCAAATGTGTCATGTCTCTCCCTCTCCCTCTTTCCCCCTCCCCGCCCCCCACTCCTTTTACCCCAGCTTTTATTGCTGAGCATGATGCCATTGATGCCACATGGTGTGGGATGTCCCTTTAGACAGTTTAGTTCACCTGTCCTGGCTGTGCTCCCTCCCAGCTCCTGGGGCACCCCCATCCTCCTCGCTGGCAGGGCAGCACTAGAAGCTGAAAAAGTTCTTGGCTCTGTGTGAGTACTGCTCTGCAACAACTGAAAACACCAGTATGTTATCACCATTATTTTTTATCAAAAGTCCAAAACATCTTACAAGACTATAAGAATTAAATTAACACCATGCCAGCCAAAATATGATATCCAGGAAACCTGAGTCTAAAATATGAGCTTCTTTCTCAAAGTGGTTCCACACTATCAGGGGTGAGAGCCTGAAACAAAAAACTGTTGATTACAGAAATGGCTTTATATCTTACAACTGTGAAGATCGAGCTGACCTTTTTGAACAAAATTACTGAACAAAAATCCCTAATGCCATTTGTTCTACTGAAATGTCTAAGTCTGCTTTGTATGAACTCTGCATTGAACAATCCTTCCTAAGCTGTTATTTAGACTGATGAATTCACTGGCTCCTCTTGCCAGTTAGATCTCTTCCATGAATTTGCCATTAATTTAGCTCCACTCCAGAACTCCTATGGCCATGGTACATATGTTTTACTAAGTCTTCTAAAATAGAGTAATAAATAACATAACAGCAATTAATTGAAATCCAGGATCCAAACACTGAAAAGGGCAATGATTACTTTTGGCATGATCCTATAGTGTGCTGAAAATCTAACATTTGGTAAAGACACCCATCTCCTGAAAAACAGACAAGAGCAAGAATATTTCTCCAGCAGATTTTGAACAACATTGGAGAAAATAAAAACAATGTGAAACAAACTGGGACACAGTATATCACGTATGAGAAGACAAGTCCAAATCATGAATGCTCATTTTCAAAAATTAATAATTCTCTCATTTTTGTGTTTCCAATAAACTGGATAATCTACCAGTAAAAGCTTTTCAGACAAAAAGATTTAAAAAGGTGTAACCCCATGGATGTCATTACAAGCACAAAAATCTACACCTGTTAAGAACAAACCTATTATGTTAAGGTTCATAATTTAGATTTTATTCTTCCTGTAATCCTTTTTAACTTAATATCGATTAATGTTCAGTGACCTGTACTGAAATACCAGCAATTTAACAATGCTGAAAGGTTTTCAGACTTCCAGCTGGTCAGACATCTCCCCTCCTTCCCTTTAGAAATCCACAAATTATACAAAATCTCTATATCAGTACTGACCAACACACATTCAGCTGAAGTTCTGGCACAATATGGGGGCTACAGCTCAGCTACATTTTTGGTATTTTATAAGAAATCCTTCCAAAATTATAAAAAGGTATAATTTTGACAGGAACTGACAGAAATTAGCTACTTAAAGTTGTATGATGATTTGAACTGCCTGCACCATGTTCCATATTCATTAGTTTATTTGACACAAGATAGCAGACTCAGTCCAAATTCCAATTAAGAAAATGCCACAAGAAATATCCCATCTCTACAACTTCATACTATCACAACAAGCACAGCAAAAATGCCCAAGAAACAGATCTCTGAGAAAGAACTGTTCTTTATGATTAAGGACAACTTCATGAGATGTAAGGTGAACGTACTGACAGAGTAATGCCATGGAAGGAGAGCAGATGCTCACATCAGATCTCTTCTGCAATATACGAATACAGAGAGCTTGCTTCAGAGCACTAAATCAAGCTAAAAATAAAATCACAACAAACTCCTTCACTTTAGTTGGAAAGTCTTTCAGGGAAAGAAATGGTAAGATAATATTTTCAAAGCCAGATATAATGTGAAACAGAATCTGACAGATTTGATATGATACGTCAAGGCAAAGCAGAAAATGAATGCAGTTTCTCTGAAAAGTGATGAAAATCTACAGTAGTTTTTAGTACTGGTGTTGTGATCCTCAAAGGTATCACCACCAGCTTCTGAGCAATTCCGATCTCATTCCACTCCCTACTCCCAGCTCTCAGATATGCAATTTTTGCAACAGAGGAAAGACCTGAGGAGAATAGATGAGCATTGAATCACTGATAATTTGTACTCCAGCACTCAGACAAAGACTGAGGCCTCAAGTCCCCAGCAGTGAAACTTGGTGAGCGTCTGAGTGGAGCTGTTCTTCCTGTTGTCTTTCACAACTGACTTCTTGACAGAGATTTCAAAAGTGGATATCAGTATACAGCCCTGGATTCATTCTCTCTTTAATTTCCTCCCCTTCCTTAAGTTCAGTCTTCAATGGAGGCCACCGTTTTAGGGTCTATAAGCAGATTCACATAGTACTACTTGCTCTGCTACAGCTGCGGTTACTTCTTGTACTCAGGGATCATTTCTGTGACCATCAAGTTGCTTCATGTTAGTAGGACAACCTAAAGAGATATAGCATAAATGAATTGGGCTTGGTGTTACTGGCCTTCAGCAGGGGTAGATTTACTCTGTCTTTTGTCCCTCAGATCTCAAGAGCACCTCATTAGAGGTGCATGTTCCCTCCGTGCATGTTCCCACAGAAGTTTTTGTGAATCGTCATGGAAACTGGAACATACTGTACTGCAATGGGCTTCAGTTGACAGAACATGAATGAAAGATCGCTACACCTAAATGGCAGGAAACCTCTATTTTGCATGATGCCAAATCATCAGATTAACTCTGGGAACTTTACTATCACATTTGATACTTTAAAATATCACAGCAGATCATTTGAAGGGATAATTCCACCAGCCTCATCTAGAGCCTTCATATGACATTCTCTTATGGCTTTTCCTATTCCTGCTCCCATCCTTTAAAGATGTAGGATGCAATTTCTACCAGGTAAAACTGATTCACTTTAGGATATTTTCAAAAAGCAACAAAAAAATGTTCTTACAGCCTTGGTAATTGCAAGGAGCCATACAGTGGAAGATTTGAATTCAGATTTTGGGAAAGGGTATCTTGACTCTACTTGAGATAGCGTCTCTTAATCTCTGAAAGGAACAACATGAATATTACTATGCTTTACAACAAGAATAAAGGCATAGCACAGCACTGCTTTTTTTTTTTTTTTTTTTTTTTTTTTTTTTAACAAAACAAAACAAAACAAAGCAAAACTATCCATGGGCAGTACTACAAATAGTATGAATACAGTTGGTTAATAATTTATTGAGCTTTCAGAAAGAAGTCTGAAAATCTCCTGCTAATAACCTTCTGATCTCAAGTTTTTGGTAAAATAGATATTGTACCAACTACCCTGCTGCTTGCCACCATAATTCAAAGAGATTTAGTACCTGTGCTCACTTGGGGGAGACTCCAGTTTCAGTCTGAAACTTGCAGCAAATCAATATAATCTGCATTACAATACATGGTCTGATTCAAGTGACAGGATACTTTTTAATGATCTCCCACTGTGTATCAGTTTTATGTTTTATTGTTGAAATGTTATTTCAGTAACAATATTTTTCCTGGGGAAAAAAATAAAATAAAATAAATAATAATAATAAAAAGACTGCTTTTGTTTCTGCCAGCATCAGCTTCTTTATTTTAGCATTGCCTAGTTCTGTAACATTTTCAGTCAACTCCACCTTCAAGACAAAGCTAAAGGCAAGGATTTGTTTAAAGTTATACTATTACTTCACTAAGTGTCCATTAAAAACAACAACAAAAATGAATAAACACTTACATGGATGACAATGTTTATATTACATCTACATAATTCTCTCCATAGATAAATAACAAGCCTAGTGACCAGACTTAAAGGAAGCATCCATCAATACTATCAACCCTCTTCTAGTCAATTTTATTGTATGATACCAATGTCTGATTTTATTCTTTGAAGTCTTCTTATCAGAACCACCCTCTGACTTCACATTATCTATAATTTATCCTCACAGGAGAGGAAAAGCAGGATAATATAGTAAGTTGCCTACATGTGTTGATTTATTTATTTTTTAATATCATGTGTTTTCTTAGGATACAAGAAAATGCTATCTTTTCACCTTTTAAGAATATGTTCAACAAGCTGGCTGAAAATCTCTAGTAATTAGGGCATCAAGGTTCTGTCTGCTCTTTTACATACCTCAAGACTTAATAAATTTGGGCAAAAAAAATATTTCCTTCTCTCAGAGATTCAGAAACAGCCACAAAGGGCAGTAAATGACATGGCCAAGGTCATCAATAAAGCTGGTGGTAAAGCCTTACTTAGAATGCAATTGTCTTGAGCCTCAGTCCTACAGCAGGGATGCTAAAATATTAATTAAAGTCAAATGAGAAAAAACTTGATAATGTCTTAAAAGAGGGAAAAGCAACAGTGTAGAATATCATGATACAGCCCTGAAATGTTTCTCCCTATGGACGATAAAGCATCCAGAATACCCTGGAGAGTTAGTTATGACGTGCACTGAAAAGGTAACAGTAGCAAGAGTACAGAAATGAAACTGAAAATACTTAAGAGATTGACAAGAAGACTAAAATAACATTTTATGTACATCATCTTGGGATATTCAGAAATCCAAACAATTCCAATCCAATCACAGGTGTATTCTCTAAGAAAAAATAAGACTGCATAAGACTTCATTCAGCATGGTGTGACTAAATAAGGACTAAATGCCTACACTAGCAAGTAGTGAACACAAATAGGAGCAGATTTGCAGAGCAAAACAGTTAGTGTTGAAGACCAGATATCCATACATTTGAGGTCTTACTTTCAACTTGATCTAATCTAGTCCCAAGGCCTGAGTTTGTTTTCAGAACAAGAGCCCACACGGTTTGTTCCTAGCAATTCTAGTTTAGCGTTATCCAGTTGATACCACAAACCACAGCACTGAAAGTGGGAGTGAACTGGAGATCCACTTCAAAAGCACACTCCCAAAGCAAATAAAACACCACTGCTACAAATGCATTCAATAAACCCTCTGGAAAAAAACTAGTACACTGACTAGTTCTGACTAAGGATGTTTAATAAAGAATAGGAACATGAAGGAGAAGGTTAGGATCAGGAAATAATAAATGTAAGAAGGAAAAACCATTAGGTTATGGTATACAGGAAGATGTTTTCCATTCATTGTCTATGAACAGCTTTATATTGGAGTTTACTATGTAAAATGACAAAAAAAAAAAAAAAAAAAAAAAAAAAAGTAATTTCTGAAAATGAGAAGGAAAAACATTTCCAAGCCATTTGAAAGGCTCGTGAATGCTTTTCTTGCTTTTCTTAAATTAAATTCTTGATTCACCTGCTATCATCATAACTCATTTGGCAATTGACTGTGAAAAAATAACCATGTTGGAAGAGGGTTAAACTAAATATATTGGCTGACTTGTTACCAGATAGCATCTTATACTTCTTGAATATCTACAATTCTGTAAAAAATCACTTTGCAATTAAATAAATAAACCTCTACAGAGGCATGTGGGAAAACCACATGAGTAGTCTACAATCCTGATTTTTTCAATGACCACAGTTATTTTAGTACTATATTCGAGCTGGCTGATCAGAAAGATATACAGATCAGGAAAGCACTCATCTCTCTGAATTTCTCCTTTTCTGCCTTTCATGAGCAAATCATTTTTTCCATTTTAGTTTCTACAAGGGTGCTAATGGAAACCCATTTGGGGCTAAACAAATGATTAAAGCTAATGGATCACTAATGTGTATTACGAGAAGAATTTTATGAAAGTCAAACTCTCAAATTCACATATCATCCACAAACAGGTGAGAGTAGAAGTCAAGGGAACATTAACATCAGAGATTGATTTCTCTGCATGAATCTAAGTTATATATGGGGAAGAAAAGGAAGAAGTACTGACAGCTGTGAAAACAGTCAAACAGGGCATGGCAACTTTTTTATGTACTTATAACAGTGTACAGCTCTGGACTGGCTTCCACTGCTGAATCTATATCTACTTTCAGTATAAAGCCACCCCCAAAAAATAAATCATTATATCCTGTTGTAAGTATTACAAAACTGTGAGAAGGTCTCAGGTATCTGCATGAAGCTCCAGAGAGATTCTGCAGATTTGTCTTGGAAACCAGAATATATGGTTACTATTTGTTTCAATTCAGCAGAATGAAAGTTAAAGAATCTTTGATTATTCAAACACAGGTTTGGTTTTTTTTTGTTTGTTTGTTTGCTTGTTTTGTTTGTTTGGTTTGGTTTGGTTTGGTTTTCAGAGAAAACATGAACCCACAGACAGCTCTGAGAGTTTTCCATTTAACCAGTTCTGCTTTGTAAAGGTTTTAATTTTGTCCTTTAAAACTAAGTATAGGATAAAACGAGAGGTGAGTGCCATTAATATATACAATGGGTTTATTCTATGCTCAGAGTTTGTACCTTTACAGGAGAGTTGTGACAACTCTAGAAAGCACCACCTGTTTAAATCACTGTCAAAAAAGACTGCCAAAAATTAAAAGAAGAGACATTTATGGAAAGGTCATAGGAAATGTTTATCACAGCAGCTTCTAAAAAACACCTCCTGCTCTTTCACTGAAAAATTACATTTACTGTAAAGTAATCTCTCTGGATTAAGCACAAAACTGTTTTATGCTCTTCACTTGCTCATTTTGAAGTAGTAATTAACTTAGAACATAACCAAGACCCTGTGTTAATATAATTGACAGAATTACTGAACAACAACAACAAAAAACCAAACTGAGTGACTCTAAACACAAGCTTTATTCCAGAATTGGAAAAATAATGCTGCATTTTTGCAACATTTTTTCTTAACAGGAAGTTAGCAGGCCTTGTTATTGATTACACAGAAGCCTTTTAACACTTTGGTTTTGTACTTTATAATTTACACCACTTTTGTCATGTCCTACTGAAATATGAATTGGAAACCCATTTATTTCTGTGTAAAAAAATTTCCATTGAAAAGTCCACACAGCAAAGGTGTGTTGGATCTTTTCCAATTGGTTCAACAGCATGTTTTAAAGTATATACATCAGAAACTGTAAGCAGTATGTGTTTATTGGGATATGCATGTAATATTGTCTGAACCATTCAATTTTTAGCACATCTTAACTTTACTTCTCACTTCATTGCTGTGTTTAGTCAATATAATGAGAAATGTTAAAAAGATTAGATTTCTAATTTTTCATTGTGTATGTCACAGTTTTTATGCCATTAAGGTGTAGAGGGGTTATATTTAATTTATTGTGCTCTCAAAAATAATAATAAAAAAAATCTATTCCAAGCAATTACTTCAAGTATGTGAAGCAAAAAGGAAATGCAGTCTTAATCAATAATATTGCTGTTTTAGTGTTCTCTGTATGGATCATGGATATGACCCTGTTTTGATCCTTTTGTAGTACAAAATCACCCTCTACATGTAGTAGGGTTTTTAACAGAAGGACCACTCTTCCTGGGGATAAGCAGTATCTTACTGTATTTGTCAAATCCACATTTCTTGTCTTTGAAAGGTGAGATGTGTCAGTATTATTTTGCTATTCCAAATTACCTGTTTTTATTTAATGTCTCATTTTTGTTATAGTATTTCCTAAAAATGATATTTAGTCCCTCTCATGCCCAAAGCAATGCACAAGTACTAATAAGCATTTATTCAGAATAGGCAAAAACTCTGGAGTGTGAGCTAGAAAGGCATGCCTTTGTCTACTAAGGTATAATTCTTTTAAGTATACACCACAAAACCTCTTCACTGCAATTGTCTATTGTTGCTGAGGTCCTGGACATATCCCACAGTTATTTGAGCTTTTTTTATTTATTTTTTTTTTTCCTCCAGCATTTAGAGGATAATCTTTCCTTCCATTTGTGGAAAATTCTCTTTCCAAGTTACACAAATTGTTATGATATTTTTATTAAACTCCTTGGATAATATATATGATATCCCATTAGCTCATTTTAGCTATAAGTAATACAGCAGTTTAAAGTGTTAGCTCCTATTTTTATTTTAACAGAGAAGCATTTTCTTATAGGATATTTGATATCAGTAATACACTACAGGCTTCCTCCCAACTGTGTTTTCTAAAATAGGCAACATCTGTTTGGACATAAAGTCTGATGCTTTCTTCAAAAGTTAACATTTGTTCCAGAGAAATGCTTTCCTTATAGACCCTTTGTCCTCCTGACCTGGAGTCTGCCACAACAGTGCCCAGCTGATCTTCTTGGTGAGGTTCAAGCTTTAATTCCCACAGCAGCATTAAGCTCAGCAATCTACAAGGGTGATTTTATGTGGCTTAAGAATTTCACCTGGCTCCCAGTTTGAGCCATCCAACCAGGACTTCATTGGCTGTCTTCTGTTTTTGAGACAATACTTCTTGGCAGTATAAAATTATTTTACCTTCTTCTTCCTGTGATTTGATATAAGTTCCAAAGCCAGTCATTTTGTTTTCAAATCCGGTCCTAATTACAGAGATGGAGTGTTGAGGAAGAGGGCAAAACCTGTCTGTGACTACTGTCAGCTTGTTTAAGCTAAAAGATTGTAAACTGTAATACTTTCGTTTCAACAGAAAATAACTAATGACTTACCAGTCAATATCCTTCCTACAAGAAGATCATGTTTTTGGACACTGGGCATACTATTGTCTTTCAGACAGGATGAATCAACTGCAGCTTTTTTTATTATTATTTTTATTTATTTATTTATTTATTTTAAAGAGCTTGGGTCAGGTTAATTGAACCTTGATATTAAGTTTTATGTCATGTAAAGTATTTGGTTTTGTTTGTTTTTGTCTGTTTGTTTTGGGTTTTGTTGTTTTGTTTTGTTTTTCACTCTAAGTAAATGCTTTTATTGTCAAATTCTGAAACATTTGAAAAGATTAGAAAGAAGGCAAGTGAAAGGAACATAAACTTTAAAATTGAAGAAGATGGAAATTTTCAATTTACGTTGGAATTATACAATGCCTTGTTTTTTATTTTAGTTATATTCCTGAGATTTATCATTGATGTGACAGATCACAAGCATACAAAGCTGTTGACTTCTTCATACATTCTATTGTAGAATTTTTGGATTGAAGAGAGGGAAAACAGAAGGGAGAAAACTGAATAAAGGATCTTAAAGACATGCATTATGGCACAATCAACCATCTGTTTCTCAAAGGAACCTCACAGCTCCTTCCCTGGCTGTGTTGTGCATATGATATCTGCACCTCTGCCAACCTGAAGATTAAGAGACCAACATAAAACATACTGAATAGTGTTTCCATCTGCTCCTGCTTAGGTATCTAACCTATATAGGTTAGCTATCTAACCTATGCTTGATTCTCTGCTGGAGGTGAAGTCGAGTCATGCACAGAATCACTTACAAAGCCTATGAGTAACCTAGAAAAGGGACAAAACTCATTCCAGTTTAATGACAAGAATTTTGGAAAGAAAAATACACGCCAGACCACATTAGTGGTAAATCTACATGTCTCATTAATTATAATAGTTCGAACTTCTACACATTCCTAATGAAAGATCAAGCCCATACCATTTAAGATTTTTATCCTGTTTTCAGAAATCAATATTAAATTATAAATCTATATATATATATAGTCACTGACACTGTGTGAGAATATTTACAAATTTCTCAGGTGCCAAGAACTGAAGAGAGGGTTCTTTCTGCCTGCTGCTCAGCCATGTTGCGCAGGTGTTTTTTTTTTAAGTCTAAAGTTGTTCGCTCTTCTACACTGACTTTTTTTGTCTTTTTTTTTTTTTTTTAATAATCTTTCCTTCAGTAGTGCTTACAACTTCTTCCAGTCTCATACAATTTTGAAACATAGTTAACCAAATGTATGCCTGTTCAAGAGCATTACCAACAGCACTGACGGAGATCCTGTGCTGTCCCCAGGTTCCAGGTGGCACAGAAGGAGGAAAGGACTACCACCATCTGTACTGGTTCTTCACCTGGCAAGTTGCACATACAGCTTTGGGACTGCTCTGCTGTATGCCAGCCGGTAAATACTGAGTGGGGTGAGAAGCAGAACTTTACTTCCATAAAAAACATCAAGGTTTCAAAATCTTCCTACATTCTGCACTGGAACTAAAGAAAATCTTAGAACAAACTAAGGCAAGAACACTCCACAGCAAATAGACTTGAGATTTCAACATTTTCTTGAAACTCGTGAGACCAAGTTTTAAATTAAGCCCAGCATAGACACTAATCCAAGTTTTAACTCGTAAGAAAGTATTTGAACACCAGCTATCCCAGGAAGACATATCTGGATAAGAGAGTATGGTTGTTTTTATATGGTTCACTTTCTAATTTTCTTCCAAACCAGAACTCTGTTGAAGCAGTATCTTTTCTAGAAAACCATCCTGACAGAAAATGTCTGTGCAGATTTATTGCTGGTACTCCCAAACCACAACTTACTGCTTAGTCAGTGCTGCTGAGTACATTGCAGGAAATTCACAACTCATTTGGATGGTACAGTTTCCTAGACCTTACTGTCATCAGTTAAAATGTCCCAGAGGACCCAGACCACTAAATTAAACTCAGAGTGACAGCAATGCCATGAGAACAGACTGACAACCAAGCTACCTAAAGGTACATACTGAGGCACCTTACTGCAAGTCTGGATAGGGTATACTAAGATAGCCTTTTCTTTTGTTTTGTTTGTTTTTGTTTAAAAAAGCCTTTTTTTTGCAAATCTTTCTATTCCCAGTCTTTTCATTTCATAAAGGTGTTCTTTCAACAATGCTTTAACCGCTTTTTTTTTTTTTCCTCAGTGCAGCAAACTTCATTGTTAGTTTTGCAGCTGATCATGAGACCCATCAATATAATTAACAGCAGTTCCAGAATGCTTTCCAAATGTGACTGGAAGGATGATGCTTCCTCTTTTTTTAATTGTACCATATTTTTATGCTCTTTTCCTAAAAACTCTCAAGGCAACTGAAGAGGCTCATTACAACTTTTTATTATTCATTGGGCAATGGTTATAATCCCCCTATTCCATCAACAGGTTCAGATTTCTTTGTATTGCAGTTTTAATAAGTTCATAAAAATGACAATATGCTCCAGTGAGAAATATATCCCACAAGGAAACAATAACTTCATTAGCTTCATAGAAATCCCAGGCAAGTCACAAGGCTTGCAAGTCATGAACAGAGAGATATGTATATGCTTCATGGCTGGAGCTCAGTAGTGAAATATTTTCAAGATCAGTACACCTGGAAAGGCAAGGAAGATCCAGAGAAAGAACAAAGTGCTCAGCAGTGTTTAAAGTAAAATGAATAAGCACAGATGACTTTATATCAGGAGGGCAACAAGTCTGGGCATAAGGCAGAAATGGGAACAAAATCACCAGAGCGAATCTTTGGGTAAGAAAAGCTCTCCAGACTTTGACTAAGATTTAGTGACAGAGTTGAGATGCTGGATCTCAACATGCTGTGAACTGACCAACAGTCCCCAGCTGCTTCCCCCAGTCCAGCCCACACTTGTAGCAGGGGAAGAAATGAAGGAAAAGGAGGTGGGGGCAGGAAGAAGAGGAAGAATTAATTCCAAAACATGAGTCCAGCTTACAAAACACTGTCCATTTGGTGTGATTAATGACAGCCTATCTCCCCACTAGATAGGTCTGGCTGACTGAGTCACTGAGAGCTTAACATGTGCAGCTCTACCTACCCATCTTTAGGGTGTTTCTGTGACCCCTCATTACTGGGCTGAGCATCCCTCCTGAGGAGATCCCCAGAAGCCACTGTGTTTCTGCTGCTCTCCAATGTACTGGGGCATCCTAGGCTGCAAGCATTTCAGCATGCCTACACTTGCCCCATGACACATATTATTTTATTACAAGGTGAAGCAAAGTATGCTTCACCAGTCTATACCTGGAGTTTAAGATACTAAAGATTTTATGTCAAATAACAGTTTCCTCCCTTTGCTAAAAAAATACTCTTCAATAAAATGACACAAAACTCAAAGTTGAAGAAATCAGATGGCTTTGGTGCTTATATATGCAGTAAATAACAGGATTTTGAAACCAGGCATAGCCCGAGGACTTTGCATGTGATCTTCCTCTACATGTTATTTTTTGTTGTATTTTTTTAATAGGGAATCCCCACATAGTACTTCTCAACACTGATTCATTGAAGTGATATTGGAAATACAACTCTATCTCTTTTATTGGAGCTGCTTACAAAACAAAAGGGTATTAACAGAGTCAGGAGATGGGGAACAGCGTATGATTTTATCCATGTATTTGAAGGAAGAATCAGTGTGGGAATAAACAACAGATTAGTAAAATGTTAGTTGCTAGGATGAAAGACTTTCTATACACTATCCACAGACCTGTGCTACTGCCAGGCATTTTGAAACATTTCTTACATTGACACAGTAGTAACTAAGGTTTTATACTGAACATACAAGGACTTAGTTTGTCTTACAAACTGCAACAGTATTAATTTCTAAAAGTTGCTGTACATCAGATTACAGAGATTTCTGAGTAAAGCATTCAATAAACAACAGACTGAAAGTGACGCACAAGGACTTCCATAGGTAATGGTGAACAGTCATGGTGAAATTTATATTATTTGACTTAAAACCACCCAAAGTAGGTTATATATAAACTAGAAACTCTACGTTGCCTGTGGTGAATGGAAATAGGTTTATCCTGAGGACAATTCATCTCAGCCTAAGTCAGATGTCTGAACTGGACAAACAATTCCAGCAAACAAATCAACTTACTATTATCCCTCCTCTCCTGCAGTTGCAACTAGCTTTATCTCGATGAGTCATTTTTAAATACTTAACCCCATTTTACATGATGTTTCCTGGGGAAAATGAGATTTTGTCTTTTCTCAGTCCTCTCTCCACAAAACCTTTGTAACAGGTAATTCGGATGTACTTAATCTTGAAAGACATGAAGTCATCTATCCACCTTACCCTATGAGACACAGATTTAGAAGTCTGAAGATTAAAATGTCCTTGTTTTTAAATATTTCACTTTCAATCCTAGATTTTTCAGTTCAAGAGGAAAAAAAAAAAAAAAAAAAAAAAAAAGCTGAGTAGAGGAGGAGTTGGCTTCTTTTACCTGTTCTGTATATTTTACTTGCATGTGATTGTGAAACATATTTTTAAAAGAGAGCAATTCTGAAAAAGCTCTAGACTGTATGGCCCTGCCTCATCAGCACAGCAGTTTCAATAAAAGGTTAAAGCATAGCAACCTGCATGCTGATTTGATGGCTCTGGAAAAGCCAGTTAAGGGCTGAGAAGAGAGAGAATGTTATTCATCTCTACCGAGTCAATGCCAATTAGTGCCACTGGTAACAAGCTACAAACTGGATTAGGAACCAATCAGATATTCACAATGTTGTCTTTTAATAAACTCTTCTGTGAATGACTGATAGGAAATGTTTTTATGTTGGTGCATCTAATAGGCCTTTTGTATACAGTAGAACATCAACAAATTAGTCAGCTAACGAAACATCATTATGCTACATCATAAAAACAAAATGAAAGACATACATAAAATTTGACAGTGTTGTTATTCCTAATTCATGGTGCTGTATCTAACTTTGACATGCATGTTGACATTAGAGCAAACTCTTCATTCACAATGCACTCATCTCAAATATCCTAACAGATTGCTGCAGTTTAAGAACTCTTATCTTAATTAAAATTCTCTAACTTGAATGCTAGCATTCATATTTAGGCACAGTTATTCTCTAAATTCATTCATTCCTCATTTGTGAGCAACTTTTTAACTTGCACATAAAATTAAGCTATTTACAATGCACATTGACATGACCCATCTTTTTTCCTTTGCAAAAAGAGCTGTTTTGAGATTAAGTTTGATTGTGTTGTGAAGCACTTGGTAGACACAAGCTCTTATGAAATAAGAAAAGAACAATACCCTCTTCTCAGTCATCAGAATACACGCTGCTTTTTAGCTCATTAGTCTTGTCAGACTCAGAATTTGTATCACTTTTACTCTTCAGATGTAATTTCTCAGACATCTGGATGTAACTAATTACACATCAGAGAAGTTAAATTAAATTATGAAATGGAAGCTTTGATCTTGTGTTTCCACACTACTCAGGAATACTACTGAGGTCTTCACAATACTCACCTTTTTACTGTAGAAATAGCTTGTTTAAACTAACTTATAACTTATACTTGCTGCCATCTCTTAGAACACAAAAACAACCATACAATGAAGAACTAACAAGGGATTTCATTCCTTCCATCTTTGTTTCCACACCACCTGCAGGATGCTTTTCTTCCCTGCCACAAACTGCCAGCTCAATTCCCCTTCCAGTTTAGCAAGTGCTTCAAACGTGGTGCTCCTTCCTGATCCTTTGTTTCTGCTGTGTATCTCCACATCACTTCTTTCTCCCATTAAAGCAGAAAAGTGCTGCTGAATTCTCCTCCTAGTTCACCACCAGCCTGGAAAGAGACACTGAGGCTTATTATGGGCATAATCCCAAAGACTCGGTGCTCTTTTTGTCAGGTACCTCAGAGATCTGGTCCAGGACTGAAACTGGGAAAATGAACAGGACAAAAACACTCCTGACTACTACCAGTAACAACAGGCAGAAGAGAGAGACTGCGGATACCACTCTTACATCCAGGTTGGCAACTTTCCCATACCAGCACTTGAAAAGTCCAGCATTAGATTCATAAAGATAAAAAGTGGCTTCTTCATGTCTCAACTGTTAAATCATATCAACATTTTCTTTTATGAAGCTCTATATTCAGATAGCTGCTACTTAGCTGCAAAATTGTTGATCTGGGTCATACAGCCTAAAAATAAAAGGCAGAGAGTACCTAACAAAACCCCAAACCTTCCTAAATCAGTAAGGGTTTCTGTTCTTCAAAACAACATTTGAAGACTCCCATAGTGTGGAACAACTGCTTTTTCTATTAGAAGATTGTTTTACTATTCTCTCTTTCAAATGGGATGTGGGTATGTAGACTCAACACAGCACCCATATTAAAATAGCACATGTTGGCTTCAAAGGAGCTATTATGCAGTCTATAAGTTCAATGATCTGCAAAGCAATAAAGAGCTCCTTCTGTAGCCCTCACGGCCTATTGAGTAAATAGCAAGCGTTTAAGAAAACTCCATAATTACATGTTTACACACTGGAGCCATTATGGGCGATCTAAAAAAAAGTACATGTATTTTTCTAAAAAAAATTCCTTAATTACATTTTTACATGATTACAGCTCCTTTAATGCCACTAGGGTCTATCAGTTACAGAATATATAGGCTGAAAAGCTTACAGTTATAGGCTATATTTACATATAGTAAGGACAAAATAAGATGTCAGCTGAATATTTTGGAGATTTAAGCCTGATATTTTTAATTAGGGGAGGGGAGGGGAGGGGAGGGGAGGCGAGGCGAGGAGTCAGGTGTGTGTCAAATTTTGAGGCTTTAGGCCCTAGTTTGATGGAGAACTAAATAGCTTGATGCTTTTAGCTAAGTCAACAGAGAACACCAATGTCTGAATCTGTACAGCTCTGTGTCTTGGACTTCCCTAAGTATATTACCCTGCTCAGAGCTAGTGGTGCTCTGCTCTGATCACAAATATTAACTACAGAAGTCACAAATATTCACTACAAAAACAGTCCATATACTCCCTGACTGTGTAGTAGTTTAAATCTAAAGTTTTAAGAGACTGTATCATATGGATGGAACATGATATGAAATTTAATTTTATATTAGCTTGACATAGTAATCCATGGGTAAAACATGCAGTTTAAAAAAAAAAAAAAAAAAAAAAAAAAAAAAAAAAGCCTCCATTGAGAATGGGAGCAACAATGGCTTGTTCATATGTGAAAGCCAAATAGGGCAGCTCATCAGATTAGAGTTGATTGCCATCACGTGCCTTTAGAGAACCTTTTGCAATGAATTTACATCAGGCAAAATGCTTGTTCTACATGTTTTTGCACTGCACACTGTACAAATGATTCAATATTCAGAGTTAATAAAGTAGTATTTCAGTTCCATTCATTGTATTTTGTATTCTAATCAAATCATATGATTGTTCACATTCTTAAAATAACAACCAAAAGCATGTACAGTAGCTAAAATGAACACTTTGTGTTTTCTAGGAACTCAAGAAAATCCTTAAGAAAACATCAGGGAAATGTTACTAGAAGAACGATTGTGGTTTGGGATCAAAGATTTCCGTTTAACTTGCAGGTACTTCCACGGAGTGGGGAAAATGCACTTGAGAGAAGAAAGCAGCTTAAACTTCATGTGAATTTAAAATAAAAAAAATAAAAAAGACAGATTCCCCCCTATTTCCCTCCCAACAACCACCAAGTTATGGACCATTTGACATTACAATAATTCAGGTACCTTGAGGGAGCACAGTATACTTGTTACCTAAACTCCCGGAACTATATATCTTTTGTAATTGTTTAGGAATATGTTTACAGTCAAAGGCTGCAAGCACTATGTACAACGTACTGCTCTTCTGCAACATTACAATAACCTTAATAATTTTGTCATAAGTCTACGCTGGCCAACTGATATAATGACATTCAAATGAACATTCACTTAGGGTTGCTTCACATTAATTTAAGACACTGGCCAGCAACATTTGCATTCCAAATGCTGAAAGAGCTAACCTGTCAGGCAGGAGTAATGTTTAATGCACAAACACCAATGCACATGTCTACAGTCATATCAGATATTATGTCACATGTTTTCATGGTTTTGGCTGGGATAGAGTTAATTTTATTTGTAGAGCCTCATATCATGTTGTGTTTTGGATTTGTGATGAAAATAGGGGTGATAACAGAGGGATGTTTTAGTTGCTGCAGAGCAGTGCTCACACAGAGCCAAGGCCCCTCCTGCTCCTGGTGCTGCCCGGCCAGTGAGGAAGCTGGGGGTGCCCCAGGAGCTGGGAGGGGACATGGCCAGGACATCTGACCCAGGCTGCCCAAAGGGATGTCCCACACCATGTGGCACCGTGCTCAGCAATAGCAGCTGGGGGAAAGCTTGGTGGAGATGTCCACAATGATGGCATTTGTTTTCCCGGGAAGCCATTACACATGATGAGCCCTGCTTTTCTGGAAGGGGCTGAATACCTGCCTGCCAATGGTAAGCAGCAAATGAATTCCTTGTTCTGCTTTCCTTTGTGTGTGGCTTTTGCTTGACCTAGCAAACAGTCTCTATCTCGACCCATGAGCCCTAGCACTTTTACCTTTCTGATTCTCTCTCCCATCACACCTGGGAGTGGCTGGGTGATGCTGAGCTGCCTGCCAGGATTAAACCACAACATATGTACCACATGCCATTAAGTAACAGAAACACTGTAACAACTATAGATAATCTATAATAGCCTGACAACAAAGATTGATGGAAAATGGAGAATTCTAGCCTGGACACTGATGCTTAACAACAAAATTATTTGTCATTGAGTAGTACTGTCAGTTGTACATCACTACTTGACAAATAAACAGAAGAAGGAGGAATAAAATGCCATTAGTATTAAAATGAAATTTAACCAGGACTTCTGTTTAAATTGATGTCTAGCATGGGTGTAGTAGGTCATATTACCTTGACAGTAAATTTTTTAATACACTGTGCATTTTCCAAAGGTCATTTTTATAATGAATGAGAATATTCCCTGTCAGTGTATCTTTATTTGCACAGCACTTCCCATCATTTAGATGCCTGTTCAAATAAAAGTAGCACACAGGACAGCAAAGACGTCACTATGTGTCACGTGTTATTTAGGTATTCAACTCTTATTGAAATCAGGATTAGGTCAGCGCCTAAATATATTTAAAAAAAAAAATTAATCTGGAAAAGTTCTCCTCCTTACTCCACAGGTCCATTCTGTTTAAGTATTCAGCACCATGATGGCTCTGCCTGGCACCAAATTGCACCACAGATCAGCCCAATGAAAGACATATGTCTAGAAAGACATATGACTTTACTCTGTCTTTTACATCATCCTACCATTTTCTGTTATCTCTTTACTGTACTCCTCCCATGTACTAGTTCAACCACCAGTTTCTTGCCACTCGGTGCATTTTGCAGGTATGAATCAGCCCCAACCAGCCTACACCAGCTCCTGGCAGCCAACAGCTGACCACGAGGCAGGCCTCAGCTTTCAATCGGGAACTGTTACAGAAACATCACCGCAGAACCAGGGTGTAACTTTGTATTGCATTTCACACACAATAGAGCAAGATGTAATCAATCAAGATGAAGATGGAAACAGCACTTTTGTTCTACCAGACCTCCTGAGCTAACGCAGACAACACACACTAGAGCTTTCCCTTTTTCAGCCAACAGAAAGGCTTGCTAACTCTGATCTGTTATAAACATATAAAATATGGAGGTACCAAACTAATTATTCATCTTGAAGACCTTTTAGTGTTGTTAACAGTATATACTGAGGATCCTGGTTCTCAATCCCAGATATGCTGGTAGCTGGTTGGGAAAAAATATATATATATGCTGCTTGTAAATTGAGCACTTAGTGAGGTACAAAAGATTACATAAAAAGGAACTTTTTAATGTCATTTTTCAGATAACTGCATTTCAAAGCAGAACCACACAAAATCCAGAACTGCCAGCACAGGAAGGCTATGAGAAACACATAGAACAGTTTTTTATATTTTATTACAGTTATTTCAGAATGTGGTTTAACTGTCAATAAAGCGGTGGCACTTGATCGTTTCATGCTATTAAACAATGAGGTCTATAGACCCTCTTGAAATTATGTCATATGTCTAGATGATTTACATGAAGTGAACACAGTGGGGACCTTTACACACTCACTAGTTGAAGAAGAATCGTACTTGTAGGTGGCCAACACAGCTTGTTTTCCATCCCTGTGGGCAGAACCCAAAGTCCAGAGAAGCAAACAAAAAGATTTCAGCACACTTTGACAAGCATGCACACACACACAAACAGACCATTGCTTTAGTTCAGCTTCAAGTGTTTATGCTCTTCATACTAAATTGAACAAGAATTCCTGTGGGCTGCTTCCAAGAGACTATGGTCTTTTCAGAAAATTGGCTTTTCTCTGTTATCCACCTTAGCAGAGTTGCTTTCTTCTTCAACAGAAAATTATTCCTCTCACGTAAAGATTTTATGTTTCCTTTTTCTCTCTGGAACACCAAGCCAAAGGAAACACAGACCCAGAGTATTTATATAAACTGTAAATACATGAAGAGAGAAAGTGATAAAGCAAAACTGAAGAATAAGTCATTTCAGGATATCAAGCAAACATACTTTGTACTCTTTGCACTTGCTTTCTTATTCTACATGATATATGATGATTATCGCTTGTTCACAGTTAGTCCCGAAAAGCAAGCTGACATTAAAATAGCCTGGAGTGAAATTATTTTCACAGATGTTAGGAGCAGCTAGTAACTACATTACTTAAATTAGGTTTGGCTGTATTCTAGACAAACTCATTTGCTTTTTCTGTGTATCCTATAGGTGATCCTACAGAGAAGCAACAAAACATCATCCATCCATCCAAGTTTAATTGAAGAACAATAGTTTTTTCATAAGGGATTATCCTCATGTATTATCATAGGATGAATTATAGATGGCCACAATTAAAAGTTGAATGCAAAACATAACAAAAGCCTCACTGAAGTTAAAACACAAGAGTTTGATATGTAATTCCCTTGACAGTGATAGTCATTTACTTTGGAAAGTACAAATAAGGTCTTCCAGCATGGAAACTAGCATAAAAATATACTTTCTGTTATATATATTGTTTATAGCTACTCTCTAAAACACATAGACTCAGATTGGAAATCTAACACTGAGAAAGCCCCAAACAGATTTTTCCCATTCTAATTTTATTATAGGTACTAGGCTCAAGAGCATACAAATGCATGCATTTTAGTTATTATATCAACCACATTATGTCAAGAAGCTACCATTTCATAACTTGTCAGTCACCATTCTCCTAGACCTTAATTTTGAAGTGTGACATAATCCACACTTGCCTGTTTTCATCTCCCCTGCTATCTGTTCCTAAACTTTATCTTAACCTCTTTATTGTCTTCATTAAGGAGGTAAAAATAAATAAATAAATAAATAAATAAATAAATAAATAAATAAATAAATAAATAATGGCATGCCCTTCTTGGTAATTATTTTTTCTGCTATTTTGTTCATAGTGCTTCAAGTAATTTTATTTTGCTTTATTTTAATTAAAGATAGATAATAAAGGTGAAAACCTGGTCTATTACTGGAAGTCATTTGGTCACATGGAAAACCTATGACTTTTGAGAAGATGTAATTATGGGAATGTGATGGGATTGTACAGTGACAATCCCACAAGTTATGGCACACACTTGAGAAGGGATGACCAAGCCACCTCCTTCAAGGCTCATACCAAAATCATTATCCAGGCAAGAAACAGAAGGCTCAGACCTCACACCTCAGGGAGACAGAGGCAATAATTTTCAAGATGGAGATAGCCCATATCCTACCTATGATCCCTCATTTCCTTTGTGTGGTGTGAATGGACACTTCAGGGAAAGCCATCTTCTTTGTGCAGATATGCTTTTGGTGACCAGGTCATAAAGAGGAGCCCAGTCGATGGGACAGCATCTGAACAGCTCACAAGACCCTGCTAATGACAAGCCACAAACTCCTATGCCACAGCACTGCAGGGATGCTCGATCAAGATAAAAGTGAAATATTTTATCAGTGAAACCTTTCATTGCACTGTAACTTTCTAAACCACAAACTTCATATTAGAAGAAAAATCCATTGTCTTTGGTAACTGCACCTCATGGGGAAGCTCTCCACAAACTGAAGAGATGCTAGTCACTGGAGTTTGCTATTCTGCTCAGCTGCCACCCTTTATCTTATGTTCTTTCCCTGTTACAGTGATTATGATACAGCCATTAACTTGAGTATGTAAACTGGTCTCTTTCCCTTAATCTTCTCATAAAACAACCAGGAACTTGATATTATCCTGAACATAATCTGTTATTTCAGTGTTTTGTCTCTTTGCATGGTAGTACTTAAAGGAGCAAATCATATCTGTTCTCATCTGTTATACATGAGGAGAGAGGACAACAAATATTCTTCCACTGTAAGCCTGCTAAAAGATTTTATTACAGTGCTTTGAGATCTCCAGTGATAGGAATATCATCACAAATAGTGATAAGATAAGAACATAAGAGCCAAAAATCAGACCTGCACCAGTGGAAAAAAGGACAGAAACACACACCATGTAATTTGACTTCAGCTGAAGAAAAGATGAATTTCTACTGAAGGAGTGTGTTGAAGTAACTATACAGAAAAGACCACTTGGAAGAACAATTTTACAATAATTTGAAAGGAAAAGAACAGAAAATATGAGCCTGAAAAACACATGAAATTCAAACATTAGCACACAAAATCAGCAAACAAAGGGAGAAGCTATTAAATAACAGAGACTGAAAATCAGAAATCTTTGCAGTTAATTTACCAGAAGCAACTTCTACACAGCTAAAAGATTCCAGGAAAAACAACAACATCAAGAAAGCAACTGAACAAAACAGAACAGATCAGCAAGCAGCACTAGGACTGTATCAGCCTCTCAGTTTAGAAATTTTACAAAGTGTCTCTGAAATAGTAAATACCTGAGTAGAATAGATATTTCTTATGGAATTGTAGAGGCCAGCCCAAGGGCTATAAGTATATTAATAAAGAGATCACCAACTTTTTTAAGGAAGTCATTTCATTCTTGTTGAAGTTTCTATTCTTAAAAAAAAAAAAAAAAAAAAAAAAAAAAAAAAAAAACAGGAAACAAATCTGCAAGAGGTTGATGCCCAGGAGGATAATATGATGCTTTCTCAGGATTGTGCAGTGAACAGATTTCTGAAATCATCAGAGCCCACAGGGTTACAGATTTTAATATAAGCACTATTTGCCTCAGCCATGACAGACAACAGGGAATTGACTTTAAAAGAGCAATAAAGGACAGAATATTTTTTCCCCCAGAAAGTAAAACAAAGATTGTGGGGAAAAATAAAAAATAAAAATAAATACAAGAAAGGGAAAAGGGAAAAGGGAAGAGGGAAAGGGGAAGAGGGGAAGGGGAAAGAGAAAAAAGGAAGTCAAAGGCTAGGGAAGTAAATCTTATAAAACAGAGAGCTTGGGCTTGGTATAATGTTAGCTCAGTTTATATATAAAAGTTCTGCACACTTTTGATATCCTCTGTCTTGGCAAATAAAGTACCAGCCCACTAGGATCAAGCAGGCTAGGCTAGTCAGGTAAGATAACGATAAATTAAAAAAAAAAAAAAAAAAAGAGAGAGAGAGAGAGAGAGACAAAGGCACAAATATCCATTCTTTTAGCACAAAAATCAAACTGTTAACATATACTTATGTCAACTTTAAAAGAAAAATATTACAGCCTGGATGGTACTCAGAAGTTTAATAGTGGGTGGGGAGGGTAAGGTATCTTCTTAAACTGATGAAAGTGCTTGGGCTGAAGGCTTAACATAGGCAACCTGGCATTGAGGTGCCACTATCCAGTCATGTCAGAAATCATGAGTCAGATTCTGCAAAACCAATGAAAGAAGTGCACAGTGCATCTATGTCAAAGTTTATTCTGTCTTTTTTGGTTTGCCTTGGATTATTGGAGTTTCCCAGCTCCATCTGTGTCCGTAGGTATGTATGTGTTTCCATGCATCTGTACATTTACATGCATGCATTTTACTGTTGCTTACATTCTTTATTTACATAGCAAAGTCAGTTTCACCTGCTGGTGCTCTTAGGTACAAATGCTAGCGTATATTCCCCTCAAAACCACCAGAGAGGGGCCTGATTCTCACAGCACCATAGATAAAATAAACATCTCCAGAAGCATGCTAGTGATATGTACATCCCATCTACTGCTAGTGGTCAATCTGCACTCACTGCACTCACATTAACACCATTCTCCTGCTATTAATTGTGAGTGTTTTCAATAGCACTGATTAACACATGGGTCTCATTATGTTTCTTAATTATGAACTCTCTGGAGGCAGGTGAAAAAATCTGGAAAATGGGATACACACAGAAAAATTACATTAAAAGGATACTGAACCTGCACATGCTACAAGGCTAGGAGATGCACATGTAAAGAAAATTCAGCATCTTGTTCATTACTCATTATGATATCCATTTTCATTAATTAATTTCATTATCATCCTTCTAAAGGGTCTCTGGAGTGCTTAAGATAAACTATGCCCACTACTTAAAGCAGGTCAGTAGAAAATGATATGCCAGACCAACAGTGTGCCTTTGAACATAATCATAGTTTGGAAAAAATGCATGCATTATCTGTGTATCCCATGGAGATCCTGAGAGATTGGTGGCAGAGCAGCCTTCACTTCATATATCGTCAAGTCATTTTGAATGGCAATAACTTACTTATGTGAAAAGTGTGGGTTCTTGCTGGATTTTGTCCCCAGAAATTAATTTCTGAAGGATGTAAGAATTGATGTTGTGCTTAGAAATAAACAGAATTAATGTGCTAGAAGAATCCATATCCCATCAAAGACACCTTGTATATTTTCCTCCCCTTTTTTATCACTAGAAGTCCTTCAGGATTAGTCACTTGTATGAGGTAGGAGGCTGGTAGTATCCACATTCCACTTAGCCTAATTTCAAAGCATGAAATATTATAGTGTTGCTTTGGAAATGGAGCCTTAAACTGATTATCACAAGAGCTCCTTTAAGGAGGAGTATAGTAATACTGATATTCTTGTAGCATGTAAAATCCAAGTCAAAGCTCAAGATTTGGCATAATGCAGTGACAGAATATGATAGTAAATGAGTCAAGGAGAATATGGTATGTATGGAAAACAACAGAAGGGTAAAGACAGTCAAGATGATTCAATGAAACACTCAGATATAACCCTGGTCAGCACAGCAGCCTCCAGCCTCTACCTGTTGGTAAACCAGCAAAACACTTGATGGATTTATGGGAAGATATGAAGGAGGCTGACAAATAAAAATCAACCCAATGAAATAACTCCTTCACTGTGCATGGAACTGTAAGATCTCGTATTGTTTGTTAGAGGAGGTGGGGTGAGAGCAGAAACCTGTTTGCAGCAGGGCAGTCCTATGAGAGGACAGCATGCAGCAACCCACCCTTACCTTGTGATACTTTATTCCCTGAGAAGCAGTCTGACAGCTAGATAAAGCATACACCTTTCTAGGTCACTTGGCTGAAGTCTGCTGTGTGATGTATCTGAAAGTCCCTGCTGAGAACAGCTGACAGCCTAATAACAGTGTTTCTCCATCTACTGATTAACTGTTTTTTGTTGTTTTTTTTTTTTTTTTGTGTGTTGTTTTTTTTTTTGAATTTATTTATTTTTTGCACAGACTCGCTGTATGATTTACCTACTTTATTCTGTGCATCTAATGAATATACAGAGCATCATAAAGAAATAGTAAAACATTTAGCTGATGCTCAGTCAGACCACTAAAATGAATGTAACTAAGAAAAATAACACCCACCAAAGGGCCAAATGTGCCCCCTGCTCTGGACAATGTTCATGAGGCACAGAGACAGATGTGCCAGAGCTGGGGTACCGCTATTCAGCTGCAGCTCCCTGTGGAGACTATGCTCAGTATGTCCTCAGGTCAAAAAAAGCCACGTTCTGCTCTGTGGCCTCCTCACTCTTAGCAGCAATTGAAGTCAGACCCAATTTAGCTGTGAGCACTTATGCTCACAGTAAAAATCAGGTACTTTGAATACATTTATATGAAAGCTTATAGCAGCAAAGCTATAGAAAATGTGAGTTACCATAAAACTACTACCAAAACCTTGCCAGATTCCCATGATGCCATTAAAATTCAGTTTAATTGGTGAGAGGTAGCACCTGTAGAAAAGCAGCAAACTAGATCTCCAAAGGAATGGTAGTCCCCTGGGCTAGAAACTCAGCTAGTTTCAACCAATAAGCTCCAGGGTTTGATCCCTTACCAAATCTGTCTACAAAGTACCTACCTTTTAGATAGAAAATCATCAACACACTTGTTCTTTGAATGCCTTCTGATTGTCACCCTAAGGCCCATTCTATACTCACTTCTGTATTTTTAACTTCTTAAGTCAATAAATCCTGTGCCACCCATTGCCTTCCTTTTTATCCCTGCTGAGAAGAAAAAAAAAAAAAAAAAAAAAAAAAAAGCTTGAATTAGACATAGGTCTTCAGTTAAGAGTAAAATTCTACCCTCTTTATCATCAATGATTCTTGATTAAAACTGCAAAGCTGTAGTTCTTAACTTCCTTCATAAGCTACAAAATGCTTTTTAACTTCTATAAACCACAGTCCCATAATCAGAACTTGTAAACATCACTGGAACAAACTTGATGTTACAAGTTAGCATCATATGCTCTTCTTGCAGCATATTTTTATTTTCAGTGCACAGCACTTTTATTCTACTAAGAATAAAATGTGCACATTGCATCCAGAATATAGTAGCTTTTTCTAATGCTGTCATATGCGGATTGTAAAATCACTTTGGGACAGTACTTTTACAGAGGAAAACCAATTTCATGGATCTCATCCAAAGTAAACTTGTAGTTTAAATTCCAGAAACGTTGTATCAAAAATCTGAAGTATGGTGAACAGGATCTGTGGCTACAACCCTCCTATGAAATTATCTTCTGCTGTATTTCAGGTTATAGATTTAAAATTGAGGCATCTGAAAGCAGTGGCTGCATACAAAAATGGGGCCCCTATCCTTCTAAAACAATTTCCTGACACCTACAAATATCTGCGCAAAAAATGTACCAGAAAGCCAAAGAAATAAGGTTTTTTAAATACACAGTATATCTTACAGTACAGCAGTCGATACCATAATAATGCACTCACATTTTTGAATCCCTTGAAATCCTTAGTTGCTCTCAGCTAAAGGAGAAGGACCTGTGTTAATCTTACCCACCTGTCCCTATCCTGTCTCCACCTTCCCCTTTCTCCTATTTAGCTCTTTCACCTCCATCCTCCCTGCTCCTACCATACTCTTTTCTTTCCTTCCTGTGTGAGAAGTCCTTCAAAGGTTGAATGATATTTAATTATGCTGGGAACCCTGAGAGGGAGAGCACTGCCCTGAGGGGCTGCCAAAAAACTAGCATCACACTTAATGCCAGCCCTTGTTTTATTCAGCTATTTAACTTAGCAATTAATTATACAGTAAATAAAGACTTTTTCCACAGGGAGTCAAAGTGCAATTCTGATGCTCTTGCTGGCAACCACACATCCCCAGATCTGGGACAATCACACTATGACAAACTTTCTGATTAATGAGTTCACGACATTCAGATATTGTGACAGCTGCAGTACTGCCTGTGGCCATTGCTCTGTAATTCTGTAGCTGCTTAAACCCTGAGCATCTCACTGACAGTGACTGCAGACCTTGTGCTTGCTGCTGAAATTTTTGAGTTGGGATCTTCTTTGCCCAGAATCCAGACCAATCACTTAAACTGTGAGATTCAATTACCATTGTGTGGCTAACCACACTGCTGGGTCAGTGTCCCAAATGATGTCAGGGATCTTCTAAAGGCAACTGTGGTTACTTCATCCAGGGATGAAGTAACTTCTTCATCACACAACCTTAATCCTGTCTGCATCAGTGAAGAGCCAGACTCACAGGGACCCCAAAGAAAGAACACATCTCATTATTACCACCCTACTGAAGATGTATCCACTGTGATTTCTCTCACCCTCATTACAGAACACCTCCCTTTGAGTTTCAGAAGCTACCAGGGAGAAGGACAAATATCTGTCACTCTGGTCCATTTAAAAAGCTTGTTGGCCTGACTGCCAGTGTTTTACAAAATCCAGTGTTCTTCCTGTTTCTTTAGCACAACCAATGATTTATGGCACCAAAAAGGGATAGAACAAACTCTGTGTTCTCTGATAAGGTATACAATAAGACATACAGATGTATTTTCATTTTTAGTGGAATGAAGCATTCTTTCAAAAGTATATGATGTAAAGTATATGTTGTAAAGTATATGATCAAGTATATGATGTAAAATTACAATGTGATTTTATTAATCACACTGCCAGAATAATCAGCAGAGGAACTACCAGAATATATTACAACCTTTTTCCAATTCTACATTTGACTTATTTGGAAAGCGGCAAAAGAATCTTAAGTTCGAAATATGGGACTGGAAGATTGCCTAACTGCTTATAAAGCCAGATGAAATTACACACCACCAATTACATTTTTGTCCATATGTTAATCATCTAACTTAAAGTTTCACAACATAAAGTTTCACATGCATGCTTTGTATTTCGAAGAAACACAGCTCATACATCAAAGAAAATCACATGCCAGAGACTATAGTGACACATAAGAAGTTACTCCACTTGCTTCCTTATCACCATTTCTTTCAATGGTCAAACCTTTTTCATGTTAGAACATTATAAGGTTAGACAGCATGAAGCTGGCATTTTCCATTCTGAATGTTGATTTATGATGAAAAGTTGGACACCTGACATGGTTTCTGTTCCGCTAGCCATGTCTTTCTTCTGTCCATTAGCTGGCCACCTAGCGAGGACGTCAGACCTCACCTGAAACAGTACCAGGACCCTTACAGCATACAGCCCACCAGATTCGGCTGCACATTCTGACTTTCAGGCATTGCTTCAAATGTGTCTCTGAGATGTAAGAACAATACCCAGAGCAGGCTGATAGATGAGAGCAGTAAAAATCTCTCCATCTGACTTCAATCCAGTGCAAGTTTGTTTTTTTGTTGTTGTTGTTGTTGTTGTTTGTTTGTTTGTTTGTTTGTTTTTTCCTGTGTTAATATAATAAAACTGTTTACTGACTTCCAGTTATGCCAAATGACATCAAAGGAAGAAAGAGCCTGATTCCCACAAAGCAGATCAAGGAATAGGGAAGAAAACAAGTTGCAGGATGCAAAATAAAGGAGTGAAAAAACAGAGAGAGGCCCATGGAAAATGTAAAGAAAGGAGAGAATAGGAAGAATAATAAAAGTATAACAGGTGTATTGAACTGCGGAACAGGGATGAGATGATGTGGTAAGGGTAAAGTAACTTGATGCTGGGAGAGAGATACATCATAGATTATCCCTTCTAATATTGGACTGTATACTGGAGCAGAGCTCTTTGCCTTTTTATTTTAAGAGGGGCAAAATATGTTTGTAAGTAAGTGATGAGTAGGTGGGTTGCAAGGATACAACAGATGGGATGTGGACAAACCTGGCACAAAAGTGGGAAGGGAAAAATTACACCCTTTGCAGCACAGAGAGATGAAAGAGGGAGACTTTTGGTGCAGTACAAGGCAAGGAAGCATAATCGGTCTGCTGTAGGTCTCATGATGTTCCAGGAGATGTTGGCGTTGAGGCGCAGCTGTCCTCCAAGGTGATGGTAATACACAAAGCAGCACTCCAGTCCCTGAAGATGCTGAAGTCTCAGGAAACAGGAATCATAATGAATGAGAAAGCCTAGCCTGGAGGTGGAACCTTTCCTCCCCATCTCAATGTTTCAATCAACACCTAGACTCATAACAGAGGTTACAAGCAGACCACAGAACAGCCAGAAGAATTAACATTGCACGTAATCAATAACAAGATATTGCAAGTTTGAGCAACTATTTCTGGAGTTGAGATATTTTGACAAAAGGCCTCATAACTGCTTGCTGAGGTAAGATAATGGTAAAGATTAATAACTCTAGAGTCAGGTTCCAGGTTCTGAAGGAAGTATCCTGTACTGTTGGAAGGACAACTCTTCATGACACAGAGTGAAAAGGGCTGTACATCTTACATGTCTCAGTGCTCATTTGCTATCAGCAAACAGCTGTGAAATCCATCCTCAAAGCATGCTGCAGACACTAGACTCTAATAATGACTGACACAAAGGAGAACAGACAGTCTATGACAGCTATCACTCACTGCAGACCCAACTAGCAGCTAATAAGGTTTGAATTGGAGTGCCTTTTCATTGTGTGCATTTATGTATGTGTACTGTGTGTTTTACGAAAAGGAAAAAATGCAAAAATTTTGATAAAATCATTTGGACAAAAGACACGTGTGAATTTCAGAAAAATGTCAAAAGGCAGCCTCTGCAGATTTAATCTTCCAGCCTTATGATACAGCGTTAAGGTATGAATTACGGTATAGTCTCTAATCATATGATCACACAACTCTCTTAGCACATATTTCAAAAGTGATAAAGACTAAAGATAGGTGAAAAAGCATGTGTTAAGAAAAACTAAGGCCAGAAATAATCAGACAATTCTGGATTGGTGCTTCAGAACTGTTAGTCTTGTATTCTGATTTATCAAAAGCTGTAGCTACTTTTTGAAGTCAGAATCTTGTCAGGAGGAAAAAAAAAAAAAAAATCTTTGCATCTTTAGAAGAATTAAACTGAAACATTGGAACCTGCATTAGCCTTTACAGCAAGCCATCAAATCTTAAGTCCTCAGCAACACTTACATAGTAGTGAAGCACAAGGACCTGCACATAAAGAGCCACAAAATAAGAGCTAAGCCAGACGTTTTACCAGAGGTGAAAATCTGTGTAGGAACTGGGCCCAAAATCCTACTTCTCCATCCAATGATAAAGAATTAGGATTCTCTACAGCATTGGCAGCATTACAGAAGATAGGTTTATTGAGGTATGGCTGATTTCACATCAGATAAGTAATCAGAAACTGTTCAAATAAATTGTCCAAAAAAAAGTATTTTCCGTATTTGCTAAATGGAAAATGCAGTGATTCTATCTTAAAAAAATATAATCCAGCTTGCAGAATAAGCATTCACTTTTCAGTTCCAAAGTCTAAATTTGCAAGTTGAACACTTGCCAATTACAAATCTGAAAGCCACATTTGACAGAATAGCAAACCTGAGGAATCACTTCTTTCTCTTTTCATCCTGTGTGTTCTGCCATGTTTCAAGCAAGGGATGTAATTTATATGTAAATTATTACTGAATACATCTCCTACCATTTAAAAAAGTAAATATTTTAAGAACAGTATATAATCACTTGGTAAGAACACCTATGCAGTATTTAAAGTATAATGGTAATAGATTAAAAAAAAATAATAGTAATCAATTATAACTTTTACAGTATGTGCTAAATTTTCTAGGGTAAAGTCAAGGAATAAATGAAAAATGAAAATATTTGAAGCTAAACATACATGATATTAGGTGAAGCACAATAAAGTAAATAATAAAATTCATTCTACCAATTGTAAATTTTATTTTTAATTAAAACCTGAACAGTATCATTTTTAGGCTGACAACTTTGATTTTATTTATTTATTTATTTATTTTAACAAAGTGATTCCTTGAAAATGTAGACTGAATACAGCCATATATAAAGCTGTTAATCCAGACTTTGGATATAGCTACAGGCTGGATTGTTACTGTTGACTAAACATTTCTGCTCATAGTATAAAATATTTTCCAAAAGTTAAAATACTAGGCCACTTTCACGCATAGCTTAGTGAAGAGCATTTCCAAATATTTGTTTTAATTGGAAAACATGGGTGATTCATGTTGATCATTCTAACAATATTTATTTCTGAAACTGCATAGAAAATAAAATTATATTACCATTGAAAAGAAAAATCTTTTCTCAGGAAACTTTTGGATTTGTAAATCAGTTGAGCAGAACAGAAAGCTGGGGCTATATTTTGGTAAAATCATTTATTACTGCTTAATCGATGACTTTCCAGCAACCTCAACTTTTTTGTTGGTGTGAAACTCAGAGAGACTGTCATCCTCAAAATATTGCTATGAGATAGTTTGGCATTGTGAAAGACTCCTAAATACTGCAAGAGTGTGTATATATATATATATATATATATATACATACAAGAGTGTGTGTGTATATATATATATACACACATATATATATATAAAATATACATAATATTATATATAATATATATTATATACTATATATATTGTGTATATATAGTATACACTATATATAATATATATATGATATATACTATATAGTATAATAGTATGTAAGTATATAATATATATATATATTATGTATATGTATATAGAAAGAAGATATAGGTATAGATATATGAAGAATAGGGAGAGTGTGAACAACAGAAATTCATATTTTTTCTGACTGATCCCAGGGGATTAAACTCCTTAAGTCATTAGAAACATTACATGTAGGGTAGTAAAACAGAGCCATTTTATGCTATCATTCAGTTTAGTGATAAAAGCTGAGACAGATTTCTAAACAGATTTCTAAATGGAACAGGCACAAGGACTTGTTCACTGGAGCTTTACTTAAAGAATCACCACTTAAAATCTGGATCACCTTCTCAATTTTATTTTCAATACCAGTTCTGTTCATCTGAACTTCTATCTCAGCAAATATCGTCAATGGCAGCAAACTACATTCTTTAGTTTTTGTTTGTTTTTTTTTTATCTTTAAAAGCAGAGCTCCAATACTTCATTGTTTGCTGTAAATCTTTCATATTCTAAGCTGCAAAAGATAAGACAAGATGAATGGCAGAGAAAGTAACCAGATCTTCTTTCCAACCAGTTCTTTGAGAATTTTCAGAACTGAGGAGGATATTCCCCATGGTCACCTAAAGAGATGGTACCAGTGATAACCACTTCCAGCATGTATTCTTCTGAGTGACCAGGAATGTTGCAAAGGTTTTTTTATGCCTTTTGAAAATTTACTCAGACTTGCAGCCTATTGTAACAGCTCTGCCACCTTTGTCAGATGGGGATCTATGTTAGCTGATATTTTTATATGGAAAACACAGCTGTAGTTTTACTTCAGTTCTGCCATACATATCAATCAGGAGAGATGTCCCCAGACACTGAAGATATTCCAAGTCTTTTTTCACCATTATTATTTTGTTCTTTAGACACAGTGATAATCGTTGTCTAAATTTTTTGTCATAATGTGAAATGCAGTTATTCACAAAGTCAGCATAAACTGAGTTTAACTGGTCTTGTGCCTGAGCTAGATAAATTGAAGAAATGAGGGGAGGGGGTCAAGAGGATGGAGTTAGTGTCTTTTATCAGTCTCTCATGCCCAGAGACAGGACAAGGGGCAACAGGCACAAACTGCAGCACAGGAAGTTCCGGCTGAATATGAGAGGGTGCTTCTTCACCATGAGGGTGACAGAGCCCTGGCGCAGGTTGCCCAGAGAGGTTGTGGAGTCTCCTTCTCTGGACATATTCAAAACCTGCCTGGATGCCATCCTGCGCATTGTGCTCTAGGTGATCCTGTTCAGCAGAGGGATTGGACTAGATGATTTATCTTCAGAAGTCCCTTCCAACCCTGCCCATTCTGTGAAGGAAAATATCTTTTGAATATAACAAAAATTAGGCTTTAAGACTTTCTTAAATTTTTAGCACGTACAAATTCTAACTATTAATATTACTAACAGTTCCGTAAAGAGAGAATAACATATATGAGTAAGCATTCATAATAGGATATAAAGGATATTGAGATAGCATCTGATAGCATCATGCATATAACTGCCCATCTGTTTCTATAGAATACATTTAACATAACATTTAATCACTTCCTGTAGAAAATGAAGTCAGATACATATGCTTTAAAACTTTATTAGGAGATGGTATGGGGGAAAAAAGGAGAAATTAAAAATTAAGCAGGAAACTTATTTCTATTATATTTCTTCTTCTTTGACAATATTTACAACCACAAAGATAGGTGAGTAAAAAGGAGATAATAGCTAGAAGGCATTGCATTCTAGCAATGAAGTAATCAAAACTGGAAAAATCCCTGTTTGAGTTCCCTATTGCCAAATATAAGGAGCATTCTAAGCTTTACAAATGTCAAATATCATCATCCAATTAATTTTTATGGATACAACACAAGAAATACAAATAAAAAAAGAAAATACAACATAAAAAAAAAAAAGAAAAAAAAAGATTCAAAGAATTATAGCAAGCAGCACATTTCCAATGAAGTAATCATACCGTTTACTGCAAGTAGTCTGGACGGAAAACTGAGGCAAGATAACAAAGCCACTACATTAATGTTTTTGTGTAGTTGTGGTTACCAATAATTTCCTTAATTGCTTGGCTGATATAGAGGTCGCACGTACTGTTACTCTGGCAATTGCAGAGTTCCCATAAACTAAGACTTTCAAAGCTACCAAAAAAAGTATATTAAATTTTAACAGAACTGAATGACTGAAAACAGGGGCAGCTTTCAAAAACTTCAGTCTTGGTTTCACAATCTCAGAATTAGTCCATTGAAAACACACTTGCCTGAACTGAAAAACACTGGAAACAGGAAAAAAGCATCACTGATTTTTATAAACCCAGAAAGAAAACTGTTCATCTGACAGTACCAGAACTATATTTATGAAGATTGTAGGTCCTAACGAAATATATTTTACTGTAAGGTTGTTTTTTTAATGTTATTGTTTTTTTTTCCTAGTCTGGCAGATGGCAGTAAACTCATAGCAATGGTAATCAGATGGATATGCAATAAATAAACCAAAACATCCTTTTTTTTTTTTTCTTCTTTCCCCAAGATTCGAAGGATGACACAGCCAAAGACGAGGACAAATTAGAATAAGAACAGCTCGTTTCTGCCTGTTAGGATACCAGCAATGTAAAACTTGGGCCCAATGGTGAGCAGAAACACCATTCTGTGCAAAACATGGTTCAGGCACATGACAAAGAATATGCACAAAAGATGACCAAAAAAATCCAATATAAATATTAGAGTATCTTCAGCTGCTCTGGAAATTGCTTGTTCAGATAAATAAAAAAGGTACAAAGAGAAATAGAAAAGGCATACTCAATGGCAAAATACCACAATCAGGTGCAGAGTGCCAGCACTCTCTGTTCACCACCTCCAACCCCTTCATCCTGCTACGAGGGGACTCTCAGCCTCAGGCTGCATCCAGCTACTTGCACAGGGCAGTGATCTATGGCGAGGAGTTGGAGAGTAGAGAAAAAAAAAAAAAAAGAGAGTGAGAAAAAAAAAAAAATGAACAATGCTATGAAAATTTTCATGCTTCCTGAATTGTCTTACCCAATGTTTCTAGTAGACACAGAAAACTCCAAGCATACTCTTTTTTTTTTCTTATTGTTGATACTGCTTTTAATGTCCCATTGAATAAAATCAGACCATAACCAGTACCAGTAACTTAGCAGAAGAAAGCAAGCTTAAAAAAATCACTTTGTAAGACTCTTTTTTTTTTTTTTTTTTTTTTTTTTTTAGATAACTGCCAACGACGATAGAAACAACCAAATTTTAGAGTTCAAGCAAAAGAAATAAAAGTTGCATTTGGTCCTTATACTTTAATCCTGCATCACCTGACAAAGCAACTTGGCATTGTAATGAAGTAGCTTCCATAAGGGACTTTCTTGAGTCAAAATTCAGTTACCTAGACCTGTAACTGAGCTTTGAACCAGTTTACTAAAGGAATTAAAATCACTTCTGAAATGGAAAACATCAAGGGTTAAGGCTTCAGGTCCAGTTATGACTGACTGATGTCATGACTCTGGTCAAGTCATGGAGGTTATTTCTACCTGACTCAATACCATACTAAACAAATTGCCAGTATAGGTCTACCCTTTATTCTGTTTATGCATGTGATAACAGAAAAGGTGCAAGTGATCCATGGAGTTGAGCACAGGTACATTTCTGTACAGGACTCCTCTATTACACATATATGGACTTTTGAGTTTCTTTTTCATTTCTCTACAGCATTCTTGACTCAGCTTGAAAATGAAATTAATAGATGTTCCCAGTGTTCTTGGGCTGCTGGTGAGGGTCCTCTTGGGATGGCAGAGGAGTGAAGGCTTCAGTCCCTATCTTCTCAAGAGGGCAAAGAATGGATGCTTTTTTCTTATGTGCCCAACAAGTCACTTATGTGAAAAATGGGCAGCACTAGAGCTACCACCACTCCTTCTCCAGACATGCTGCGATGAAAAGGACCGAGCCTCCCCTTGGAGTAATCTCTGTGCCTGGCTCCAGAACAAGCTGCAAGTGTGGATCTTAACCGCACACATGTGGGGAAGACTGAGATGCTTTTCCCACCCTCACCCCAATTCTGTTTACCCTATTCACCCCATTCATTGTAGAGAAACCAAGCAACTCACCTATGTTGGGACCTGAAACAGGCCCACAGGATGAATTTAAATAGTTTCACTACATTTGCTATTTCTTAGCTTACTGTGTAGCTAAAGCAGCAAAAGGATGCTGCCTTCAGGCCTCATTAGAAGTTAAGGTGAGCTGGAAGAGTAAGTACAGATGAGCAAACTAAAGGAAAATCATTTAGTTTAATAAATTACTAGACATACCAATATGTCTAGCAAAGCTTCAGGGGATTTTAGCAAACACTTAAATTTTGAACTTAACTTTTGTATGGTAATTGATGAAGTGCACAAAAGCACACATTTCTAAAGGAGTATTAAAATCAAATTAGGAAAAGGCAGAGTTAAAAGCTCACATTTGTAAGAATTATCTCCCCCCCATCAAAATAACACTTTTTTATATATACATTCAGCAACTACAAAACATGCAGTGCTTTACAAAAATAAATAAATAAATAAATAAATGTTAAAGGAGAATGATTTTATGGTTTTGTAAGTTAAGTGAGAGAAAAGGCAAAAAAAAAAAGAGCAGGTTTTGGGAGTAGGAGAAACCTGTAAACTACCACCTTGCCTTAACAAAATGGTCTCTCTCTGTGGGTAGTCTTAAAAACTATGAAGGTTGCCCAATTGGAATACAGTCATTCCTTTATTGCGTATCTTGTTACTGTGGACTTAGTTTTGCCTTAAAAATAAAAGTTTATAAAATTTATGAATAAAAGCTCTCTCACTGGCATTACATGGGTCCTCACTTTATATTGATTTCTTTACTGTAAATTCTAAGTTGAAGTTTGAATTCTAGTAGACTTTCTAAATATAGTCTGAATAAACTATAGACTATGTTGCAACTTTAACATTACTGAGATGTGTATTTTTTTTTCAAAACTAAACTTTAAATACACATTACTGCTGCTAAACGAAATAATCTAGAAGTATTTTTTCCATATACACTACTCAAATGGCTCAGCAGACCTCTCGTGTAGGTGACTAGAATGAGCAGGCATTTCTCCACCAAAATAAACCAGTTCTGAAGGCCAGCCTGACTGGCTGCTGCCAGAAATCCCCACATACCATTAGCCCATCCCTTGGGTCTCCACAGACATCTCTGTTCCCCAGGGTGCTGCTCCAATGCCTCTAAACCAACAAGATCCCTGGTCAGCCAGGGGTCCAGCAGCTGTACTCAAAATCTGTACTTGCCCCTGGAGCTAACACCAGCTCTGAAGAGGACTTCTGTATGTCTGCGTTTCATGCACAGTCCTGGGGCTTACCATCTCCACTTATTATCTAAGTTACTTTCTCTTTTTCTCTCCTCTCCTTCCTCATTCTCCCAAATTAGCAGTCTAGCATCAGTAATAAAAGGAGGAGGTAGTAGCATGAATGACCTTTCCCATTTAATTCAATGACAGAAATACGAAACATTTATCATTTACTCAGCTCATAGGACTGCTAAAGACAAATTCACCTGTGACACATGCATCAAGATAAATTCTTATCTGTTTCTAGTACACTTTCATTACTATCAGATTTATCATCCATTCTCCTGAAGTCCTGAGGAGTACCACCCATGCAGTGTAGGAGAATAAGACTCTATTCAATTCACCAGGATTCTATTTAAAAAAAAAAATAATTTAAAAAAAGCACACAAATTTATAACTCTGACTTCACTCGCACATATTTGCTTAGGCTGTTGCCTCCTTTGTTGCAATGGACGTTTAGCCCACTCCTTAAACTTACCCATTAGTTAATAAATGGCTTAAATCTCTGCCTACGCCTATGTGAGCTAACATACTAACACTGTCTTCTTGAAGTCCTGTTTTCCATTTCAAGCTGTAGAGCTATATGAGTTTTTACTTGAAAGTCCCCAAACTCCATGACATATTGAGGATCCCCACTTCAGTTCACCTGCACATAACTACTTCAAATATGATTTTGATGCCAAATATATCTTTACACAACACAGACACCCCTTTTCCTGTATAGGTGTGTATATGTATAATGTTCACATGTATTTCCTTATATGTATATATCAAACATATACACCAATTTTTTCTAGCTGGCATTCTCCCTTCAACCCCTTCAATTCATCTGGACCATGAATCCCTGAAAAACTATTACTCATTTTGGTCTTTTAGATTTCATAACAGTGTAAAAAATTAGGTTGATCTGAAGTTGATCCCATCTCTGATTGGACTTCGTCATCTTTCTCTTCCCTCCAATTCCTCTTCCCTTTACTTCATGCCCACATCTCATGATGGTTCAGCTACTATGTCAAAAATCAGTTCATACTTTCCTAACTGCACTTCTTGAAAGCCTTTATTAAGCCTTACTATAATCCCATTAATTTTGGTCTATGGATTTTCTTTTACTAAAGGTACCTTCTCCAATATGTGCAACATTTCTTGGGAGCTTCTTTTTCTCCTGTGTTGCCTCAACAGAACTAATATTCTCTTTGCACTTTTAACCTGTTACCTATAGGAATAAAAACTATAGTCCAATTAAATGTTTGTAGATTCATTTGGCTAGACATTGACTTGTCACCTAAAAGATTACTAACTGCAGCCTGGAGGATTCATGAAGCCTCACTGACACATGAAATCAGAAGGAGTAAATCTGTCCCTATGTATTAGTAGCTATATAGTAAGAAATTGTTGCTGCTTATATAGCTTAGTTAATAGCTATACAAGTTATACTTCTCATAGCAGCAGCAGAAGACAAGCTAACACAACAAATGTCAAATAAGCAATGGCTCTACATATCCTTTGTTACTACCAGACATTTCAAGGAAGTAATACAAGTAGAACCCAAATGGTGAAAAGATATGAACAGTGACAAAAACAGTGTATGAAAAAAACCTGCTCTCCAATTCTCCATTAGCGCCTGTCAGCTCTTGAAAAGCAGAGACTCAGTCAATATTATGAGGTAAATAGTCCTTATAAGGATGAATTTTGTTAACTGCATTTTACAGCTTTCCTGTTTACCATTATATCCATCTTATTGCATAAGCAAGCCTGAAGAAAATGCTTCTTTATTTTTGTTTGTTTGTTTTTCTTAATGTACTGTGCAGATCCATAAGTAAATGCTCTCGGTTAACAACTCTGGTTACAGCAGAGTGTGTGCGCACACTCCACATGTCTGTGGAGGAGACACAGCAGAGCTGCATGAGCATCTGCCTTTCAATTCTACTTTTCTTCAGACCTACCCTGCTTCAAAAGCAGCACACTATGTCATGCAACATATCTGCCAGGATAACAGCCCCTGCAAAGGAGTCTGCCATTCCTCAGTTCTTCTGCCAGCATTCCACCAAAGAGACCATGGCCCTACAGCCAGCCCAAGAAGGACAGCCTGGGCTCCTGATGAGGAGAGCTTGCCAGTGTCATTGAACAATGGATTACAAAGATGAAGGCACTGAAAGCTAATATTGAAAAGAGAAAAAGAGATAGAGATAGAGATAGAGATAGAGATAGAGATAGAGATAGAGATAGAGATAGAGATAGAGATAGAGATAGAGATAGAGATAGAGATAGAGATAGAGATAGAGATAGAGATAGAGATAGAGATAGAGATAGAGATAGAGATAGAGAGAAAGAGAAAGAGAAAGAGAAAGAGAAAGAGAAAGAGAAAGAGAAAGAGAAAAAGAAAAAGAAAAAGAAAAAGAAAAAGAAAAAGAAAAAGAAAAAGAAAAAGAAAAAGAAAAAGAAAAAGAAAAGAAAGATTTGAGTCAATATTTTAAAGCTCCTGTACATTTAGCAGAGTGCTACTCCAGATGTGCATGGAGGCGGACAGTGTGTAGGCATTCTCTGTACACTAGGCACCTAATTTAGGACCTGATATTCTGTATCAAGTTGGTAGAGATGTGTCGTGGTTTAACCCGGCTGGCAGCTAAACACCACGCAGCCGTTCGCTCACCCTCCCCCCTCCCTCTCTGGGACGGGGGAGAGAAATGGAAAGTGAAGCCCGTGAGTTGAGATAAAGACAGTTTAATAAGACAGGAAAATAATAATAACAAAATAATAATAACAATAATAATAATAATGTTACAATGGTGATAATAGGAAAATAATAATAATATGTACAAACAAGTGATGCACAATGCAATTGCTCACCACCCGCTGACCGATGCCCAGCCTAACCCCGAGCAGTCCGGCCCCCTTCCCCCGGCTAGCCACCCCTATATATTGTTTAGCATGACGTCAGATGGTATGGAATACCCCTTTGGCTAGTTTGGGTCACCTGTCCTGGGTCTGTCCCCTCCCAGCTCTTACTGCACCCCCAGCCTGCCTGTTGGCAGGACAGAGCAAAAGTCTGAGGTGTCCTTGGCTTGGTATAAGCACTGCTCTGCAACAATTAAAACATCGGGGTGTTATCAGCACTCTTCTCATCCTAAGCCAAAACACAGCATTCCACCAGCTACTAGGAAGAAAATTAATTCTGTTTTAACTGAAACCAGGACAAGATGTTAGTTCTTCCAGAGCATGATTTAGAGCACCTAAGTTAGGTTTGCCAAATACTAATAAAGTGAATGAATTTGTCCCTTGGGGCACCTGCCTGCCTACATCACCTTGATAGGCAGCCTTGGCACAGAGGTAACTGGTATGAATTCCTCTCAGGTGCTTGCATGGATGGGAAAGAATGACAATGAATAAGGAAAGAGGTACAGAAAATGACACAGATCTCCAATATCATGCACTAGAAATACCTCCTTTAAGATGATACTAACTGTCTAGTGAAAGAGTTTGTATTATTTCTGCAGCCATAGGAAGACTGTACAGTAGACACAAGAAGAAATGGGTTATAACAGAAAAAGAAAGAAAGAAAAAAACAACACAATATTTTATAAATATAAGTACTCTTATTAAAAAAAAAAAAAAAAAAATTACAGATGCACATCTTCCCTAAGTCATTATTAAATGACTATGGACTGCACTTCCCCTTTCCAAGGCCACCTTCTTTATGGCGGCACTGCTCACAGCACGGGCTATCCATTAAAACCACTGTCGTGTAAAGCATTTTTCTTCATGAAATTAGCATGCTAATAATGTCAAAGCAAGTATTTTTCTTACACTGCAGGAACATTAACTGAAATACAAAATTTTCTAACCCATTTTTAATAGAAAATGATGATGGTCTAACATTCCTGAAATGTGGAGGCAAAGCATGGAAGGAAAATCTAGGTAGATCAATATTACAAAAAGAACTACCAATCAGAAATATTTATGTAAATTTGTAAACCTACCTTTCAGCTTACTATCAGCTCATGTAGAGACAATTATTGATCAATATCCTGTCAAGTAAAACATAATTCTAGAGATTTATTTTCTTTGTCCCTCACCTTTACCTAAGACCTACTGAATTTCCATTGAAATAAATAAATCATCTGTACTTTTTGACCTTTTAAAAATATTCACTAAGCACATTTTATCAAATTTGATGTTCTAAAGGGATTTGTGTGGCAGCGTTAGAATACTGACCTTATACAAATTCCAGCATGGCTACCATATAAAGCATGGTACTTTTAGTAGAAATAAATAGTTACCATTGCACACAGATAATTCGGGTCTAGGTTGACCCCTGTGTAAGAGGCAGAACCACACGACTCTAGGAAAGATCTGCACAATTAGGAAGACAGAACTAGCAGGGACCACAACATTCATCAGGTCAGGTTCCTCACAAACGCAGGCTGACACCACACACAAATGCCCCTGTAAGACTACCCATCTTCAGCAAGTATGCCTCAGCACACTCCTCCCAATAAATTTCTGAAATGGTGTAACAGCTCTAAGCTACAAGGCTCCACTAAAGAAGATCTGAGACAACCTGGTACCAGTCTCAGGTCTCTGCATAAGACAGAGCTTTCTTAACCACTTTCCTAATGGATTATATGAGTGAGAAATTGATGCATTTCACTGTAAAATCATTTAACACTGAAAGATTTGGGATGTGGAAAACTAATTGACCATTGCTATGTTGGGGTAAGAAGAACGCCCCTGTTCACAGCTTATACAATTTGCATCTTCTATAAGGGTTGTTAGATATTGGAACGGGCTGCCCAGGGAAGTGGTGGAGTCACCATCCCTGGAGGTCTTTAAAAGACATTTAGATGTAGAGCTTAGGGATATGGTTTAGTGGAGGACTGTTAGTGTTAGGTCAGAGGTAGGACTCGATGATCTTGAGGTCTCTTCCAACCTAGAAATGTTGTGATTCTGTGATCTTCCATTTGTGACAGACATATCTTCCAAACTGCCTCAGACAAGTCCATTCTAAAGCACTTTTCAGGCACTTGTTGGCATTATCAGTTTTCATTTTCACAGATTTCAAACAAACACCCCACTCCAGTTCCTGCCCCCAAGTTTACCACTGACTGTGCTGCTATTCCCCAATTCTCTCTCAATGATCCTACCAGTTCAGCTGTGAGAGAAAATAAATGCACACACCACACCCCACCCTCCCACCCCCGAACCATTATAATTGGATGTGTCAGTACTTGTGCTGAGTATCAGAGCAGCTAGTATCTTCAGTTCAACCATTCTCTGGAGACCTCAAACTGAAAGGTAGTAGGGATTCTCTATAATAAATCTAGGTTTTCCTATTCATATAAAAACATACCAGCAGTGTATCAAAAGCCAGCTATTTTAAATGGTATAATCATAAAAAGAAATGTCAAATATTCACTGTTCAATCCGTTCATCACTGTGGTTTTGAATAGCTGTCTTGTCTTAAATTAGTAAGGAAACTGTCTGGAATAGATGCTGCAGTTTTCAGAACACCTTTTTTTTGACCTTCCAAGAAAAGTCGGGGTTTCTTTATACGCAGAAGTCCAATTAGTTACCCCAAATACTGCAGAACTTCTAATTCATTTAAACTTTGAAAAACAAATCTAAACCAGGAACAAAGGAAAAACCTACACAGTCACATGTTTACATTCACTAAGCCATTTTGAGCTGCACACTACACAGATCTGAGCTAAGAGAAGCAAGTTTTGAGGATGTGCACATGCAACTCATTGCAAAAGCCAAAATGCCAAGACATGGCCCTTAAAAATATGTTCTTGGGTTTGACCAACAAACCTTGTTGTTTATTGGAAATATTTTTCCCTGTTTGAGTGTATATTAGCTCTTAACTGCATTACAGTGGCACTGTGCCATGTCTATATTTGTCTTTGATACCAACCAGCCCAGTTCTCACAGTAGCAACAGCAGCCAAAGCACCATTACACTATCTTAAGAACTTTGAAGAAGTTGCTTGGCACCTGTTTTTAATTCTGCTGGAATTAGAGAGAGATTGAGAAGTTAACATAAAATGCTTACAACTCAGAAATATCCCCAGTGCACCAATACTCCTTGAGGCTGCACTATCTTAACAGGGACCTGAATACCTGGCTTTCTAGTGAAGGCACTCAGCATGATCCGAGATGCTCAGATATCAGTGCCTTTCTCGCTCGTCTGTTAAAAGGGCTAATTAAAAATTGCTGGAAGTTCCAAGCATCCTTACAGGCACTGCGTCCTTAACAAGCATGTGAATAGCCCCAGATTCATCACTGCTTCGTTCCTGTTTTACACCTACTTTATTAACTGAAACCACAAGTGCTCCGGCATCCTACTTTGGTTTAGCACAGAGAACGGTTACACTCATAACTTCTATTATCATCAGTGGTAGTTACATATATGTGCTGGGCAGAAAGGAGCAGCTGTCCTCTAATAAGGCACTAGTCATGACAAATATAATACTGACATGGGACCCACATAATTGTCTTTGTAAGCACACTACAAAGCAAGAATGATTGCAAATGCCAGAATCCACAAAAAACGCAACATTCTCCCTCCACTTTTTTATTTCAATTCGCAGAGAACAGCACATTTCTGCAGCAAATAGAGCTTACTAAACCAGCTGCCTTTTGTTATCGTCCTTATGCCTATCTGTGATATTATACAACAGATACCACTTTATCAGTGCCCATAAATAACTTTTATTATGCATCTCAAAAAGCACAGTTTAGCACTATACAGAACAGACACCATCTCTTCCAGTGGTTGAAGCCAGCAACTTTCTTTTGTATCTGCCTCCAGGTGATGGCTTTCACTTACAATAAATAAATAAATAAAAATTGTACTAGACAGCAGACCTGTAAACATTCTGAGAAACAGGCATCATTGGGTATATTGATGAATGCTGCATGCAACTCCATTTTGTTGTGGTTTTCCCTCTACAAGTACCAAATTTACTGCTAGCTCCACACTCAGAAAAGCCAGTCTGATAAAATCAGACAATGAACTCTGTTTTCAGGATACACTGAAGCCCATGTCTTATGTTAACATGACCAGTGCCATCATCTGGCGCAGTACCAACTGCTGTCATTGTCTGTGACTGCTACTAGTGTCATAATAAATAAATAAATAAATAAATAAATAAAAGCTAACTGGCCTAAAGAGCATGATATGGGAGTGGCTTCAAGGAGAGAAAAAATAATAATAAAAAAAAAAAAAAAAAAAAGGGAAATATCAAATTTTAGCTAATAAAAAAAATGAAATCTATATTTTGATTATTTTTTTTTCAGACAAGCATGTTATTCTTTTTCATTCCTTTAGCTGCTAATGTTTTCAATTGTTTTACTGTTGTTTGCTCTTCCAATTTGAATAGTGATGTAATGACATATGACTGCCTGATATTCAGTGGTACTCACAGCACCTTTGTCACTGGTGGCTCAAGTACACAATGAGCAGTATCTTCAGTTTAATGTATTTGTGGCTTTGTGAAGGCAGCAGTGACATACAACCAGCTCTTTTCTCCTTTTGTTTCTGTGCTTTGTAATGGAACAGCCTGCCACAGAGACTGTGGCCAGAGAATAATGGAAAACGCTGGGCCATTGTTGGCCATGGCAAAAATTTGCAAACTTTACATTTTGTTTAATTATTGAAGAATGACTTTTCAAAGATCCATGTATTGTTGTAATGAGACATCATAGTATCTATCTTCGTTTCCTCACAAAAGCTTTTTATCTTCAAATGAAAAGAATATACGTGTTGAGGGACAATTAGTAGTCTCCTATGAAGAAGTTTAAGGGAAATTTTAATTAGTAAATTGACTGATGGTATGAGTCACCTGGAAGGGAATTACATTAGTTCCTAAGACTGTCAAGTTTAGTTACATAAATATTAACCAGTATCTTAGCATTAAATGAAATTTATACAATTTCATAAAGTTAAGGGTCTCAAGTCTTGTTCTGGAAACCATTTTAATTCACTACTATGGAATCACTCATTGAGACAGCAAATGTTGTTCAAGGTGAGCAGAGGCAGCACTCTGACCCTTGTTCCAGGTCTGTAACATGACTTCTATTCATCCAGAAGAAACATTACACATCATCCATGTATATTTTGCCTAAATCCTAAATAACAGCTTCACAGTCTGTCCTCTCTTCTTAATACAAAGATACCATCAAAGATGAACAGGCTTAACTGTGTAATGAGGTAAGTAAACAAAGGTGCATGCAGAATAGAGGCAGGCATTTCATCCCCAACTGGGCAGCAACTCAATGACCCAATACAGTCAATGGAAAGAGGCAGCCACCTCCATAAGGTGAAAGAGGCAGCCACCTCCACAGCCCACATATTACATGCTTAAATGAGACAGCAAGAATCTCTCTCCTGTCATCTGCAAATGGTCCTGCATTTTTGCATTCAGAGATGTGATGTAACGTTTGACCAGCATCATAATTTTGACATGTCTCTCAGAAATAACAGAATTGACTTCATTTGCTGCTTTCTGTACAAAATTCTACTAATGAGAATCCCTTCATAAGAAAAGAAGGGTGAAGAAACTAGACCTCAATCTGTTACGGTATGAATACAGGGTATGATAGGCTTTTCCTGTTCCCATTCATGTAACTGGTAACTCATCATTTCCATGTAACTGGTGATTTGCCAGTAGGGATACAGGCTAAAATCCCAGCTGAGGAAAAAAAAAAAATAGAAAAAAAAATAGAGAAAAAATAGAAAAAAAAAAAAAAAAAAAAAGTCATGTTAGAAGCTATTATTACAAATGGCACAGGAAAATCTGAGATTCATTTATGTCACATAAAGGGAACTTTACTGGTTTTAGCAATCAGTAGCATAATCAGTATTTCTTATATATGTTACATCATTGCTTAGGCAGCAGAAAAGCACATTTGTGTCTGACAGACAAGTCTGAGCCTCAAATGAAAGACATTTTCAAGGTATCCAGCTGTATGTAAACATTTAAGTAGGAGGCAGTAGAGCCCTAAACTGATAAACATTTCTCATGAGTTATGTATGAATTAAAATCAAGTTTTTATTAAAAATGCATAAGTATGATCTGTGGTGAATAGAACTATTAACTATGCATGTTTACTTTTTAGTGAACACAGATATCAGTAATTTTTCCTCTGAATGTCATTTCCATCAGAGGGTTATGCAATAATACAGTGCTGACACATTTCTTACATGCCATCTAGCTGGTACATATACATCTGGGCAGAGGGGGAAAGAAAGTAAACTGTGAAATGTCTATAGTCGCAGTGGCAAGAAAACTTCCTTTTAGCTACTGTGCATCTTCTACTTTACAAGTCAGATAGAACTCAGCAGCCCCTCTCTTTCACTCATTATATTAAAACAAATAAATAGAGACCAATCTGGATGACTATAAACTATTTGATACTTTGAAATCATTGTTTTCAGCTGTTATACTTTATGATTATAACCTTATATACAGTGGTTCCTGTCTTCCTCATTCCTGTAGGAAGCCTACAGAAAATTACCTAAAAACCAAAGTGAGCATAAATTAGTTTCATCAGATTGATTTTAGCATCAGTGAGTGGTTGCAGAAGAATGGAAAGCAGTATCTTGTGGTTTTCTGTTTGTTTTTTTATAAAAGGGTATCTTAATGGAAGTGTGCCCAGCAGCTGACATTACTCTGGTGAAACCAGGCTCCTTAGTTTCCTTCTACAGTCAACGGAGAGAGAAATGGCTTTCCAAAACAGCATTTCTCAATCTGGAGATCATGTCCATTCCTTAAAGTTAGGAAGTTCTCAGTAAAATGACTAGTAAAAATGCAAGAGGGAGGAAAACATAAATAATAGGGACTGTGAAGGGAAAAAACAGCATACTGGGGTCTACGATTTCTCCTTCCTGCACCCCCCAAAAAGCCTTCTTAAACCGAAGGACCCCTTTGTTTAAGAAACAATTATAAAGAGCTCTTAAAGGTAGGAAACTACCTTAGGCACTCTGACCTGCACCCTAAAGGAGTTCCTTTCCTGAACACGAAGCCCTTTACTGAGCCTAAAAAGATTATCCTAAATTAGATAGACCATGAATATTATTGCCCCCCATCTAAATATGAATATGAAAATACTCACTATTCTCATTCTCAACTAAATGCCACTTAAATTTAAAAAACATAAGTAAGCTTTAGAGGAATCCACTGACTCATCTTTTCCTCATGAAATGTTTTTGGGTATAGTTGTCTCTTTCGGCATTATGCTCCTTGGATAATCTCTCAAACCAAATGGAACTACGGGACTACAAAGGCCATTTGGAGCATCTGGGGCTATCGAGGTAGTTCACTGAGCAGAGACATCAGGCTCCAGAGCAGGCATGGACTGAATCTCACCAATCCCTGAGACCAGAGAAGTTTCTCTAAGCTCTATGCTCCTGTGAAAATAGATGTTGAGACTAATGGAGACTAGTCTAATGGATGCTTGAAGAGTCCCATCAGATCCACCAGTACACTGAGAAGACCAAAGTCACTACCAACTCAAAACATTGTTTCTGCTTTCAACAATTCTGCAATGGAACATATTCCTGTCTGTTGACTCTTGAATGATAGCTTTCTCCCCACTGACTACAGAATGGCTATAAAGTTTTTCTGTATCTTTTAAAAAATGCTTACTTAGTGCTTTTGGTAAAGAAACTGAAAAAGAAAAAAATAAAATACTGCTGCTCATTGTTCAAGCTGCTAGCTCAAGTCTCCGTCAATACAAAATTAATTCCTACTGCCAAAGACTTACCTCGTGGCTATGCAAGTATGGTAACTTAGCTAGATATTCTAGGTCCCTATTTTCAGGTAGTCTATTCAACTCCTCTCAATCTATTTAAACCTTTCCCACCTACCCATCACCACAGCATCTGAATGCTTAGTCTGCTCACTGAACTCTAAAAGAGTTCAGCTTCAAGAAGCAGTGAATTAGATTTGCTATTCAGCTGGTCTGAAATCTTTTACCCTGTAACTTAAAACAACATACTTGGCTTTTCTTGAAGTGTATGATTTGTTATTCACAATTATTATTACTCATTCACACTTCTATGAAAAAAAAAAAAATGATACTGTACCATTCATAGTAAAAGTCAATCCACTAAAATTAAATGACACAATGTACTGTTACCTCTGACATCCACTATTTGTATGCATCACTGGTTTTGACCTCAAGTTATCAGAAATAAACAGACCAGTTGTGAATCTTTGGTATTTTATCTCAAAAACTGAATAGAAGAAGATTGTTTACTTTTCTACCAAGGTCTTACTTAAACCTAAAAAGGTTGCTACATATTCCTTTCGTAGCAACAAAAAGTGTTCACTCTCTGAATTCATGAGCAAGTCCCATGAGTTTTATATATTCCCAGCAACACCTCAAAATTGACTCCTTAGTATTATAGCTTTCAAACATACATCTGCTGAAAATCTGCTATTCATGAGATTGTGATTGTACTAGCAATGAAAAGGAAACAATGTTTTTGGATACAATGAAACCAAGACTTTCACTTTCTTTCATATCAAAATTGAAACAAAGCAAGAAGCAGAATTTTAAAGAAGGCACAGACGCACGTTGTCGACAGTCAAAATTTCAAAGGCCCACAGAGACTTAAATATAAGTACTATCTAAAAAGCAGAAACCAATTTTTTCTAATTTCTTTCTAGATTGATAAACCTACAGATCTACAGGCTAAGAGGAATAACTACATCACTTTCCATTCCATTTGTGAAGCCCATTTCTTTAATTCCCCTAGTGCTAGCAGAAAATGTAGGAACATTTACATGTCATCAAAATTTTCCATTGCAGACATTTTTCTCTAAAGCTGGTATTGAAAACCATTGGCAACCAGAACAATGAAACACAATTAAAAGAAAAAAAAATAAAAAACACACACACAAAAAAAGAACACCCTCCCCAAAAATATCAGCAATTGGAAGCAAAAAATCAGTTTCACTACTGATTTTCTATAGCCATAAAAAAAAAAAAACCTACATACACTAGTTATGTGGTTTGATATGCTATTGTAAAGTATATATATATATAAGTATAAGTAAGTATATATAAAGGTGAGTACTTTCTCACTAGTTCTTTATTCCATAAAACCGTGGAGTAATTAATACTAGGGAGTCTCTCCTGTGAATATCTTCATTTTGCTCTCTGAGGGACCTCAGCTCTAATCTGACAAACCTCACTCCCGGAAGGTCCAGAGACAATTCAATCTGCAAACTGTTAAAATATGATTTATTTCTCTCTCCCCCCTTCCCGCCCCCCCAACCCAAGCAAAGATATTCATGGTATAAATTAGTGCCAAACTCTGTAGATAGATTTGTGAAATAGATGAAAACCTGCCAAGTTCACCAATCCTGAAGAGTTTGAACTGTGTTTCAAACATGAAGAATGTAAACTAACAAAAACTGGTGACACTGAAAAAAAAAAAAAAAGATGATGATTCAGAATGTCCTACAAATATTCTGCCCATGACAGAAAAAAAAAAAAATGAACACATGGATATTTGCTACTTATGTTTAAAACATGATCAAAAAAGATCAAACATGGCCCTTCATGTGCAACAAGGTAACTAAATACGTGGTTAGGGATATTGATTTCACAGATAAGAGCAGAAATCACCACAGATTATACAGATTATATTTGAAATAAAGTATTTGAATACTGAATTCATATTATTTATTTGTGGAAAACTATGAGGCAAGTAAATTTTCATACAATCTGTTTTTTTTTCATTAGCTCAAAGCAAAGACAAAGGTTGGGGCCTATGATAACAAAAGCAACCAAAATTGGGGCCTTTGTTCAGCTTAGCCATAAAGCACCTCAGTCTGGCTTCAGCAAGAATTGTATCTAGAAGAGACCACAGAGAGGTGCTATCAGGTTTGGTGTCAGGTGTGCTTATGCCCCAGCCCGTTGATGAGAAAAAAAAAAAAAAAAAAAAAAAAGAGAGAGAGAGATTACTAAATACTTAGATTTACTTTCTAAATCTATGTCTGTGGAAGGCATCAATTTTCAGAAATTCATGAATTTGTGCCTGTTACAATACACACTCCTTTAGAGCATCAGACTGTATCCCTTGGAATCACTAGCTGAGCCTTGATATATATGCTTGCAGCTTGTTTACAAATTTTATGTCTTAAAACTTTTTTAAAGTACCTTAACTGTATTACATTTTACTTTAAAAGAAACAGAAGAGAGAGACTAAGAGGCAAAACATACAAAAAAGAATGATATAAATATATGCAGATGGAAACTGAGCAATTGCAAAGGCTGAATTACCTGTCATTTAATTAGTCTTGGGAGTATGGAGATCTTATTGTTTCTATCCATCAGACAAAGACGATTTATGAAGACTTAAAAGTTTCCTCAGGAAATGATACTTTCTCATCATTCCACTTGGGGAGAAAGCTTCTAAGTTGCAAACATGAAGTAGTTTTTCCTGCTTTGCCACTGCTCTGAGTTTTCCCAAGCAGTAGCAGAGGACACAAGTTTTTAACTGGCTTCCATGGGGTTTTTGAAGCCTTTCAGTAAGCACTGAACCGACAATAATTGCAGCTGGTTCACCTTTGCTGCTCTTGCTATTAAAAAGTCTAAACAACAAGATATTAGTGTTACTGATGTAAGCTATTAATAGAAAAGGAGAAACACGAAAATAAGGAGGTGTAAAGGTCAGAAAGCAACAACAGAAGATTCATTCAATGCAACCAGGATGGCTGACACAGGACAAAAAATAGCAGAGGGTTCTCTATGCCTAGGGTTCTCTTCAGAAGGAGAGAGGACAAGAGAGACCAATTTAGTATCTTTAAAAAGTGAAAAGATATTTTAAAATAATTAACTCCGTATACAGAAAGCAATGCCTTGTTCCCAACATCAGCAAAATTAGCTCTTACTTGCTTTTAATTCTTCTCATTGGCTCCAAATGCAGAGGAAAATGAGCTGTCAAAGGTTGTTTTCCATAGTACAAATGAGAGCACAAATAGGAAGGTATATGTATGTTAATAAGCAGGGGAGCAATGATCAGTATGCCCTTGAGAGCAGAAACATTCCTTAAGCTTTCTGGTAATCTGATGGTACAGTATGTTGCCTCAGATATGAACATTTAAAATGCATTTATGAAAACAATTTTGCTTGTGCAGGAGATCCCTTAAGTTGATATAGCTCTACTCCTGAACCAGTCTTTCAACCAACCACCCTTTTTTGTCCATTTGTGGACAACTACATCATCTATAAATATGATATGCAACAACTTTGCTAATGAACTGCAGTATCCCTCAATACAACAATGAATTGTACAGTGTACAGAGGCTCAATGTACAGAGCTACAAAGACCAGTCAGATCACCACACCCTAGCTCTGCAGAGATGGAAGAAAATCTTTTCACAAAAAATGGAGGAAACCTTTCTCAAAAGTCTCAAACTTTTTCTCTCTCTTGAAACAGTATTTTCTCCTTCCAATTATCATTTTAAAACTGAGATCCAGGTATTAGATCTTCATGTTAGAAGAGCATTTCCCCCCCCCTTTTTTTTTATTATATACTTACCACTGCAGAAATGCTCCACCCACCCCCCCCCAAATCCCCATCAAATCAGGCCAGATGACTTCATCATCCTTTGTTTTTGATTTGCATCTGTATTAATGTGGCTGCTAATTCCAGAGTGATTCTTGACAGAATTTGCTCCTGTAAGTGGTCTTTACCTGAAAAGTAGTGACAACTGCTCCAACCACAGGCCTACCTAGGAGAGGTAAATCTCCTTGACTTAAAACTCGTGACCTGTTCCCACCTGATGGCATATGTATGACATGTGAAGGAATTTGACAAGTGATGTTAATATAAGTGCAAAGAGGTCAATTTTTTCCATTCCCAACTACTTTTTTTCTCATGTAAAGTATTATTTCTGCTTTGAACCTATCTAAATGCCATTACACAGGCCAAATGTGACTGAGAGATTTGTGTTGCAGCCAGCATGTCCTTTTCATGTTCAGGAAACATTTCCAAGTTTGTTTTCGGTTTATGAAAATACATTTGTGTTAGAGGTTTGCTTAAGAATCCAGAATGCATATTTTCTTATGTATATATATATATGATACTGTAGTTCACAACCAATTTAAAAAAAATTACAGTAATGCTGCAATTCCACATCAGCTTACCTGCTCATCCGTCTGCTTATATATTCCTATGGGCATTTCTGTTTATGTTTTTACTATGAGTTTTGTATGCATTTTTGTCACCATGAGTTAGCAAATATGTTTTCCTTCACAGACTTTCATAACAATAAAATTTTAACATCTTAGCACATTCCAGAGTCGTCATAATCTCCTGGTTGCTGATGGTGTTTAAAAAACAAACAAACAAAAAAAAAAAAAAACACAATCTTTTATCCATACAAGGCACAATTTAAACCATTTTCATTTCCTTTTCAACAAAATATGAAAAGTACGCCTCTAAAACTTAAATGATTCTGAAGAACTTCAGTGATTAATTTTACATTTCTAAATTTCTGGAAAAGGTTACATTCCTACCATTTCACTCAAAATTCAATACTTCTATTCCAGATTCTTTTTTTAGGCAGTGTGCTTGAATAAATCACATCTGATAAGATACATCCAGCTACAAAGAATCAGATAACTTATTTGGGGAAAGCATATACAAATAAAATGCTTTCCAGAATACAAAAGGATTAAGGGTTGGTTACCACTGATGGAAAGACCACAGGCATTTTGAGTTTATGATCTGCTAACACATTGTACTTTTTCTATGTACTGTTCTACTGATTTTGGTCCCTGAAACCTACTGTTTTTTTTCTTCTGTAGTTCTCTTTAGTACCTGTCTGCAGGAGAAGAATTGGCGACAATGCTGGTTGCTATTGATACCGACTAACACTTTCTCAGCTAAACTATTCACTAAGAGGTAGAGGGATGGAGTAACGTGAATTATTTCCTTCCCTCTCTAAGGTTAACTGCTTAACAAAGGTGCCTTCTGCACCTGTTCTGCCAGCGCATGAGTACTTGGTGTAAATGAAAATAAGAAATGGGGCATATTTCATTGACAGGTCTTTAGCCATGTGTCACTACAACCAAATCCACAGGAATTCCATACATCATGTACCAGACCTGCTGACAGTGATCCAGGTACATATTACAGGAGGAGCCATTTCTTTAGTTTACTAACTTTAAACACAGTGACTTTTAAAGTGCAATACAATTGCACACAGACTAACCGTCTTGCAAAGCAGATCTATTTGTAGGCAGTTTCTTTGTTATTGTACCTCAGCGCCTACTTTTTAAACTCAGTCTAGTTTCATTTGGTAGCTGACCTTATAAGTGATGCCACATCTCCCCTCTATATGCAAGCATAAACACATAATCGTTTTAGTTCTGCAACAACACAATGATAAAACATTAACATATGCTGGCAAGTAAGTCGGAAAGACAAAAAATATATATAAAAAAAAATCACATCTGCAGAAGAGTGCAGACATAACAACTTCACCCCCACACACACACCTGTACGGCAAACTGTTCACCAGCTCCGCATCGCCCCTGCCAGGGCCGCGTCCCTGCTTTACATAACGCCAGCCGAACACCAGCTCGCCACGGGAAGCCGGGTACCAAGTTGAGCCGAGGCTCGGCGAAACTGACCGAGTTTACCAACTCCGCCGCGCGTCCACCGCAGCCGCCCTGGAGCGGCTCCCGCAGAACTACCTGTAACGCCGCCCCCGCCTCCCGCAAACCGCGGGGGGCTGCGGGGGCTCCCCGAAACACCCCCTCCTCCCCCTCTATTTCCCTCCACACCCCACCCCACCGCCGGCCGCCGCCGCCACTCACCAGCTGCGCGCCGCACACCGCCACCAGCGTGCAGCGGCCGCTGCAATAGCCCATGGCTCCCGGCACCCCGCGCCGCCGTCCCGCGCCGCTCCGCGCCCGCTCAGGCGGCGGGAGAGCACCGCCCGGCCGCCGCCCGGCTCCCGCCTGCCGCCGGCGCGCCCCGGCCCGGGACCCGCATGGGGGCGCGCCCGCCGCCGCCGCTGCCCGCCCGCCCCTAGCCGCGGCCGCAGCAGCCCCCGCCGCCTCGGCGGCCGCCGGCAGCGGGGCCGGCCGCCCCCGCGGAGGGCGGTGGCGCCGTGGGGAGGGCGGCGGCAGGTGCCTGCGGGAGCAGCCGCGCTCTGCCGCGCAGCCCCAGAGGCATCTGGGCTGCGAAGTTTGCCCCCCTTCAACTCCGCTCGCGAAGCGGCCGGGCTCGCAGCCGGCTGCGGCGGGAGGGGGGCGGGAGGGGGGGAGGAGGGATGGAGGGAGGGATGGATGGATGGAGGGAGGGAGGGACGGGGAGGCGAGGCGAGGCGAAGCAAGGCAGGCGGCGGCGCTAAGCTCAGTTCACGCTCGGAGAGCGGCTTCCCTCCTGCCCGCGGCGGAGGCGCTCCCCCACCCCCCACCCACCCTCCATCTCCTCCTCCCCAGCCCTCCCGGTGGCAGCCCAGCAGCGGACACCCCTCGCCTTGGGGGTCCCCCGCGGGAGGTGCGGCTCTGCCGCTTTGTCTGTTCCAGCGCGGTGGAGGCGCCTTCACAACCCCCTACCCACCCACAGCCCCCCGACCCCTTTGTCTCGGCAGGACGCCCTTCCGCGCCCACCCTCCCGGAGCTCCCCCGCAGGCGGGGAGCGGGGCACAGCGTGGGGCTCACTGCGGAGCCCGCAGCCCCCGCCCGTGGGCGCGGAGCGGAGCCGGCGCGGCCACAGCCCGGCGGCGGCGGCGCGGGGCGCGCTGCTGCCGCCTGCCGGGCTCGGCGGGAGGTGCAGGGGGAAGCCGCCGGCCCAGCCTCCGCGGCAGCCGCCGCCGGCACCGGGGAGAGCTCCCGGAGAGCTCCGGGGAGGAGGTGGTCGCCCTGCCAGCCAAAGCTGAGCGCGGAGGAGGGGGAAGGTCTGGAGGGGCTGATATGGGGGGCTCGAGGGATCCGGAGAAGAAGCCTGGAGGTGCAGGGTAAGAGCAAGAAAAGAAGGACAGATTTTGAGAAAAATAAAATACTGACTGGTTTCAGGAAACTGGTTCAGCTCATCATGATGACAAAGAATGTTTGCAACTACTTATATGGTTCAGCCTTCCTGTGCTATCAAAACCGCACAGAGCACATACAGTTGGTGGGGTATGTTATGTCAAATTCTGATGTGTCAATCAGCCTCCAAAGCCCTTTACTTGCTGTGTCATCAGCAGCAGCCTTGACATTGCATTCGGACCAGGTCACGTTTTTGCTGAGCTGCCCATTAGCTGGTGCAGTTTTAGCAGTGACATCAACAAATACGAACCGGAGGAACATCGTGAGCCTTTCTGATCAAATGTGGGTGTTCATTTGCAGCACAAATATGTGAAACTGGAAGCTCTCTGGAAACATAGAGCCCCAGGTAGTTTGCCTCTCACTTTCAAAGCACTCTTGTCAAAATAACTGGCAGCCTGTCAAATATGCAGTTATGACTCCTAAAATGCCATACAACATAATGAACCCTCCAAGGGGGAGCAAAACGCACATAAAGGTGACACTGGTCGTCCTCTACTCCATAACAACATCCTTGTGATTGTCAGCTTCTGTGCTACCAGAAACTATTGACCTGCCAAATTGCTGGTCATGCAGATTTCCCAGCACGGTAAATGTGCTCACTTTGGGACCTCAGGAGGCAGCAGCTAGGGAAACAGAACAAAAGGAACTGTGGAGATGCTGAGGTTCAGAAACAGCAAAGATATCCAGCGAGTGGCAGAAAATTGCTCAGGTGCCTACAGATTCAGATAGTCTTTCCTGACTTCTTCGGCATTCCCTTCATGTGGGGTTTTGTGGGTTTGTTTTAATTACAGAAATGGTATTTGTGTACAGATGTTAGCTGGTATTATGGCTGTTTGAACTTTACATTTGAACTAGACAAGATGTAGCAGCAGCATCTGCAGCTGCTGTGTAATTACCTCTGTCTCATCATCAGTATGCTATCTTTTGTGTAGTGGTCCCCTTTAATATAGCAAATCCTACCCCACCGAGAAGCCAGGGTGGAAAAATAAATAACTAAATACAATGGGAAACACTATTATCTAGGGCAGGTGTCTCATGTTAAAGCTGGCAAAGTGGCAAGAACAATGTATCTGATTGTCTAAGACTGGTCACTGGGAAGTTAACAGAAGGGGAAGTTCTACTTACCTGGACCCCTGAGAAGAAGCTAAAGCTAGTGTTGTATGTGTGTCTATAACTGATCTGGTTGTTTATTACCATGGGAGGCTTCCTAAGGAAAATGTGAGTAGTACTGATGGAGTCCAAAAGGATGATCTGTATGGACTCCTATAGCTCCTCAGAACTCCCTGATCCTTGTCTCTTTCTCAGCACCTTCTGCTATAGCTTTGCTTCTTAATAAGAATCTCTATTTTTTATCTTTTCCTGAGCTTCAAAGTAATTGTGTGTCCTTGTACTTCCATCCTCCAGTTCCCTCTAGTCTATGGCTTACCTTTCCCACACAAGCTGCCTTTTCCTATATCACTTTAATCTGTCTTGCTCCTCCCTCCTCTGGGCTTCTCAGTGCCCCAGTTTTCACTGGGAGTTGGGGAGGGTTTTTCATTCTGTCCCACCCTCATGGATATGGACTGCATTTGTCTTGCCTCTGCTTTGGATCAGAGCTACTTGGTAAGGACCCTCCAAAGAGCAGAATGAGGATGCAGCAGAGGCAGATGAAGTGTGAACAAAACTGTGTGAGGGCTTTCAGCTATAAGCAATTGTTGAGGTGCCAGAGAGGATTCTTCCTCTTCCTAACCTCATCACCAGTAGGTTTGCCACAGCTGTGCTTGCTGTGGGCTTGCCTTTGCTTGCTCTGTGCAATTAGAGAAGCTACAAATTATATATTGGGGAAAAAACAACAACAACAACAAAATGCATATGGTAAGATGTTGTAGAGTATGGGATGAGTAAAGCACTACCCCTGAATGTGTAGCAGACTGCTCCTGGTGCACTTTTGGTGAGCCATGGGAAAAACTGATGTCAAGTGCCCAGGGCCCTTCCCAGGCCAGTCTAAGCCTGTTCTTGAGGCCCTGCAGCTCCAGCACACAGCAAGATCAGCTGTGCACATACAGTAATATTATTTTGTAGGTTCCCAGTTAGACTTAACAAAAGCCCTGTTGTGTGTGTGCTCAGTGAGTAATTCCAAATGTTCATAACTTTGTCAATACAAGACCAGTTTTCTGAGAAGTCAGGCTGTGCTGTGCTCTTCACTGAAGGTTATTCCATGCAAAATATTAACTTCAAAACTGTAGTGGTTTCACCAGTGGCTTTTTACTTTAAAGAGTCCACAAGGAAAAAAAAAAAAAAAAAAAGTTGTGGTTTGGTTTGGTTTGGTTTCCCTTCACTCATAATCAAGTGTCATTTTATTCTTATTTCTACAACTTCTCTCTGGGAATATATAATTTCCAAAATCTGTGACCATCACTAATGACTGGAAACATAAGGATTCCAATGTATTTCATGGTCCCAGTTATAGGAGCTTATTTATAGTGTCTGTATATGCACAGCATCTGCCTGTTTGGGGTGAGTGGGGAACATACCTTACAGTGGCAGAGTGGCAGACAGTCCATGCCTCTCACAGTGCCTCCCAGTGACAGGACAGGCCTTACTGTAAGTCTGTAGGCTGTAAGTCTGTCCCTAGCCTGTTCTTTCCCTGAGCCTGGGGGAGCACCTGGGAGACCGAGGAGCCCAGCTGCCAGAGCTACATCAAGCCCACAGCCACCAGGGAGAGCTAAGATTTCCCAGAACAAGCCACAGACCACATGAGCTGGCCTGTAGGGCCTCAAGTGACTCATGAGGGCTTTATCTCTTCCCTGTAACAAAATTTGGATGTGAACCCTGGTGACACCAGCACAGCACAGGTTTGGTGATGCTTCATGCTCAGCATTCTCCCTGTGTGGCGGTGTGTCCTTCCCCACCACCAGCATCCCAGTGGCATAGCCTGTCACCAGGGCTGCTGGGCAATCAGCAGAGACTCCTGTCTGCTCTAGCCACCCTAATAAAAAAACAGTCCTAGACTGCTTGGCAATTGGTAATGTTGTCAACAATAGTAAAGGGAAAATACTGTTTCAGTTTAACTAACATCTTGTTAATGGAGCAGACCTTGCTGCATGACGTGCATACACATTATCTGGGGGGGGAAGTCAACTGGGGGGGGAATACATGATTAAAACATAATGCAAAATTATTGTAGGCTTAAGAACACTGCAATAAGTATTCTATTCAGACCTGTAAGACTATAGCAGTATTAAATTATTTTTTGAACCTCATCCTTACCATGAAGATTGAGTGTCAGGTACTTTTTTTTTTTTTCCTCCTGCAGGATTTCAAGACTTGATTGCCCAAATGACAGTTTACTTATTTTACTGTCACATACTTTTGTGAAATGCCATAACAAGTTGATTACAGGTTTCACATTTTGCATAGTGACAAAATCGTCTGTCATATAATAGTCTGATGCCTGAAAGCCATTTAACTAAGAAGCAGTTTCTACTGAAAATAATGCTATTTGAAACATTAAGATTGGGTTTAAATGTGTACATTTTTTTAAGCAAGGCTTTGTTTTAACTGAATGAGAAAACCAGTATTATCCCTTTCAGGCATGAGTTTAAGACTTGTCAAAGTCACCAGACAACAAATAGCCAGAGGGTATCGTTTCATGAATGAAATGAAGAATAGAAATGGGAAGACTAGTGATATATCCCAGCTGCTGCAAAGTGGAAAAAGTGTTTGGCTCCAGTTTGGAAAGCCCATTATTCTAACCAACTGACGGTGGACGTCTGAGGTCATGTCATGCACTCTGGCTACTGGAAAGAAAAACAAGCTGCCTCTGCACAGAACTATTTGGTTACCAGAACTGGTGTGAATGAGAATAATTAGATTTACCTCCCTTATTTGATGATATCCGTACCTTAGATGAGATACAAGTAATACAATTGATAAGGACAATGCATTCATGTAACATATCCAATTTTTATAGTGATTCTGAGTGACAGGATTTTGTGAACAGTACGATGCATCATTTCTACCTAGCAATGCTAACCAGATGATGAATTTTCCAGGGGATGCTATTATTGCTAACAAGCAGATGAAGTAGCAGTAATCATATTCTAACTTCTTGTGTGCAGGCAAAGGAAAAGCCAGTTTTTAAAATGTGAAGGGAACAGGAGAGGGAAGTTCAGAAAGTTGTTAGATTGAAGAAGAGAACGGTGTGTTCTTAGCACTCTGTCACACACTGACTTTATAGACAAAGCAGACATCACATACCTGCCAATATGAATGCTAGTAAAAAATAGCAGCAAATTAAACATGAGGAGGAGTACTGAATGTACCTTGAGAGATGCTCCCACCAGGTATGAGCAGAGCACAACAGGGCAAGGCCCAAGGGCATCTTTGACCATCCTGAGCCACCAAATTTGACACACTACAGGTGGTAAAAAACTACTCTGGAGCAACAGAACAAAAGGAGTCAAGTGCTATCTCTGCATCATGGTTGCTGAAATTGTTCTCCTCCCAGACTGGAGAGACAGCAAGGTTGCAATAGCCCTGAGAATTCCTAGACAGCTTCACATTCTTGTGTGTGAATGGGAAAAAGGAGGAAAGGGAGAAGGGCTCCTTTTGTGTTGAGCTGCTTCACACAAGAACAAGGTTGAAAAAATTGTCATCCTGTAAATTTACCACTGCTCTTTGTAGATATAGTTTTTACAATATTTTTCTTAACTACTGCTGTAATTCTCTCTGCTTTTGTTGGCTTATCTGATTAATTCAAAAAAAAAAAAAAAAGTCTAATAATACTATTACTACTTTATATTTAGTCAATGCTTTCTCATTTGTGGATGTTAAAGCATTGTAAATGTGTATTATTGATCCTATGTTTTAGTAGACCTGAGCACAGAGATGTGAAATACTTCATATGTTAGGTACTTTGGACATTCACATAGCAGATTTTTGTTATCTGTCTCCTGTAAACTTGTGTAACCTTTAGCAAGTCACTTAAACATTCTGCTTCTCATATACCTCATCTAGAAAATAAATGTGTTCTCATTTTGCCTTGGGCAAGGTAGCACAAGGGAGAAATCATTTTCCTGGCACTGGAATTTCCTTTAACTTTTAAAATTGGCCAATGTGGAGGTAAAATTACTCTTCGTGACCCTTGTTGTTTGGTTTTTGTTTTGTTTTGTTTTGTTTTGTTTTGTTTTGTTTTTCCTATTGGCTTTACTGCTGTGGAATCATGGATACATTTACATTAACAATACATTTTTAAGCATTCAACTATCAGTATGCTTTAAAGTTGCCTTTTCCATAAACTACTGACAAATTAAGTTTTCCATATCTTATGTTTTTCTTTAATATAATCAATTTCAAAAATATTAATTTATATTAATATTAATGTTAAGAAAACATTTTGATTACTACTGAAATTAAAATCCTGATGTTTAAAAAATTCAAAAGGATAGTTTCTTATATGCTGAAGCAATGACAGAAGTGTGATTACAGTCTTAGAAACTGAGAAATTCCTATGAGAGACGGGGAAAAAAGGTTCATCTTTGAAGAGAAAACTGGATGGTCAAATAGAAAAATATAAGGAACCTTCATACTGTCTTTGTGGAGAGATCTTGTCGCCATTTGAGCTGTCAGAAGAGCTTGAGTAGCTATCAGTAACAGCTGAACTTTTATATTCTTTATAAACTGCAACCTGTCAAAAGAGGGCACTGTGTTCATATACACACAGAAGACACAAAATCAGAGGCAGCTGTTCTTGCTGGTGTGTGGATGCACAGATTCCCAGCCAACATTTGCCTGCCCTGCCAGATGCCTGTGTCAGCACCACTGCACCCCAGCCAGTGCCTGCTGGCTTTCCCCAGACAGCAGATAACTGAGGATTCTGGATGCAGAGGTAGCACAGCTGTGTCTAAAGTGGTCACATTTCATGGCCCAAGCAGATTAATGGACTCCGCAAGGATTGAAATGTAAGAGGGAAATGTGGAAGGAATGCAACAGGCCTAATGGTTTCTTCTGGACTCTGTTTTTTTGAAAACCTTTCTGTTTTCCCGAGAGTGTTAAGTGGACTTGTAACTCACACAACTGATCAGAGAGAATGATAAACCTTATTTTGTTTGTATGTAACATTTGGAAAGCTTCATAGGTGAAAAGGAGTCCCTTTGTTTGTCCTGCTTGACCTCCTGCCAGAGGTGACAAATATTCCTTGGACTGATTTCTGATTGAACTAAAACTGTGGGAGAAACCCAGATCCAAATTTGATTTAAAGTTTTCTAAAAATGAGGAATGCACAAAATGTTATTTAATATATTTGAGGGATCTATTATTAGATATAATATTAAAAATTTGTATTTTGATTCTAGTCTAAAACTTATTTTCCAATAGCTGGTTCTTCCTTCTGGTAAACTTCCTTCTGATAAACTAAGTAGCTTGGTTTCTCTGTGTCATAGATTACCAGGTATGTTTTCCATCATATTCACAGTATTTCTTGAAAGCCTTTTTAGTTGTTTAACCTCTTTTAGAAAATTGGACTGCAGAAAACACAATATCCTAGTAGTGAATGTCCCATTAGCAAATGCTAAAAGTCTCGGGATATTTTTGCCTGCATCCTCATGATGAGAGGTCCTGCCCAACTATGTGTCTGCTATGGTCTCATGATGCCCTTTCTCTGGTTCTGTTTCCTGGGAGAAAGTCTTCCATGGGTTCCCTCTGAATTGCATTGTCTGGTCTTGGCTATATAACTTTTCATTCTGTTCTACTGAGACAGATATATTTCTTCACGTTCAGCATACTGAATTACTTAGACAGTAGTTAGTTGTCTTCATTATGTGCCACTTGACCTATTTTTCATTGCACAACAAATTCTAAACAATTTCATTTTTCCTTTTGTGTAGAAAGTATTCAAATTGTGGATATAGTACACGGTGGTAGTGACATATTCAGTGGTTGTTTTCCAATTAAATTTACAATTTGAGACACACCAATTAGCTTTTTTTTTTTTTTTTTTGCCAGTTTAATGTGCCCTGTGTTGACTTTCTGTCATTCCAGTTTTCTCAATCGAATGATCATCAAAATGAGCAAAAAAAGTCTAAATATTTTAAACCAACACAATTACCACCATCATCCAAACTTGTAATCTCATCAATAAAAGCCATCAAGTAAGCTTGACAAGATCTGTTTTCCATAAACTCATGTTGATCAGCATTAATTATATTATCCTCCTTTAATTCTTTATTAATTGAGTCTTATATCAGCTGTTTCATCATTTTGCTTCGGATCAATGTTAGACTGACAGGTATATAATTGCCCAGGTCATCTCATTTACCCCTTTGAAATATTGGCACAACATTAGCTTTCCTCCTGTCCTCTGGGGCTTTTCTGGTGCTTCAACTCTTATTGAAAATCAACATTAATGGTCCAGAGAATTTCTTTGCCAGGTTTTTCTAAAACTCTTCAATGAAAATCATCTGGACCTTTTCAGTTGGAAATGTGTGCTGTTAGTAACTGCCTTTTAATTCTCTGGAGTGACCAGTGGAATGGAAAGTACTTTAACATTGCCTTATGATAAAATTCCTACCTTTTTTTCCTACTTTTTTTTGCCTCCAAAACACAGAGCAGAGCTATGCACTGAACACTAGTGTCTTTCCTGCATTATTATTCTTTGTTCTGTGATTCCCATCTGCTAGTACAAAGCCAATATTGTTCTTCTCATTTTATTTGCTTTTAATATCCTTCTTAAAAAAAAAAAAATCTGTCTTCCTATTGACCTTAACAGCCTTGACAGTTCTTACTGCCTTTTCAGTTTTGTAATTGATTCATCTTGCTTTACTTGGATCTGGTGAGGTCCATTATAAAACGATTGTGTATTCTTTTACTTTTGTTTCCTTTATCTATTTTCTGCAGTTCCTTCTTCAATGTACATTCATTATATTCTGGTACTCTCCTTTTTTTTTTTTTTTTTCTTCCCATTTAATTCAGTCCTTAATTGCTACCAACTCTCTGAAATCAACCCATTTAAAGCAATACATAATCAGTGCTGACTGGGCTTTGTTCTCTGTGCAAACAAATCTAGGAATCTGCATGAATCTAACCATGACTTTGTACCTAGTAATATGTTAGAAATTCTCACCTAAAACTTTTTTAAAATTCTAGAAAAGTTTTAACGTTAGCAGCAGACATTCCTCATAATATGTCATTCAGGCTGAAGGCTGTCTGATAACGCATCTTCTCATTCCTCCTGCCATATAGACAGGTACACAGCTGAGCACCTGCTTTCCTTCTGCGATATGGTCACTTGCAGCAAATCCCAGATGGTGCTTTGTGCTCTGCCAGTTGAATATTCAGCCATAAACCTTCAATATTGAGCACTTCTACCCTTTCAGCACTGGGAAAGAGGTAGTGCCACTTTTGACATGAACTGTCGTTTTCCACTCTTTCTTCCCTCTTCATCTTTCCTATATAGACTATACCCAGCGATTTCAACATTCTGGTCATCCAGATCCCCCATCTAAGTCTCAGTAATACCAATGAGGACACATTCACACTCATAAATAAGCCATTCCAACTCTTGTTTACTAAATGGCTCATAGCCTTAGAGTATGAGCAATTTAAGACATTTTTTCTTCTTCACATCCTTTAGAGCTTTGATTAATTTTGTTCTTAGTATCTTGATTTTGTACTAGACAACTGCTCTGCTCCTCTCCCCGCTCCCCTTTTGTTATTTGTTTCTCTTCCTCAGGCAACATCACAAGAGGACCCTGGTGCATCAGTCGGATGTCTCCTGTACAACCCATCTGAAGGAGCTGCAAGCAGTTTCCCGACCACAAGAGCAGTGTCCTGCCAAAGAGAGGCAGAAGGAAAGAGGTCTTCCTCGTGATGAAGCTCCATTGCTGTGTTTGAAAATCTGGTACACACAGTGTAGGAGCAGCTCTCAGCTATATGATTAGCTCAGCTCATTGAGAGTAGGGGAACAGCTTTCATAGATCAAGTTTTGCTTACTGGCTTAAAAAGTTTACCAAGTGGCAGTGTCATATTTTGTGTCTTGGCAGCCAGGTAACAGCAAACGATGTTATGGTCTGTATATGCTTCTTGAGGGAGATCCATTCCATTTATCTTTTTTGAGTGGTGATTTTCTTCCACTATATAGCTGACAGAGACTTGAGATAGATTGAATATAAGGAGATGATAGCAGCAAGATGTTATTGTGCTAAAAGAAGATACATCCTGAAAAAAATATTAACTTTCAGACAACAACATATTTTTAGTTTAGTTGTTATAATAACCCCAAACAGTCTTTATTGTTTTTCAGATTTATTTTCTCTTTCCATTGAAGTTAAATAATGAATATTTAGGTTGTACAATTTTTTAGGACAAGAATTAGATCTTGTAATGGAAGCTAGCTATAACAAAGCTATAAAAAAAACTATCAACTCATCATAAAAACTGGGAAGTAAACCTCTTTCCTACTGTCACTAACCTAGCAGAGAGGCTTGAAGGTAGATTAAGCTTTGATCTTTAATTATGAATCTTTTTTCTTTATAGTAATGAGCTCCTGAATTTTCTGCCAAGCTGATTCTTTTGAAGCAACAGTCTCTGATTATTTTTACAAATTTAGGATATATTTTGTTCTCTCTCACTCATCCCAGTAGCTTCTCCTTTAAACCTTTCTTTAAAATTAGTCTTTGACGTTCAGGAATTGGACTCGATGATCCTTGAGGGTCCCTTCCAAATAAGACATTCTATGATTCTATGCTTTTTTCCAACAAGGAACACACATTTCACAAACCGCTGAGACACACATAAGCTTGTAAACAAGCAACCACCTGACCAGCATAGCCTGATATCACCATTTCTAATCTTTTATATGGAATAGTCCTTGGTTCTAAGCTGTGTTCTAAATCTAGACTGAATTCTTCAGGTCAGAGATTGTGTCTTTGACCGTATTGTAAAATATTTAATATAGTTGGACATATAAAAAATAAAAAAGGTATAACATTACAGAACTGTGATCTTTGAGCTCCTATTTTGTGTATATTTCCAAGTTTCATTACATATTTTTTTCAGTTGCTCTTAAATTCACTGCATATTTCAAAGTGATTTTTTTTTTTTTTTTTTTTTTCTTTTGCCATGGCAGATGTCAGCTCCCTCAGCTTTCTTGCAATTAATGCTCTTGCCAATTTTTCATGTTCTGCCTTGAGGTCAGATTTGAACGAGAAACATTTGTCAATTCCTGCAACTACCAGATCTGAGGCTTTACTGTAGATGTTCTTATATTTTATCATTTTTCTTTAAGATTTGTTGTTGGTTCTTTCTCCCTATATGGTTTACTGATGGTCCAAGGTATTTCTTTACGCTCCTCTCTGGAGAGAGCCATCCTACTCAAGGGACCTGTTTCATTCTCTTTGTGGATGCAAATCACCTGACTGTTTTCACATTTAGGAAATTATGTTTGTTTGTAGTTCAGTATTTAAGTACATGAGGTGCATTTCAATTCTATGTGTCTTCATATAACACAGCTGTATATTTCCCATCCATCTCTCCAGCCAGCTACTGAGTATTTCTGCCCCATGCTGTTGTGCTAGAAGCAGCACAACCCAGCACAGACTGGCTTTGACTTGAAGATTTCTTAACAAATATGATTTTTTTCAGCATTCTTCTACAGTGCCCTAGAAATAGTCAGAAAACTTTCTGGTTTTGACCAAACCCCAGGAAACAGTTTGGTTGATGATAGCGAATAAGATGGTAAAGAATCTCAATGAAAAGACCATTTATTTCCGAGGGTGAAGAGTTCAGTGGTATTTCTACCATTATGTTCTGTAAAAGTCCAAAATGAATTCCTTGTCACTCTGTTCTTCAGAAGCACTTTGTCTAAGAAGGTTTAACCAGCCTGGGGTAATCTTTCACTACTCATTAGGAAGACTCCACATAAATAAATAATCCACAGTAAAATTATATTCTCCAGTCACATTTCTTTTCCTGCTCCTGTTATTCTTTTTCCTTATATCACTTTTTCTTCAGCTCTTTAACTCTCTGACACTGTTCTTTTTGCACTTGTTGGCTCACTTTCTTTTTGCTCTCACTGTCTGTAGGTGTTGCTTCTGTCACTGAGCTTTCTTCACTTCACTGAAGCTCTTTCTTCACTTGCTCAAATTCCTTCCATATCCTAAACTTTCATTAGAACTATGTGGTTGATAATTCTTTCAGGAAACTCTCAAAGTGATATTTTTGATAGTCCAGGGGCTTACTTTTCCATTTATCTGTTATTCTTGACACTGAAAACATTAGCTGGAGCATTCTGATCATTGTTTGAATGACACTAGTGGAAAACAATCACTTCAGTTGTATATTAAGCATCTGGCTACAGGGTGAAACAGAAGATGCAAAAGATACTGGAAATTTTTTCCACTTCTGATATTTGCCCTTTAGATCAATTTCATCAAAAATATTGGAATTTTAATTCAGAAAGAAAAATACATATGTCATGCAGTTTTTGACATTGCCAAAACTATCTGTTATAAGGGATTCCTTGTCCAGTTTATATTTGTAGATTTGTGTCGGTATTTTATTTATTTATTTTTAAATTATGTAAAAATGAGATGGGAAAAGAAATATAAGTGAAAAAAATAAATATCAGAAGTGAATACCCACGCTATAAACCTTCTTTTTTTTTTTCTCCTGATAGTAAGCAACTTCCCCTGCAAATATGCAGAGTAATAAAGTTATAACATATGAATAAACAATCTTGTTCTCCCTGCCCTCTGCAAACTATATTACTAAAGTGACTTTCATTTCATCAAACAACATTCTAGAAGTGGATAGAGCTGACTAGGATAATGCAAATCATAGTGAATAAAGGCATATGATCAGTGTTACATTATTTTTTAACACCAGCTTGTATGAGTTGAATTCATTTTTTCTCCAAATTTGCCTGCTTTATCTTTCCTTGATTATTGTAGAGGATTCATTCAAGGTGATCTTTCTACAACACACACATGGCAGCCGCCATTTCAGCCAACATACTGGGACTGTTTTGAGAACTTTTACCTAAGCAGAAGCATATTTAGACCATAGGATCATAGGCTTCCCTTCTTTTCCTCATATCTCTGCACATCCACCCCACATGCCATGCAATCTGCTTACAGATACATCAAGAGCACAGCAATAATCCGCTCCCCTGTGGGCTGTGGCTTTTGCAAAGTAGTAAGACCTTTTTGCATTTTACAGATGTAAATGGTGCTGAGCCTCCCACCCTCTTTCTGTCTTGATTATTCCTTTCATGCAGGCCCACACAATTTTTAACAACATTGCAGCCAAATGAAACTCCTGATTAACAGCTACGCCTTCACATATGGGAAAGCACAGAGCAGCTCAGTGCTGACAGTGGGCACTGCTCTGGTTTCTGCAGCAAAACTGTCCACATAGAGAGCTTCACAGAGAGAGCAGCTAGTCCCTGATGGGCCTTGTTTCATGGGCTTCTTGGTTAGTTCAGGGGAACAGCCAGCAGAGGGGAAAAGTGACTGGTGGCTGGCGGTATAGGCTAACATTTGCTGTCAGCCTGTGCTGCATACTGATTCAAAGGCTGCAAAGTGAAATGAGTAAGAAACTGTCTCAGAGGAGCACACAGTCTGCTGGGACATTCAGAGGAGTACTGGATTGAAAACAGGTGCCTCACTTGTGTCTGTGTTGAAAATCCTAATCTTACCTGCAATAATAACCTATGTTATGTTAAACAAACGTTAGTTTGTTTGTTTGTTTCACTTTTGTTTGTACAAATGGGATAAATAGACACTGGCTAGAAAATAGAAACACTGAGGAGTTGAAGTATACAACTTTTAAAAAGCTACATGGATTTCTTCATTTTACGAAGCTGAGATGCATAGACATTCAAGATTAACTGCATTCATTGTCCTATGTCCAGCTGGTATATATTAAATGTGGATGGTCAATAGAGCATAAATATGTTGTGCATGTGCATGCTGACAGCACATATATCAGAAAATAAAAATAAAAATAAAAAAAAGCTCCAGTAAAAAGCACATAAAACAATTGTCATGAAAATATTTTTTATATCACAGCTAGTCATCTGCCAGCAAGATGCCAGAAAGAGTGTTAAAAATACTGTATATATTCAGCTCAAAGTGTGTTTATATTTGCAATATGTTCTTTTATGTGAAAGAACAGAGACAGAATGAAAGGAGAATCCTCCCCTTGGTAATGACTATTTTAATATGTCTACCCAACACTTTGTAAATAATGCAGCACTATAAAATTTAGTCATAAGAAGTAATCATTATTTCTCAATAAAACAGAATAATTTTCCCATTTCACCTGCCATATAAGTGTCTATAAACATTATATTTATCTTTAAGAATGTTCCTCCTATTCATGTCCTAATGCAAGCAATGTGAAGATTTATAACATCTCCAAAAATTACCCTTTAGTTTCCCTGGTTCCACCAAAAAACTGCAGTACTGAGCAGACATTTTTAATCTTCCCACAGATTGGGCCCAAGTCACAGAATAAATAGGCCATGGTAACTTCTTTTGGTTTCTTCTGTAAACTTTCCTCATTGGTGAGATTCTGAGAGATATATTAGTGAAACACACTCATGTTCAAATATGGCAAAGCTACTTTTCACATGATTCTTGGATGTTTCCTTGAGGAAAAATGATGAGAAAATGGTGGAGGAGTGCTTAGTGCTTTTTTTTTTTTTTTTAAATGAGAAGAATTTTAAGTGTGGCTCTAAAAAGAAGGAAGTGGGTGATTATTGAGTAATTTTATGTTACACTATCCAGAGAGAGAGGTGGTAACTGACAGCTGTTATATCATCAAGGAACTTTTTTTTTATATTTATATAATGCGTAGTCATTATTTGGTCACAAGATATGACAGATGCTACTTGTGCCAAATGGAGAAATATTTGCATTGTTTTTATTGGTATAAGGAATAACAGTGCATTTTGTGCATTTTGTATTATTTAGAGTTGGGTTAGATCAAAAGATTTCAGGTAGAAAAAGAAAGCAGCAGCAAACCTAGAATGATGTAATACAGAATACCAGCATAAGAAAGGATGCCTCCAGGATGGTCATTTTGAATTCTTGGGCCCGTCTTTAAATGAAATGCATACTAAAAAGCTTGAAAGTATCTCTTTGCAGAAAGCAAGGAATGATGAGGTAGAAATGGTAAGTTGCACATTATGACTTAGGCTGGAAATCCTGGTTTACAGAAAACAAAACCCAAGTGTATATGTATCAGGATATCTTGATGGGGCAAGAGAAAGGCATGTAGCAGTTCTTCTCCAAGCTTTTCATCTCCTCAGCTTGCTTCTGCCTGGGCTCCAGTTTCCATGCATGCTGAGTGCACTTTACAGATGGGATCTCTCATGGACTCCAAGCAAGTGCCAGCCTGCATGATGCAGGCCTCAGGGCTCAACATGCTGTCCTGCAGGAGACAGCAGAGGTGCACCTCAGAGATGTCATTAAGTCATGCCTGGACAGGGGGTTTTAGGGAGTTGCAAGTGTAGGTGAAGCAGCATACTGAAGAGTCTCATTTTACTGTTATTGTCTGAAGATTTTACAGGTCGGCAGGTGAACCAAACCGAAGTACTAATCAAGAGTATGTGATTTGTAGTGTCATGATTCCAGGAGTATTGAGAGCACATATTACTTCAAAAAGATCCTCAGTAAAAAGTCTAAAAATGTGATCTGTACATAGTACATGTATAGCCACAAAAAACGGTTTCTTAGAACTTTTATATGAATAAAAAATGTTCTTCAATCTGTTACCCTGTGGGAAATATAGTTTTAAAATTTGAGTGGTCTATAGTTTAAATGATGTCAGAATACCACCAATCACATTAAAATTTAGATATGCATAATAAAGGCGACAATAACATTTTAGATTTTTTTTGTTTTGTTTTGTTTTGTTTATTTGTTTGGTTTTAATCACAAGATTTAGCTCATTATCTTTTATCTTTGAGGGAAATAAAAAAAAATTATAGGGGATAAAAGGGAACAGGTAACTGAAACTGTCCCTTTGCCTTTGTTTTTGTGGAAGATTCTAGCTATAAGGAATATTTTGAGCATGTCAATAATATTACCATCATGACAAGTGGAAGGGATGTTCAAGGAATCAACAGAAAATACTACAGAGGGTAGATTATCTAAATCTTGCTGGTAGCCTCTTCCCTGTAGAAGTATAAATTTGCATATATGTATATCAGATCATCAAAAAATATCCTTCTGCAAATAGTCACAATTTTCTTTTAGAAAGGTGTAATGGGTCTCTTTCAAGTCTCTTTGAAGTGTGAGCCAATGAGTCTGAAGTGTGGTTGAACCACACTTGTCCATAGTATGGATATACATTTTCCTCCCTTTGAATCACACAGTTTCTACTCTAGCTTGTAGCAACTACTCTAGTGTGACTAATCTGGAGCAACAGCTACACACTAGCTCAAGAAAACTGTCTTAAGCTCATTATACCATATAGTAGTAATTTGTTTCTCACATCCGTGGTTAAAAAAGAGGCAGAAAGGGGAAATACCAGTTTTAACAAACCATGGACAAGAACCTTCAGGGAGGGAAAAAACTTGGCTTCTGATTCTTGCTCCAAATACTGTTGGTGAGTATTCATTGTATTGAATTATCTTACTATTAAATACACAATCTTGGAAGTAGGCAAATCTAGATTTCCAGCTTAATCCTAAGGAATATGGACCACAAACCCCTATCTAAATAATTGGAAAATAGCTAGAATATAATCACAATATTGTGATTTTGTTTGTTTTGCCTTAATCCATATGATATAATTATTTGTAAAATAAAGAGAAAATAAATCATATAATAATTTTATAAGAGAATAATCATATAACCATGAATTGAAAAGGTTTTCTACACTGTCAACAGCTGGAGTTGGGTTATATGACTCCTACTGAATCAGTGGTACACTAGTCTCTTTTTTCTTCTAATGTAAAAGCTCAGAAGAAATAGGATAAATAGTATATTCATGAATTAGGAGACAATGCATACATTTTGTAGATACCACTGATGACCTATATAGGTGAAACAGTTTAATTTAAAAAGCATTATAAAATAATATATTCTGTAGGCAGTAATGGCCTGATTTTCATTATTCTTCAAAGCAGTAAGGGTATCAATAGACAGCAAAGCAGATATGCAATTCTAATATTGCAACTACCAAGGGAAACAAACATTTGCTTTTGCTTGACATATGTAATAAAATGCATTAACAGGGACCGAATTGCTCTTGTCTATAAAATTTAGGGCTAGCTACACTCAAAATACTCTGACCAGTTCTGGGCATCTCTATATTAAAACTATATTAAAAACTGAAGGCAGTTCTGAGAGGAATCCTAAAAAGTTTTTAGATAATTTGAAAGAAAAGTCACCAAGAGAAGTTCAAAAGTCCTATACATTATGTGTGTAGGAATGGAACATCTAGATAATTCTGCAACACTGAACTGAACTGTACTGAACAGTATCAAACATGAAGTTAACTCAGAGTTCAGTTCTTCCCTCCCTCCCCGCCTCCCCCCCAAAATACTTAAGGAGTCTAAATAGATGGAACCTAGTCCAGTGAGTGATGACATCAATGTAATTCTTTCAACCTGGGTCTACAAAATGGAATTCAATGTTTTGATGCTTACAGAGAAAAGGAAAGAGGAGAGGAGAGGAGAGGAGAGGAGAGGAGAGGAGAGGAGAGGAGAGGAGAGGAGAGGAGAGGAGAGGAGAGGAGAGGAGAGGAGAGGAGAGGAGAGGAGAGGAGAGGAGAGGAGAGGAGAGGAGAGGAGAGGAGAGGAGAGGAGAGGAGAGGAGAGGAGAGGAGAGGAGAGGAGAGGAGAGGAGAGGAGAGGAGAGGAGAGGAGAGGAGAGGAGAGGAGAGGAGAGGAGAGGAGAGGAGAGGAGAGGAGAGGAGAGGAGAGGAGAGGAGAGGAGAGGAGAGGAGAGGAGAGGAGAGGAAAGGAAAGGAAAGGAAAGGAAAGGAAAGGAAAGGAAAGGAAAGGAAAGGAAAGGAAAGGAAAGGAAAGGAAAGGAAAGGAAAGGAAAGGAAAGGAAAGGAAAGGAAAGGAAAGGAAAGGAAAGGAAAGGAAAGGAAAGGAAAGGAAAGGAAAGGAAAGGAAAGGAAAGGAAAGGAAAGGAAATATTAGAACTGTTTTTAATATATCAGGTGTGATTATCTCTGAACTTCATGGAAAAGAAATTTTACTTCCTCACTTACATATACCTTGATTTTGTAAACAAAGATCAAATTGAATTCAGAAAGTCACTTCGATGTAAACAAAGATCAAATTGAATTCAGAAAGTCACTTCGATATGTTAGAGTGAAAGATTAGATGTTTTAAAGAAACAGTCTTTCATTCAAAAGTTAGAGGAATGAGAACAATGTTTTCAGAGTTTTCTTCCTGATGTAGCTACGCTGAGCAATGAATTATTATTAAGTAAATTGAGATAATTCTGGGAGTTGTCAGACAGAAAAAAAAAAAAAAAAAAAAAAAAAGGTATATATAATATCAGCATCTACTGATGAATAGAAATCTATCATCTACTGATGATAGAAATCACCATGCAGTATCTCTGCAGTCAGCAAAGGCCTGGTAATTACAATGGAAAGAATCTATGGGTTAATTCCCCCCTCAAGTAGACTTTGTGTTGACTACACAATCTAGCTTTCAATCAACAATTTACAGTGACTATATAGACATCTACATTGTGGACAGCTAAAGTGAGGGTATCTGAGAAAAAAAAAAAAAAAAGCATTACTGAGTTAAGGATATGTGTATGGGATAAAGAAGGCAACCTTTCTCATTTTCTCTGGTTTAAAATTAAGGAAACAAATTGTCAGGGGAGAAGTCACAGGGAAATTATCATTAATATAAATGTCTTTCAGTCAGAAGAGCATCAATGGAACTAATAAAGGAGCCTGGATGTTTTCCTTTCAGGTCAATTGGCTTCAATCTGGCTTCACTCAACTTCTCCTTATGTGTTGAGATCAGATATTTTCTCTGAATAATTTTCTCAGGTCAGACTAGTTGCATTACTATATGCAAGACTATGCTATAACATACATAACAAGGGGTGGAAAGTACAGCAACAAAATGCCTATAGAGGTAACATTCACTTAGACAGCTGTATTGCCAAATAGTGTTCATGCTCTGTCCAGAATATAGGCCAGAAGAAAATGTCTACTTCTTGAGAAAGGACTAGACTTTGCAGAGGCCAAATTGTAAAAGGCTTGCAGGGCTGTTGAGCACAAAATCTGCAGAAACTAGATTTAAGCTGGAACAGATAACTATATAAGTAAATAAGTTATGCCATAATGGCCCATTAGAGTATAACAATATGTTGCCTTTTAGATAACTTTCAGTTTGCTAATTTGAAAATTGCAACCATATGAAAGCTTTCAGAGTGACAGCACATTTGTTTGTAGTTCAGTATTTGAATATGCCAAATATTGGTTCTATTAAGCTATTATAAAGCTAAACATCTACATCAGACACATTTTCTTTCTGCATGAACACAAAGGCATAATGTTCCATGTTTTGCTGATATCTGCATGATTAACTGCATTTGTTTTCTATTTACCACAGAAAGCTGTGCTCTGGAAAACCTATTCAAAACATTCAAACTTTCACTCAGGGACATTTACCCCCATATAATGACCAAAGAGCAATAAATGTCAGTAATCAAGAATCTCTAAGGACCCCATTTTTTACAGCCTCATTAGTAGTGTCTTAATTAGTTGTCACCCAGGTTAGTGTGGACTTGTTAAGCTCATACAGAATGCACTGAAGGGCAACTGATGTGCTCTCAAAATGTCACATCATGTATCCCAGCTCCATTATGTATGATACTTTTGTTAGAAAAGGTTGGTCTAAGTAAAACACTAGTGCTTTTATCTTCTGACCTCTTTTAGCTCGTTTAGCAGGCTCTGTGGATTTGTCTATACATGTATTTTTCAGAACATTTAATATAAGCATATTCCTTTTAAGAAATGCAATTTTCTGCTATATGTATATACATTTCCAACTTATGTTTTTACATCTTTATATGTGGTGTACATTGTACAGATATATATATATGATTGTAAAGAGAAAAAAGTACATAATTACCAACTACTGGGTTATTTTATCAAGAATGTCTTTTTTGTTGTTGTTTTTTGTTTTTTTTTCATAGCTGTTCTGATGCTAGCATAAATAATTTGTTGTTGCTAGCCTAATTAGTGAATGTATGTCTGTCTTGAGCTGGGGGGGGTGGAGGGTAGACAAGATGACCTCTAGAGGTCTCTTCCAATTTATTCTGGGATCCTGTTTACACACACACACACAAAAGGTAAAAATGCCTTGATGATAACTAATGCATATGATAATAATTAATATGCATATATACTTGTTTCAAGTATCTCAATAAGTTGGAGAAAAAAATAAAAATAAAAAACACCCTCACCTAAAGAGAAGTTATATAAAAGATTTACATACGCAAAAGGAATAAGTCAAACGATCAGAGAGGTAGTGTCTTCTGTGAACCAGAACATTGACTTCTATGGTTTAGAAAAATGAATCTTTTGTTTAGAGAGTAAAGCATTCCAAAAACCTTCACAACAGTTGGGAGAAACTGTTTTACTTCATATTATTGTTACACACATCTTTAATTAAGATATTGTTGGAGTAATTATCGTTATTATTATTACTGCTATAACCTGTTAGACTACTGAATGACTTCAGGTCCTGATCATATCCCTGTGTGAACAAGAATCTCTATATCTCTACATTTCAATGCTGAATTTACTGAAAAGGAAAAAAATATATATATAATAGATTTAGTTTATAAGATGTGGATTTCTCTGAAGGATGCTACAAATGAAATCCATGTAAGTTACAAGCTGTAGAGGTAAAATACTAAAGCTACATTTGAGATCACAGGACTGTGATGAAAGGCTTTTTTGCTTGCTTTTTCTGAATGATATTTGAACCTCGCTGATCTAAAATTTCCCCAACGTATTTTCGACTGCGGGTCAACTGCCCCTTGGATAGACTGGTCATGTATTCCTTTAAGCCTTTAACCAGAAGTGGGAAAACTACCTATGAGATGAAAGAGCTATGCTGCTTCAGACAGTAAAATAACTCAGACTTACCAGAATACAACTCACACAAAACTGTTATCCTTTCTCCTGTTCAGCTTGCTTGGCAGACACACTGAACAAAGTAGGTTACTGAGGCAAGGGAGGGAAGTTCTCAGTGGGGAGAAAAAATAAAATAAATAAATAAAAACATTTTTGAAGAATAAATTAAAACTGACTTGAAAGAAATGAATAGAAGTACGCTCTACCTGACCCATCATGATCTGCTGGAGTGTTGGGCAATAACACCCAGTGATAAAAAGTAGTCTCCTGGACTGTTCATTCAGTGGAATTGTTGCTGGCACTAAAACATGTATTTTCTAGTAAAGGAAGGAGCTTTTTTCTCCCCCCCTTGTCCTCCCCCTTCCACCCCTGGAATCCAGTGATGTGTTGCCAATGTCTTGAAGGGATACCAAACAAAAAGTACATTCCTTACCCTGTGATAAATTCTTTAGTAAGAATTTTTATTACAGATAGTAAAGGCAAGCTAGCAGGAGGTATGTGAGCTTATTTACTTGCTTAGGCAGAAATACTTTGTTAGAAAAATAGAAGAAAAAAACAAAAACAAAAACAAAAACACAACTCAGTTCTTGATAAACACCTAAGCAACATTAAGTTGAAACTGTTTTTCATATGGCTTGTTCCTGAAAATACCTCTCATATATTTATCTTGTATAACAATTGTCAGCTGCTATGGCTTAAAAGGTCAGAGATATTAGGCCAATTGTTAGAACAATAAATCAAGATCTGTTTGGGCATAAGAGCCAAAGCAAAAAGATACATGTCAGTGTTCTAAGTCTGGAGGTGCAAAGAGTTTCTCTCTTCCTGAGCATGATCAAGTAATTTTATACATTGTGTTCTGCAGGTGAACGCACTCTATTATTGCTACCACATCAATCTAAGATTTCCCTGGGCAGTGGCTTGGCTTCTCTTTGAAAAGCATTGCTGGCTGAATTGCTGCTTTAAGGACCCAGCTAACAAATCTTGAGGTAAATCCCATCTTTTAGATCACAGTAGGGTAACCAGCTTCAAGAAGAGCAGTTGCAGCCTTGCACACACAAACTTGTTTCTGCTGTTGAACAACCATCTGCTGCATATGCTATTGCTCCCAATTTTTCACCATCAATTCCAACAGATTTTCTAAATCTAGTTTACTTCTGGGGCAGGATGAATTCTTGCATTCACTCACTCTTGCATCCAGTCCTTTTAGTCTTCCTTTAAAGTCATAAATTCAGCTAAGCAGAAAACTGCAGTGAGATACTTACTGAGAGTTATTGCTATTTTATGGCTTAATTAGTACAGTTAATTATATTTTGTAATGATTCTATGTTTTGTTCTATAAACATGAAGGCCACAATAAGTGTAGTCTGATCTACAGTAGAATTTGAACTAATGGTTATATAATTATGGAGATAATTTATTTTTGTAGTTTTAAGGCAATTTACTGTCAATAGCAATTGGTGGTGATGTTGTATATTGACTCAAATTTTAACCAATTTTCTATGCAACCTCTATCTTTTGAGATTCATTGCTGTGTTCATCTCTTACCACAGATGACTATGCTCAATTTTTGTCAAGTTCTCTGCATGGTCACTTAAAATTCATATGTCAATCTAGATGTTAAGAAATAATTGCATTATACAAGTAAGTTTGTTACTCATCTGCTTGAAGATGAACAAATGGATGCAAGAAATAAAACTGTTGAGCAGATGACTGATTTATTTATGTTAATGTTCTGTTAGAGCAGTCTTTTTGTACATCATGTAGAGTGTTTTTTATGTTCAAATGTACAAGTTAATATGTGTGGCACTTTGATAAAAGATGTTCAACTAATGAATTAAAAAAGATAACTTAAAAAATTTAGTTTTTACAAGTTATGTTTTTGCATCTAAATGCACACTGATAAATGCACCTGCATAAAAATGTCTTCTTGAAACAATCTAAGCATTTGAATATGAATTTGATCTGGTTTTCCAAGTTAAATTTAATCATGCAATTCTACAAATTCTGCTGACATTTTTGATTGTTATTTAAGTTCTATGTTCTTGATTATTTTGGTGGTGATAAGGTTTTTAATTTAAAGACTACATGGCATTGGCTAATATGACACATTCTTTTTTAATTAGTATAACATTGTAGAAAAGAAACTTACATTCTCTGAAATCTCATAACACTGAATTCATGATATAATATTTTAAGGGAAGATGTTATATGAGTGCATGTTATTTGATATAATCACATTAATGGAGGTAACATTGAGAAATTCTATCAGCATAATAGGTATAATATATTGAAAGAATTGAATCTGCTATTCAAATAAATTATACATTTATATTTTCTATTTTATACAGGTACTGTTTGCATTTTTAAAAGAATATATCATTAATATTAATTCTTTTTACATATTTTTGTTAACACAATGAAAACAACTTTTTTTTTTTTTTTTTTTTTTCATTTTGGCTTTGGTCAAGTGAAAAGATTGTGATTTGAGCTTATGATTCATGTATGAACAACAGTGACCTCATGTGGCTATTGCTTCAGGGACATATGTATCAGGCAGTACAAGAGGAACACATCTGTCTTCATGGTAGAAATTTAAAAACATTAAGCAATGCCCATTGTGGTTCATTACAGGTTTTTGTTTATTTATTTGTATTAAGACAACATTAACTACAATAATAACTATGATATGTTCACTACAATGTTGCTTGAGAAAGGAGTTAGATGAATGCAGCCATGAAAGTTGCCAAGCTCTGGTATACTTGATTGTGTTTTGCATAATACCATACACAGGAGTTTCTGACTTCTTCCCTGATAATCCTGATGATATCAGTTAGAGACAAAAATATTTTTAATGTGATATCTGGAATTTATATTTATATCCTTTTTTACTAGAAAAGATCCTGGCAACACTGTTTCATGCTCATGAAGCCTCTCCTTATTACAAATAAATAAATAAATAAAATTACTTCTTTTTATATTATCATTGTTCATGATGTAGAATTATGTGTATTTAACTCTTTTTTTATTTCAGAGATGCTACTGTCAACAGAGGGATATTCCATTAGAAAGCATTGACTCTTATCCACAATTGATATCAAAACCAGTTGTTAGTTAGGAAAGCTTTTAGAGAATAGTGGGTCATTCTACACAGTGTGTCTAAACCAAATTAATATTTTAGCATGAAAAGCATGACAAAGTAGACTCCAAGGTCTTCATTGCATCAGTACGTACAGAAATAGTGTTTAATTCACACCTAATGTACTACTTATTTTACTATCAGTGGCCAGAAGGAAGTAATTCAGTGTTTTGGGTTTGTTCATTTGTTTTTTGCTTTGCTTTTTCCTCTAGATTAATTGTAATTCTGTAAGCCATAGGACAAATATGTGGATTGTTATCCAGATATGTGAATCCACATGTCTATGGAAAATGACTGTTGGACAGTGTAGAAATCAACCCTTCACCATCCATGGTAGAGGTACCTGAACAGAGTTAATGGAAAATAGATGAAGCTGGGCATAATTTATCAGCTCATACAGCTTTTGCAGTCATTTCCTCATAACACTGGGAACTAACAGCCAACAAAAAACTTGGCTAAAACTCCCTAAGAAACCAGCTCTTATTAGAAAGCTGTAACTAGCTTAACTTTTTTTGCAGGTGTTCCCAAACTAATATGGACCTGGCTGGACTTAGCTGATCTGGTGCTGGGAAGGAGTTTGGGCACCTCACCATACAGAAGGCAGACTGCTTTTGGACCTAAAATATTCCTAGTTTAAAAATCATCCCATGTGATAGGACAGACAGAACGATGGAGTTTGGGGAGGAGCTATACTACAAGAAGTTATAAGCTTGTGACTTCCACAACTAAAGGCCCTCTCTTATGTTAGGTTTTCCAACATGTCATTGCTGAAAAAAGACATTGACTAACTGGAGAAAATTCAGCCAAGGACCAATCACCAAAGGGCTACAGCACATCACATGTGAGAAGAGGTTGAGATAGTTGGATTTGTTTAGCCTTGAGAAGACTAATGAGGATCTTATTGTTTTCTTCAACTACTTAATGAGGGAGGGGAGAAAAAAAGGAGTCAGACTATTCTTGAAAGTAAGTAATGAAAAGGATGGAAGCAAACAGGCTGTGTTTGGTTTATGTGGCAAGTGTTTGGTAGCCAAGGTGCTGAAAGGGTGGTCTCTGTGAGGAGTCCAGAAGCTGTTTCATGTTAGATAAGAGCTAGTTCCAGCTGGCTCCAAAAGGGACATGCTGCTGGCTAGAGACACCGTTCTAGTCTGCTAGTGATAGGCAATAAATTACATTAATTTTTCTATGCTGAGTCTGTTTTGCCCATGGCAATAATTGTTGAGTGATCTCCCTGTCCTTACCTCAAACTTTGAGCACTTTCCATTTTATTTTCCCCCCTTTTCCTTGGAGAAGAGGGAGTGAGAGAGAAGTTGTGGTGGAGCTCAGTTGCCCAGCAGGGTAAAACCACCACGCAGGTACCAGTTAGGAAATTCCAAACTTATATGAGTACAGGGCGAATTCCAGATATATATTGGAAAGAACAATGCCAAAGTGAGTGCAATCAGACACTGAAGTGGGTTTCCCAGACAAGCTGTGAAATCCTTCCCCAAACAACCTGACCTAAGCTAGCTGTAGTTTGAGTAAAGATGAGCTCCAGAGGTAGAGAAACAAATGCAGAAATGTTTTAATTATGTGTGACAGATGACAGTTCCACCAGATTGCCCTGATTTGAAAGAGATCTCTATCAGCACCATAAAATATTGTGTTGGATAGAACATTATTGAAACTGATGAGTGCAATGGTTTTGATTTACTGTTAATATTTGTTGGAGTGCTTTCACAGGAGACAGCTGAGTAAATAACTCCACCACCACCACCCCCCTCCAAAAAAAAAATAAATATATATATACATATATATATATTTCCACCCTTTCCACCCAAGTGATAAAATGCAAGGACATTGCTAACTATTTTATTGAATAAGTAGATAAACATGCATATATGTATGTGTATGCATAGAGAGAGAAAAAGAAACAAAACTGGAAAAGCAAAACTATAAAGAGAAAGAGAAGTATCATCCCAGCACCGTACCTGTGCCTGATAAAAAAGCTCTAAAGTCAGGATAAAAACCTTCTGGTAAAACTTCTGGTGGTTTTATTTTTCCTATATTCAAGATACCATCATAATTACATTCATATTAACTGGGTGTCATGAAAAATGCTTAATTTCATCCATAGAGCATTCTACAAATTAGAATTGATAATTCTTTCTTTTATAGGTATTTAGGAAGGAAATAATAATGCATGTTTATTAAAAATGAGGGAAAAAAGGAAAAAGATAGCTCCATGCCTGAATTGTTCAACCAGCTGTTTCTCCTATTCCAAGCTGGACAAGTGCATTTTGCCATTTTTATCCAAGCTCTCTAATTTCAAAATTCACACAGCATTTAACAACCCTCACAAAAGCAGTTGTGAAGCAACGGCCTAGATTATGCATCTGCTTTGGCAGACAGTTTTGAGCTGCCAAATTCCTGCTGCAGAGGGAAAAATGTAATGCCAGAAATACTAACCTGCCTTTATTGCCAAAAAAAGCAGTAAATTTGTTTGAGATGAATGCTTGCTTTCCTTTCCTATCTCTGCTTCTTGAACTAACACTCTTAATCTGTGAAGGACAGATACTATGAGACTGACTGCAGAAAAGATGGGAAAATAAACCTTTCTTTGTTGTTCTTTCTGACTCACAGCACAAATCAGCTAAATCTGGCAACTATTGTTCTGCTGTTCTCCTAAATCATGAGATTTTGGTCTAATAAGAATTCTTGTAAGCCAGTGGAATTTGGCTTTAATTTAGCATTTCTTTAATTTCAAATATGTGAGAAGTCTCTTGAGAGGGGGGAAAAAAAATCCAACAACAATGACAAAACCACAAAACTTCTCTAGATTAGTGTTTTCTGTAGATTTTTTTTCTTTGTATATTTTCTTCTCCAGCTCAAAAACATTAATATACTTAGCCCAACCTTTGCAACAAGGTAGACAATACCAGAACAAGGAAGACCAATACCAGTATACTTTGTTTTTTTTAGTGCTGAAATCTTCTGTCCTCCAAGTTATCTGTTTCAAAACAGATTTAGTAGTCAGGTCCTCTACTGCTGAAGGATCCTACCTGATGATTAAGGGAAACAGGATTTCACCCCTGTCTTACAAAGGAGCTCCTACATACATTAACTAGCTGTTATATTGCACTTCAAACGTAAGAAAAGTCTCAGCAGAACCTGTGTATAAAAGATATTTCTCAGAGAACATTACTCTTCTCTCCATAACCATCCATTCTCTGCAAGAATACAGGTCTTTTCTAGATGTTGTGACACTTTAATACACAAACATAAAATATAGACAATGAGCCATATCTAAGCAGAATAACAGAAAAGCAAAATATTTTCAGTTATCCCTTAACAATATACAGGGATACTCTTTTGACACTGCAGTCAATTGCAAAGCTCCTATTGAGTTCAGTGGAATAGGACAAGGTCTGCAAGTTATAAAAGTACATTTCTAGACAGAATAGAATGTAAATTTAGGTAATGGTTTGGAACTTCTCCAATTGCAGCTTAAGCCTTGAAAACAACCAATTCCTCTGAAAGTCATTGTAGCTGAACATGAAAATTCTTGTTATAGTATAGCAAATTGACATCACACAAGCATCTATAATGACTTGTGCACCAAATAAACAAATACCTTCTGTATTTATGTTCTGGAACAAACAGAAGAAAGAAAGGAAGGAAGGAAGGAAGGAAGGAAGGAAGGAAGGAAGGAAGGAAGGAAGGAAGGAAGGAAGGAAGGAAGGAAGGAAGGAAGGAAGGAAGGAAGGAAGGAAGGAAGGAAGGAAGGAAGGAAGGAAGAAAAAAAAAAAATGACAATTTTGTCCAAGTGAATCATGCATTAAGGTTTGTTACCTAAAGAAAAAATGACTGTATTGTTTTAGAACAGTATAAAAAAGTTACTTAAATAACAGGTTGATACTAGAAATTAACAATTTCTTTCAAAATTAACAACATAACAGCCTTGAATACAGATAATGCCTCTTTCTTTTTTATTTTCTTTACAGTTTTATGGCTAAAAGAGAATGTTGGGAGGAATAGATATGAATGAATTATCCTACCTCTTCTTACAAGTAAAGTAAATTCCATAGCATCAACCTGACTTTATCAGAAGGAGGAGCATAGAATCTACAACACTGAGAGAGACATCAAATCCTATAAAGTATATCTGGCTGAGCCCAATAATTGAAGCAGTACACAAAGGAATGTCGAGATGTGGAATATTCAAACAGATTATGTTTTTCTTAATGCTGTCTATGCAGGTTTTATTTTAAATATAGATATATTTTAAAAACTCTAGTGCTTGGTGATTGTCACTTAATATATTACAATAATCAGATGCAGAAGAAGCCAGCTGCTTTCACAAGCAGCAGCCATAGCAACCAATCTCTGTCTGGGTTGGGAGCCAATTCCACAATTTACAAGTAATTCTGTGGTTCTTTTTCCTGTATTATAAGGCCAGTTGAGCTATTCAGCACAATCTTTAACTTCAGGAATATAAATTTGGCTACATTAAGGCAGTTGATATGAAAAGGAAATCCCATACCTTCAGCAAAACTAAAGTTAAAACACCTTTGTATGAGGAAACTATATATTTTTTTTTCTTATTACAAGAATATCACTCTATAGTATAATTAAGCAGGGATTCTGGTGTGTTTTACATCCAGTCTTGCAAACATTTGTGGATGGGATTTGGTTAAGATTATTATGAAGACTGCACAGAAGACATCAGTAAAACCTGTAGATAACAAGTTCATCTCAGGAATCCTTACGATTAATAATATCTACTTCACTGAAAATTAAGTGTTCAATCAAAGGCTGATTTGGGTTCCTTAGCTTTGTATATTGTTTATTCTGAAGTGATGTCCAAAGCAGTAGTATCATTGCTCTGTTAAATAACACTAGTCAAAGAACATGGCATGGCAATTCTTCATTTAATATTACATTACCAAGTAAATAGCTTTTTGGGAAAATCTCTGCATGTGGAGAGAATTTCTCTCAAATTCTCAGTGTAATTAAACAGTCTTTTCACTAATGTTTGGACAGCTCAGCTATGCCTTTGGAAGAGAGGAAGTGTGAAAATAAAAAATAAAAAAATAAATAAATAAATAAATAAATAAATAAAAAAAAAAAAGAGGAGACTTCCCATGTCATTGTTTTGGAGTTGCCTGCTGAAGAGAGGTTTACAGCATTATTATTAGTCTTAACCAGTAAAATTTATCTCAGAGAAAGTGGTACTGAAAATCTCAAAGCTACTGATAAATTTGAGTCAAATGTCCACTGCAAAGACCCATGTTCACGACTAGAGAAGAAGCTGTCTCTGACCATCTATTGTATAATGTTCATAGGCAGGGTGGGCAGTACTCATCTACCTAAATTTGCTTTGAATGAATGGAAAAATTGACTACATATTTGAGCCTAGAAACAGGATCACCAGACCTCATAGTTGTAAAATATTTCTTTTAATCTTCAATTCATAGTTTTAGCTAGGTTCACAAGCCCAGTAAAGAATTTGTGTACAAATTTAGCCCAATTTCTAATAACATAGGTTACTTTTATTCAACTTGTTTGAAAAGATCTCTGAATCATATCAAAATGACTGGAATGTTTATATCTATCATATCCCTGCTTTATGCAAACAATTACTTTAATAAGTGTCTGCAATACACCATGCATTAATTTAATTAAAAGTTAATATGAATTGAACAGAACATTGTCACAGGATAATAGTCTCTTGCTTCTACGAGAATGCTAAGATATTTGAACAAATAGTAAGAGCCCACTGAAACATTTATTTTCAAAGAAGACATACTTCTTGTTTTAGGATTCTCATTGTTTGACTATACTCATTTCTATTCCATCAGTATTTTTGATGTAGATCTAGAACTTGAGCTATATCTAGGGTGATTTGGTGTCTGCAAGTAAGGATTTCAACCCTACTGTTGCTCTTAGAAAGAAAACACATAATTTTATTTTTTTTTTCCACTCACTGAAATGACTTGGGTCATTTCTGTCTAATAAATGGTCATAGTCTGGTCTCACTGATATTGAACATATATGACTGTGGCAGATTTATTAAAATATTCTATGGAAGACATTATCACAATTTAGTCTTTCCACTAAATAGCTCTCTTTAATCCTCAATATTATTTTGTTATTATTTCTATGATGTTAGCTGTATTTGATTCAGTTTCTCCTTTTCTGTGTCCAAATCTATAGTGAGAAGATAACTGCTGCTTAAAGTTTAAGTATGTAATGATAAATAGCAGGCCAGCTGAAGAGCTGACAGGAGGATTTTTTTTCACTTTCTAATCACTTCACAGGATATGAAACTATCACGCAACTGTCTTCATAAATTTCTCATGTTCCAGCATAAAATGGATTATTTTTCTGGGCCACATGCTGAGCCTTTTGGAAGCTTGTTCTCAACATGGTTAAAAAGCTTCTAATTTCCAGCCTGAATTGATTTCTCACCAATGTACACTGATTTGCTTTATGCTAGTTCTGTCCTTCATTGTAAATCGCACCTCACTTCCTTTTGGTATTTGTTCTGTGAGTGAACAATGTGTTCTCTTATCAGACTCATGATTTTAATGGCATTGATTCCTTGGAAAAGAATCTTCTATTTGAAAATAAGAATCTCCCATAAATGGTTGCAGGAATTTTTCTATTATTTTAACAGTAATACAAAGTTCTCTGTCTTGAAGGTAGACCATACCTGTAAAATCTTTTAAAACACCTTCCTTGAAGGAGTTAGATATTGATTCTTTTTTCTCTTTTTTGTCCTGCTTAATTCTCTGCAGCTTTCCATGGCTATATTTCCTGTGATCCCTTCTTACCTGCCTCTATTTCACAAAATCACAGAATGACCGAGGTTGGAAGGGACCTCTGAAGACTGTCTAATGCAACCCTTCTGCTGAGCAGGATCACCTAGACCACATTGCACAGGATGGCATTAAGGGGGATGTTGAATATCTGCAGAGAAGGAGACTCCACAACCTCTCTGGGCAACCTGTTCCAGTGCTCTGTCACCCTCACAGTAAATAAACATTTTCTCATATTCAGCTGGCACTTCATGTGCTTCAGTTTGTGCCCATTGCCTTTTGTCTTCTCTCTGGACACAACTGAAAAGAGACTGGCTCCATCCTCTTGACATGCTCCCCTCATATATTTACACACGTTGTTAAAGGTCATCAGTCTTTTTTTCCAGGATAAACAGGCTCAGTTCTCTCAACTTGTCCTCATACAACATGTACTCCAGTCCTCTAACCATCTTTGTAACTCTTCTTTGGACTAGCTCTGGACTCACTCTGTCTTTTCTGGTTAGTCTGCACCCCACAGCATCTCAGCTTTGCCATGTTTGTATAATATTCAGCCTCATGTCAACAGTCAAAGCAGGAGACTGCAATGAAGAAAGAACAGTTAGTTCAGTAGATAGCATAACTGTAATTACAGGGAGTTTTTTTCGAAAAATTAAAGAAATCAATGCAATCAGTTGACTCTTGGTGTTACTCCTGTAGATGAAGTATATGCTGGAGAAGCACAGCGATGAATGAGGACAATTGGATTAATAAGTAAAGAAAGGTGACATTGTGGGCCTAAGTTCTTCGCAGAATTAGAGTTGTTGTGCAGATGATGTTCTAGAACAGAGGGTTTCTAACAGTTCCCTGTTTTACTTGTGATTGTTCTACCATAGCCTAGCATATTTGTGTATCTACTCAATAATGTTATGTGAAATGCATATATTTCCTTTTATTTTATTTTACTTTTGAAGTTGTCTTTATCCTCATTCAGTGAAAAACATCATGTTCTTTATGGCATTATGTCACCTTAAAATTCAGAATCCCCCAAGAGCTATTTAAAGGAACTATAATATTCTCTGACTACAAGAGGTCAAACAAATTGCAAATCAACATCTAAAACTTGAGATCTGATATTCAAAAATCAGCATGTAAAATGGAAATAATTCAAGAATAATCATAGTAATATTACTGTGCTGCTTTAGTAAAGACTATTACGTGTGAAAGAACTACATTTTAGGCACTGAGAGATACAAAGACACCACTTACAATCTAGAGTAATACAAAGTAATTAAAATAGCAGTATCCTACTCCAAAATGAGAAAGCACAGCATCAGTTTTCCATTTTCTCTGCTTATCAGTCAGCTGCTGAATTGATTCTTTATGCAATGGGTGATCCCTAGCCCAGGGATAGAGAAATGCTGTTCAGATGCAGGAAAGTCATTCTACCTTCTTTTTTGTTCTTTGTTCCCTGTCAAATATCCTGGGGAGTGAAGTCACTGTGCACTTTGGGGTAGGTCAACACACCCATGAAGCTAGGTTCACTGCAGGTGTGCAGAAGTGACCCCAAAGAACTGTTTGAAAAATATGCAGTAGACTTGTTACCAAATTCACTAGTAAAATGTCAGAGCAACCCAGTTAAAATCATCAGATTTAAGCTAGTCTACATTGCTGAGATGTCTCCACTCTGGATTCTTTCTGTCTGAGGATTACCTTTTTCTTAACCACCTATCAACTTTTGTTACCGCCAAATTTGGTGCAAAGATATTGTCAGATCGGCTTTGGTTATAACTTAGACTTCTCAGCGTGTGATGAAATATGAAGTAAATTACTATACAAAATTAAGTTAAGAATAAAATAAAGCAATAATAATAAAGGCATTCTCTTTTTCTACATGCACCCACTAGATTTTAAAATATATATATTTCTGATAATGTCACTGCCTTCAAGCATTTGTGTTATTCAATTAAAATGCATTGAGCAATAAAAAATGCATGACATACAGCATATACAACAAAAATATCTAAATAGTCTAATTGGAAACATAGTTGTTACAATGTCAAATGGCTCAATCTCTTACTTTTAATTCATGTATCATTATATATCAATAGGGACTATTTTTTAAAATGTCTCTCAGGCTTTGATTGACACTAACTGAGTGGCTAGCTGCAGCTGCCTTACTGATAGACATTTGCAACAGTCTTAACGGTAAAAAGATTGGTATTATGAAACCTCTGGTAATAGCTTACTTTCATTTTTGAGTCTATGAAAAATAAAAAGTTACAGACATGGAACTTAATGTGAATTACTATTCTTTTCCCAACTCACGTGTCATTGGAAGGACTCACTTTTGCCAGAAATTTTTAACCTCATTATAATTAACTGCATTATCTTCAAACACAGGTTCTTCAATTAATGATTTTGGTTTGTCAATGTAATTATTGCAATTGGTTTACTATGCAAATTCTTTGACTTTGTGAATTCATCTCAAACAGAAATTGTTAAGCCAGTATTATACTCATTGTGCCAAGCTGTTCTTCTGCCTAAAAAAAAAAAAAAAAAAAAATCACAAAATTATCCACAGAAGACTGTACTAAGGTCATGTCAGACAGACAAAAATGTGTGAACAAAAAATATTTTACTTGGTGAATGAAAAGTTAAGAGGATAAGCTATTCCTATTTTCATAACCAGTTTCTTTACTACAAGGGTTCAGATCCATCTGCCAGGGTCCTGAACCCAAGATCTTTTGGGCTCCATCATAACACCCAAAACTTTCACCAGCCTTTTTTGAGAAGTGTCCTGAACATACCATGTCAGATGGAGAGAATTAAGTGCAAATACCAGCTTCAGAGTATGAGCTAAAACCTCAGTACCACCACTCTTTTCCTCACATCTTTTTAGCTTTTTTCTCTTTTTCTGATTTTTTCTATTTTTGTCTTCTGTATATAAAAAAGCCTCGTTTACCAAACAAAGGTTCATCTCACAGAGGTTGCTAAACAAATGTTTTGATATAATCTTCTGCAGGAAGAGGTCTTCCTAACCCCACACAGGGACTAACTATCTGAGGTGAACAAGTACTTCGCCCTCTTCTGGCTGTCAAAAGTAACCTCTTTAGGCGGCGCATCTGGGAGCAGCGGAAGATATGTGTCTGGTGGAGTGACCAGACATCTTGAATTAGCTAGGGCAGCTTCTCACTTCTCCTGGTACACTAATGAGCTTGAGGAACCTTCACATTTTAGGAACTTTACATCATCTTTCTAACAGCTAGGTTAGAATAGTGTGACCTCCATCTAGAACAAAGACCCTTTCTCATTGTGGCCAAGGAAAATTACCCATCTGCAGATGCCTTGCAAAATAAATCAGGGAGCTGTAGCCCCAACCCAGGTCTTGAGTCACTGGTTTGGGCACTGGGTCATGTGTATTTCACACACGCCTTCTCCAGCTTATCCAAAAGAAGATAATTGCCTTCATCATAGTTTCCCTTGTAAAAACTTGTTAAACTCTAGTCCACACTCCAAAAGTGAAACTCAGAAGCAGACAATTAATTTTCCTTTTGTTGTTGTTGTTGTTGTTGTTGCTCTTTTTCTCTTCTTTTTGCCTGTATTTATCTTCCTTTGTTTTGAAGGATGGATAAGGCAACAAATTCATCTATCTAAACTGTTTTTATTTTCTGTTCTCTGTCCCAAATGGACAGCTATTACCATCTAAAAGCTGTGATGTAAAAATTCAATTTCTAAAAGCTTTAGAGCAAAAGCAGAGACAAATAGAAAAATGTTATTTAAAATTATCTTTGTTTAGTTCCTTACATGTCATAAAATTTAACTGTTTTCTCTTTTCATTTCTGTATCTTCAATAAAATTTAGAAAGAGTGGATAGTTTTTATTATCACAATACTCAAATCCTGAATTGTACTTAGTTATTCACAATATTATACGGTAATAAGGTTATGAGAACAATTTTGCAAAACCCAGTGAACCTATTCCATCTGAATTAATGTGGTACTACCACATTTTTTTTTTTAGGTTTTATATTGGCATCTGCTGTTCTGCGATGTGAGCCCCTAAATATTCTTTTCAGAAAGAGAGTGCCATTAAATGATTTTAATAACATGGACCTATGTTAAAACAAAAAGCTTGTTTTAAGGTTTTGAAATTGTAGTGACCTCTCTGCTTTCAGAATTGTTCTAATGTATTTCTTCCCTCATCTGTTCCTTGTGAGACTTAAAATTAATTCCTCTCTTTAAAATTGGTGGTTATTTGATTGCTGTTTTGTGATGCTGTATTTGGTTTAAAAAAGCTAAGTTTTAATGAGAAGCATTCCTCTCTGAAGGTGACCACCAGCAGCTGCTCCCTGATGGACAACAGTGGTCCCAGCACAAGTTCTTGCCCAGTTGATCTTCAGAAATGGCCTAGTGTGGTTTTACCCTTCTGGGTAGCTGAAGTCCACAACCACTCTTTCACTCCCCCTCTTCAAAGAAAAAGGGGGAGAAAATATAATGAAAAGGGCTCAAGGATTGAGATAAGGACAGGGAGATCACTCAATAATTATTGTCACGGGCAAAACATGCTCAGCATACGGAGATTAAAATAAGTTATTGCCTATCACTAACAGGAAAGAGCAGTGAGAAACTAGAAGGAAACTAAAAAAACCTTCCCCCCATCCACCCCCTTTTACTTCCTTCCCCCAAGCAGTGCAGTGGAATGGGGAGTGGGGGCTGCGGTCAGTCCCTGACGCTTCATCTCCACTGCTCCTTCACGGTCGCTCTCTGCCCCTGTTCCACATGTGGTCCCTCCCACAGGATGCCGTCCTTCCCGAACTGAGCCTGTGGGGGCTGCCCAGCAAACTGCTCCAGTGCGAGTCCCCCACAGGCAGCAGCTCCCCCCAGACCCCCTGCTCCTGCGTGGGCTCTCCAAGGGCCTCCCGGGGCCTCCTCCAGGCCACATTCACCAGCTCCATGTGAGCTGCACGGGCTGCAGCATGGAGATCTGCTCTGTGTGGGACCCATGGGCTGCAGGGGGACAGCCTGCTCCACCAGGGGCCTCTCCACAGCCCACAGGGGAACTTCAGCAGTGGTGCCTGGAGAACTTCCTGCCCTCCTGCTGCACAGTCTTTGGGGTCTGCAGGGCTGGTTGTCACTCCCTTCTCTCAGCTGCTGTTGCACAGTAGTTTTCCCTTTCTTAGATATGCTCTCCCAGAGGCCCACTCAGCATCACTCCCTGGCTTGGCTGTGCCCAACGGCAGGTCCCTTTTGGTGCAGGCTGGAGCTGGCTCTGATCTGAGATGGGGCAGCTGCTGGGCTCTCCTCACGGAGGCCACCCATGCAGCCCCCTGCAAACAAAAACTTGCAACATAAACCCAGTGCACCTAGATGGGAAATGTAACCTGACTGTGATGGCTTTTAAAATAGGAAAGACAAGGTTTGGTCAGTTTGTTTGTGTTTAGGTGAATATTGAAGTACTTGGTGCAAAATGGTGCATTAGGTATAGCAGGAAAACTGAAAATTTCCAGCATTGTCCCTGTACTTGGATATCCCAGTCTGTGCTTTATTATTTAAAACACTGAAGACTAGGAGTGAAAGTAAATCTTTAACTCATAAATACCGGGAGAGTCTTTCAACCATTGCACTTTTGGGAAAGAGATGGCAACCGTAACCACTTTTTACAAAGAAATCTGTATTTGCTTGCCTTCTATATAAATTAACAAGGCAATAGCCCTGCTGTTAACAATGAACAGAATTAATCATAAATATGTATTATTATTTTACATTAAGTACATTTCTTTTGTTTTCCTTTTTGTTTTATTAAACATAATTTTAATGCCTTGCCTTCCTTTTCTGCACAGCTGAAGTGGGGAAAAAAACAAAAACAAAACAACAAAAAAAAAAAAAAAAAAAAAAAACACTCATTTCCCAACTCCCCATTTACCATCCTAACAGAGCAATTTGGTAAGCATGTAGAAAGGAAGATATTGACAGGAGTGTAATCATTAAGAGAGCAATCAGACAAAATAGGAATGCTTTAATTTAACACTATCAATCTTCTTAGGGTTTCATTTATGAGAATGGATTGCAGAACAAGAATTCAAAGCATGAACTTAAAAAAAAAAAGTTAATTTTGTAAAGTAACTAGCAGTAAACACATATTCATCACTGAAGTATTTAGAGGATTAAAGTGGCTCTTTTGAGGGCAGTAAGAAGACTGGGGGGAATACTTTGGTGAAAGCTTATCAACAGTCTCCAAACTCTCTTCAAGTGCTAGAGTAACATAAAACTTCAAAATTTGCCAAACATTTTCATGAAAGAAAGAACACTGTTCAGAGATAGGAAGCATTAATAAAATGAGTGAATATATTTAGTAATTGAAGACTGGATTCATAAGGAGATGTAAGAGGAGGAGAAGTCTTACGTATCCAAACTTTAGTTCCCAAATATATGAGGGCCTGAAGCTTGAAGTGCTAGAACAATGCTTAAAGGTTTTCTCAATGCCAGATGAATTTGTAAGCTGGAACATATTGTCATATAAGAATGGTTTACCAAAGTCTGGAATGTTTTAAAGTCAGTGTAACAGATAAGTAAATCATTCAAAATGTTACTATCCAACAGGAAAGGGGCCACAGTTTTCTTTCAAAGAGCAAGATACAGCCCTCATTACACATCTGGAACTGAGAAGAAATGTATATTCTGCTATGTACATATTTCAGAGAATGCTAGAGATCAAAACAGTCTAACGTATAAATTCAACATTTCTCTCCAGAAATTAACCCTTTCACAAACCCTTCATTTTGAAAGGTAGGGAAAATTACTTACTACAGCCCTAATGAAAGCCAGGAAGTGGAATTGCATAGTTCAAAAGAGAAAGAGGAACTTCTAATAACATTCTAAATACATCTAAGAACTTGTAGATAAAAATATTCTTTCTGAAATTAGCTGATGCAATGAGAATTTGTGGCTAACAAATAATAAATATTAATAAATACTAATAAATACTAATACTAATATTAAATACTAATACTAATACTAATATTAAATACTAATAAACATTATATGTATGAAATCATAAAAATCATATGCACACACAAAAGATATGCATAAAAAATAGTGATTTGTATTGTTGAGCAAAATATTTAGAAAAGTAAAGGTCAAGATGTAATGGTAAATAAATGAATTAACTGAATAATTATATTTAGAAAAGGTCATCGTGGGTCCTACTAATATAAGTAAAACCTATAGGTATACGTCACTTTGGATTATTAGGATATTTTCACATCTGGAGAATAAATTTAGGAATGCATTGATGGAAATCAGCGTGTCAACTCTGCTTATGTTAGTCCAAGTTTTTTTTTCTAAAAATCACATTAAAGATACCTAACATTTGACACTTAAAGTTTGAAAATTTAGCCTTAAGCCTATTAGAAGAGCTCAATAAATGCATACAAAAAGTATTTTTTATAACTTTTTTTTTTTTTTTTCAATATTCAAGTAAAATGTTTATGTGTGTATCAGGTATGTGTGATTCAGGTATCAGTGTCAAAAACTGTAGAAGTGGCTTGAGAAAGCAATCATTGGGATGGAAATTCTAGCACACTGAAAAATAGTTGCAAAGACAAGCTTCTTAGAAAAACATTTTTTTTTTTTCTCCAGAGATATTGCCAAAATTGCTACAATATACTGTCACAAACAGAGAAGAATAGCACAACTGCTTAAATAAGAAATTATGCAGTCTTAAGCCTACAATGTTTTCCAGGTCTGGAATGTTTCCAATTAGGAGCCAATGAATATAGGTTTCCATGGTGATTAGCTAAAATACGGAATGAAGTTCATTTCATTATAATTGCTACATATTCACAGCTGAAGTGCATCTTTCAGTTTCAGTTGAAGATTTTCAGGCCCTAATCACAGCTCTGGATCTGAATCAAACCTATAAGAAATTACAGGGGTATCCTGCTTTACTTTATTTATTTATTTATTTATTTTTTTGGTGGAGGCAAAAGAGTTTGCCAGAGATTGGATGTCATATTTGTTAATTTATTTAATTCTTTTTTTTTTTTTTTCTGTGTAATATTTAAAGTATAAGTATGTAGTCCACTTTTTTCCAGTTTTTTTTGTTTGTTTGTTTTTATGTGTGTTTTTTTTTTTTTGAAAAAAAAAAAAAAAAGAGAAAAGCTTTAATAGAAAATCCTTTACAACACTCGTGAAAAGCAGCCAGTACTTTGATTATCTGCCAGTAACACAGAGCTCTATGTTCCTATTGCATTTTTCTCAAAGCTTATATGTATGCTACAGAAATTGAATTTCACTATAGTTCTTTCATACCCTATACTTCTGTACATTTTACATCACAATACACTTGGCAGCAAAAAGTAACAGCATACTCTTTCACAATTTTATGGCATTGTGAATGTGTGCAGCAATTAGACTCTAATAATAGGATGTCAAATGCTTCCTTAATACAATTCTGAAAACCATCTTTTCTTGGTAGAATGAATGACTATTTACAAATCCATTTATCTTATAAATTCTGGTTAAAATTGAGGAGAAAGATTGACCTGTTCAGTTAGTCTGGTTCAAAATTAAAAGGCTTCTTTCTTTGGTGAAGGAAGACAAAATCTGTTACTTTTTGCATTGGTCTCTGAGATGACCATACAAAAAAAAAAAAAAAAAAAAAAAGTTAGTTATTTCTTTCTACTACTAAAAATTCTCCCCTGACCACATCTTTGATGAATTAATATCAAGGAATCCTTCAGTGACCATTGATTTTCATTCTGAATCTAATTTCTATAGGCAAAGACAGGTAGAAGGGTCACAGACTCCACCCCAGGGAAGTCAGATATGGACTCTGGGGTGTTCCTTGAGAAGGACATTGCCATCAGCTCCAGGGCTGCTGAGCCCCAGGCTCTTGGTCAGCGTGCTCCAAAATGGAAATGTCATGGCTGTATGTGAATACCTAGTGTTTGTGGTTTTTTTCTGCCATTGTGTGGTGAATTTTGTCCACACACTAGGAAGCTAAAGATATATTGGAAGATAGAATGGATTTCACAGACTTCTTACTTTTAAAATCTGAAGCATACATCATTCACTAAAAGATTAAGTTTTAATATATATATTTAATATGTGTAATATGTTTTTGTATTATCTGTGTGGAAATTTATGATATTTTTTACACACAGCCTCCTCCTCCCCCCCCCCCCCCCCCCCCAAGTAATACAAATATTTTGTGATTGTGACTGCTTTAGTCCTTCTAAACTTCTGGTTGCACTATAAAGTACATTTCTTATTAGAATACTTTACAAAAAGAGTCTACTACTCATATTAATTCACCTGAGTCATTTAGTCATTTGCATCCAAGGGTCAGCAAATGCTGGAATCCAAAACCAGTAGCATACTGATTTTTTCGGTAGGTAGGTCAATTTTTCAAGTGATATCTAGCTAAATAATAAATATGGCTTTAAGAAATCTTTTCCTTGTGTTAAAGAGGCCTTCAAAAATAAGAAAATAAAATACTCGTCTTCATCACTCTATCCCTTCTCCCTTTTTTTTTTTTCTGTCTGTTATAAAGAAAAAGAAAGAAAAAAAAAGAAAAAAAAAAAAGAATAGTTATTACTCTAGAATGAAAGGACCTTTTCACAGAGATAGAAAATTAAATTAGATTGTCTAGACTGTTTAAAACAATAGCATTTTTGCAGGTTGAAAGACAACAAAAGTGTTGTTGTACTTGAAACCGCAATGTGCATTTTTTGGAGCAAGCTACTGGTACCCATTTATCTATGACTAATGTGTCACAATGATCAGTAAAAGGACGCACTAATGAAATAACAGCTCTCTTAATCACTTGATTAAAGTTGCAGTAGAGTTGTATGCAAGGGGTTGTGAGCCAAATTAACATCTGGCACATTATAAGAATAGAAAAAGAATAACTGAAGCTAAGTGGGTGTCTGCAACAGGAAATTATGTTCCTCCTGTGATCATTTAAAATTATTTTCTGAATATTTTTGAATTGTTTTTCTTTAAAATTACAAAGGAAAGAAAGCGTGTGTTTTGAGGAAAAACGGAAATGGAAATCATTTATGAGTGGATTTGATCCTGTGACAAGATTAGTACAGTGATAAAACATCAAATCCACCTAACTCTTTGAACCATAGCTGATAAAACAATTTCTTAAGTGTTAATTGAAGAGTAAAGACATGATCAACAGAATAACTAGCGTGATATCCTGGGACCAAAGAAATCTGGTTTGTGTTCCAAATACAGCTGTTTAGTAACTAAAGGTAAATATATATTCTTCTCTGTGTTTCTCATGCCTAAAAAGGCATTCTATAATGTTGTCTCATGTCATGGAGTTTTGAGAACCACCAATGAAAAGTGAACTTTAAAAGATGTAAATTATGGTCAACATCTGCATATTATCTACACTTCATTTTTGCTAATCATAAAATTAAACGTTACACTTTGGCTAAGAATATGAAGTGTCTTCATATGTTGTATACAGCTATATAGGAGCATTGTTTCTGGGTGGACTTCTGCTAGAAAAATGCAATGTTAGAGTAGGAAGAAGTATTCTTTTCTGTCATCTTCACTGAAAGAAAACACTTCAAGTAAGTAAGTAGGGCTACCTTTCATACCTCCGTGCATAAGATGCAAGTTAAAAAAATGATAACAGGACCACTGGACCCTGTCAAACATTGTCTCTGAAAGCTACTAAGACTGTATGTTAATTAGGATATGTCAAATTTGATCATACACAGGAAGCTGTGCCTCTAAGGAGTTCCAGTTTGTCATGTCTTCCCAGAGTGTATTTGTGGTTGCCTTACCTTATTATTTAAATTGAGAGCATTGAATTTGAGCATGGAAATACACACTAAAGAAAAGTACTAAAACATATTTTGTATATAAAATCCACCCTGAAATCAGCTTCTCTAATGGCAAATGTTTCTTATTCCTTCCCAATTACTAAAACCATTTACCTCCTATCATTTTTTTAAAAAGAACTTGATTGAAACCTCACTAATTTTTCTTGATTCAAGAATTCTCAAAGCTTATAGAGATCTTGGTGAATTAACATATTTTTAATCTATATGCTTTCTGGCAATCGCACAATGTTCTTTTGTAATCTGGGTTCAAAATGTAAACACTAATGGAAACATGATGATTATTATTAGAGTTCTGGTATTCTCATAAATATGATTCAGAGGTAGAAATGCATTTTTTACACTGCATATGAAAGAAGGTGTGAGATTTTCCGTAATTGCAGCTCTTTCTATTTCATGTTTTGTTAGGAAACAAACAAACAACAACAACAACAAATGCAAATGTTCAGAGACTTTTTCTCCTTTAAATTAGGTGTTCAAATCCCCATATGAAATTCTGCTCATTTTGCAGAGGGATCTGATAGAAATTGTCAGAAGCGCATCCCTTAAGATCTGCACAGTGATAGAAAATGAATGTGAAACTCTGTTGTTAGCATTTACTGTGATACTATTTATATCTTGGATTGAAAACTGCTGGGAAGGCCACAGAGAATTATTTACCATTAAATAATCAAACTTCTTGTTTGACGTTGCTTAATTATTCCCCACTACACACTTTTTTTTTTTTTTTTTTTTAATATATATATTTAAATTTAAGGGAATTTCCTAATTCTTTTCTTTTTTCTTTTCTTTTCTTTTCTTTTCTTTTCTTTTCTTTTCTTTTCTTTTCTTTTCTTTTCTTTTCTTTTCTTTTCTTTTCTTTTCTTTTCTTTTCTTTTCTTTTCTTTTCTTTTCTTTGACATTTCCATGTTATTTTCTAGATTTTAATCTATTTTGCTTTGCATTTTTCTGGGTTTCATTTAACACTGATTGCTCATGAGAAGGGTTAATACACGAATATATAGGACAATCTAATATAATGATGACAAATATGACATATTCCATACTGTGAACATTATTTCTTTTATGCATTAAAAAAAAAAAAAAAAAAAAAAAAAAAAAAAACATAATTAAGAAAAACAAGAAAGAAAAATAGATCTTTGTTGTTTAGCATGAATTTATCCCCACTTGGTCCACTTTTTTGTTGTAGAGTGTGAGGCTGGTCATGTATCAGGGCTTTGAAAACTCAAGGTCCACACTGAAGATAATTTCTGTGACTCAGTAACTAAGCAAAAAAGTCATAGACAAGCTGCCTACAATCTTTACAGCAATCCTGAGATGTACTAGGGACAGAGGCAAACAGAGCGTCGCAGGCACATGATTGATCTGGGCCATCAACAGCTGCTGATGGCTAGTAATGACCATTTTGACCAAACTCCATCTCTACCAACAAACCTTTTGTGCTAGCACATTGGGAAATAGTGTTTGCAAGGAGGAGAAATAGTGAGTGGTTCTCTCTGCATCAAAAGAAGTATGAACCAAAGGAAGCATGACCAGCAGGTCAAAGGAGGTGATACTCCCCCTCTGCTCTGCTCTTGTGAGACCCCATCTAGAATACTGCATTCAGCTCTGGGCCTCCCAGCACAAGAAGGACATGTACTTTTTAGAATAAGACCAGAAGAGGGTCTTATTACAAGGGGCTGGAGCACCAATCCTAGAAAGACAGGCTGAGGGAGTTGGGGTTGCTCCGCCTGGCAAGAAGGCGGTTCTGGGGAGACCCAGTGGCCTTCCAGTGTCTAAAGGTAGCCTACAGAAAAGCTGGGGAGTGACTCTTTGTCAGGGAGTGTAGTGATAGGACAAGGAGTTTTAAACTAAAGAAGTGGAGTTTTAGATATCTGAATGTCCCCTTCAGGTAAGGGGATACTCAGAAGGAATTCTTTACTATGAGGGTGGTGAGGCACTGGAACAGGCTGTCCAGAGAAGTTGTGGATGCCCCATCCCTGGAAGTATTTCAGGCCAGATTGGTTGGGGCTTTCAGCAACTTGGTTTAGTGGAAGGTGTCCCTGCCCATGGCAGGGGAGTTGGAACTGGATGATCTTTAAGGTCTCCTTCAATCCAAACCATTCAGTGGTTCTATGAATCCATTATCCAAAAGAATACTGTACTGGGTCTGGCTGGAATGTTAACTTTCCCGGCAGCAGCCCATACAGTGCCGTACTCTGCACTTGTAGCTGGAACAGCAGTGGTATCACACCAGTGTTGTGTCTGTAGCTGAGCAGTGCTGGCATAGCATTGGGCCTTTCTCTAACCCTCCTAGGGGGTGGGCAAAAAGTGAGGAGAGAAACATCACTAGGGCAGCTGACCTAAACCAATCAAAGGGATATTCCATACCATGTGGTGTCACACTCAGCAATAAAAGGTGGAAACAGGAAGAAGAGGGGAGGGGTGGGCTCTCGTTGGGAAAACGTCGGTCCTCCTCTCGAACACCGGCTGCGTGCGTTGAGGCCTTGCATCAAGGACGTGGTCAATCATCGCTCATTTGTGGGAAGTAGAGAGTAATTTCTTTCCTCTGCACTTCCATATAGCCTTCATTTATTTTGTTTGTTTGTTTTCCTCCCTTCTTTTTATTTTTCCTTTTCCCCTCCCTTTTCCCCTTTCCCTTTTTTATTTCCCCTTAGTTAAATTGTTTAGTTCATGGTAGTCTTTATGTAATTATTATAATTATTTAATTAAATTATCCTTATCTCAACCCGTGAGTTGTTCTTTGCTTTACTTCTCCCCCTCCTCATCTAAAGGAGGGGGAGTGAGAGAGCGGTTGTGGGGTTTAGCTGCCCAGCACGGTAAAACTACCACAAATACATTTAGTCATTTACTTAAGGCTAACATTTCTTTGATATTCCAGTCTTGAGCAACAAATGGAAAATACATAGGACTTTGATCTAACCTGGAAGAAATGTTCAGTGTTGAAATATTCTTAGTTTGGAGCACTGAAAAGACCTAATAGAAATATTTGTCTCATTGGTAGCAAAATATTCATCCTCTTTTGTTTCATGTTTTAACTTTTCCTTAGACTGATTCTTTTCCTTTGGAATGTAAGGACAGGGCTCTTCTGGACTACAATCTATAGCTATTAATGAACAATATTAGATTAACCTTATTCTGGTCATGAAATAGCAAAATAACATTGTTTTGATGTGTTTACTTAATATTTCATGTTAAAAAAAATCTATTTTATATCTGCTTTATATCTGCAAAAAGCAATCCAGAACATTTCCAAGATGCCAGACTTGAATACATATCTAATATATTTTAGTGAATGCTTGGTAAGATATTTAATATTCTTTGCTGCCTATGCAATATATCATGGAAATGGAGTAGCCATACCCTTGAAGAACATGAGAAATCAGGGTGCTTTAAGTTTTATAGAGTTTTTGTTTGCTTGTTTTTGGTTTTGTTTTTGTTTTCATGTCAACCATTGCATTTCTTTCTTCTGGCTACTTAGAACTGAGCATCTGGTAGTCACTAACACATGATAAATGAATATCTTCTTACTCCAGCTGTTATCTTCTTTTACTAGAAAATCTAAAAATATAAGAAAAGCCCAGTAGAAATATAATTTGTTGTCTATCTAAGGATGCAACAGGATTGACTTTAGAAATAATATTTGGACATATACTGTATTTGAGGCATTGTAAACCCTTCACCTATAAACTCAGAGCTACAGGCTGGGAGAGGAATGGTTGGAGAGCTGCCAGGCAGAGAAGGACCTGGGAGTGATGGTGGATAGTCGGCTGAATATGAGCCAGCAGTGTGCTCAGGCAGCCAAGAAGGCCAACGGCATCCTGGCTTGTATCAGGAACAGCGTGACCAGCAGGGCTAGGGAGGTGATCGTCCCCCTGTACTCAGATCTGGTGAGGCCGCACCTCGAGTACTGTGTTCAGTTTTGGGCCCCTCGCTACAAGAAGGACATCGAGGTGCTTGAGCAGGTGCAGAGAAGGGCGACGAAGCTGGTGAGGGGCCTGGAGAACAAGTCCTACGAGGAGCGGCTGAGGGAGCTGGGCTTGTTCAGCCTGGAGAAGAGGAGGCTCGGGGGTGACCTTATCGCTCTCTATAGGTACCTCAAGGGAGGCTGTAACGAGGTGGGGGTTGGTCTGTTCTCCCACGTGCCTGGTGACAGGACGAGGGGGAATGGGTTTCAGTTGAGCCAGGGGAGTTTTAGGTTAGATGTTAGGAAGAACTTCTTCACTGAAAGGGTTGTGAGGCACTGGAACAGGCTGCCCAGGGAAGTGGTGGAGTCACCATCCCTGGAAGTCTTCAAAAGATGTTTAGATGTAGAGCTTAGGGATATGGTTTAGTGGAGGGCTGTTAGCGTTAGGTTGGAGGTTGGACTCGATGACCTTGAGGTCTCTTCCAACCTAGAAAATTCTGTGATTCTGTGATTCTGTGAAACCAACCCTAGCAAGTTCTAGCCCATCTTTCCTAGCCAGTGTTCACTGAACCTCTGGTTTGAGCTAGCAGCTATTGGTCAGCAGTGACCTGTGAGGAGGCAGCTAAAAACTAATCCTTTGCATTCAAAGGAGTTTTTTTTTTCTCTTTTCATTCCATGTAAGCTTTTAATTTTTACTTTTTTTTTTTTTTAATTATTATTATTTTATTTTTTACCAGTAGTGAACAATTTTTAAATGGTTTTCTCTAATAAAAGTGCAGGGGATACAGCAACTTCCCTCCAAAATGAATTCCCATTGCTCCCTGTTTTCACATTTCCTGTTGATATTTCCACTGTTGATATCTGCACTTCACTACAATCTGACTACAATACCTTAAGAAATTGTGTTTATCTACTCCTTTCTAGAGGCATTCCAAGCAATAAATGCCATGAAGTGTGTGTGATGGTACTGCTGCTTTACTTTCTCTAATGATTAGAAAGTGTGGTGCCAATCCTGATACATTCAAATAAGTGATTTCTAACCTCTTTGAAGTCTTTCTTTACATCCACATAAGTCTGGTTGTGGAGTGCAGCTTGATGATAGAGTTGTACAGCACTACAACTCTAAACTTTAATGAGATCATGAATAGTCTATTCCTCTTTGCAACTAACTTCTGTTAAGGCAAAGTGGAAACTAATGCATGCCATTTGAAATTGATTGATCCACTGCAGTTAGAGAGGAATATTACCCCTTTCTAGAGAGAAACATTTGGGAGAAAGCATCCACAACCACAAAAAAAAAAAAAAAAAAAAAAAAAAAAAGGTAGTCATATAATATCTATAAATTCACTCAGATTCTAAGAGCAAAGAATGGTCACCAAAGATCAATGTGTATAGGGGGTAGGAGGAGAACCCTGTGATTTAGTCTTTAGACAAAGAAAATTAGTAGAATTATTTATATTCAGTTCTCAGATATCCCAAGACAGTTTCATCCAAGTGGTCTGTGCATATTTAAAGAAGAGACAGAAAGACAGATTACATATTTTTTATTTTGGACAAAATTTCAGCAGAAGTAAATCAATTCATGAACTCATTCTGCCTTGGTGCAAAGAAAAGCATGTCAAGATGAAACCTTCAGCAATTTCCAAAACAGGTAAACTACCAAAATAATTAGTACAACTTTAAAAAGGAACTTTGTCAGTATCAGTATGCTCAGAGTCATAAGAACAATTTGATTTGTGGCTAACCTATGTGCTTAGTGATCTGCAATCCTGAGAGAAGGCTTTAAATTCAGCACAAAGCCATGTGACTATTTTTGGAGGGAATTTTTCTATTTATCACAATACTCATGATTATTTTTTTTCTGTCTTTCCAAGCAAGTGTTGGAAAGCTACAACAATCCGTGGCACTGATGTGTGACATGGATATGTTAACAGCACTACTCATCCACATTAAAGTTATAAAATTGTACGTTTCAGCTCTTTACAAGGAAAGCAGTAGATTGATAGGTTCCTTTGGTCCTGATATGAAAAGTGTTAAATGTTTCATTGCTAGACTGTATTTAACTCTTTGTGATAGAAGACCACCATGGCTTTGGACCGATGACTAGTGATGTTATAGCAAGCTTTTTGTATGGAATTTTCTTGCTAGTCCCCATCACTGACCATCAGTGCTCCAGCACTTGATGCAGAATGCTAAATCATTCCTTCTAATGTAAATTTTCATTTGTCCATCTCTTTTATTTAGATTTCAATCTCCACTTAGGTTCAAATTTCAAATATTGAGATGTCCATATCTTGCATTCTGAGTTTTTTTCCTTAAGGAGATATGACAGCGAGCATGGAGGTGAATGTGCTGAGTCTCTAAAATTAAAAGAGTGGGAACACTGATGCATCTGTCTCATAAATTAGGCAAGCTATCAAACCAGCTAGAAGCCGGTAATTGTGAAAAGATGGTGAAGGTCTCAAAGGACATATGGGATTACTGGGTTCATAATTTTCTTTGTGAAAAAGAGACAACCATGGAAACTGAAGGAACTGGTATTTTGGGGCTTGTGAACTTGGCCCTTGCTTGTATTCACGTTAACAGTCTCTGACTGTTATTAGAGATTCTGCAGATTCTGAAGAAACTATGGTCTCTTTATGAGAACACTGTAATAATAAAGATATCTGCAGTGCAGCTGCCAGCTCTTACCTGGTGCTGTTCTCATCCAGAAAGAAGCTATGTCAGTATTTGGTCCTGAAACAGTGTTATTACCCAAGTAATGCGAAATCTGCCCAGGTGAGGTAAAAAAATAGTACCTGGAGATTCACAAGGGGAAATAAGGCCTACAGCTGGTGTTGCCTGTATCTGGCAAATGTTGCCGTGGGAGTTTTGCTGGTAGGGAGTGTATGAAATTGATATATTCTGGCATCTCTTCTGCCAACAAGAAAATTCTAGCTTAGGCTAACTATTGATGTAAGTAGAGGTATTCTGTGTTGTGCTGATCATCTTCTGTCTAAGCAACCATTCCTAATGTAATTGTACTACTTTCTTCTGATGGTTCTGATGGATCTTGTAGGACAAAGCAACCTATTGCTTTTCACCAACCTGTATATATGGGAAGTCATATGTTTCCCATTCATAGTAAATAATGATATCAAGAGCTGTCTAGCTTGCTCTCAAAAAAAAAAAAATTTGTTTTATAAATATTTATTAAAGGAAATCCTTGTGTTCAAGTATGTATATGCCTGTTTTTTCAATAAAAAGGCAAATTCTTCTGCTGAAAAGTCATCAAGCATAGTGACAGTGGACTTTCTGACCTTCCAGACTATGGAGAACATTTCAAAATTTGTCAGGACATGAATCTGTGAAGTAGATGGATTTTACTGATAAAACCTGACTAAAGAACTGGCATTTTGGCTACAGACTAATTTCTAGCAGCAGTAGAATCATATCAGTCTGTCCACATCATGTATCATATTTTCTGCCATTCTTTTGGTATTTCTTTGAAGGATAGGGACAGGCAGTATTTCTGTACTGTGCTATGATACCTTCGCTCTTTTTTTTTTTTTTTTTTTTTTCTCCCTGAGAATGTTCTCGCTCCCTCTCCCCCTCTCTCTCTCTTTTTCAAAATCTGTGTGAGTTTCACAGCAGCTAAAGATTGAATAAGTGAAGAAGGTGCTTTGTTTCTGTTACCATTTTACTTTGGCCCATTAGGATCACAAGGGCTCTAACACTCTAACACTAGATTATCTTAAAAGGAATAGGTGGATAACAAGAAGTTCCAAATTCCACAGTTCCTTTGTCTTTTTCCAAGTCAGAAATGATAAGAGAAAAATATGTGCCACTCTCGTCTTACATATACTAATATATGATGTCCTTTTGGTTTTGCATTTTGGCATTCACACTTTCTAAACATACTTTCTCATACAACCAAATCTAGTTCTTTAGTTTTGAGTTTAATGGCCACAAAACACTGGGCTTTCTCTCAACAGTGATCAGGTGTGAGCAGTAGTCATCTGTTGTAACAACCAGTAAAATTGCAATTGCCACTGGAATTCTTCTACTTTAATAACATATAATTAGGGTAGAGGAACAATATACCATATTATGTAGCTGTCAGAACACTCAGACACAGCATTTCTATCACCAATGGCTCATTCTGAACAGCCTCAAAATACGCTCTCTTATTCTCTGAAACATAACTATGGACAATATAAAGAACAATCAATATATATATTTAATTTTGCCCTACTGGTTTTGAATGTAAAAATAGCAGCTTGATTTGAAAGGAAAACCTTTAGAAACTCTTTCAAGACTAAAGTGTTCATACAAATCATTGTGTTAATTATATATCCCAAAAAATATGCAAATAACCCTTTTAGTGGTGAATTAATCAATTTTAATCACTTGAAAAATAGCTTTTAAGTGGTTTTATTTTTTATAAAAATATGTCAAAGTATTTAAAATTCTCATGGTGAGCTTATATTTAATAATCCTGTTTTACTTCCTTTTAGTAGTGACAGATGAGTACTCCCTATGTTATTCTGGTGTTGAGCAACAGACACAGTGGGTGATTGCAGGTGTAAACTTCTTACACTAGGTTCCAGATTCTTGCAAAGGTTTATAAAATAATAGTTTAGATTTCACATCTTAGTGTTTCATTTTAGATGCCTTTGGCAAAACAGCCTAACTAAATGAGATGCATTCAAACAAGGTACTTGACCTCTTCCTTAAAAATGTGGACATAAATTGATGTCTAATCTGAAAGCACAAGAAAAAACAAATCTCAAATCAGCTCATGGGAATGCAGTCGGATAAGAACTTTTCATTTGTAAACTGTTTGACATACCCAGATCAGTTTACTGCTTGTCCCAAAGGTGTATATGTGTCAAATCACTCCTCTGGTGATTAGGAGGAATTAGGCTCTAACTGGTTGAGTTGGATGAGCAAGAGCAAGAGCTCAATTCTAGGTAGTGAGATGACTACTGACCAAACTCTTGACTCCCAAAATTTCCCAGTATTTTGACTTTTATGATTGACATAGCTAGAATCGTACATAACTAGCCAGTCATCACAAGACAATGTCCCTCAGAATGCATGCTGAAAGTGCCAGCAGAAATGTTTGAGTCCTCCCAGCTCATAATTTAACAGCATGCATTATCAAAAGCTCCAACTAGATGTTTAGGCAGAGCTGAAGCAAAGTAACACTTCCCTTGTGGATGTACAGTAACCAAACGCTTATACAGTGGCTACATGAAAAACATGGACATCTAGCCAAGCCCTAAATTAAAAATAAACATTAAAAAAAAATGTTTAGTACAGAATTACTGTGCAAAATTAATCTTAAAAAATCTCTGGAAATATAAGGGTGGTAGGGTGGGGTATTTTGCACACTAATGTTCATTTTCTTCATATCAGTAACAATGTTTAGCTACAGGGCTGACACTCTGTCAGTCTACTAGCTAACATTCTATTGATGAACTATATGACTTTGTACAGTATATTTGTAATGGTCCAGAGAAGTGTAAAACAAACTATTCACGAAATTTACAAAATGAAACTGAAATCTGAGAACCAAGGTCCTGACACAGTTATGGAAATAAAATTCAATTTTGTGGCATGTACAATAAGAATATTCTAGCATTAACAAAAAAGGACAGGAAGGTTTACATATAAATGTAATAGAAATATTATATGTCCTTTTACATTAAGAATACTAAATAAAAAAGGACGACCTTTAAAATGTGTGACTACTATTTATTCATTCATTCATGTATTCCTTCCATAACCTAACTCAATTTGCTATTTTTTGTGTTTACTGAAAGACATTTAGTGAACTGACTGAAAAAAAAAATAATAACTAAAAATAATATTGGCAGTATAATCATATAGTTATGCTTTCAATTAAATTCTTACATTTAAAATTATTTATTTCATATGCAATGCAAGTATAAATGCAATGCAAGTACATGATCTGCATTTTGTTTTTCAATTTCTAGCAGTTCTCACTTGCTTTAACTGAGATCTTTGACAACCAGAAAATTAGGCTCTAACTGATTGGGTTGGATGAGCAAGAGCAAGAGATTCTTTAGTGCAGGACCTCTCCAGTAATGCATGAGCAACAGGTGATATAAAGCTTCTTCAGTCCATGCTGTAGGAGGAAGTGAACTGCTTTCTTCAAAATATTATTTTTACATCATGCATGACTTTTGTCTGATTAATCACTCAGACAACTATGCTTTTAATGGAGTGCATGATTTACTGTGCTGGTACTGTTTCATTGAGGAAGCAGCAGAATAGGAAAACAAGTTCCTTCATGAACTCCTTCTTCAAACAGAGCTGGATAATTACCCGAAATAATTTTCATAGCCAAGTATTCTTCATGTAACATCACACACATATCATGGGACAGGGACACAGTGTGCCATAAATGAAGGAACTAAAATTTGTTTTTCATTGTTTATAATGCCTTTTATTTTTCCTCCAGTGATGATTCAATGCTGGTGTACAAGTGAAGACCGTATTTTAGATGTACCTGGTCACATTACCACTGCCACAGCAGTGACACAGCATATGTTTTTTTTTAGGTAGCAGATTGTATGCAGTTTAGTTCCTTGAGCATTAGATATTGCTTTTCTTAAGGACTCCAGTTAAAATTTTGTAAGATCAATTTCTGCCTTCTTGAAAGGGCTTACATTGTGCCAGACTGGCTAACTTATCCACACCACAGTGTGTGGTGGTTAAAATAAATAGTTCGTCAGAAATCTTTCTGAAATATTTTTGATCTATTTATATGAGATTCTATTCAGGAAGGAGCTCACATGCCTTTGCTTATTCATCCCTGATCAAAAGGAACATTGTGAAGTAATTTGTAAATTGGGTTTTACACCTGAAGGTGGAGATCTGGTAATCTGGAGGAATCCTTTGCACTTAAGACTCAGAAATACCAATAAATGCTGGTGATGAAATCCTAACTGTCCAGCAATGACTGACACAGATGTTATTTTTGCAGATAACAGTCTTATGGCCCATGAAGCATTAGTCATATCTTTTAAATAATTCAAGAGTATATTAATATCTCTCAACTGCCTTGTACTTAAGAGTGACAGGTTGTGCGGTTGACCTCTGGGGGGGGGAGGGGGAAGGAAAAAAAAAAAAGGAAAAAAAAACAACAGGGGAAAAAAAAGAGAAAATAAAGAGAGATTAAAATATATATATATATATTCAAAACATGAGTTTACTTCAGGAACACCAGTTTTAAGTGCCCAATCTTCAACTCCTTTTGATTCAAATGAAAGAGTTGATACAACTTGCATGGCCAGACAAGCCAAAAGATCTTTTGTTCTCCTCCTAATGTGAGTTGACGTAAGTTTCTTATGAAGAAAATAACATGAGTAAATTTGTTTCCTGGGTGACTGGTGTTAGTATGGAGTAGAAGAGCTGAGAAGGTTTCTCCGAGTGATTTAAAAAGACTGAGTATTTAGTCTGCCAGTAGCCTTTCCTGGTAACAGGCAGGGAACTTCTGTATCAAATGAAAGTTTCTTTTTAATGAAGTGCACTGGTTTCGTCTGATATATAAATATTTATTTATTTATTTATTTATTTTCCTAGTAGCTGTATGGTGCTGCATTTTGGACTTAGGGTGAGAACAATGCTGATACCAGGGAGATGTTTCAGTCACTGCCAAGCAATGCTCACAGAGCCAAGGTCTTTCCTGCTCCTGGTGCTGCCCAGCCAGCAAGGAGGCTGGGGGCTCCAGGAGCTGAGAGGGGACGTGGCCAGGACAGCTGGCCCAGGCTGCCCAAAGGGATGTCCCACACCATGTGGCGCTGTGCTGAACAGTTAATATGGCTGGCCAAGGTGGAAGGGACATTGCTTGAGGTCTGGCTAGGTGTTGGCCAGCAGGTGTTGAGCAAAAAAACAAATGTATTTTTTTGCTCAACAAAAACAAAAGGTGTTGAGCAGAAAACAAATGTACTGATGGGGAGAGTGGGGTTGGAAGGACCCATTTGGCAAATGGTGTTAAGAGAGTAAAGTCATGCCGTTTTCAGAGCAGGTCTGTAAGTCAGGCAGCCAAGGAGGGGGAATGGGACTGTATTGCTGCTTGTGTCATGCACCTCCCACTGCCTGATGTCTTCTGCCTCTCTGCATTACCTCCCCCAGGACTGCACAGCATCCAAATTTCAATTGGGCAGGTCTTTGCATTATGGTGGACATAAATGGGATTGTGAACACCAGCTTGAGTTTGGTGATGTGTGAGAAGTGCACGTGCTGGTTAGTTGTTCTTCTGGTCCTGCTTTTGTGCTTTTGATGTGTTGCTGTTGTTGCTACTGCAGCTGGAGCAGAGGGTTGCTTTCCTCACCCGTCATGCTCTGTTTCTTGGCTGTAGAAGAGAAAATATTTTTTGTTGTTACTCTTCAATGTAGTAAATAAGAGTACTGTTACATCTGCCTTCTGCAGAAAGTAAGTAAAACCCTAGTTACTTTCACTCTCTAAAACAAACAAAAAAACACCTTCCCTCTCAATTGTCTGTTACCTAAGTAACAAGAAACACAGCCTCTCCTTCTTCGTCATCAGACAGCACTGTGAGATGGAGTGGAATTTGAAGATCCAGGCTATGGTTGTTTCACAAAAACTTTCACCAGGCACACAGAAGAGCATATGTCCTGGTAACCAAGGAAGTCAAAGGAACAGCAGCTGGTCAGAGGGAAAAATCTTTAGGATGCCAGGGATCCAAAATGGGATTTTATGGCCAAATGCTTATTTCAAATAATGTCTATGAATTTAAAGTCCACAAGTATATATATAATTATTTCCAAGAGCCATAAAATGATCTGAAGTGGAAACCTATATACTGGAGGCCAAATCCCCTTTATGGAGAAACTATCCCTGTCTGGGCTGTTTTAGGGTGGCACTTCACCCTGCAGGGACCAGCTGCCAGCAGCTCCTTGGCAGCTGCAGCCTGTGCCAGCTGTACCAGGGTAGCCCACAATTTCCTCAGGCCCTGGGAATGCAGTCGGGAGCTTCCAAAAGTCCCCAGTGTCCTTGCCTTGCTGTCTGAGACCTGGGGACGCAGCTGAGGACCTTCTGCTCTGTGTCTCTGGGGTAATACTTTTATTTACATTTAAACTGCATTTGGAAAGAGAAATGGTTTGATTGTCCCTTTTGGATCATTGCATTCCTCTGTATTCAGTCTGTCCTTTTCTACTATTTCAGGGAAGCAGGGGGAGGAGCAAGGGAGATACAGCAATTCTATTTGGTATCTGCTTTACAAACAAATATTCTATACAAATCACATTAGAAAGTTGACTTTGGACATATGTTGGAGCTTGGACAGGAATCTCTTGTGATTGACAGTAACAAATGGTGACATACTATTCAAGGAAAATTAGTATGTATCTGCTATGATGAGGGGTAAAAACATTATTGCTTATTTCCCCTTTTAAAAGAACCTGTATTTTTTAGACATAATTTTTTTCAATGTAGTTGCAGCTGACAGCACTGACAAGGTTGAATTTACTAATTCATATCTTCTAATCATACTCTGTAAAGAGGCTAAATTGCCTAATGGAGAAGCTCCCTGTTTTGATTTTCTTTTTAAATAATTATAATAATAATAATGAAATCGGTTCTTCATCTGCAATTCTGACTTTGATCTGCCCAATATTGTAGCTTGAATGAGGGAGAAAGAAGAAACACAAAATAAATTATAGCTATTGTTGAAACAAACATATTTTTCCTTTAAAATACAACATTTTCATAAATCTGGTTGATGTCAGGCAATTTCTTTCCTATGGCTGATAATTGCCAAAAATTTTTTTTATATTTTGTTCTCCTTTCTTCTTTATTCACCTCTCTGCATACTTGTGACAAATAACAGATGCCAGTATTCCTTGAGTATTTTGCATCACAGGTTTTTGTACTGCTGCGTGGGGGGACTGTCTTTGAGGCACACAAAACGTTAAACCCAGCAGCAGCCTTTCACATTTCAGGAGTCAAATAATTATTTTCAGTTGGACATAGTTGTCAATCCACTGCCAGGAGCGTATATCTATCCTATCTGTGGAAATGCACAGCTCAACCAGGTTCTGCTATCCCAAGGAAAACAATGACTTTGGAATAGCAGAAAAAAATGTGGTAAATAAAAGCACAGGAGACACATACTGTCTGCAGGATACTCTTACAATTTTTCAATCATACAATCTTACAGACATATAATCTGTATCAGACATAGGGGGGACATCCTGGAGAAGAAGTCCTTCTTTGCAGGAGAGTACTAAGAAATATATACTATTGTCTGGGCAGATTACCACACTGCTGTTTTATTTCAGTGCTTAGCCTGCAAGTTTGTTCTTATTCACTGCACTAAGATCTTCAGTGTCTCCTTTCAGAAGAGATAGGAAAGAACTAAAATCCAGATGGTCCTGAGATTTTGACTAGAGTTATTTATGAGGTGAATCCTTTGCTAATGTGGCTGAGGGGAGTCTATTCAAGTCTGTTTGTCTAAGAATGTGCAGTATATAACATAACAACATAACATAACACAGCAAACAACATAAAACAATCAGAAGAGGAAGTCACTACATGAAAATAAGATGATATTGCCCATTGGTTGTGGAAGTCAGACTGAGCAAATAGTTTTGAGCAACCCTGATAAGGTTGATATTAGTGAAGATACTTGGAGCTCTAGTTTTGCTTTTAAACAAAACAACTTGCTTTTAAACAAAAATTTGAAAAAGCAGTTATTTAAAAATTAAAGAAAATAAAGGAAAATAAATAAAGAAAAAAATAAAGAAAATAAAGAAAATAAAGGAAAGGAAAGGAAAGGAAAGGAAAGGAAAAGAAAAGAAAAGAAAAGAAAAGAAAAGAAAAGAAAAGAAAAGAAAAGAAAAGAAAAGAAAAGAAAAGAAAAGAAAAGAAAAGAAAAGAAAAGAAAAGAAAAGAAAAGAAAAGAAAAGAAAAGAAAAGAAAAGAAAAGAAAAGAGAAGAAAAATCAGAAGGCATGCAGTCATCTTTCTCCAAAAGAGTATTTTTGACCAGGAAGTACACCAAGCTCATTAGAATATTAGAACAGTTGTCATTCAACATTTCTGACTGAAGTAATTCATCTTATGATAGAGCCAACCCACATCTCTATTAACTTGTTGGCTACTGCTGTGTTCTTAATACAATTAACCTTGGATGTAGCTTTTCCTGAAGAAAAATACCTTTAAAGTGGCATTTTGTTTTAGCATCTTGAAAAGGGTCAGGTATGGGTCCTTCTTAGATATTTTTTCTAAGAAAATAAATAGTTTTTTCTAAGAAAATTTCCAAGATGCAGAAATAAAGCCGCAACTATTGTTATAACATCATACTCATTAAGAATAGAAATAATAAAGTAGATTAAAGGAAAAGACAAAGTGCTAATGTTCATCCAAATGCATCTACGTTGACATGCTGAATAGATGCCCTCCCTGAACTTAGCTCATAGTAACACAGTGCAGCCAGAACAAAGAAAACTGAAAACACACTCCTAAATGAGGATGGCTACTTTAGCCTAATTTCCCTCCACTGTCTCTCTTCTTAGACCAATATCTTGTAATATTCTTGTTTCCTTCTTGTTGTTACATTATTATATTACAATATTCGTTTTGTAATATTCAAGCAGTTTTATAAATGGTGGGCCCTTTTGGATGTTAGAAATGGTTCAGTATTCAATCACACACACAGACTGAAGTTTTTTGTAGATATCAGTGATTTTGTAGTATAATGTCTAAATTGGGAGTATTGTCTATGTTGAAGCAGAATACTCAGCATCACAGATATTTTAGTCTGTACCTGCTGACTTTCTACCATGTTGCTTTGGAGAAATTTCTTTCTGTGAAACCTATGAAATGTCTCTATGAAATGTCTCTTAATGAGCTTGGAGCGCCAAGGTGATGTGACTCCAGGGTGTTTGCCAGCTGTCCCCCACCAAAGGATGATTTCAATCCAGATTATTCTGCCTACAAAGACAGGGCTTCATAAGTGTTCTGCATTTATCTGTCAGTAGTTCAAATTAAATGTAGGACAGGTCTACCACAGAGTTCAAGTAATTGTCTCCTACACATTAAAGAAGGAATTGTTTAAAGGTACTATGTATGCAACTTTCTCATTGAAAAATGATGCAAACTGATTTATCAGATTGTTTAAATTTTATGATTTACGATAATGTTTAAACATGTGGCCAGATTTAATCTATATCAGATGTCATATCTAAATCTTATTTTTTTTTCTGTGTCTGTACTTTGGGTGTACTTTAGTATATTCAAAATAAGTCTAATTTGGTCATCTTGATTCCAAAAATCTAGTAACGGCTATTCATGAAAGGAAAACAGTTATTTCAGAATTTTGCTAACAGTCCATATAAGGTAACAACTACATCTGATCAGGAATTCAAGAGCATCAGAATCTGAATTTGTGCTCCTATTCACACTGAAAAACACAGGGTCTTACCACCAGAGATGAAAGAAAGTCTCACCTGTAAGTAACAGGATTCTTAAATAAAACAAACAAAATAAAACAGCAAAACACAAAACAACAAAAACAGCTGATGTGCCGAACAAATATTAGTATTTAGTAACACTTAGCATTAGTATTAGTATTAGTAACACTTGAATCCTCTATTTGCTTCTGCATTTGTCTACACTATTCACCAGATTTGGTACCATTCACCCTCTCCCTAGCTTTATACTTTCATCCTATATTTAGTTCTTATCAGTTGATTGCTGAATATTTCTGATAACAACATGCTATCAGGATTTATCAGATACGAGATATATGGGAAGTAAGCTTAAGTATCCTTTCCTTGACCCTGCTGTGTTACTAAACGTGCACTGAGATATAAAATCTTTTTTTTTTTTTTTCTTGGTTTGATTTTTTAGGACTGAACTCTGAGAATTCCTCAGTAGTGTATTAGAAGACAAACTCAAATATTGTTCTGCATTTTCTTTTTGAGGTTTACTGTTTCTCAAATGCTTCCCTGAATCAGTATGAAAGTCTCCTCTCATCATTCCCTAATTCAATATGATGTATTGTCTTCCTCTATTCCCTTTGTAATAATATCAGTGTGGCAACCCAGGAATCATCTGCTACTTTGACTATATGAACAACACAACTTTTTCCAACCTAGGTTATTAAGTATTTTTCTGATTCTGTAATTCATCTAAAAGAATGAATCTGTGAAGTAGTAAACCTCGGACTATTCCAAAAATAAAAAAAAAAAATACTGATTTTCTTTGATTCTTTAGTTAGGACTCTCACTGAAATGTACATTATCTGAGATCAAGACAAGTGGCAGACATCTGTGGCAGCATACTTCTCTTACTTCTCCCCTGCTCATAAGTGTTATTTTTTTCTCTACCCAGGCAGCTATAAACAGAAGCTTCCTTTTATTTTCTTTGACATGGACTTGAGTTTTGCACAAATCTCATGAGATGAATAACCTGCTGTTATAACATCCCTCCATCACCACTGAACCTGAGACCTGACCCTGGGACAGTTCTTTTACCGTGTAGCCTCTGTGAGGGAGTACCTATGGATAACTTGGGCCAAGAGCATTTTCTTCTTGTGCCTGAGACATGAAAGGAAGAAAATAAGGAGAAATTGTGTGATTCCAGGTTTGGATATTACCTTTAAGAAATAAAGTAGTTTCATATTTTCCATTTTTGTTTAAAAATGGTTTAAAATTTGAACAAGGAGGGAGAAAGAGTATTTTACAAAAGGAGATGTCATATCGAGTTATGCAGGTTTAGGTCAGGTGCAATATGTAGGCTAGGTCAGGTAATTAACCTTTTCTTTGTGTGATGAAAAGTTATACAGACTTTTTGCTGTGCTTCTGCATAATGTGGATTTCACAGATTAGCATAGAAGAAACTCCTAAACTTGAGCTAAACTTCAGATCTTAACAAAATTTTTAACAACTCCTAAGCTTAATTTTGAGGATTTCTCTTGTTCAGCTTCCTAAAGAAGAAAAAGAAGAAATACAATTTTTTCTATAATTTTCAGATGGTGATGTCCATGGTTCATGTCACACACAAAACCAGAACTTTATTTACATTCATTCTGTGTTTGTTTGTTTTTTCTTTTTTTTTTTTTCCAGTGTTGTATTTATTGGAGATTATTAATACAGTCATTATCTCCAATAAATATGACACCCAGCTTCCTTGACTTTGATCCCCTTAGAGGCAGCAATCATATAATTTCCAATACTATTGCCGAGAGCTATACTTTTGTGCATATGACAGCTTTAGCCTGCTTCCAGAGTGAATGTTTTTCATCCAAGCAGTTCTCTTTCTGACCACTGGGCTGATGTTGTGTAAAATTGATTTCCAGCTGGATTCTCTCACTTCCTCTGCTCTTATATTTTGGTTTGAGAATATCAGCTTATGATTGAGAGGTGAGCAAAAAATAGCAGCAAAGGAAGTAAGGCATGGAGGCGAGAGGGCAGGTGGTAGAAGCTGAAATGGAATCAGTGAGGGACAGATAACATATACAGTTGTACAAAGTGTATATGCCTGGATATATTCCACATTCTCAGGATCTTATTACATAAAACAAAGACAAAATTCAGTATGAACATTTTCCCCAGTTCTCTCTTCTTGCATACCCTAACTGAGCCTTTATTATTTTATTTCATTTGAATGGTAATACAAGTGGAAGCAATCCTAAATTAACAATAGCTTCTCAATCATGATCAATTGAATAATCAATTAGCTCTGTGCTTGGTGTATTCAGCTGAGGAAATATTCTTCACATCTCATGCAAGTAGTATATCTGTCGAAATACAAGTGATCCAAAATATTTAATTGTTCATGTAAAATGGAACTGCTCCAGCAGAAGAAAGAGAAATAATTAAGAATGACAAGGTCTTTGCTCCTATGCCATGTATCCTAGTACACTTTACTAACCACTGAACTACTGTGGGTTGCTGTTCTGGTGATGTGAATGTGATTCCACAGAACATTTAGGTGTTCATAAAAAGAAAAAAAAAAAAAAAAACACTTTTTGAAGGAATATGTTGTCTAGAATCTTTTCATCAGCCTTAGTGAGGAGGATTTTCTGAAGGACAGTCTAAGACAGTCTAAGCAGTAAGGGAGGACGAGGAGGATGATGACAAAAGCACTGAATAGCAGGCATCAAGTAATCAAAACTTTGTGTAAAAAAATGTGGCCAGGAGAGCTGAAGAAGAAAAAAGATAGAGCAGTGACTCTAAACTTTGTCTAGCAAATGACTAACATTTTCAGACACGTGACAACTCTGAAGCGTTTCAGAGCAAAAGGAAGAAAAAATCCCAATGATGACTGTAAACCTCTGTTCAGTTCAGTGTGCCTTCACTTCTGCATCTTGTGCACTGGATAAACAGATTCCTTTCCTTATATTTTGCCACAGAGCCAGGTGCTTATATCTCCTGGTGGGAAGATGAGAAGTGCAAATGCCAGCCCGTGTAGCAAAGAAGAGCTGACTATAGGTTCCTAGTAAGAACTGTTTAAGATGGTTTCTGATTTCATGTGACTATGACATTTATGTAGAGGCATGCTGGCTTGAGGTTATTTTTCTGCTAATTTCACTTTCAAGCTCTTGCCCACATACATAATTTCACAGCTGTGAAATTGTAAGCAATGCAATGCATATATTGTTTTTTGTTTTTGTTTTTGTTTTTTTAACTATTCTTATTTAAATTGTTAATATTGTATTCCTTTAAATTGTTTTTAAAAGTCTATTTATTTTCAGCGTTATAAAAACTTGCTTGAATTTAGTTCAGAAAATCTGTGATTGTAATATTTTCTCTGAATCAGACCTCTGAAAAATCTATCCTGTTTAATACTTTTGCATATTACCTTAATGAATTTGCAGCATATAAGCTATTTATACTCTCGATGTTGTTCTGTGATACTTAGATGAATTTCAAAGGTATGCACATAATGATGACAGCAAATCAAGAGAGGTCCAAAAACCGAAAAACAGAAAAGTTACCAATTTCATAAGTTTAAAGTAGTGTCTTTATTGGCTCTGTGACTGTGACTAAGAATCAAAGTGTAGAAAATCACCTAAATTTACCCTCCCCCTTAGGCAGCAGTAAGCTTCATAGGACCTTCCCCAAACCAAATAAGGCCAGGAAGAATGTGCTAAGCACTAAGTGAGCTAAGAATAAAGTTGAGCTAGGGTGGATAAGGTTTCTTTGAACTCTATATTTCATGTTTCCTGACATACCCCCCCCAAAGAACTGTAATTATGTTAGCAAGGCTGCAGGAGCGTTAAACAGCTTTTTCCCTGTTCTTTTGCTTTTTGCTGCCCTTCTATGCCTTCCTGTCCTGATTAGAAATGGTTCTTTTTATTTTGTGTTTGTCATGTGCATGGTTCTTAGGATATTAGAGAAAACATGCTGAAGACTAACTGTGAGGCATGGCTATTTTTATTAGAAGCTGATACTTTAGACTGAGCTTTAAGTATTGCCTCTGGAAGGCCTGAGGTTGCTTGGGGAGGGCAGGAGTCTCCAGAGGAAAGAGAAAGTTCAGAGGGGCACAAAAGAAGAAGGAATAAAATTAGAAAAAGCAGAGGACCTCCCTCGTGCTCATTCTGAAGCTCCTGTAAAATCCAGAAACCCAGAAGTATTATCTAATCTGCCAGAGTACATATTGACCTTTTTAACAGAGTGATTCTTACCATCATCATCATCATGGCTGAGACTGCAGCAGAAGGTACAGTAACTATTTTTGAATATAATTAACCAAAAATGATATGTACTTTGACAGTGTAATTGAGCTGGTGTGTCAATATGATTTATTTTTCATAGAATACAACAGGTTCACTCTGGGATCATTTAATCTGTTTATTGGTTTGTTTTCTTTTCTTTCACGTCTTTTTTTTTTTTCTTTTTTTTTTTTTCTTTTTCCCCTTTTTCAGTTTTTACCAGTTTAAAAACTTTTTCAAAGTTTTTACCAGTTACAGAAGCAAAATCTCTGTGCACCTCTAAAAATAGCATTAGTCTTATATGCAGAGCAGCTCCATTGGAGTTGTACAAGAAGGGGGAAAGCCTGAATGCCAGGTGTTTCCACCCTACCCTTATTCAAGTAAACTTCTAAAAGAGTTGGTGAAATTTGTGTTGAAATAAGTATGCTTGAACTAGTCATGAAAGAATGAAAGTGAATTGTATTAACCAGTAAATGTATATCCAAAAATATGAATATTTCATGTACTTTAATATTTCCTGACCATTCATATTTAAATAACATTTTAGATGCGTAGCAATATTTTATCAACTACAATGAGACAGGGTCTATATTTAAAATGCAACCTTCTTTAATGTTGATTTTTTTAGTTGAATTTCATTCCTTTTTTAATTTTTCCTGAGTGTAAATTACTCCGCTATTTATCTATTTAATCTATTATATTTATCTATTAACTATTTAATAATTAAATAATTAAAATAAACAAACAAAATCTAAAGGATTTTAAAACACTCTTCTTAGAGTTATTTTTGTTCTACTTGTCAAGTTTATGTGCATTTCAGTGTATGAAAGTTGTACTTTTCATCTTCCATTTTTTTTTACTAATATTTGTAAGAGGATGTGCATTAAGCAATATTAGAGAGTGAACCGAATTAACTTCTAAATGATTCATGTTTAGACTATTCCAAACTGCACAATTCTTGCCTGATATCTGGTTAACCACAGCAAGGAGATAATGCAGGGATGTTTTTATGGTAACCAATTGAATGGATCTATAAACAGTTTCTGGCTGCAAATACTGCCAAAACAGGTGGGTCAGCATGACAGCCCTAATCTGAATGGTAGCACTAGTTTATTCGGATAACTTTAAAAAGATATGTTGGAAACATTGGTTACTTTGTAGGTGTTACCAGGATATCTGTGAAATTGTATTTGCTTTCCAAAATGTGTTCATTAACAACTTCAGTGTTAGAGGAGTGGTATGGAAATACTTATGAGGTACTTCAGGTGAAACAAAGCAAAAAATATCAAGATTTTTTGTTTGAAATTAATAGGAAACATAAAAAACTTTTCAGTCTGTAACTAACTTTTCAATCCTTTAGCTAATCAGAGAAAGAAGATAAAAGGCCCCTAAAATAAAGATAAAACACAGGGTCTGAAAATGTTTTTACAGTGCTTACAGGTGCTTCTTGGCTATTGCAGTGTGTGTCTGTTTTGTTTTTGTCTGTGTAAAGCAGTAGAGTTCAAGTGACAAGGGGCATCAGTCAGTTCCACAGTACCTGACCTTCAGCAGGACAGGTAAATTAACCAAAGAATAGTTTTTATTTTTTTTTATTTTATTTTTATTTTTTTATATATATATTTGGACTTACTTTGACTGGATGATTTTTAAACTTGATCCATGAGATGGAAATTTTACTCATGGCAGAAAACTAAGAATTAGCCTGGGGCTAATGTTTCACTGCAGTTTATTTTCCTCTGGGGCTACTGCTGGCAATCAGAAGGCAGTCTAAAAGTTCAGGTCTAAACTTCAGCAACTTATGGTTTGGACAAATAAAAATAAATTAAAATTAAAATTCATCTTCATACAATGCCTTATTTATTTATTTATCTATCTATTTAGTTATTTATTTTCATGCTACATTCCAGTCTATAATTTGCAGAGATCTTAATGACTTTACTAGGTTTAAACTGCTTGTTCCACGTTGTCTGTATTCTTACTTCTTTTTTATGCTGTCAGCCACATCTCAGCTAGAGTGACAGGCTCTTTGCCCCCCAGGGTACCACACCAAGATGCTGACATGAGAACAGCATGGCATGGCAGCGACATGGCTCAACATGGCTGCTGGTTTAGGGGGATGGTCTAGCCATGGCAGACTTATACCTTTGCTGCACATCTCAGGAATCTTATTCTGACAACCCACAACAATACCATGTTCTATGGTAGGCAGATGCATGGATCTGTTGGGGTGTTCTTTCAGGTCAGTATCACTATAATGACAATAACACAAAAGAGTTTTAAAATATAGCCACCAAGCAATGACTATTTGAATTGAAAGTCGCATAAGGAGATATGTGAGGACAGCAGTTTATAAATGTCCTGAGAAAGCTGGCAGGACCTAGGTCTCCTGCTGGTAAAAATTTAGGAGAAGATTCCAAAGGATTATCTTCAGCAACCTCATATTACATGTAACTGCAGCCACGGAATTGCACTATTAAAATGTGGAAATCCTTAAAACAGTATACAGAATAAAGCTCAGTAGTGTTAGTAAGTACTTTGACTTTGCAACACTCTCAGGAAATTTATTTACTACTAATATTTTGGCTGCTACTGAGAATTCTGTAAATGTCAGGAACTTTGCCATGACCACTTAAGAGCTTGCCTAGAAAGCCACATGTATCTTAACTATTCTACTCTGCTGTGTTTATGAACATAAGGATTGGACTGGACCCCATGGCACATGCAGTTAGACCTGCCACCACTGAAATATGAATACAAAAACCTGGCATCTCTGAGAAATGGCTTCTACCAATGTACAGCTTAATCTGTATGTGCACAATAGCTGCAGCAGCTGCCTTATAATTGGTCCTTTCTAGCCCAATCTACAGCAGGTCACAGAGCAAGGCTGATGGCTGTCCCCTGGCATTTTATTCTCCCACGCACAGAAGAATGAGCAGAGACTTAGAAGCATGCAGAGCCACTACCTGCTGCAATGCACCGGAGACTGTGCACTGATCTAATACAGGGAGGTGAGAAGAGCAGAAAGACAAGGTTTCTCTGCCAGCTGTTTGTCTGCCACAACTTATTTCCCCAGTGGAGCAAGAGAGAAGCACACATCGAACAGAAATGTGACAATGAGTCACAGTTTGGTCCTTATTTTGTTGCTGAGAGCTATGCAACTAAGCATTTCCTCTTTCTTGGAGCAGGCTGCGAGGAAACAGGCAAGCCCTGAGGCTACATGCAGCTCATCAGTGACAAACTCCAAATTAGCTTCTGGATTTCAGTTCTTTTCTCCAGCTGTTTGATATCTATGGAAAGTTTAAAGATGTAAAATGTTTCAAAAGGCAGATTTAATGTGATCTGTATGCTCGATGATTAATATGCATGAAACCTGATAATGTATGAGAAATAACACACAAGAGCCAGAGGGTAAAATCATAAAGACTTCATAAGTGCAATGGCCAGAAGCTAACAGCAGTCTTCAGTAGGTAAAAAGTTTAGCAAAGTCACAGTACCAGCAAGAGGGAGATAGGTGTTTCTCATGGTAATTAATGAATTACTGCTGACTACAAAAAGAGCCAACATGAATAAATTAGGCTAGATTATTCATTTTAATGGCTAAAGTCAGGTGAGGTTTTTCCTAGTCTTTGGTTAGACTGTTAGTTAATCATTGTGTTAGGAGATTTCTATAGAATTTATTTCTAATAAGAGAATTTCCAGTATCAAAAGGTATCACCTTTTTTCTGGCTTCAAGTGTTGATGAGGAAGCAGATAGCATACCTTTTGCTGGTGGTGAAGGAAAAATGGACAATTTTGGCAATGATTTTTTTTGAAGAAGTCAGTCTCCTCTCTCTCAAAAGAACCAGGTAAACTCAACAGCTGGAAACAAAAAGTCATGAAATCCAGGAAAGCCTGTAAAAAAAAGTAAAACTTCTGTGGTAACTGAAGTTATAAATTCTCATTAAAATTCTACAAAACTTAGATTTCTCCCTGCCTATGTCATGGACTCCTGAGCTGGTTGGTTTGGCTTACAGCCAGGGTACATTCTTGTAGTCTGCTGAGTCAAACACAAATGTGAACAAATTTTTAACCTAAATATTGGGTTTAATAATTAGTGGGCATTGTTAGGCACAATATCCATGCGTGCTTACTTGGTACAGAGAAACTCAAATATATCTTTATCTTAGGTACCTTATGCTGATTCCAAAATGAAACAAATGGAACCAGTCAGATTCTCAGAAGTGCCAATCAGGTAGCTAATCCTAGGGAAAAAAAAAAAAATCTAGTCTTTAAATGTGTTCAGTACTTTGTCTATAATGTAAACACCAAGTAATATTCACGCTGCTTTGTCTGCCAAAATTAAGCCTTCAAAATCTGAGCTTTGCTCTGGAAAGCAGAGGTTAGTTTAGGTTAAAACACATTTCATAGTGCAAGTCTGGCATCAGTGCAGGACACAGAGGACAAAGAAACCAGAGTTGCCCCCTTTGAGGAAGGTCAGGGAATGGAGAAGCTTTCCTTTTTGTTTTGATGCTAACATTGGCTGGTTTCTGCTCTGTTTAAGCAGATTGAACTAGTGCTCATTTTACCAGCTTAAAAGATATTTAAAGCAATAAAGGGTGGATTGTTTTAAATCACAATGATTGAAAAACCTTTTAAATCACCAATTTTAATCATGATTTAAATCAGCAAACAAGAAACCTGGTTTTGAAAACAGCAATTTTAATCTTATTTTTTCATATGTTGTCCAGGAATAAAGAATGGAAAACAGAGACTGATTCCTAGATTACTAGTTCTGGTCACTCTATACAGCTTTTCTCATAACTCTGTGCCTTTTACTCTTAGAGGGAAAGAGAACATAAATATTTATCTATTAAACAGATCTATACTTAAGGAGACATTTAACCATGTTCTTAATCTTTACTTTTTTGTTTGTTTGTTTGTTTGTTTGTTTTAATGATAGAAAATGTTGAATTTCTTTCTTCCTAAATAATGGTTTTATTTTTACTTGTGATATCCATCAAGCTTCATTATGATGGAAGTTGGAATTCAATTATAATGGTACAAACCTAGAATTTTAAAACTATTTATTTGTGTACTATAAATATATATTATATATATGAGAAGTTAATTTTAAATTGAGCATGCTTTGATAAGCTAAATGTTTTATTAAACAAATATAGTATTATTTGTAATTTAGTTTCCAGCCACTGCATCCTACAAGAATATATGATAGAGCTCATTTTCTTTCACACAATATTTATTCAAAAATCAGAGAAAGAAAACTTTTTTTTTTTAACTAGTTACTTTTTTTTAACTTAGAATAAGATAATAATTGAGTTTAAACAGTTAAATAAACTGAAATGAAGAAAAAATTCTTTGTATTTACAAAAAAGTAATATTCTCAAATAAAGAGAGTAGCTTTATTTGGCTCTGGTCTGCTTAGCTAGTGATTTATGGCAGCTCAGTGATTTATTTAACCTTATTCACAGCTTTGATCACAGGTTTGATCATAGCTTTGCATTTAACTAAAATGTTACCATTGGTACTTTCTAATTCCTTACCACAGGTTTTCTTAATTTCATATTTTATTTTTAAAAATATTTAAGGAAAACTTCAGTTTGTGATTCAGAAAGAACTAACTCTTATATTCCCTTCCTTCTCAGAGTTCAGAATCATTTGAGTAGGGCTTGTAAAAAGAACTATTGCATATGAATACTGAAATATCTTCAGTAGTTGCAGATGAATAGATAGTTGTAAAACAGCAAACAATGGTTCCATATTCTAAGATCAGACTGATATACGGGAACACGATGTAGATAATGGGATCTGAACTGTAAAGTCAACACACCTAAAGACTTAAAGCTATGGACAGCTGGCTATACTTCCAATCCATTTGATCCTACTGTCATGTTCTTTTGGCAGCTTTACACATTTTCATTTGAAATTATTATTTCATATTTTAGTCTTAGCCCTGTGTCTTTATATAAATCGTTGGTGCATTGAGACATGACTGTTCAGGCTTTAGATCCTTAAGTGGGAATTTGTTTAAGCAGCAGGTGGTCAAAAGGGAGCAGTAAGATTTAGGATCTAGATTCATTCCTAATAAGTGTCTGCAGTGCAGTTGCTTTATGTAAATAAGTCTACTTCAGGAATTATACAACAAGTACTTGGCTACAAGATATTTGACTAATATTAGAGAGAGAATGACACTAAATGACACTGCCACCATGCCTTGTCCCATATTCCATTCCTTTCTTCATAGCCTCTAATACTTTTTTTTTTTTTTTCTTCTCTGTAATAGAGTTTTAATTTTTCTCTTTCTCATCTCCTACCTTTTCTAAGATCCAGTATATAATACTTCAAGCAATATGCAGGTGATGTAAATCTGTTCCCTTCTGTAATCAGAAGACCATAGTAAAGCATACAGTAAGCAACTACAGTATTCTTCAGACTCATTAGATTTTGAGGAAAAGAGCCGAGCTAACAAAACAGCAACCTTGTAGCTCCCTCTACCTCACTATGTAAGGTAGAGAGGCAGAGGAGGTTAAGTAGCCTCCTTTTATTTTTTGCTGTTGTTGTTTTGTTTGTTTGTTTTCTTTTGCCTATTTTTTTTTTTTTAATTCAAAACTGTCTCCTATACTTTTCAGTCAAATTAGTTCAGTTTCTCAGATCATGATCAGTGCTGGGTTTTGCTCTAAGAAATCAGATTGAAAAAGCTGCGGTTTTAAGTCCTGAATAAGCCCCACTTGAGTCCTTGTGGCTGACTTGGGCTTTTTTTAGAATCAGTCTTACAGCACAGAGTTTGTCTCTGGCCTGAAACTTCTGCTCAGTGCCATGCAAAGGCATTTTCCATAAGAAAGGAAGATATAAAATGCCAAGCATTGAAAAACTTTCTCACTGGAGAAGTATCCTCTTTCTATCTCTAAAGATAGTTTAAAAAAATCCTTTACAAATATGTAATGAGTAAAACCTGCTACTCCCTGTACATGCTTATGTTCTCACAACTTCAAAAGCACCTCTGTACCTTTGCCTGGAGTCAAATTGTCAAAGGTACAATGAATGTAAGCCTTTGTAGCCTCTTTGGTATGTAAATTTTTTCTTATATTCCATTATGAAGATTTAAGTTGTGGTTCTCTGCATGTCAGGAAGGCTAAATCTTGTTTCAGTCTCTTCTAAGAGGTTATTCACAATTGATACAATTACCATAAATATAGTTTTCTGGTAACTATTTTACTGTTTTTAAAGACATAATTTCACACATTATTCAAATGTTAAGATACTCATTATGCTTTGACCTTTTCCTCCTATGTCAGGTAGGACCTTAGTTTTGGCTTCAGGTTTACCAGTGTAATTCCTACTGAAGTTAACTGAAGAGGTACATGAGCACATATATTACAACTTATCATCCCAAAAAGGCAACATCACATATATGATATGTTGTGTCAGTCTATAAACTTTTCACAGTTTTCTAACTTTAATATTTAAACTGTAACTGCAACTTGAAATTAGCATAATTCCAATCTTTTCTTTCTCTTTCTTTCTTTCTTTCTTTCTTTCTTTCTTTCTTTCTTTCTTTCTTTCTTTCTTTCTTTCTTTCTTTCTTTCTTTCTTTCTTTCTTTCTTTCTTTTTCTTTCTGTCTTTCTGTCTTTCTGTCTTTCTTTCTGTCTTTCTGTCTTTTCTTTCTTTTTCTTTCTTTCTTTCTTTCTTTCTTTCTTTCTTTCTTTCTTTCTTTCTTTCTTTCTTTCTTTCTTTCTTTCTTTCTTTCTTTCTTTCTTTCTTTTTCCTTCCTCCCTTCCTCCCTTCCTCCCTTCCTCCCTTCCTCCCTTCCTCCCTTCCTCCCTTCCTCCCTCCCTTCCTCCCTTCCTCCCTTCCTCCCTTCCTCCCTTCCTCCCTCCCTCCCTCCCTTCCTTCCTTCCTCCCTTCCTCCCTCCCTCCCTTCCTTCCTTCCTTCCTTCCTTCCTTCCTTCCTTCCTTCCTTCCTTCCTTCCTTCCTTCCTTCCTTCCTTCCTTCCTTCCTTCCTTCCTTCCTTCCTTCCTTCCTTCCTTCCTTCCTCTCCTCTCCTCTCCTCTCCTCTCCTCTCCTCTCCTCTCCTCTCCTCTCCTCTCCTCTCCTCTCCTCTCCTCTCCTCTCCTCTCCTCTCCTCTCCTCTCCTCTCCTCTCCTCTCCTCTCCTCTCCTCTCCTCTCCAAGGAAAACTTCAAATCTTCCTCTTCCTAGAGATTTTATTGTGTCGTCATTCATGGACAGGAATAAAAAATGTGATCATTTCACAAGGAGATATCCAAATTTAGACTCACACCCTTAAACATTTACTGACATTATTATTATTATTATTATACATTAGAAATATTATTATACCACTAATCATAGCAAAACATCCCTGATAGAGATTGAATGTGACCCCTGTTTCCATGGCACACCTATGTGACTGGATGTGACTACATTGTGTCACCTGGAGGAGGACCACTATATACACTTCCCTTCCCTTCCCTTCCCTTCCCTTCCCTTCCCTTCCCTTCCCTTCCCTTCCCTTCCCTTCCCTTCCCTTCCCTTCCCTTCCCTTCCCTTCCCTTCCCTTCCCTTCCCTTCCCTTCCCTTCCCTTCCCTTCCCTTCCCTTCCCTTCCCTTCCCTTCCCTTCCCTTCCCTTCCCTTCCCTTCCCTTCCCTTCCCTTCCCTTCCCTTCCCTTCCCTTCCCTTCCCTTCCCTTCCCTTCCCTTCCCTTTCCCTCCCTTCCCTTCCCCTTCCCCTTCCCCTTCCCCTTCCCCTTCCCCTTCCCCTTCCCCTTCCCCTTCCCCTTCCCCTTCCCCTTCCCCTTCCCCTTCCCCTTCCCCTTCCCCTTCCCCTTCCCCTTCCCCTTCCCCTTCCCCTTCCCCTTCCCCTTTCCCTTCCCCTTCCCCTTCCCCTTCCCCTTCCCCTTCCCCTTCCCCACTAAGCACACACTTAAAAGTGAATTAAATGTGTACATGCATATATTAGTGTATGAGGGGAGTAATATGCTACATTACCTGAATTACTGAAGTAAGGTGATTTCAAGCATGCAGGCAAAACAATGATGAGGGCTAGGTTTTTGTCTTATAAACTCATTAGTACAGAGTTTCTTTTAAAATTTGTTTGCCATTGTTCCATTTGTCATCTAGTATAGGTATATGCATTTAACACTGAAATGTATGCTAAAGGCGTTTTCACAAATGACCAAGGCAGTTTTACAACATGGTTTCTATCCAGTCTTCTTTATGTCATGCTAACCACTGGATAGCAGAAATAATGTTGAATCTGCAGAAGCTGCCAGAATTATAAAGTGGCATTGGATTGGATTGATTTTAATTATTTACTGTGGTTGTGCCTAAAGGTCAGGACTGTGTTGGACTTATCACTTCATATAAAATCATATCAAATAATATAAAAAAAAAGCAGACTCTACATTTGAATCTTACAACAATTTTAACTTGTAAATGTCCTTTGCTTTCCTTAGCACAGTAGAAAATCATTGTGTTTTTTTTCAGGGTAATAATTTTAAGATTTAGTGTTTTATTAAAGCAAAAAATAAATTATATTACTCTCAAAAAGTGAAAATGTAAATTCTTGAGAGCTTTTCTACTGAAACAATCTAACAGAAATGCTGTTTAGGCATACAAGTCACATGTTATGTTCCTGCTTGCTGACTGGGTGCTTTTACATGGGTAATTCACACAAGAGGGAAAAGGATGGCCACTTTTTTGGAGACATCCACATCTAGTGGACTTCAGGGCCAAAGAGCTTCCTTGTGGTTCCTCTGTCAAAGCCATTTGCAGTGGATTCTGAAATCCTGGAGGTGCCTCTCACATCTCCAGTGCTGAAATGAGGCAGCTGAGGCTGCTACCCTGAGCAGGAGAGGAAGGAACTTCTCAGGTCTTGTACTGACAATCACTATTCACCGTCACTATGATCAGTCATGCTTTGAAAGAATGTTTCACCTTTACACAAATTGGCCTTTAAACGTATGGTAATCTTGAATTAATTTTAATAGTGAGGTACCTGGAAACAAACATATGTCTTTGCATGCTTAAGGCTCAAGTTTTCTTTCATAACATGTCCTTTCCTTAAATATTACAAATATTGTGGAAAATTTCAGTTAGCCTATGTCCATTTCTCTCTCTGTGGCCCCGAGACACTCTAAGAGATGTTGAATGCAACTTAATGGTTATTTACAAATGTCATTGGTTTGTAACCATTATTATCTGCAGGCTCAGACACTTCCCTCTTTATTCTTTCAGTCAGATGTTTACATTTTCTTGGTGTTTTTCAAACGTGAACACAATTTTAGCTTCCAGATGTTCCTTCCCCTGAAAATTCCCAGGTAGACAGATAATATGGATAGCATCTTCTTCTAAAAACAAATGTTCATCGGTTGAATTGGAGCAATTCCAGTGTCAAACATATTCCACAGGAGGAGGCAGTTGTTTTCCATGGGAAATTATTTAACCAGAAACAAAAAACACTTTACAGTGCTATTAGGTGTCTGTTTTTTAGCCCAGAAATCTCATTTTTAGCCAGTCACCTTTCTCTGTCTTTCTGTGATTATGTGAATAAGCAGAAGACCTGTCCTCTTGTCCTGTAGGAGGTCTGCAAAAAGTTGTGAAGTCTGAACTCCTGACCATGTAGGTACACAGGACATAGCAAATGGCTATGATTAATATTATGTCCTTGTAATACGAATAAGAAAGGGACAGCAAAATTAAAACTTGTATTAGTAAATCCTTAGAAAATTCCCTAGATCTGCTTCCTACCCTGCACTACTTATTTTCTCAGATACCTGAATAAACTGTGGCATTGTATAACATAGAAATTAATCATTAAACTGGAGGGGGAGGGGGAAAGGAAATAATAATAATAATAAAAATCATTTTGCATAACTATAGGTATCAAATATCAAGCTAGAACAAAAATGCATAATGTGTACTATAAAAATGTTTACAAAAGCCTGTGAGTTCCTACCTGTACATTGTGTTCCTCTTTCTCTTCTCAGTTCTTATCTTTTAACAAAAGCAACACTAAAGATATGTGCATTCTGGCTTATTTAAGTAAATATCAGTTAAGCATGAGACATAACATTAATGTATTTTTAAACAGAACATTTTGTGTATTCTTCAAATAGACAAGTGGGGGTGTTAAAATCTTCAGACTTAGTGTACTTCAAGAAGGATTACACCCTGTCTTAAAGTCAGTGATTTTGCTGAATTGTATTGTAAAACCTACAGTAGCTTCAACATACTTTTGAAAGTATGTTTCATGATAATAGTTACCTTATTATTTTCCCCATTTAAACAACTTCTGTCTAGTTTCCTCACTAAAACAATTTGTCTAATTTCCTTACTAAACCAGCTTTTGTCAGCTGTCCTTAAGCAATGTACAAGTGAAAACAACCTTCCTACAGATCAATAATTCAAGTTAGTGTCAATGAAAACTCAGCTAAAGAGTTCATACTTTTACAGGATTCATGCTCTGCACTCAAACATACAATTCCAGCTTTTTTTTTTTTTTTTTTTTTTTTCTACATTAGTTCTATTTTTATTCTACTTTTACTATTTACTTTAAACACTTTTACACTTGTGGAATCACTGATTATGTCAAGGTAATACCTTTGAAATCACTATTATTGCTTTTACTAACACAATTCTTGTTATCTTTAAGGTTTTGTCTGTTGTTTTTTGTTTGTTTGTTTGTTTTGGTTGTTTGTTTGTTTGTCTGTTTTTTAAATTATTTAATTTTGTGTAATTGAATAATTTGAATTCTTCAAAAGCTAGAAGCACTTACTTAGATCTTTCATTTAAGTTGCCTACGTGAAGTTTGCTAAATCTGTGATTTTTGTTTTGGAAAATATTCCCTTGTTTTCAGCTACAGTCAGGACTTCATATCTAGTTTGCTTTCAATCTTTCTGTTCTTTTATGCCTTTCATTCTCTTAATTGAAAGAATCAAACTTTTGTGCTACTTTAAATGAAGAAACATTCCCTTTTATTCTTTTATTATTATCCATTTATTCAGTGATTGGAGAGAATATTTCCAATAGTTTTGAATAAAACTGGAGCTACAGACATTAGTGTCTCACCAGCTGAAAAAGAAGAGCACATGTTTTATGTGAAAGAGTATATATTTTTATTACTAGTCAGTAAGTTTCTGACTGATTTTTGGTTACAGAAATATATTTGTGTTTCCGTGTTTCTTACATGCTACAGCAATGAAGTGAGAAGATAAGAGAACCATAAATTATTGCATTCTTCACTGGCTCTATAACCAACATTTCATCCACACCTTTTTGGACATAGATATGAATAATATGAACTTCCCAGAATACAGACTATTAGTTTTCAGGGGATCTCCTGCACATATATAATTGTCTCTTGTGCTCTTTCTCCCTGCCCTTCCACATGTATTACATTAAATTTATTCTGTATAAAAGTTATCTTCCCCAACTTTCTATGATACAAATCTGTAAGTTCTTTAGCATTCTATCTCTTTATCCTATGCTTCTTTCTGCAGAAAAGTAGCACTTGTCTAAAAATGATACTACCTGCAGGACCTTGTGAGTTGACGTGTCAGCTGGGACAGAAATATATTGTGCATAACACAAATTCTGACAATTTTTTTCCATGACAGGTAGATCTTATACTTTCCTTACACTTATAGACCCAATGAAGACATTTTCAGCACTTGATCTAAGGAATAAAGACATTAACAAGCTCAAGATGTTTAATGGTCTTCCATTAGTGTGCTAGGGAACAGCATCCACTGAGGACTGAATAGCAAAGACCTCTGTCAGGTTGTAGTCCACAAGGCCTGAGTATTTCTGGAAATGGAGGGGAGAGAAAAATCTATCCCACCCACTTGGAGCAAAGAAAATGCTCCAGCTCTACCCCACCAGATGACTCATGAATGTCTATTAAAAGATAATAATACCACTCCTGCCCTAATCACCAGGATGAGTGGGAGGTAACTGTTGATCTGGACTTGGAAACAGGCTCAGCTGTAAATAAGACATTGGTCTTATTAAAGTTTTATTTGCCTGCTTAGGTGGTGTGAACCTTTTGTTATAGTTCCCAACAGCGGAAGAACCCAAGAGGTATTTTTAGTATTTCTCCACTGCTCTGGCAAAAGCAGTCTGCCTGTGTGGGTTCTGGGGAGTGCATAGTGGATATGCAGTATGCAGTGTGTGGGTAGAGTTCTTTAGGAATTTCATCCTACACAATTTCTTTCACACTTCTGTGTGGCACCTGGCCTAAGAACTACTTTAATACACCAAGAAATGATAATTTACAGAATGTTCTGTATTCTTCCCTTTCTTCCTTGCTCTGTCAATTTAAGTTGTAAACAAAAGATGATGAAAATAGAGAGAAGCCTCATTTAACTCACTGCCACATTTGACATATATATATTGTATATATATATAACTCACTGTATATATATAACTTCTAACTGTATATATATAATTTATATATATGTAACATATATATATAACTTACATATAACATATATATAACTTAGTATAGATTTTTCTCTTTGTACTTTTGTATTTTTATTTTCTCTTTGTACTGTTTGTATTTTTATTTTCACTCTAGCCACAACAGGGTTAATTTAGTATAGTAGAATGTCTTATGTCTTATGGCCTACTTCTATTCCAGTATTCTACAGTGTGAATATTGTTCATCACTGGTCATTCAATTATTTTATCTATACGTCTATTCTTGTATTCTACCATAGTACTTTAATAGCATTCTGAATGCATTGTACTTTGGGGAGGATGAACTGTGAAAGATTATCAGGTTTTTGACTATGAGAATATAATCAGTGTACAGTGTCAGGCTGAAATATTGACTATAATGTAAATATTCATCTTCAATAAATGTGAAAGTATGCATTTTTTATTTATTAACACTTATCTAATTACAGCTGAAGCTGCACCTATTGATATAATAGAAAAGGAAATTAATAAAGAAAGGTTAGATGATGAATAGGCCTTTAACCAGAATATAACAGCCTGCAAAGTCTTGCAAAGATGTATACAGAATAACTAAGTAGTTCTCAAAAGATTTCGTAAAAATTTAGAAAGGTCTATCAACTTCTACATCTCTATCTCTTTTCATTATACAGGCAAAGGTATGAGTTGAGGCTGCTGTATTAATATTAAAGAAACTTCAGAGAACTGTTTGAAAGTGTCTTGAAATACGAAAGTAACAGTAGCTTTGATATTCTTAAAATCTGAGATTTAAAAAAAAAAAAAAAGACTTTATATACATGTTGAATGTGTATAAAAGTCTTGAAAAGACAAGCAAAGAAGAAAAACAATGGCACTCAGAGAAAGTCTGTGATATATTGTGCTTAAACTTTACACAATGGAAAGGTGCAATGAGCCAGAAGTTAGAAGAGATATAGGTTCAGTTCTGTCTCCTGCTAAACTTCCAGCATGGTGTTCGCTTAATTTTTCCTTCAAACGAAAATAGTATGCCCTTACCTCACAGTGTGAGCTGAAGGGAAGATAAATGTTAGAAGACTAGTAACAAATAAAAAGACCCAGAACAGAATTGTGGATTTTGTATGTGATCTGGGACAATGTGAAAGTTTCATAAACAGGAAAACATTCTGCTTCCATGGGACAAATTTGAGCATTACCAGATTTGTGAATACAGCACAGGCAATTTGGGAAGTAATGTCAGGCGGAGAAATTTCAGGTGCCATTTCTGTTTCACTGATATGGCCCATGGTTAATCGAGGAAGAAAATAGTGAAGGAAAGTGAGATGAAATAGAGACAAATATGCATAAGTATCATTTTCAGTCATCATAGTTGAACTCCAGGTATAGGTTTGCAAATTTATCCATCTCTTTTCCTATTACCATGAGACTTAGGGAATGAAACACAAAAAAAAACTAAGATTATTAAGCTAAGATTAACGCAAACTGCCAGGAGTTTGTAGAGGTCCTGCAAGTGTCTAATGTACGTACAAAGCACCAAAGATGGGAGGAAGCAGTTCCTGCTTCCATGGGCTAGAAATATTAGATATCCAACTGTATGCATCTGTTATTATCGAGAAGGTAGGGAGGTGTTACAGCTTGTGGAAGACAGCAGAATGGATTTTTGATGACTTCATGCAAGTTTACAGCAAATGTTAAAGATTATTTGATCTAGAATCCATGAAAGGAAATAAGGAAATAAGGAAACTATCATTCCAGCTCGGTCAAAAATTTTCCCTAGTGCATAAGTATCATTTTCAGTCATCATAGTTGAACTCCAGGTATATTTTCTGTTCCATTTAGCAATAACAACATAGAGAAACCACCTTGAGATTTTTTATTTATTTACTGAATACAGTCTTTTAAGCTGCTTTGAGATGAGGTGTATGCTTTTTGGACTGATCATGACATTAAAAAAGAGGAAAGTTTTACCTCACCTCTAAGATACGTCACTGAGATTTGAGGACTGCTCTGCTGAAGCCTTCTTAGATTGTTAATCAGTCTTCCATGACCAAATAAGGGGGAACTCAGTTTTGTCTCAGTGTCTAATGTTTTAATGCAGACACAGGAACTGAGAGAGGCTATGATCTTGATCAAGATTCATATTCCAAAAATGTAAGTAAATGGATTCCCCATCTGTGAACAGGGCAGGGAGGTGCCCAGAAAAGGCATCTCAGAAGTGTTTCAAAACTTTTCTTCCATCTCTGTGGTAGTTCCAATTAGACAAATGTGATGGATATTAATTAAAATTAAAGATCATTTTGCAACATTCTATGTTTTGCACAAGCATGTGTAATTTGAATTTATTTTACAAAATTTGGAATCTTATATTGGTAATGTAATTTTACAAATATTTCTCTCAGTAGATATTTTTATTTCATACATATTACAAACACACAAAATTTGTTATTAATTCATTCTCCCCATTTTGGGTTATATACTAAGGAGCATAAAGTAAGTAGGAAAAAGATATTTTAGACATACTTTATATAGAAAACTATTAAAAATAAATAATCTTCTGGTTTAGATATCTTTGAATTCAGAGAAGATTTTTATCTTGTCTGTCACCAAAGAAGTTAAAAGCACTTTTAACCTACTAGTAAATCTTTCATATGAGTCATTTTCAAGATAAAGATGTCCCTTCTCTGAGTCACTTAACGATTAAGCCATGGATCAAAACTCTTTTTTTTTTTTTCCCCTCATCTAACAACTGAATCCTATACTTAGAACATCCTCCTCTTGTATTATAGCTTTTATATGGATAAATGTTTATATTTTCAATAAGGCAGGGAAAAAAACATTTTTACTTTTTATAATTCAGCAAGTTAATAATGGAGAAATAGATCACAACATTTGGAACATGTGTACAAGCATTGCCAATTTTATGCTTTAAAATGTTTGTTTTTTTTTTTATGTTGATTTAAAAGTAATGTCATTAATGCTTTATGTGGAAACCATTAAGGCAGAGTGCTGTGACATATATACTTAGAAAAAATGCATTCATTTGGGATTTTGATTTACTCTGTCAGTTGGGAAAGAAAAGACTCTTGAGCTATATTCATCAGTTGATAATTCTGTCATTTGTCTTTCTGTAAATCAAAATGGTTGTATGATGTCATTGATATGTACCAGAAAAGACTAAGCAAAGAAAATGTCCTGTCCATGTTATAACACTAATGTCAGCCATAAATAAATAAATAACACTAATTAATTAATTACTATCCTTGCACTTCTTGGTGTATTCCATGTATTTCCATGGCTCTAACACAATTTACAATTACATTTCAAGTCAGATGTAGAAATGAGAATTTAGGTTATAATTTGGGAATAAAATCAACAGCTTTTTTGATGCAATGCTACTTTTTATTTTTATTTTTTTTCTCAAGAAAAAGTCATAGCTGTCCCCAAGATGCTGAATTTATATTCCATACCTTCTTCAGACAGACTGCAGTGCAGAGGTATGGAAATGTACCTGTGCCTGCCTCTTAATCCAGACTTGCCCGTACATAAGGACAGAACAGTCTCACTGTTACTAGGAACAGTCTGACACATCTGGGACATACTGAACATTTCAAGTTTCATATTATATGTGACATGGATATATCACTGTCTGGCGAGGAATATTTCTATGAATTATTATGGAGAATGACTCTATTTCTGGAGCTGAATAATGTAGCCAGGTAACCACTTTTTGGCATTTATCACTGGGATAAATTAGAAACCACTCAAACTCTCATATCTGTTTGGTCAGGCGAGGTCTTTATTATTTTATCTCATTTGCTTTGCAAAGATCTGAATAGGTTGTGATTTGAATAACTGAAAGATTTAAATTGTACTTCAATCTCTTGTTCCTCATAAAAGATAAAATCAGATGACAAAGTTTTGGGTCCTATTTTCCATGTCACAGAAGTTGGAGTCCCTAGAACTGTTTCAGGCTATTCATTGTGTCTCTGAGCAACCCTTCTGGGCTGAGTTCAGAATGTAGCTGTGTGAAAATTAGCAATATTGGAATATTAGGGTATAGTTACAGGACAGACTCTCTAATAGTTTCATTTGTTGTTAATCTACTTGAGGATAAAAGTCAGGTGTCTCTAACAATTTCTAAAATCTGTTCACAACCTTGCTTAGCTGACAGATTTTGAAATTTGGGCTGGCAGGGGGAAGGATACATGGAATGGATACAATTACTGAAGAGATGTTGTTTTTCTTCCTCAAGTAATCTTCAAAGGATCCTAATTGGTTTTGGTTTTCCTTATTTTCAGTGTGTAGATGAGACGCCATAAAATATCTGCATAGTAAGAAAACAAGATACCTAAGATAATTCTACATCAGTACTATGCAGTGATCTTTTCTCATCAAACTTGTATTGTCAAGTGTTTCACATGTTCAAAAAATCTGGCCATGGTATAAACCAGAATAAAATAGATTAAGACATGGCTAATTGACGGCAGCTGTCTCATGAATGACTACGAGTAGAGGAGGGTTATACAATGACTTTTTCCTACTTGGGCAAAGATTTTGCTACTTAAAATTGATCTGAATATTTCCAAAAACAAAGCCTATTTTTCTCCAGATTACTTAATACAAAACAAAGTTGTGACTATTCGGCATTAGCTGCCTTTAAAATGACCTTTGTAAGGTAGTGTAAAGGTTTCCCAGCTGTTGAGAATCTCAGAACACATTCTGGATGACAGATGTATCATGAATATACACCCTCAGTAAAGATCAACTGTACTCACTGTGACAGCATATCCTCTGCGTCTCAACTGACCATAGAGGTTGCATTTATTACGAAACAAATATCAGAGACGAACAATAATATTCCTTTAATCTATTAAGGTTAAACTTCAATTTAAGATTACCATTTTTGGAATCGTTGCAAAAATAAAATTATAAAACACACCATGAACTTTTGCCTAAACATGGAATTCTATTCTTATTTGTCAATTTAAGAGCCTTTTCTTGCTCTAAAACTGAAATAATACTTTCCAAAAGATTCCTCCAGACCAAAAAAGAGGGGAAAAAAACTTCAGAGGAGTTAATCTTGATCATGACTGCTGCTGATTCCTCGAATACTTTTCTTATGGAAACACACACTAAATGCAAATCAAAAAGCACTTTGGGGTGTATTTCGATAGGCCTGTGAGTTTCAAAGCCAGCTTCAGGAAACTTTGTTTTCCTTCTAATTTTAGTGACTATATAGTGGACTTGGCTATTTTATAAGTATAAAGAGTCGGCCTTGGTTAATCATTTCCTGTTTAATATGAACTATAACTAACTACTGTTTACTATGTCTCTCATGAAATTGCTTGTACCATTTTGCAAGCCACCTTATAGTTTTCTTCAGTAGCTTTCTTTCATTTTTCTCTCTCCCAGAGAGAACAACCTGAAATACAGTTTTCTAGTAAATTGTCAATTACAGATGTGATATATCAGTGACATAGACAATTGCCTTGCTACTAGCACTGATTCCGGTTTTCACTTTTTGTCAGATGTGGAATTTTGTCTCTGCATTTTTTAGAAAAACCTTCTATAAATTTGTATATATTTTATTACATATCTCTTAGTATAGAAATGTATGTATTCTTGTTGGCTAAAAATGCCTTTTTCTTCTCCATCTGGTAACAGAGCTAGAATCAGGTCTCTTGAGTATAACATGCATAACTGTATTCAAACTATAACTATGCAGTGTTCTCCATGTTTGAGTGCTGTAATGATTGGATAGCTCCATATGAAAAGTTTGGCGAATGTACAATGTGAGACAGTGCTTGCACTATAGAATTTATAATTTAGTTCAGTTGGAAATGACTGTCAACTACGTAATCATTTCAGGGCTAACCAAAAATTAAAGCACTGAAGGCAGTATCCAAATGCCTCTTGAACACTGACAGGCATGGGGCATCAACCAAATCTCAAGGAAGCCTGTTCAAGTATTTGACCACCCTCATATTACTGACTTTTTCCCTAATGCCCAGTCTGACCCTCCCCTGGTGCAGCTTTGTGCCGTTCCCTCATGTCCTGCCATCAGTGACCAGGGAGCAGAGGTTGGCACCTCCCTCCCCACTTCCCCTGCTCAGGGAGTTGTAGAGAGCAACGAGGTCACCTCTCAGCCTCCTCCAGAGCAGACAACCCAAGTGCCCTAAGCCCCTCCTCATGGGACATGCTTTCCAGCCCTATTACCAGCTTTGTTGCCCTCCTCTGGATGCTTTCAAGGACAATCACATCCTTTTTGTATTGCGGAACCCAGAACTACATGCAATACTTAAGGTTGAACCCTAAATATAGGAAGAAAATCACCCCTACCTATAAGTTGTGGAGAATATGTTGAATTATTGCTAGAATTATTTTCATCTTCAGAAGCTGTAGATACCGATCTGTTAAGATATATAGAGTCAGTTCTAACTCCAGTGTCAGGCTAGCTTAGAATAAAGGAAATCAAGCAAATCATTTTACTAATCATTCCTAGACACACATATTTGAGAGATAATGGTAGTTTCACCACGGGAAACACAGATCTGGAATTTTCTTTACAGAGTTCCTTTATATCAGTATAGTTGCTAGGACTGAAGACAAAGGTATTTGTAAGCTTCTATTTATCCTAGTGACTTTAAATATTTATTATGACCATCATTATTTTACAGATGGGAATAGTTTTTTGTGGTTGTTGTTTTTTGTTGTTTGTTTTGTTTTGTTTTGTTTTTCCATAAAAAATAAATGTTTTTCTCTAGTCCCTTATGAAGGCTTCAGGGCTGTATAGAGTTGAGTATCCAAAAACAAATAACAAAGGAAATGCATGCAGCGCTCTGGCTTCAGAAGGTTTCATGCTATTTAAAGATAAATGGCAACCATTTTCCTTCAACCTTCATTTTGACATTTTAAAAGATAAGATGTACCTCTCAGCTTATATCAACTCACGAGTATGTCTGAATATCCCTTTGGCATCTCTTTCAGAAATGTCAGATGCCTAAGATGAATAGGAAGGTAAAAATTATTTTCACAGTTTTACAGCAACAATTTGTTTCCAAAGAAGGGAAGGTGTTACTACAGATCAATAAAATAATAATAATAATAATAATAATAATAATAATAATAATAATAATAATAATAATAATAATAATAATAATAATAATAATAATAATCAGACATGGATAGGTGCTGATAGCTTAGCATCACATGCTCACAATTCAGTTACACTCTTGTCTTATCTGCATAATGAAAAGGTGAAAATGAAACATTATTTTTGAACAAATCTCTGCATTTCTAAAAGCAAATGTAAAAGACAGGTCAAACTGACAAAACATTTCAAATAGATGTAAATGTCCAACTCACAAATCATGGTCTTCTGCCTTTTGGAAAGGGAGCAGCTTGATGTCCTTTTGCCATCGATGGCTGCTGCTTTAACGTGCAGTAAATGGAGCTTTTCTTGTTTGGTATGATCAACTGTACTTCCTGCAGTCTTGATTTTATAGGAGTAATTTATTCTGTGTTGATTATTGTTAACCCCAGTGGTCTCCTAAGTTCTCAAGAAATCACTACACAAACTGATATAGCTGTAAGTAAAACAATTTGTAAAATTTCCCAATAAAACCTGATGTATTTTAAATGTGGACCTTAGGGCTTTCCTTCCTTTCCTTTTCTTTCTAAAGTCATTTCAGGTGTGAATTGTTGTAGAGAGGCTCACATTAGACAGTCATATAAGACTTTCTGCAGGCTCAGAAACAGAGAAGTTTAACTGCTAACTAACTGCTAATCCCTTCTGTGTTTTTTATACCTGAATAATAACCAGAATAATATAAAAGCTCTTTGAAATACACATTCACACAGGAAAAAAATACATACAGATAGAAGGTTAGGTTATATCAGCATAATGTTCTTTATAAGCAATTTCAGAACGAAGTGAAAATATTTTTTACAGTTCATTGAAAAGGTATATGAAATAAAATTTCCCCCACTTAATTCGAAGTATCAACCAGTGCTCTGCTGTACTATGAAATTTATATGTGCAAAGAAAGATGAAATTTTGAATCCAAAATCACTGAAGTTCACTTTTTCAAGTGATTTAGGAGTTGTTTCATATGTATTTTCCATGGGATGTGAGCTCCTAAATCCTGTAAAGATATCTGCTGATCCAGCTGGGCTCTCTGAAGACAAAGGTCATAATTACATCAGCTAGATGATCAGAGTTAACTTATTTTACTGTTGACTGTATTTTAAAGTACAATGTAGTGGGGGCTGATTATCACTGGTTTCCACTTCCTCTCCCTGGACCTCTTAAATTGTTTCAAGAAGTCTGCACAAATAGGTAAAATTCCTCTTCTCCATGTCTAATTTGTACTGTACATACTGTGCTTCATACCTCAGCCTATTCCAGAAAAAGCAACAGCTAATATTATTATTGCTTCAATGAGATTCAATGGTCCATCCCATAAAAAAAAGATACCACCTATCACAGCTGTTCATAAACATCGCCTTTTGGGAAGTTATGAGGGGTGCTTTTTGGTAAGACTGGATCTTCCCGTCAGAGTCAATGTATGGGGCAAAAAGCCCTTTTTTCAGTTACACATTATTCCTTAGCACAGTTTTCTGAAGATTTTTTTTTTTTTTTCCTGCTACACTTGTAGGAAGTTGCATTTTCTGACTGTAGAAGATTTCCCTACTGTCCCATTCCATACTCTTTTTTCCCAGTCAAAAAACATTTAATAGCTACTACTTTGATTTCTCCCCCTGATGTGGAGGGCTCTTGCAGAGATGATGCCCAGGCTGCCCTCCTTGCTTACAGCAATGGTCTTTATAAAAGAGTGTGTTTGTTTGTTTTTGATTTGTTTTGTTGTGCTTTGGTTTGTTTCTTCAGTTGTTTGTTTGTTGTTGTTTGTTTATTTGTTTTTGTCTTTTTCACCATGCCTTTGCCCAGTCCCTGTCATAATGTGACTGTATGCCATTGGAAAGGTATCTTCTGTTCATACAGGTATAGAGGTTTTGTCTATTACTAGTTAAACAATTAGTTTATTCAGAGAATCTTTGTTTTTGCTTTTGTTTTTGCTTTTTCCATATAGGATGTGGTAGTGTACTGTATCCTAAGAAAGAGTCATTAATACAATACCAATATATATATATCACAACTTAGAATATAAATTAATAACCTCTAATTTTCACCTGAGATTATTTATAATCAATGTTATTAATAGTAGCATTATTTACTTATACTGTACAAAGCACACATTTTCTTTGAACTAGATAATGAAATTACTTGATAGCATGTGTCTTTTATTCTACAAACTTCTTATTGAAATTGGTGTGATCAAAATATTTGTGTTCATAATTTCTTGGAGAATGAATGGAAAAGATTAACTGAATGTACTTCTTTAGATTATCAGATACTCTCTATTGATCAAAAATAAAACCAACAGATATAACAACAGAAAAGGAAATTAAAAGAGTACACAGCATCATATGTAATTATAAGTATTTTTTTCTGAATTCAGTTGTGCAGTTAATTTTCATGCTCCATCCTCTCTCTATTCCATAATCTAAATAATAGATCCATAATCTATTTCTTTCGTCATGTAGAATTGGTTACTGCATAATATCCAACCCTATTTTCCACATTTCATCAAAGAATATTACATTTTTATAATTATCAGTCACCAATAAATCTGCAAATGCTCCCTCACAGGCAGTCCAGTTACAGCTTTCTAAGCCTTGTAGTGGCTGGAAAGACACTAACTTTTATGTTTGAATAGTTTTCCAGAGGTTTTGTTGTGATACTTCTGTATGTTGCTTCCTTACAGTTATTCCAGCTGTATTCTTTCATTCACACATTAGGACATAATAAGGAACAGAAAAAAAAAGGTATAACTGAAAGTCAGATTCTCAAGAGATTTATGCTGCAGCTCTTTCTATATATATTTTTTCCTACATTTGTCACATTTCTGCTTATTGGCTTGCAAAAGCTCCTTCACATTCAGAAGACCTACACTAGGTGTCTGCCACCTATCTCTGGGTCGAACTGTAGATGTCTGCCCTACTCACAAAGCCTGTTGCCAATAATGATTAGAGAGGAGCTTTCAAAGACAAACTGAATGTGCCTGTTTAAGATCTTTCTCTGTTTCCATCGACCTATCAGTGGTAAGAAGAGTCTTGCCCTCATATTATCATGTTCATCCAATAGGGAACATGATACATATTAGTGGATCTAAGCACGTCTCCAAACAATTGTCAATTGAAGGATACCAGGACTGCAGATACAACACAATAAGTGGTCTTAAATCCATTGTAATCACCTGCTTTACCAGCAAAGGTATTAGATAAGTGGAGGCTGACAAAATGTTGCATGTGGAGGAAAGCAAAATCACAGAATCATTCAGGCTGGAAAAGACTACCAAGATCATCCAGTCCAACTTTTAACCTAGTACTAAAGTCCAACACTAAACCATCCTATGTTCTACGTCTACACATTTATTGAATACCTCCAGGGATGGTGATTCAACCAGTTCCTTGGGCACCTTATTCCAGTGCCACACAACCCTTTCAGTAAAGAAATTTATCCAGGTGCTCTCACTTCCTGCCTTTCTGTTTCCTATGCACCACCAAGTAGTCATTGCAGGTAATGGTGAGCCTGGCCACTAGCAAGATGAAGCTCTGGAAGCCAACCTTGCTGTTGTGGCACTAGTCCAGGTCCTTCATGATCTTGTCCAGCACCAGAACTCCTTCTCTCTCAACACCCACAGGTCCTCCTTGCTCAGGTGGTTCTTGTCCCCTGCATAATTGTGGAAGGTGAAATCAGGGTCTCCATGGTGTGCTCCATCATGGCTGCTTGGGGAGGGGACGGCGTGGAACAGGGCAGTGGCAGTATGGAGCAGGACAGTAGGGCAGTGCTTTGCCCAGCTGGTCTCCTCTTGCTCTTTCTCGTAGCTGTTCTGCATTTACTCATCATGCAGTATCTGCATCTTTTGGTCTCTGGTGATAGTGTTGTAGATTTCTGTGCAAATAATGAGGTGAAGGCTCTCTGTTGAGATGTTTATGATTGGTTCTGAGGGTCTCTCTTCCTTCTGCTCAGCATTTTGTTCCCAAATGAATGTATAAAGGAGGCAAAAGGTATGAGTCCAATGTAGAGTTTCCAGCTCCTCGTGCTGGCAAAGTGACTATATACGTATGATGGGGCAAAAGATTTCTAGGCAAAAGTTATCAGACTGCTTCAGTGAATAATATTGTTACTTTTTTTTTTTTTTTTTTTTTTTCAAGCTTCTAATGATTAACCACAGCAGAAATTTTATTTATTTATTTATTTATTTATTTGGTTCTTTTTTTGTGGTGAAAAGCATTTTCCCTGCATGGGAAAAGATTGGTAGATTGGTTACTGTGAGAGCCGCAGAGGTCTGTGGACTCAGTAAAGGTATTATGCTGGGCCTGAAAAATGAAGAAGATTATTGTATATCCATTGCACAGTCCTTCATTGAAGAGTCCTAATCCCTTGTCCTCTTGTCCCAGCAGCACCTCCCTTCCCATAGACTGAGACACAAGAGTGGTGAATTGATAAGGTCATCAGGTTAAAGCCCAAGGCTCAAGATGGTGCTTAACATACAGTGTCGATTTATACAGTCATTCTTTCTCTATTCTGCTCTTTTAATTAGTATTTAAATATTCCCAGTAAAGTGGAATAGGTCAAACAGGAGCCATCAATGACCTGAATCCAGAATACTCTATAGCCTATTTATTAGAGTGTTCATCTGGGAAGTAGAACAGACCAGTCAAAATCTACCATTTCTCTCATTTAGAGCAGCTTGCACTGAGGTTTCTCACGTCCCATCTGAATTGTCCTATCAACAAAAGTATTATTTAATAGGGAATAATCTCTTTTTTCCTAGTAGCGTGACTAGCCCTCTGCTTCTAATACACCCATCCTTAAAACAACATTTCACATTAAGTATTTTGACTTTTTTTTTTTTTAATCTGTTGTTGGCAGGATAAAGGCTGTAGTGCATAAAACAACTAGGAAATAACTTAAATACAGAACATAACTATTTTACGTTTGAATGAGTCTATATAGAATAGGGGTGTTTTTTTGTTGGTGGTGTTTTTTGTTGTTTTGTTTGTTTTCTTTTTTTCTTTTTCTGCTGGGATAGTGGGAAATCTATCTATTGAATTGTAAAATCAAGTGCCCATCCTTAACCATGTACTTCTATGCATATTATACCTTAAGAAGACATCAGTGCATTGATACAAAGGGTATTTTATTTAAGCTGACAGAACTACAAGCTTACTCCAGACTTTGAAAGTTTCACAGTATTCTCCTCAACATTTTCACCAGTTTTCAAAGTTTATTTATACCTATAAAATCTTATGGGTTTTCAGATTGTATCCTAATTGACAACTCTGAAACCAGAGTGGTAGTAAGAATGTCTGAATTTTAACTGTTTGGAATTTAGCAAATTAATCCATTGATGTTGATAAAGGTGATCTGTTGATAAAATCTTATATGTTGATAAAAGTGACATTTGTGACCTGATGGGGTACTTTTACGTACATGAGAAATTGTGATATGGAGTCAGAGGTATATATCCCTAGAGATATTTTTTAATGAAATTTATATATAACTTTTTGAAGTTCCTAACATCATTGAAAATCAATAGCAATCACAACCCAAAGTGCTCATGAATCTCCTGATCCACTGCAACATTCACCTAAGTATACTAAATTGACTTGGATTCTGGTTGGCTGTAATGCAGACAGTAAAATCTGTCTTGGGAGAGAAAAGATGTGTTAAATGGGTGGGAAAGATATCTGGAATCTTAACCTGTTGCTGAATGACCACTCTCAAGTGATAGGCTCCATCATGTGATTTCAAAACAGCCAAGGCAGCAAATACACTCATCTTTCTCTTTCCCTCAATGTTTTTTGCTTGATTTGCAGGCAGATTTGGATGATTAGTGTTTCACTCTCACTTTAATGACCATAACTGATTTTCTTGTATAGTACACTGTGTTTTCAAGGGAAAATCTGACCTGGCTACACTGACAGCCAAGAATGTGCAAGAGATAGCCTTCCATTGTACTTCAGCTTTGTCTCTGCAGCATTGCTTGGATTGAAAAAATGTAAGAAACATTTTTCTTCACCAGGGAAACCATACAGGACCCTTAATTTGAAAAGATATGTACTAAATAAGAAGGAACTATTTTTACATTGCAACAGTCCTAGGAATATGATCCTTTCAATGGTAAATATCTGTATATATACATGTATATGTCTATATACACACAGATAGTTTTAATTGATTTTATTATAACTTGCAAATATCTGTCATTGTATGTCATTTCAGATATGCTGTGATACTAACCAGATTTGTCAAGATGAGACAGTACTTTCTATTGCCTCTCATACATTATAAACCTTGACTGATATCCCTAAGGGAAAAAAAGCATGATGTGTCATTTATGACCTGCTGTATGCACAAATTACTTACATTTTGTATGCAGTAGAATAACAAAATGCTATTGATTTGGAATTAGACTTTTGTAAGCTGAACTTTATTTCTAGCTGTCACTTGGCATGTTTTCTCTCCTGCTGTGAAATGTTTGATCCAAAATTTATATTTGGAGAAATGGAAGCAGTGATAATTTTAAACTATATTAAAAAAAAAAAAAAAAAAAAGTACAAATTGTATCCCAGTAGATAGACATTATTTACAAGCAGAATAAATATTCTATAAATAAGATTAGATTTAGAGAATCTTGTTCTGCTTATACAACATTGCTGTTTAGCAGAGCAGCTTTTCCAAGGCTTGAAGCAAGGCACTGATTAGTGTCAAGATGCTTGAGCAGAAGCAGGTTTAAAAGATAGAGATAAGGGAAATAAACAAAAATGCAAAGTACTACATAAAAAACAACATATTTTTATACATAAAAATATATATTTTATATACAAATATAAAAATATTTATAAATTTTATATAGAGAGAATATATAAGAATAAATGCATCCTTTATTTCTTCAAAAATATCAATATAATGATTCTCAAGTAGAGGCTACATACATCTTGTGAACCATCTGAAAGTCTTTAGCTTTATTAATCTTTAGCTTTTTTAGTCTTTAGCTCTAGTGGTAGTTTCTAAATGATTATTTGCCGTTTCTATGTGAAAGGCTAAGTTTATTTATCTTTCTATAGTGCAGCTCTGTCACTTTCCTTACCTTCATCGTCCTAGAAAATTATCAGTTTTACAGGTTGTATCAATTGTGACCAGAGATATGTGATGTCAAGGTGAGAAGCAAAGTTATGAGAAAACCAGGCGTCACCTGATTCCTTGAAAGTTTAGATCTTTGCATGTGCAAGTGTCCCTGAAATCACTGATACTCATTAATGAGAGTTAGTAACAAATTAACTCAACTAGACCAGGAATATATGTAGCATACCTTTGAATATTTTAACAGTAGGTTACAAGCAGATTTGTAACCTAAGCTTGTGGAGATTTCATGCTCTTTGACTTGTGTTATCTGTGGAGTTATGGATATTTTTTACTATTGTTGTTGCATATTCTGGAAAAGAAGTACCAACCAAGATTTTTTAGCATACCATTATCTTTTATGAGGAGGTGTGATATGAAAACATTTCAAATGTTGGCAGGTTTCAGTAACCATGATTATGTTTTGTGTGCAGAAATGACTTTTCTTAATATCTCAAGAAGTATATTAAGTCACTGCTGTTAACCGTCCTTTAAACAGTTAATGTGTATCAACAGTTTACTTAGCTAATGTTAGTACTCCCCCTCCTACTACCTTTCTAGGTCCAAACCTGTGCTTTCTGGAATTAAGTCTTCTTTGGCTTTGTAACTGTTGCTTCTAAGGAGATTATTTAATTAAGTGAAAAATGTTATGCAGAAAGATTTTTAAAATCAGCTATAAGCCTCTTCAAAAAGCATAATGATACTTAAATATACTTGTACAAAATCACAATACAAATCACCTGTGTTTCTGTTGGATGAAATGGGGTATAAACATTCTCATTGCCATCCATATACGTCCTTGACAACAGAATTCCAGCCAAACCTTGGGTTGCTTAAATACATTAACTCCATTACATTCCATGAAAGTACACTTAATCACATCACCTAAGAATCTGGCCTACAGCCCATAACAAGACAATCCTTTGGAGAGTAATGATATTTTATACTTTCATCAATCACTCTCCTAGGTATGTTGTTATTTGTGGCAGACTAAAAAATGTCTCATAATAATCAGAAAGGCCAGTCATGGCTATTCCACAGAATTTGCTCCCAAATTAGCTTTACTAATTGTGGCCCTGCTATAGGAAAATTTCCTTCCAGAAAGCATGAGTCTCTCTTTAATAATGCAATATTTACATTTATTTTAAATGTTCTGAGTATGGATGAATTTCAATGTATCAGTCATACTCTTGATTTTTGGGCTCCAAATGTTACATTTTATTTCTTCTGATTTCACTGTTTGCCTAGGACGTATGTCTATGACCACAACAATAATAGATGGTAAGAACGGATCTGTTCCCTCATCATCCATGAAAGTGGGCAAGAAATCGGTTACAGAAGACCTAGTGACAACATTCAGCTCACCAGCAGCATGGCTTCTTGTTGTCGCTCTGATTGTTACCTGGTCAGCAGTAGCTATTGTAATGTTTGACTTGGTGGATTACAAAGCCTTTGCAGGTAAAACTCAATATATTCTGTTTGACATCTTGTATATTACAATTTAAAAATTTATTAAGGAGTGTGTATTATATAAATATGCATTTCTCTTGCCTTCTTGGAGTCAGCACAGTGTTTCTGCCGAGTTTACCAAGAGAGGAGATATTGTGAGAAATGTCAGAACATATCAGTTTATACTTCATACATCTTTATAATTTAAATCATTTTGCAGCACTTCCTTATCCTGGAAAATGCATATGTCAACAACAATATGATATGTATATGAGCATGCATGGTCAGATAGATTTCTGTTTTGCAATTTCTATATAAAACTATTTCAAAACTAATAACATGAATTACTAATTTACATTTTCTGAAATATATTTTAAAATCTCTCATAGTTTCCTTGAGCATCCTGATACCTGCTTACACCATTCAATCACAAACCATATGCAAAAGATCATTTATAAACATGTTAACCCTAAATTCATCTTCAAAAAACAAAAGTACCAAGGACTAGATCCTTAACATTAGCTAAGTCACATCCATATCTTCAGTAAGGTAATAATTCAGTCCAGTTTAAACTGATCAAACTCAATATACAAGCTCAAGTGTTGGTGTATATATTATTTTTTGAGGGCAACGCATACGTGTGTGGTACAGGGACTGTGATTCCAGTTGAGAAGGGGGAAGAAAAGAATGGTGAATAGAAGTGATCTCATCACTAGTTGATTTTTATTCCTTGTAGCTGGCAATAATATATAATAGAAAACAAACTAACTACCTGTGTTTTTAAAGGGGGAGTAGTGTTCAGTAAGTAAGCCACTTTGGAAGCAAAACTTTAGCGAGGTAAGTGTGCTGAACCGACTGGGAAATGTGTAAGCAAAACAGGAAATAAATGATTAGGGTCCTTTTCTTTCTTAAAGAACAGACTAAAAGTTATCCCATCTGTCACTATAATTAACTAGGAATTGAAATTTGTACTTCCGACTTTTAATTCAAAACAAATATTGACGTTTTAAAGTTAATTTCCTGGAATTTACTGATAAATCCATAGATTTTTGTCCTGCTATATATCAATATTGACCTCAAGATTTACTGAAAAAGCTTTTGATGCAGAAAGCTTAAAAGAAGCCTACCAATCTTGGATTAATAGATGACACAGAAGATTGAAAAATAGACAAAATATATGGAAAACCTCTTTTATTTATTTATTTATTTATTTACTTGTACTTCTCATCTGCCGTTGTTTTCAGAAGGAAGTCACTTGAATGTGCAAAACAGAACCCTCCTCTTGAGCCACCTTTCCAAAACAGGCATCAGATTTTAATATGGGCACCATACATAACGCAACAAAGTAGATGTAAACCAAGAGAGAGAAGCCACCATATTCTGTTCATAACTTTCCATATTAACTTTCCATATTAACTATCAATCAATCAGTCAATCAATCATATTGTCAATATGTTTTTTTTAGTAAACAGTCAGGAACCAGGGTATAATTCAGACAAAACTCCTAAACTAAGTAATTCCTAGATTGTCTGTCAGCTCATGCATGCTCTGTATACTACTCAGGGTAATATTAAGCAATGACAATCTGTATTCTTATTGAAAACTGAAGGAAACTTTCTAAGCAGATGGAAATCTGATTCATGTTGTATTGGTTAAATGCACTTAAGTCCCAAAGGTGTTGATGGAAACTGACATTTTCAGACCAGGCTATAGACATAAAATAAGGTAGAATTTAATCTGCAGAGAGAGTTCATATTTTGTGGAGATATCTGAAAGATGATACTTTAGTATTTTCATGGGCTCATTTCTTTTTCTTCCCAAAGATATTTCTGTTCCTAAGTGATTAATTAAGCCAGCATTTAAATCAGCTCTTAGCGGTGAAATGTTAAGAGAAGGAACTACTGTGATACTTCCAACCTAGATTTATTAGACTGCTTTCAGTTTTTACAGCAATATAACAGTGGCTACATACATGTAACTCTTATCATGGCCCCTGGAATTCGGTTTCTGACTTCCTACTCAGTCCAGTTTTTCCAGGTGAAACCTACTGATTCATAAAAAAACTCTGTGGGAATAGCTGAACATTTCACAGAGGAGCACCTGGCTGGGATTATTGATATTAAAATGATTTTCACCCATTGATAGTTTGGTCTTTGCCTCCAGTGAAGCTATACTGTACAGAGGAGAATTTGGAGCATATTTTAAAGTGACTTCTTAAATCTAAAACCCAGTGGTAGTTTTTCTCAGGTTTGACAGTGTTCCTTGAACAACCTACACAAAAAAAAAAAAAAAAAAAAAAAAAAGAGTATAGTTTTTTTTCAAGACTCTCTTTACTTTATTTCTTTACTTGATGTTCCATGAAGTTCAACTTTAGAAATTATACATAGTATATGAATGAGGAAAGCTAAGAGATGAGAACTTTGTTATTCTAAAGAAGAAACTGAGAAGTATCCTAAGAACAGCCTGAAGATTTTCAAAAGGTAGTTACAAAGATGGCAGGTGACAAAAAGTTATGAAGGTTATTTTCTTGTAGCATCAGGTGATATATCAAGGGCCAATGGCCTGAAATTACACCGTGGGAGTTTTATGTTGAACACTGGGGAAAAAAATGTCTTTGCTGGGAGGGTGGTGCAACACTGAAACAGATTGCTCAGAGAGACTTGACTAGATGGTCATGGCCATGGCTGGATCCAGAGTTGACAACAGTCCCTTGCTGAGAGTGACTGCACCAGAGGAGCTTCAGAGGTGCCTCTGATCAACATTTATGTCATTGCATGTTTTGCATATTTTTGTGAAAACCTCTGTTAGAATTGAATAAGATATTTAGAAGGCACCTAGCCAGAGATTTGTGGACACACAAAGATGGAGCAGATTCTTCTATCCTCACATATGGGAGTGAATCTGTCGAGCTTTGTAGTCAAGATTTCACTCACTCATTAGTATAATTAATCTTGTGGATTTTAGCATATATGTTTCACAGTAATTTGTAGCAGGATGACTTAAAAGTATACTGTGCACATCTGCAGAGCCAGTTCTTTGCCAGGTTTGGAAGAAGCAATGACCTAAGCTAGGAGAGCTGTGAGAGGGCTGGGTAAATTGTCACACACTTACACACTGGGGCTGGCTCTAACTTACTGACTCCCACTGGAGACTGTTGTTATGTTTCTGTTCCAGAAATGCCATCTCTCTAGTAAAGTCACTAGTAATTACTACACTGCATAAGATCTGACTGTAGCAGAAAACAGTAGTGGGTAAACATAATAAAACAGGCTAGAAACCATGTGGCTGAGGCATATACATAGAATTGTTCCTCCTGATTCTGCTACAGAACTGGTAGCCTCTGGCAGATAAAGGATCTGTAACCCACGAAATTATGATTTTACCTAGATATACCCCGAGATTACACATTGTTATTTGTGGAGCTAAGTAAAATCACACGAAATTGACCTCAGCAAAGAAGGACGTATTTTAAATTTTAACTCAAGCATTGTTTTCTTATTTGAATAATTAACATTTTTGCTCTCATTATTTCAATAGAAAATAGTTCCAAAATACATATAGTATTAGCATATGTATTATAGCTGTTATGTGCCCTTTTAATTTATCAGCATAAGCTTCATATTGACTCTATGATTAGAGAGTGCCAATACAGAGATTTTGCTTGGTTTCATATTCCTTTAAAAGTAAACTATTGAGTTTTGGAATTTTGACAATTTAAACAAAATTAGTTTTGTCCTCCATGTAACTAAATGAAATTACTTGCTTGCTTTCATTCTAAAATTCTAAATAAGACGTGGTAAATCACTTTTAGGGAGGCCCTCTCTATTCACTGTCTGAAAAGGAGTCTGTAGAAATGAGGAAGAGTAACACATCTTCTAGATGAACTTAGGTGACATGAAGCTCCTCTTACATAAAGATCATAAGATATATTTTACATAATTTTATACATTGAGAACCTAATTATCATAAAATCTATAATATTCTGTACTATTCAAGAGGTACAGAATATGATACAAAATATTGCAGGGAGGACCTTGCATTATGGAATGTACACGCAAAACTGTGCATCGTTGGTGGCTATGGGTAAGAAAGTTTGTTCAGATGTTAGAACATCTGAGAATTTGCAATCAAGTTTGGAAGTGAAATTTGAGGGAAGCACGAGCCAAGAATTATATCAGTGTTGAAAGATTTGTCCCTATTCTGTCTACCCAGAAGAAGGAAAATATTTTTTTCAGTGTTTTACTTTGGTGTGTTATATTCATTCCTTTGAGGAGAAAATTAAAGTTTGTATTCCTATCATGTTACAACTATAAACATATTTGAAATATTTCTAATACAGTATGAAGGTGACTTGTATTACAAAAACCTGAGATAAGACACTATGAATCTCATGCTGTATACGATGTGTGTCAGTATGCAATAAGTAGCATACAACACTGGAAGATCTTTTATACATTCTCAGTATTTCCAGAAAAGCAAAAAGATTAATTCTGGTTTGATATGTGCTTTGCAACAGTTTGTTTTTACTGCCATCCGGAGTACTAAAAAAAAATGCACTTGGTTAATTGGCTTCGTAATTCATGAATGTATTTCATGCATTTCTTATACACATAACTGGATTATATATTTTAATTGGTACACATAACTAAATAATTTAAGATTATTTTAGTCCTAAAGATTGATTGCCCAGGAATCCACATTTGCTAATGGGCTAATAAAATGTTCAGAATTCCCTACCATCTCTGTGACCAATTACAGCTAATTAACACCACCCTAATTTCAGCTCCAGAGTGTTCAGTATTCAGGGTAAATTGATAGTGAGTTTACCAGTCACCTAAAAGCCAGAGTAAATCAAACCAAATAAAATCTCACCAAATCTATGAAAGTCCAAACTATCCAGAAAATTATCTAAGTGAAAATACAGAATACATATAAAATGTAGCCAGCTTGCCCTCTTCTTGTGGCTACTTTCATAAAAGAAAAAAGATCAGGCTCATTGTGGTGGATAATTTATTGTGCTCACAGAGAGGCTTTTTAGAGACCCACAGCACAGGCAGATCTTTGTGGAGTTAAAGCATGCCAGTGATGCGAATGGAGGCATGGAACTCCCAACTCCACAGGAAGCTGCAGGGATCCTAGTAATATGTTCTTATTAATGTTCTCCCTTCCCTTCCCTTCCCTTCCCTTCCCTTCCCTTCCCTTCCCTTCCCTTCCCTTCCCTTCCCTTCCCTTCCCTTCCCTTCCCTTCCCTTCCCTTCCCTTCCCTTCCCTTCCCTTCCCTTCCCTTCCCTTCCCTTCCCTTCCCTTCCCTTCCCTTCCCTTCCCTTCCCTTCCCTTCCCTTTTTAATTTAATATCAAAATATCTGAACAAATTGTTATGAGCTTTCCTGCATCAGCTTCTGACTAACACAGTCTGAAGTCATCATTTCCCTGTCTCAGCTTATGGCTCCTTCTGTTACTGACTTATACCCACAGAAAGCTTTTGAATGGCCTTGGGTAGCCAGAATGATACACCTACTTTTTTTTTTTTTTTTTTTTTTTTTTTTTTTTTTTTTTTTCCAGTAGAGGAAAACAAATGAACAAAAAATTAAGAACCTGCTTTTCATATTAACATCTGTATTTTGGAGAAAAAAGAATGAAGAAAATAATGAACATTACTGTAAGCAACTTGTACTGTGTAATTGGCACACAAACATTTATTTTCCCAGTCTCCTGCATGATAAAACTGTAAGCTGCAAATCCTGTTTAAGCCACATTAAATTCAGTAAATTACCAATATCCTACTATTATTTTTTTATATTATATTATCGAGATAAATGTTACCAGGAACATATACATCCATTTTTCTTCTGCAGTTTTATCCTGCTGTAGTCATCCTGTTGTGCTTATGTTCACTGGTAACTGATAAACTGGTAACTGGTAACTGGTAATTGATAAAAACACTTCTATATTTGCAAAACCCCATACAAGTCTCCCACAGAATATAGGAGTGGAGCGTTAAAAGAAAAAATAAAGTTGTTGGTCTCTGCTGTGCTCACCTTGGAACTGACCAAAATAATGATATAGTCTTTTAAAAGACAATTTTTACTGTATGTACAGGTCTCAGTCCAGAGCATGAGTAAACATCTTATACATTGAAAAGTTCTTAATGACATTCTTAATTGAATTATAAGGGATTTTTGAAAATGTACACACCTAAAACACACAAAACATTTTTAACTGTCTTCTAAAACCACTTAAAGGGCTTTAAACTGAATCCCAGAAGAAGGGCTGCCCAGATGACAGCCTATTTCTCATCTACGACCTTGCAGAAAATCTTACAGCTGAGTTAAAAATATTATTGTTATTATTATTAATAATAATAAATAAAAGCTATAAAATTATTTTTTACTGGAAAGATTGACATCCTATGGAATTCTACAGCTCTACAAGTACTACATTCATAGTCTAGCCTACACAAGTTGAAAATAAGTAACTTCAGAAACGTGCTTGATGAATAGGGAAGGATCTAAGAACAGAAATAAGGCTTACATGCTTACAAGTGTTCCATGGAAAATGAAATACAAACTAAATTTCTAGCCTGGAGTCTTACCGGTGAAATTTCTAATTTTAAACAAGCAATAGAGTAATTCTTTCATTGACAATTGTGGTAATGTAACTTTTTGGTTATTTGCTGTTGAAAAAATACATATCCTCAACTAGAATAAATTATATGTACTATATACTCATTTCAGCAATAGAATATGTAACTTTTGAAAATACCTGTGCATTTAACTATTTTTATATTGCTCTGATTCATACAGTATTGTTGCACATCTCTAGAGTATTGTTTATCTTTCTAATGAACTCCAGTTTCTGCTTCATAACAGCAGATCCTCAGAGATAAAATAACTCCATGACCCTTCATAACTGATACCTTTAGTTGGGTGACAGCTGAAAATGTTCATGATTACTAATGGTGTTTCTTCCTTTTTTTATTGGCCTTTCTTGGGTTCATCCTGTTGTCATCTGCTATAGCCACCTATTCACAACATTGTGATGATCCCTGTTTACCACCTGGTAAAGACACTCTGCCTGCAGTGTTCTGAATATGTGTGTGCATGTGCGCTCTGCTTGCCAGAGCTAACAAAGCATGGGCATGAGCAGAGTGCCAGGATGTGGCAGCACTGCTTCTCTGCTAACACCCAGATCTGCAATGTTAATTACAATAGCCACCTCCTCACTTTCACTTCCTAGTTGAGACAGGTCTGTCAGCTAGAAGAAACCTGCAGTCAGTAGGTTCCCTATATTCCCAGGAATTAAACAGAGATATTAATTGCATCCTGATAAATGTCTTTTTAAATACCATTGGACAATTATTTAACAGCACTGCTTTCTAAATCTGAAGTTAAGATCTGTATTCTCAGTTAGGGAATTGAAACCTTAGAATGAGCCAAAAATAAAGCTTTAAATTATTTTGGATGAAATGTAGATGAAGATGAAACATATGAAATGTAGATTTAGATGAAACAGCCAGCTGTTTCAAGAACCACCACCTCATTAGGGTTTGATCCATCAAATCAGAAGATTTTCAGCTGATATCAAACCACGTCACATAAATTGCATAAAAAGCTTATGCTAAAACAATGTCCCTGTATACATATGCCTGTATGTCCATATCAAAAGTACCTGTAATGTCTTGATACTTTATGAAATTTTGTGAATTTCTTCCTAAATTTTGGAAATTTTACTTATAGTCTATATATTTTTTTGCATTCATATTACATATAAGTATATTCTACTTATAACTTATTTGCCTATATTTGGGGTAAAATGCATTTATCCAGTTTCAGGTGAAGTTTTCTCTGTGGACCTGACCTCAATGTAATTCACTAGGACTGATGTTAGAAAGAGCCAGAGAAACAAAAAAAAAATATACTACAGAATGTAGTCTTCATATTTACATTTAAATACTTATAAAATAAAATTTTCTGGGAAATATTGAGGTTGAGTTTTCTTTGGAATTGTTTTTATACTGGTGAAATTCCGTGATACCCACCAGTGTCTATCATGCTGCAAGCATGACAAAAGAGCTAGTCTATGAAATATACACTTAAGCTGAATAAATTGGAATATTAATAATGAAAGACTTTATGTATATTTAGTTTTATATGTTAGATACCACTCTTCAGATGACCACAGAGTAGACCACTAATAATAACATTGAAAAACCTTAAAAATGTATAAACTTTCAATTTTAAACAAATTCTCTATATTCTCTCTATAATGTTGTAGTACAATAGGATATGTTTTATTATGAAGAATTAGTTAGGCTTTTGCATTTTATCAAAAATGACAGAAATTCTCTGTCTTCATCAGCTGTACCTTGTCAGTAACAATAAATTAAATTATATCTCATAGATCAATCCTTACACCAGATAATCACCATCATTTGTAATTTAATTGCATTCAATTCATTGGAGTCAAAATATGTAATTGATGAAAATCTAAAAATTATTGTCAGTCACTGAAATTCATTAAAAAAAAAAAAAAAAAAAAAAAAAAACACTTTAAAATAGATTGAACTCTGACTATATATTTAACTATTTGACAAGCAAAAAAGATTGATGGGTGACCACATTCCTGGCAGGATTATTAAGACTGAAATGACAACTGAAGTGATTTGCACAGATAAATCAATTAGCCACTTTTTTTTACACACTTCATAGGAATAAATGACAGAGACCATGAAACATAACCAGATTTGCTTGAGGTGTTACAGCAAATCATAATGTGATTAATCAATTTCTGTTTTGAAAAGTGACAGTTACAGAGCTTATTATTAGTCTCAATTTAATAAATAAGTAAATAAATAATAAACAAATAAAGTTTTCCTTAAATTGAAAAAAAATAATAATAAATTTTACTCAAGTTGAAATTACATTATCACTTTATGAAAACCATTTCTTGCCCAAAAAATGTACCTAATATACCTAATGTTGACAGAAGGACTTTGGAAGTCTGTTGTTGATTAATTTCAAAGAACTGAGGTGAGATATCACTTAACTTTAAAGGTACAAAATCTATTTCCAGATAAACTGGGGTAGAAATTGTGAGTCAGAATGGGAGAAATAAGATGGCTGGAATTTGTGTACTCATATTTACTCAGAAATAGTGTTTCTGTACCAGTAATGCTGCAGAACTAAAACAGATTATAGCAATTTTGATGGAACAAGCATGAAAGCCAGTTTCAAAAATACATGGGGAATTTTCAGAAATACTTAGAACTTACAGCACATCCAAAATGATTTTTAAGTTATTTTAATATTATCTGTGTATGCTAGTAAAGAAAATCCAAAGAGTGTTCCAATTTTTCTTGCAGATATATAAAACAGTTGACAACATTCTGGAAATGTTATTTGTGTTTTCCTATGATAAAACGTAATATATGAAATCCTTTAATTTGACTGGGATTCATATTCCATCAGCTGTAATTCTTCCAAGTTTAAGAACTCATCAAAAGTTCTGGCAATTTTAAATTCTGAAGGTCCCACTGGGAAAGAAAAAAAAGATAAAATAAAATATTATCATTATAATTGAAGTAAAAATCCAGCACAAGTACAGCTGAACATCTACTGAACTGAAAAACATCCTTTATATTACATCATGTAATAAAAGGCATAACAAAATAAAATGTTATAGCAACTCATTATTGGTGGTGCCCATGCTCTTTTGGAATGCAAGTAATTTATTGAGATAAATACTTGTATTGATCTGGAATTGATTGTGAATGTAGAATTACAGATCTCAGTGTACAGTGACAAGAAGGATTTAAATGTGAAACAAGTAACACTGAGAGGATCCATGTCATATACTTTATTATCTAAAAATATGGTCTCATGTCCATGGTAATTTTTCAGTCTTCCTTTTTAGCCAATGGATACAGATAGATAACTTTGGAAATTAATTCATATCACCCTGAAAAAGGCTTTCTGCATTGGATTTTGAGGGAGTCTAGAAGTCACCAGGGATTCAACATGATTCAACACCTGGCTTTCAATAGATGATCTAAATTTAAGCTGTGATTAAATGAAACAACATACTGCCAACAAAAGGCATTTAGTATTAATTACATGTTTCATCCCCTAGCATAACCTGTTGAGTAGCCATTTGCTTCCCTTCCTCTCCTTCCTCCATTCACAATCAATATTTAGTATTTTTCTACTACATTACCAAAGAGTCCCTGCTTACCAGTTCAGCAAAAGGTAGAACTTCACATCCTGTGAGGTACTGAGAAGTACTTCAGGCCTGAGAACTATTGTGTCTTCACATGGCCTCTTTACAGTTTATATTCAAGATTTATATTCAAGTGCTGGCAACCTGCTGTTGCCAGCACTCCTGGCACAACAGATATGACATAAAATACACAATACATGACATGTATTGTAGATTATAATTACAGACTATAGCTATAGATTAGTTACAAATTATATATTATGTACTATATATATTACATATATAATATGTAATATTATATTATATATTAATGCATACAAATTATATATTATGTATTATATTATGTATATTACATATTATATATATTATATATAAAATATATAATTATATTTATATTATATTATATAATGTATGTTAGCAAGAGAAGTGCATTTTCAGTTTAATTTATAAATAAATTTAATTTATAAATAATTTGTATTCTAAAGTCTGACAATAAATGAAAAGCCCAACAGAGACAGTTAATCCAATTTGAATATGTTGAATACAAAACTCGTTTAATCAAAAAAAAATCATTGCATTATACCCTTACTAGACATCTGCAAATAAGAAATAATATATATATATTACATAAAAATATCAAGCTCAAACTTCGTAATGAAAATTTGTATTCTATCAGTTACGTTACAAGAATATGAAAATCCTCTGAAAATGGAAAAATGCATCTTTCTTTGCATGTTTGTGAGACAAGTGGCATCTTTCTCTCTGCTTGTTTCCCCGAAAATGCTTTATTTCCTTTGTTTAATGTGTGTTTTGTCTAGGTAAAAAACAATGTGCTATTGTCAAGGTTGCAGGGAGAGCTAGAAGCATGGATTTGATCAGTAATTCTTTCCACTTCAGGATTATCTGGTGTGGTATTATTAAGCACTTCAGGATGAATTATTACCATTAGCATAGTTTTTTTGTTTGTTTGTTTGTTTTGTTTGTTTGTTTGTTTTTGGTTTGTCTGTTTGTTTGTTTTTAAAGGAAATATTTAACAAAAGTTAAATGGAAATCCATGCACAAGTTGACATCTTTCTAGGTCTGTGTCACTTGAATCACACTGCAAATGGATCTCATGGTATCTGTATACAAAATTTAATTTTGCAAATACCACTGAAGTGTCATCTACACAGCCCCAAGCCGATTTTTTTTGAACTTTCTATTTTAAACAGGATTTGCAACTTGGACCTGTTAGTGTAGGTGTTCCTGGAGAATTTTGCCTTTGGACACTTACAATTTCTAATCCCTTTTCACAGTTTTCTATGAAGATGTTATGAATTAAAGACCGGAATATGATGTTGAGGGCTCTGGTTCATCAGCAAAGATGGCTTGCCTTGGGCTGGTTATAGTAATTTCCTCTGCTCTTGATCTTGCTCTTCTCCAAGCAATTTCCATGCCTGCCTGGAGGGACAATTCTCCTACCTGTGAAGCAGTTTGTGAACTGCTAATTTATGGCCACAAATATTAAAATACACTGACATTTTTGTTTATTTTACAGCTGTAGTCCCTGCAGCTGTAAAAGCCAATGGCTGTAAAAGCAACTGAGCCATCCCTAAGCAATCAATGGGCACAGGGTGGGTAGATAACGAGCAGAAACTAGGGCAGCTGTCCAAAGTTAAACTATCCCTGCTTGTGAATCAAAATGTCATTTTTATCCTAAGCCAGCCCCACTGGCCATGCAAATTCTGTGATTTTGCATACACTTCTTAGCATCTCTAGATTAGAGTAAATGCAAATTACATCAGGTGTTGGGTTGTAGATTTACTTTTATTGCCTGATATAGGCATTAGTTCTCCTGGTAAGCAATAGAAAAGGTCATTTGTGGCAAAACAACTGAAAAAATAAAATCCCTGTGTGAGGCCAATGCAAATAAATAAATGTCTTCTGAGAAGCAAAGTCAATACTCTTTGGTATGCTACTCAGAAACTTTCTGATTTTTTTAATCTGTTACAAACACAGTAGCATACAACAGTACACTAAATGAAGACTTCACGAATATTTCCTTACAATGTTGTCATTCCATCATTGTGCATGATTAACTTATTTGTTGTGCCCAATTGTTCAGTAACATATATACAAATATATATATATATAAAATATAATTTTCAGAAGGAAAAAATATATTAACCTATTTATTCAATCTATTTTATTAACAAACAGATCCAAAATAAAATTCAGTCTGGTCTTTTATGTTTCAAATTAGTTAATTACAAATAAAAGGAAATATTTAGTGGTATATTTATATTTAAAATGAAGTTAAAATTGAACATTTTATTACAGCACTTCTTTAGAAAATAACTGTTCATACTTCTGCTATCAAAGAAGTTGCTTCAAGCCTGTACTTTGCCTGTCTTTGTAACCTGCAAGTTCATGCGAGACTACTTCTGATCTCTGCTAAGATTTGGCTTGTGAGTCAGAACTCTGCAGCCAGAACTAGTTTTGAAGACACGTGCATTTAATTTCTTATTAAAATATTTGCACATGAAGATAGTGGTAAACAGAGAGATAGTTTCTATCTCGATCCTGTTAAATTCAGTGTATATATTTCTATTGAAACTACTAGAAGTAAATAGGTCAATGACAAATAAGATTTGTGATCTACCTTTGATTGTCTAAATTTGTGGGCGACCTTCACATACATAAGGCAATCATTCAGTCTGATATTTCAATTACAATGGACAGTGACATAAACTGATTGACAGTTACCTCTCCTCCTATACAGTATTTGCCACAGATTTTTTAAAAAATAAAAATAAATAAAAGTTTGGTGGATGGAAAGGGTGGACAAAATATCCTGTCAGAGACTAGAAATTTCATCTGAAATACTATGTCAATATAAACAGGATAGAGAGAAATTTTGGTGAAATCACATCTGGAGATGCTTTTAAGAGAATCCTTTTATTACTCACTGGTGGTTTCTTTCTATGAAGTGTGGATATGTAGGGAGCAGGGGCCTTGCTTCCATTGCAGGTCTCAGCAAGTAATTGTTGACATTGGGAAGATGGAGCACATGGAATTGCACAGCTTTCTTGTTTGCCAACCTACTTGCCCACAGGAGCAGTAAGAAAATTAGTTAAATATACAGATGTGTACAAGCATATGTGAATGAAGCTCCAGAATAGTTCTAAAAGAAGAAGCATAAACGTGTGTATGTATTTAAGTATAGTTGCCTGTGTGCCATAATTTGTGTTTCACAACCCCTTTCATTTTGGACTTGGGTTTGTTTTGGCCCAAATGTACATAGCTTTCTTCTTCCCATCCTTTACATGTTCTCTGTATGTGTCCACACAGTTGAAGCAGGCCTCAGCAATTTCCTCATCCAGGACTAGTGTAAAACAGAGGTCTTGAGGTGATGTGATGTGAGGTGTGGGACACCCACATCCATCAATACTAAATAAAAATTGGAGGCAGGGGACATAGGCCAACAAAGTAAACTGGGCTGAAAAGAAGAGATTACCTAAAAGAATAAATATTATGTGAAATCAAATCTATATTTATTTTTATCCTAACCAAGCCTCAAAAGAAGAGACAGAACTTGAAGAGCAGTATCAGACCAAATTGTCCACTAGGTCATGAATCACTCTGCTAAGGGCAGTAGGAATACAGTTTATACCAGTCTTGCACAGAAAGGAGAGCTGTCCTCAAACCCTTGAATAATAAAAATTAATATTCAAAATCTTTGTTTGTATTAGAGGAGGTAATATAATTAGTCCTGTGTAAAATGAAGATTTAATCACCAAATGAGTATGTTTTTCAAACTTTTTCTTCTTTTTAAACTCTGCACTCAGGAAGATCTGTTAACAAGCTCAGCACAGAACCACTGAGAATCATTCATGAGACGCTGGAAGAATCCACTGATTGGCTTTATGGCTTTATTTCTTTATTGTCTGACATCATATGGAGTGATGATGATGACACTGATGAAGGTATTCTTAATGTAGAGATTTTTGTAACTGCTCTAACTGTTGTTTTATGTGCTTTATGTTGGCTTACTCAATTTTTAACCTCACAGTCAAGAAGGTCAAACAAAAACAAAAGTAAATGTTGTTGCTAATAAAGCATCTACTGGCTATTACAATCAGTAAATTGGTCTCCTTGTTAGCTTTCATCTCATGTTTAATGTACCATTACACAAAAGCTGTCAGAATTAAATATTACCATTAGTACATCTTAAAGAAAAGAGCAAATTTATACAAGAAAAAAACAAAAGATGCATCAGGATATTGCTTCAGAGAATGGCAATCGCTATTTTCTTTTCATCAGTAAGAATCTAAAGAATATCAGGAAATATACAAGGTAGACCTAGAAACCTAGATATTTAGTTTTATTTTTTATTTAATGTACGGATGACAGGACAATATATTGACACAAGAAAAATATGATAAAATTTACTATTTTGGCTGGACTAAGGGGAGTTTGGATGGCAAATTACAAACAATGAAATTTACTAAAAATTAGTAAAAATTAGTAAAATTCTTCATCTGACTTTAATTACTTATTCATAAATGAAAGTAAACTGCTAGAATTTCAAGTTTGGACATAGCAATCCTTCTGTTATAGAAAAAAAGTAATTCGCTGGTATGAGCAGACCAGTAGTGTATCTTCATGTCACATCATATTGTTCATTCTGACAAGCAATGAGTGTAGGACTGACATCTTCATTCCCCAGTAGTTTATTTTACATTCCCTTTGGTTATACCGAATATAATTTAAAAACAATGTGCACTAAAACTGACTTCTACCTGTTTGTTCATAAGCTTGAGATAGTATCTATTTTCTACCTTTACATGGTGCATGAGCTTTTCTATATATGAATTCTAATAGATATACATGTGAACATATGTTTATGTTACATGTAAATTTGTGAACTGGACATTCTACTCTGAGATATGATTTAAAAACAATAGAAAGCCACTCTCTCATACGGTTGAGAAACAAAAAAACTGTGAAATCTTGAAAGCTTGCTAAAATTTCAAAAGTGTTAATTTTTATCATTTTGTAACTCTTGAAGAATCTGCAAGCATTCAAGTACTTGAGTGGATGGAAGTGGAGTTAATGCAAGCAGAAAAGGTCATAAAACACCTGGCATACAAAATCTCAAGATCAGAGTGCTCACTAAGGAGTATTTAAAAACCTCAGTCCTGCTAGCCAGGTGGTATTTCACTGATATCTACCAGGAGTGTGAAATGGCTACAAGTAGCGTATTGCATTGTATCATAAAAAGTAGGTGCACATGAACTCCCTGCCTATTGTGCGCTGTAGCCAATAGCTGCACACTCACCATTATTGCCCAGACTAAACCCTTGAAATTCAAATCAAGGGCTCATAGTTCCACTGAAATTGTCCCTTTTGTCTTGAATTTCACTGAAAGTGTTGCTAGTACAATCTTGCTAACCTGCATATTCATTTTATAATTTGGAGTTAAAAATGAATCACTGGGCTTTTTCTTAAAACAAGGATATGTGCATAAATCCAAGCAAATTGCAAATGTGTTATCACAAGTTTTTATTCAGAAGCAAAAAATACAGATTTGGGTGTTTCCTTGGTCCCTCCTTTGCATTGAATATATCTGTCCTAGAAATCCTCTATGGTAAAAAAGGATTTCTGAAAATCTCAGAACAGGGTGATTGCCTTTCAGCATATAAAGAATAAAATGCATTAAATAATAAAATTAAAAAAAAAAAAAAAGAAGTAGTATATTGTTTTGCTTTGTTTTATTATATCTTTTATCTGATTTTTTTTTTTCCTCATGGTTTAGGTGAAGTGGAACCTTCCCTGAAAAAAGGTTGGTCAGTTGCTTTATTATATAGGACAACAAATATTTTTACAATGTATTTTATGAATAAACTATAGTCTGTTCTATAGGTTATGTCATTATTCACGTCAGTCTACTAACCAAGTATATTGTGCTTTACAAATTTTCATAAATAAGAAACTCAAATTATAATATTTGCTGAAATGTTTGCTTTCTGCAATAATTCATTTTATTATTATGCAAAAAGCTGAAAAAAAAAATGTTTATAACAAGCTCACAGAATTACTGAAATAATATTATTTGTAACATTGCCCTGTATATGGAACTCTTATTAATGCTAGTATGAGTTACACATATGCCTGCATAGAAATAGTATTTAGAAGTAATCACATAGAAAGAATATTTATCAAGAAATAATGACAAGGTGCTGTAAAAGCATTTTATGTTGTGTCAATACTGAACCCTAAAATAAGGACTACCTCAGAATCTTCTGAAAAAAAAATAAATAATAATACTTAGTTAACATTGAATTTTTGCAACAGACAAGAATGAAACAAGTAGGACTTATAATATAAATCTTTCCAGATTGATTGTCATGCTGCAATATAAAACTTAAATTCAACTTCTATTAAATCAAAATGTATTAGAAGGCTTGTGATATTGGTGATAGGATGTAAAGCTTTTCAAAACGAAGGCTTTTTTTTTTTTTTTTTTTTGCTACAAATTGAGCACAGGTTGATAATAACAAGTTGTGTTATAAACATACCTGTTTGATTTGAATCTGGTATCCATCAAATGGTAAATCAAAAAGTAAATGCACATACTGAAGAATCTATCACCCAAGTTGGTACTGAGATTACAATCCAGTTTTCTCTGAAGTTAATTGGAACTGGATCAAGCATGTGTTTAATGACACCTTCTGTCAGTCTCAATAGGATATCCAAGGACTGAATAATCTTGAAGACCAGGGCCATTCATCTTTCAATGAATGATGAATGAATTCTTCATTTTAGGACTGAAGAAAACTTATATACTGTGTAGGAAAACATTTCAGTTTACTCCATCTGTAACATTTTCAAAAGGGTTCAGCATTGCCCTGTCTCTTCTCCCAGAGAGAAATGCATTGCTAATTTGACAGCAGGTGCAGAGTCTAAAGCTCTCATGCACTGCTGTCAGAGCCCTCAAATACGTGGTTGGAAGGTAACTACTCACCATGGGCCAGTGTAACTGGTTGGCCTGGAACTGTTATAGAGGTATTTCACTGCTTGGCAAGACTTAATCCATGGAAACATTACAGACAATGCCATTTTCAGCATTGCAATACCTGCTGATTTAGAAGTCTGTGATATCCTCATGTCTACTAAAGGCAAGCTCCTTACACTTTGTGTGTATGTTAGGTTGCAGAAATATAATTCAGAGAAGCCATCAAAATAAATTGGAGGCTGCATAAATTAGTTAGTTGGAAGTGCTGAGATGATTGTTAGGACCTGGTATTCATCCCTTCCAAGGAGCTGAATACCTAACTGCCAGCTTAAAATGTTTTCTTCAGGATTCAGAGTTCTCAGCCCTCCCTCAGAGATAAATGCCTGAGCACATTGCCTGTGTTTGGTGTGAAGAAAATGAAGGAGAGGCTGGTGATTCCTCAGGAGCTGGTACCTTACGGGATAACTCAGTCATACAGATATGCGGGCCCAAATTCAAACATGCTTCATCAGCCTGCACTTTTAAAGATATTTTGAGTGGGCTTTTCTACTTCCTGTATGTTTGCTGAAGATGTTTCTCTCCATGTTTTAGAGGATAAGGAGTTTCATCCTTGCCTCCCAGTAATATGGTGTTTCTTGACCAGAACTGAGGAAGGAAGTGATCTAAGGCTCTCTGGATATACCCATTAACTTTCACATAGCAACATCCACAAATAACTTGTTACCATCTCCAGATGACTGAAGGTCTCCATTTCATTTTGACAAATAGGATCTGGCCTTGATTATACTTGAGCATGCTTGATTATACTTGATCTTGTCACCTCTTTTTCTGGGCTACAAAAATACAAGATGTATGGCCTGAAGCTTTTAGCTTTTAATGACAAAAAAGCGTGTTAGCTTTTGTTTGTTTGTTTGTTTTGGTTTGTTTTGGTTTGTTTTGGTTTGTTTGTTTGTTTTGTATGACTGCTATTAGGACCAGACCCTAAGAAGGACCTGCAATTTTTGGATATCAAAATGTTAGCAGCTAGATCCACAAAATCAACACCAAACTTTTTGGCTTTAGAGTGTTCTCCACTTTCATTTAAAGAACCATTTCTACATCATAGCCCCATATACTCAGTGCTGCATCCATAGCTTTGTGAATTATACTTCTTTAGATGTCTTTTCTTATACTTGGGGTATTTGAACATCCTAAACAAAGACCAACAGTTAGACCATATAGTACACACTGGAAGAGGAACAGAGTTTGATTTTTTCCACATACTTAGAAGTTAGAAGTTTCTCTCAAATTTCACTCTGGAAATGTGCATATGAGATCTAATGTTGCTGTGCCTGACTTTTAAGTATTTGTTATTTTGATAAGAGCTTTCATGAATAAGTAGATAAGGGTTGTTTTTTTGTTTGTTTTTAATCTCCATACCTACTTTGGCTGTATGGACAAGCCTTCGTTTTTTTATTTTTTTATTTTTTTATTTTTTGACTGGCAGTTGTAATGAATGCTAAAATGTTAGCATAAAAATACTTTATAATGTAAATATAGTAACTGAAAAAATAAGATTACTGGTACTACAATAAAATCACATATTGAATAAATTTCAGGGGTGGTGGTGGTGGTTCATCACTGCAGTGATGAAAGAAAAATAAATAAATAAATAAAACTGCAATAATAATTATGAGCCCAAAGAAAGCAAAGATCACCTTCCTAAAGATGTAAATTGAAAGCAAAGATAATAAGAATGCTAGCAATGATTATGGTCTAGCACACAGAACAGAACTAATATCAGTTTCAGAATTCTTTAGAAAGAATGAAAATGCTTCTCAAGTGCCTTTTTTATTGCAATTACTTTTGCCAGTCTAAGTCTTATCACTAATATTTATCTTTAATAACTGGAAATGTGTGAACATTTGATAATGTCTAATGAAAATAATGTAGCCTTCACCAGAGGTAGTGAATTTTTCTGTAAAGGACTTTGCAGTCTTTAACAGTGTGTACTCTCAACATGCTAAAAATGCAGTGCTTTTTCACAAAAGATGCTCGAAGCCTAATAACAATTTCTTGCAGGCTTAATACATTTTTGGCTTCATTTCCTTCTAGAACAATGGTTTTGAAGGATATTGCTGTTCATTTTCTAAGGGTTAGTTTAACCTTTAGAGACAAATCCAATTATTAGACGTCTGTATGTTTTCTCATATTTTGGTCCTTTTAGAATTTATTGTTACAGAAACGGAGAGAAATATTTATTATCTTTTTGTGCACATCTGTTGTACCTAGCATCAGCTCTGAAGTTGGTAAAGAGCTGAGAAACACAGTGCACAACACTGAAAATAATTACCTCTAAAATAAAGGCAAGTGCAGACACTTTAGCACCGTCATCCCTGGCTAAAACGTGATTATTAAACTGTCTTGGAACTTCATTCCTGTTTATATATTGGTAATTGAAAATTTAAATCTAAATATGGGTTCCTAATTTAGTTTGCCAGGGTAGAACTGACAAACTGTGCACATATAGTCAGTTTTGTATATTAAAGTAACATCTTCCACTGTAAAACAGGCAATAATTTCTGGCTAGGAAGCATGAATCTTGTGCTTGGACTTCAGAAGAAGTTGTTCAAAACTATTCAAAATATTCTAACATCAGAGTTGTTTGTTTTTAGCTTTAAAATCTGAAGCTTATTAAATAGTTTCTCTAGGATATTCTTCTTTGATTTAATACTTGGGCTTATATGAAACATAATATAATGAAATATGCCCCACCTCCCCACTTTCAAAAGTATGTCCCTTTCTAAGCAATTCTCATTTCTACAAATATAAAGAAGTTAGAAAGCACTGAGCAAGAAATGGAGCACCACCGTGGTATTGTTACCATCTCTACATTAACAGGTTTTCATTAGCATAAGATTATTTTATATCAGCAATCAAAACAAACTTGATTTCTCTGAAGAAGAGACAGACCTCTCTCTAAGAGACCTTTTGTGAGCTAGGGTGTCTCTATTAGTTAGAAAGATGTATAAAATACTTGTATGAAATGATTCTATTTTCCTTTCTGGTATTAAAAAAAAAAAAAAAAAATCCTTAAAAATACAGTTAAATCATAGATTAAAACAAGAAACCACATATAACAGAAATTTCTGTTACATTTTGCAAGAAACTTTATTATTACCAATAAATATTTTTGGAAAATACCTTATTCTTCTTTCCACCCTGTCTTCAGTTCAGATAAGAATATAAACCCTGAGGATTAGACTGGTAATTAATATGTTCAGGATACACATATCATACTCTTCTGAAAAGTCACAGCAACTTCTAAGGCTGCAGTTGTTTCTTCTGATTTATTCTCAGTAGTTCTGGTCAAGGTGCAGTTACTCCGTACTTGACTCTGGACACTCACTCCCATTAAACCCACCACCCAAGCCAGAATTTATTTAGCATGACTTTGTTTTTCGGATGTGGGTATGAATTTGAGCTAACAACCACAAACAAAATGCTCCTGGAAGGAAAGTTTCTCAATCAGATTATTTCCTACATCTTCCTTTGAGAGTGATCAAACAAATATCTATGCCAGCTTGGCCTGGGATACCTTTGTTTCTACCTTTCCCAGGTAGAAACAAGCTGCCTAGAGAAGACTAGTAGGGGATTTGGTGATTTTATTTATTTATTTATTTAGCTTTTGTTTGTTTTTGTTTGATATTATGCCCCCTATAAGCCTAGAGAGAACTGTTACAGCGTATTCAAAAAGAGGAGGGAAAAACTTACTGACAAAGATCTTAGCCCTAGTATCTAACTATGTCGGATTGTTTTTATCTATTAAGTAAATAAGAATGATATGATCAGGCTAAAAGTCCAGTTCATCCAGTGAATGGGCCAGAAGTCACTATTGCTGTCCAAGAGTAACCTATGCAAATGCCTAAGGGAACAAGAACTGTTAAAAATATAGCAATAACCTCCCAGAACTATTTTCCATACTCCATACATTTGCCCAAATCAGGGACTGCCTGAACCATGCTGTCACTGAATTCAGCAGAATGGTTGTAATCCATCTATCTATTTACAGTGAATTCAAGGCCATAGACGATATGTACACTGGGAACAAAACTATGATGGTAATAAGTTGTTGGAACCAGTAGGGTTTCATAATAAAACTTTGAAGAAGACATTTTCCTTTTCCAAATTCTCATATGCTTAGTTAAATAATAAATAGTCACCTTAATCTGTTACCTTTAAAAAAAATATATGTTTGCATTAGAATTCGTGGTTTTTTACTTTTAACTTGGTATCACAAAGAAACAATCTTTTCCCATACTATAAATGTATATATAATTCATTTGTATTTATATGTATTTATATATAAATATATATTTTTATTATATTATAAATGTAGTGTATTTATATGTATATATAGCTGTAAGTAAATAATATATGAATACATATATTTTTACAAATAACATAATAAATCTATATATATATATCAATAAATATAGCTGGCTAGTGCCATTTTAGGTAACATACTGTATCTCAGTTATAGCAGGGACAGGCAGAAGCTACACAGGACCTAATGGAGAAGTACACGCTTATGGAGCAGCTGGAGAAGACCAGAATACCTACAGTACCTTTAAAAAAAATAAAAATAAAAATAAAAAAGCCAGATATTTAAAACTCTTGCATTTTAAACACTCTACTAATAGGTTTTACTAAAATTTTTTAAAGAATCAGAAGTTCTTATAAAAAAATAAAGATTATAATTTGCTGTTATCTGGAGATTAATTGGAAAAAATTGCATTGCTAGACAACATGGCAACTATCTTTTCTTCCTGGGAAGAATACAGAAATAAAAATATCAGCTCCTACTATTTAGAGGTCTTTTTGTTATACAGTAACAAGCCTGGAAAGAATAACCATTTTATTTTATTTTATGGAGATAATATTCATGTTCAAAAAATATTTATACAAAGAAATAAGTGTTTTCCAACCAAAAAGTTGGAATGGACTAGAGAAAAGAAATTCAGATTACCATCTATGCAGCCTGAAAATTGAGTTGCTGGTGTGGTAGTTATAAGTGTGTCTTAGAAAATAATTATTCAGTTGCATTCATCCCTAAAGTATATATCTATTTGTACTGGTAATGCCTTCTGAATTCAGTTTCTTTTATGTTGCCATATGGTAATGTTCACTTTTCTGTGTATGAGTTGCTATTAAAGATCCCTGTAAAAGGCTTTCACCGTCTCCCTAGGCTGCACTTTACTACAAAGCGTTTGGCATGTCTTTGTGTAAGGTACACCCTGTGTTAAAAGATGAAAATCATTGATTGATTCAATTCTCAGATGTTAAACTGCTTTTCCAGATATGCTTTTTTTTTTTTTCATTTTTGTGGCATCCATTTCTGTTATTAATGTTCTTTTAACAATATCATCTCCTTTTACATACTCTGATCAATATGGTAATAGCATTTCCACAATAAAATAGCATTTTATAATGTAAGGAAAATATTTACCATATTATCAAGATGAAACAAAACTACTTACCTCTAGGGAATATAATTGTTCATTATAGTTCTCTTCCCTATTGAAGAACAGTGATTAAGTTTCAATTTTAATCAAGAATTGCTGTCTATCTTTAAAAAAAAAAAAAATACACAGAGAACTTTGGACCACAAGGCTACTAAGAATTCTGGGAGAAGTGTAACAACACAGAGGTTTTCAGAAGTTTAAACTATCCTCTTAAATCAGGGAAACCCTTAGGCAAAGCTTAAGATAACCCATGTTATCATGTTGGAATTCTATAGTGGAATTCTTCATTTGTGCCTCAGCAGTGTGGCATCTTACTCAAAAAGAAAAGAAGAGTATTAGGCAGATGTCCCCCTGGCTGGGAGTTTGCTGTCCTAGAGACAGAGCAAATTCCTGACCTAGCAAGAGCTAATAAAGGACATATATATGTGTTTATATATATATGTATGAAATACAAAGAAAATAAAACAGAATAAAATTTATTAAATTTTCAACATGGAAAAAGGTTTCTCCTGTAATAGGTTTTTCTCATCTAGCTAATTCTACTTCTGTGGCCTATGTTCAGGGAGAATTTGTCTGGCAAGACCACAAAAAGGTAATAAGATTAAAGGTCCTCCAAAACTCAGATAAACTTACAGTACCAAAATCTGAGGTCCTGTATATTTCTGAGTGAACTCAAATCCTCTAACAGCTGCTGCTGTCCCAAGGAGAAGATGTAGTAAGTTGGGCCCTATGCTTGTGACCCACAGAAATAGTATCTCTCTTCTGCATGCCAGGCCCGTACAAAAGAAGCCCCCCTTAGCAAATCTAGAAATGATTCAATTTATTGTCTAATTGGCAGTCTAATTGGCAGTCTAATACAATAAGGTAGAATCTGCAGAGTTGCCTTTTTTTTTAAAGTCAAGCATAGGAACTGTGGTTAGTCTTGTGCTTTCTTTTTTTTTTTTTTTTTCTTCCTGTTTTTCTCCAACACACAAGAAAAAATACATATTGAAAAAATTTATACAAAAAAGACATATTTAATACTAAAGTTTAGAGATTTTTCTGTATATATCATTTTACTCTACTCAGGGGTCTACAATTTTTGTCGGTATTTTGTCTACATAAAATTACATTCAATTAAGTGCAGACGATGATAAAATTGATTATGAAAAACATCATCTAAAACTTGTCCAATTTTTTTTCTGTTGGTTGAAATCCATAAATAAAAATATATCAAGGCATTCATTTTCCACTTCAGAATCAAGGTACAGAACTGCAGTCAGGGAACAACAGTACAACACCAGCAATAAAAAATAGAAATTTAAAAAAAAAAAAACAACAGTGAACAGTGAATTTTTTTATTCCATATACTTGGAATAAAATATTAATTATTATTATTATTATTAAATTATTTATACTTTATTATTATTATTATTATTATTAAAAGACTTTTATGTAAAAAATGTTTAGGGTGAAGATCTGCTATTTTCCCCTTTTAATTCTTTCCAAAGACTAATTACTAAAATTTCTTCATACAAAACAGTATGCCTATGGTATTCTTTAATCATGCCAGTGCTACTTGCAGGATAATTATTCAAAGATAATTAGTAATACCCTCTCCCCTTAAAAGCTTTCTGTTAAGAAATAGTTCTTCCACTCTAAATGGAAACTTTATGAGAGGCAAAAGAAAACCCACAACATAAAAAACAGCATCTAAAATAAAAGAGTTTGTGCACCATGTAAAATTCCATGTGCCTTGGTAAACTGAGGCTTCAAGATGGACTTTGTCTCTGAGGACCATGATCATTTCCTTTTCTTTATTTCTGGATAAAAGATCAATGACACTAATCAATGATTTTGCCCCCTACCCCCCCAAAAATAAAATAAAATAAAATAATGTTTTAATAAGTCCACAGCAATGTAATGATACACTTCTACTCACTGCTAATTGCTAAAGCTATAGCTAAATGAATGATATTTCCAACATAGCAATGTGGAAAAATATGTACAAAATTAACTGTCTTGAATTAATCAATTGTTAAAAGGAGTCGAATAAGTTCAGTCCAGAACATTGGAGATTATGGAAGAGCAGGTTATAATAAAATCTTTACATGGGCTGGGGTGTTTTGCTGTTATGAAAACACACTATTCTGAGAAACCCTTTCTTTCCAATGCATCTTGTTTGATGTATACTCTTGTAAAAGATAAAATAAAACATCAGCCCAGAATCAAAGCACTCCTCAGCAAGATGAGGAAGATGTCAGCAAGTCGTCTATGATGCATTTATATTATAGACTGGTGAAGGTACAGTAGAGTGGAAACAACTGAATATCTCTTGAACTAGAATCTAATCTGTTTATTTTTGTACCATTTTGGCATTATAAAAAAGTTTATATAGCAGAAAGACCAAGAACATCTTTGTATTCTTAGGAGAACATTAAAACCTACTTGTTTACTTTATGCTACCCAAGATAGGTAAATTATTCCAAAATATTTGAGGGTCAGCCTCTCTTTGTCTCTGATAGTTCAGAGATGCCAAACAAACTACCAAGAGGAGGGAATAAAGACAATTGCAGTGAAGTAGTCAAGCTTTGCTGAATAGGCTTAGGAGCAGTCAAAGTCACTTCACAGCAACCTTCACAGTTTAGGACAACATGTTATTTTGGGTAAACATAGACCAGAACAAAGGGTTTGCACCAAGAAGGAGAAATGGTCCTCTGTGACCTCTGTCAAAAGTAGTGATATGCAGCACATGAAAGAGACACTGCAAAATATTGAAAAGACAAGGCAAGAGAAAAGGATCTGCATTTTCACTCCAAATTGTAGTTGTGAATTCTAAAGAGATGAATAAACAGTTTTGAAACTGTACTTAAGAAGCACTATGGACCAATAGTTCACTGGCTGCTCAACCATGCATTGGTTGCAAATGCAAACACAAACCCTTAGGTGTTTTCATTGATAAGGGACAAAAGTCCTGTCACATTTTCACAACCTCAGGAAAAGTTGCTCTGTACCCCAACCTGTTGCTATGAGTCTTCAGAACAAAGAAAAATACTTGTCTATGAAAACACAGGGGATATGACTACACTACTAGGAAGCTTTAAGGAAGTCATCTAAATTAGTCATATGCATCACTCAGACTTTCTAGCGCTGAAAGTTACTACCTAAACCCTAAACTCTCCGGTAACATTACACTATCTTTGGTTCCTAGATATATGCACAATACACCATTTTATTTCCTCAATTAAATATTACCTCTTCTTTCATTGTTTTTCCCCATTATTTCTGTTGCAATATTTTTTTTCTCTAGACTCCAGCTACATTACATATTAGCTATTATCTAGAAGTTGCTGTTATGCATGAATTCTTTTATTCTTCTCCCAGACCCATAAGGATAACTGTCACCCTCACCAGCTGCTACTATCTAGATTAAAAATAGACATCAGCCGTGCAATTACAAATTTCTCCTGAGGATACCAGCAGCTGGAGAGTGGATTACAATTCTTCATACAGACAGCATCTAGAAACATATTAGAAATGATGTTCCTCTTATCTTACAAAGCTCATAACACCACTCACTGTTGCCTTGCCCTCAGTGTCTATTTCCACCAACTCTTCAGGATAATCAGCAGCCTGCTACCAATTAGTCTTGATAAACTATCAAGGATATAGTGCCATTAAATTTCTTGGAATAGCTGTAAGGGTTTTGACTGCTCAAAAGCAAATAATTAACCTCTGGTATGACATGACTGTGAGTAGGACTCATTTTCCTTTTCACACTTAGATGTTTATGAAAGAATGTCAAAACATTAAAAACATATATCAGTGTGTTACCTGTAAGAGAATATGAAAAGAAGACCAAGTGGTAAAATGTGTTTAGAAAAAAAAAAAAAAAAAAAAGAGAGAGAAAAAAATACCATATTATTACTTCAAATTAAACTCAATCAGTTCAAATACAAAAAGAGGAGATAACAGGAGAGCAGACAAAAACAGAGGAAGAAGTGAACTCTGTTGATGAAAACAGAGATTTCCTTGCCCTATTCCTCTTCAGAGAAGTGGAGAAGAGGCGGTGCCTCTTCAGTCATGCTCAGGTAAATCTGCACAGAGCTGAGCTATGCTAGGTCAGGGGATTGCATTCTTTTTCTCTTTCTCCAACCTTGATCTTCGCAGAGCGGGGGCTTTATAGTTCATACTCAGTGCCAGGCTGTTGTTAGACATCACAAAGTGCTGATAATGGGAATTATCTTGGTGAAGGGTAGGAAAAACTATTATCCAAACTGTGTGTTTAGCAAGGATTTTCAGTAAAGCTGCCTTCAACACTGATCCTTAGTGTCCATGTGGGCCTGTTCTGGGTCAAAAGCACACCAATTGCCTACTAAGGATATATTGGCTCTATCTCATTTTAGCATCTTGAAATGATCAGTGAGAAGCCCACTAACTTCCCTTCCAGGAATTGTTTAAAATAATCACTCTGCATGTTCTGTGTATCCACACAACACCCAAAGTATAGAAAAATTGGTGTCAAGCAGTATCTGTATTTAAGGAAATAAAGTACTTATCTATTAAAAGCCCAAGAAACAAAAGGGGAAAGATAATTTTTCACGTCTGCTTGATAAGTGGCAAAAAAAAAAAAATGTATACAGCTTTTAAAATACATACTACCTTGCAATAATTTAATAAACTGTGCTGTCTTCTCATAAAGAATCAGGATGGTTGCCGTGGTAACAAAGATTATCCTTGCTGCTGCTTGATTCTGTCATTTTTCTAAACATGAATTCATAATATTTAGGATTTATTAACAATGTGTCACATTGATAGAGATAAATTACATGTTTTAAACTGGCCATGTAAGTCTTCTATGATATTATAGCTGCTTTGTCAACTCAGCAATAAGATATGATGTGATTACTAGAAAATTAAAGCTATTTGTCATAAAGGATGAGGCAGTATCAAAACTCCCAGAACAGAAAAAGTCTCAATAGAGTAATCTAATGTGTTTCCTTATTTTAAATATTTCTGAGTTAGATAACAGTCACTATTTTCTGTCTTGTAAATTGATCAAGATCAGCATATATTGAAACTAGATTTATTTGTGCTGGGAAAATTTAGGTTATAAAGAATCAGAATTGATGTCCTTCAGGCTACAATATTTTGTGATGGTTCTAACTATAATGCAGAGTTTGTGGAGAGATCCTAATGATGGCATACTTTGCAATATATAAAAATACATATACACACACTTATGTTTTATGAAGTTGTATTTCACTTCAAGGAATTTTGTAGGGTTTTGTGCAATGTACAGTATCCTAATTGTAGCAGAAAATTAGATGACATTCTCAATGTTGCTGTCTAGAAAATACCATTTTATGTGCATTACTGAAGTGTTTGTGTCAGTAAGTGCCATCACTGATACCATGTTAAGCTAATTTGGATGGCCAGTTCTACAGTCATTCTTCCATATATATTTGTGTAGTGGGTTTACGTGGCAAGGTTTTGGTAGCAGGGAGCCATAGGGGTGGTTTCTGTGAGAAAGATCTAGAAGCTGCCCCATGTTTGGGAAGGGCCCCATTGTTTTCCAGATCCGAGCCAATAAGCGATGTTGTTTTGCGCCTCTGTGAGAGCATATTTAAGACAGGGAAAAAACGCTGCGCCACACAGCAGCCGGGAGAGTCAAGGGAGTGGGAGAACAGCCTTGCACCAAGGTCAGTGTAGAAGGAGGGGGAGAGGTGCTCCAGGCGCCGGAGCAGAAGTCCCCTGCGGCCTGTGGTGAGGACCATGGTGAAGCAGGATGTCCCCCTGCAGCCCATGGAGTACCACGGTGGAGCAGGGTTCCACGCTGCAGCCCGTGGAGGAGACCACGGTGGAGCAGGTGGCCCTGCACCGACGGAGGCTGCCGCCTGTGGAAGACCCCTGCCGGAGCAGATTCCGGGCCGGACCTGTAGCCCGTGGAGAGGAGCCCACGCAGGAGCAGGTGATCTGGCAGGAGCTGCTGCCCGTAGGGGAGCCAGGTTGGAGCAGTTTTCTCCTGAGGGATGGACCCCGTGGTACGGACCCATATCTGGAGCAGTTCTGGGAGAGCTGCTGCCTGTGGGAAGCCCACGCCGGATCAGTTCATCAAGGACTGCATCCCGTGGGTGGGACCCCACAGCACAGGGGACGAGAGTGACCGAGAAGGAGCGGCAGAGAAGAAGTGCTGTAGACTGACCATAACCCCCATTCCCCGTTCCCCTGCGCCGCTCGGGGGGAGGAGGTGGAAAAGGGTGGATGGGGGGGGAAGGTGCTTTTGTTTTTTTTTTCCTTTGTTTTCTCACTTCTCTCGCTTGTTAGTTGTAGGCAATAAATCTTACTATCTCCTTATGCCGAGTCTGTTTTGCCCGTTACAATAATTATTGCGTGATTTTCTCGTCCTTATCTCAATCCTTGAGCCCTTTTCACATATTTTCTCCCCATTCCTCTTTGAGGAGGGGGAGTGAGAGAGCGGCTGTGGTGGAGCTCGGCTGCCCACTCGAGCGGAACCACGACAGTCTTTTTTGGCGCCCAACGTGGGGCTCAAGGAATTTGAGATAAGATGATAGTTAGTAGAAGTAACGGGCAAAAATATGTGCAGGATGATTGTTAGGAATGTACAAGTTGTGAAGAATTAAGAAAGCAGTAACTGTGATATGTTAGTGTGGTGAAGGGACGAGGGGTGGTGTGTGTGTAAAATGTCCACCTTGTCGGTGCTGTGATGATGTTATGTTTATTTTGGTGTGGTGAATTCTTTTTCGTTTTGATTTAAGTGAATTTCGTGAAGGTTGTTGTGATAATTGTAAAGTAAGAGTATGTTGTGAGTAGTCTTAAATATGCTATTAACAGAGGCGAGGGGTGGAATGTAGTGGGTTTACGTGGCAAGGTTTTGGTAGCAGGGAGCCATAGGGGTGGTTTCTGTGAGAAAGATCTAGAAGCTGCCCCATGTTTGGGAAGGGCCCCATTGTTTTCCAGATCCGAGCCAATAAGCGATGTTGTTTTGCGCCTCTGTGAGAGCATATTTAAGACAGGGAAAAAACGCTGCGCCACACAGCAGCCGGGAGAGTCAAGGGAGTGGGAGAACAGCCTTGCACCAAGGTCAGTGTAGAAGGAGGGGGAGAGGTGCTCCAGGCGCCGGAGCAGAAGTCCCCTGCGGCCTGTGGTGAGGACCATGGTGAAGCAGGATGTCCCCCTGCAGCCCATGGAGTACCACGGTGGAGCAGGGTTCCACGCTGCAGCCCGTGGAGGAGACCACGGTGGAGCAGGTGGCCCTGCACCGACGGAGGCTGCCGCCTGTGGAAGACCCCTGCCGGAGCAGATTCCGGGCCGGACCTGTAGCCCGTGGAGAGGAGCCCACGCAGGAGCAGGTGATCTGGCAGGAGCTGCTGCCCGTAGGGGAGCCAGGTTGGAGCAGTTTTCTCCTGAGGGATGGACCCCGTGGTACGGACCCATATCTGGGGCAGTTCTGGGAGAGCTGCTGCCTGTGGGAAGCCCACGCCGGATCAGTTCATCAAGGACTGCATCCCGTGGGTGGGACCCCACAGCACAGGGGACGAGAGTGACCGAGAAGGAGCGGCAGAGAAGAAGTGCTGTAGACTGACCATAACCCCCATTCCCCGTTCCCCTGCGCCGCTCGGGGGGAGGAGGTGGAAAAGGGTGGATGGGGGGGGAAGGTGCTTTTGTTTTTTTTTCCTTTGTTTTCTCACTTCTCTCGCTTGTTAGTTGTAGGCAATAAATCTTACTATCTCCTTATGCCGAGTCTGTTTTGCCCGTTACAATAATTATTGCGTGATTTTCTCGTCCTTATCTCAATCCTTGAGCCCTTTTCACATATTTTCTCCCCATTCCTCTTTGAGGAGGGGGAGTGAGAGAGCGGCTGTGGTGGAGCTCGGCTGCCCACTCGAGCGGAACCACGACAATTTGGTAGTTGAAGAAGCAATAAGAAATTCACTAAAATCACAGAAGTTTTAGCAAAGACTTTTTTTTTTTTTTTTTTTTTTTTTTTTTAAAAAAAAAAGGCCTATTTTTTGTAGTGAGACACACGGTTGGTTGGAACACAGTGGAGTTGAGTAACCTTAAGTCAAGCAAGGAGAGGACAATGGGCAGATGTTTTAAACTGAAAGACAGTAGATTTAGATTGTAAGGAAGACATCTTTTACAATGAAGGTGGTGAGGCACTGGAACAGGTTGCCCAGAGAGATTGTGTATGCCCCTATTAGGAGATAGGCCAGGATCAAGGTCAGGCTGGATGGGGCCTGGTCTAGTGGAAGGTGTCCCTGCCCATGGTAGGAGGTTGGCCTCGATGATCTTTAAGGGTCCCTTCCAACGCAAGCCATTCTATGAATATGTGTCACTGTATGATTTGATATGTCAGGCAGTGGGACATAATTACATCTGTATGTAGGATGAACTTTGAGCTGGGTGAGATATGTCTACATTGTATATTGCAATGCAAAGGAAGTAACAGAGCTTTCTTTAAATGCACCGAGGCAGTCTGGAACAGCAGCATGGAGAACTGCTCAGATGTGCTCAGAGCTAGCTGCACATAATCTTTGTCTTGAACCATTCCTAAACTAGTTACCAAAACTAGTTTGTGTATCCTTTTAAACAGAACAAGAGGGAATTCAGTTACTGGATTGTCTTGGTAGATGGAAAAAATATCCTCATGTAGTTGAAAAACAAACAAACAAACAAAAAACAAACAAGATCAGATGAAATACAGTAAATCAATACAGCATGATTTCTTCCTAATCATAACCTTTGAGGCTTATAGAACAATAAATGAACTACACTCTCAGGCTGAAAAATACAAGGTGAAAATAGAACAAAAGGCCTTTTGGCTCATTGACATCATATAATTTGCTTAGTTATGCTGCCATACATAGACAGCTAACAGTAGTACATATATCCTCCTTTGTTTTCCTTTATCTCCATGAAGTAATGTTCTCTCTCAGGGCTATAGACTGATGTTATAGCATAGTTGTTTCTTGTGAAGCAGGCAAAATCATTAATTCAGCTATGATTCAGATGGCTACTACTATCTAATAAAAATATCTTGTATTTTTTTCAAATGAACTATGCACAAATCAATCTTGGAAAGAGAAAATACCATTTTCCATTGTATCTCTTTGCCAATGTAGATTCTGTTACAGCTGGACCAGATAACTAATGGGATAAATGGAAAATTTCAGTTGTCTTCAAAAGGCATTATAGTAGCTCCTTTGAGTTGAGATGTAATGTACACTTTTTTTTTTTTTTTTTTTTTTTCTCCCTTGGATTAATTTTGGTGCCAGAGTTCTTGTTTAATTTAGATTATGCAGACCAAGATCCTAAAATACAGGGTAGCACCTCCAATAGGGTCTGGTCAGAATTGTATGTGTTGTTGTCAAAGGTTTATTTGATCCAGTATTTTATGCCAGTTTTCCACTGCAAGAAAATATGCATATTGCCTAATCAGCCAGAGACTCTGTTGAGTCTTAATGGCTTTATTGGGCACCTGTAATGGCCTGTATATTTCTACCACTGTAAGCAAGCAGTGCTATGCAAGCTTGATTTAATTCTGTTTTTGTTGGTGGTGGTCATTTGTTTTATAATATCCTGGTTTTGACACAATTAGGACAGTAGGAAGAAAAAAAAAAAAAAAAACATAAATGTATATAGCAGTAACATAATATCTATGTCACAGGTGAGGATTTTTTTTTTTAGAGGAGGTGGCATAGCAAGGGCATGTAAATACTGTACTAACTCTTCTTGTTTCTCTTCTAACAAGGCAGTTCTTAGCTAAGGGATTTATTGGTATACAGCATGATTAAAATGAGTCAGTCATTCTCGGAGACTCTAATCCCTAACCTGGGAACTTTTATATCTGTTTGTAATTTTTGTCCAACATTGAGTCTATTTTTATTGTGTGTTGGAGCTACCAATTGAGCATTTGAGCTTTAAAAATTTAGAAAATGTAGTAAAAAGAATATTTACCTTCCAAAGGTAATTCTGAGAACATAAAAAACTAATCCTGGCAAACAAGTAGAGATACAGGAAAAATGCTTAGTAAAAGCATGTGTTTTTTTTTCTGATTCGTAGTCAACATATGTTACCATATAGCAGCTGCAGGTCAGAAAAACCTGTTCTTGACTTGAAAAGCAGATATAGCTTAATTTAAATCAGAATAATTATTCAAGTCATTTATTGTTATGATTTTTGTCCACATGTATTCTGTGTGCATGTATATATAGCTATAACTGATAATTTAACTTTATTGTATATAATTATGAATATGAATATAATAAAGGCATGGCTGTGCTATAATTTTGAAGCACTTACCTAATTTTATTAAAAGAATGCATCTGATATTTCCCTGTGTTAAGATTAGTTTGATATGGATAAATAAACTCTACATTGTTTTCAGAAATCCATAAAGCGAAACCAGAGAGACATGAAAAACGAACTCCAAAAGGTAACATTATTTTTTTGTCTGTTTACTTACATGTATGTTTATAATATACACTGTATTTGCCAACTACATATTTTATCCCTGTTTTATTATAGAAGCACTCAGAAGCACTGTGGTTCTCACAGTCTAAAAATAACTAAAATTTAATGTATGCCTTAACATTAACAAATAATGCCATTTTATATTTGTTGGGCTATATTGTAAAGACACATTCATAATAAGATTATCCTGTCCATACTTATCCAGGAGTCTTTTTGTTGCAAAGGTGCAAGAACATAGAGTGCTGATGAACTTCCTCTAGTGCAAAACACATGAAGTGTGTTCGGCAAGGAAGAAAACAAATTTATAGGCCAGTGAGTGCCATCAAAGTTAGGAAGTGCTAGTTAAGAGGGAGCCAGGTGTGTATCAAAGATAAGAAAACCTCCACTATAAGAACCTACTCTCTTTCAGAGTGTTTAATCTCCTCTAACTGGCACTTCCCAAAATTCACAGAGGAACTGTTTTGGACTGGTTTTCAGAGGTCAGGTAAACAAAGAAGCTTCCTGAGTTATTTGCAGATTTTTTATTTATTTATTTTGTCTAATAAAACCTCCTCTGGAAAGATTAGGATACACAAAATCTGATGAGCATCTCAGTGATGCACCAGTGTCGTGCTTAGTAATTATAGGAGGAAGCAAGAAGGAAGCTTATTAAAAATAATGTGTATATACATACACTCTCCCTCATAAAATTACATTCATTTTATATATATATTTCTTTCTAGTATTTTACAGCTCTAGTGCTAGGTTTCCAGGGTCATCTGAAGTACCCAGAATTGTTTCCCAACTATTTAATAAATCATGTACCTTGGAAATAAATTTTTTAGGGTATCAGTGGGCTAGTTGGTCAATAATGAACTAAAATTCATTAGCAAAGTATCCCAGATAGGGAGTTTTCAAGCACGGTAAAAAAACACAAATGAAGTTGCAGCCTTGACCAAATCAGCCTCCTGTATACTATTCCATCTGTACAGAAATACTTTGCTTTACATAGAAAAACATTAATGTGACAAAGATGATCACAAAGATGTTATAAGATGCTAGGGAAAAAAAAGCACTCAGGTGTCATTAGTTTATGAGTATGCCCTTTATGAGTATGCCTTATAAGGCAGTCTTTAATTAGACAATCAATTGCTGAAGTGCAAGACAAATGACAAATATGTATATATATATATATATTTTTATATATATATATATATATACATATAGGTATATATATATATATACCTATATATATATATATATAGGTGTTTGGTTGTGTTATTTTGTTGTTTTGTTTTGTGTGTGTGTTTTGTTTTGTTTTGTTTTGTTTTTTCAAGGGGGAGATGGGGAGGGTCTCATACTTCATAGAATTATAGAATCACAGAATGGTTTGGGTTGGAAGAGACCTTAAAGACCATCCAAACCCCCTGCCACAGGCCAGGACAACTTCCACTAGACCAGGTTGCCCAAAGCACCATCCAGCCTGGCCTTGAACATACTATATATATTTCTGCTTATATTTAGTCCTCATATATATATTTTCCTCATATATATATTTTCCTCATATATATATTTCTGCTTATATTTAGTCCTCAAAATGCACTTTGCATGCAGTAGGAACAGTTACAAGAAAACATTCTGTCTGACCTCAATATGGGGATGCTGGACTTATAAAAATAATTGTAGACATATTTTTTAGTAGTCAAACCCTCTGAAGTCCCAATAGGGAAGCTGCATCCATAAGCCTCATTTTGAAAAGGCTGTACCAAAATATCAGCAACAGGTGCAATGAATGGAATTTCCAGATAGAACTGGCTAAAATTATAAGGAAGTTTCTTAAGAGTATTAAAAGCCAGGCAGATTTGTACCCTAATCTTTGCCTATAATTAAATATTTTGATAAACTACTAATAATGAAGTGTATTTCCATGATTGCACTTAGTCAACTTTGAAAAGCAGAAATACACTGAGAACTGATTCAACAAAACATTTTTTCATTCTTAAGAGCAGTGAAATTTTGTGATTACATGTATGTGTTAAGCATAAATTCACTACAAAATAGGGTCTTTACAATTTGGTATTGGATGCATTAGCATTTCCACAAGGGCCAATAGCACCCTGAGCTGTGTGAGCAGGAGCATGGCCTGCCCATGGAAGCAGGTGATTATCACTCATAATGCAGCATTCATGAGACCGCTTCTAGATACCATGGCCTCCCAGGCAAAGACATGGATAAACTGGGGTGATCTCAGTATGGAGCCCCTGACATGATGGGGGTTGGAGCAGTTGTCCTGAAAGGAGAGGCTGTGGACCGGGGCTGGCCTAGGAGCAGCCTGGAGCAGGCTGAGAGGTGGTGGAGAGGAAGGAGCCAGAGACACGAGGAGGCTCAGCTGTACTAAGCAAGATTCAGGTGGGATACAGGGAGAAACTTTCTCCCCATGGCACGGGCTGCCCAGGAAGGCCACTCTGGAAGAGTCCTTGGGGTTTCCAGCCTGAGCCCCACACAGCCCAGCCTGGCCTCAGTGCTGAGCCTGCTGCATGGGGGCTTTCGCAGTGCCCAGCCAGCCACAGCTGTCCTGCAATTCCTGCAATATAATGATATATACTGCTTTTGCAAGACTTTAAGAGCTACAGATGAAGGCACCGTTTAAGATGTAGGTGCTATAGCTTTTATTACTGTTGCTGCCAATGAATAAGAGGTAACTATCCGATATTTCAGCAAGAGGGAAGAACAATAACAGAATATATTGAGATAAATATATATAAGAGTGTAATTTCTGTCAAAGAGAAAACCTAATGATAACCCAAATGGACTGAGAAAAGAATTTCTAATTCTTATGGAAAATAGATATTAGCAATACAATGAAATAACCTGTACCACTGGAATAAAAATAGCTCACAGACTTTGAGAAGTCATGGCAAAAGGTTCAAAACTGTCATTAAAGTATACATTCATCAACAATCTTCATAAACTTCACTTACACTAAGAATAAGAATTCCTCACACTAAAGTCAACGTAACATCATCACAACGCTGAAAAAGGTACTGTGATTTTTCCTGTATGTACTTCACTAATACATTGCTGTTGGAGTGAGGGATGGAAGAAGACAATGTGATGATGAAATGCTACCTCTCAGAGTCATATATTAAAACACACACACACACACACACACACACACAAAAAAAAAAAAGACTGTGATTTCAGCAAAGACACTCATGTGCCTCTGAAATTAGTACTATCCTCTCTGGTTTTGGCAGAAAGTATCTCTGAATTTGACCTGATTTCACAAATATATTTCAGTCATTTCCAAACTATTTCACTTACTATGCATAGCACATACCTGTCTCTCCTACCCTAATCACAGTAGGGCTGTACAAGTAATGCAAATATTACAGAGTAAAGCTGGCTATGTTTTGGCATATGGGTAAATTATATGATCATGAAGACAAACATAAAGTGTCCATATAATTTAATTTTATGTAAATATATGGTATTTGAGACAAATAAATAGGTAAAAGGAGTTGGCCCATACAAATCTACAGTGTACCAGAAACCCAAAATAAGTTGACAAGATTAGCAAGTAAAGTAGCATATTTAGGCTTGATACAGGGGCTGTCTGTCTTGATTTCTAGACTTATGACTACAGATTCATCTGAGGCCACTATAAACTAGGTTACATGGGTACTGGTAGCAATACAGCTGCAGCATTTCAGGCACAGCTGTCAAGTATCAGTTCAGCCACATGGGCTGAGAGAAGCCCAGAGTAAAGCCAATGCTTGCAGGTAATTTGACCATCACCAGTAGCTGGCAAACTCAAACGTCAGTTCAGATGGGTGTAATGCCCTCTGACTGCTGCAGTTAAATCTAACTTTAAATTGTATTGTAACGCACAGGAAATTGTCTTGCTCTTACATAGGCATTTAAACCTAGTGTTGAAGGGCTAGATCCATCTTACAGTTTGGTGCTGCAGAGCACGTGCATGCCTGGTGCCATTTGGGGCAGGTGTGGCCAAGTTCCAGGCAAGCTTCTTCCCTCTTTACAGGTAATTGAAGTGGTTTGTAATGAATGCAGATGCCTTCACAGTTCCTAAATTGCTGGGATTTCCTTGGAATATTGTTTAGGACCTGGAAGTTTGTGCCCCTTTGCAGATCAAGCACACTCCCCACCCCCCTTTTTTTTTTTTTTTTTATGGAAGATTCTTTCAAGAAGGATTAAGTTATAGCCATCTAAGGTTACTCAGCTTCCGAATAGAAGTATCTACTCAGAGATTTAATGTTGTCTGACTAATGCATTCTAACTTCATTGTATTAGTTCATTTATCTTAACTTTTGTGAGTGCTGCTCTGTGGACAGGCACTTAGCTGGAGCAAGCAACCTCTACTGCATGCATTATGCACCCATCACATAGCTTTATGCTAAGCAATGGACTTACTCAGCTGAAAACTTTTTACTTAGCTTAGATGTGGAATTAGTTCCTCCTTATTACATCCCTTTGAAGTTCCTTTTTTTTTTTTTTTTTTTTTGGGGGGGGCGGCAGTGGGGTTGGAAATGTTATCAAATACTCTATCTCAAACACTTTAATTAAAAAAATAAATCTCATCCCCAATCACTGTCTTCCATTCCATTTGATGCAAATCAAATATAGCACTAGATGACTAAAATTTGGAAAATATCACATATATACTATGCTTGTTGTTTTAAATTTTATGTGAAGTAAACAGAAATATTCTTATTTGATTAAATTCAGAATACCTTGTTAAATTACCTTAAAATTTTCCATTATAAACTCCTATTTTAGATTATTTATAAATTTAACGCACTCCAGTAATGAAGGATGAATTTTTTCATGCTTGGCTTTTTGCCTCTGGCTGAATTTTCATTCAAAGTCATATAAAAATGTTTCAGCAATTTCCAAAATCTAGGTTAGTGAAAATTAGGTTAGAGTATTATATTTTTTCCAATGCTAATAACAGTTCATTCTGAACTTATGCTTTTTATTGGTATTTGCAAGCAAGTCCAAGCAAATTCCTTTAAGCTGTGAGAAAATTTTAACTTAGGCAATTGTTATGAAAGCAAATGCATTGTTATTTTTCTCTGGATGAACCCAATATGCTATTAAAAAAATAAAATAAAAGAGATGATCTTTTAATAACTTAGTATGTCATAAAGCAAATAAAATGGTTGAATTAAAATTAGTTGAGCAGTTTTATCTTCAGCATTTTTCAGTTGAAGAGTGCTTGATTTAGAAAAAGAAATATGTACTTTCTTTTATTTTTTATATATGCAAAAATATTTGCATTAATTCTAGGTTGTTTCCCCAAAACATGGCTATATGGCTAGCCTGCCTTATTTCTAATTCCAACTTAATTCTTTCCTCTAAGCTCTGGGAACTTTAAAAAGTGCATGCATTAAGCCCTTTACAACAGAATAGATATCCAGGTGACTAAATCTGGAAAAGATCTGTAGACGGTGAAGTAATTTACATGAGAGAGTTTTCAGAATGACATATAAAGCTGAACATGAAAGCATTTGAATGGGAGAATACAGAGTTAATGTAGAAAAGAAAAATCATATTAAAGTTTGTCAGATCAAAAGCTTCAATGGACTTTGGCGTCCCTGGGGCACTTTGATTGAAGATGTAAAAATGGCCAGTCATCACAGCTGTGAAACATGAATCCTTTAATTTTTGGCAACACCTGCCCTTTATAGATAAGGTTCTACCCCAAAGCCATAGCTCTTGACAGTATCCATATGAGGTAATGGTAATTTTATATTAAAGTCTGAGATTAGCAAACTCTGAAGCTTTGGTGATATCAACACCCAGAATAGGGCTCTTGGATCCACCTTCAGCCTATCATGGGAAAGAGACAAATAGTTCATGCTTTTGCCAGCCTAGTCTCTGCTTATCCACATTCCAGGCTTCCTGCCCAGATATGTCAAGCTTGTTTTATTTCTCAAGAAGGAGCCAACTGATCTCTTTGTGTTTTTACCTTGGAGTCTGCACAAATATTAATATTTCTTTACATTTGTGTCCTCTGTAAGTTTTTGATGACTTGAAGTAACCTTAAATTGTCCACTTTAATGTCTGCTGAGATTCAGTACATACCCCTCCTCCCCACAACACACACACACATACACACAAAAAACAACAACAACAAAACTTTTAAAGGGTGGTTTGCCTCCCTTACACAAGTTTGATGTTCAATGGCTAAAAGACAGTTTTCTTATTGCCAGTTTATTGTTGCACATTTCAGCTATATTTTTTGACATAGTGACTATAAGGACTGTCCAATGTGTTCATGTTTAACAACCATTAACCATCACAGAACTATTTGCAAAAATCTGCTGCTGTCCCATCCAAAATTGACAATGCAGACTTGAAATATGTTGCACAGTTCTTGCACTTGTTAATACAGATGCAAACAATAAGACCATGTTAAGAGCACGTTACAGTTTCTCATACAATTCACAGTTCAAGTTCTACAGAATATACTGAGAGAGCAGAGTGTTTTTTCTTGGTATGCTACTAGATGTCCTAAAGCAAGTGGTTAACTTAAAGTCTGTCATTCACGCAATAATATTCATTCAATGTTATTGCTTGTGTGTTCTTCACAGCCTCTTTTTTTTTTCTTTTCTTTTTTTTTTTTTAAAAAAAGTGTAAATTAGCTGTCCAGATTCCTTAAAAGCTTTGAAAAATCTCCTTGCAATCTCTTTCTTATGTTCTGCTAATTGTTATCAACAATGATTTGCCTGTTATGATTGGAAATGTATTTGGATAATGCAAACACATTTACCAATGTAATGAAATTATGGAATGTTTATAATGATATTTTCTTAAAGACATAGATCTATTTTTTAATGAAGAAATATTTAGCCAACAAAAAATATGCTTGCACATCTATGAAGTTACATTTGCTGCAAAGCTGATGAAATTAATGTATATAAAAATTTCACTGTATTTGTGTATAAAACTTGCAGTTGTCTTTAATCAGGATTGTGTCTTCTGTGGTTTACTTGTTGACAGAAACTTGAGCATTGCAAAGAAAATATTTTCTCCCTTAAATTAACAAAAAATGCTGGTCTTTTAGAAGTGGAGATTGGCAAGGAAAGTGCCTATCTAAATAACTGGGATATGGAATATAACCATGTCCATAAATATGGTCTAAAAGTTGAGTGGAAAACAGAGTCCACAAGGATTCAAATTTGCCTGCTGCCAGCAGGACATGTAGTTGACTGTCCTTGAAACAGCTGTTCTTTCTTAAGATACACTTTTAATAAAAGAAATGTAGTCCTGTAAATCCATCCTATGGCTGAAGCAACATCTAAAAGAAAAAAAAAAAAAAAACACAGAAAGCAATATGCTAACCATTTATTTATTTTGTTAAGAATAAATCTAAATAAAATAAATAAATAAAATAAAAATATAATAATTATTTCCATATTTATTTATATATTTATAAATATATATAAATATATATATAAATTATATGAATATAAAATATTTATATAATAAATATATAAATATTTATATATAATAAATAAAATAAATAAAATAAATTAAAAGCAATGCTCTCAAGGACTGAAAATAATTTAATCCATCAGAAGTCTTAGGGTCAGGGTGCCTGTGTAATGGGACCAAACCAGATTGCACAGATTAAGGTTGCTGAATAATCTTTTATGTTGCCAAAATATTGTCCAACATTTTAAGACTGTTTAGAGTAAATAATATTTCTCCTGGACCCGGAATTAAATATTGACATTGAGAAACTCTATACAAGATCTAGTGTCTGTTACTCAGCCAAAATTTTACAGAATTTTTCTTTAATTATTTTGGTGGAGTAATAAGTGTAATACATAATACCTGGAGATTATGGATTTACTGTTTCTTTTTTTTTTTTTTTCCTAGTAATTCACAGAGACAAACCTGAAAAACAAGAAAAAATTGAAAAGAAGGAACCCATAAAAGGTATGTATTTAGCATTTGATACTTCTGTTTGTTTGTTTTACCAGTGGATTAAAACAGTCTGATCTATTGACTCTCAGACCCATTTGGAAAACCCGGTTATGGATGGAGGAGATTTTATGAAAACTAGCCAGAAGGGGAATGAGGATTTTAAAAGCACTTGAGATCCATCACTCTGCAGAAAGACTAAAGTTATATTCATAAATTAATGAATAAGTTTGTACTTTATTATTAACTTTTAATAAAAGAGATGCCTAGAGCATAAACAGGTGTCTTTTTATTCTTCTTGAATAAATCTAAGAATAATATTAATCTTTGGGCACATTCCAGAACATAATGTAATGACTAAATTATATCATACAGGGCATGGCCACTTGAGGTGTTCCACTTCAGAGACCTGATTTTAAAAAAACATTTATCCGAGACTCAGAGGTGCTGGGGGAGAGTGTTAGAGAGGATTTGATAATTTTCTTTCGGTGTATGCCAACAACAAATTACAGGCTATCTATTGTAGGAGTCAACTTCCTTTCCACCCCCGACTCATGAAAATGTTGCCTAGAGCCACCATTTAGTTTGCTTCTTGTGAGGCATTTTTGGCAAAAATGGTATTTTGTTGAAACATACCTACTTGTCAAAACACTTCAAGATTTCTACGAACATTTCCTTTACATAAAAGTTTGATTAATGAAGTCTCAGACTGGAGGAAGAAACCAATTCAGGAAGAACAAATCAACCAAAAGAAGGAAAGATTCAATATTCAACCACAGTTGATTTATTTCAGACCGTCTTGTAACTGCAGTGAACGTACACCTTCTTAAATCTGTGATTGACTAGGCCTTTTTAGTTGTCTCTGGTTGGACCTTTTGCATTTTATATCAATAATTTAAAATAACAAGACTGACTCTAGAGGTTAATGAGAGGCACGTAAGTTCAGGTTTCTATGAGACTGAAAATTTATTACTAGAAAATGGAGTGGTTTTAACAAGGGACTATTATTCTGAGATTTGCCAAAATGATAGAGTAGAGATTATAATGTCCCATATTGTAACATGAGTGTGTCATTAAGACTTGCGTTCTTTAGTAGAAAACTTGGGAGAATCTTTGATTTGCTTTGACATGAGAAGAAATTTTAATGTTTTGGAATGTTTCAAAGAACAAGAAAAAACATATCCCAAGCAAATGAAGAATAATAATTATAACTCTTAATAACGCCAGCTGTCTACCCGACATTACTTGTGTCTAGATGTTATCTCAAGATGAATGTATTAGTTTTTTTTAGTGAACTGTTGCTACAATTACTGCTAAAATGCTACTGCAGGTAGAGTTTCCCTGTAATCACTGTAGTAAGATTACTTTCAGACTATATAATATATTTTAAAATTTTGGTTGTGGATGTGTCTTTCTAAGGCCAATTTCATTGTGGTGTGCCTGAGAAACCCAAAATTTTTACTGAGTCCCTGTATTTCAAATGTTTATTTTCTACTTTTGAAACGTTCATTTTTCAGGTTTGGCATATAGAGTAAGTAACCCTTATTCTAACTTCTAATCAACTTATGTGATGAAGTTTAGGAAAGTTATCTAATGACATAGAGAAAGTACCCTTAGAAATGACTCAGTCAGATATGTCAGGATCTCACTTTGAGGTGTTTCATTACCGTATTGGTAAAATTAATAATAATAATAATAATAGTGAGAGCTTGAATGCTTTTTGCTCTTCTACTTTTGCTTCCAGTCAGACATGGAACTCATGGTACTGTGAAAAATCTTCCTTGTTTTATCCTGTTTGACAAAAGAGTTTTACTAAACTGGAATGAAATCCCCACAGGAGATAGAGTAAAAGCTAGCCTGTAGTTTCATGGGTGATTTTTCTGAAGTGCTGTTAAATCCTCATGCTTGTTTTCCATTATCTTGAAAATTATTGTCTAAAATCCTAAGAAAGGTGAGTGGAAAATATTATATGAATGGACGGATAGCATAATGCAATTTTCATTGTCAAAATGCTAGTTTTTATTTTGAAGCTAATTATGGCTTTGGGATCATCGTTTGCCAGGAACTGATCTCAACCAGTGTCTGTTACTAGCTATCCATATCCGTTACTAGCTATCCATATCCATTGCTAGTTATCCACCTCAAGCCAGCTGGCAAGTGACAGAGACATGTGCATGTGACATTCTTATACTCCAGGACTGACAAGTCCAACTCCAGTTCTAACAAGCCTCTGCCTCATAGAAAATGGGGTGGTCCAGGTGATGTCCTAATTCTAGTATAGGCAGCAGCATTTGCTATGAGCTCTGCCTTTGTCCTTGACAGTTTTCCGGAAAACTGCCTTCAGGAACAGGCGATTGCAAGCGAGGTTCTTACTGTAGTAAACAGCTGGGGAATGGTACCATGGCTTGAAACATAAGCAGTAACTTGTTAGTCACAGTTGTCTGCTAATAACCATGTATGATGCGTGCAGTATAGAAGTGCATGAGATAGCTCAAGAATAACACAGCTTGTCATTTCATCTCCTATGGTTTAACTTGGTATAATTGTTTCTGATTCTTACGTTTGTTTCACAATGGTGGTGGGATTTTTAGACATATGAATGCATTTCTTCTTTCCTAGTGACACATAAAGACAAAACAGAACGGCAAGAGAAACCTGAAAAAAAGGAGAAGCATACAGGTATAAATTTCATATCAGGATTTATGTTGTATTTTGGGGTACCTCAGGACTAATGTCTTCTTCACTTCCATTTATGTATCTTCTTGACTGGAAAAATGACTGGAACTTTATTAGTAAAAAATGTGATGTAGAGAAAAGGGTTTTAGACATACAGACTGACTAGCATTTTGTAGACCTTCTAGATTTTTTGTTTGTTTGGATTGGTTTGTTGTAGTTGTTGTTGGCTTGTGTTGTTTGTTTTTGTCTTTTGTGTGTGTGTGTGTTTTTGTTTTGTTTTGAGAGGGAGAGATCATAGATAATATATTTTGTACTCTGGATGAGTATAATCTCACAATGATTTCTGAGTATTTCCAACATTCACAACATTCAAATATGATTTCTAAGAAAATACGGTCATCCAGGAAAAACACCTAACATGAAAAGAGAAAATGTAATGAAGCAAGCCATGTTTAAAAAAAAAAAAAGTATATTAATATTAATAATGGTACTGACCAGGGCTGTTTCATAGATATGGAATTCTGAATTATGGAACAAAGGGCAGGACTAATCCTTTAAGTAGTTAAATATTCTCTCAGTAGTTGCAATAAATAGGTATCTAGCACAGCTTTATCTTTAACAATTCTAACTTTCTTTTGAAACATCAGCACAAGCTTGGAGAGTAAGTAGCAATGCTCATGCATACACTTTTGTGTTCTTAGTGTAAACTCATATGGCAGAGTCAAATAGGCAGATGAATGTTTTTACACGCCTGGTACTGGTAGGGTACCTCAATGCATATGAATTTGTATAAATGTCATTTCTTCACACCTGTGGACAGGTTACTGTGTAAACATTAACCAGCAAAAAAATTAGAAGATCAGAGCCCACACTAGAAAATATTTCAGACTACACATCACTCAGTGACTATTGCACAACTCAAGTGTACTCTAAAACCTGAGCCAGAACTCTAGTCACTATAGTGTACTTTATTTCAATTTGTAAAGTAGAAATTAAAAGCAAACAAAAAGCCCCAAAGAGTATTAGTTATAATGCCATTGCAATTACATTTGTAATTAATTATAGTGTTTAATCATTCGTAGCCAGAAAAACTGTTAGTTATTATGTAGAGTTCAGAAAGTCCTTCAGAAATAAACCAAAGTAATAAACAAGAAAACTCAAAAATAATAATGAACAAAAGTGAACCATTAAACAAAAATAGTAAACAACATAAATACTCCTGACTTTTTCTTTCTTGACTACATTCTTTCATGGTATCACAGTATTGTCAGAAAGGCCATTCCTCCCTCAGCTGATGACAGACCTCAGCGATGGCACATGAGCCTTTGAAAGTTCTGGTCATGAGTCTTGACATCAGCATCAGATAGTGGCAGCTGATTCAGTCTTTCTGTTTCTTTCCATGTCTAGTCATGGTGACTAGATTATTCTTATGTTTCTTCTCCTTTTTCTTACACAGCTGCAACATTTCTTATTTTTAATAACCATTAATATTGTTGTTGTTTATTTCTAGCTATTCACAAAGAGAAATCTGAAAAGCCAGAAAAACACGAAAAGAAAGCACCTTCTAAAGGTAATGCTGAGTGTTATTGGATTTTGTACAATTTTAGATTTTTATCACTTATATAGTTTGGAAGATTGTGAGGATGAGAATTTAAAGTTTAAAACTCTTCTAGTCCCCACTATACAGTCATTGAGTGCTCTCACTTTTGCTTGAGCAGTTCTTAATCAGCCTCTGAGTGAAGTCTTGAACAGCTTTTATTACTTTCTCTGTTCTCTTGTTTTGCAGAGTTAATTATAAATCATTCTTGTGCAGCTACAGAAATAAATAAAGGCAAGGGAACGACCCATGACTATTATATTTGCAGTCTTTGATATTTGCTTCCTCCACAATAAGATTCAGTAATTTGCCTACAGAGAAGGCTTTGTCATGTGTAGCAGTGTTCAGTCTAGTTGATGGAGTGCAAGACTGTATATTGTCTCTCAGTCTGTGTCTTCCACCATACCTTCATTCCCCTGCCTTTATTTTTTGTAGTTTTTTCATTTCAGTACATGATTTGTATTATCTTCCACAGCTGAAGTGCCTTTGGTTAAGATTTACATGTCTACTAATTATTACATATATTCTGAAGCATTATCATGTACGAGAGCTCATTCCCAGTGTTCTGACTGATAATTCCATCTTTAGCCATGATTTGGACAGGGAGATTTAAAAATCCATTCATTTCCAATCCATTCACCTGTTGTGTCATTTTTTAAGACTAAAAATTATTATTGAGTGATTTTTTGGTTTTGGTTGGTTGGTTGTTCCCTCTGGAGTTTTCCTTTTTCTCTTTTTTTTTTGTTTGTTTGTTTTGTTTTTGTTTGTTTTTTGTTTTTTTGTTTTGTTTTGTGTTTCTTACATGCATCTCTTTTTGGAAACCAGATATTTCCATAACGAAGTTAGATTCTAGTCTTTGTCTTGTACTTTTACTCAGTTAAATCACGAATAAATACTATGCAGTGTATCTAATATCAGTCTTTTATGGCATTCAAATTGATGATGATGGGGCACATGAATTAATTAGGTTTGATTTGAATCTGTTCAGACAATATAGATTCAAATGTACAAATAAGGCTTTATTGGACTTTATCTTACTCTAAGTAGAAATGTGAAAACAGTAAGCAGGAGAGAAGAAAGAGAGAAAATGGAACAAAGACTAGTCTTAAAGACTTAAAATAACCTGAAGGACAGCCATCATCCAGTTTGTCTTTAAAATTAATATTTGGAAGATTCTTTTACTTTCAGTGTATAACCTGAAAGTGTAGGATTTTTTTTTTTTTTTATACATAAAGTGAAATCACACTGAAATAAGCTTGAGAAAATAAATTCCCACAGTGTCAGAGTAGTTTTGAAAAGCAAATATCTTCTGAGAATCACTGAGATGCTTCTAACAAGCAGCCAGTCTGTTTATCCATTAATCTTCTGCTAGCTAACTAAATAATCGCTAATGGTTTTAATGTATTTAAAGTAGCCATGAATCTGATCACTAGCCCGACATTTTTGTGAAGAATTAGTCTTCTTGCTCCTTTGTCCACTATTACAGCTAGGGAGATTGCTGCTGCAATCTATGATATCTAGGCTTGCTACCCTGTGTTGAGTAGTTCCTAAGCAATATGAATCCCCATGGGTAGACAGTGCTCTACAACAATCACCACCTTTGCTGCTTTTTAAGGCACATTTATGCCCATAATGTGATGATCTATCCATTGCCAGGTTAACCTCCATCTTGTCTGGGTTCTGCCCCAAACTGTATAAGCTACTAGGAGGATAGGGCAGCCATTTCAACCTTTTCAAGTCCCCTAGGAAATGAGGATTCTCTAGTCCAGGCCAATTCGAGTGAACAGACATACCGTCTGCTGCTGTCAGCTACTTCCCTCATAATCAGGAGATTTTTCTTTATGCCCAATAAAAAAAGACTTAGTCCCTGCTAAAGGCTCCAGAAAACTTCAGTGATATGAATGCTGTTTGAAGACACCATCTAAGAAACATCTATCTTATAAAAACAAAAACAAACTTCATTATCAGTCCATATAGGTAGCAATTCAAAGCTGGGATTCAGTTAAAGGGGATGTTGCTTTTATGCAGTTAGCACTTGAAAGAAGTGTAATTAACTGTCAAGGCTGTTTTGCTCCAGCAATATGTCCATACCAACCATGAGAGGAAAACTAGAAGTCACGACATATAGTTTTGGCACCTTTTCTGGGACATAGCAGTGTGTGTTTACACAGTGTATCCTGTGCAGACATGAACTCACTCAGGCTGGACCGTGAAGTGAGCACCAGATTTGTGGCCGTGCTTGTAGTGAGCCCAAGCTAAACCCCTTTTTGTGAGACTAGTATAGTCACTCAGCTTCCTGTTGGCTTGAGCAGAGGAAGAACAAGCCTGTGTCTGCTCAGAGCTTGAGCAGAGCAAGTTTGTATAATTTGGAATATATAGTGTAAACATTCCCTAAATATCCCCAGAACTGTGCAACTGACTTGGTTTATGATTAAGTTATTTTAAACAGATATTTTGAAGCTTTTGACCCTTGTGAATCTGAGAAAAAGAAGACATTTACAGGGAAAAATAATAGTAATAATAATAATGAATTGTATACTTCCACAGAAGTTTTTGTGTTTTAGCAATATTTTCTCATTTGTTTGTTTTTTCCTAATATACAATTGTACTTATTTCTAGTAATTCAAAAAGACAAACCTGAAAGACATGAAAAAGCTGAAAAGAAAACTCCTCCCAAAGGTATTTATTTCTCTTTCCTCCTTCCTTCCTTCCTTCCTTCCTTCCTTCCTTCCTTCCTTCCTTCCTTCCTTCCTTCCTTCCTTCCTTCCTTCCTTCTCTCCTCTCCTTCTTTCTTCCTTTTTTATTTTTTTAAATTAATAAATTTAAATTCATAAATTTTATTTTATCAGAGCAGAGTATGTGTGTGAAATAATGTGTATGAAAAATCTGCTACATGACACTATAATTTGAAATAATCAAAATCTCTTTAGAACATCCAGGGATTAGTTCTATGGATAATCCCTTTTAAACCTGTTGAAATTTCAGATTGGAATTAAAGTAGAGATATGAACTTTCATTACCCTGAAAAAAAAAGTAGATTATGACATACACATTTTTTTCTATAACTAGTTAAGGAACTTCTTTCTTCATTGTCCAACAGTATATTTGGTCATGTCATAGCTTTGTTTGAAAGTAGGAATTATACCTGTCCATTATATCTGTTTTCTGTATGTTTTCTGTTTCAGAATTGGTAGAGCTACTCAGTTTATATGTAGCTAAAATCAGTCTGGTCAGCCTAGTGACTTGATAAAAATACAAGTCCAGAGGCTTATAGAAGATGTGGATTTTGTAGCACTAGAGTTTTCCATCAAGGCTGGAGACATTTAAAGCTATGAAGAAAATATATTTGTGAACACAACACAAATATGTTTTGTTTAAAACATATTGAATTATTTTAATCTACTGTTGGATTTTCCACTAAAGTGAACTGGAAACATAATGCCAGAATCCATGTCTCAGATGAGAAAAAGCAACTGATCTATAAAGGTGGAAGGGAAAGTCTATGTCTCACCAACCTCCGTGTAGTGTCAACCACTGACATTATAGAATTTGATAATTCTGCTTAGAAAATTCGCTCTACTGCAGGGCCATTTAGTGGCAGACTAATCTTTCAAATTGGGGAACTGGTGTGGAGAAAGACTCAAGAACATAAGACTCCTTGGTCAAAGGCCTAGAGTTAATACATAAAAATGACCCTTACAAACAACTGTGCTTTAAATCAACTATACTTACAGCTTACAACAGTTTTGCTCTGAATTTTAAAGTTCTTCATATTTAGTAGTCAGGTTTTAATATGCTTGCTTTATCACCAACATTTGTTCCCCTAGCTTATGCCATAAAAGTTAGCATGTTGTCATTAGATTACTGTTGTTTACTGTAGCCTATTACCTAGTATCAGCCAAAAACTTGGTACAAGACTGAAGACAAAACGTGTGTATCTAACATTATCTAACATATCTAACATATCTGTTTGGCTTGGAGGAATTATAGTTTTCATCAGATCCAAGCAAGTTGTTGATGATGAAAGAATGCTTCTTAGTAATTGCACAATATAAAATAAACAATATTATTAAAATATTATTAATATATTATAATAATATTATATAATATTATTGAAATATTATTAAATTATATATATTAAATATAGTTAATATATAGTTAATATATTTAATATATATTAAATATATTAACTATATATAAAATATATTAAATTATATATTTATAATATTATTAAAATAAAATAATATTATTTTGAGGGAAATGGATGACACAAAGTTTTTTCTTGATTACCTGCAGAGGAGAAGAAAGTAAAGAGCACCAAAGTGGAAACAAAAGTTAAAAAGGAAGTGAAGGATGGAAAAGGAGAAGCAAAGATGCCTGAGAAGGTCAAGCAGACAGAGACTAAAACAACAGAAGTTGGGTTAATAAAGGCCAAACCGAAAGTTAAGGAGGAGAAGGCACTTCAGACTGTAACTAAATCGGAAAAGAAAGGTAAACAAAACCAGGAGGAAGCAGATGAAGATATTAAAAAGGTAGTAGGAAAGAAGGAAAGAGAATGAAGTTAGACCTAACAAGGACCAAAGTCCACCCATGACAAAGAAAAGAGCAGTACAAATAAATTCCAGATGAATCTCAGATTTCTAAATGGAAACTATAAGGAATAAAATAAGTTTAAATAACTGGAATGTTCTAACTGTAATGGCTAAAGATTCATTTTACATTGTTCAGTTTGCATCCTACTTTACCAAGTACCAGTGTCTCTTCAGATAGGCTGGAGTCTTCATGGATTTTCTCAGAAGAATCTTATGCAGTCTATTGCAAGCCAAGTTACTTTGGAAAATGCCTACGGTCCAAAGACCTGTTGGAAATTATGTTTTTTTTTTCTACATCTGAATACGTCCTCATTTACAATAATGAAAATAGATGCAAATGAAAGGGAATTTAATCATTTCTATTACATCAGATCATGTGAGGCATTGTCACGTAGTGTACAACATAATGATATGCCTGACTGATGTAATTTGGTGTGATGAGGTTGAAAAACTAAAAAAAGTTGAAAACCCTAAAAAGCAGAGAAATGCCATTAACCCGGTGAACATGGTGAGAGGAAGAAATTAAGTGATAAAACAAGGAATCAACCTGCATCAACACAAAATGCATGTGTTATCTGTATGCTCCTCTTTGTCAGAGTCAGCCTGGGATCTTCCACTCCCAAATTGCACTGAATGGTCCCTTGGTTTTCCTGTGGCTATTCATTGTTAATTAATAATTAATTGTTAGGTACAATTTTGTATGAATGAAGGCAGCGAGACCTGCCTTTCTGTAAGAACTGTCATACTGAAGATACAGGATTATTCTGACATTAATAGAAAAAGCTCAGCAGATAGGTGTGTGGCACACCTATCTGATACTTTCAACTGATAACCACAGATAATCATTATGCCTGAACGTCAAAGCAGTCATCTCTGCCTGGATATCTGAATCTGCCTGGGCAGATCCTCTCAGAATTTCATAGCCATCTGCTCTGGACCCCTTAGGAGTTGTCTAAATTATACATTTCCAGAAAGCTGAAAAGAGAGTTAGAAATAAGCTCCTTTCTGACATGCAAAGTGTGCTGAGCTAGTATTTTTTAATATTTATTTCTGTTCTAGTTAATTTTGGTTTTCACTTGAAATGCTGGAGCCTTTGAGGCATAAAATTGAAACAGCATCTTTCACGCTAATTGTTCTGACCAAGGGGAAAGTTCCACAAACTGTTGAGTTCTTGTTTTTTGTTTGGTGTGACAGAGTTTCAGTGCACAGTTAGACTCACTCCATACTGCTCAGGTTAAGGTTCTCAAAAAGCAACAATGTGCATATGAGGCACTTTACTCCCCGACAACAAAATGTTTTTTAAATTGGGGTCAAAGATTACAGAGAGCAATAGAGAGAGGGTGTTTTGTTTTGTTTTATTTCATTTTGTTTTTCCTTTAAGTGATAAATATTAGCAAAATGATCCATCAAACATAAATCTGCTTTAGAGTGTGATACCAAGGACTGTACACTGAAATGTAGTAGGTGGAAGAGGGAATGAGCAGCAGCAGTGCAGGAAGGAAAGAGCTTCTTAAACTGTTCTTTATCACCAGAGATAGTGTTACACGTTCAGTTACATTCAGTGAAAGCTGCCTTTTTTGTTTTTGTCCTTCATTTTTCCACCACAAGCTGCTGCTGTCCAACTGGATACTCTCAGAGAATTCAGTTCTGTATTTGAGTTCCCCTGTGACCCGAAGAGACAATATTTTTTAAGTTAATATAGGCTTGCCAAAATTTCCTGAACCTGCAGTCCTTATTTTTCCTTGTTCAAGGGAGTAGTTCTTCCAGCTTCTGCCTTTTTTTTTCAGAGGCTGAGTTTCTAAATAGATATTACAATGAGAAGATTAATATGTAATCTTTCTTCTTAGGTGCAGTCAAGACTGCAGCTTCTTTTTTTAAGTTTATCCAAATTACATTTCCACAGGAGGAAAAAAAAAAAAAAGAAAGTCGTCTATTTTAATCCTTGTTTATATTACTGTGATTAAAAATCAATGAAATGGTGTGAGCTGCTAGTGCCTCAGGCTATGTGTGTATCATAACTTAAATAGATCCAGCACAGGCTTGTGGTCTGTCTTGTGACTGTCCCCATGCAGTTTATGTCCCCAGACAGTTTTGCCCTATTGCCATTTAGCAGTTTCTTATACAATGCCTGGAATAATCCAGAGTTTCTTCCCAATTGGCAGCATGGACAACTCATTTTGGCAAAAGAGGGGCAAGAAAAATTCCAGTTTGTGGGCACGAGCTATGCCTTGTCGTTTGCTCTCTTGGCTAAACAATTTACTTTTGTTCATTTTATTTATTTACACAGACATAACCTGATTATCTGACTTATTGAGGCTCTATTTCCAAGTGTGTTGAAGTCAGTGCAATCACTTTGCTGAATTTAGATGGGCTTACTGAGAATACAGATATACACATACTTGTTTTCTTACATACACTCTTCAACTTTTTTTGTCCCTCTTTCAGAAAGCACATACACTTAGGGCAGATATTGCAGCCAAATTCTTTAGATTCCTTAAGGATGGAATGGTGCCAGACAGAATGATAAATTTGAATTCCTAAATACAAAAGTAGAAACCATTATGAATAGTCATTAAAGGCTTTAAAAACAGTGCTTATAGTCATGGCCCTTTGTATGTTCTGGAAAGTTCACCCGAAGATCTACAATGCTGACTAGAAGTCTTACTCTTGTCACCTTAGTAACAGAAAACAGTTGCATAGGATCCTATGGGCTAGTAGAAAAAAAAAAAAAAATGCATAATATATAAACCCTCCTAATTTCTACAGCTGCACAGGAAATCATACCAGAATAACAATCACATAAATGCTTCAGCATCAACTAATACTGATGCTCTAGTGAACTATGTAAGAAAACAAATAACACAATTGTATATACTTACAAATATAATTTTGTGTTTAAACCAAGTTACTCTTTTTTTTTCTTTTTTTTTTTTTTTTTTAAATTTTAAGTATTTCAAAGTTTGCATAACTTTGTTTTGAAGTTGGCAAATACTTTTTGGTTGGTAAGTGGTTTTACAAAACCACTACTAGGTGACTAGGAAGGAGATGCAACTGGAGATGCAACTTGTGTAACTTAGGAAGTATGGAGCAACAGTCTAGGACATATGGATGAATGTGCTTTATCCAAGGGCTATTGTGAACTAGCATAGCTAACCAGAGCTGGCATTTAGTCACCAATATTAACTTTCAAATATAATGTCCCTTGGAGTTCACTGGGGCAATGTTCTATTTTCTGGCAAATTGAAGAGTACAGCAATAATACTGCAATTCTTTTACACTCAGTTACAAATGGTAATTTTCTTCACCATTCTTAATGTTTGCAATTTTGATCAGGGTCTTCAATTGTGCCTATATAGAGAAGAAATCAACAGACAATCAACATTTCTGAAATCAGAGTTTCATTTAGATACCAAAGTCTAAAGTTCTGAATAGCATAGTTTTAATATTTGGATATCATGTATGCCTTTTATATATATATATATATATATTTGTAAATAATAGTGTTTGGAAAATAATTGTGTGGTGAAATGATAAAATTCTCTGGAAAAATCTCATTGCCACGGAAGTGTAAGTATACCGTTTATACTCTCATTCAATAAATGTATATATTGATTACACAGTTAAAGCAGTATTAACAAAATACTGTGATTAAAACGTTTACTGAATTTTCCTATTGTCTGACTGAAACTACTTAAAATGGATTCTCAAGAATATGAAAAAGTCTTTGGGCCATGCAGCTGTTTGCACAGTGCCTGTGTGGAGAGCAAGGGTGCACATTGCTGACCTGTTCCACACACTGCAGGCCAAGAGTTGGTAACTGGGGCACTAGTAGCTCTGGAGCTGGGAGACTTGAATTAGATGTAGACTAGAAATTGTCTCTTTCTGAGAACATGAGTTACTTCAAGGCCAGGGAGAAAAAAATATCCCCCAAAATGTGTCTTTGCATTGCCAAGCTTTATTTTCACTGTTAAATAGAAACAAAATTTTATATTTGCTTTCTTCATTACCTTTTTTTCCTCTTTGCTCTGTTAGATCAATATGCATTCTGTCGCTATGTGATTGACATGTTTGCGCAAGGGGATTTTTATCCAGGTACTTTCCTACATCATTGAACTCTGTTCTAATATTCTTCTGTTTTCCTGAGAGTTTCTGTTCCTTTATGCATTAAAAGTGTGTTTTGTATTGTTGAAGGTCTCACAAGTGCAACAAAGAGTGTGCAAATAGGCTTAATAAAGCATAAGAGCTAATGGCTGTCTTATTAAAGCTTTTAATTTTGTCTACCATGCATGAATTAAAATTAAGGTTATGTAAAATGTAGAGTCAATTTAAGGCCATATAAATTGCTAAAATATTCCATGCTTTTTTTTTTTTCCTTTTTTTTTCTTTTTTTTTTTTTTTGGCTGTGATGCAAGAGGAAGGAGCTTATCATTAATACTGTATTGTTTTTTTCTTAACAAATAGCAAACATTAACCCCAGAATGCTTCAAGAATAGAAGAGCCATTGTTGTTCTTCATATATAAAATATCTTAGCTGAACCATCACCTTTGTGTTTTATCTTCCCTCTTCCCATATCTCCATGTTCATCTGTTCTAATACAAACAATTCTTAACAAGCAAACAAACAAAAATGAAGCTAGAGCTACAGATAATGATTGAGAATTGTCTCATAACATCACATTAATCCAATTTACCCTGACCTTATTTAATTGTCATTCTTCCTTCTGAAATCATAATGAAATCATCTTCCAGTACAAGAGAACATATGATAGAGAAGACAGAATCCTAGGAATGATAAGTAATGATATATATGAAGAGTCAACGATAGAATATTAAGGCACACCTTTGCAACAAGTTTACAAACTTCAGTCATTATTTGCTCAGGAAGCTCTCCACTGACACTCACCTGAATTGGCTGTGTTTCCTTATCTCTTGTAGTTTGTAGTGTGTAGTTTTGGTCTTCTCTTGGCATGTCTAGGCACAGCCAAAGGATGTAGTTGAGAAGCACAGACTCTCAAAACAGGGAGAGTGAGGACACAGATTTTTATGGAGGGAAAATGAATAACCTTGGGATTTTGCAAGGAGATGGTTTGTTTGGCTTGTTCTCAAAGAATAAAATGGAGAGTGGTGATTGAATTAAAGGAGAGAAAAATATTATATCAGGTTGGTCTTCATCTAGTCTCAGAGTGAGAGAAAAAAAAAAAAAAAAAAAAAAAAACAGAGACCTTCAGTTATGTTTTGATTTAAATATATATATATATATAAAACTCCCTGTAGCAGATGTGATTCACACAGCTGTATCATTAATAAATCACAATGTGAAGAGTTGCATGGAGCTCTTCAAGATCACCCTCAGAGTTTTCCTGACATCTGCAAGAAGCTTTGACACGTGTCAGAACCCTTTCTCCAGACAACTCCCTGGGCTGTTTGGTACTCTCCAAAGGCAGAGCAGACCTGCTGTTGGAAGGGAGTTTTGGAGAAGATGGCTTTTCATTTTTGACCTCTCCAGCCACAAGGAAACTGTGAAGACCATGAAGGGGAGCAGGGACTCTGTAGTGAGTGGAATTTCAGAAGATCAAAGACACAACCATCTGCTCTTGCTTTCCAATGTTTGCCTTGTGTCACTTCACTGTGCTATGATAGAGTTTTTCTGAGAAATCACAGGTTAATATTCAGTGGACATTGAGTGTCAGTGAGCCTTATGGGTAGACAAATTCAAGACCCCAGAAAGTGGAAAAAAGTCATAAAAATGTTTAAATCATGTGATTTATAGGTGAAAAGGAAAAGGGTAGCTCCTTAACTTAGGATCTCCAAAAGTCCAACAGTGTCTATACTTGTAAAACAACTGCTTTTTGACATAAATTGCTTGTCTACATCTGAAGTTAAATGCTGTGAATGTTTTTTTGTGACAGAGCATGATATATATTTGTAAAAGGTAAAATAAAACAAAGCCTTCAAAACAAGCTTTAGTCAATTCACAGTCTGTGAGAAACTATGCTGAAACATCCAGACCATGTCTCTGAGAAGCAAGGTAAAGGCCAGGTATGCCCAGCTTTGTGCTTTTTATAGAAATTGCCGAGGAGCGGCAATTAACACCTCAGTTAGTGTTTGTTACTGTTAGTGTTTGTTGCCTTTCTCAGGCAACGTGCTCATTTCACACTGGCCTTTGTGAAATGAAATATGATAATTCATTTTCTTGAATACATAAATGTGGGGAAAACATCAGAACACCAAGTCCCTTTAATAACCATCATATCCAATTAGCTTTACAATCTGATATATTTTATCCTTTTATCAGTTTATATATTTTATGTTAAACTACATTGTCCAAACAAAGAGGTCTAAGAGAAATTCAGCTAAGGAATTTAATTACAGTCACCCTGACACCACAATACTTTCAAACTAGGAATCATTTATTTCTGTCAGCCCCAATATTAAAATTTGTGAAAGATATATATTATATATTATATAATGTTTTATGTTATATGTTTATTATATATTATATATTATACATTTATTACATATATCATATATTATATATTATTATATTTAAATTGAAGATTCCTTTATATAGGTGTATTGCCTACTATGTAGATTATTTTCAATATTTACACTCTATATGAATTTCTATCTTATTGACTTTCATAAGAGGAGTATCCTGCTCATTACATTCTTTGGGCACAATACATGGATTAGTCAATAATAATAAGAATGCCATTCAGTATATATTCTTTGATGGTATTTTTGGAATTTCTGTATTAGTGAAAAGATCATTTTATTTACTGGCAACATTATCTGATTTTAGGTTTATATAAATTTTATCCAAGAGTATCAAGAAAAGCAGACCATTTAACATAGCATTTGTAGTTACCATATAATTAACAGCAACACTTAGATTCTTGCATTTCATTAATTATGTACACATTTTAAAAGATTTTAATACATTTTGACAGTAACCTGAATAATATGTTGGATGTCAGTTTAAACTCTTGCTTTGATTTTAAGAAGTGAAGCTGAAATGTTGTTCATTTTCTCTAAGCTTTGTTTTGTTACTGTAGACTTACCTTTAAAAATGAATGAAATATAGGTACACTGTACACAGTGGATTCATTAGAAACTATAGAAGGGTGAATTCTTGCTAAGCTGATTCATGAAGCATCCACATCCACTTTCTTATTTCTCTGGCCTGCATTTGTCTCTGACTTTGAGTATTTTCATGCAAATCTTCCTGTAAATCCCAATAATTACATCAATACCAATTAACTTCCAAGACTTAAGACTTACTTTGTGTAAAAGAGAGTATCTGAGGGTCTCAGCCTTTTACAATAAAAATGAGTGGAGTTTTAGCCATAAGCTCAGGTAGATTTCACAAGGTGAGAAGTACAAAACTCCTTTTTACCACTCTGCTCACCTGTTTTCCCTGCAGTACTTACCACCTTGCTTTACACAGAATAGTAGAAATATTTCTTGAACTACTCTGGCAGATCAAGAAGTTGTTCCAATGAACAAGTACCTTTTCTTTGCAGCTACCTAAAGTGAATTCTTGTGTGTACCTCTCTTTTTGCATGCCCACCTAAGCATGTGGTTCTGCATGTTGCATACTGCTTAATTAAGCAATAAACATCTCTTGGTTATTTTGTCCTAATGTGGCACCTTTTTTTTGCACAGGTATACTGTATATTTATGTTTGGATTTTTTATTTTTTAATTTGGAAGTCTTGGAAATTTATTTTAAGTAATTAGTTTTACTGTGTTTCAGTTTTGGTTAAAAAACTTGCATTTCACTACCGTGGCCTCACTAATGGTTGATTTTTACAGTTACCTCATTGACAACAAAGATCATGGAAAATCAGAAAGCACAGCTGTGACATTATTTAGATATTAGCATATCTAAAATCTTTGCACTGAAGTATCCAATTACCAAATGGAGCTTTTACCACTACATGACCATCTCCAATAATAGGTGGGCTGCAAAAGAATGTGTCCATAACATTTCCTTTCATCAATATGTTTATTGTTTATATCCATGCCAGGGGCTAAAAGCCAAAGTAATGTAGACAATCTTGTTAATCTTATACTGTTGAGAAAATATTTGCACTGAAGCAACTCAAGTTTTCTGGCACTGAGTATTCCTATAGGGTAAAACAGTCATCCCACCATCTCATACATTTTTCCCCCTAGGACACATATGGTTATAGAAAAAAATATATATACATATTTATAATAATAAAATAATTTTAAAATTAAATTAAATATTAAAATTAAAATGAAGTGAAATAAAATAATAAAATAAATAGAATTAAACTAAATTAAAAATGATGTTAATAAATTCAATTAAATTGTGGCCAGAGTCCATGAGGAATACTATAGCCTGCTTGGTCTTGGAAAAAAGTAACAGATTGAATGACCTCCAGTCTATAATTTTCTTACAAGACTTTTCTTTTCCATTGTCAAGAGCTATTCAGTCAAAGAGCAGGGATTATTTCTGTAACACAAATGTGGTAAGAGAATTGCAAGTCAGTGTTTGTATGATACTTGCCACATAAAATGATTTATATAGATACTGTTATAAAATACATCAATATTGTAAGATCATGGAAGTGATATTTCTGTATAAGATCTTAGAGCATTGAATACCTAATTTTGAAAGTAAAATTGTCTGCATTTACTGTGGGTGGGCTGTAGCACGGGAGTTAAATACTTGCCCTCTGCTGTACAGATAGCTAAACTCTTTAAGCTCTTGAACTATTTTTAAGTGTCACTCCTGCTTGATTAAAGACTAGAATGTGTTGTGGATATATCAATGACAAGGTCTAACTTTTCACCTTGTTATATCAGATTTATGTGGGGGTAACTTTGATATGAGAGTAGTTCATCTGGGGATGTAATTGATGCACTGCAATTGAAAAATCAGTCATAATAAATAAGTAAATAACATATCTGCTTCTTATTCAGAAAAATTCTGCATGAGAAACTGTGGAGAGTTATAGGCTTACATGTTTGACAGAGAACACTAAAGAATTTTATTTTTTTTTCCTAGAGATGCTTTCTAATGCTCCCTACTCAATAGCCCTCTCCCCTAGAGGAAAAAAAAAAAAAAAAAAAAAAAAAAAAAAAAAAAAAAAAACAAGCAAACAAAAAATTTAATTAGTGAAATGTTAAAATGAGAGTTTTGGAGCTGTGAAAATTTTATGGTTTTACTTTTTAAGCAAACAGGGCACCTAAGAATTAATTGGTCTTTTCCCTCTGAGGGCAGTACTGTACCCCAAAATTTACAGAGATTTCATTTTCAGAGCTGATGGTTAATTGTCCATATTTGTTTATGGAAAAAAAAAAAAAAAAAAAGTTTGTATGATGAAACTTTGTATGATCAATACTTTTGTCTCCATTAATGACATAAATGGAGATGATACAATAACAGAAGCATTTATTCTACTAATAATCTTCTGGGAGAGTTCTGATTACTTTTCAAATAGTCTGAAAGGAATGAAGTAATAAAGAGTAATTTTGAATATATTCATGAGAAGTTAAACACTGTTTTAGTTATTGAAATGTCTAATTTATTAATGAGCAAGTTTTGAAATACTTTTAGCTGTCATTTAGAGTCTAAATATTGCTTTCTTACATTTCCATTCAGTTATGCAAAACTCTGAGATGTCCACTGGTGTCATTTTAATTAGTTTCTTGTCTATGACTCACCTATCACCCCAATAGCTGTGTCTGTTTGGGTAAACTGAAATGACATTGATCTTTTAATGGGGACATTATCAGCACATAATTCTGACACCATCCCACAGAGGCAAAACAGCTATCCATTATTCCCTGTTTATATCATCCCACTGTGAATCAGAGCCAGATGCTGGCACATGAAGCAGCATCTGTCAACACTGTTATGGCACTTTATTGTGACTTTGCCAAAAAAATTTCAAACAACTTTCACTGTCTCAGAAGCAGCTACTCAGGGAATGCTTGGCATTCTTATTCTGTAGACGGGGATTGATTTGTTTCTTTAATAGCTCACTGCAAGCCACTCTGAAGAGTCAGCTTTAAGTGATTTAAATGAAGCTAGATCCTTGATTTTAATAGAAATAAACCATTCTAATATGGGATGGCAAGGACATTAGACTAGCAAAAGTAGTCTCACACTTTTATTATTATTTTTTATTGTCATTCTTATTTCATGTATTTATTTAATATAGTTCAGAATCCATTCAGAATTTCAAAATCAAGGGTCATTTAAAAAAAATACTAACAATATCTGAAAAAGCTAGTTGTATTGTGGAGAATCATCAAAAGACTCAGCTAGTTTATGTTAGAAAATAAAGTATTCAGAAAGTAAAGTATTCAGAAAATAAAGGCCTCCCCCCCCCAAAAAAAAAAAATCTAATAATAAACAAACTAACAAATATTGTGAATTAATTAATTAATTAATTAGTTATAATGATTTATTGTCATCATTGGTTTCCTGTTAGAAATATTACTATTAATACTGATGATGGTATTTCAAGCAGGTTATAAAATGGAAGCATTGTAGAGTTACAAACCCTTCTTCAGGACTCAATATAATTTTCAGAAGTGACTTCAATATGAAAAACAGCCACAGACTAGCAATTTAAGACAAAAGTAGCTTTATCCATAATTTTGAAGCAAAGCTGGCAAGGAAACAACTCAGAAACCTAAAAACTCAAGGAAACAACTCAGAAACCTAAAAAACAGTATAAGCCTGTAAGACCATATGTTTGCTTCTTAGAGCTTGGATGGTTTCAAGTATGGGAAAATGTACAATTCCTGAAAGAAAGAGCCTCCTTTCTAAAAACAAAACAAAACAAAACAAAAAAAAACCTATTATGTCTAAAACTACTATGTCTAAAACTACTATGTCTAAAAAGTTTTGTGTATTCTTAGACTAACTAAAAGTGGGACTCACTAGAAGGCTTAAGTGTTTCACAGTTTGGAATGCCTGCTCAGCAACATCTACTTAGCAATTAGTATAGTCAAAAGGAGTTTAGGATTATCTATCAGATCCATATATATGTACCTCTTGGTTCTGCCATTTCCTAGAGAGCAATCTAGAACTACAAAATGATTTTGTGCTTGTGATATTGAGTGTGACAAAATCTGTATTTTCACTCACCAGGATGTATATTTCTAAACCTAAAGAATCAACTACTTTTTAGAATATACTTCTAAAACTCTCTTAGGGCAGTTAACTTCCAGACATGTATCTCTCAGCTTTAATGGAATGGAAGACAGTTGAAATCTATGCAATGTGCCCTTTAAACGCTTTTTGATGCTGAATACACTGAAATATAACAAAGAAGGAAATGTGTACAGTGAAGTGCTTCCAGTTTCCTTTTGAATTTTTTTTGTTAATGGCAAAATCTTTCGTTCTGTTATGAGACTGAGAGAAGTTACTCTCTTCAGCCAGCTATAGATTCTCTGTTGTCTCTTGTAATGAAGCTCGATTTTAACAGGGATGTTACCTGGTCATCATACCTCACAGATAAGAGCACAGGCAGTATCTACACTTCAACAAGATATATTGTCGTGGAGTATTTCCAGATTAGCAATAATTCCTCACCTTTTCTGTTCTGAAAACATGTAATGCATGTTCAGTTAGTAGTTCAGTTTCGTTTCTTTTGATTCATTTTGTCCTTCAGTACACTCTGTACTAGGTGAAAGAGTAAATTGCACACAGAGTTCAAAAGGAGACAGAAGACTGCTCCTCTGTCTCCTAAGCAGTTTATGCTCTCCCTTACTTACCACCTCCTTCTGCAGATATTCCACAGACATAGTGGCAATTGGGTGTGGTAGGTCCATTCCTTTCACCTTCCTCTGTTCGGGTTCTTCTTGTTTTTGCTTTACATCATTTTCTTTCTGCGCATATTTTGTCAAAAAAAAAAAAAAAAAAAAAAAGAATGCAACTTCCTAACATACACCTGGAATGAGTCAAGACTGATTTTTTTTTTTCTTCATCAAGAAATGCTATTCTTCCTTTCAGTAGTTCAGTTTCCTTCTTTTTGTTTCATTTTGTCCTTCAGTACACTCTGTACTAGGTGAAAGAGTAAATTGCACACAGAGTTCAAAAGGCATTCAGTGCCCACATACAGCATTAATCCTAAACAATGCTTTTATCTTTTTCAGTTAAGCTTGACAACGGAATCCTTTCTTTGCATGTGATATTCACTCATATAATTGCTGGAGGTTGCAGAGCACTGTGTTTCTAGGCAGCAGTTATTTTGTGAAAAACCATACATGGCTCATGATTTTAGTCCTGGAATATTTTGGTGGCATATAGTGTCATCTTTATGTAGAACTGCAAAATGAAATGTTTGCAATTCATTGCACCTCACTTAGATATCCAGAAGTTAATTGCCAAACTCTAACCTTTAGCTGTTTTTATAGCCAATAGTATGAAATGGAGGCCTCCAGAGTACAATTTCATCCCAACAGAGATGCCTAAGATAGAAGCAATGAATCACCTTTTAAAGGTACAAATTTTTATCCATTGACTATAAATGGATCCCTTGGGTGACTTCTCTAAATTTAACTGTCTGAACTTTTAAGTGTCTAAAGCTGGTTGAGAAAGAGCCTACAAACATTCCAGAAGTATGCTAAAAATGTTCAAGAAAAGGTTTAATTTAAATGAAGATATAAAAAAATGTTTTTTCATATAAGATTTCAAATGGCATTATTAGAAGTAGCTGTTGGTTTAGCCAAGAAACCATCAGTGCCACTCTGAAAAGTATGAAAAGTTGAAGAAAGGATAATAGCATTTTGTGAAAGACAGAAGGGTAAAAGAAAGAGGGAAATAATTTCTTGGAAGAATCTGGAGACTGTTCACATTCCAAATGTGCCAAACAAAAGAAAAAAAAAAAAAAGGAAAAAAAAAGGAAAAAAAAAAAAGCAAGGTATTTACAGCTTTGACTAATAGAATTCAAGCCAAAAAATCATAGAGGCCTGCAGCACAAGGGTTGGAACTTATGAAAACAAATCCCAGGACTATTTTCCAGGAATCTTTTTCCTCTACAGGAAAGAGAATATTTCCTGGGAAAAGGAAGCAGAGCAGAAGAATCAGAAATTAGCAAAATGGGGTTGGATAAAATGATGATTATTTCTAGTTTGCTCCAGTATATTTCATCATCTTTCCTATCATTTACCTGAAAGCATCTTTACATGAATTTTTTTTAACCTGCATCATTTTAGGACATGTATACCGTTTTTCTGTAGAAACCACATTTGGTGAGAAGTTTTGCATCAAACCTAGTACCATCACGTTATGAAGGATGTTTCACAGTTCTGTATTATCAATATGTCATCCTCTTGTGATTCTCTAAAATATTATAGCCACGGCACTTTTAGAAGTAAGAGGAAGATTATCAATAAAACAGAGCCTAACCTTCACAGGTATTAGGTACTTAATGCCTACCTAATATTTAGCTCTCATTGATTTCAGCGGGAGTGAGGAACAGGAGCTAGTAGCCAACACCTCTGCACAATTAGACCTTACTCCTGATATTTGATCTAATAAAGTCTTTCAGCTTTTTTCCCTCTAACTTCAAATTGTGTTATTGAAATACTAATTTCAGAAAAATGGTTATAGATTCACTCTTTTAGGTGATGCTCAGCTATAGACACGAAAAGTAAGAGTCGTTTTCCTTTTCTTCTTCATTCTGTTTGAGAAGTTAAAAATTCCTTGGTTTGTGATCACATCCATTTGGGCTCAATTGGACTTCCAGTGTTTTCTGTACTAAATTAATTTCATTTAACTTCTCTAATTGTAGTGAGGGTTTATAGCATCTGTAATTTGATTTTATTAATGCCAGACTGTCATTGTTTAGCGAGACATGACATATGCACTCTTTCTTGAAGACAATATAAAGTTTTAGCAGTCCTAAAGTAATGTCTAGATAGTTTTCTGACTTTAGCACTGGATGTTTCTGAGATGTAGTTGCACTAATGACAGTTGGAATGATGCTATTTTACAGATTCCAGAACCAGATTCAAATAACTCATAAATTACTGAGCAGTGATTCCATTGCATACCAGTGTCTATTGCCTTTCAATATAATCTATCAGTCCCTTCCATTTTGTTTAATTGTTAGCAGCAAGTATTTAATTGCACAGTTTTCTTTTCTCTGTTTTAATTCTTTTTCTGTGGATACTTCATATTGAGAAAAGTATGCATCTATACCAACTTCAGATATTCATGTTAATCATGCTAGGGATCACTGTTTATGAGACCACTTTATTAAGGTTATTTAGAAAGAGAGGGAAATGCTGAATATGTCTTTTCATTTTATAAACTGCTTTTCCAGTATTTTTGCACTCCAGTATGCAACAATAACAACCTATAATTTTCATACAATAATCCATTGTTTTCACTGCCCATGGACTCAGCTCTTTGAGATCTAGCTTTATATATTTCTAAACATAACATGTAGGGTTATCTTTACCTGCTAAATGCAGGTGATAAGTAGCAGAAGGAAGTGGAGATAACAGAGGGAGCTGAGTAGCATGTGATGATGACATAATACAGAAGCAAACTTACATAAGTTGGTATTAATAAACTTCCCACTCATTAACCCATGGCCATGCTGAGTAAAATTTGCTTCACAATGTACAGTTCAAGTATGGAGAAAAGACTTGCCTCCAGCCATTAATGATGACATAATGAAGTGGGATATTGCAACATTATAAATTTGATATTTCAATTCAGTTTTCTTGTAAAGTCAGGAAGGACTGTGTGACTTAATGTATAGTGAAAAATCTCTTACAACTTTACTCCTTAACAACTTCAATCTTCTGAACATAAGCATTAGAACAGCTTTTACAAGATGCACGTCGAGGTAAAGAGGGATTTTGGAGCCTCAATGTGAAAAAATCTCTGGAAAAGAATTCTCAACAGATAAATTGTTGCAAGTAGATTTAACTGCACAGCTTCATGGTGCAACTAAGATATACTGCATAGATTTCTGTCTGGGATCAATAAAGCTGGAGTAGTTTAAACCAGCAAATACCACTCCCTTAAGTCTGCCCATGCCTCTCTTGCTTGCATCACTTTATACTTGTTATGTACAGTTGTACTGAGTGAGATACAAACCTGCAGGAAAACAAAACAAAACAAAAGTCAAACTTTAATCAGGTTTGGTGGCTGCATGAAAATGTACTAACTAATGTTCACAAAAACTCCAGGAATCTGAGCCAATAGAAACTCATGCCTGTTCAATTACCAAACCAAGTTGGGTTAGAAAAAGCATTTTCTGTTCAGATAAATCATTTAAAATGTATATGGATTTGCATATATATATGCGCATGTATATATATATACATGTGTTCATGGCTGTACATATATACATATATATGTAGATGTAAATATATAAATGTATTAAAAACAGAGGATTATCAAGTTGCTGCTGCCTTTCACTTGGCTTCTTGAGAAGAGAAATTTAATCCTTCCCCTACTATATCCTGAAAAGCATTTAGATTATCAGTTTGCAAACATTCTTCCTACACCTTCACTGTTAACCTAGTGGTCCCTGCTTTTAACTTAATAGGTGGGTGGCCTCCCAGGGGCATTAGGTTATTTATAATAAGCTTGAAGGTGTTTTCTGTGTGTTGAGGAAGGAAAATCTCTCAATAATATGTTTTATGCGTATGTTAGATACTATGTTAGTTCCAATAGCATCAGTGCTATTTTTAATGCATTTTAAACTCAAGTGGAACATATAGATAGATTTGTCATTTTCCTATACAACATAATAGTAACTTGCTAACTCCTGAAATGAGCCAATTAATTGTTTAAGACAGTGGTATAGGTCAAAATTATCAGAGGCCATTCAAAAAATATTGTAGACTACATATGCACCATTTAATTTACTAGCTTGCATAAAACCATCATGCTATCAAACGTTATTCAGAAAGATAACCTATTTAGGGCACCTTCATTTCAGTTCCTTTCCCAAAACAAGTATTTACATTGTTCAGAACAGTTACACAAGCTCACCTCTTGATTGTCAGCTATTCTATCTTAATGCAAAACAATTTCTTCATGTTTTTTCATAGACTAATACCAAGTTAGGAAACCCTTCCCCAGAGTAATGACAGCCTAATGTCTGAAGAGTAACAACTAATAACAAGGGAGGCTCATCTTTAACTTCAAGCAACTTATGTGTCAAAACTGGAAGACTAGACAGAACAGTGGGATTCCATTAAGATTTTAATCCTCTAAAAGCATATTTGGCACTTACCTCATTCTTCTAGCCCTTGTCTTGTTCCAAGCTTCTTGAAGCATTTGATCTGAATCTATGTTTCATGACAAATGACTCTGCAAAGAGCTTGCTTACCTAATTTCCATTATTTTTACTATTATTAAGAAAAAAGGCGCATCTGGGCAAATCAAGATTTATTTGAAGATATTTTTCCAGGCTATTTGAGAGGTAATACACCAAACCATTGATGCTATTGGCCTGTAGAATTCCTGCTGTTCAGATAACTAAAATTTGGATATGAGGGAGATAGGAGGAAGCACACAGTTACAGGGAAGGTGTTTCCACATTTTCATTTGCTTTCTGTGGTGGCATTACTTCTCCCCCCATATCCAATTGTAATATTCTGCCATCTACAATGATTTTAATTGTAATAACAATATTTTTAGAAATATTTTCTTTAATTCCATGAACTTTTGATTGAGAAAGGCAAATTTAAAGACTATGTCAGTTAAGGTCACTGCACCAGTCAAACTGGACAGATCAGGGAAGAAATAAAATCCATATTCTTTGCTATTATCCTAAGAAATAAATTTATAATCAGTACTTGTATATGACATGCTTGACACTTGTAGAAAGATGAGAGCTAGAATAAGAAAAGAAAGGTAATTAAAGTTTGCCTTGTATTCCTTATCATGCAATATAAAATCTAAAACTTTCATCAAACAAATCAGAAGGATTTTCTTCATCACATCTCAAACAATTTAATAAACACCAATGACAGAATTTTCACAGAGCTTGAGGAATGTAGCTTAGTTTCCATGAAGTATTCATTTAGTATCTATAGCTCCTACTCAGACTTGCATTTTTTTTTTCTTTCCAGGCAGTGGAGGAAGCTACTCAGATCTTAACACGACTTTTTTTTTTTTTTTTTTTTTTTTTTTTTTTTTTTTCTGTGTGGTGAGCACATTCTAATGAGCTTAAAGTTAAAACTTTCAATTCTGCATCAGTTTCCATGAGTTGTAATATGTTGTCAGATAGCTATAAACAATATCACATATGAAGGAAGTATCCATATCACAGCTGCATGGACTAATCAGACATAGAAATCTAAAAGACAAATCATTCTTTTTAACTTATCACATAGTGGAAAAATAAAGACTACATGTGAAATGAGTAGTAATAAATATGCAGTCATTACATTCCAGAGCTGTGATGTGGCTGCATTTTTCAATCAGAGAAGTTGTATGACCAGTAATAACAGTAGCAATCTGGATAATGACTTCTCATGATTCATGGACTATATTGCTTGTCCACCAAGATCATTAGAAGTGTCCTGACTTCCTTTTATTTACATTGTGGATATGTGTCCAGCTGGCCACTGCTGAAATCAAGACAGTAGACACCACTGATACTAATGGTCTGATCTACTGAGTCCAATTCCTTACTTCTATTTATGAATTCTCTACATTGCAGAAAGCCAGTTATGTTTTATAACTTACAGAGGAAAGAAAAATGAAGAAAAAAAAAAAAAAAAAATAAAAAAAAAAAGAAATTTGACTTAGGATATCCCCTTTAACATATTTCATCAAAAGAATGAATAAAATATTTATTTAGCTACTGTCCTTTGCATTCCCATCAAAGTGAATAGAGAGACACTTAATAACACATGGAAACATTAAAGAAGCTTTTTATCAGACTGGATTGGAACCTTCTCTGAACAAACATTCTGGCCTAAGGGAAAGTTTTTGATCTGTGAAGCTTAAGCTTTTGGTGCTTAAAACACTCTCATATTAGATCATGTGGTCAATTTGCATGGAATAAATGATTTGCTCAAAACTTGTAAAACTATAAAATAGAACTTGACAAGTCATTAGCAATAAGTGGTATCACACTGGCATTATACTAACTAATACTGGTGCAATCATTAGAAAACTGCTGCTACAACAAAGAACAGGAAAATAATGGGGCCATTTTGTACTTTGACCTGAAGGTGCTAGATCATTGTGCCGCAATGCAATCTAAACACAACACTGCACTTCTTTGTCCTTCTTTATCTACTCAACATTGTGAGCCTCTGTCCTTTACTACCTTTAACACAAAACAATTGTTCCAAGTTGTAAAATTTATCATTTTTTCCATCTAGGGATAAGTGATGTAATTTAGGTAAAGGCAAAGAAAATAAGAAAAAAAATAATCTTTAGTTCTTTTTTTTTTTTTTTTTTACTTTAATCAAAACTAGGAGAAAGAATAAGATTATTTATCCATTCTTCATTAAATGTTACATTGTTTTGGTTTTCTTTCTGAACTGGGAATTCAATTAGTGAAGCTTCTCATTGTTGACAGAACTTATGAGTATAACTTTCAGATTCTTGTCGAAAACAAGTGGTATTCAATGTTCATTTGAAACACAAAATGTTTGGAAAAATATGGCTAGATATCTGGATTTCTGAAGTTTGCCTATTGTTCATTTCAGTCACATAGAGTCATTCTGTAGTGAGATTGGTAAATATCCTGTTGTGGTTACCACCAGAAGAGTAAATAGGTGTAAAACCTGAGATTATTTTTTTTTAATTTGTTGCACAGTGCCTTCAGTACATTTATTTTGTCACCGTTTGTCAACGTTTTGCCAGTGGCTCAGATATGTGAGTCAGTTCGAGCTGTTCCATGTGTGAATTTTTTTACAATTAACAGGTAAACTAAATTGTGTGCTTACAAATCATTTGTCTGTGATCATACACATGCTGATGAGATGAAATAACATTGAGACCACAGGGCTCAAATCCCACTGCTATCTTCAAGATGATGATTTTCCTATGCATTCCCCATGAGTATGGGTATACAAAGCATACCTTTGTAAAATGAGAGGGGTAAGTATGATAGTGCAATTTCCAAGGATCGTTAAGATATTTATTTCTCTTCTGAGTCTATCACCAAGCATGAGGCATGGCTTTCAGTTTTTGTTGTAGAGCTGGAGCTGAAACCTAACAACTTTGCATTGCATGTGAATATGTGCTAGTGCATATGATGGTATTAGTATTATTTGTATTATATTTCACAAATTAATTTTATTTCACAGGATACCCAAGAAATTGTACTTTCCAAGTGACCATGACAGGAGAGCTAATTAGCATAAATGGCAGACAAGGAAATTAGAAGGAAATAAGGAGACTGCAAATAGGCATTAAAAAAAATAATCTATGTAATATAAAAGTATAATATATCTGTTTGTGAATACTTGAGGAAATTAAGTGAAAATATTTTTCATAGAGAATGGTATCTGGACATGTGCTTAGCAGAGGAAGTCCAAGTTCAATTTTGTGAGCAAGTACAGTTCAATACTCCAAGAGAGTTGAAGTATTTCACTCAGCAGTTGGAATCAGAAGCTAGTCAGTGTTTACAGTGCATGACCTTCTTGGTATTGGCTAATTAAGAATAACCCTTGAGGCTAAGAAACAAATGTTTTTTATTTATTTCAAGAAATTCATAATAAGTGGACTTGAGGGAACAACTGAAGATCATTTGCTTGACAGAAGAAAATATGCTTTTACTGTAGAAGAGGCATCATGAATATGTAACTTTATTATTACAATATTATTCTTCTGAGGTTTTTAGGCTAATGAAGAAAAATAGATCTGTAAGCATTTCAGCACATGCTTGAGTCACTTGGTCTTTATTGATTTAAAATGTAGCTCTTTAAAATAATTATGATTTTTTTTAGAAATACATTTTCTTCTTATGATGTCTAGAAGATAATAGCTTTTACGCGCAATGTTGGATTTAAAACACAAACAATTCTGAAGGGAGTTCATCCTTCTACTGAATGTGCACAGCCTGTTATTAAATGCATTTTCCATGTTTCTTAACCTGTGTACTTGTGCAGGACATAAGGGAATGGTATCACCTCGTCTTCTTCTAGAACATAGTCCAAGAAAGAAAACAGCAGCTATTGAAGGCAAGTTTGAGTCTTTTCCTCTTTTATTGTCTTCTACTTATTAACTTGACTCTCTGTTCTAATGGATTTTGTTTATAAATATAACGCATATTACAAAACAGATTAAATGACTAGGGCTGGTTTTATGAAAGGTGCAATCATACTTGCATTACAAATCTTCCTTTCAGTAGTTCCACAGTTGGCTCTGTGGATTTCCTGCATGAAATAGATTGCAGGACTAAAACCTCTCTAAAATTCTTTGGATGGTGTAGCTTATATAGCAACTTAGCTATAAGTTGCCATCTAACAGTAAAACATCAACATTATCCTCTTAATCCTTTGGATTACTATTTCAGCTATTGTAATTCAGATGTGTTTTTGTTGTTGTTGTTGTTGTTTTCTGTGTATTATCTACAATAATGAAGATAATATTTCTGGCTGTACATTTATCTCTGTTGCAAAAAAACACTGAAAGAAAAAATGAGAAGTCAGAGCTTACATTCAGAAGATTAAAACATAGCCTTGCAATCATATTATATTGTTTACAGCCTAATCATATCAATAAAATGGTTGAAATATGCATTTTACTTTTAAAATGGACTATACCTGATGACTTAAAACCATTACTGCAACATACATTCTTGGTCTCTATGTTATAATATTTAATATTATAAAATATATGAGTCTTTTTATGTAATCATTTACCAGATTTCATATAATAAATTTGTTTAGTCATACCACGGCACTTACTTGTAGAGGTCTTAGTTCTATGTTATTCAGAAACCAGTTGCAATCTAAAAGAAAAGCATATTGGGTGTCAGCAGCATAACTAACAAATGCTATGAGGTTTGCCTGTATTTGAAAATGGAAAATGAGAGACTTTGTCAGACCCTATGACTAAAACAAACAGTTAAATTCATTTGATTTCAAAATGTGATTATTTTCAATCAGAATGTTCAGATAAAAACTGGTAAGAAGCTTACTATCTCTTTTCTCCTTTTACCTCAAATAAAATTTATTTATAGATACATTCTTGGAAGGAGTACAAATCTGTATTTACTTTGACACAACATAATATATAAATAGATTTGCCATCCTGCTTGTTTAAGGAAAATGTTTTAACCCTGCTTATCAGCAAAAAGAAGTCCCTGAAATGTTAAACATTGTTATCCACCAATTAGACATAATGAAAAAAAGGCATAATGGAAAAAGACATCTGCATTTGTTGAGTGATAATCTTTAAATATAACTGTTATACAACATGAACTAGAATAAAATTAAGTTCTTGATTTTAAAAATCATGAGGTGCATGCAATTACTGCAATTGCACACAGAAGTGACTATTTATGACCAGTTACACATTTATGTGTTTCATTAACTCATTTATGCATGCAGTTGAGGTAATTGTGAATGTAAATTAGGCAAACACCTATTTGGCAAACAAATTGTGGGGCAGATTATGCACTCAGAAACATACAACTAAACACTCTTTAAGGCTCAAGACCAGTCACTAGGATGCAATACCACTCATGCAAGAGTTTTGAAGGAAATGAAGAAGGAAGAATTACTGTGAAAATACAGTTGTGAAAAGCTGTTATATTGCACTATTGTGTTTCCATATATGAAAAGCAAGCATATATAAAGGCTTTAGGAAACTTAAACTCTGGAGCTTTATTTCAGCCCTTGGGAAAATAATTAAATAATTTATGAGAATAGCTGGCATAATATCAGAAGGGAGAAAGAGAAGTAGTCAGAGAAACTTAAATCCCTGGAATAGCTGAAGAGACATCTATCTGTGTCTTCATAATGTTTGCATACATATATGCTTGCTTTTCATTGCTAACTATTACTGATCAAGAGAAGGAACAGGTTGAAACAAGATACTGTTTTATTGTAAATACAAAGACAGTATTATAAATTTTTAGGATAGTGAACAAGCATTCATTGATTGAGAAATGTACTTTATGGAGGAAGTGACCTGGCCTTTTATCAAAGTAACCAACTCTGAATAAAAGGTAAAACTTTAGGAGGTAACAGAATGGTTGTCACAGAGAAAAATCATGAAACCAACCTATTTACACCTTAGGCATTCCAACTCAGTGGCATTCAGAGATTAGATACAAAATCATGCAGATAGTAAAAGCTGAAAATATATATATTTTTTTAATTACTGCCCTGTTTTGCCACTGACTTCTTAGGTAATCTTGGACCATTCTTGCTTTCTGATAATGTCAAAGTAGTGGCAGTACCTAATGTGTAGTGGCAGTCTAATAATTTTAGGTGTTTTGATACTTTCAGATAGAAAGCTTTTCCTGGATAGTATCCAATACCCAGTAGAAATCATTCTCTGCTGAATTCATAAGGTCTTAGAAAATCAGCACCTTGTTGTTATGTTTTAAGTATCAACCTTTCTCTGCTTGTCATTGTCATTCAATGCCTCCATTTTTTTTTGCCTCCATTGTAGGTCTTTTGTAGACAGTGATTATGTAAAACAATCTTAACCTGTATCCTGTTTTGTGTAGTATGCAATAAAGTGCATTGAAATGCATGCATATGAACTGAACTTCTCAGATGTCTCCTGGTAGGAAATCAACATTCCTTGTACTCATTTAGTCAGAAGCCAGATCATTTCTGTTCCATTTCATGGTTGTTTGGTCTTTTTCAATCAATCAATCAATAAATAAATAAATATGCTGTCTTCGGATCTTATACTCAAAGTTCAGTGAAGAGTTTGAAGCTTTAGGCTACAAACAGAAAAGAATAACCAAACCAAATCCAAACAAATCTAACTAAACCAAACCAAAACAAAACAAAACAACCACAACAAAAAGATACAGTAATAACCAAGAGAAATAAGGAAAGGAAATTTGTGAAGAGGAAGACACTGATTCATAATTCTGCTTTTCTTACAAGCATCAAAACCTTGTTTGCCCAACCGTGAATTAAAATAACTCATTTTACATCCTATATTTTATCTTCTGGAAGTAGTACTCTCATATTGGCTGACACTGTGACACTGCCATCTAGGTAGGATGCTGGTGCTGGCTGTAATTTGAACAGATCTGTTTTCCTTGGCTCTGAATTTTTGTCTGCAATGGTCATCTTCCTTGATTGTTGTCTTCTTTTAACTCTTGCTTTCTTGTGATTTGCAGCACTGACATCCTAGTGCTGCTCTGCAGAAAACATTGGTGTTCTGTGTGTCTGCTCTCTCAGGTCTTGACTTTTTTTCTCAATTCACACAGGTTTTAGCTTCCTCCATTTCCCCATTTGCCTGAGAAATAATTTCCTATTCTGACAGTCCTCCCCTGCTGTGTTCTCAGGCATGGCTGGGCAATCTCTAAAGAAGATGATGCAGTTAGACTAGAAATGTAAAAACTAAGCTCAGAAGTGTAGTTAGTTATTGGTAAAGCATCATATTAATTGTTACATAAAAACATTCCTGCGTTTTCATGAGATCAGAGTATCCTTGTGAGAAGCCTGTATCTAAATCCTTCTCTCAGTGGAAGGCATCTTAATGCAAGTTACCTATGAACTCAGACAGCATGTTTCGTAACACAAAAGTACATTGAAGAGCACTGTGTACCACCAAAAACAAAAATAAATAAGTAAATAAATAATTAATTAAATAAATAAACAGCATTGTATCTGACTATGATTTTCCAGGTTATATTGTGCTAAAAATCCGTGCTTGTATCTTTGAGTGGGAGAACATTTATCACAGAATAGTGATCAACATAATTGTTCTGATCTGCTAATGGATCGTGATGGCTTTTGAAATACCTCCCTCCTTTGACCGCCTTTTCTTTTCCATATTTCTATTATTTGTGATATTAAATGAAGAAAAAAGGGAAACATATTGAAACATCTGTGGAGGTTTTGTGATGAAAAAAAAAAAAAAAAAAGAGAGAGAAAAAGAGAGAGAGAAAGATTTTCTCTAGATCACTGTTTGAATTCTCCAATTACAGTTTTGCAGAATGCAGTACATTGAATTACTGTGAAATACATATCTTTAACTTCCTACACAATTCCTGTGGAGGTTAAATTCTCATTGAAATATAAATCTGCATCTAACTTTGATGCTGTATAGAATGTACACTATCTGACTCTTAGGAAAAAATTCTATTCTATATCTCAGTTTGTGAATATAACATTAGGGGATATAACCAAGAGTATGTAAATTACTAAAGCCAATACACATTTTGTCAAAGCTTCCTTGATGTATAGAAGTGTATAAATCTTGTACAAATCAATCTGCCTCTGCCTCTGTACTGCCTGTCAATGACCTTCTCTTCTGTACACCAATTATTCTGTAAAATATCTGGCTTTTTATGTTATAAAATCAATTCCCCTAAAAAAAAAAAAAAAAAAAAAAAAAAAAAACCAACAACAACAACAACAAAAAATAAATGAAAGACAGTAATCCAAGATTCACTAGAAACCTCACAAATATGTAGAATTTTGAATGTTTCTCCTGTCTGGAGCATTTTTAATAATGCTGACATTATTTGTGGATGACAGTTCATTGTCTCATAAATTTTAATCCAAAGGTAAATAAATAAGAAAAATGTTTATGTGAGAAATATCATAATACAGTTAGTTTTTAAACAAACCTGCTAGGGGAAAAAAAAAAAAAAAAAAAAAAAAGGGTACTCTACACATAGCATGAAAGCAAGTTTGGTTGGGTTTTGGTGGGTTGGTTGGTTGGGTTGGTTTGTTTTTTGTTTATTTTTGGAAATGTGGGCCAGACATTTCCATGAGTCTGTACTAAAGAGAGTAAAAGCTATGAAATCGTCTACACAAGATTTCAAAGTGATTTATTTAATGATTTAGATTAGACATTTAAGAAGTAAACTCTAATGATTTAGCTATGATGAAAAAAGCCTAAATCCACACAGTTTCAGAAAGCCCTTGACATTTTACTTAATAACATGAGGCTCTTTTATTCTAGTATAAGACAGAAAAATTAAAGTCACTAAAAAGTACTTAGCAGAATGTTGAAAGTGAATTAAAGTATAAAGCTACATATATTTTGATTAAATATATTACTATACTCTCTCATTTTTATTATTATTTATCCACTTTATTGGTTTATGAAGTTTAAAATAAACATTTATCAAAATCTTCCCAATAAAACAAAACCAAATAACTGAATATAATTTAAGTTTGAGGTTTTTTGTTTGTTTGTTTGTTGTTTTTTTATTATGTACTACAGGTGAGCAATAACCTTTTGCATATGATGAACCTTCAAATGGAGAATACTTACATGGATTAATATTCTCCAGTCTTTCAAATGTTGAAATTCCATGAGGCAAATCCCTGAAGAAGAGGTCATATATAGCCTGGTCATCTCTTCTTCCTAAACCTCAGACATTCTTGCTCAAAAGCATGTGCATAGGCATGATCAAAACCCTTCCCAGCACAGGTGACACAATTGGTGCTGCTGTCGATTCATGTTGCCTAGTGTTAACAAATACAGAGAAGGCTAACGCTGCTGCCTTGCCTCCATTAGTTTGGATCTTGCAAAGGAAGGTAGTACCATAAGGTGTCAGTGTTCCCCTGGGAATTTAATTCTTTATCACAATCATATTTGCATCATATTTGCCATTAGCTGTTATGCAATGGATTTCCTACTGCCCGGTAATGTCATGGGGGTTGGCATACCATCTCTTTTTCCCATTGGAATGCATTTTCTGGCTTTGTTACACTGGTATTTGTACTCCTTTGCTCCCTACTGTGTTGTTTAGCAAGGGCAACATATGGCCCCCTGCTATTAGCAAACAGTTTTGATGCTTAATTCAATGGAGCTATGAAAATGGATCCTGTAATAATTCCAGGAAGAAATGAGAAATACTTGTTAAGGTCATATGAAAGCATCATGAATCTCAAGCATGATATTGATACTGTTTCAGATTAGAATTTAAAAACAGTGAAATGGTTTCAATAAGCAAAATCAGGCTGTAGAGACTGCCTAGGATATCATGGTGTACTATATCTCCAATGACCTGTGTGCCCAATTAATCTTTAATTTGCTCAGTAAGAGAATAAATTGTATTGCATTAATCTGCTGAAATGCAAAGTTAAAAATGGAACATAGCTGAAAAAATACACAATTTTGACCAAAATACACATCTATAATTTAGGAAGAACGTGCAAATGTATGTATGTGTGTGAGTATGTGTGTGAGAAGAATTAATTGTAAGAAATCTATATTAATAAGTTTTAGGATTCTTTGATCTTTATTGACTTTTCAGTAGTATGGATGAGACAAGACAAAATTGTTTCTCACAAAGAAAACAATTGGGCCAACAAGGACACTCTTACCCAACTAAGGGATTTTTCAGAAATATCTGAAGTCAATTTTGACCAGAAATTTAGACGTAGTTGAAATTTTTTAAATACTTTGACATCCTGAACCAAGTAGAAATATTTCCCTTATTTTTCCCTTATTTATTTATTGGGAAATATTTCCCAATATTTCCAAAAATTTCTTTTAATTATTATGGTTAGTAAAAGGGTCTTGTGTGAAAACGAAGCAAAATGCAGAAGGGAAAGAAATGTCATCAAAAATGTAAATGTAATGAAAAAAAAGCTTTCACTGAGTTCAGCAGAGAAAGGTTGTCAGTCACCAATTAAAACAAAGGAAGAACAACTTAAATCTTAAAACTAATAGGAAATAAAATATAGCTTTTTTTTTTTTTTTTTTTTTTTAAAACGGTGATTTGAAATTATGACAGCTTCAAGTTTGCAGAAAAATTGAATGAAGTTTTACCTATTGCATCCAGTCTGAAACACAGTATCACTGAAAAAAGTAAATCAGCTCACTTTGAACTGTTTTATATGTGTGTGAGTACACTGCTATTCCTCTTTTCTGCCAGGACCAGAATTAGCAGTCAAGAAAAACTGTTGTAGGCAATATCAAAAGTCTCTCACAAGAGCTTTTCTCCCAAGATTTCCTGACAACAGGGTTTTAGATAAATACAGATAAAACTTGTATACATGTCTGAACTTTAGAGGGCTTATTTGAACAAAAACATCTCCAAATGTCTGGCATACAGCCCCACTAGTTAGTTTTTGTTATACCCAAGCCTCTCCACAAGAAGGTATCTGTGACTGCATTTTGCTACCCTCCTTACCTCTACTTCTTAGTGGGTGGGATGCGCTGACAAGTACTTCCAGAGTCAGTGTCCCCGTAAGTATATGGAGCATCTGGAACGATATGAAGAGGAAAATCTCACAACACCATTGTCTTCAAGTCCCTGGGCAGCATTCCCATGACACTATGCCTAACAACTCACATGTATCCCTAAATTTAGATTCCCCTCAGTGCTGCCACTGTAAGACACTGGTCTTGCCATGTCTGCTTTCAAGTGGTGCGTTGTTAGCATGTTTTTGTTATCTCCCCTCCCGCTGTTGGCTAAGCATTAGTTGACTTCCCACAAGGCAAAAGACATTAACAAAACTGTTAAAGGTAATTTGGCTTGAAACACCTCTTTCTTGAGCTCTTTTGAATCTCACTTGGATTTTAACCAATGTCCCGAGTCCCTTGTCACTTACTGAGAAATAAATAATTCCTTCTCACGTGCTTCTTTGCTTTAGGGCTGGCCACTTTGCTCCAGTCATTTCTTAGGAAAACCATATGCATTTGTTTGTTTTACTCTTTTCCCAGTCAAAAAAAAAAAAAAAAAAAAAAAAAAAAAAAAAAAGAGAGAATTTCCCATTTTGTAGCACAACACTGCTTTAACTTAACCTTTTCATAGTCCTTAATTTCCTCCTTGTTCTAAATAAAACTCCACTTCTGACAAAATAAGTTGACTAAATGCAACATCTATTGCTTGATTTACTGACTGAGTCTGTTACTTTATACTCCACCATTTGCTAATATTCTTATTTCATGCTTGTAAAGGTATTACAGGTTTTTGAAGGTAAAGTCTTTTTATTTGTATATCTCTTACACCCTATGCATTAAGACATGGTTTTGGACTGGAGTTCCTGGTGGAAAAAAGAAAAAAAGAAAGAAAAAAAAAAAAAAGTACCATAAATTAACAGATGGGGTTTGTAGTTTTACAATGCAAAAGACCTGTCTAATCTCCTATTTATTTATTTGCTTTACCTCTTAATTTAGCTATGTATATATCTAAAGGTAAACTACTGCATTTACTGTTTCAGAAATGACAATTTTTCTGGTGTTAAATATACATTTAAATATGCCACAATCTAAATGTGAACTACTCAGGTTACAGGAAATAAATTTATTCAAGAAATGGAACTGCTTCCTTAAATCACAAATAACTCTTCCCATAATACCATAAATTATTCCCATAATTTATCAAGTTTATCATCTCATTTACATAAACTTCTTTCAGTAGTGTGTGTACTTCTGTACAGTAGGTGCATCCATGGGGCTACATGCAACTGAGATTTGGATGGAAGCCTTGTGACTGCTTTTCCTGAGACTTGACCAAGATTGTATATATTGGATTAGGCAGCACTAACAGCAAATAGGGGCCACAGTCCTTTTATACTTCTCTGTAAACATCCTCTAGAAATTTCATAACAAATACAGCTGTCTCTAGGCCCCCTGGAATATTTCAACTCAAGACTCTGATGTTAGAAAATTATGTCAGTGGAATTAATTGGTGGACAGACTTAGCAATAAAACCTCTGCAGCCAGGGATATATTCTCTTTGTACTTTAAGTTAATTGCAGTAAAAATTCCTGCTACCTTCCATATGTGCTCCATGCAAAGCTCCACTACTCAAGTCACCATGTCTCAGTTCACGGCTCTCAGGACAGGTACGTCTCTGAACCTTGCTGTGATGTTTGGAGCATATTTTATGTGACAAAGCTGGCCACCAGAAGCTTGTGACATGGTGCACAAAGGCAGAAATAGTTTTTGATTAAAAAGAATCTTTTTGTTTGTAAGGACCTTGGGCATACAATGATTCCTATGCATCACCTGGCACCAGAAATGTATGGAAGCAAAAACAATTAATCTAACTGGAAGACTGGAGTAGTTAACAGCTTTTCCAGAACTGAGGCTCTCTCTCTCTCAGTAAATAAATAAATAAATAAATAAATAAGAGAGATCACAGAAATACTAGCAGCATTTTGGTCTCAAGCTATTAGGAGTAAAAGTTAGTGGAAAGATGGAAGTATGTTGATTACATATAGAAATGAAATGCTGAAAAGTCATGAAAGTCATAGCACAGGAAAATGGAGCTGTGAAACAGTTTATGTGTAATCTAAGGTTAAGGATTCTTAGATCCTTAAAGAATCCTTAAAGAAGGAGATGGCCATGTTCCCTAGTAAGAGTTTATGAACAGATTCTCAAAAAGAGAGAGAGAGAGAGACTCTCACGAGGGAACCCAAGAGCTAAACAACAAGAGTATTAAAATATGCTTTTAATATCATGACATTTTAATATATCACAAAAGAATCTTCTGACACTACATGTGGTTAAGAAACTTGGATATCACAAAGCATGCTCAAAGTATGCTCAAAGTTTCAACACAGAGAATTAAATACACAAAACACTTGGACAACCAAATGGTTTTCTGATTCATTTTGTCACAAAAAATAACAAGGGAAAAACATTGAGCAAATATATTTAAAACAAGAAAGAAATGGAACATGGTAAGATGATGCTTAGCTTTAAATAGTACCATTAAAAATCAGTAGAAGTATGGTCTAAGGAGACCCTGAATGTTGGTAAACACATTCCATGATAGGCAAAATAACTTTTATATGAAAACACCATGGACAGACTGTGGAATTCATGTACTCTATAAAAATATGATTTTTTTGCATCAAGTATACACATATTTTGTTTTGGTTTAGGAAGTATGTTGTGCTGTACTTTTTTTTTTTTTTTTTTTTTTTAATTCTCTGTATATATTTTTTCATGCAGAAGAGAAGTCTATTGTGGTAGCTAAGGAAGTGAAAAGTAAGTTTCTTCATTTTTCTTTGATCTTCATGTTAATATATGCAAGGGATAATAGGATAATTACTTCTAGGATCTGCTGGCTTCTGGAAACATTCCTATACCTTAAATAATTTTCAATAATTAAATAATTTTCTTGAAGGCTTATGCTCCCGTGTTTGTGACATTTCACACAATAATAAAATCTGTGTTTTTTTTTTTGTTGTTTTGTTTTGTTTTTGGTGTTGTTTTTTTGTTTGTTTTTGTGTTTTTTTGTCCGTATAAATCCAGAATAAAGCATCACCAAAAACAAAAAACAAAAAACATACTCTTATAGTTACATTACCTTCATCAACACCCAAAGCCCAAAACACTATCTGAAGATGACAAATTTGCCTTTTTGTTGATAAGTTGTTTGTTTTTTTTTTAGCAAATAATAGCAAAGAAGATTTGCTATTCTGGTACTTGTGTATTCTTCTCCATCTAAATGGGGATTAATTTCCAGAATGAAAAATAAGAATCACAGACTCTTCTGATGAACTCATTTTTTTTTATTTTTTTTTTTTAAATTAAAATAATTGACAAAATAGAGGCAGATTTGTTTTCTGTCATAGATGATGGTTTAACGGCATTTCTCCATGAATAACAGAAGTCCTGTAATGACTGTTTCAAAGGTCCAATTCATTAAAAAAGTTATAAAGGTATATTTATTATATATGCAGACATTTCATAGCATTATGTTATGCTATTCCCTATTATCACTTACAAGTTTTGCTGCTATTAAGGCATATTTTGTATAGAAGCACTCATGCAGAACAGGGGCATGGACACTGAATCATCACGATAAACTTCTAGTTGTACCATGCACATAATTTCTTGAATAGTACTTGCAACAGTAATGATATGGTGTAGGTACTGGTTCCTGTTCTAATCTTACCTCCATATTTACTCTTTGTGTATTAAGCTGTATTTCTGAGATACTGATATAAAATAAGTGACTATATATATAAAATAAGTGAATAATTTATCAGATGTCAAACTTATTACAGTTAGCCAAGAATTCCTATCTGAAATATGTATCTACATATATATATATATATGCAATATCACCATGTTCAGACGTGTATACATATATATGAAAATAGTTGAACTTCTCTTTCCTTCTTTAGAAAGAAAGGATGAAAAGAAAAGGACTGATATTAAGAGGTCTATTACTGAAACTAAGAAGAAAGGTATGGTTTGGGAACATTTCTTATTGGTTCTTATTTCTTATTGGTCTTTTGGCTCAAAGACTATTGTTGTTTGGTTGGTTAGTTTTGGTTGGTTTTGGTTGTTGGTTTTTAGTCCCATGCTTCTGTCTCTATATTGTCCTCTTAGTTCCTTAATCGTAATTTGCATGTTACTGTTTCTTCTGTACCTGATGCCTGATGTGTTTAGTGGCTGATATTTTCTGAAAAATTTTTCTGACTATTCACACAATACTGTCTGGTGGCCAGCTATCAGCTTGTCAGACAATTTAGTGAGGTCCCTATAAACAGCAGAACATGGTGATATTACCAAACACAAAACTCACAGACATAGCAACATATCACTTGGTTCACTGTGTGACACTTTCTAAGGGTGGTTTTTATTTATGTCTGGTTTTTTTTGTTTGTTTGTTTTTTGTTTTTTAAAGAATCATAACCGAAACTTACAGTGATCAAACTGCAAAGCCTTGATATGCATCTAAATAACATTTTGGATCATTCATTCCCATGAAGTATCAAAAATCCACTAGGGGTTTGCTTTCATGGGAAAATATTTATGTCATTTATTATTTATTAATGATTTCTTTGCTACTAGAGCTTAAGCTAAAAGGTACCATGTTCATGCACTGATGATTTTTGCCTAGCTTTTGATGAATTATTAAGGGTCCAAATCATTCATAGTTGATGCATGCTGATTAATTTTCATTTTCAGCTGATTGCTCTGTGGCTAGGTCTGTGCGAGTGCTATAAGTGAATAACCTGAACTAAACTACCAAATAAGTCACTTTTTTCAACATGTGCCCATCAGGGCTTGGCTGAATGCATATTTGAGTGTATGATTCAGAGTTATAGCATATCAAATGACTTTCTTTAATTAAATCTCAGAAAAAGAAGGAAAAAAAGAGAAAGCTCATGAGAAGACAGCTGTCCCTGAAATTAAAAAAGCAGGTAAGAAAATGAAGTCTTCCTTTCTCTGCAATAGATATCTGACTGTTTAGTGTAAGCACTTTCAGGCTTTAAACATTTGAGATAGGGGTGCATAAAATTCATTATCAATTAAGAATTCAATTATAATCAAATAATGTCAAAAGATATATACATTTATATCACAGTCTGTTTTAAATATATATATACTGTATTTACATTATATATAATATATACAGTATTTATGGATATTCTATATATGTATATATGTATATATAAATGATACACATAATTTTATCAGTTTTATGAGCTTAGGATTTTTACAAAAAATATTGCAAAATGCTTTCTGTCATGAAAAAAAAAAAAAGCATAAGAAGTTTCAAAGAGTGCATACATAAGAGACTGCATGGAGTACATTGAACTTTGCATGATTTTTTTTCACAAATTCATCTCACTTTAATAAATAGTAACATAGTAATACATCTACATATAAAATCTCTTGATAAAAAAAGGTGGTTATTTTACTAAGACTTTCTCAACACTCAGAATATATATATTTTTAAGTTAAAATTAAAATTAGTGATGTCCTTATACTAACCCATTGTGTTTTATGTTATTTAGCATTAAAATAAGTGTTTTTCAATCAAACTATATATTAACATTCGGTTCTTTTCTACATTAAGATTGTTGCAGTTTGTCTTTCCTGTTATTTCAATAAATTTACAAATAGGTTTAATGTACAAATGCAAACATATCTCCTGTAAGTGTCACAGCCTGTGACTGTCTCATTAAAATCAAGTCTCATTAAAATCAAGGAGAAACAAAAGGGTCAGTCTAGTGGTTTAGGTCATCATTTTAATACCTAAATACACTGCTTCTACTTGCTGGTTTGTCAGAGACTTTCTGTATAATCTTCTGGAGGTCATCAAGTACTCAAATAAGCGTTTCTGTAGGCTAGAGTAATGCCGAAAGCCCTGAAGTAAGGTTTAAATTAGAACTGAAAGATTCAGGGCTACAGTTACTATGTTCTCAAGGTAAGCCTTGTGCTCTGCTATCTAATTATTCAAATCTGTCAAATTTTATCAAATTCTATCAAAAGTCAAAGCGATATATAACCTATTGTTTACTAATACTGTGGATTACATATGCAAATATGAATATGCATCTGCTTTCTTTGCCATTTAATAATACATGGCCTACATAAGCTTTCCTGTTTAAATGTTTACAGGATGAGAAGAAAAAATGTTAATCTATGCTTGATACAATATAAAAATACACAGAATGACACAGAATACTTTGGGGCACTGTATTGGCAGCCACATATTTAAGTATGTTTTAATGGTAGGGAGTGGCACACTGGGGAGTGATAACAATGGAGGGGAATTGTCTTTCTCAAGTTGCATATTTAAATGTATAACACAGATTTAAAAAGAAAATAAGATGACAATTCAAATATGTCTTCTAACTTTATTCTGGTTCTAAGCTTGTATTTCTTTTGAGAATATGGAATTTTAAAAGATTACATTTTATGCCAGAGCTGCAGCATAAAGTTATTAATATGTTCATCTTCACAAGCTGTTGCTAAATCCAGTGAGTCAGCCTACCAATGCTAGAAAGACACAAATTAGACAAACCGAGATATCCACACATTTCTGTCCCTTTTATTAGCCCGTAGGTTGCTGCATTTTGAAGAGTTTACTAGCCTTTGTGTAAAAGGATTGTAATCCATAATATATTCTTGCTACACATGTTGCTGTTATTCCTCATTCAGCTTGCTCTTTGAATGCATGTGTACTTTCTAGCTTTGATTGGCAGCACCTATTGTTATCCCTAAAAGGTTTTAAGCCTGAAATAATTGCCACATTTGATCAACAGAATAGTAGTGCACAGCCCAGTTTTGAAAGGAGGTGCCTCAGCGTCTGATAGTATTTATGTGCTTTGGGCAGACACAAAAAATGAACCTCGGAGCATTTAATCAGCAGCATAGATAAACATCCAAAAGCAAAAGTGTAGGAACAGCTTCCCATATTCTTACTTTTTTCCCATTAAAGGGCTATGCATTGGCCACTGCATTAAAAATAAACTCCTTGCTGTGGTTTTCAGATCCTCGTATTAGCTCTGAATGTCTCTGGTTTTGTGTCTTGTTTTGCTCCCCCCAGTCACTGAAATCCCCAAAGCTGAGAAGGATGCTGCCTCCTTGCTATCACCATACCTGTCCCTGTGCTAGGGGGCAGTTCCTGCTGCCAGAAGCTGCCCTCCTGGTGCCAAGTCCCACTTCTGCTCCTCACGTTCATAAACAGACTCTCAGAAGACTCACTTCCTACTGGAGGCCCATTAGGAAGGCTTTCCCTACAGTGGCATTTACAGATTGTCAGGTGCAAATGAGAGAAAGGAGGAGATGCTCCATAAGCAGTGGGTCGTACAAACATCTCCACATAATGCTCTCAGAGCAGCACTTCCCTCTATTCCTTTCCATCTCTCTTCCTGTAACAAGGAATGCTCCATCACTCTCCTGCAAATGCTGAATATTTTTGCTGATTAATGTTTTAGATTAGCCCTTTTGTCCAGGAGATGATTTTCTTTCTAGTGTTACCAGAGTGGATTTCTTTATTGCTCTGCATTAGCTGCATCTGTGTGATGTATTCATTTATTTGCATGCCAGCTCACTTTTCTCATTGCTTTTCTTCCTCCATTCCTCTCTCTCCATCTCTTTCTGCTGCTGTAGAGGAGCAAGAGTCATTTAATATGAAATGTTCTCAGTTTTTAGTACAGAATGCACTGAACGATTCTTAATTACCTTTTAAAAATGCACTGTAGATAAAACCACATTAATCCTCTGACCTTCAGCTAGTACAAAAACATTGTGTTAATTGTCCTGAAAAATAGATAATTCCATTGTCACAAACTCAGAAGTCTTGCTTAAACAAACATAATTGTTAGACACAAGGGTCTGGCACAGTCACACTTCAAACCATTTTATGAAAAATCTGTCCAGAGCTATTCAGGATAAAGAGGGAGCTATGTCTCCATATCTCCATGAAGGATCATGCTTAGCGTAGGCATCAAGAAGCTTTCACCAGACTTCCCAGTGCTCTCCATGGCTGGGATACATCAGATCAGAGAGGTCTAGCCTGCATCCTGAGAGAGAAACAGGACCCCTCTCTTTTAAAGTTTTCGTGCCCAGCCTCATGTAGAAATCGAGGCTTTTAGAAACTTTGTTATCCCTGTGTGGAAGTAAACACGACCTTAAATTTTTGTGAAAGCCTGAAATGTCACAGTATTATTATTGAGGTGATAACAGTGTCTCAAAAACTCAATTCATAAATTGCAGAGAGAAAATGAGTGAAAGAAGACATCTCCTTCTTTCATTCTTATGCTTTGCTTACAATGTGAGCTTATAAAATGTAATTCTGATAGTATGGTCAGATACGAGTTCATTTTTTACTGGAAATAAAAATATATTATGCAGAACTTGATGTTTTCAGGTACTCACAATTTGTTTGTAGTCTGTCTTCTAATGATCCCTTTCTCACAGAGCTCCTTTCTCTGGAGCTTCACTGCTTCTTCTTATATCAACATTCATAAAATTTCATGATGTTCATGAGGAGCCTTTTTCTTCAAGTTTGACTGCTGCAAACTCCTTTCCCACTTTGCTTTGGTTCTCATAAGGAATAGCATAGGTAATAACTGAGCTTATAAAGCACAGAAAATGTCAGCCTGGATCTTCACACCACATCTTTACTAAAACTCTGCTTAGCTGTCATTGATGTTCTTGCCTTCTAGTTATTGCTGTATTAATTCAAATAATAATAGCGGTGAAAAAAATAATAAATTAATAAATAATAAAATAATAAATAAATTAATTTAAATTAATTAAATACATTAATTAATTAATTAAATTTTTGATAGTAAGTCGTATAACCCCTTTGCAAGGGTAGTCAGTGCCTTATCCCCCACCTTCCACATAGGGAAATTCAGATACAGGTGTATCTCATACAGGCCAGTTTCCCATACAGCCTATGATACATAACTTTTGAACACTAAAACAATTCTAGCTGGGTCCCAAACTGTCAGACAACTTCATCATTTCCCTAATGAAAAACAAGGACACCAAAATCCAAATGACAGTTAGGAAGACTATGTATTTGCTTAATAATGTAAGGCTGTACACGTGTTCAAGAAACCCAAGGCTCTGCCCCTCTTTTACAGATGCTTTATGAGTTTCAAACCCAGGTATCACACACAGAGTCACACAGAATTGTCTAGGTTGGAAGAGACCTCAAGATCATCGAGTCCAACCTCTGACCTAACACAAACAAGTCCTCCACTAAACCATATCATTAAGCTCTACATCTAAACATCTTTTAAAGACCTCCAGGGATGGTGACTCCACCACTTCCCTGGGCAGCCCATTACAATGCCTAACAACCCTTTCGGTAAAGAAGTTCTTCCTAATATCCAACCTAAAACACCCCTGGTGCAACTTCAGCCCCTTCCCCCTCGTCCTGTCACCAGGCACGTGGGAGAATAGACCAACCCCCACCTCGCTACAGCCTCCTTTAATGTACTTTAATTATAGAGAGCGGTAAGGTCACCGCTGAGCCTCCTCTTCTCCAGGATGAACAAGCCCAGCTCCCTCAGCCGCTCCTCGTAGGACTTGTTCTCCAGACCCCTCACCAGCTTCGTCGCCCTTCTCTGGACTCGCTCGAGCACCTTGATGTCCTTCTTGTAGCGAGGGGCCAAAAACTGAACACAGTACTCGAGGTGCGGCCTCACCAGAGCCAAGTACAGGGGAACAATCACTTCCCTAGACCTGCTGGCCACACTGCTTCTTATGCAAGCCAGGATGCTGTTGGCCTTCTTGGCCACCTGAGCACACTGCTGGCTCATATTCAGCCAACTATCCACCAATACTCCCAGGTCCTTCTCCACCAGGCAGCTTTCCAACCACTCATCTCCCAGCCTGTAGCTCTGCTTGGGGTTATTGCGCCCCAGGTGCAGGACCCGGCACTTGGCCTTGTTGAACTTCATGCAGTTGACCTCAGCCCATTGGTCCAGCCTATCCAGGTCTTCCTGCAGAGCCTTCCTACCCTCGAGCAGATTGACACACCTAACTTGGTGTCATCTGCAAACTTACTGAGGGTGCACTCGATGCCCTCATCCAGATAATCAGTAAAGGTATTAAAGAGGACTGGCCCCAGTACTGAGCCATGGGGGACACCACTAGTGACCGGCCTCCAACTCGATTTGACTCCATTCACCAAAACTCTTTGGGCCCGGCTATCCAGTCAGTTTTTAACCCAACTAAGCGTACACCAGTCCAAGCCACAAGCAGACAGTTTCTTGAGGAGAATATTGTGGGAAACAGTGTCAAAAACCTTACTGAAGTCAAGGTAGACCACATCCACAGCCCTTCCCTCGTTCACCAAGCACATCACTTTGTCATAGAAGGAGATCAGGTTTGTCAAGCAGGACCTGCCTTTCACAAACCCATGCTCACTGGGCCTGATCGCCTGCTTGCCCCGTAAGTGCTGCTTGATGACACAAGATAATCTGCTCCATGAGTTTCCCTCTGAGGTCAAACTGACAGGCCTATAGTTTCCTGGGTCTATCCTCCGGTCCTTCTTGTAGATGGGTGTCACGTTTGCTAGCTGCCAGTCGACTGGGACCTCCCCTGATAGTCAGGACTGTTGATAAATGATGGAAAATATGTACCTCTTTGACCTTTTCTCCTTAGCAAAGGTAAAACAAGTCAAGTCTTGATGTGCAGACCCTTTCACCCCAGACCAGAAAGTAAGATCTGACTTGTATTTTATTGAGCAGGTATGCTCGCAATAGAGAAATGGTTTTCATCTGAGTCCTACTTAATAGATAGACATTGCAATGTCTATCTAAATCAGTGAGCTAGGTTATGGTAGGTGTACATCCTATGGTATAGATGCATCTGTGACAAATGTTATGGTGTCACATGTTTCTTGACAGTCAATGTTAGCAGAGGAAGGAAGAGATGATGTCTTGCTAGCTACCAAAGTAAATCTTTGCCTCCTGAATACAAGAATTCTCAGTGGGGTTAAAGTTACAAACCTTGAGGTACGTTGTAATGATGTCACAATAACAATCATGCAAACTCATGTTACAATCATGAAAAAATAAAGTAGAACTTGATCTCAAATGTAAAAATTGAAAACATTATCTTGTGACTGCCACAAAATCAAGATAACCAGATTATTCCTGCTATCTTGTCATCCAGTGAGATCATGTCTCAAGAAGAGGAGGGAGGAAAGTCTATGTTTAATCACAGTTTTGATGAAGGATATTGTGGCACTACATAGGCAGAGGGGAATGGAGATAGTCAGGCAGGAGCAAATATGACTTTTGGGGCTCCCGGGGATTTTTAAATTCCTGTTCTGAACGGGGTGGGAGTGGGGATGGGAGGGGAAGGGAGGGAAAGAAAATATTTCGTTTTGTGACTTTCTTGGCTCAACTTTACCCTTGCAGACTTGTTAGTAATCCCTCCGTTATAAGAGAACAGCTAGTGACACCTAGTGGCCAATTATCTTTTTGTTTGTTCTGTCTGCACGTTTTTTTACTGTTTGCTTTCAAATGTGGCTAATTAAATAGTTTGTTGTATGATGATGTATTTATTTCATCTACCTCCTTATCCTATTGCTGACATGGCTAGAAAAGTGTTTTAGTGTTATTCAAATGTGACACTATTTTCAGAAGAAACATTTTGGAGCAACACTACTTTCAATATTCCCAGAAAAGTAAAGACCAATTAAAATATACCTTATGACAATTTTATACCTGGCATGCACAGCGATCGAGAAGAGTGGATGCACAGCAGACTGCCTGAAATACTTTGGGTGAATCTATTTGCAGTGGATTGAGTGCTTTTGTCAGGGATCCAAACATTGATGCCATATTTGCTGCGCTGGCATACCCATTTGTAGGAAAGCTGCTGTGCCTCAAGAGCAGGATTTGAAACTCCACTCTGTACTGCTCACTCCCAGTAGTATATTCAACTGACAGCTTTCAGCATGCTGTTCCCAGCATGGGTTCTGCCATGTGTCTCATGTTCCCCAGTGTGAAAGATGTCATACAATAGATGTCAGCAGATGGGAGGGTGGTGTGTGCTTTCAGAGGAACCCCAGTGTCAGCTGTGCAAGGGCCAGTGAGATGTAAAAAGTGTCTCAATTGTCTCAATTTAGGATGTTTACAAAGGCAAAATGGAAGTGTGAAGTCAGGCCGAGAGCCCAAGATATTTTGAAAGTGACTGGTCATGTACAGAGGAAAGAAAAAAAAAAAAAAAAAAAGGAAAAAAAGAGGTTTATAAACAGCTTGTATTCTGGTTTATTATCAAAGTATGAGGAAAATGTAAAACCTGCAGTGGAGATGAAATGGGGTGCATGTCTATGTGTTACTTGTATTGTCTGGGCCTATTTTTTAGAGCAGCAGTTAGAAGGTAGAAGGTAGTGTTTAAAAGGATGTATGACTCATTTCTTCCTTTCCTTTCCTTTCCTTTCCTTTCCTTTCCTTTCCTTTCCTTTCCTTTCCTTTCCTTTCCTTTCCTTTCCTTTCCTTTCCTTTCCTTTCCTTTCCTTTCCTTTCCTTTCCTTTCCTTTCCTTTCCTTTCCTTTCCTTGCCTTGCCTTGCCTTGCCTTGCCTTGCCTTGCCTTGCCTTGCCTTGCCTTGCCTTGCCTTGCCTTGCCTTGCCTTTCCTCCCACAAACAGACCAATACCCAGCCAGTCTCTGACCAATAGACACTTGGTAAAAAAACTCCATGCCCTTTATTACTCTACCCCAGGTTTTCTTGCTGAGTATGACATTATATGGTACAGAGTATCCCTTTGGCAAGTTTGGGTCAGCTATCCCAACTGTGTCCCTCCTAGATTTTTCCCAACTCGATGGGGAGAGGCAAAAAGGGAAAAATAGCTGGCATTTCAGCAGAAAAAGCTTTGATGCTGTGCAAACACTGGTCAGCAATAGACAAAACATGGATGTACTATCAACACTTTTAGTACATGGTTATACTATCAACACTGCTTTACAATGTTTTTACCAACACTGTTTTAAATGAATCTGTAGCTGCAAAAATTAAGGGGGCACAATACACTAGGAGTTGAGTGCAAATTTAGGAACAAATCCTGTTGCATTGCACACACACAAAGATCAAGTTATGGACCCTAGAATTTTGTGATCTTTCTTTAGGCTTTTAGTGATGCTCTCTTGACAGCTTTCACTCTTAGGCTGCTCATACATGTGTGTTTCTGTTGGGGCCATGGCTTGTCTTATTTTATATTTATACAAAGCTCAGCAAAAACTCAGGCTTTGGTCTCATCTTAGCTATGATATGGTATTATTATCAATGCCCATATGCCTATAAAAATATATAATTTTCCCTGATGGTTTACTGGAGATTAAGGTTTCATCTCTTTACTACTCACTGATTCATTCCTGATGAACAACTTGCTCATGATACTATTATGCATCTCAAGCCCATCCTGATTTTTTCTTTCCTCCTTCTCTCCTGGTTCTTGTTCATAGCTCACATGCTGTTTCCTGACATTTTTGCATCATTAGTTTTTTTCCTTTCAGACATAAGCTAAGCATGCAGCCTTCAGCACTGGTCATATTTTCTAACCTGTGGAAATGTTGGATTAGGTTTCCTGCACAGTTAACCAGCAGGTGATGTTATTCACTCTTTCTCTGACACAGACAGTGTTTAATGGCATCTCTTGACTTTGCTAACAATTCTCTGTTTGTGGGGATTTGTACAGTGAAATCACAAAAAGTACAGATGGAAATGACCTACTAGGTCATCTAATCCTTCCCTCTGGCTATGCAGGATAATTCCTTACAGAATATCTTCAAGTTTTTGTTTGTTTGTTTGTGTGTTTTTGTGTGTGTGTGTTTTTTTTTTCCAGTTTAGTTTTAAATGTTTGAAGTAACCAGGCCTCCATCAATTTCCATGGAAGATTGTACTCGGCTCTGGTGAGGCCGCACCTCGGGTACTGTGTTCAGTTTTTGGCCCCTCGCTACAAGAAGGACATCGAGGTGCTTGAGCGGGTCCAGAGAAGGGCGACGAAGCTGGTGAGGGGCCTGGAGAACAAGTCCTACGAGGAGCGGCTGAGGGAGCTGGGCTTGTTCAGCCTGGAAAAAAGGAGGCTCAGCGGTGACCTTATTGCTCTTTACAGATACCTTAAAGGAGGCTGTAGCGAGGTGGGGGTTGGTCTGTTCTCCCACGTGCCTGGTGACAGGACGAGGGGGCATAGGCTTAAGTTGCGCCAGGGGAGTTTTAGGTTGGATGTTAGGAAGAACTTCTTTACCGAAAGGCTTGTTAGGCATTGTAATGGGCTGCCCAGGGAAGTGGTGGAGTCACCATCCCTGGAAGTCTTTAAAAGACGTTTAGATGTAGAGCTTAGGGATATGGTTTAGTGAGGACTGTTAGCGTTAGGTCAGAGGTTGGACTCGATGATCTTGAGGTCTCTTCCAACCAACCTAGAAATTCTGTGATTCTGTGATTCTGTGATTATTCTACAACCTAATAGATCTCAGTTAAGAAGTGTTTCATTTCAGTCTGCCTAAATTTTCCCTTGCTTAATTTTATCCCATTACTCTGAGCTATATTCTTTTGTGATACACAAATATAATCTCTCTAACCCCAGGACCCAATTCCCTAATGCCTTTTGTGTTATATTGCCATCTACATTTACATTTACACCTGCAAGATAGCTTTAAAACTGACAGGGTGAATGGCAAGGTGAGGTGTTGAGGTTGATTTTTTTTTCTTTTTTTTTTTTTTTTTTTTTTTCCTGCAGCTCTGAAGTTATAAACTTTGCAACAGGGAATGCAGGCCATGGCTACATGCTGCCTTTGTACAAGGCAGTGAAGCGACCTGAACATGCATGTTGATATGATGTCCAAAGTGGAGAAGGAACAGAAAAAAGTCACTGAAGTGATTTACAAATTAGGGATATTTTTCATTGAGAGTGATAAAGTATTCATCTCTTTAAAAGGAATTGACTTTGTTATTGTGGATACTAAGTACCTTCAGAGAAAGAGATTCTGTCTACCACAGCTTCTTTAATGTAGTAGGAAATATTTTAACAAGTATGAATAACTGGGAGCTCAAGCTAAGTGAACCCAGGCTGAATATGAGGTACATGTTGCTAACACTAAGAGTGATAAACTACCATTGCAGTGTTTTCCCTGACATCTGCAGAAGAGGATTGTTTACCTAATGGAAGATACACATCAGCTGAAAGGTCACTAGTTGAAATATAGGAGTCTCTGCATGAAAGGGTCAGACTAGATGATTTAGTGTGTTCTAGCCCTGAAAGTTATAGATGTACAACCTCACAGATATATGTGATAAGCTGAGAGAATGCACAGGAGAGCTATTGTAGGAATGCAGCTGGAGACAACTGTTTTGCAAGTTCATTGGAAGGGTGGGAATTCCCTTCTTTATTTTTATATGCCTTTGTGAGCTGAACACATGACTCGTAGTCATCCTCTAAGTATTCAGCCTTCCATGAAAAATAAAATAACCCACTTTTCTAACTGATATCTCAAGAAATTATTAAGATAAAATCAGAAATAGCATCACAGTGAGAGACAATGTAAATTATCTATCTATCTATCTATCTATCAGATATATATATATATCAACAGAGTAGAGATGCAAACACAGCAGAAAAGTAATTGTCTCCATGTGACTAGATGCTAAGGGATTATGTTCCTGAAACAAGACAAAAGGCAGCTCAAAAGATGTCTTATGTATCCTACAATGAAAGCTTCAAAGTACTCAGTGGACTTTGAATTCTGAGGGAATTCTCCATCTTCAGCAATGATTGACAACATGATTTCAAAGATATTTAGGTGCCTGAAGATGCAGTGTGGCACCTGGTGGGATTTGCAAACACGTCAAAGTAGGCCAGGCACATAACTCTCATTGATCTTCTGTGAGAACGAAGCTCCTAAAACCTCTGTCACTTTTGAAAAAAGTACAGAGGCTGCAAGGTCACTGTGGTGGTTCTGAAAATATTATCCCTTATTGCCAATTGAAAGGGTAGACATGGTAATAGCTATGTTATTTATTTCAAGACCAGCTACTTATGCCTTTCAGGGTTCAGTACTTGAGCTAGAAGTGAATTGAAATGCAGAGACAAAGAGTTAGAAATGTGCTTTTTCCTGTCTTTCCCTCATCTCTCCTTCACATTCCTGTAACAACTGGTTCAACATATGACTGAGATTGACTGTGGGTGACTCTGAGGCAGAGGACTGAGCTCTTCTTTCATATAGTGTGAAATTGGTTTTAGAGGAAACTCTGTCTCCATTCCTGTCCTCACCCACCTCCCCATGTTGTGCAAAAAAAGCTCTAAAAGAGAAGCTGAATACTTACTGTCTGAGGTACCTGCTCTGTCCATGAAATATTAGCAGCAGATGGCAGATGAATAAACTTTAAGCACCTTTCAGTGCCTCAGCTTTTGCTAACTTCTGTGAGTTGAGTACTTTCAAGGCTATGCTGAATATCACTCAGCTCAGACTGGTTTCGTTGTGTTTGTTCATCTTTCACTGCAACAGGGCAGGTAGTGAGAAAGGAAAATGGTGAGTGATGGTGGTAAGATATCGTTGGCAAAAAAAAAAGTTAGAAATTTCAGTCCTTTAATAAATAAATAAAAAAGGGAGGAGGCTTGGGCTTGTACTACAAACTCACTTTTTGATGAGTTGGCAAGAAAATCTTCCTTGAGTAAAGCAAAGGAGTAATTTTAGTGTCTGACAGGCAATCTCTTTTGCAGTGTCAGTCCTGTAAAGAATCTTTTTAGGAAAGAAGATACTAGAATTTAGATACTAAAATCAGTATCAAGTTTGAAGGTGATACTTATTCAGTCTAAAGACTGCACAGGTAACCAAATAATACGTACAACAACATACCTGTGCTATGCAAGCAGCTGCGTGGCATAGCTTTAATTAAAGAATATAATTTATTGCATCAACCTTGTTTATGTTGGTCTGGGGATTAATGTAATGTTTATTTTTCCAGTCACATCCAGAAATAACAGGATTAGAATATGCCTATGCCTTAAGCAACACAAAGATAATCTTTTTAAATGAAGAAAAACAGATCTGTTCCCTCAAAATAAGATGTACATCTGAGTCAGCAGGCCTGATGTGTAAGATAGCTATTCTGTGTGAAACATCAAAACATCCATGCACAATCAGTCTGTTTGTGACAACATACCTACATAACACTATCTTAATTATTTCTGCTGTCACTCAGTGGACAAGTTGAAGGCTTGACCCAGAGGTAAATAAAGACAATAGAAATCTCTGCAGTTTTGGGTTAGGCTTTAAAAAAAAAAAAAAAAAAAAAAAGTTGTTTTAATGAATGTGTATTTGTTAGTCATTCATGTCCTTTTTCCAAAATATAATTTGTCCTTTCTTCTAGGATCGTTCATAGACTAACAGAATTCTCGACTTGTAATAGTGCATCCTTTGCACTTTACTCCTCATTAAGATTGTTTAAGCTTTCAATAAATATTCCCAATGGTCCTGCTTGTTCTCTTAATCTGTTTTTTTTTTTTTTTTAGGAAGTAAAGCCAACTTTGTGGCCTTTGCTATACGTAACTCTGAAAGACTGTCAGTTGAAGTATCAAATGATTAGGATGATAGAATGGGCAGATGCTCTTAAGCGGAAGAGCCGCACACGGCCATGGTTATAAGTGTATTGATTTATAGCTTGATTACAATAGATTCTGCATGAGGTTGCTTCCTCAGAGGTTTTGCTTCACTTATGAGAGTGTAACTAGAGTAGTATGTCACCTATAAAGATGAACAGATGGACGTTACATTATTTAGGATTTCCCTTATCACATAGTGAAAATGCTGACTGCATCCATGTTCAGAAGAAAAAAAAAAATCTAGTATTCTAGTGATATTCTAGTGATAAAGTCTACAGATGCATACATCTATCTATCCAACAAAAAGGAAGAAATTGAAATATTTTGAGAATTAGGGAGAGATATCAGAAGAATGCATACCCTTAATAAAGCCTATTATTATGACCATAAAAAATATATATTTAATATATATATTTTATTCACATTTTCTTGTGAATAATTCAAAAAATATTGGTGTTGAGCTTTCTTAAGAATATTTTAAAGAGGGTATATTCCCCATGTTGTTTCAAGAAAAGGTAAAATTATTGAAGAAAAAATTCAGCTGTTATGTTTCTATAATTTCAAATAACAGTTTATTCCATGAAAAGATCTGATTCTTAAATTTTAGGAGTTAATATTATTACCTGCATATGTTACACAAAAAACATTACTTTTTTCCCTAAATCACTGCAGCTTGTGCAATTAACTACATTTACAGCTTCCTGTGTACGGATGACTGTGATCTCATATTGTGCTCTGGAGTCTAGCTTTTTTAAACCATTCCTGATTAATTCAGAAGGCAATGGAACATGTTTCCACCTGCTCTGCAGTGGGGGAGACTGAATGCATTTCAGCAATTACAAAGTAGAAAGAAGAAATCAGTAATTAGTGGAACCATGAGTCACTGGTACAGTTGAAATTGGCTGTTCCCAAAGTGCAGGCTGTTTCTTACTACAAGTGTAGCTGAATCACTTGTTTACTCACATCTCTCTTTATTTGTTTTATTTTTGAGTCTTTTGAATGAACTTTAAAAAATGATCTTGGGAAATCTGTTTGAGGTAAAATTTCATATCAGGACTCCTTTGTCAGTGTGATAGATAGATAGATAGATAGATAGATAGATAGATAGATAGATAGATAGATGGTACAAGGATGTTGCAGTGAGGAAGCAACAAACTCAACAGCTGGACATTGCAAGGAGCTTAAAGACACCAAAGAAGTTAAAGAATGATCAAAAAGTCTGTTACTGCAAAAGAGAAATAAAGAAGGATGATAGTGAGGAGAGAGGGCATGCTCCACAAAGGGTGGAAGAAATTACTTGAATATTTTTCCTGCTTCAAAAAAGTTTTCACTGCTCTTGGGTACCAATTTACCCTGAGCTATATTTGAAGATTTCTTTATTTTATTTAATTACTGTTTAGATGTTGAGCTGGTAATGATAAAAGTTGAAGAAGGAATTTCTCTCTATAAACAGTCTATCCATTCTTTTGTATGGTATCTCATACATTCCCACTTTTTCCAGTGGCTTTATTTGGTATAGAAACAGCGGATAATGCCTTGACATTCTCATCTCAAAGAAATGTGTTGCTCTTACAGAGAAAAGAAGGCAAAACATTTTCCTTGATACTTGTTTGAAGTAAATTTATTTTAATTATATATTTATTTTTTTCTATGCTAAAATGCCAGAGAAAATATACAGTAAAAATGTTCCCTGCCGCAACAATTTGAAAACTGAATTTTAAATGATCTGTCAGAATTTAGAGAAGTATTATCACCAATATATTGTAATCAACAACAGAAGAATATTCATGAGATATATTTTAATAGTCCCAAGCTCTTCAAACCCTTTTTTGTCCCACTTTTTTTTATTTTATTTTATTAGTAACTTTTGATTATATTATATAAAATATATTATATTTTGATTTTTTCTTATAATCTAGTCAAATATCACTTGAGATAACTTGATTTTTACCTTACAGAAGACCACACTTCCTCCCAGTTTTACCAAGTAATAATGTCTTCTGCACTTTTCCTTCACTTTCTATCCCAGACTCTGGAGAAATTTAAACACAAAACCTATTGCCTGGGACTCAACACTTACTGACCTCTCCCAGTAAATTTTCCCAAACATTTACTCTGTAGAAGGGGTAGATATCTATCGCTACTCTTACTTAGATACTTTTTTATTTACAGAGCAGCCAAGAAGACTACTTATGTCCTAGAATTTCTCATGCTTACCAAGAAATGATCTTTTGGAGAAGCAAGGGGATGTTTTGTCAGTAACTGTCACAGAGTATATGGTGGTATAGTGCTCAGTGATTAAGTCAGGGGAAAAAAAAAAAACAAGTGCTGGTCCGAAGACAGAATTTTTCATGTGGGAGAAATATTGGTACTTATGAATGTTTTGTTGATGTTGTTTTTTTCTTTTTTTCATGTTACTATCAAATTTTAGGGGTCTAGAAAGTATCTTAACTAAGGAATCTTTATTTATTAATTACAGTTTAGATAGTGCCTTCCTAGCTACTAAAGCCACTGAAAACATTGTTTTAATTACCTGTGATATGAAATTTTGAAGGTCTTAATCATAAAATGGAGACATTACAATAGAAAGTGCATAGACTCTGATAAATTGTTCCTATACATGGTACCTAATATTTCAGAAGTGACTGAAATCAAACTAATTAAAAAAGAAGCCCCCCAAAACTATGAGAGACTTTGTTAATGCCATACGATTAGTGTAGAACTATTAATATATACATATTAATATATACATAAATCTGAAAGCAACTGAGTAACAAAATTTAAAAGAAAGTTTAGAATTAAATACTTTGCCTGACCAATCTGGTGGCTTTCTATGAAGGAGTGACTGCATCACTTGACAAGGGAAGACAGACTGATGTCATCTACCTGGACTTCTGTAAGGCCTTTGACATGGTCCCACATGATATCCTGGACTCCAAATTGGAGAGATATGGATATATGGGTGGACCATTCAGTGGATAAGGAATTGGTTTGAAGGTCACACCCAGAGAGTAGTGGTCAATGGCTCTATATTCAAGTGGAAGCCAGTGATGAGAGGAGTACCTCAGGGGTCAGTCTTGGGACCAGTACTGTTTAATATCTTCATCAATGACATAGGCTATGCAATCAAGTGCTCCGTCAGCGAGTTTGCAGATGACTACAATCTGAGTAGTGTGGTTGATGCAATAGAAGGAAGGGATGCCATCCAAAGGGACCTGGACAAGCTTGAGAATTGAGAATGTGAACATAATGAGGTTCAACATGTCTAAGTGCAAGGCACTGCACCTGGGTTGGGGCAATCTCAGACATGAGTAGTCTGGGAGAAGAACTCATTGAGAGGAGCCCTGCAGAGAATGACTTAGTGTTCTAGTGGACGAAAAGCTTGACATGATCTGGCAGTGCATGCTTGCAGCCCAGAAGGCCAACTTCATCCTGGGCTGCATCAACAGATGAGTGGCCAGCAAGTCAAGGGAGGTAATTGTCCCTTTATAGTCTGCCACTTGAAGTACCATGTCCAGGTCTAGAGCCCCCAACACAAGAAGGATGTGGATCTATTAGAGCAAGTCCAGGGCCACGTAGTTAATCGGAGGGCTGGAACACTTTTATGATGAAAGGCAGAGAGAGATGGGGTTGTTCAGCCTGCAAAAGAGAAGGCTCCAGGGTTACTGCATTGCAGTCTCTCAGTACTGAAAGGGGGCATAAAAAAGATGGAGAACGACTTTTTGCTCAATCAAATAATGACAGGACAAGCGGGAATAAACTAAAAGAGTGGAGATTTAGATTAAAGATTAGAAGGAAATTCTTCATTCAGAGGGTGATGAGGCACTGGAACATGTTGCCCATTCATGGTGAACACCCCATCCCTGGTGGTGTTCAAGATCAGGTTAGATGAAGCCCTGGGCAACCTAATCTGGTGGGTGGCATGCCTGTCTATAGCAGGGGAGTTAGAACTAGATGATATTTAAGTTTCCTTCCAAGCCAAGCCATCCTATGATTCTATGAGACTTTTCAGTATTTATGTGCTTAAGTGTTCAAGAATATTAGTTGAATTGATACTATTTTGTGGGAAAAGTTTTAAGAACTTCAAGTAAATGAAATCAAAAAATGCTAGACCATAGTATAGTTCAATATATTTGAACACTTGAGAATTTTTTTTTACTTACTGTATATTCAATTCTTAAGTTCATTCTTAACTTCATAATGCTCAGCTATCTAGGTGTTTTACTCTTGAATCATATTAACCACAAATCTTGCTACTTAATAAATTGGTTTTAAATTCTGGTGCATCTGCTAGCTTGAGAGCAGACTGTACTAAGACTTGCCTCTGAGAGACTTTCAATTATGTCTCACATTCACATAACAGAAATTCTCAGCAATTGAATGCCACCTGCTATCATTTCTATTTCCTCTCTTGAACCCTTGCTCAAGAAAGGAAAAAGAGCATTAGCTGTTGTACTTGGAAGGTGCATCATCTTAAAAGCTCTGCTGTTGCATTGCTTTTGCAAAGCAAGAAACAAGCTCCCAGAGTATGCTCTCAGTTGTTCTTTGGTCAATAACACGAGAAACCTTTTATTGTTGAGACAGAGCACAATTTTGTCTTCAAAACACTGGAAAATATCTGCTCAATTTTCAAACGAATTTTCTGATTCTTTGAGTTTCAGATCATTTCATTTGGATAAGCTGGACCGAGGTCAACTGCATGAATTTCAACAAGGCCAAGTGCCGGGTCCTGCACCTGGGGCGCAATAACCCCAAGCAGAGCTACAGGCTGGGAGATGAGTGGTTGGAAAGCTGCCTGGTGGAGAAGGACCTGGGAGTATTGGTGGATAGTTGGCTGAATATGAGCCAGCAGTGTGCTCAGGTGGCCAAGAAGGCCAACAGCATCCTGGCTTGCATAAGAAGCAGTGTGGCCAGCAGGTCTAGGGAAGTGATTGTTCCCCTGTACTTGGCTCTGGTGAGGCCGCACCTCAAGTACTGTGTTCAGTTTTTGGCCCTACAAGAAGGACATCAAGGTGCTCGAGCGAGTCCAGAGAAGGGCGACGAAGCTGGTGAGGGGTCTGGAGAACAAGTCCTATGAGGAGCGGCTGAGGGAGCTGGGCTTGTTCAGCCCGGAGAAGAGGAGGCTCAGGGGTGACCTTATCACTCTCTATAATTAAAGGAGGCTGTAGCGAGGTGGGGGTTGGTCTATTCTCCCACGTGCCTGGTGACAGGACGAGGGGGAATGGGCTTAAGTTGCGCCAGGGGAGTTTTAGGTTGGATATTAGGAAGAACTTCTTTACCGAAAGGGTTGTTAGGCATTGTAATGGGCTGTCCAGGGAAGTGGTGGAGTCACCATCCCTGGAGGTCTTTAAAAATGTTTAGATGTAGAGCTTAATGATATGGTTTAGTGGAGGACTTGTTTGTGTTAGGTCAGAGGTTGGACTCGATGATCTTGAGGTCTCTTCCAACCTAGACAATTCTGTGATTCTGTGATTCTGTGATTCTGTGATTTTTCTGTTCTTTTTGTTTTCCTACTTTTTATGACAAAACTAATTGAATACCTCAGTCAAAATAAATGGTAAGAAACCAACAAGGACAAATTTCTGGGAGTTTTATTAGAAACGTTCTTTGAGTCAGCTCGTCACATTGTGTGAGGTATTTTCATCACAAAACTCATTTTCTGTGGGTCTTTGTAGACCATTAGCCAACAAATGTGGTTTGAATAAGTGAACATCGCACTGAAGGATTTGATCATCACCTAAAAGAGAGAAGATAGATGGTCAGTGCCAAGTGAGGTTTAGGAAGAGAATTCCTCCTTCAGTAACTGCTTAGCATTTTAAATTTCTCTTTAGTTTTTCATTCAGTGAAACACGTTTTTTAGAGGTATATAGTAATTCCCAGGTTTTGGTGCTTAGCCCAGATCAGGCTAGGAGTCCTTGCATCCTGAACCTTACCTGCTGGATTACACAATGTTTGATTACGATATCATGTACTGTTTAATTCAGACACCGTGGTTGCTAACAGATGTTGAAATTAGTTTCTGTTTGTAAATGTGATATTACTGTCACATTTGTAAGTTTCTGAAGAGAAAAGTTGGTTTATATACAAGAAAAAAATAATGTTTGTAATTAGGGGTTCTAGATGCTTTTTTAAATAGTGCAGCATTAGCAATGCTATCAGAATATTGTCCCTGGAATATTCATCTGAATAACACCTTTAATCTAGGATTTTTATATGAGTGAGAGATATTTATATGAGTGAGAGATATTTTTATAGGAGAAAAAGCAGATAAATCCTTCAAGAGAATGCAATTTGAGACCCATTTATTTCCCAGAAATAATGTTTATATATAGAAATGATAGGCTGTATGTAGCTGTTGAAGATCTGCTATTCCTAAATGTACAATGGACATTGTATTACAAATCTATTGCTAAAATAATAATAATAATAATAATTTTGAAACCTAGCTCTATAATTCACATCAGAGCAATGTCTGAAATACTTCGTTTTGGAAATCTGTTTAAACTCAAACTACCACATTCTGAAGCAGAGCACTGGGGCATCCTTCTCTAATGGCTTATTATGAACCTCCTAGGGACTCAATGGCATGAAAGACGCTGTATGAGCTTAGAGGGATTTTTTTTTCTTGCCCTGTTTGTAGTTTAGATGTCTTTTGTAGTTACTGTGTACTGATAGTTTACTTCAAAAGAATGCTGATCGAGGCCTGAGGAAAAGATCGAGCTATGTGCTAAAAAGAGGTGAAAGAATAAAGTGCTGCTTTGCTGTTTCACTGATACATCTATCCTAGCTGCCAGATGCTTATTCCTAGTTTGAATTCAAAATTGATCCTTTTAACCTGTACAGATAAGAACAGTCAGATCATTTATTTATTTATTTATTTATTTATTTATTTATTATTATTATTAATTTTAAATACTTTACTGTTCTATAATCTTTTTCAAGATCCAGTAAAAGAAAAATCCCCCTAAGAGGGGACCTTGTACAATCGTTTTTGCTTTTTGAGAACACGTACCAAAATATAACTGTCTTCAAATAATTCCTGAAAATAGCTACAAAAAGGAAAGGGTGTTTCATAGTCTTACAAATGATTTTGTTAGCTATAACGTTAAAGCCAGTTACAGGTGCTTTCAAAAAAGCTTGTGGTTAGGATTGTCAGAGATACCCAGTAGTTTTGGATCTCTCAGTATCTGGGTGATCTATATAAGCCTTTTAAGAAGACCAAAAAATATTAAGAATATTAAGAATTTTAAGAATACCAAACAGGTTCTCAGCAACTCCTGAAAAATTGCATGCTTTGAATTTGGGAACCAAAATATCAGAAGGGTCAGATTTTGAAGTCTCATCTGCTATAGTAAGTCCCAACAGCCTATTGGGACTTACTATTGGGTATTTTATTGATTCACATTGTTGTAGAAGTGGGGTTATTTTGGAGAAGAAAAAAAGAATCCCTTCTGATGGATATCAAACAGTTCTGTCACCGATACCAAGGAAGCTACAGTGCCTTTAACTACACTGCCGGTCAAGGCTGCTAGAGTGCCCAGACTGCTGTTCATGCGTTATATTAGTCTTAATGATGTTGCACAGCTTCCAAGACTTGTACACATCATTCTTATATCACACATTTGCCTTTACAGTTGCAAGACATTCAGAGTAAAGTTTTAAAAAGAAAAGAGTTCTGGCAATTTTTGCAAGTTCTGGCCATTATGCTTCCTAGGATGATTGGCAAAGATGTATTTAGGATAATGTTTATATGACGCCAAGGAGTGGTGTTTAACAAAAGTTAACTTTTTTTCTGGAAATTCCTCTTAATTAACATGGAAAACAGAACCACGGATTGGCTAGCAAAAAAGGCCAGAAAGATTTTGTTGTTGCTACTGATTTTAAGAAAAAGTTATAATGACTATGGAAACATAATGTAATATAAGCTTCTTTCCCCAATAACTTACACATTATTATAATTTAAAAGTTAAAACCAAGACCTTTGCAAAGTAAAATCAAATAAGGTAAAATGCTCTTAGATTTTAATTGCACTAATATAACTCATAATTCAATTATTTTTTTCAGTATTATTTTCCTTTGAGTTGTTTAGTTACCTCTTGTTTGTGACTTATAATAAGCAACTGCATTTTGGGACTTTGGAAGTCATGATCAGTTTTGTCTCCTGTAAGATCAATCAATTATTCAGTTCTCTTTAATTAATTCATTTATTTTGTTCAAGCATGAGACACCTAGATGTAAGTGTTATATACCTTTGGAAGAATCTACTTGGTTTAAGGTCTTACTAAACATCCTCTACATTCCATCTTACTTGCATAAGTATGGCTTTAGAAATCTAACTTCAGGCACTTTGCCTTAAAAAAAAAAAAATAGCTTAAGAATAAAAATATTCACTTGTTCATATAATCAAATGTTATTGTGATCATCTATTGATAATTTTTCAAAATTTTCAGCTCTTTAAAAGGATTTTCTTACTGGACAGGTTGTTCAGATATTTACTGAGAATTTACTATATGTTGATGTTGTGTACATGTATTTCCAAGAATTTACTATATGTTGTATATTTCAGATGATGGAAATACACACAGATTCTTTTAACATAAATTATGACTATAAAATGTATTTAAAATGTTGTCCTAATATATGTCTTCTATTAAAAAAAAAAAAAAAAAAAAAAAAAAAGAGCTTGGTGAGCTTGAGGGCTTTATTTAGATCCCACTTGTTAGTATAAATGATACTGTCAATTTATTTATTTTTTTATAGCCTCCAGCAACAGAAGATTATTGTGATAAATGATTCATATCACTGCAATATACACCTTTTTAAATTTCCATATCTGGCTACTAATAGGCACTTCTTGAAGGCTTCAATAGGCTCCTTAGCCAGATAACATGGCTGAAAGCTGCTTCACGATTAATTTCATCTAAATGTAGTAATTATCATACTTTGAAGTAATGCCTGCAAAACATGCTTTCATAGAGAGTTAGTGGAAGCCAAGGATTAACCTAGAAACATTTCAGTTCAGAGCAGCATATCACCCAAACAGATATGTGTTTTCCCCTGAATTTTTCAAGACTCTTTATTAGACTACTTGGCAGTCATTTGCATTACCTTATCTCATATCAACATTTCCACAGCAATTTAGAAAGCTGTGAAACTGATGCAACTTTGTATTATTATTGATAATGGGATAGTCTTGGTTTTGAAAGCTACTTATTTTGGCAGCTTCTGCCCTGAAGTATTTCTTCTATTAGTGTTTAAAGGCACAGTTAATTTATCATTCATAAATTGTGGACATACACATTATCCTGCCTATATTCTAGGCACCCTGTAAATTATTAGAGAGGATGTTCATTTTTTCATGGGTTCCTAAGGTGGTAACTTCTACCATTATTCATCTCTGCTTCCTGTCCTATAGGACCTCCATGAGCAGTGTTTTAGCTGTACAAATAAGACTAGTGAAAGAATATGTAAGGTCTTTAATATGATTATAAAAGTAGCACACTTTTGTACCCAGATAAAATTCCTGAGGTAAAATAGCACCAACCACTAGAGTGGAGAGTTATCATTGAATATTTCTGCCCACTTGCACCTACTTGGTAAGGATTCCAAATGTCCTCTCAGCCATCAAAAAAAAAGTTCTACAAAAGAACAGCAGTGCCACTGTCACTGAAGATGGGACCAAATAGCTCATTTAATAGCTCTGTTTAGCCATGTTGCATTTTGCTATAGCTGACTTATTTTAACTTTTTTAAAAACAGGGACAGATTTTGCCTATTCTTATGTGTTCCACACATAGGACTGAGTTACTTCAGGTTCATAAGTTATTTCATGTTTGCCCAGTTTTGTTAACAGTCATACATGTTCTCTTTTTTAAATGTAATGTAATATAAAAGAAAAGTATTAGCTTGAATTTTAACTGGGAAAATTTTGAAGTATCAGGGATCTTTCCTCTAGGCTGGACTGGAGAGATATCTCAGATTCTTCTCTCTCTTCTCTTTAAATGTAAAGATGCCATCTGTTATGGCATTTAGGAAATATATGGCAGCTAGAGTTTTGGGTAGGTGTTGTGTGGAGCTGTCCAAACTAGGTGTCAATTGTATGGTTGTCAACAATTGTAGAGAGACCAGACTGAATAGTGTTTTTCATTGCTTGACTTTATCCTTAGGTTTCTAGGGCATCTTGCCTTACATTTCTGCAACCTGAGAATGTACACATGGTGAGCAACCATGGTTAAGCTAGTACATGTAAGCCATGGTAACTCAACCATATGTTGAATCTGACAGATAACTATATTGAAATTAAACATAAATGTCCACATTCATATATGTTTTGTTGCATTTACACTTACATGCAAATTGGTGTAATTTCATCATGAAACAGAAAATAAATGATTCACCACATCATTCAAATGCACTTTGCAACAATAAAGTACGTACTGCAGTTCTCTGTCTACCTATATACTTTCTACCTGTGTTTTTATGCATTTTTTTTTCTTTTTACCTTACAGATAAAAAAGAAGCTGCTGTGTCCAAAGAACTCAAAAGTAAGATGTTACTGTGCAATAGGTTATGATGTCTTTTACATGTCATATAGTTTCAAACAGCATGTTTCAGTAATCCACAGTAATAGTTACTGAAATGTTGAAAACACAAAGAATAAAGTAGCTACACCATTTATAATTGAAAAATGACATGTTTAGACTTCATCTGCCTCCTACACTCTAAATCCATTCTTATGCTACTTCTAATTCTACACTCCTCTTTGTGACTGACAGTTTTGCCTTCCTTGTTTTCTATCACTGTCTTCAAAAACAAAGGTTTCATAGGGAAGAAAATGTCAAATGAGGTCTCAGCTGAATGTGCTCTCAGTGGCAGCAAGTTGGGTAAATGAACTCAAAGTCCAATGTGCTGGAGGACCATCAGATTTATTTTTGTAAATTGCAAAAGCATGGCCTTGCCTATCTAGTTACCACATATGCAGACAGGAAGACTTCTGAGGCAGAAGAGAGGTAGGAGCTGGGCTGTTCTGAATAAATAACCTCCACACGGAAAAAAAAAAAAAAAAAAAAAAAAGAGTTTTGAGAACATTTTGCTATTGACAAGAGTATTAAGAGTATTGTTACACCTTTTTCTTCTGCGATTGTAAGCATCAACTGTAATCTGTAATTGTAAGCATCAATGCCTCAATATAGTAATAATAGTATGATGTAGTTACACTGGAAAAATTTCATTTGCTCAGATCTCTTGTTAAAGTACAATATGCAAAAATGTTCAGACAACTATGGGGCTTTGCAATCTCATTCAAATATATGACTAAAGAATACACTGACTCCAGGGACCATATATGATCTTTCCCAGACTGCATGGCAGAAGAATCCCCTGCCATCCTCATTTTCAGCTGAAACTTATTCACATAAAGATGTAGTCATTAGCACTGAAATAGTTTGTGAATAATGAACTATGGACATATTGTAATGAGTCCAGAGGAGAGCCACAAAGATGATCAAAGGGCTGGAGCACACCTCCTAGGAAGACAGGTTGAAGGATTTGGGGTTGTTTAGCTTAGAGAAGTAAAGGCTCCAGGGAAACCTTATAGTGGCCTTCCAGCACTTAAAGGGGATGTACAGGAAAACTGGGTAGGGACTCTTTGTTAGGCAGTGTAGTGATAGGACAAGGCTTTAAACTAAAAAAGGGAGAGATTTAGATTGTGTCCATGAGGGTAGTGAGGCACTGGCACAGGTTGCCCAGAGGAAATGTGGATTCACCATCCCTGGAAATGTTTAAGGCCAGGCTGGATGGGGCTTTGGGTGATCTGGTCTAGTGGGATGTGTCCCTGCACTTGGCAGGGGGTTGGAATTAGATTATCTTTAAGGTCCCCTTGAGCCCAAACCATTCTGTGATTCTATGTTTCTATGATTCTAGAATTAACTAAATAGCATACACTTAAAAAATAAAAAAAAAAAATCCTCGTCTAATTTGTTTCACAAATGTTATGAAACTGAAAATATAGTCTTGTTGGCCAGCAAGCTCTGTCTGAGAGCTCAGAAGGGAATTCATGCAGGATTCCTGCAGTTCTGTATTCAAGTTCAAGTCTATCTTGTCATTTGTAAAATATGTGTGTTGGATATCCTACTGCTTTTACGGGAACAGGCACTCAGGAAAGCAATGCTAAGGAGACTTCTCCAACGTCTTCTACATACTTCTTGAAGGACTGATGAGCACCCCAAGTAATTACAATGCTGTGATAATAACTAAGTTAGGGTATAATTATTTGCTACAGACTTTTAAATGGATGGAATCAAAACAATCCTACACATGCAAAACTATATTTTGTTTTCATTATGTTTCACAAGACAATCTGATGCATCTTTCATAAACTTTTCAAAAGACTGGAGGGTAAGAACTTGAAATTACATTCCTGATATAGACATATTCTTTTTCTTTGTAATAACACAGTGACAGATGTGAAGGATTAACTAACATTTTTTTGGCACTCTGTAATTCAGGTTGTGATTAAAATGATTAATTATTTCCTCTCACAGTATGGAAATATGAGTTATAAGTTAGAGGACCTTCTAGCTGATATAAAAATCCATTATGAAAGTCGCTGGTATTTAACTTATGGAAATGTGTTAGATTATCCTGGTTTAAGTACAGCCTGTATTAACAGCTCCCACAGATAAAAAGGATTAACTAAACACTAGTAAAGAGTAAATAAATCCTGAAGGCTATTTAGGTTCTTCTACCCAGGGCTTCTTCTTCTCCAAGTCTGCTCAGGGGATGCAGATGCTCTTCATTTGGAACCTCATTCCACAAGGAAATGTTCTACCTCAATGAAGAGAGAATGGTGCAGACGTTTCACAAAAAAAGAAAATAAAAGCTACATCTAAAAAGCCAGAGAGGCCCTGTTTCTCTGCAAGGAGAAACAGAGAACCAAGCAGTTATTCTTCAAAGTGCAGAACCAAACATGGATTTGTTTCCCACGTGTTCCCCCATTCCTCAAAATGGAGAGAGATTCCTGGTATAGCCATGTCTGTGCGGATGTACTTTCCAAAAGTAGACCAATTCTCACTTTTTTCATCATGGAGAGATTTAGACTGGGGGGAAAGGATACCACTCTGAGTAGCTGTGACAACCCAAGAGAAGCCACTGCAGAAATGATAGATACCAGCTGCCATAGGCTGGTTCAGGACTTTTTACTGTCACAGCTGCAAGATCAAAGGTGAAGGCTCCCAGTCCATAGCTGCTGCCTATGTGGGAAGGCCCTGCCCAAACCCCTCAATACCTGCTTCACTCTGCTTTGACAGCGGGTATGGAAAAACTAAGTGGAACAAGCTAAAATAAGGGATTCAGTTTCTTATGGCAATTGTATACTAGTCTTGTGGTTAGCCATTTTGTTGATGTGTTTGAGTTAAATGAAAGCAGCTCAGCTCCCTTCTCTTTGGATAATCTCTTTGTCTGGTTCTTCAATGAAAAAAATTGCTACAGGCTGATTTACCTCAATGGAAGACCTCCCTTACATTTCTGTTTTTTAAGATATAACACTATAGTAATTGATTTGTTTTGTTTTGTTTTGTTTGTTTGTTTTTCAGAGCCAGCAAAATACCCTGCAGCTAATCCATCCACCAAAAAGGCAGTAATACCAGGTAAAGGAATAAAATATATTTCTTTCAGGGTATTTCTTGTATTCTTGAACCAGTTTATTGCATCATAGCACCATCTGCTGGATTATACAAAAGCCACTCTTTGAAGGGTGTTCAGTGGTGGTGATTTTTTGTTTGGTTGTTTTGTTTTGTTTTTGCCTTTGTTCATGATCTGCATGTCAATTATTTGCTAAGAACAATTGAATTTTGCAGAATTTTGATAATCTCTAAAATTATCATTGCTTCTTGTCCTCTCATAGCAGTTGTAAGAGGGCATTTTGGGTCACTCTGAAAATTCGGGTTCTTCAGAGTGCTGGTCCCACAGCAGGTTTTACAAAACTGGAATTCTAAGAAAATAAGCTTAAATTTGCACTGAAAAGACAGACAAATATTTTTAAACAAAGTAATAGCACAAATTCATATCAAATTCAAAATAGATTGTAAAAAGTACCACCTTTTATTGATTTCTTTTCTGTTCTGCTTCACAATCATCTTTAAAAAATTCACAAAGTAAATCTGCTAAATTTAATGATACTGAGTCTAATGAATAACAATCTACATATTCAGAACATTCATTGTTTTACCAGGTTTCAAATTAACTATTAAAAACCAGAAATGATTCATAAGTGAAAATGTGATAGCTATAAAACTGTGATATTCTTTTAACCTAAAGTAGGACAGCTGATGTTGCAACAGGTTCAGTCAATGTTACAACAAGTTCTGTGTTGCTGAACTGTTCTTGGTATTGGCATCACAGATATGCGCTGTATGGGCACTGTCCCCGTGGAAAGCCCACTCTCCCTGTTTCTTGCCTCCAGCCTTCAGCTGCTTCCATTGCATGTGGCTATATAAATTTATGTGGATATGTGGTGTCATCCTTTTTTTTTTTTTTTTTTTCAACTATTCTCTAGCTGTCTTTCTCTGGTTCAGACCTTTTTCAGTGATCTACCTCACAGATCACTTCCACTGAATAAGGGAATAACAACTTGTATCAGCAGGGGAGACTGGGAACTGGCCAAGGGTCAATGCCAGCCAGTAACATCTTAAATTGCCTCTACCTCAAAGGGACTTGTAGCCTTGAATTGCAGTCAATATAGGTAAGCATAGGGCATAATATACAGCAGTTAACTGTGCAGCTGACCTAAGAAGTGCCATTTCCCCACAGATGCTCCCAGTGTCTGCTTTCTGTGTTTGTTTGACACCGTGTTCAGTTGTGCTAACACAACTGGGAGAATAGTGTAAATCACATCACTGCCGTGGGCTGGAATTAAAAAATGTCCTAGAAATGTGTGTATGTGGCAAGGTGTTTAGACTGCATCACTTCACTAAATTTGGATTAACAAACTTTAATACCCATGTACATGATAATTTCTTAAAGCATCTTTGTTGCCAAAGTGTGTTGTATAGCTAGACCCTTAGATGTCCCGACACTAAATTGCAGATATCATTATGTTAGAACCATATGCTCCTAATTAATTCATTCCACCTGCTTGCCTCCAATATTTGTGTTCATTTTTGAAAAATATTTCAATGAGTCTGTTTGTTGGCAAGAATGGTGATAACAGTAATGTATTTAAGATAAAGAAAAGAAGAAAAATTGGTATGGCTTTTATGGAAAAATAAAATGGGTTTGTCTGTTCTAACACATTTCTAAATATCTAGTTTGTCTTAAAAATGGTAAAAAGCAGTAGACTATTGGCTTCTATTTTATGCTTCCCCTCATCAAATAGCACAGTTCTCTGAAAATCAATTTACCCCCAGAATAACTCACCATAGCGAAATATTAAATACGCTTGTTTGGCAACAACATAGCTAGACTGCTGCCTATTAGTACACTAAATTAAATACATTATCCAATTTCATATTTCATTTTCTTCCACATATCTTATTACATCACAAGCTGTACCCTAGAATGCCTAACGCTGAAGGTTTATTCCTATTAACAGACTGAACAGACTGAGAGCACAGCTGGTCATCTTCCACTGCTTCTACACCACATATGTTCTTGGTCTTAAAGTCACTGGTAAAGAAATCCCTGCCTAATACATAATGAACTATTTTTACCTCCATATGATTATATGGAGAAAGCAGAGAAAATTACTGTAGATAATTGAAGTCTATGACAGCTTCTGAGTCTGGAAATTGGTGGCTGCCATAGGAAACCAACCTTAATGAATATCTGTTACCAGATTTTCAAAGTGCATATTTTCAGATGTACTTTTATCTAACTGGAAAAATTTCCTCTCTGATGCTCGTCTGAAGATGGAAACCAAAGCACTTGTCTTTAAAGAGAAGTGTAATAGATTCACAGGTATATACAGGTATATGCAAGTTCTGAAGGGAGAAAGACTGCTGAAGAGGTGTTGAAGATTTTTCATCATGCTAGCCTTCTCCAGTTACTGTCTTTTGATATCCCCATCCAAACCCTGCTCCTCTCATTTCCCCAGCTGTGCTGGCAGGACAAGTCTGAGAGTGACCCCACCTTACAAAACACCTGTCTAGCATTCCTCCTTTGTGGAAGGGCACAGGTTTCTTTCACATGATTTCTTAGACCATCCCATGTGCACTGTGCCAATCTCTGAAGACCAGGCAGCTCCTGAGCTTCTCAGAGTCTGACATGTAAGTGCTGAGCACCTGCCACATCCCACTGGTGGGGAATTTTGATCCTCTGGAGAAAGTGGAAAGAGCTCCCACACCATGCTGTGTGTCTCCCTCTGCAGTTATCACTAACATATGGCCAGGTGAGTGGTCCAGGTGTCAGCAGTGGCTCATAGATGCATGGCAGCCTGATAGATCTGCTTTGGCACCAGGAGGAAAGCAAGTACAGGAAAGTGCCAAGGAGGGAAGGGAGTATGTGAAACAGGCTCAGTCCATGCAGGAAGCTTTTTGGTATGTTTGGGTTCCCCAACAGGCATAGAGCATCAAAGCCACCAAGCCCCATGTGTTTCCTTAGATAGGGTCAGGACTGTGAACAGTTCATCTGTGAGTGCCTTCACTGAAACCAACAAAGGTTACTTATAACTTTGTGCGCATTCTCTAAGCACTGGTGACAGTACTTTTCCCTCATGATTTGCTTGATTTAAAAATCACACTCAACTCTTTTCAACAATGTAAAAAATTAAATCCTAATTGCAATTCAGAATTTCCCTGGAATGGTCTTGCAATTTTTAATTTAATTTTATAGTATAATTAACAGATTTTGTAGTGTCACTTAATCGTCTAATTCCTGATTTTTAATGCCTAATTTTTCCCATTTTCCTCTCCACACACATTAAAAATAAATAAATAGAAAAGAAAAGAAAAGAAAAGAAAAGAAAAGAAAAGAAAAGAAAAGAAAAGAAAAGAAAAGAAAAGAAAAGAAAAGAAAAGAAAAGAAAAGAAAAGAAAAGAAAAAGTAAATTTCATTCATTACTCCCTTTGGGTTTGTAATAGAAACTCTTTTTGACCACCATTTCCCCTGAAAATCGATGAATGTATTTTGGACTCAGAAAGAAAAAAATAAGTATGACAGATGAAAGGTCTATTTTAACTGCTCAGATGTCAGCTGCATCCAATCTCTCAAACCTACTTTGTCAGTTGTACTAGAATTATTATTATTTTATCATGTCTCTGATTTTTTTTCACTGGTAAGAAGGAGTTAGGAAAAAAAATATATATATAAAATTCCTTATGAATCCCAGAAGAGTTTCCTTTTTGGTCCTGGTTAGCATAATTCTTCCACTCTCCCAACTTAACTTTTGGGGTATTTAAATATTATATCGTCTCTCTGTTATTTGGTTTCTGTCTGGTTTTAAAGGTTACAGGCTTGGGTGTCTTTTCACATTAGGTAGAAATTATCATCTCTCCAGTCCTCAGTAACCTGCAGAAGCTGGGGTTTGGTCCTCACCTATTTGTCCCAGTGAGTCTCCACTGGCATTAGTGAAGCCTAGCAGCTGACTCTTCTCCTGGTCTGCCAGGAATTCATTATACCCCCAGCAGCTAATACTTTGCTGCTATAGTGGTCCGTCACTCAACATTTTTTCAATATCCATGGAAATATATTAGGTGGGTGTAGATAAATAACATAAATCATTTTAGCCTACTAACATTTTCATCCCATCTCAAGCCTAAGAAGCCATTGCAGACTAAAAGGTCTTATATAGCCCACTGGATCATGTAAGCCGGATCATTATCCAACTCTTAATGGGAATGGAAAAATGAATTCTTGACATATGCTGCAATAAGGGAAGAATATTCTAGTGTTAGAAGATTTCACTTTAATACTTTGTATTCTTCATATACAAGATTTATTTAAGTGGAGCAAGAAATAGCTTATCTTACACTAAGCTTTCTGATCTGAAATCCAGTTTTTATCCTCTAGTTTTTTAAAATTTCTTGATCTAGAATACAGGATATTTTTGCTAGTTTTGCTAGAATGATGAGATGCCCAGTCTCATAGCCTGGCTGTTGCATTTATACATTCCTTACAATATACTGCATTTCATTATCAGATATTGTTAAATAATTTCCTATACTTCTGTTCACACCAGAGTTAACCATGAATACATGTGTACTTTAATAATAATAATAATTAATAGTAATAATAATAGTAATAGTAATAATAATAATAATAATAATAATAATAATAATAATAATAATAATAATAATAATAATAATAATAATAATAATAATAATAATAAATAATAATGATAATAATAAACTTGTTTCTTTGGCTATTACCAGATATTATTAAATGTTACAGTCTAGTTTTTGCAATGCTACAAGGTACTGTTGTATTGCTAAAACTAAAATGGCATTACTTTAAGAGCAAGGCAGGGGGAGCAAGTTAACTACAAAACAAGAAATGGGTTGGTTCTTTAATACACGAAAGTTACCAATAGTTAGAAGAGTCAAAATAAAACGCCATTTAAAAACAATTGAGAGGTAAAAGGATTAAGTGACCACTGTTTATGGAAAAGGGCATTTTAAGGAATTTTGTTCTGTGGCTGGCAAGATTTAATAGCCCTGAAGCTTTTTCATGATTAATTGCTCTTTCAGCAAGAATTGGGCCCAATTTCAAAGCATCTAGTATGTCTTTCAATCTCTTCTGAGTCAACAAAGCATTTAAGTACATGCTAAAGCTGTGTTGAATCCAGACTATCACATACACTGCATATGATTACCTTCTCAGATGTTTATCTTTGGGAAGTGGTACCACCTTTGCTTTGCTAGGAAGGGAATAAATTGGCCTCATCTTGCCCATTGAGGCCATTATGAAAATGACACTTAATTTACAAAGGAGCAGGAGTGAAGTCAAAAGAGGTGATGTGAACTCAAGTTTTCAGTACCATATGTGATTGTATTACATATACAATTTATAACATTCTTGAATGTAACAGTGCTGTATTTCTAGTGATACAAGTAGACAGAAAGTAGAAACACAATATACTTCACTGTGATGTTTCTTAGGTATGATTTTTCTCATGTCATACAGGTCTGAATCAACTACAGACTTGAATGTTTCTGTATTAAAAAGTTGCCACCTAGTATCGAAAGTACAAAGCAATCTACTATCAATCTGCAGTACCGCTTTATTCTGCAGAGTGACACAATCTGATGAGTTTTCTCTCGTTTAACAGCTGATTGGAATGCACAAATTTGGAGATTTACATATTTCAAAAATAGTGGTTGCTGATTTTATTTCATGTGTGTGCTAGACTGATCTCAGCATTTTAACAACTGTCAGATCTACACACTTCTAACACCTTCTGTTGATGTCCTCCTACATAGAATATCCTGAGTTGGAAGGGACCCACAAGGATCATCAATATGACACCATCTCTGTAGATATCCTCTAAAGAAGTTGCATGTCCTAGTTACAAAAATATTTAACCACATGCATGACCTTTGACTCATACTTTGAGAGCAAATACACCAAAGCTTTTGCTCACTGCTTCCTTCTACCCTTCTCTTTTGAGACAGTTGACATCAGTCCCCAGCTCTGAGTCAGGCACTACCATTACAGCGCCTGTTCAAAATTCATTAACTCTGAATTACATGTATTCTTTTAGGATTTTGATGCATTACTTTTTAGGATCCACTTGTTTTCTTAATGAATTAACTAATCTAATCTACATATTGCTTGCCTAATGACAGGCAAAATCTTAAACTAGAATTTCCTTCAAAGTTTTCTTTCTCTTCTAAAATATTCTCTTATTTTCAGTGGGTTACAGAGCTTGAAGCAGAAGTAATTCCCTTATTCCCTTGTCACAGGAAGATGCAGTATGAGTTATGACCACCCTCCCTGGGTATAGTTTTCTCATAAATCAATTACAAAGTCATTTGACTCTTTTTTTCTTTTTTTTTTTTTTTTAACCTCAGAATGAGAGGAGGTTGGGAAAAATTGAATTACTTTCATTGTGTTGCCTGTTGTTCCACTTTGAGCAGTTCCACCTAGAATAACAATAGAGATGCCTCCCTAGAAGTGCTCCTGGTTCAAACAGATGTAGTTCAACACAGGATTTCTCTAAATCCAATTGTCCCTCTAATTATTGAGAATTGACCGGAAATATTTATGCCTGAGCAGCTTAGTCATCTTAGTCCTCAAAAGGTTCAAAGTATCCCTCAGATCTCTATTTAAATGAAATACAGTCCAAGGTTTATCTTTGGCAGACATGAACTCTATGTCTGTGCTTAAAGATTCACATCATGTTTTTAAATTATTTTTTTTTTGCCTAGATGCTCATGCCAGAACTCCTGAGACTAGTGAAGTTAATTTGTTCCTAAATCAAGTTGTGCTACTGAGGGGCATTAAGAACTGATCTCTTCACAGGGACTCTGTTCATAACATACAAGCATTTCAGAAAATGAGTGCTATTTGTGGGTGATACACCAGTTCTGAACGTAGGCAGTTCCCTAGCCAGCATTGTAGGATTAGCCTAATTTTCTTTTTAAGAATTGTGAATCAGAAAGAGTTTTATTCCAATGGGAAATTAGGCACTGTTGTCTATGAATACATCCAGACTGTGCACTAGTTATGCTAATTCTGCTGGGAAACTACAAGACCCACACCTTCCCCTTGCCACATGACAAAAGTGATGCATGTTTTCCTAGGAGTGATCAAATATATTCTATATTTACATAAGTGTGCACTTCAAATGTGCTGACTTAAGCAACCAAATTCTTTGCACGTGATTTCCATCCTCAGGGAATGTTTTTCCTTCAACTGAGAGATTTGCCAGGTTGTCAAGACAGACATCGGAAATCTGAATTCTTTCCACAACTTTCTTATGATGTTGATTCCTCTTAATTATCCTAACTTTTGCAGAAACTAACAGAGCATTTTAGACTCCAGTGAGGTAAATTATCCATCTCCCTTCTGAGAGTCATCTTCATCTTTAGGCTTCAGTACGGAAGCCTTGTGGAATAAAAATGGGGTTTGTGTGTTTTTTGTTTGTTTTGTTGTTGTTGTTGTTGTTGTTGTTGTTTGTTTGGTTGGTTTGGTTTGTTTGTTTGTTTTCTCTGGATTAATAAACTGGATATTCTAAAAGAATAGAATGATAGGCTTTCTTCTGACTATCGGAGGACCTCCTCAATTTCAAAGAAGGATCTGAAAACTGAGAATGATCAACCCTCTCAATAACCCTATCTCCTAAGGTAGGGGCAGTACTCAAGTGCATTTTGATAATTTCTTTTTTTTTTTTTCTTCTTTTTTTTTCTTTCTTTTTTTTTTTTTTTCCATCTACCTTGCTGATGAATAAGAAAAGGTTCTCTAGACTTGAATGAATGTTTCTAGACATCTTTATTCAAACATGTCCACATAACACAGAGGATCCTATACTACTAGTCTTATTCTAACTTCAAGATTTTTTGTTTGTTTGTTTATGTATACCTTTTTAGGAAAACACAGTTTGTTTTCATAGAGGGGTTTTCCCTAAAACACCAAGGTATAACCAGCTGAGCCTCTTCTCCATGACAACTTTGACAGCAAAACTGTTGTATGGTGATGTCGAAGGATCTTGAAAGCATCTAACTTGCTTTTGATGAAGACTGACCAAATCAGCTGAAATTTAAGGACTTTGGTCAATTTGTCTATCCTAATACTAGCTTCCTCACTGAGCTTCAGTCATACAGTCAGTTCACTATCTTTATCAATCAAAATGTACGGTGGCAGTGGATTTGGCAGTGATCCAGTCAGAGAAGCAGCAGTCAAATGCAGGAAAATGAGTACTTCTGGGGAACAACTTGAAAAATCAGGTTTGATACAAAACTTTCTCATGTGGATTATCTCAGGTTGAATAACATGACAGCTCATGTTGCAAGCTTTCCCTTCAACAGAGGAGACTAAAGGGACCTTTTCTGCTTATGTTCTCAATATTCTTAACAAAAGACTATCTTGCAGAGCTTTAGCACCCTATCTCAGTTGGTTTTAATTAACCAGCGTTGTAAAGGTCTAAGAGGGAAAATGACAGGCACATAGCCTATAAAACCAAGATTACAAGACTGTAAGACTAACTTCCTACTCTCTAAGGATTTAGTATTCAAGACACTGCATAGAACATAACAAAAGCAGTCTTTAACTAGATTCATCAAAATAATTGTGGCAAAATTAAAAGTACAGAAAATGCCTTTTTCTGCGGCTACTGAGTGCAATCAGTATTGTTTATCTGACATGTGGCATATACCACAGAACAACAAATCCATTTGAAATGCCATTTATTTAAATATTTTCCCAATTTGTGTATTTCCAAATTCAGTTTTTATTTTTCTGAACACTTCTTGGATATATGTGAATTAGAACATAATACAAGTGCAAGCACACACACACACACACCTGTGCACACAGATATACAGATCAGAATGGGATGTCAATAGTTCTCTCCTGACAGATGGCAGAAGGTCACAGTTCGTGACTGTCCATCATCGTACTGAAGATTAAAGTGTACCACAGCAAACATGCCAATCTACATGCTTTTCAGCACTGTTGGCACTCCAGGGAAGAGTGTGACTTGGAGAAAAGATGAGCAAAATCAAGTTCAGGTTCTCTTCTCTCTTCCACCTGCTCCAGCAGTATCTAGGAGTGTGTCACCAAAAACACATTATATGGTTTTAAGAGCAAGTTATACACCATTTTTCATAAATCGGAAAAACCTTTTCTTGAAAGCATCAGAGCTTATTTGATGGTGAAATATCAAAGTAAATCCAATCTTAATTCCATGCATGGTAAGAATATATTTTGTTACAGAAGAACTTTCCTGAACGAAAACATGTAAAGTCTTTCTCTCTCCCTCTCTCACACATGCACACACACACCCACACATCTTTACAGATAAGAACAACAAATGTCATGGCAAATATTTAATGTGCCTACAGTTGGCAATATCCCTTCATGTGTCATATTAACTACTTGTTAGCAAATAAATAAATAATAAAAAGACATTTAAATCAAGCAATGGTGATGTGAGGCAAAAAGGAAAGACAAAGATCTAGACCTGAACTGTCCTGTAGTTTATGGCTCGTGCAATGAAAGATTTCAGTTCATTCTATTAAAATACCATAGGAGGCATTACCTGAAATTTCATATCATCTCAGATTTCCACTGAAGTGCTTGATGTCAAGTTCTATTAGTTATTAATTTTTTTTGAAAGGATGCTATTTCAAATTGCTTCTGGAAGCAAAACTCATATAAAAGAAGCTCTGTGGAACATCCTTAACTTTTACAGTTTAACAAACAGGAAACAAAGCTAAATAAATAAAAAATATTATACTTTGCAAAAATGCTTGCTGAATGTTTTTAATGTTATACTGTTCCCTGATCTCATGAGAGCTGACAGATCTTAGAATGAGAGGGAAAAATAATTGCCTCAGAATCACTAAAGCCATAATTACGTTTCCTTTAGTTTCCAGGAAGCAGTCCTGAGCAAAAGAAAAACAGAAAACCCCACGAAACCAATCAAAACTCTCATTTCACAGGATGAGTCCTAAAATATCTGAATGAAATTGGATACTCTGAAGAGCACTTGGGCTACACAAAACCAAAGCTGCAGCTGTTGTTATGATTAAGCTCTTTGAGTCAGACAACCCCCTGAGTCCCAAAATTCTGTCCTCACACTTTTTGCTGTTTCCTTGGCTTGGATTGCCACCCAAGCTAGGATGCCATCATAAAAATATAAGATTTATCCAGGTAATAAACTATTTAAAGCCAGCCCACTCTCTGTCTCCACTTATCCTTATTGCTGGAAGAATCACATTTCTGGCTTATTGCTTGGACCACATCAACCTGCTGCTTGACCATCTCCACTGAATCTCATGTCATATATACAATGTGATTGTAAATAATCAGTAATAGTCTATATTATGTACATTATGTAATAAACACATTAAAATGTTCTTTATATAACTATGCTAAAGTTGTGTCCCTGATTTCAGAAAACTAATTGTTGTGCTTTAAAGTGCAGAAAAAATTGCTTATGCAATTGTCATGAAATTCCAGCAACATTTTTTGTAAAATGGTAAAAATTATAATCCTTTGTTGTTGTTTTTTTGTTTTACAGAGCTCAAAACAAAACTATTTAGAAGCTACATTTTGCTTTAATAACTATATATATAAATTGGCACTTCAGATAGATTTTAAAACAGAAAAAAAAATAATATTTCATTACAGATAGAACTACATGCATTGCTTGATACAACTTACTAGGAGTAGAAGTATGGAGTAATGACAAACTTTGTCTAAAAACTTAGCAGTTGTAGTTTTTTCATATTTTGGGTTATCACGCATTTTCAAATATCAATTATTTTCATAGATCTGCATAGTATTTCTTTTAGATATGCACAGCATTTTATATTAATACTGCTTATAAAATAATATTTAATGTGGATACTATTCATATTACTATGACCAATATTAATATATTGGTCAATATATTTCATTTTCTACTGAGAAAAATTATCCCTTTTTGCTTATTCAGTTCAAGAATAAATCAAATTTAAGGACAGGTTTGATTTTAGTGAGGGTACAGCATACAGAATCACTTTGAATATGGAACTTTGTATCTTGATTCTAGACTTCAAGTTGTTAAGGTACTAATATTCTTTAATTTTATACTAGAGTATTTATACAACTATTTTTCATAATAAACATAGAGAAAATATAGTCATCCTATAGAAGGAAGTGATGAGCATGCAAAAATGCTCCTTTATGCAAGAATGTATTTAATAGAAGCGGCTGTTAATCTTTTTATCAGTCAGCTTAAATGTTCTTGAATGTAGGTAATGTCCCTGTGTAAATCAAACTGACACACTGGAGTTTTTACATATACTGTGTAAAAGCATGTGCAGACATCATCTTTGGATTTCAAAAGCTGATCTATTATTTTTGATATTATGAACATTGCCCATGCCTGGTAGATGATGTTGAGTTTCTGAGAGACAAGTTCAATATTTTCCTCTTCCCTTTGGATGGCTGCCTACTCCTCTAAAAGTGTTCTGAAACAAATCCTGGCAAGATGAAAAGAGCTCTTACAGAAATTCCTATCAAAAATTTGTAAATCCCAGTCATGGTTTACCAGAGGGGTACAGGTAGGCAAAGCTTTTCAGTTTCAGGCCCCAGACCCTTTAGTAATCAGCTTCTGTTGGCCACAGCTCCCTTCACATTGCGTATTCATGTAAAAGAGTCCATACCCCCTCCTTATGTACCATGGTTATAAAGCTGCAGCAGCTGTATGAGATGTTCTGCTTAGTCTCCAGTCTCTGTGACAAAAGGCAAGGAGCATGTCACAGATGTCTGCAGAGACACATACGGCTGGTTCACAGGCCTCAATTTAGTCTGCCATGAAGTAAAACTGCAGATATTTTAACCTGCATTACTACTAGAGTTCCCTTTAGCATCTTATGATGTAGGTTAAATCCTTTGATGTCTGATATTAGCAGTTATCCTGATCCTGTTTCCACATTGTGAAAATCACTGGGGATAAAGTGACTTATGTTAACTATAAAGGTTTTATTTTGATGTGCAGGAAGATAGAGAAAGGCTCACCTGAACTGACCCCCCAAAGCAATGTGCCACATCCAGAATCCACTAGTAACAGGTTTTTGAAGTTTTTTTGAGGAAGTTCACGGATGATACCAAATTGAGTGGAGCTGTTGACTCCTTTGAGGGTGGATGAGGTCTTGCAAAGAAATCTGAACAATTTAGAAAGCAGGGCAACTACTGACAATATGAAGCTTAACAAGAGCAAGTGCCAGATTCTGCACCTGGGAAGGGGCAACCCTGGTTATACGTATAAACTGGGTGATGAGGCGCTGGGGAGCAGCCCTGCAGAAAGGCATTTGGGGATTTTGATCAACAGCAAGCTGAACATGAACAAGCAGTGTGCCTTGGTAGCCAGGAGGGCCAACTATATCCTGGGGTACATCAGGCACGGCATTGCCAGCTGCTCTGCGCTGATGGATCCTCACCTTCAGTCATGTGTGTAGTTTTGAGTGCTGCAGTATAAGAAAGACATAAACTGCTAGAGAGAGTCCAAAGGAGGGCAACAAATGGGGTAAACAGTCTAGAGAGCAAGATACATGAGGCACAGCTGAAGTCACTTGGTTTGTTCAGCCTGGAGGAGAATGAGGGAAGGCCTCATGGCAGCCTGCAGCTTCCTCATGAGCTCTGCTCTCTGGTGACCAGCGATAGGACCTGAGGGAATGGCTTGAAGTTGCAACAGGGGAGTTTCAGACTGGGTATCAGGAGAAGGTTCTTCACCGATAGGGTGGTCAGGCACTGGAACAGGCTCCCCAGGAAAGGGGTCATGGCACTGAACCTGCTGGAGTCCAAGAACTGTTTGGACAACAATCAGACATATGGTCTGACTTTCTGGGTGGTCCTCTGGGGACCCAGGAGTTGCACTCAGTGATCCATGAGGGTTCCTTACAACTCAGATATTCTGTGATTCTATGATTCTAACATGAAAGTGATTGTCCAGCTCAAGTAAAGAAGAAATTATAAAAAGAGGAAAGTGTGCTTGAATTTTTTTTTTTCCTTTTCAGAAACACACAGGAAAGAAAAAATGGTGGATACTGGTAAATATTATCCTTTTTTTATCTTATTTTTCAGCTGTCCCAATGTTTTAAAATAATCTTTGTTGTAAGTAAATATTTGGGTTTTGTTTGCTTGCTTTTACAGCCAAAACAGCAAAGAAAGAATCAAAAGTACATGGTAAGACCTGCAAAGAACAGTAATTTCTCATTTATCTGTTTTCATTTTAAGTTAAGACAGGATTAGGTAAAGGGAGAAGAGAAGCTAAGCCAGGGATAAAGATTTGTTGGTTTACTCAAATTTACTTGAGCAAATGACTGTGGAGCAGCCATGCAGCTATTTTGCCTTCTGGAACAATGATCTTATCAAATGTACATGAGAACGATGGTGAGTTTGTTTTATTTCAGCTTTTAACGGTTTGTCTTTTCAGGGAGGAAGGGGCCTTGCTTGGAGATCACAGTAAACTGATAGAGAGCAAAACACAAAATAGGAACTTGAGCATTTGGAAGGGAGGAAAGAAGTAGGTTGTTTTGGTTTGGTTTTATTTCAAATATCTATGCCCACATATTTTATTCCTGTAGCTAGGTGCTGTTATTTCTGACAGGAATCTACTTCTCAAGTTTAACCAAATTTGGAAGAGCATAAAGATTTTAAACTCCTTTTACAGACAAGCTTGATGACTCACTCATCTGATGACTCTATTTTCTTAGATACAGATTCTGAGCAAAAAATACAGTAGACAGTCAATATACTAGAAAAAAAAAAAAAAAATCCCTCCTCTTCTACAGCCTAAAAACCTGACACAATGCATCAAAATGAGGATATCAATAATGAGAAACAGAAGTGTGGTAGCTTAATTCATTTCAATCCAATTATGAAGAATAATAAACAAATGAAACTGAAAGACACATGTTCAAGCAATACTTCTGAAAATGGATCTTCCCCTGTACCAATACAAGCATGGTTCTTTTTCCTAAGTTATGCCTTGAGTTTTCAACAGACTCAGAGAAAATACTCTTAACTTCTCAGGATAACTGAGATTAACAAAATGAGATTTCTGTTGCATATCCTCCACCGATGTTTTACTTTGCAACCTGTTTTTCCTCCTTCTCTTATTACCTGAAAATAGCAAAGCTAGTGAAACCGTATCTATACCACCTGACCTTGTTTTCCATCGCTTTTAAGCTACAGGTTTATTAGTCGTCTGCTATAAGACTATCCAAACAAGCAACATACGTATGCCTCAGTTTTTCTCTGCATAAAAACTAATGAATGAACAGTAGTTCAACAGTAGTTCAGCCTACTCTGTGAAAATAGGTAGCACATTGACCAAGGGATGAATATGTTAGGATATTCTGTCCTATTCTATAAAATTGATTCTAACAGGACTTTTATACATTTGCAAAAGTTATTCCCTGGAATACTTTCTTGTATTTTACAGCATCTGTGGAAACTCTGAAGTCAAAAGGTGGGTAACTTTTTTTGTTTTTAAAATTAAATTGGAAGAATGCTGGTGTTTAGTCTGTTCTTTATGAAAATGTTTCTTGTGACAAAACTGCTAGCAGGTATGACTTATGTAAAATAAAGTGACCTTTTACATATTAATGAGTCCTTTCTTGCAGCAACTGAAAGGCCCCTTAAAAAAAAAAAAAAAAAAAAAAAAAAAAAAAAAAAAGATCTTTTTTCAAGTTATCCATGGACTGACAAACTACAATTCTCCAGCTTTACCAAATGCATTTTCTAACCTTAACTCAAGCCATAAGTGTTTTTGTTTGTTTGTTTGTTGTTTGTGAAGGGCAGAAAAGACAAGTAATCAATCTTTTATAGAGATGTGACACAAAGTAGTATCTCTCTTTTTGCCAGTCCAGCTGCAGCACAAAACCAGTGACTGAAGCAGTTATATTTACCAAGTCTAGGAATTTTTATGGAGAGGTTCAGCTTTTGCGTTGCTTTCATGCAAGAACTGCCAATGGGAGAGGGTGGAAGATATGGGGGCAGAACTTTCTTCACCATCTGTTCCTTCCCTGAAGGCACAGGGCACTGGGACTGTTCAGAAACCTCAAGGTCTTAAATTCCATCTGAGCAAATATTAGGTTGTTCGTGTTAGTGTCTGAATTTTTACGTATACACAGTCTAAGATATTAACTCTGAATCTTTAAGAACATTACAGGTACCAGTCATATCTTAGAAACAAGTGGAAAAGCACTTCACTTGGAAACAAGTGAAAGCACTTCACTTGGAGTTCATACACTACTGTATTTATTCACATCAAAGACCACCTTGCTTTGCAAACATTCCTATTGAAACAATAACACTACTTTCATCAACTGCTCAGACTTGTGAATAGTTTCCAAATCTGTCTGCCAAAAGTCAAAGGCAGAGAAATGAGAAATATTAGTTTTTAACACACTGCTGTCACTCAATCATCCTCTTTTATTTTAGAGTTCATTTCCAAAGAACTCATTGGAAACCAATATAGTGTTCTGCAGTATGAGGAAGGGTTGTAGAATCACAGTCTTGGAGATTAATGTAAGGAAATCAAAGCTGATGCAGCATTCCCTTTATTGGATGTTTTTAAGCTCCCTGCTTCATGGGCTAAATTCATAATGCTGTCATTGCTATGCAGCTAATTGTATTGAGCAAAACAGAAAAAAAAAATAATTTAGACACTGCTTTCTTTGTACTCCCGCCAGATAAAAGGGAAAACTGGTGAGGGGAAAAAAAATGTATTTTGTGTGCATCTTTTCCACTTTCAGCAAATTCTAGACTGCAAAATCTGAAAATAAAAGTAGTCTTGCTGCTACGGGTGACTGAATAGAGCTTTTACCAATTCCTTGAAGCCTCTGAGCAAATCTTTTTTGAAACATTATTATTTCTTCTGTAACACTGTACTGTGCATTCAATGACAATATTTCAACAACTATGAACCCATTTCTGCCAAACCTGTGGGTTAAAAAAAAAAAATAGTGAAATGTTTATTTCTTGCAGAATTAAGTTCATTTCTGCAAACTTGAAGTTTTCCTTGGCCACTGCTGGGAAATTGGCCTTTAGAAAATGTTATTCTCACTGACTATATTTACCCTTTTATTAAGAGCTATTTTCTTTGGGTCTTTTGTGAATTATAATTAACAGGATCTTTGAAACAACAGAGACTTTATCCATATGTTTGGTTGCAGTGAGTGGTCTCAAGTTTTTCCACTGAATAGCATATTTCATACTTTTTTAGATGAGAAGCAAGCATTTGTAAATGCAATTTGTCTTCATCGTGTCACCAGTATTTTGAAGAATAGAAGAGAATCCTGAATTATAAATCTTGAACTAAGGGGCACTAGAAATAAAACAAAATTCACAATTCACTAAAAACAAATGGAAATTCTATGTTTCTATCATAGCAGACAAGAATTGTTCTGTTTTTTTCTGCTGTCAAATTAGTGGTTTCACAACTGAAAATGTTGATCTTAGTTTTATCATAGGATCAGATTAATGTTGAACCCAAAATTCTTCTCTTGTATTTAAGTTAATAACAATTTTGTTTTAATTAGTTACCAAACCCTGTTAATCAGAAACAGCTGATGTTAGCTCTAGAATAATTGTTTATTTCTGAAAAAAAAATAAATTATTAATAAGTCATTTAATTTAACATTTTGTTGCTGATTTTGAAACTCAAGCATAGCCTGAGTTTCTGAGAAAAATGATGTTTGTGTTGAAATGTTATAGCTGTTATTGCCTCTTAGTAAGAATCACACAGGAATGCTGCTGTTTTCATCTAATTTTAATTTTTTACAATGACAGACAAATTCTAGCATTCTTCAGTAGCTATACCTTTCACTAAGTCTGAACAAGACCATTGCTTTTTAGTCTCTATTCATTTGTTATTTATTGCTGCTCTTTACTGAGTTGTTTTCCTTTTTTTTTTTTTCTCCTGACATTAATGCATTTAGAGTCAGTAGCTCTGTAGTTGCAGTGTAGTTTTGAATATTATAGCTGTTGGCTAATATTGACATTTTTAAGCATATTTATGGAAGGAAAACCATCTTTGCCTGAAAACAAGTGAGGTTTTTGATATAATTCTCTTCTTATGTAATTAAATTAAGAATAATATGACATGGAAGAAGGTCTTTACCATTCCCACTACCTTGTATTTCTGAAAAACTATCAAGCTTATAGGAAGCTTATAGGAAGTTTTTTTTGCATTCCTTCCAAAAAGGTTTTGTAATGTCTTTATAATAGGGAATTTTTTCATTTCTCCATGCAACAGAACAGTTCCTAAATCATAATAGACACTTTCTAGGTTCATGATTGCTTGATGTTTGTGAAGTCATGACGAGGAGCTCCTGCCTCTGATGTCACAGTTCAGAGAGTTTTGCCTCCACTCAATGTTTTATTTTAGTTTTCCTTCACATTGAACAAACATCTCAAAACAGCTTTAAAATCAGTGGCACTTTGGAATACATATTTCTGATATAGGTTCTAGTTATGAAAACTCCCTGTTTTGGGATAAAGATAGTCGTACAAATTTGATTGTAGCCTATAACTATTAAAGATGCAGAAATATTTCACTGTTGGACTGGTCTCCTGGAAAATAATATAATAATACTTGCTAAGTTCTTTCTTTTTTGTTTCCAAAGAGCTTATGATGGAATCAGTGGAACAATTATCATACAAACCAAGTTGATGCACATTATGCCAACTTACTATGGATTTTGTTGTGAAAAGACAAAATATAAAGGGAGTCCAGATGCCATGTAATTCATCTATTTCTTTAACTATAACTTGCTGAATAGATGGATTCCTGGCAAATTTATACTTTTGCTTTTGCTTTCACATGCATCTTTTTTTATTATTAGTTCAAGTAGTTAATTATTTATTTTATGCCTGATGTTCTCCTTCTGAGAAGATTATTCTAATTCCATGTTACTTAGGTGATACAGCTAAAGGATCAGCTTTTCATGTAGGGAGTGCCTGCAAAGGGACAGATTTTACAGAGATGATCTTTCAGGATGCCACTCAGAAGTGTCATAATCTTGAAAATGCTTAGTAAAAGGGATAAAATCTTTAGCTACTTAGAAAACTTGTCCATGTTCTAATACAAATGAAACAAAACCTTCATTGAAGTGTTATTCCAAAACTGATTCTACGTGTATTTATAACAACTGTTAAAGTGACACCGATTACCTTGATAATAAAAGACCTCTCAGCATCACTGAAGCAGCTCACACCTCTGTTCTCAAAAAGCTGAGTGAATAAAGTGATGTTCTTATTCTTCTTCCAAGTATTACTCTTCCATGTCCAGATGATGCTATGTGCCAGTTCCCAACAGCAACTGAAGTGCTAATCTATCATAGCAATTTATTTAGAAATGCTTATAGAAGCATTACAGCATTATTGAATGCACTGATTGACAGAATACTATTAATAGTACAAGTTGTTATTTTTAAATATTAGCTACAAGGTTGCTCAAGACTGACTGGTTCTCTCATCATAGCTGTACTCTTTGTATACCACCTCCACACAATTTTGATGACTCTAAATACCTGTTCATCTCAGAAATTTGTATTGCTCTTCTAGGTTGATATTCAGTGTCTAGAAAATATTTTCAGTTTTTATTCCGTCAGTCTTCTGGTTTTCAGAAATTGAACAAACCAAAACTGCTTTCTTTTAGCTAAAATGACTAACATGTTTTGGAGAAAACAACTGTTCTCAAGAATTCATTATATTCTTATCATTGCTGCTGAAAATACATTTTGGAGTGCATATGGGTCTAAGTGCCCCTTTTTCTTTCTTTTTTTTTTTTTTTTTTTTTCATATTAAAATAAGCTTATTCTTTAATATTTGACAGTTTCAGCAAAATTATTAAAAGCCCTGTGCTCACAGTGGCAGGGCTCAAAGCCCAGATTCACCTAAGCATGTAGGTATCTAATTTATTTCTGATTTAAGTAGCCTGGCTAATCTGGGCCTAAGTAACCTAGATGTTAATAGAAGAGATCTACAATAAATATTAACTAACCTTGTTCCTCTTTGCTGTTCTGTATGTCTAATGACTGACACGTTAGGTACTTGAATAGAAAAGGAGTACTCACTTTTTTTTTTCTATGGATCATCAGTCAGTCATCCTTTCTATTCAGACTTGACTTTCAGGCAAACTGAAGATTACTTTCTATAAAATAAGTTACCTGAGTGTCCTGGTTTCAGTTTTACAGAGAAGTAACTGAGGTGCAATATTTCACTGTTTACATGGAGCTTGCTCACAAACACACTCTCAACCCACAGCATTCTGGGATAAACAAGAGCAAGTGGCAGGGGAATGATTGATGTGTGAGAGTTGGTCCATCCCACTCAACATTAAGCAATTCATCTGTCCATACCTGACATTTCAGTGAATCTTAGGAAAGAGTTCCTGATGGGAACAGAATATCCTTCTTCTGGCCTCAAGCCCACTTGCAGACACTGCAGACAGCCGGTAGCATACAAACTGAGCTGGCCTGCTTAGGACAAGATGTCCATCAGCTTCACAAGGCTTCCCTGCTGCCTGGGCTGCAAGCTTAGTCTCAGGGTAGCCACCAGGACACCCCCAGCAAGGACACTTGGAAGCACTTTATGAATTCTTTAAATTCACATAATTTCTCAGTGAAGAAATAATGGTGATGGAATGTGACCCTCAGTATTTACTTCAGCTTTAAAATGCAAGTTTCTAATTTACTACCACTGTGATTTTCTGTAATAAAACACTGAGTTGAAAATATTTCTGTGCTTGTCAGGTTGAAATAACAAGCTGAGTGGATGTTATATGCTGATAACTCTGTAGCTGTAAAGACATTTCCATACTAAATATATAGGTCATTTGAAGTAAATTAATTTTCATTTTCCAGTTGCATCCTGCTATTTATGCTGATTTTTTATTCTTTTCACTTTTTTAAACTAGGCAACAATGGTGAAGCATATTTTCTTAATGCTACCTTTTTTTTTTTTCCTCAAATGCTGTAGGAGGATACCTTTTTAAATTAGAAGCAGCAATGCTCATTCAGCATAGTGGCTACAAATTGCAACTACAAAAGCTTGCCTTTATGAAAGTGAAGTGATGGCAGTGCCATTTACAGCTAAACAAACATGTTTACATATTTGCCAGATTTGTAGCTGAATAATTTAATCATATGACCCAAAATATATTTTGTTCTAAATATATTCAGAAATCTACATGAAATCTTACGCATTATCAAACCTATATAAATTGTCATAAATTATATAAGATACCCCTATTTGTGTAAGCTTCCTAGAAGAGTAAAGTCTGAAGAGTTTCCGTCTTCCACCTCCTCCTCTTAAATCATTTAATCCTTAGCATAGAGCTGTGAATGAATAGGCTCCGTCCCTTGTCTCTGAGGCTGTGCAAATCGATTTGGGAAGTGTGCAAGCTAAAGCTTGGGGATACTCAGTGTTCAGACATTCTGACCTGAGTTTTATTGCTGCTTCTCTCTGGCATCAATAAAGATCTAGCAGCCCTGCTGTTACAAGCGATCGTATTCTCTCCTCTCACACTCAGAAACTGCAGTACTCACAAGAACTAAATTAGGTGTCTGTGATACACAGTCTGACTGGAGCCTGTTATCCTCAGTAAGAATAAATACATGCTTAAAAATATATGGAAATGGTTTGCTGTGTCAGGGATGCAGAGTGAAGATTTCTGCTGTTGCAAAGAGAAAAACATACTTATGTTGGGAACCCTCACATGGCTCGTTAAGTCTTGGTTAGCTCTCTCCTCAGCTATGTGATATGCACTGCAGTTTAGCCTCTGTTCCTCCTGAGATCAAGAAAAAAAGATGTTCCTTTTCCTTTTCCTTTTCCTTTTCCTTTTCCTTTTCCTTTTCCTTTTCCTTTTCCTTTTCCTTTTCCTTTTCCTTTTCCTTTTCCTTTTCCTTTTCCTTTTCCTTTCTTTTTCAAAGAAATTCCTGTTTGATTTTTTTTTTTTAAGATAGGTCAAAAATGCTTGTATGTATGTGGTCTTGTATCAGAAAAAAAAGCAATCTCATGGTTCAAAATCTTTGAGATCATTTGCTTTAAATTAATCTGTAAGTATTTAAGAAAAGCAACACTTCTGACCAGAAATGCCACTTAAAGATAAGAATCTTTTCTTGCAGCGGTACCTGAAAAGAAGGAAGAAAAAGCAATGAAGGCAGAAGAGCAAGGTAAAATGAAAACAAAGAATGTTAACATTATCTCTCTTCAAAAGACAACAACACAGAAACAAAAACCTCAGATTCAGACAGCTAGATGACAGCAACATTTAAACTCTTTGCTCTGGCTGTTATTTGCAACAGCTCTGCTCTGTTTATCAGAGCAAGAGGGAGTTTCCACCAGGAACCTGGCTTTGTCCCACTTCCAGAAAACCACCACCCCTACAAAAGCTGAAAGTGAGCAAGCCACTCGATTCATCTTAAAAGTCCTGCACTGGGACTTTCATATTCCACAGGTCCTGTGAGAGGCTTCCTACCCCAGCAGCCTAGGCAGGGGTAGGGCCTTAACTCCTCAGTCTTGGAGACAGACTTGCAATGAGATATTGCACAGACAACCTGCAGTCAGAAGAGCTGCCTTTCTTATCCCAAATGAAATATTAGCCCTATGAAGAGCCTTGAAGATCCACTGCAGCTTGAGAAAACTCAAAAGGATTTTGAGAGCAGAATTTATAGATGTTTGTAGCAAAAGAGTTAGGATTTTTAATGTGTGAGGTATGAACAGGAAGGTCTAGAAGTAGGAACACCAGAAGAAGGGATACAAGAACTACATGTGTTGATGTCACATTCTTCAGCAAGCCACAAAGCATACATACAATTTAAAGTTAGTCAGAGCAGAAAAAAACAAGGGTCAGTCTACATTCAGGCTAAAACAAAACTCAAGCCATGACCACAAAGATGATGGTGAGAATATTAAATATATATATATATATTTAATATTTTAAATTTTTTAATATTTTTATATTTGTATATATATATCGTTTTAAAATTTTCTTTATATATATAGCTTTGGAGACTTAAAAAAAAAATAATAATCTAGATAAAGAAACAAAGGACAGTGAATAAAATTCCACACATCAAATAGCATGGAAAGGGAAAAGATCATAATCATTATCCACTCTTGAAGTGTACAAGAAGACACAAAGAACAGCAATACATGGCTGCCAAACTAGGAAAAACACAGTATGTTGGGCACATGGTGGCTGGCAGTGCTTGTTCCCTGTGACACTGCAAGATCTTCTGAATAGATTAACTGGATACACACATCTCACTGCCTAACTGCTGGACAGAATGCTTGGACACATTCTACTTGGGATTGAGGATGTGCAAATGCGAATGAGCTTGCAAGTGAGGGAAATTCTCTTTTCCCCTCCTATCAGGTCTCCTATCGTGACCTTCTCCATTACATACATTTATACCTATTATTATTTTACCTTTCAGCATTATATCCTGTAAACTAGCTTCTCACACACTTGTTAATATATAAATAAATAATCTCTTTATTTTAAGGTAGTATGGCAAGGAGCAAAGTAGTAAAACATTAGCATAAAGACCTAAAGCTTGTCAGCACTGGCTCCCTTTATACAATATATACCCACTTCTTTTCTGTTGTATTACTAGCTGCCTACCAAGGTGATTTATTTATTTACTCATGCTCATATTACCAATTAGAGCCCTGATGATGAATTTGGTATTTTCAGTCTTTTCATAATGGAGTTTTTCCAAATTTGCAAGTAACCTTCAGAATAAAGTATAAGGAATAATTACAAGTGTAGTTTTGGTCAGCTGAGCTGTTATTCCTCTCTTTTCTTTAGTTTCTCAGCTTCAGCTTTACTCAGCATTACTCAAGACAGAATAGGCACCCTGCAGCAGCTGTCAGCTGCTTGTTAGTTGTCATGGAAAATGTTATAATTAGGTAGGCCTTGGCCTAGATTTCATTCATTGTTAGTCTGGGTATTTCCACACTATTTTCCATTGCTGTACAAGTGCTCCCCAGCCACCTGCACTATTTGACCTCCTCATACATCAGTGAGGTGGTGTTTGCTGTAAGATTTGTCTCTTCTACAACGTGCCACCATTACATGGGATGTTATTTGCAAAATATTTTAACTGTGCCATAAAGAGCACAGATGGGGCAGTACAAACTAAAGTTTCACATGGATGGCAACAAGCTGGGAGTTTCAGGATCCCAGCTGATTTTGATCCCCAAGTTGATCAAACAGGGGACAACATATTTCTCCTAAGAACAGGCAGCAGCAGCAGCTCTGTCTCCCCATGTCCACAACCATCTACTTTCTCCAAGTCAAAGCTCCTCCTCTACAGCTCCTTCCAAATGCTGGCAGCAACTCAGGTCCTCTACTGCACATAAATGAACATGAATATTTTAATTAAGTAATTGTGACTGCTTCTCATTTCTGTGCCCTGTATGTGCTGCCAACACGCTGGACTTTCAAAGACAAATAAGCAAAAACACATTTTCAGAAAGTTTTTTTTGAATATTATCACACATCTCTATTTCTGATGGAAAAAAAGAGAAAGAAAAAAAAGTGATGGGAACAGCTCTGGGTTATGTTTTGACTTAAGAGAAAACTGTACTGAATTCACTGATCCCAAGTATCTGGAAAATCTGAGTAAAAGTGAGGACTCTTCCTTAACAGCACAGTATGAATTCATGAAGAAATGTTTTTTAAACTATTTTTTGGATTGATAAATGAAAATGCTTGTTCTTCTATGTTTTGTACAACTTTTTCTACATGTCAACAAGTAGAGGGAGTCTGATCTGATCAAAATTAGAATTTGTGATTTAAGAAAAAACGAAGAATATGGAGACTTGCAGTAAAATCTGGTGTGTCAGCAGTTCTATTTGTTTAGCAATTAGGGTGTAGTTTCATTGTTTCAAACCTCAACAATGGTTTTAGTTGTTTAACATGCTGTTGTAGCTTTCACCTCAAATCCCTATTGACTAGAAGGTTGTAGCAACATTCCAGTTCACTGATCTCTCATTAGTAGTAAAAAGAAAGCAAGAAGTCAGAGAACTGCCAGAAGTGTCTGAGAAAAGACAGTGCTTTATCTCTTTACTGTATTTATTTGACAAATGACATGAGCAAATGTCAGGATGTTGTCAGGGAGTTAGTGCTTGTTATTAAGGCAAATGTGAATACGTAAAAGAAATGATGAAACAGCAAATATATTGTCACGTAATATCCAATATTATTAAGAAAGAAGTTAGCTAGAATCATTTAAAGACGGTTATAAGAAATTGACATTTTTATGTTTGGTTGCATGTCTGCAAGGTACTAGGTGAAAAACATGAACATTTTTCACATTAACTATCAAGTAACAATGGAGTGGAAATAATTTTCAAGCTGTATTTAAGCAGTGAGGGACAACATTTCTTTAAACATATTTTCAATATCTGTTTGTATTAAAAAGTCTTTCCCTGTGTGAACATGTATTACAATATTTATTTATTTATTTATTTATTTTCTCTTTTTACGTCTGCTTCCCTTCTCTTTTCTTTCCTCAGATAAACCAAAGATGAAACAAGCAAGTAAGATAAATATTTAGATACTTCTTCCTAACTCGTTAAATCAATGTCAGATCTAAAGATGGGAAAAAAAAAAAAAAAAAAAAAAGTATTAAAATTCCTGCTGCTACTGGACATTGTAGATTATAGTTGATTAAACAGACTAGAACAATGGGTATGTGGAGAAATGCTAGTCTATTTAATCCAAAGAAGCTTTGTCCCATTACTGTATATTCTTCCTTGTCAAAAGGAAGACACTTGTGCCATGCAAGCATGGTAAATTTATTTACAAAGTTTATTTATTATTACATTTATTATATATATACAAAGTCTATTTATTATTCACACACAGTTCTTCTCTATAAATCTGTTAGGCTCACTACAGGTCTCAGTTATGTTGTCTGATCTCAATATAAGCTTAACACTGAAAATCAATACAGAGCAAGTAGGAAAAGGCTCTTCTATTGGATTTGTGCTGCAGGTTGTTATTTTAGCAAGTTTTGCCAGACTATCTAATAGACCTCAGCAAGTTCAGTCCTACAACACAGCTAGTGTTTATTTATTATTTAAGTTAATATTTACAGGTCATCCCTGGACCACTCTTCAAATTCTTCTGCATCATCTGTGTCACCATCCTAAAAGCAATTTTTTTCTCCTGGAGATGACAAAAGTCTCCAAAGCACCCTTGTTTGGGGACCACTTGGGACTTTAAGTTTTGTCAGTATTGACTTAAACTTGCAGTTAAGAATTGATTAATGTTCTTCCTTTTTTTTTTTTTTTAATAAAAATGTATTATTGAAATAACATTTTTTTTACAACAGTTTAGATAACTATATTCTTAATTTTGCACAAAAACTGTAAGTTATTATAGACAGGCTCTTGAACATGATGGATTTATATTGTGCATTACATTTTTGTTTGTTTGTTTGTTTACAAACATATATGCTTTTTTCAAAGCATAATAGTGTACTATTTTTCTATGTTACTTGGTTTAAACACAAATTCTTTTTTTCATATCATAAATGAGAGGTCTGCATCTTCCACACTCCCTTTTTTGTAGCGAGCATTGTACAGAGCATGGAATTCTTCTCAGAAATTTTCAGTAATTCATGAGCACAGAAGGACATATCTTTCAGCCTTCTCGCTGATTTTTTTTTTTTTTTCTGTTAGCACTGACCACTGTCATTAACTAATTATTTAAATATTAGTGTTACTTCAGTTTTCATTAGGACTATTAGAAATACATAGCTCCTCCCTATATGTTTCATGGATATTTGCAATGAATTGTTTGTTTTCTCACTTTGAAAATTAGTGACTGAATAATAAAATCCTGAGCACAAAACCTGAAGGTAGAAGCAGGAGAGCAGAGGCAGCTTCTGAAGCAGATGTCTGGGATATGGTGAGGATGGAAAAAGACAGCTTTCAGTGTCAACAGTAAATGCAGTTTTTTCACCTGATGGTTACTTCTGATATAAATACAATTTTATCATGTCTGAATTCCTTCAATGTAGGTTCCTTGTAAACTTATTTTTTCTTAGACAGAGTCCAATAATAAATCATGAACAAGAAGCTTTATTGATAATGATGTTAAATTGCCATTGGACACATTCCATGTTTCCATAACAAAAGTGACTTTGTAAATTGTGTGTGATTCCCGGAAGTAAATAATTATTACTGTGGATAGCCACTGTAGCTCTGGAAGTTTCAGATCTATCTGCTAAACACAATACAACTTCGTACTCACTCAGAGTCTTGAGCTTGTATCCCATGTGCAGAAACCAAGGGGATCTTGTAACAGATCTTTAAGCATTTCTGTCACTGAATTGCTTCTGAGTTTCCCAATAGAAAGATTCTTTTTTTCTTCATATCTGCTGAAGAACATTGTATTTCTTTTCCGGGAAATGCCAGTTAATTACTGCTTCTCAGATAATATATATAACCACTGTAACCAGTAGTCTGTACTTAATATTCAGAATTCAAAGTCCAAATCTGTTCTTTCTATTTTTGGACAGCCTAATCTGTTGTCTTTTGGAGAAGGGTGAGGGAATCTTTGGTTTAATTAGCCCAGAACCACAGTCTCATGTTTCGTCTGAAATAATATTCTTGCTTTCTGTCTGGACCAGATTATTTCTTATGCCTTTTTAAAGGGACTATCCCTCATCATCCAGTGTCTATTAAGGATGTGGCTTAGCCATCTCCACTACTTGTCAGTAGGCAGATTAAAAATAACTCTTTGTCCTCGTATTTGTCACTATTGTGTTGCCCTCAAATTAACATGCATTTAATCCTTGTAAAAGAATATTTTCAATAGAGAGATCCTTGGACTTGCTTAGCAAGAATGAACAATCCCAGATGAGGGAAGTACCTATTGCCACATCTAATAAATCAAAACTGGCAAAAAGTGGGGTTTTGTTTTGTACTTTCTGGTTAAGAAAGTTAAAGTATCCTTATCATATATTAAGATGAAGCTTTTAAATTTATAGACTTCATAGTTAAGTCAATAAAACACATTTTGTGACCTACAGTCATTCAAAACCAAAATGGGTGAATTTTGTACAACTTCACTGCTTTTCACTGTTTATTCTGATTTACAGATGTAGTCTCTCACATGATCTAGATGCTTCATTCTCTTAAGATTAAATCTCATTTTTTCATTGCTTCTAACTGTCACTTTGTCGGTGTGAATACTTATTTTACAGATCCTGGAAAAGACAAAGAATTGAAATCTCCAGCTGCTACAAAAGATAAAGGTAAAACTGAAGGACAAAACTGTATAACACCCAAAGATATATTTGCATCAAGAAAAAAATCTTGCAATTCATTGGGCTTTTGTTCATAATATATAGCTTAGTTAGCAAATTATTAGTGTGATACTAGTTCAGTAAATTTGTGGTAAAACTTTGTTAGCATTATAAGAATTGCAAACAGTTCTTTAAACAGCTAATAGGAAATATTTGTAAAAGCCCACTGAAGTCCAAACTCAGAATTTAGGAACACTATGAACATTTGCTGTTAAATGCTGCAAAGTGAAATGAGTTTTGAGTGATCTTTGTTCTTTCATCACAATTAAGAAATTTTCATAATTTCACTTTGTTAGCATGCACAATGTGCAGACAGTGTTTTGTACTACACATCTGGTTGGTATCATGGCTCATTGAGAAACTAACAGTTTTTCAATCAATTGTTAACCCAGGGGTATTAGATGTTAACCTTTTATCACTCTAGCTTGAAGACTCATAATTTATTATTTTTTTTACAGAACACACTAAAGAAAAGGAAGGAAAGAATCCTGCAGCTTTAAAAGATAAAGGTAAGGATACACAAAAGAATGTAATACTTGTTTTAAAACAAATAGACACACAAAGAAGAATGAAGATATTAACTTAAAAATCATTAGAGATCTTGCCCATTAGAAATCTTACCAAACAATATTTAATTGGCTAAAAATGTATATACGTTTTATAATAAAAACAAACAAACAAAGACATAAATAGAATATTGAAAATCAATTAATATTCAAAAGTCTCAAAAGTAATTAAATAAATATCACAAAACCACTCTGAGTTATAGTTAAGATGTTTCTTAAGATCTTTTTCTTTTCTGAATGATATGAATAACAGGAACCAGTTAGTGAAGTTTGCATTGAATGCTTGCATAAATCTGTGGATGCTGTAAGAACAAATCCATGAGTAGATTTATTTATCCATGATTGGATAACAGGCTTTCTGGGCTCTGTGAAAACTCATAGCTTCATCCAGTCAGCCACCTGAGATATGTGAGTTTGTCTGAATCTTCCTTCATCTTCCTTTATATTTTTATTTTATTTTATTTTTTTTAATTTGGTCAGAGTAAGTAGATTGTTAGTTCTGGTGAATTTATTTACATGCATTATTTTGTTGGGTGCTTTTTATTAATTTTATCACTTCCCTCCTTTCCAGAGATAGGTGGATTTCAAAGGAAAAGTGATTTATGTTCTGAGATGATCTTTAGGTTCTTCATGATAAAAAGAGCTACTGTATAGATAGGCATATTAATGTTTATTTTAAATTTAAGTCATTGCATACTATTTCTAACACAGAACTAAATGAAGAGTCTAGTTCAAGCACCACAGAAAAGATGAAAAATAAATTTTAGTGCATATGCATTCTATTTCTAATGTACACTGGCCAAATTTACATGAGCTTGGTTATATGGGCCAGAATTGTGTATCAAAACCCTCCTGGAGTCCTGTGGGTGTCTCCACAGGCTGCCCATTGCTGTTATTTGCTGATGTGATTGTGCTGGAAAATTCAAATGGATACTTGTGACCTGCATGGAGCAAAAAGGCTCAGCATTTTGAGAAGAGTCCCAAAACACTTCCTTCATAGCAAAAGTTTCTTTGGAATCGATGGAAATGAGTTTGCCAGCCCTGAATGAGCTTCTCTAGCTCATTCTTCACTGACTGCTTCTTTGGCAGTACTTTTAGCAATTCAGTCAAGGTGTGAGTGACTTCAATCACTATTTGAACAGGTCCTTCTAATACAACAGAGGAGTCTAGACCTTCTTCAATTGGTCTTCATAAAGGGGCAGTCATTAAACACAGGTTGTATTATATCAGATTTCTACATTTTAGGACAGTAAGACAAAAATCTATGTAAGAATTCCAACATATTACCAGACTGAGCTTCATACCACTTTCTTTACATCATATAATACAGTCATATATGTCCCAATGCAATACTGCTGCTGACAGCAAGGCCTTGGCCTACTACTTACTGCTGAGTACAGCCGTATACAGCCTGCAGGCTTCTGAGTGGCTGCAGCAATGCTGACGTCCAGTCCAGTGAAGCCTGAACCCTCAGGTCCTGAGAGTGCCTACTGATGCAGCCATCACTGTTTCCTATAATAGGCATGAAACTTTCAGTCTTTGTGTCTAAAAATGTGGGTGTTGATTAGCTACCTGACTAGCTCAGTTCAAAATATGTTGGCAGCCAAGACCCTATAGGAAGAACTTACATAGCTGTACAGAAAGGGAGAAAAAAAAAAAAAAAAAAAAAAAAGTGCCTTTCTAAACTATGTGCTTTTCCTACTGCGTTTTGGATTACTCAGCATATATTTAGTACTATTAACCACTCATCTTACACCCCATGTTCACCCAGTCTATAATTTATAGAGTAATCAAAGCCATATCTGTCACTTATGTCATACTTCTACCTGTCTGTCCTCTCTTCAGGTCTCCTCAGTGGCCTCTACAGAGGCTGACCAGCTTATTGGGGCCTTCTTTTCACTGTTACTGGCAAATATAAGGACTTTAAGATTGTACGCACATCCTAATAATGTATCTTGGGAGTTTGTTACTATTCCTGTATGGCCAAATAAAGGAACATTTTTAAATAAACTCTTAAAAACTTGTGATGATTAATGTTTGCCTGGTACCTTTTGCAGTACAAGAGGCATACCCCATACCCTTCTTTGAAGGATGACATAAGTATTAATGAATAAGGATGATACCCAAACCAAAAACCTTACCATAAAGCAGGCTATTTTTCTTAAAGTGATGTAGAGTGTTTGTATTTAAAGAAGAGAGAGGAAAAATAAATCCCTGAATTTGGAGATCTCTCTAGGATACTCTACAGTTCACAACCTCACAGTGTTACCCTATCTATTTTATGAGGTCAATAAATTATCTTGAATCTTAAAGTCTAGTTTTATTGACAGTAAGAAAGGAGAACACTAAAAGAATATATTTCCCTTGTCTTGTGATAAAAGAGTACTTGTGATAAAAAGGTACTCAGGAGTACTTTTGAATTTATAACTAGCTTTTCAGCTGAAGTAAAGAAGACCACTTAGAATAATTAATATAAAAGTTTATTTGCTGTTGACATGAGTATATCTAAATAATGTGAGGCCAAGAAAACCCTAAGCTATAATTTACCATTCTTTTTTGTTTGTTTGTTTGTTAGATATCTTGCCCAGCTAATCAGAGTAGAAGCTCCTTCATCTAGAGTCTCTAAGAGTAGCACTAAAAGCTTATGATATATCGTACATAACTCCTCACTGAATTTTTGTAAGAAATCCACTAGAAATGCACTATATTGAATTATTAAGGTAACAGTATTTGTGCTCTCCATGTACTGTAATTTCACTCATGCTCTGTGTTGCATGATATGTTTTCCAAACAAATGCTCCTTTTTTTTTCCCTCATGTTTGCTTTTGCTAAGCTTTAGGATATCTTTGCATCTTTTCTTGTGTAAGTTGTATGTGGATAATAAGTCTTTATTTTTATGCACAGAGCAGTAGGGGAAATAAGTCAATAGTGTGTATTTCTTTCTTGCCATATACATAATAACACATTGTCACTGAAGAAACAAATGTGCTGATTTGCTTTTGCCAAAGCAATTCATTTGCTTCTTTTAAAGTAAAAATATAGTGAAATAACATCTTGCCCATAGCACTTTTTTATCTTAACTTATAACATATACAACGCATATTTCTCTTTAACCATTTAAAGTTTTTTTTGTGGGACTTGCCTATCTAGAAATGAAATCCCCCACAGATCTTAAGCAGAAAGCACTGAAACACAATATTGGTTCAGTTAATATTTCCCCCTGTTTACATCAATATATTTGTTGCTGTTGCTTGCATGAAAACCAGAACTTTATCCTGTAGTTTGCATACTGCTCCTGCATCTTCTGATATGATTTTCCTAGTTTCCCAGCTTCACCTCTAAAGTAGCATGCATGGAGAAAGCAGCAGGGTGAGTGTTGGCTTTAAGGTATCTTTGTTTTTCCCTTTCTGGGACCAGCAATGAAGTGGTCTAAAAGCAGATGTTTGAGCAACCTTTAGGGAGTCCCTGTTTAAACCCCTGAAGATGAAGTCCTGCTCCCTGGAAGGGAAGCAGGACCACTGATCTCAGTAGCCTTGTCTCATAGGTTGGGGAATCTGATGCACTGTGGAAAGTGTCCTGCACTGATGGCTGCATCCAAAAGTTGTAAGACTCTAAAGTGCCAAACCTGTTTTAGGCGCTACAATTGTAGGAAAGCTCAGGTAGATGGACTACATGCATGACAACAAGACAAAAAAAAAAAAAAAGTATTTGGTGCCACCAAAGCCACCAGGCCAAAGGCAATGGTTTATGCCTGTGGCCGTAATAGTGACTGCTGATGTTTGAGATTGCAGGTGTTTACACAAGGTAAAATGGTCAAGCCGGGAAACTGTTGCCTCAAGGCTCCCTTATACGGCTGAGGTCACTGGGCCTGTTCAGCCTGGAGAAGAGGAGGCTGAGGGGAGACCTCATCACAGTCTACAACTTCCTCATAAGGGGATGTCGAGAGGCAGGAGACCTTTTCTCCATTAACATCAGTGACAGGACCCGCGGGAATGGGGTTAAGCTGAGGCAGGGGAAATTTAGGCTTGACATCAGGAGGGGGTTCTTCACAGAGAGGGTGGTTGCACACTGGAACAGGCTCCCCAGGGAAGTGGTCACTGCACCGAGCCTGTCTGAATTTAAGAAGAGATTGGACTGTTTACTTAGTCACATGGTCTGAACTTTTGGGTAGACCTGTGCGGTGTCAAGAGTTGGACTTGATGATCCTTAAGGGTCCCTTCCAACTCAGGATATTCTATGATTCTATGATTCTATGATTATATAGCTCCTTCAACAAATTTCGAAGTCTTCATGCTGAAGGGTTTTTTTTTCAGTCCCCTGAAGGAGACCACCTGCTGCTGTGAAGACCAAATTCCTAATTTAAGTACTTATCACTGAATGGTGTTATTTCTCCAAAGGCTTCTGCTACACTGGAAGTCAACATTTTCTGTAACAACTCACACTTAAAACCAGATGGATAAGTGGGATCACATCCTGATACCATGGCAGCCAGGAAGATGATGATTTTTAAACTTATTTTGGGAAGGATCTTCTTTTAGCTTTATCTGTTTTCAAAGAAAATTTGGTTTGCTTTCATTTGGAACAAATGGCATGAGGTTTTTTGTTTGGTTCGTTTTGTTGTTGTTGTTGTTTTCCTAGATCCTTGGGTGTTATATCCTGTCAGATGTAGTGTGATTGGGTCTACTCAGCATCCCAAAGGCTCTAATGTTCTTTCCCACTTTGAAAAAAAAAAAATCCTTCTAATATTCTCTAATACATAAACAGAATTCAAGAGGCAGAATTCAAAATAAAATAATAAATAAAATAAATAAATAAATAAATAAAATAAAATAAATAAAAGAAGAAGAAAAAATATATATAATATAATATAATATAATATAATATAATATAATATAATATAATATAATATAATATAATATAATATAATATAATAGGTTTATGCATCATAATCTATGTTTTTTTCTGTACTTGCTGATCTTAAAAGCATGTTTCCTAGAGGACTGAAGCACAATATTAGGCCCATCAGAGAATACAGATAAAACTTTTGTCTTCATGAAGTGTTGGATAAGGCCCTAAGAATTTCTAATCCTGTGGCACTACTTGCATTTGCCTTTATTCCTTCCTGGTTTCTCTCTTCTGTGAGGTCTCCACAGAAAGTGTGATACATATTCTTTATATTGTAATTTCTAGTAATAACTATTGCACCTTAAAAAATATAGGGTGGTCACCAGATGTAAGGAAAATAAAGGTCGAACCCATTTATGTTCACAATTATAGTCTTAATTTTTAAATACTTATAACTTTTTTTTTTTTCTTTTAACTGTAGAAATCCAGTCCTATCTTCTAAATCTCAAAAAATTAATTACTTCCCTACAGAGTCTCTGAAAGGAAAAAATCCCAAGAATCCAGAGGGGTCAAAGGATAAAGGTAAGTGAAGTTAAGAATTTCAGAGCTGAATATTGGAATGGCTATTTAATGCTCGAAAAAGGTCTTAAGTAGTAAGGATATGCAAAGATAGAACACTAAACCCATTCAGGTTCATGTTTGACTTGCTTTATCCTTGTTACTGTGTTTGACATTTGTGCTGTATAAACTCCCAATCATAGTAACTACCTGGGATTCTTTTAAATTGACAGATTTGAATTTGCTTCCTGGGGAATTTATTGGCAACCTTACTTATTAGCAAAACTGACACCTACATCTCTAATCTTTCCAGATGCAGGAGGTTGGCTTGCTAGCTGTGTACACAGAGTTCACAGATTGTTTGACACTGTTTGACACTGTTTGACAGTGTCTGTTTGGAGAAAACCCTAACTGTTGCATCGTGACATATAATGCATATATATCACATATATGTCATATAATATTATATATATATATATATAATATGGTGAACACTAAAACAAACAGTTCTAGAATTCGTGGGCACTGTCTACTTCCTGGAGAGTACATAAACAGCTCAATCATTTCAAGGAAGCAGCAAAATCTAGCAGAGGTACAGATCATGTCAAAGATCCATTTTCTTGGAAGTTGGAGGTATTCCATACAGTTAATGTCTGGCAAATTATGTAGTATTGAATAGAGATACACAAAATAATGCACATCTGGGAAGAATTTAGTATTCCTTCTGAATTCTTCAGTGTAACAAAGTCAAGGCACCATGTGGAGATTAAAGAATTCTCCTCTCTGTCATGCTTGTCAGTCCCTGCATCTCATCTGGACACCATAAAAATATAGTTTTTTCTTTATTTAGCCAACTACTGGATTTTCTTTTGTCCTTGAGATTCCCTTGTCACATGCAGGAAAATGAGAATGAGAATTTCAATGTTTTTCTCATCTCCTTTAATCCTTTGGCATATGCTGCAGAAAAGAACTAAAACTACAGTTAAGTTCTTGGACAATGCATTGTGATATATGTGACTGTACATTCTGAGGACACGCACTGCTCTTATTTTATACCCAGCTTGCCTGTGATTGTAAAAGGCTATATATATGCAGGAAGTAAAATCTTGTTCACAAACAGTACCCATATGGCTTCTTTTATATTAAAAGAATAACAGAGTTCTGAATGAGTAACTGGTCCTTTTGTCATTCCTGAATAAAGAAATCTCCCACTTAGGTTTATCAGCAACCTCTGGCATTCAAGTCCAGCATTCCTAATATTTTAATTATATCAGTGTAGATTGAATTTTTATTTGAGTTCAGCAAAAGAAAAATCCATTGATGCCAACTGCTCTACAGAATTTCTTGACACTTTGTTTCATTCCCTACTTGAAAGACAGACAAATAGCTTCCTCCAAATGCAAAGAAACTAATGACATATTGAAGGCTTATTATTTTACATATCCAAGTCTACAAGCATGAATGAATGACCTTGTTGTTTTGTCCTGTTCTTTATTTCCATGCTGTTAAATCCATTTAATTATCTCATCTTTTTTACTTTCTACATATCAAATTGCCTGACTTGCTTTCTTTTCAAGTGTCATCTTATTTCTCTAACCTGACTTGTGATACTTAAATGTTTCTTTCTAGAGACTGGTAAAAGAAAAGATGTGAGGCCTTCAGCAGTCTTAAAGGAAAAGGGTAACTTATTATCATTATATGGCTAGGAAATAACCAGTTGTGTTCTTGAAGGAGTCTGTTGGTATTAATACATTTTGCAGTTTCAGTATATTTTGAATTACAGGTTTTTGGTGAAAAGGAACTAAACCTATCTCCCTCACATTTAGTAAATCAAAATGAGCAGTGTCTTACACAAATCAGAGATAAAATAATACTATTTACTATTCTGTTCTTTAACTGTTGTCTGACATGCATAGCCAATATTGTGACAGGAATGCTGGTCTATTCTGAGTAAATTATCAAAAGAGATGTTACTAAATTCATAATAGACTTCACAGGAATGTTTCACAGGAATGTTTTGAAAGGCAGTCTTTGCCACTAATTCTGTGGGAATTATTTTTGGTTTGCTTTCAAATCTTAATTTGAGTCTTTTATTGAAGTAAATAAGTTCTAATTCCTAACACCTGTCTCTGTCACACTTTTTGCTTGATGAGGTGTTGTGCATGTTTGTTATAGTATAGATGGGCATAGTGTATATTCCTAATACTAACTTTCTCCTTGCATTTTTGTGTTTGATATCTTTTTCAAAAGGAAAAGAAATGAAGGTTTCAACTACAACTAAGGAGAAAGGTAACAATCACAAATGGAGCTGGGCCTTAGCATAAGACATATTTGACAAAATTTTTGACAAAATTGTGCAAATATTCCCAAATGAAATCTTATGTTGTTTTTTTTTGTTTGTTTGTTTGTTTGCTTGTTTGTTTGTTTTTGGTTTGGTTTGGTTTGGTTGTTTGTTTGTTTTTCACATATCTATGTCATTCTAAAATGATTCTAAAATGGCATGATTTGCTACTGTGATTTTTTTTTTTTACTAGTGTGATAAATGACAGATACATTCAAGGCTATATAAGTCCTAACAGCAGTACTGTTAGGCCCCCTATATGGGCTTGTTTTCCTCTTTCTTACTTTTTTCTTAGTTTTTCCTTATTCTTTTTATTTATTTATTTCACAGAATCACAGAATCACAGAATTTCCTAGGTTGGAAGAGACCTCAAGGTCATCGAGTCCAACCTCCAACCTAACGCTAACAGCCCTCCACTAAACCATATCCCTAAGCTCTACATCTAAACGTCTTTTGAAGACTTCCAGGGATGGTGACTCCACCACTTCCCTGGGCAGCCTGTTCCAGTGCCTCACAACCCTTTCAGTGAAGAAGTTCTTCCTAACATCTAACCTAAAACTCCCCTGGCTCAACTTAAACCCATTCCCCCTCGTCCTGTCACCAGGCACGTGGAAGAACAGGCCAACCCCCACCTCACTACAGCCTCCCTTGAGGTACCTAAAAAGAGCGATAAGGTCACCCCTGAGCCTCCTCTTCTCCAGGCTGAACAAGCCCAGATCCCTCAGCCGCTCCTCGTAGGACTTGTTCTCCAGGCCCCTCACCAGCTTCGTCGCCCTTCTCTGCACCCGCTCAAGCACCTCGATGTCCTTCTTGTAGCGAGGGGCCCAAAACTGAACACAGTACTCGAGGTGCGGCCTCACCAGAGCTGAGTACAGGGGGACGATCACCTCCCTAGCCCTGCTGGTCACGCTGTTCCTAATACAAGCCAGGATGCCGTTGGCCTTCTTGGCCACCTGAGCACACTCCTGGCTCATATTCAGCCGACTGTCAACCATCACTCCCAGGTCCTTCTCTGCCTGGCAGCTTTCCAACCATTCCTCTCCCAGTCTGTAGCTCTGCTTGGGGTTATTGCACCCCAGGTGCAGGACCCGGCACTTGGCCTTGTTAAACTTCATGCAGTTGACCTCAGCCCATCGGTGCAGCCTATCCAGATCCTCCTGCAAAGCTTTCCTACCCTCAAGCAGATCGACACACGCACCTAACTTGGTGTCATCTGCGAACTTATTATTTATAATGTGCTAACTAATAACAGTCAATTGAACCACAGGAATAGAATTCAGTCTTAAAAATCAGTCATTTGGTTTTGAAAGCTACTTCAGTTAATTTAATAATATTATTTCCTATCTTTAGATTTTACCTAACGATCACTAGAAATATAATGAGGCAATATTTTCTCTGAAAAAAGTTATGAAAGTTATGAAATATATCACTTGCAAGTACAGCTATTTCATATTGTGCACGTAGGTTATATAGAGCAGCACAGCAGAAATCAGCTATTATTTTGCACAGTATTATCATTCTAAAGCAACATAAAGTCTTAAGTGCTACAAAAGTGCTTAAATATTCTGGAATTCTTTGAAGTGCAGAAAGTGGATGAACCTAGATTGTCAGTCCAAGGTCAAATTAAAATAAGGATGTATTATTTTACCATTTATTTTAGCTTATTATACTCAACAGTGAGTACCAAAGCGTGTTTTTATTTGGTGTATTATTGTTTTAATACAGCTTGGCTTTTATATTTTGAGCTTCAGGAAAGCAAGGCCTGTAGGCTTCCTACTGTGTTCTTGCAAACATATCTGGGAAATATAGGTAGGTTAATAAAGAGTCAAACTTTGATTACACCCTAAAGTGTTTGAATACTGAGCTTCTTATTGAGTTTCTCATCTAATTTTTGTCTTCGGCTCTCCAAAAGTATTTCCAGTTTAAAGACTGGATAAGTGATAAGAAAAGTAAAATATTATTTATTAAAAAAGATCTAGTAGTATAAAGAAGTAATGCATATCTGTAAGAGTTTTACAGCTGTGCTGCTAACAAATTAGCTTCAGTGAAGTGCCAAACACCCACCCAACTGTACAAAAAAAAAAAAAAAAAAGTATTCAGAAAGGACCTAATTAACTCAGTTTGATCAGCCATTGAAACAACTGGTGAGTAACAGCTCCTCTGAAGTTCCAAAACTGAGTTTTTTCAAGAAAGAGAATGTTTATTCAAACATCATTGAACTTCACTGACTGCATTTGAAGTGGTTTATGTTCAGTATCTTTGACAATGAAACTCATTACCAATAATCGATTAACTCCATTACCTTTTTTTTTTTTTTTAATATAATTCCTCTTCACATAGTAGTTCGTAGGACACATAGTAAATTTTCTTACTGTACAAAGTAGTAGTACATAGGAGTAACATTTCCAGTGAACTTGCATCAAACAGAATTTTTCCATGTGGGTTAACATTTTTTATTTATTTATTTTTATTTTTATTAGAGACTGAAACACTGTAAAGGACATATAAAGAAAAAAAAAACCCTCACATGGTAGTGTCATCTTAGAGTCTTATAGTTTACTACATGTCAAGGCACAATAGCCAAGATATGAATGTTTAATGCAGAACACGCTGATTTTATTTCCACTGCAGAGTAGTCTCACATTAGAGACACCCGGTGTTATTCTGATAAAGAACAATGGTTTAGATGAAGTCTGAAATAGAAGTCCTATTATATATATATATATTTAATAACAGCAGAATATTTATATGAGCAAAGCCAGTTCAGTTCAATGTGGATTAAAAGTGTTGATTCTACGCAGACTTTGCCAGCTTCTCAAGTGAGATGAGCGCTACAGGCTTTAGTTTTCTCTGTCAGCTAGCATGAGTCCTTGCATGTGGGTGTGCTTGATGCCTTGCACAGCTCACTGAGATTAACTGATATCTCACAGCAGTCTGAATTCCTCTTTGACTGTAACTGGCTCAGTAAGAACTTAACATATTTGAATTAGATGTTGCCATCAGGACAACATCAGGACAACTGCCTTCTTTTTAAGTCTTGTATGTCAGGTCTGTAAAGTGGCTGATCTGAGCAGGAGTGCAGACCCTTCAATCGCTCAGAGCAAGAGTTCCACAGAAAAATGTAACCAGAATGGGAAGAACTCAGGTTGTATACATGTGTATAGTGAAGCAACCTTATTGTCTATAATAGAATTCTGTCATTTTCCAGTCACCAAAATTCATGACACAGCAAATCTTATACACACTCAGTTTGAAGAGTGTTCAGCTCAGTGGCTCCAGGTTCTTAAAAGCTACTTCTGTCTTTTCTGTTACGTGACAGGTCTTCACAAGCCATTTCTTAGCTTCTGAGGTTCACGAGTGCAGCACTTCCAGAAGCAAATACAACCAACTCAGTGACACTGAATATATATGACAATATATTGACATTTTGTCAGAAGAGTGTAACCCCAAAGCACAAAGTGGCTTTAAGCATCCATGTGGGATGCTGTGCCTCATTAAGCCTCTCTTTCTTAACAATGATAAGTGACATGTCACATAGATCAGAGAGACAGTTTGAGGAAAGCCTTTGCAGGGAAAAATGCTCCAGAAAACATGTGTCCATTGCACTGTAAAGAAGTTCAAACAAATCACCTCTATGAGAACCAGTAGGTTTTTTAGACATCTGAGAGTACACAGGAAGCACTTCAATGTACATCTCAGTTTAAACTCACCAACCAAAACACACCTTGAGAAGCAACAATGGTTGCATAAGACTTCCCACTTACAGCGAGCTGTTAAACCCAGTGCAAACTGCATTAGCAGCAGTGGCCACAGCATCACCCTCTTTGTTAAGATAAATACATTACTGAAATGTGAAACCTGAATTCACACAAACTGAAGATAGAATTAGAGTAGAAAATCCTGAATAATAGAAAACCTAAATGTAAGGTAGATGTAAGGTGTACAAAAATTGAAATAACAGCCTGCTCAAGTGGTCCATCCATTACAGAACCTCATTGTTGAGCATTGTTGATTAGAAATTCTTAAGAAAACATCAGGCACTAAGATAAAAATAGACTTATAAATACCAAGGCTGAGACATGCTCAGAGGTTGAAAATCTGTATTGTGAGTCAGCACTTTTCTAGAGAAAAAAAAAAAAAAAAAAAAAAAAAAACTTCAATAGACATTATAAAAGAGAAAAAGAACATCAATATAATGGCATTATATAAATATATTTCATTTTGTAAAAAGAAGGAGCTAAAATTTTAATTCCAAATCCTGTTCATATAAATTAAAAATGAGTCAGGTTTTATTAAAAACTATTAATATAACTTTCTCACTGTGGTTTGATACTTCTTGTTTGTTTATAGGCAAATATTCAAACTGAAAAAGAAGTAGAATGTGCAGAAATATACTTTTTGTGTATATATATATAGTATAGTAGTCAAAACAGCTTCATAAATGAAAATATGCCTACTGATACTTGGGGTATTTCCTGGAGATAGAGACTATGACACACTGGAACATCCAGTTCTCCATAACAATACTCTTAAAAGTCCTCAGTGTATATGTATAACTTTTTATTAGTACATGATTATGTAAGAAAACACAATTCTTGTTGCGTAACACTATTAATTACACATAACATTTGAAATAAAAAAAATGAGGATTATGTCTGCCCAGAACTGTATACTTCTCAACAGGTTACAGAGTCAGGATCCTTCTGCCCATCTCTGGGCCCAGAAGCATTGTATTCTTTTCTGCACTGATCCAGAGAAATACTGCCCCTCTCCAAAAATGCTTTTTACTCTGGGTGCTCCCTCTGAAAGGTGAGAAAAGAGGCAAGAGATTTGCACCCTCTCATGCTGCAGGAAGACAAGATCCCTGGGTAGCTCTCCCCCACTCCTTGCCCTTTTACTATGCTTCTGAAGGGAGATTTGTGCGTGTCTTTGGAAATGTGCTTGATCCTAAAAGGTATCAAGTGTCAGACAGGCATGGAGGAAGACAAGCTCCTGCTGGTAGTTGGTATTTTTCCTTTTGTTAGCTGTCAGTGAGAGGTGGGACCAGTTTCCACATAGAGACCAAAGGGACTCTCTTAGGAATGTAATCATTTTACTGCTTCTACCCAGTGACTCTACAGGGGCGGGAGGGAGGAAGAGTGCTGATAGTCCATAAAAATACTCTGAATCACTCACCAGGGAGGTTTTGCCTTTTGAGCAATATTTTCTACATGTTAAACAAACTCTATGTTTCCCCCCAAGATGAAACCAGTGTTAACCAGAGAACATATAAGCTCTAAAGCTGAAGAGCTGAAGAATTCTCATGGGTAGCTGGGTAGCCCAGGCTTTTCCCAATGACAAAATTGCACCACCAAGACTTTTATCACTGCCATGCAGTTTCTCTGTGCTCAAAATGAGTCCTGAGATGGGGCTTACCCCCTGCTATTGCCTGTGCCCCTCCCTGCCTGGGGCACAAGCACTGCCACAAATGCTCATGAGACCACTAAATGCTCTGTAGACTGCTACAGCTGTCCACTGTGAGCCCCAAAGCAACAAGATCCAAGTGATCCAAAACCAAAAATGTCCATGAGATTTGTTCATTTTACATTGATTTGCCAGCTCCCTGGAATAAGAACAATTCTGGGAGAAAAATGGTCCATGCTGAAGCAGAACTTGCGTACTTGTATTGCTTTCAATCTAGACAATGTGCTTGTGTGTTGTCATTAAGGCATTGCAGATAATGAAGAAAAAAATACTGTTAACTTATTTTGGAGGTTATTTAATGAATGAAATTTTTCTTGTTAGGTCTCACAGCAAGGCTTTGCAAATCAGGATAAAAGGGATAGTCAGGTTACACAGGAGACTTCAAACACAACATATTCCTTGCCCACTAATAATAAAATGTATGAAGATAAATTAAATAAGTTATTTCACCAAACCTGTTCATAAAAATCCTAGACCAGAGGAGGAAAAGGGTAGGAAAGGTGTTATCATTCTAAACACAGATGCTCCAGACAATTTAAAGGCTAAATTGTCCTTTTTGTCACTCACTGTACTGGTTCTTTTAACTGCAGTTTCTTAACATGAATAAAATTTCTTTTGACATGAATAAAAGCAATTCTGAACTCAGAAAGACAGTCAGAGAGAAAGAATATCTGTTAGGAAGACCTGAGAGAGAAAGATCACTTTATATGGTTCTTAAATATTTTAAAACAGTACTTTCTTCTCAAGCTATGACCAGATGGACAATTTATGGTGACATGGGCAAAGACAATATCAACTACTTAATGCAAGCTGCATTCACTAGTTCATTCAGAAGCTGCCTACATGAGGGTCTTTTCACTTCAGCATAACAGCATGCAATGAACAGTTATTGCAGAGTAACAGACACGGGGAACGAATCTGCATTTTATCTTGTCTTACTGTCTATGCTGTCTCACATGTCTATAACCAAAAAAAAGTAAGAATTTAGTCAGAACTTCTGTCAGTTTCAGATAAATCAAGTACTGTCTCAAGGCGGATCAAGATAAATAAGATATTTTGAAGTACTCTAGGGTTATTCAGAAATATAAAAATCTGTTAGAAAATGGTGAAATAATAATTAAAGTTAGAACAAAAATAAATATCAGGAAAATCATGTCACAGATTCTACAGCATGGTTTTTGCAAAGTGAATGATGTCTTAGCAATAAGTCTTTCAAACACCCTAATAAAGTAATAAACATGGCCTTTATGAGGTGGTTTAAATAAGCTTTCCAGTATAGGAATTATTTCAGAAACTTAATAGTTGCTGCCTAACCAAGGCATTACTGAAAAAAAAAAAATCAGTATCTGATTAAGAAACAGAAAACAATTGTTTCATTTTCATCTTACAGCCCAGTTGTAAAATAATTGCATATGCCTCGACACGTTATATTACTTAACAGGAAAAGATAGAAATAATAAAGCAGTGAAATTCAGATGGCATTAGCTAAAGAGTTCATGATCAAAAGGGGCTGTGATACAATGAATTTAGCAGGTGATGGGGGGGGGGGAAATAGTGTCACTAATAGTATGTAATATAGACTAGAAGGAAAACAATAAAGAAGAGTATGTCTCCAGATTAACTATGTATTTTGGTTTATTGTGGCACGCTTCGTTGGGTTAGAAACTGGCTGGATAGCCGGGCCCAAGGAGTCGTGGTAAATGCAGTCAAGTCCAGTTGGAGGCCAGTCACTAGTGGCGTTCCCCAGGGCTCGGTGCTGGGGCCGGTCCCCTTTAATATCTTCATCAATGATCTGGACGAGGGCATTGAGTGCACCCTCAGTAAGTTTGCAGATGACACCAAGCTATGCGCGTGTGTCAATCTGCTTGAGGGTAGGAAGGCTCTGCAGGACGATCTGGATAGGCTGCACCGATGGGCTGAGGTCAACTGCATGAAGTTCAACAAGGCCAAGTGCCGGGTCCTGCACCTGGGGTGCAATAACCCCAAGCAGAGCTACAGGCTGGGAGATGAGTGGTTGGAGAGCTGCCAGGCAGAGAAGGACCTGGGAGTGATGGTTGATAGTCGGCTGAATATGAGCCAGGAGTGTGCTCAGGTGGCCAAGATGGCCAACAGCATCCTGGCTTGTATAAGACACAGTGTGACCAGCAGGGCTAGGGAGGTGATCGTCCCCCTGTACTCGGTTCTGGTGAGGCCGCACCTCGAGTACTGTGTTCAGTTTTGGGCCCCTCGCTACAAGAAGGACATCGAGGTGCTTGAGCAGGTCCAGAGAAGGGCGACAAAGCTGGTGTGGGGCCTGGAGAACAAGTCCTACGAGGAGCGGCTGAGGGATCTGGGCTTGTTCAGCCTGGAGAAGAGGAGGCTCAGGGGCAACCTTGTCACTCCCTACAGGTACCTCAAGGGAGGCTGTAGTGAGGTGGGGGTTGGTCTGTTCTCCCACGTGCCTGGTGACAGGACGAGGGGGAATGGGCTTAAGTTGCACCAGGGGAGTTTTAGGCTGGATGTTAGGAAGAACTTCTTCACTGAAAGGGTTGTGAGGCACTGGAACAGGCTGCCCAGGAAAGTGGTGGAGTCACCATCCCTGGAAGTCTTTAAAAGACATTTAGATGTAGAGCTTAGTGATATGGTTTAGTGGGGACTGTTAGCGTTAGGTCAGAGGTTGGACTCGATGATCTTGAGGTCTCTTCCAACCTAGAAATTCTGTGATTCTGTTTAACCCAGCTGGCAGCTCAGAACCATACAGCCGTTTGTTCACACACCACTCCTCACCTCCAGTGGGATGGGGGAAGAGAATCATGGAGGAAAAAAAAAAGTAAACACTTGTGGATTGAGAAAAAAAAAAAAAAAAAAAAAAAAAAAAAAAAACAGTTTATTAGGACAGAAAAGGAAGAGAAATAATAATAATAATGATAATAATAATGTGTACAAAACAAGTGATGCTACTGGTGCCCAACCCATCCCTGATCAGTGGTCCCTGCCCCCCATCCCAGCCAGCCAGCCACCCTGTATTAAATGTTCAGCATGATGCCACATGGTGTGGGACATCCCTTTGGCCAGTTCGGGTCATCTGTGCTGGTTCTGTCCCCTCTCAGCTTCTTGTGCATCCCCAGCCTCCTCACTGGCAGGGTGGTTAGTATGATAAACTGAAAAGTCCTTAATTTAGTGTAAGCAATGCTCTGCAACAATTAAATCAGTGTTTTATCAACATTATTCTCATCCAAAACACAGCACCATACCAGTTACTCTGAGGAAAATTAATTTTATCCTAGCCAAAACCAGCACACTTTTAATTCTGGAAAAGACCCTAAGTTTTACCACAGACAAATCAATGAAGAACATTCCTCCATATGCAGAGGAATTAGGAAATTTAGTTATAAAGCGTAAAAGATGCATCTTGTCTGGAGTGTCATATGCACAACTCTGACATGATAATGTGACACTCGAGTGAGCTAAGAAAAAGTAACAAAAGTCTCATAGAAAGACAAATAGGGAAGATTCAGAGTACCTTCAAGATTAATTAGTATGATCATGATAAGAAGACTGTAAATCACAAATCTAAGTCAAGGGCTCTTCAAAAACACCTCAGAGTAACTAGATATTTATATGGAAATGTAGTTTTCATAGCTTAGTTTTTCATAATTAATTATTGTAAATTTAGAAAGGAAGTTAAATTTAATGCCTCAGGATGGAAACCAATTTCTTTCAATAGAAACTTACAGGAGAATTTATGGAAGAAATCACTTATTTGACAGTATTCAGGCTAAATATCTGTTCCTGTCTACTGCTGGGTTATCAAGGTACAAGGACCAGACTACTGTTTAGTAGGAAATCGTGTTTTCAAGATTCAAAAAGTGTTTCTCTTTGCTGAACAGCTCAGAAAAAAAGCCCCTCTGAATCATCAGTGTCTGTGAGATTAGATTGCTGGTGATTCGGATTCACATTTCTCATGCAAGTTAAATGCAATACATCCATCCTGAATATGAAATGATTTTCATTTCTGAGGTATCTGTTATTATGAACTCATGATCCCTGAAAATGAGATGTTTACCCCTGATAAAAATATTTTTCTGTATGATATCTATATTAACTGGAAATGTGTGATTCAAATTGAATAGGTTTGAGAAAGCGACTAACTGGATTCACTGTGAATTAAGGTTGCTATTATCCTATTTTAACAGGATTTAACATAAATTCCAAATTCAAGGACTAAGTTATAAGTCTTATCAGTACAGCAATATAAATAAATAAATAGCTTAAGAATTTGTTCTTTCTCCAAACAATTAAAACAAAAAAAAGAATAAGAATACAGTCAAGAGAATCTCTGATATCTGAGCATCACATTCTCTAGTTCATCATTCTACTTTATTTCATGTCCTTCCCTGCCCAGCTATAATATATTACTCACATTCATTCTCAAAAGGTAATTGGTCTTTTTGTCAGCTGTAAAACAAATTCCTTGGCTATTTTTTTTCCCCTGCATTTCAGATGCAAACACATTGCTCAGCTTCCAAAAGAGCAAATGTAAATTGTGGTGTTTGTGCTCTTTTATATTTATTCCTTGTCATTTTAAGTTTGAATGACAGGATTTGATAAGAGCAATGCTAGTAATGCTAGTTAGAACAAGGTCTCTTTCATCTCTTAAGATTTGTTGAGTATTTACAGTACCTGACATCAGAAAAGTCATGGACAAGGTAAAAATTCAAGCAGATGTCACAACAGGATGCAATGACATAATAATTGTTCATTCTGTGTAGAAGAGAAATTAGCTAGTCAAAAGTACAGTGGCAGGCACAGATGGACTTTGCTCACCCTGTGCTCACCTCAGAACCAGAAGCGTGGTGAGCCACATCACGTAAATTAGCAGGATTGAAGTCATGAGAAGACCAGAATTGCACTGCACATTGATTTGTAAAATCTACCCAGACTCATGACATTGGGGGTTTCTGCATGTTTCCCTCCAACATGCTTCAAGTGGCCTTAAGTATGCCTTCTGAACGTCACTGAGGTTTCTATAGCAGCTTCTGGGGAGAAAATACTAAATCCTCTGATCGCAGCTTTGATATGCATGTGATTACAAAGACAAAATCCTGGAAACCTTGTGCCTGTTTTTACTAATTTTAGACATGAAACCTTTTTTTGTGCCACTGCTGGAAACATTCTTGAGATAGCAAAAATTAATTTTATCCTCAAAGAAGACTAAGAGGGAGAGACCTAGAAAAAATCTTTTAAATCTAACTTATTTTTGCCTCAGGTAAAATTAGTGTTTCAGTCATTTCAGATTTAGCCTTTTCTTTTCTTTTGTGTACACAAACACAAAATCCCAACCCCTAAGAATGTACCTACTCCCTACTTTGACCTCAAGACCTCTGATTTCCTAGACATGCTCTCCAAAGGAAAGGCAGAGTTCTGCTTCTGCTCAGTTGCTTTCCAGCTTGAGTGCCACAGCAGGTCCATTCGTATTGACAGACAAGTGCTGGGTACTCTTTTCAAGGGGTTAAGAGCTCTACATTTGAATTCCTCTGTCTTCTTTAGTCATCAAATGCTAGCCTAAGGCAGAGGCTTACTACCATTACTGCTAGCACATAAGTTTCAAAATAAATTGACATCTGTAGATACATTTTTAGAAAGTTCAGTCCTATAATTATAGACTGGAGAATGGGTAATACATCTATTTCAAGAAGACTTAGACATGAGATTGGCTTGGTTCCAACAGGATTGCAGCAATCATCTGCAGACACAAGTAACTCTCTCCCATTTCAGGCATCTCAGTCCTGTTAATAAAATGATACATTTTTACAGTATCCCCTGCAGACACATGTGATGCGCAATTGGAATCTCATGTTGAGATTTTGGGGGACTTTCATTTTGTGCCTAGAAATTGAATAGTGCTCACACAGCACGGCTTGTTCTGGGTAACTGATTTCCAGTTGCTTATCCTGGGAGGTATGCAGCAGTTTGTTTCCAGTCAGTGTCCGATCTTTCTTCCCAGATCTTGTAATTCCTCATCTTAGGCAGAAGCTTAGAAAAACAAATATGACTTCAGGGGTTTGTTGTTGTTGTTTTGTTTTTATTTTGTTTGTTTTACTTATTTTATGTATTTATTTGCAACAACAAGCTTTAATTTAAAGTAATGATAATATTCTTTAAAACAGATGCTTCATAACCTTCTCCTAGTCTCCCCTTACCAATTCATGCCTTCCCAGCCCGTACTATGCTTCTTCTTGTTTATTTATGCTGTACCTTTTATGTCCCATTATGAGTGTCTGGGAGGAACAATGACTTTGTGACTTAAGTGTGAGAATTTGGAAAGCTAGATTTTGCTCTCATTAATGATAGTGCTGTGTGTCTGTGAGGAAGCACTTCAAATTTCTAATCATCAGTTTCTTCATCTGCCAAAGAAATCTATTCCTGTATTTCATAATATATGTAGGTTTTAAGATACCTACAAGCAAGTCTCATACATAGGTGTTCAATTTATTTTTACCAATACTACATGTTATTAACTTCAGTTGTGAAAATATAGTATTTTTGTTTCCATTTCAGCTGCGGTGAAAAAGGAAGGGGAGAAGAAAGGTAAATCAGTTATTTTCCCTTGACTGAAGTGTCTTTCAGGCTGTGACTGCTGTGAGAAATGTTTCTTTCATTCAGTGATACAATTGCGATGACATACACCACCTCATGTGCTACCATCAGCCAGCTTTATCTACTCCAACTGTGATAACACAGTTGTCATTTCCAGTATTGTTAGCTCCTTTTTACCACAGGCCAGCACAACCCAGTATCAGACACTTCATCGTTCTGATTGGGAAGAAAATGAAAGGCTTTTATTATGATGTTAAGATTTTTCAAAGAGAACAAAACTTCCAGTGCACCATGCATGCTGACCTGACAGCTTGCTCTTTGCAGAATGTGCTTTTTTTACTGCATTTAATTTCCTCCTTTCAGATATGCATGTAACATGAATGTAAGCTTTGCTGAAGTCACTCTTTGGTATTTTAGCAGTGTTTTAGAAAACTTATTCCTGAAACAGAACCTAGAACAGTAATTAAAATGTGTAAAGATAAATATACTGTATTTATCAGACCCTAAATATCAATTTTTATATCATTGCCATTCAAAATAAGATTGCCTAAGTTGAAACATTTTTACAATTTATTTAATTTCAATTGAAAAAAATAATGAAATACTAGCATTAAGGTGATATTTTCTTTAATATATTTGACTTTATTTATTATTTTTTTAATGAGCCTCATGTTGCACATTAAATTGGCAACAATCCCAGAACTTCTCCGCAGATTTCAGATAATTATTTGGAATTTAGCATTGAGTATTTCTGAAGTTTACTGATTTTTTTTTATTATTATTATTTTTAGTTTTACTTTGTGTTCTTTTGTCATTTCAAAAGGGCTTGAAAATCCTGCAATTCACAGAGTTCAACAATGGGTCCATGATCAGCTAATTAGCTATCTATTCACAAAGACATCTTAAATCCTTTTTTTTTTTTTTCTTTTATCCCTATACAGAGTCATTAACTGAACTGGAAAAAAATTGTAGTCTCAACTGTTTTAACAGCTCATGAGTGAAATCTTGGCTGTGTTGATGTTAGTGGCAAAATTCCCATCCACTCCATTGGAGCCAAAATTTCACCTCATGTTTTTAACAGAGTAATAAAACTCATTTTGGTTATCAAAAACAACTGTGCTTAACAGCAGTGTATCTTGTCCAAAGATTAATTTGTAGCAACTGAGGCATGAAAGGCGGCCCACGAAGCAAGAAGAATCAGAAAATTGGCAGCTACACTTAACAGTCATTGGTTTTCAGACATCAAAATGCTTTCTGTGTTCACAGTCTTGAACTTAGCACATGGACTGTTATGTCCTTAATGAAAAGACAGTAGTGAGGAAACTACTAACTGTGGAAGGGTGCTAAGTCTGTGAGTCTTATCACTTATCAAACTTAGACTTGACCACTGACTGAAAAGAACATAAAGAGACTTTGAAATACCTACTACTTTCTCTTGCTTAAGACTTTTTTTTCACCTTAACCATAAACTTACCCCACAAAAAAATGATTTAAAATTACATTTCTAATGAACATTCTTTGAATTTGGATGGATTTTTCCTTTCATACATTTTCCACTACAAAAAAAAATAAAAAAATACTTCTGAGAGGATTTTGCCAGCAAGGATACAGCAGGATACTTTCAAGCACTGCTAGTTACCACTGACCTGCTTCACAGAAACATAGAGGTATGAAGGGAATAAAAAGTCAGCTTTGGTCATTCTTCTAATCATACCATAATTTAATAATTTATTTATTTATTTATTTTATTTTAATTAAACCTCCCATTGGTTTTCTAAGACCAACATTGTCAACGAGGAAGATTGTGATTGTAGTGAAAAACATGCCAGTCCGATATTTTCTAGTAACTAAGGAAAACTGTCCATTCATTGAGGCTCCCGTTTTTAATAGATAGGTTCTAAACTGGACAAAGGGAGAAAAGTAACCAGGCCTCTTCCCAAAAGTAAACATATTGTGCTTTGACTTTTACAAGTAGCTTCACACCCTTTGTGGCTCCCACACAGAAAATATTGCATAACTCCCAATATTGTCAGTTTTTATTTATTTTTGCTTATGCTGTTATCAAAAATTGCTCCAGGTTCCATGTGTATTCCTCTGACTTGCAATAAAAAGAGGCAAAGTTTGCTGGTTTTGCTTAAGGATACAGTATTTTTTGTCCAGCTGCAAAATATAATAGAAGTAGCCAGGCAGTGCTCTAAATTGACTGGCTCATTATCCAAAATACATTGTTCTAGTAGCATGCACAGTTCAAATACCACTTTTTCATTTCATGTAAATCATGCAGCACATAGACATTGTATTGTCTATGAAACTTTCTCCAATTATTCCATCTTATTCAAATCCACACCCCTTATCTAGCAAAGCAAAGATAATGAGCAATACAGAGTGACAAGCCATCATAAAAAGAGAAGAGATGAACATAGAGTGACACTTTCTATCAACCGTACATTCTGCATATAGCATAAATCAGACATAAAGGGGTTTGATAACAACAGAAAAGAATTAAGATGGAGAAAGCTTACATATTTAATTGATTGCTCCAAATGTGAGTGATTCTAACAGGGAACAGAGAGGCACAATTTATGCATGAAAATTTATGCATGAAAATTATGTATTAATCACTTCTATTTGAAAAGTTAGGTTTTTAAGACTTTAAAACCGAAGTTCTAGAAAACAGTCAGCTTCAGTTCCCAGCATCATGTTATGCCTTATTTAAACACATGTGGGATACAGGAGCTGTCACAGAAATGTGTAAAGAGTTATCAGTTTCTAAAGGGCAAGAGGCAGCAACCCTTTGCATGAGGAAGGCATTTCCAAATATCCCCAAGAGCAAATTTTGCTGATAGTACACACATGCACACACACACAAGAAGAAAAAAAAAAAAAAAAAAAAAAAAAGAAAAGAAAAAAAAAAAAGAAAAAGAAAAGGAAAAAAAAGTTAACTTTTCTTAAAAACACTACAAGCCAGGATTCAAGTGAATTAGAATAGAACCAGATACCAGATAGCGGTGAGATGCTATAAATGATGGGGCTAAAGCCCATCAGCTCCAGAACACCTCAAGAAAATGATAAACAGAACTTTCAAACCAAAATATTTCATCAGTTTTCAGTTTTAAGTGCCCTTTTTATGGAAAAAAAAAATAGTAAACCAAAACAGAACTTTTATATTTCAAAAAATGTTTCCTAATTATAGAGTGTTCCAAAAGTGCTTTGTGAAAAATGGAGCCAGTTTAAAATCAATTTTAAGGTTTCCTAGTTCTTCTTGAAATGGACTTTCTCATTTCAGTTCATAGTTCCCACACTTTATTGATTTCTGACTGAAGAGTTCATGGACTGAGATGGGTATGTCAAGCAAGGAATAAGTGTAGTAAATTCTCTCTCTGGGTCAGTCTGGAAAGTTAGGAAAGCTTGCCTGAAGATTCATTACTTCTGTGATTCTAGTGAAAAATGTCTGGAGAAGCCAAACAGGATTTAACCATCACATAATTCCAGTGGATTAAACATACACATGCATAAATGCCATATCACTGTATAACATGAATCAGGAACATGAGCTGCCAGGATGTCCATTTTCATAGGATCCCTACAGCTAATGAATAAGTTCCATCTTGCTTCTGAGGTGGTTAGGCTAGTTGTCTGCTGGGAGTCTTATTTCCTACGGACTGTTTAGTTAGATGTTATGACCACTTCTAAGTTAGTGAGATGCAGAAGCTATTTGCCAGTAGATGATAGCATGACTCCAGTTCTGATTTTCAGCATTATTGCTCTGGCAGCTTGCTCTTAAATTCATTTAACAGCTTTTAGAAAGCCAAACCTATATTTAGTTGACAATATTCTTCAATAGAAAATTGACAAGAAAGTATGCATGATCACATTTTGACTTTTTCCCAGTAAACAAATCATGACGTAAAAAAATACATATAGTCTAAGTACAGCTAATACCAAACAAATCTAGAAAATGGGTAAAGCATATACATTTTAGCTCCAGACTACATATTTTACCAATCCATAAAGGACAACTTCTTTCAATTACTCTTAGTAACGGGACCCTATCCATCACTTGGAAACTGCTGCCCTCTATACAGTGTGCTATAAACTGGCCAAGGCACATAAGTATCTCTTTGCAACATAGAGAAACAAATCTAAATGTTTGTCAAACTGAGAAAGAACTGAGCAGTACTGTCTTTCATCCTTTCATCTTTCAGAATTGCTTAGCTTTTGTTATGACCAGAGGAAAAAAAAAAAAAAAAAAAAAAAAAAAAGTAGCCTGGTAGCCTTCTTATTAATAAAACAAATCTCCATGGCAGCTTGGGATTTCTGTCCAGCTGCAAATGCCACTAGTGCAATACAAGCCACACCTACAGTATGTAGTTTTCTACAGTGCCTCAATGGTAAGAAATTTGACTACTTAATTCTATAACTGCAAGATGTATTACACAGACCCCTAACATTATATTCCTAAACAGAGGGAAAAAAATATAAATTATTATATATTAGAAAATAATATAAACACAAACAACTATGTTTAACTTGTCACTGCTATTTTGACTACTTCGAGGTAGGAATCTCCCTCAAAGGTTAACAGTCACTGAATTAGCCACGAGGTGGAGCCCAAAGGACCTGTGTGCCAGTAGTTAGCATTGCCCTCCGGAATCATAAAGAAAAAAATAGTGGTGTCTTTATTACACTGAAGAACACTTTACAGGATGCTTAAGCTACAGACAAGGTACTCTTCATTGTAAAAATACTTCTGCCTAAAGGAATTTTTTATTTATTAGACAACCATGGTTATACATTGGTAAGCTTTGACTTCCCCTGCTGAAACAGCAAAACCTAGGCATTTTCAATGAATATTAATGAATGTAGAATATTCATGAGATATTGAAAATGGTCTGGAAAATCTACATCAATTAGCTGAAATTTGTTTGACCTCTGTTTACCTTGCCTCAGCTATGTTAGAGGATATAAATAAGTAATGCACATTTTGCATGGTTATGTGAGACTTAATGCTCAAATACACAGCTTCTGTTAAGTGATGGCCAAATCTTAATGGATCAAGTTCTTGTACTTTCCATGGTGCAGATATTTCAGTTAGAATAAAACATGACTAGGACACACTTTTCAGAGTACCCATTTCAAAGTAGGAAGTAGTCAAAAGAACTTGAGCCCAGTGCACTGGGCTCAAGACCAATCCATATGGTGCATTTTCCATGAATTCATAAATTTAAAGCACTTTTTAGATCCTCAGATGAGCTAACAATTAAGAGGTTTTACCTCATACAAATTTAGATATCTAAAGTTAGTCATGTAAGTTGAAGCTATGAACTCTCATCACATTTTCAAGTTATTGGAGAAAAGTAAGCATCTTCAGAGAGTTCATCTGTGTCTTAGACGTCTGTGAGGATGCAAAGAATTGCCCCTTGGAGATACCCATATTTCTGACTTGGACAAAACAAAGTATAGAGTTTAAATCTAGTAAAAAAAAAAAAAAAAAACTGCAGTAAACATCATCAAAAATCATCATAGTTTGCTGTTTGTGATTTCAACAACCTTCTTCAAAACTTTAATTTTACTTTTTTAAGAACCTAACATCAAAAGAGAAGAAAGGTGAGCAAAAGAAGGCAGTCATTTATTGGTCTTAATAGTAGTTTGAATATCTACAGTTATTGTACTTAGACATAGACCTAATGCAAATATTTATATTTAGCATTAAGCTGCAAAATCCATGTTTAACATCCTAATACTTTGTTTTTATTGTATTTATTATTAAGATAACGCACATAAAACTGATGTTGCTAACTTACATTGATTTGTTTATTTTTAAAATACCCACAATTTTACCTTCAGCAGAATTTAATCTAAACCCCGCCATTGGTTACACCTTTGTAATCCCTTCAAGGTAAAATTGAGACTACACTTTTTTGTGTGTGTCTTATTTAATGGCAAACCTGCAAAACAATTCACATTGATAGACCTTGCATAGCATTTCAATTACAGTTATAATTGTAACTTGTGTTAAAGTACAAGAGTAATTTATTCAGCCCCTGCTTCCAATAAGTGGAGACACTTAAAATAGTATTTTGATGATTGTGCAACAGCTGTGATTTCTGAAGAAAGAATGCTCTGTGTAATTGGTGACCTGTGTTATTACTATAAGTTAGGTGTAACATGGATATTGGCATTGTCAGCAACTCTTTCATCTGTCGATCAGCATAATATGCTGAAACACCTGGATATCCGTATAATACATAGTTAATTGGCTAAAAATTTCTCCACAGGATAAAATATTCCTTTATTGCCCTGTGCAAAGATAGCTGCAAATGAATACTTAGAGGTATTCTGCTCTTGCAAAGTTGTAATTAAAGAAAAACAGCGATCAGCAGCATTTCACAAGAAAAGAAGATGGCTCAGGATATTCTGCCTGTAGAAGCTAGCCATTAGTCCTCTGCTTTAATCACCATATTAATATGGATAACACACTTGAAAAAGTTCGTCTTTTCAAAAGCTAATTACTTTTTTATTATTTTCCACTTCTAATATCAATTAATCTCTTCTCCAATATTGTTCTTTCCTAGATTTCAATGAGGCCATTTTATTGTTGTCTTAATGAACATTATTATACATTTATTTAATAACATATATGAATTCATATATAAAAATGGTCAGCCATTCTTATACTTTACATGGATACTTTTACATTCATAGTTAAGAAGCTTAACAAAGAAAATCATATTCAAGATATTTGCATGGAGTCTAGACCCAGGGAATTAGTTTGGCTTCTTTCCTCCTTTCACAAATAACAGGCATTAAGAAACAGACATTCAAATATTAATTAGTATTAATAACATCAAGAGGGTTTTTTTTGTTTGTTTGTTTGTTTGGCTCCAGTTGTTTATATAGAATGGTGAACACTATTTTTGCACAAACAAGTGTTAATATCGAGAAAAAAAATGTCATCACTAACATCCTACATACTTCAGTCTGCCCGATTTCATTCAATTACCATTTATATGCCAATAATTTGTGTTGGAATAATTTGTATGGCCTGAGCTTTGCTATGTTTTGCCTTAACTATATGCAAACATAAAACAGATATTACTAAGAATAAAGGCTTGTTAAGCATATTCTCCCTGATCTGTATGTTCCCATCCCATAATTTCAGGGAACAGCACATGAAAACGTCAGAAGCTGAGGATGATATTGAGAGGAAGCTCTTCAGGTCTTTCACCACACGTGCCTAAAGATGAAATGCATTAATACAGCATATGTACCTCATCTACATTTGACTGAAATTTTATTATTTCCAGCTCCGTCGATGGAAGATTTGACCTCCTGGGATTTTAAGACTTATAGTACTTTAAAGGCATTAACTTTAACATTAACTATCATATGAGATTGCTGTTTCAACAAGACTTACATTTCCCAGTGCATTTCTATTGTTTAACTGACAAACTGGGAAACAGAGAAAGATTGGGATCATTAGTGATGCTCCCTACAGGCATGCATCTCAGATTCAAGTTGAAGCAATTCCTCTCATTAAAAATCATTTTAAAATGTTGCAAATGTCTGTATTTCTTTGCTACTTCTATTATATTTACCACATGCTAAATTTTTCCTCTCTGTGAACTACTTTTTGTTTTTCCCAGTTATATAAAGTAGTCTTGAATTGCCAGTTAAAAATAAGTCTTAAAAACAAAATAAAACAAGTTGTTCTAGACAACAGCAGCAAAATCTCCCAAAACCAATAGTCAGCTCATTCTTCACTACGCAGCCCCAAGGTAAATGACAAGTCAAACAGTGAGGACACAAACCTGTCGACTTCATGAAGGCATATATCCTGGAACAGACTACTCTGGTAAAAGAAATAACGCAGAAGGGACTGGAAGAACAGACAGCTTTTGGTGAAAGACGGCAATAGAAAAATCAGTCTGTTTCAGATGAATACCCTACAAGCTCTAATAGTAGGGGTTAATATATACTGGCAAACCATGGCATTTTAGAACGGCTTACCTTAACTATTTACCTTATTGTAACCACTATCCTCATAAGTCATGCTGAAACAGTGGTCCAAGGAAGTCTGTGGTGCTGCACAGGCCCAAGACAAACACTCCCACTAGTACAGGGCACTTGCTGGAAGTCCAATTTCTCTGCTTTCTTGCAAGTCTTACAGATAAAATTAACAAATCGCTTAGTATTTCGTAATTCTCTTGTTAATATGAGATGGTAGTTCCATAATGTGTAGAAACTTGGACAGATACCCTGGAGAATGCTAGGTTTAAAATAAAGCAAAAATGTAAAATGGACTCAGTATGAAATTGAGAGATTCCTTATGGCTTGCATAGCTTTCAGTTTAGAATAATCACACACAGGCTTCCTCTATTTATGCCACCACCATCACTAAAAAGGCATTTCATACTTTCATTACTCTGACCCTTCCTTAAGGTAGTTATTGGCCATACACTGTCAAGGCAATGTCCTAATCTAGCACAAGATTCTTTACAGGAACCTTACTGCAACTAACCTGTTCTGTGAAGAGTCATTTTTTTCAACATATATTCACTGGGTTATTTTTTTCTGCACAGTATGCCAGCTGCTTAACCAGCCAGCAGGACTTGAGAAGGAGATGTGGAGATATGGCGGATCAGGCCTGCTGATCTAGAAATCTTGCATGAACATTTGATTGCTCCCATAAGTGACAAAGAGTAGGGAGGCAAGTACTTTACAAAGGCCCCCACTGCTCTTGAACAGTGATCTGCCCTGATGAATCCCTTTGCATGATATTTTTATTGTTTTCCAAAGTTTTTATCATCTGAGACCTTCTGAACTTGCCAAATATAAAGAATATATTTTATTCTTTTTGTCATTTTACTAGTTGTTCCACAGTCCGAAAATCCTTGCACTTTACTAGAAAAAAAAAATATTTCCTTCAACCTCAAATTAAAAGTGCATTCATGATTGGCAGAATGAGGTAGCATCTTAAGTTCTTGAAGACCACAGCATTCCCAATGAACTTTGAAAGAAGAATATCTGTTAGATTGTCTAAGAGAAGTTTATTAACATTTGTTAAGTTGTCTATAGTTGATTTTAAGGAAGAATAGTTTTATCTAGCCCATGTAAGAGAACCAAAATCTCATCCTTTTTCACAATGTATAACTGTGAAGATATAGGCACAAATCTTGAAAATTCCATTGAAAGACTTGTGTTGATCTTGATTGCTCCTTTGGCCTGTAATGTTTTTATAGATTAATGTCATGGCTGTGTTCATCTAATGCCCAGTCCATATCTCATTAAAGAGTCCCTGTGCTCTCTTCCATCTTTGGGGAACCAATCTCTAATTTAGTCTAGTGGAGAATAAATTTCTTATTTATAGTACAACTACATGATAAAAAATAATTTCATCAGCTACATAATGTATTATTATTTTGTTATTTTTCACTAAAAGAAATAGTTCTTAATGTTGCTTTCACTCCATGCACACTTACAAATATATTTGTTGTCTGAACATCAAATGACTGTTATCCAGATGGAAAATAGACAAGTTATAACCAAAAAGCATGTTCTGCCTTTAGCCTTACTGATTTGTGGTTCAATAAAACAGAGAATTTCTGTTCTGAACCCATATCTGAAGCTAATTTACAGAAACACACCATACATAATTAATACCCTTCTGGCATTCAGAATAGCAGGCAAGAGTCAAAGAAAACTTGAAGCAAATGTGAAAAACAGCAAGATAACCACCAAGCCCAAGTCACTAAGATTAATTTAGAATGACACAAAAGGAATTACAAAAATGTTTTTGCTGAGGTTTGCTGATAATTCCATTGATCACACTCAGATCTCATACAGCTTCAAGTATTTCATCAAAACTCCATCTGTTTTCATTAGATCCATATCTGAACATTTTCCTCCTCTAATGTGGCTTAAGTGTTAAACAAATGAAGATACAGTACTTACTTAGGGCCAATTTTTCTAACATTATGAAAACCAAGAAGTTATCAAGGCAACAAGTAGTGCTCTTAATTAATAACATCAAAACAATTGTTTGAAGTTATAACAAGAGTTCACCAAATCCAAAGCACTGAGCACCTAGGGAAGAGTACAGGACAAAAACAGTCACATAGCAGAGCCTCATGACCTCCCATGATCTCGGCTTAGACACTTCCTAAGGCGGAAATGGCATCTTCATGTTTAACAGTGCTTGGTAGTTGTTTCTTTAATTTGCATTTTCACTTTCTGAAATTATGGAAATTTTCAACATCTGCACATTTTGTAGTATGGCATTTCACAGCTTATCTAGGCACTGTATAAAGAAACATCTAAGCACAATATTTGAATAGAACTGCTTCACTTTCAGTGCAAGATAATACATGAGATGAGTGGGAGCAGCAGAACACAGCCTTTCATTTCTCATTCTTTAAGTTAAATACCACATAATATATAAATAAACATTCTAGAAATCTGACTAGGTCATTGACATTTAGCATTTTTCTTTAAATGCTAAATTTACAGATAATTGTGATACTGAAAAAAAAAAAAAAAAAAAAAAAAAAAAGTTCTTGGGATTCCATTTTGGGGTTTTTCGTTTCCTTCATAAGTTGTTTAAATGATATCTTTGATGAGATAATATGACATGGCAGAAGGATAGGATTCATGTTGAACTGACTGAAATCATAGCATAGTTAGCAAAACAAATGTTTTAGCATATGCTAAGTTTTAGCATAACCGGTTTATCCTGCAAAACCTTTTAATTTTAGATCTTAATTTTTCATCAAAAACACATAGTAGAAAATTCTGTGATTTGTTTTTATCTGTATTTGCTATGTTACACCAGGAAAAGAAGGCTGGGCCTCCTCTGGCTTACTTTTGTCATTGTAGGTAGTTTTTGAAAGTGTAACATGACACAGTTATATAAGTCATTATATCAGTTCCTGAAGTTCTTTTTATATATATTTGCTATGAATTTCCTTTAGTAAATTGGAACCTGTATCTAGTTAAGCATATCTCACAAAGTCTTTTGACATGATACAGAGAATCACCTCTCCAAATTTCAGACATATTTCATGGATATATTTCATATTTCACTATGACAGAATTTATCTAAACTTATGAGCAAGCATGTCCAGCTCATTTGTATCTTTATTTTCTACTACCTCAAAAGCTGTTCCATTATTTTTACTTTGTTCTGTATGCCATCCCCAGCTGTTGTCTCCTTACATCACAGTGACAACTTGGATTAAACAGAGACTGCGTAAAAAAATAAGAGCAGCTTTCCCCTGCAGAAGAAGCAAACAAAACATAAACCCACCTGTACAGCAGCTCTTTACTTTCTGTCCTGGATGAGAGCTGAGGAGCTCAGTGCATCACTGCTCAGTGCAGACGTGGCTCTCATGTCTGGGCCTGCAAAGGTAGCTCATCCCCTGCACTTCTGTGTCTCCTGGGCGACTGCTCTTACGTGGCATGGCAGGCTGTTATATAAGGGTATCAGAGTCTTCATGTCCTGAAAAATACCTTGGTTGCAAAACTTAAAAAGAAAAATCCAGATGGTGAACTGGGCATTGGGCTTCCTTCTGGAGCACCAGTAACAGCACTGGGCATGGCTCCCTGAGCTCTCTCTTTAACTGACAAATGTTCTCTTACAGTCCATGGAAAACAAAAATATATATGAAATTACACAAAGTTTAAAACTGTAGTTCTAAGGTGCTAAGTCTTTTTGTTCAGATGTTCCCTAATTATGTTTTAAGATATTTCTTTCTTCTCCTTGGAATGTAACTTATCTATCTGAAGCTCACTGACCCTACTGGGGCAAGCACACTTGTCAGGGCCTCTTATGAGGTCTGGTTTAGCTTAACTTAGGTGTTACTTCTTCATTCATCTGAACTTGCACTATCTCATAATGGGCACCTCACTTAGCAGTATCATTGCCCAAGGTCAAGTATATACTAGGTCACCATTTAGGGAGAGCAACTCAGGTCACCGAGGAGACGTAAAAGTCTGTCAGAGGTAGCTGTATGAAATGTCAGCTCAGTGAGGAATTCGAGGTGTTTATGTTCCTGAAGTGTCCTGTTAAGTGGCTGGGGTAGGTAGTATAAACAGAATATGTTAACTGTTGGAGATTTTAATACAGAGTTCACTGAAGGTTTATTTTATCTCTCTATAAATGTAATGAATAAATGCATTAAATCTTCCATTTTAGTCATACAAGTATTAAAGCACTCCTTTTTCATTTATTTCTAGGTACTTCAGAAAAAACTCATGAACACAGTAAGTAAAAGTTATTGAAGAATACTGTTACTTCGACATTTAGGAGGAAGATACTTTTTTACATTTTCAGAGGTTTAGCAGCTGATGAGATTAGCAGATGAGATTTTGATCTGTGAAACTGGCTTTCAGCGATTGTAATGCTACAATCTACATGTGTTTCACAAGTCCCAAAGTATGTGGAAACCCCTTTCCAGTTCAGGTTTGGGTAAGACCCACCTGTGCCTTCTGCCTCCATGAGAGCATCTCACTGGAAAAAAAATTGTGGGGGACATGGAGCAGGAAGGGCCTGTGCTATTCCTTGGCCCGGTCTCTGATCCATAGAATGGAGGGATTTACCTCTTGGTCTGCTGCCACTCTGACCTGCTACACAATTTACATGTAGCTTCTGTAAATCAGAATGAGATATGAAGAAATGTGTTTTTAATATTTCCTCTGAAATTCCAGAGCTTGTCTATCCCATACTGTTGTTGTGTTTTGTTGTTTGTTTTTTGTTTGTTTGTTTGTTTTTTGATATCACTATTTTTAGGTAGCACAAAATTACATACAGTTTATATTGTAATACAATATAATATTTATAATATTTATTGCTTTGCAATATATCAATGGAATCCAGAAAAATTGGTCCCAGGCTAACAGAGGAATATGAAAAGCTATTTTTTATTTATGCAATATACTAAACTTTTTTTTTCCATTCTATATGAGACTACCACACTTCTTTAATAATAATAATTAATAATAATAATAATAATAATAATAATAATAATAATAATAATAATAATAATAATAATAATAATAATAATAATAATAATAATAAATAAAGCTTCCAGAATTCCTGGTTCCTGTATTAAGCATTAAGGAGAAATGTTTTATATGGAATAGAGGTGGTATCAATCAAAACTAGTAGTAGCAGCATTTCAAATTTTTTAAATTTATATGTTATTTATTTTTTAAAAATAGAAATTTGCAATTCTTAGGCAAAACAAAAAGTCAAAAATCACTTTTTCTTTGGTGTTATTTTCATTTTGAGAAAAATTTTCTCATAAAATTAAAATCTTTTCCCAAGAAATGAATTTAACAAAAATCAAGTCTAATGTTAATCCATAACCCAAAGTCATCTTTTAAAAGCATAAAGATTTTTTTATTGTTATTTTTAAAATCTAAGAATTAAGAAGCCCTCTAACATGATGGTTCTTCTCATTTATAGAACCTGCACATATTAAACATGAAAAAGCTATCTCTCAGATGAAGCCAGGTATGTTTGGTAATGTAATTTCCAGTTACTCCAGGCTCCATTCAATGAGGATTTGTTTGGTCTGCAAAACTGGGAGACTTCCTTAAGCTTTTTGCTTTGTGTCATTGGGTTTTTCAAAATCGAATTGGGAAAGGAACAAAAATAAGGGTGAAATTTATCTAAAAGGATTAGACCTTGACAGTTTTTCATAGCATCTATGACTCTCTCTCATTGGTGTGGTATGACTTAAAAAGCATTGTCAGAAACAATTATCCCATTTTTCAGTGCTTGGAAAGTGCTGCCTTTTAGTTAATCAAGGAAGATTATTTGGAATTATCCCATCTCAACTTTTTCTGTAAACAAACGTAACATGAAGTGAATCTCGTCACAAAGTTGGAACTACTATACCCTCTGGGTATATGATAGCCTGATCAAAGGCAGCCTCTAGATTATGGGTCTCAGAAGAACAGGAGCTGGACAATTAAAAAAAACTTGGGTTGAGTATGCATTCAGGTAAACTGTAACTAACCAACTATAATTGGCTGCAGTGATATGGACAGGGCCCTTCTTCAAACCAGGGTTTTTGTCCTTCGTCCTTCTGGAGGAGGAAGAAAGGGTTCTGCAGTTTGGTCTGGTCTAAAGAAACAAGGCTAAGAGGATATCCTCATAGAAAGCTCATCTATTGATGCTCTGCTTACACAGCTCAATGGTGGTCTTACTGAATGCTGTCAGCACTGACAGCAATGTTCAATGTTAAGCAGACTCGTTTTGCATCATTCCTTTTTCCTGATTTTTTTTTTTTAATTATCAATTTCTTCTACACATTTACTGGTTTTCTCACTTGTTTTTATAACAGAAAAACAAACTACTTGCAAGTTAAATATTTCATAGGCAATTTGAGGTTTCCTGAAGAACAGCTGATTTTGTGAAGTAGTTGTATTGCTGTTTGGGAGTCAACGCTGAAAAAAAAAAAAAAAAAAAAAAAAGGCAACATTCCTCAGCTTTATACATATTCAGATATTCAGATCTAGCAGAGTGCTTCAGCCAGCAGGTAGGTTCAGGGCGGTCTGGCTGAGACAGGAATGCCCTATTGAGGAAGCCACCCTGTCCAGCTCTGTGTATCAGTGTATCATGACAGGGGTCAGCAGCAGCCTATCTGTGGGACACCTAGGCAGGTGGCACGACTACTCACCCTCACAGCACAATGAAACCACCTCTAGCTGCGTGATTAGCCTGTTTTGATCCAGATAGTATCATGAAAATAAATTTCCATTGCAAGACACTTACAAACATCAGAGCATCTTGTCCCAAAGCCTGTACCTCAGGCTGATTAGGAGTTTGCGCTTATACAGTATATTCCAGACTAAAACCCTTGGAATTTAAATGCTTGAAGAAAAATAAATAAATAAATAGATAGATAGATAGATAAATAAACTTGCGAAATTTCCTTTAGTGTAAAAGACCTCTTCTCAGGTAATTAGCAGTTGTTTTGGGGAGCAGTGGCTGTTCTGAGTTTCAGCTGATGACTGGAAGTATTAATCTGCAGGCACATGTGGTAATAATGCTTCTGCCTGCTGTGTGCCAATAAGTGCTCTTGAGTTAGCAGACTGAATTACAAAAGCCTCATTCTGTACAAAGCAGTAGCCTTCTTTTTCACCTTGAATCAAAGCAGCTTCAAACTTTTATTCCTATGCATCCTGCCATCAGATTTAGGAGTATCATGTGACTGAGAAACTAGAGAATCTCAGAAAATATATTGATCCTGTAGAGAAATTTAAAAAGGGGTTGGAGGTGGGGGGTTGCAAGTTCTTTCCTGTTGTAATTCTTCTGAAACTGCCTGAAATACACAGAGTAATGTTTACAGCTTTATACTTTCTCTATTTAAATTAAATACATCAAAACAAAAATGAATATTAATGCCAGTAGTGCTGCAAAACTAGTGCTCTGCAGAGGAAAGAAATTCTCTCCAATTAAATATTTCAGGACTGTAAATTTTGGTCATATTTAAAATCAGAACAAGATCTGAATTTTTCAGAAATATCCACAAAAAATAGATAGTGGATTTTTTGTAGCTTTATGAAGTCATCGATTTACTTATTTGATTACTTATTTGCTGTATTCCTCATAATATACTAAATATAAAAAGTAAAAGAGATATAAAACCATATTATAAAATGAAAACATGAAGTATTTCTTCTTATCTTGTCACAATGCTATGTATCATTCACATCAGACATGTTTTGTTGTTGTTGTTTTCACTGCTTTTCTCCATACAGAAATTTCAGTGAACTGAAACGATTTTGTGAAATCTCCTGACCTCTTGAAGTGTGTTCCCTTGTAGAGCGTTCTTAAGTTTTGCTGATGTCTTCAGTCTTTCTTCTGGTTACAACTAATTGCTAGGCACTTAGACAAAAAGTTATAAAGTCACCTCCTGTAGATTTGCCAGGAGAAGATAAGCTGCAGCCTTCAGGGTGTTCTCCAGTGGAATCAGTAGATCAATGGTTACTGTACAGTTAAGCTGCAGAATAGGTAGGTGAGAGAATACTGGAGAATTATTGTGTTTATTTCCAGATGAATGCAAGTCCTCAGGTCTGTTCAAGGTACTCTGTTTTCAGAAATTAATTTGTTTTGAAAAGAAACTCACTCCCTTACTTTTAAATGGATCAGACTTACCATCCACTCAATGACTTGTTTGGTTGACTTCTAGAGGTACAAAGCAAGCATTGATGTAAATTCTCACCAGAATTAGAGAAAGCAAGAATATCCTATTTAGTGTTGAAAAAGAAAGAAAGAGAAGACATGAACTTGTCGAGTTTACTTCTCATTAATCCAGCGGATATTACAGGGCCTATGTTTAAGTTAGCAGTCTTTGGGAGTTTTTTGTTGTTGTTTATTGGTATATGGAAATCTTAATATCCCAGTCTAAATTAGTGAAATGCATTGCTAATATGTTAAAGCTCATCTAAGAGCAGAAAGGAGTACTTTATCTCAGTAAGTTGCATTTTCAAGCTGCTGCTTGTGCTATAACATTTCTACTTTCACAGACAGCCATGAAACAGAGATGAGATTTTTTAATTCACTGTTCTCATAAGAAGTTGACAATAATGATAGCTGAGTAAGGAGAAAAAAAGCCCTTAACTTAATATGAGTGAAGAGAAATTAAATCACCACCTACCAAATGACAACTGTAAAGCATAGTGATGCAGAGCTATATTTTGTTTCCAAAGAATAGAAAAGATCAATATAAATGGAGCTTTATCCCTCTCTGCATTTTTCCCCCAGCGGTACCGATTTCCTACCAAAAACAAAGCAAAATAATTAATTAATTAATTAATTAAAATCATTGCTGTATGTTTTTGGGTTCACATGTGCACTGTTGCTTTGCTTCATGCTGCAATGTTATGGATGAAAAAACACAGACTGTGCAGCAACAAGACTGTTTCTCTGTCTATTGCCTTATGATAAATGTCTTTTTAGTTCTGTTTGGCAAGTGTATACCTCTGGGAATCTGAGAGCTAGGTTACAAAGAAATGGGCACAAAGAGATGAACCTACTCTCTGCCCTCAGGAAAAAAAAAAAAAAAAACTGGAAGTTACATGCTAAATTCAAATGAAATGTCATGTATGTTGAGGCCACTCAACATATTTCCAACTACCATCCCCTCCCCTGTGCCTCCCCTCTGTTATCTCATTTAAGAACATCTGGCTGACAGGCTGGAAATACAGCAGCCAAGTAGTTCTGTGCATGCACAGGCAGATTACCCAGGAGTATTTCTAGTCAAGTAGCACTCAGATTAGTTGAATGGCTTCAGGGGACAAGATATCCCTACCTAACCTGACCTTCACTCAGTTTGTGTCATATGATGCCTGGCAGAGGTCTTGAGGGAAAGGAATGTTTCAGAGGCATGCGGCTGTAAACTGCTTCCATTGGTGAGAGGAAAAGGAAACACATTCCGAATATGTCTGAACAGTATTTAAAATGAAAAGCAGTGATATGTGTGAATGTGGAAAAGTAGGGGTTAGGAGATAAGTTTGAATTCAGGTATGGGAAAAGAGAAAATGGGAGATGAGCTATGAAAATATTGGGAAAATAGGAAAGTTCAAGTCAACCGAACTGGCAGAGTAAAGATCTGAAAAAAAAATATGTTGCAGTTCCCATCTGACTGGGCCAGTCAGTCTGACCAGTGTCTTTAGACAAGGCCCTGCCTCACCAGGATGTGAAGCCCTGCCTGTGCCTCTGCCTGAAGTTTCATCCCCAGCCTTCCTGGAGGAGAGGCAGCTCAGGTCTGGTGGCTGAGGCTGACGTAGTCCATGTCCTCTGGACCATATGAACTGTGCTGAGCACAGCCAGGGGCATCTCACCAGCATGTGGACTTGGACAGCCTTTCTCATGATATTAGCAGAAGCTCAGAGCTTGTCTAAGGTTTTGTGACAGATATCCAGCTGGGTCTATCTAGGTAAGCTAGTCCAGTAGCATGTGTCATGATCTGGCATTTAAACTGATGCTGCCCTGTGTGGATGTGCCTGTGCAAGTCAGCATGTGCCTGGGGGTCTCCATACCTTTCTCGTGTTCAGACTATATAAATGTATAAATTCATAGATATTTGTGGCTAGGCAATGTCTGAGCTTTCAGGGTCATACAATACTAAATTGTTGAATTTAGACACTTTAGCAGGGTGAGGTCCACAAAGTTATAATACTTGTATTATTAAAAAAAACAGTTTCCACCTGAGTACGTATCTGAAAGACACAACCAGGTATGTGACTGTTTTCGGGTAGTTGAGACATTAGCCACAGTAATTTATTTTTCCATGGTGTATGATCTCACCATGCAGCCAGAACTCATAATGTATACATGCTGTTTTACAGTGCTACAATGGAGTAGTGATGCTAATGGCATGTATTTATTTTGTCACTGTGAATCATATGTACAATATCATGTTTAGAAATATTTTTCCAGTTATATCTACCTATTCTAACACAGCATGAATTTCTAATTTTAATGTGGCTTTCACAATACAGAGGAGAAAATTAAACAACCAAAGACAGCTCCCACTGAGAAGTCAGGTAGGAACAAGTCATTCTTTCCTGATTTATGGGGGGGGGGGGGGGGGGGGTGTTAAACACTGTTCAGATTTTTCTGATATAGTATATTTGCATAACAATCAGTTGTTATGGTATTCTGAAATATGTGATTGAAAACATGTTCTTAGAGAAAATCAAGCACACTGGCAACTGCAGATGCAGTCTTTCCAATGACAAAGCCAGGTCAAGGTGTTTCAGCTCTTGGCTGCTTGTTCCAGTCTCTGAGCTGGGGCAATGAAATGGTGTGGAACTGTAACTCAGATCTCTGAAATGATCCCCAGTGGTTGTTTTTTTTGTTTTCTTTTGTTTAAGCTCAGAACTTTCCAGTGACTCAATTTACAGCACAGAGAACAGTGCACAAGTAGGGAGTGGTGGAGGAGGATGAAGCACTAGCTTGATCAGGGACTTGGATGGATCTTAAACTGGCTTTCTCATGGGGAAAGTGTTTTTGGAACTAACCCAAGGTCTTTGGGACCTTGTACATTTTGTGATAATAATGGTTCAAATAATGTTGACTGTTATAGAAGCCCTGAAGAGTCATCAAGGAATTAGAACAGTCTCATCATCACCAACAGGTTACACAAAGCTTTTTTGAAAGCTTTTTCTAGATATCAGCCTCTTGATTTCTACTTGGAGTAGCCTTTATCCAAACATAGAATGAAAGATTGCCAAATCTTGGACAATTATGCCAAATCAACAGATTCTTATTTGATATGATGATGATGGGGGTGTTGGTGATTATGAATATTTTCAATAAAATAAAATAAAATGCTGTTTTGTATTAAACTGAATAGTGCCATTTGCTGTCTCATTTCTATTCTTATTTGGTATGTGATTTTCCTGTTTTCCTTCTCTTCAGTATCAGAATAGGTACAGTACAGAATAGTATGATTCTATCTCTAACTGTGAATATTTATATAATTTGTTGGTTATACTGCTTTCTATAAGCACATGATACTCACATGATAATCTATCAATTTACTATAAAGTGATGTTTTACAGCACTGTTTAACCAGGAAAAATAGTTTTGATAATTTTTTTCTAGTCATAAACTGCTAGGCAGTCAAGAAACTTGTTCAAAACCATATAAGTTATGTTTCTGGTAATAAAGCAATTGCTGTAAAATTAATTTTTGAATTTTTAACAAGCTAGACATTAGTGATAGGCAAACAAGTTAGGAGAATGATGAAATTGCATCTTTGAATCTATTGGTTTTTCACACCTACATTCACAATTATTTTTAGGGTCAGCTAGGTTTTACTTTTAGTTTTTGAGATAAATGGTTTTGGAACACACAAATGCATAAATGTTAAAAGACAGGATACTGCATTATTTCAGCAGGAGCAGATAGTTAGGAGGACTTGCAAAGGTCTAAACATGTTAAGAAATATCTGCTTTGGGGGTCTGGAATGTTGTATATATTTGAGTGACAGAAGCTAATAACAAATAAGAACTGAACTAAATAAAATATTTTAATATGAAAAAAAAATCTTTTTTGTATCTAAATATTATAATTTACCTTCTTTTGTCTTCTGTAGCCCAGGCAAAACCAGCAAGTATGTGGTACCTACCTTGATCAGAAAAAATCCTGTAACATAACTGTGTGATTTTTTTTGAACTTAATGTATGGACTTAATATGAACTTAATATATTTGCTTAAAACTACAGTGTATGTATCCCTATGCCTTACATTATTTTCATTTAACATACTGTCTTGTCACTACTATTTAATAGGCTATTTAACATAACCAATTGCTTCAGTATAGGAGTCAACTTATTCTGCAGTTCCCCTATCACAAGACTCAACAAAGATTTAATACAGGAGTGACAGACTTTCAAAATATCACTATTAAGAATTAGTTGTGTTGAATGAATACTCAAGCTGAATTAAAAAAAAAAAAAAAAAAAAAAAACTTTTTTTTTCCTAATCACAGAATTTCTAGGTTGGAAGAGACCCCAAGATCATCAAGTCCAACCTCTGACCTAACACTAACAAGTCCTCCACTAAACCATATCACTAAGTTCAACATCAAAACATATTTTAAAGACGTCCAGGGATGGTGACTCCACCACTTTCCTGGGCAGCCCATTCCAATGCCTAACAACCCTCTCAGTAAAGAAGTTCTTCCTAATATCCAACATAAACCTCCCCTGGCACAACTTTAGCCCATTCCCCCTCGTCCTGTCACCAGGCACATGGGAGAACAGACCAACCCCCACCTCGCTACAGCCTCCTTTAAGGTATCTGTAGAGAGCAATAAGGTCGCCCCTGAGCCTCCTTTTCTCCGGGCTGAACAAGCCCAGCTCCCTCAGCCGCTCCTCGTAGGACTTGTTCTCCAGACCCCTCACCAGCTTCGTCGCCCTTCTCTCGACTCTTTTGAGTACCTCGATGTCCTTCTTGTAGCGAGGGGCCCAAAACTGAACACAGTACTCAAGGTGTGGCCTCACCAGAGCCGAGTACAGGGGAACAATCACTTCCCTAGACCTTCCCTAGACCTTCCCTAGGTATCAATCATATTAATATTTTTAATGTAGCTGCATCTAGCATTTTTCTCAGTCAAGAAGAATGAGAAGAGTCCAAACATTAACATACCACGCAGTCTGTAGCTTCCTATATTTATGTAACTACCTTCAGCATACAAAGATAAACTGAAAAATAATAATAAATAAATAAATAAATAAATAAATAAATAAATAAATAAATAAAACTCAGTTCAGTCCCCATACAGTTCCACCACCAAGAAAAAAACAGATGTGGGAAAAAAATATAACTCTCCGAAGATGCAAGTTTTAATTCACACCTCAAAAAACTGTTTCTTATTTGAAATTCACTGTTATGTCTTCATCTCAGCGTTACTTGGAATATATCTTCACCTGAAATTGCTGTTGCTAGATGTTCAATTATTCATCAAATGGCAGAAGGGTTGAGGCATATTGCCCTTTTTTCAGGGGCTACTTACATGGTAAACATTTTCCATGTTATAACCCCCTTTGCATCCTTCTCGTTGCTCAAAAAATAACTGATATACAGACTTTTAGCTGTGGGGGACATTGCCTGTAAACAAGGCTGGCATAGCTGTCCATTGATTCTTCAGCTCTAAAATGTATTGTGGTCCCTATTTGCATGCATTTGGCATAGCTGCTACTATGCTATGAAGTCTGTTCTGATGGTGTTTTGTTTGTTTGTTTGTTTTAATGTATTATTATTTTCAATTCCTTTTAAGCAGTTGTGTCTTTGGTATAAATTATATAGTGCTATTGCTAGATAGACCTCTTTTTTTTTTTTTTTTTTTTTTTTTTTTTTAACAAAGATTTTCATCTTTTCTATTTCCAATAACCCCAATAACCTAAAATAAAGTCTCAACATTTCCTGTAATAATTATGAAATTGAAAAGCATGAGAGGGGCTCAGGGGGAAGGGAGTGGTACATGGCCTGCAAAGCTGTGCTAGTTCTCTTATTTTCCACAGCGAGATACAATTTATCCATGCAAAATAGAATGTCTTCAAGGCTTTGGGAATTCAGCTCAAGTATGTCTGACTCAACATAAAGGTCAAATGAATGGTTGCTGAGTTTGCTTTGTACTCTCCTTTCAAATAACATAAATGGAAGGTGGTTATAAATTACATTTCAGAAATTGAGGAGAATCTCTATTAACTGACTTCTTTAATACTTTCATATAACTGTTACTAGCATTAATTGCAGCCATATATGCAAAGCTTTGTGCGATACTACTGAGTTTCACTGTTTTGATGCAGGTCCCTTAGAAGATAATCTGTTAGCAACTAAACATTTGTCTTTTTTTTTTTTTTCCTTTTTTTTTTTTCCAAATTGCATGAATCAATAGAAAATTAATGTTTATTCCTGATATAAAGTGTAAAATTTCATGTAAAATATACATGTGATCCTTCCTAGTTAAAAAAAAAAAAAGTAAAAAAAAAAAGTAAAAAAAAAAAGAGACATACAAAACAAAGCTTAGAAACATAGTAATTTTGTTATGATGTTTCCTTTGTCTAGAGCATGAAACAATCAAGCATGAAAAGGATGTTCCAACTACAAAACCAGGTAGGCACTCCTGCATTTTATGCATACACTACTTTTGAAAGTGTTATTTAAACAAACAGTAAAATTCTATTGCATATGACAAATGTCAGAATGAACAAAATCATGGTCTTGTGAGGTATTTTGCAGTATCAAACTTCCTTGACATGTCATACCATAGCTAAGGTAGCACAGTACGTATTTACAATGCCCTTTGTCATTTTCTGAATATATATATATATATATATATCAAAGGTTAAATTTCTGTTTCTGCAACTCCATTGACATTAAATAAGTTATGCCAGCAAATAATCTGAACTATTATCCTAAGGTGTTTATTTTAAATTGAATCATTTTCCTATTTTTTTTTGTTGGTATCTGTATTTATATGGACTTCACAGCCTTCCTGCATGAGTCAATTTCTCAGGATCAGCAGCAGTTTAATTCTCCTCCATAGCAAGGTGTTATATATACTCTATTCAGATCTTGACTCAGCAATAGTTTATGATAAGTAGTTTATAATAAGTGTAGTTTATGATAAGTGTAGTTTATGATAAGTGTCTCTGCATATCATAATTCCTATGCAGTGTCTCTTGTACAAGATAGAACAAAATTGCTGCAGTTATAGGAAGCAGCATAGTTCAATTTCACTGTGAATCAGTTACAGGTTTAACAAATCTCCACTCTTCTCGGTGAAAGAAAGCAAGTAAAGAATTAAAATTTTTATTGTTAGTATTATTCATCCTTAACTCTAGTACAACTGTTATGATGTGTTGAGAAAAACATCCCTACTGTTATTATGTCATTAGATTGTTATTAATTATATTAAGATTACTAAATATGTTTTGATATATGGTAAATAAACAAAGACAAATAAACAAATAAAGCCATTCTTCACCATAGAAGCATTCAGCTATATTTCACTGTTCTTACTATTTTTCTTTCCTCTTTTTTCTTCCCAGTCAAACTGAAAACAACTGCAAGTATGTGTCATGTCATGTCTATGGAACGTAAACCTGCTTTTCAGATGCATGTTGTCTCAATTCACATTTCTGTAATTTTGTCATGTTATTTCATGTCATGTTATAATGGTATTTCCTTGCTTTCCTTTCCATACTACAGGTACTCTTAGATTGTACTCAGTCTGCTAAGTAACAGCTGAACACATCGAAGCTACACACATTTGTAATTTAATGCTGTGAAGCTGCAACTCTCAAATTCTGAAAAATTTGCTGTTTATAAAAGTAAAGGAAATTCTGCTACTAGCATAATTGATGCTCTGTTGATTTTAGATGAGTGTAGAAACATCACTTATCTTTTTGTAAATATATCATTTATTAAAAATATCAAAATGGCATGCAGTGTAACTGAATTAGACAATATTTTCGGGATTTACTTTACTGTTTGGAAATGACTTATTTAACGAACTTATTTATTTTGTCCTTGTTTTAATACATTTTATATTTAATTTTTAAAAATGAAAGAGGAGAAAAGAGTATTTGGAGGAATTTCTTGCATAATAAAATAATATAGGATAATGTCCTTGTAAAGATCAATAATACTTCTGAGTGGCTAAAGACTGAGATCAATGTTTATTTTAGCAAGTAATTATGATCAGATAAGAATCAGAAGGGCAGTGTTTACATTTAACTCTGATTTGTTAACAGGTTGAAATATAGATCTTCATAGATAATTAGTTAGAGTCTCTTTAAGAGAGGAACTTTGATTTATTTCTTGATTTGTGCCTGGCACATCAAGACCAAATCATGTGTTATTCTGCTGCAAAGTAATCTATAAAGAGTACCCAAAACTAAGATCAAGCCCCATAAGGCACACACGTCTTCCTGCTTCATGTCAGAAGCTGACAGCATGGCAAGGCAAGCTACTTCCATTAAGCTTCCTAAATTAATCTCCCAGGTTATGTACTGTAGGTTAGACAAGATGAATACCTGCTCTTAAGCACCTGTCAAAAGACACAGTGCTGTTCTGAATCCCAGCTCCAAAAGGAAAGGGAGAACATGAAGCATCTGAAACGTGCCTTCACTGAAGGATCTTCTGCAATCCTGAACTGTAGTGTTGAGTTTTCAAGTCCCCATTGCAAAACTATTATTTCCCATGAAGCTGCTGGTGTTGTGGGTTTTTGGTTTGCTTTGTTTTAATTTTTGCCAATATGTTAGGTAATTTTTTCCTCTCTTTGATTCCATTATTCATATTTGTTCAGTCTTTTGTTCACTGGATCTGTTCACTGACGTCATATGTCTTCTGCACTGATTTATCTGAGACCCACTGACGGCCCTCTTTTCTATTAGAGAATCTTCAAAGATTTAAGTGACTAAGCCCTCTTTTCTATTAGAGAATCTTCAAAGATTTAAGTGGCTAATACCTCATTCTTTCTGCAATAAGGGTCATTTTACTCCATATCACTGTCCACAATGTTTTTATATCAAGAGCTATAGTACCCTGACATATTGTCCATATAAGGGAGAGCCAAGATATTTTCTCCTGACCTTTGCAGAGGGAAATTTGTACCACAGTCTTGAACTTATATTCTGATGCTTGAAATGATTATAAAGGTTAACAGTACCTTTAGAAAAAAAAGAGAGAGAGAGAAGGAAAGAGAAAAAAAAAATGTTTCAAGCAGACCCATAATCATACACAAAAGTAATTCCACTTATACTGCCTATTCTGAACTAACCATCCTTGAACAGATCTAGTTCAAGATTTTAAGCATCAGTGCTATCTATTTTAAACTACTTTCTTTCCACTTCAAGAAGAGTTGGACCATTGCTCTCTTTGTTTCTAAAGTTGTTTAGCTTTGCTTCATATATTTCTCAGCCAGGTGTACTGTATGCTTGCAATAATGTAAAGATAGTTATTATGTGAACACAGCATGAACATATTTTGTCATGGACACAGAATACTCACTGACTTTGTAGTTTCAGTCAAGTAGGACTGTAAAATAAATTCATACTTTCATCCTGGGCCAAATTTATTCAATCATTATACCCCGTGAAATCTTATTGTAGAAGTAAATGGAGTTTAAATTGGTAGAGTTTGTATCATTAAATGAGAGAAAAGCTATAAACAGAAATACAAGGTTGAGTCTGAATAGTCCCCACATTAACACCAAATACATTTTTATAGTAGTTTGTGAATAGCATGAATGAATTAGTAAATTGAGTGAATTAGTAAATGATCATATTTCCATTATTTCTGTTTTATCACACATGAGAGTCTTTGACAGCAATTGATCCTATATCAGATTTGAATTTTTAATAAAACTTATAATATGATCCCTGTACACTCGCTAAAAACTCTCAAATTCTGAGAAGTTACCTTGATCAGAGGACAAAACTGGTGGCATTTCTTACTTATGCAAGAATACCAAAATTTATATGACAGCGCAATCAACAGAAAAACCATGCAAGCTGATATTTTAATAAAAGTCTCTGCATTGGCCAAACTCTGTTCCTATTTAGTTCTGTAACAAATTTCATGATTGGGGCTGATGTTTCCCAAAGACATGAGAGTAAGTGGGAGCTTCTTGAAGTGATGGGAGGAGAAAATGTCCTCTATACTGTATACACCAGAGGGTCAAACTAACATTTTAGGTGATCAGTCCTCTAGTACGTTGCTGTCTAAGGGAATCATTAATCCCAAGTTAGGATATACGCATGGCCAGGCCATGTAAAGACAGTGACCAATCCTTAAAATAGGATCTACAGGAGGTAGACAGTAATAATTTGAATGTAAGTATTAGAAGATGCAGACAAAACTTAGCCTCTCCAGGTCCCTCAGAGTTAGGCAACCACTCAGTTAAGGAGTCAGAGCATGAATGCCTTTCTCACTTTTGGTAACTCAGGCAAATTTTTTTTTTTCTTTTGAAAATGAGAAGAGAGATTAATCTACTACTCAGGATGCTGCAATGTATTAGTTTTCAGCAGTAGTGGGCATGACCATAAGGATAACTGTAAATATTAAAGGACTTAAGCATGTTAGCATTTAATAGCAGAAAAACTAGCCTTTGCTGAATTGCTGTTGTGCTTTTCTTGAGCACTTGACATTTATGAGTCTCCTTATGAACCAAGCCCTGAGTAAAAGTCTCCTGGGGTTTGTTAGTGAAAACTATACTTAATTGTTCAGTCTTTCTGTTGAAAAAGCACTGACTTAAAGATTTTTCCTTGGTGTGGGTTCTCATCAGCTGTAGAACCTCACATTCATCCGAAGCCAAACCTCAGCAATGAACACCAATATAATTCAATCAAAGGAGTCCCTGGATTATTTTGTGAATATATTCAGTTATTATCCAGCTCTATGTTCTGCCTGGCTAGTGAGGCCAGTATTTCCTTACAATAACATTCTAAAATAAACTAGGACTAACAAAGTAGTGAGGGGTAAAAAAATCATGGATTCAATATCACAGTATAATTTATTCCTTTGATTTCAAAAAAAGTATGGATAGTTTATACCAGGGAATTTCTATACCACTGTGTTGATCAATTGTCATTAATTACTATGGGTATTATAATGGCACAGGAATATGCTTCTTTTGTACTAGGTACTGTGCAAACATGTAATCAAAAATTTTTCCAGTTTTTAAGAGCTTTTACTCTAAAAAGGCAAGGCAGACTGATGGTGCAGGAGAAAGTTATACAGAGGTGAATGCCATCTATTCAAGGTCAGTGTCAGTCTTTAGCTGAGAAGTGTGGATGATAAGCAAAAAAAGGTAACAATTAAACTAAATATATTTTTTGGAAAAGAGTATAGACAGCTATAACCTTGAATGCATGTTTAAAAATAACTCTATTTAAATATTCACTTGCCTGAAAGCTTTGATTGGCAGTGTTTGTGTTTGCAGGAACCATCACATGCTGGATTATAGTACTTCAAAGAGTAGGACTCAGCTTTCACTGTGAAATCTTGTGTACACACCCATTGTTAAGGCATATTTATTTTCAAATTAATATCTTGCAGAAAAATTGCAGATGAAAGAGGAAATCTATTTAAATGGTTACTTTCAAAAAAAAAAAAATGATACTAATCCTCATATTCTTTTCCTTCCCTCTTCATCTTCATTTCTGATTATTTTCATGAAGAGCCAACAGGTGAAATTCCAATAACAGGTAAATATCAAAATTCTCTGCTATGTCTTGTGGAAATATTTAATGAATATATCAGTACTGAAGAACACATAACATTCATCAGCAATGGACTATGCCAATGTAAACCAGAGCAGGTAAACTAAGAGTATTGCAGCTGCTCAGCTCTCTGCCAGTCAAAGACTGCTTTTATCAGCTGATTATTTTATCTTATTTTCACTGTTTATCTTCTGTAGCATGTTTTTGGTGAGCTAGACATAAGTGATCAGCACTGGGCAAGCTAATGTTAATCAGATAACACAGGCACCAGCAGACATTGAACAAAGCATTGTTATAACTACTTGGATCCTATGAAGTGAAAATGAACGTTTTGAAGGCAGCCTGCCAGTTTTCTGCTATGGTCAGTAGGGAATACTGAAATAGGCTCAGGCGCCTGCAGCAATACACATTACCTAATTTCAATCTGCCTCGTTGAATGGAGTCACTGACCAAACGTCTGTGTTTGGGGGCTAAGAATAAGGATGACAAAAAGAAAAGAAAAAAGTTCTAAGTGAATGTACAGTTTGAGAAAAGATAAATAAATCACACAAATCACAATCTGTTGATGTAGGGCTTCAGAATGGCCATATCTGGTAGTTCTAGTCCATCTACCTCCACATCCTGTTGTTTGTTTCAGACAATTGAGTTTACTGAGGGAAATATAGTAAAAAGCAGGCAGTAGGCAATGGGATCCTTCTGTGGTGCATTTTGGCAATGAACAGTTTGGCAGTTCTTGCACAAGTTAAGGAATTTCAGAATTCCAAAGTCTCTATCAGGAGTTTCCAAACTTCTCTACAAACAGCAATATTTGGTCTGTTTCCAAAGACTGTACAGAAAGCCCAGAACTGCTACTGCTACTGCCACTGGGGTAGCAGCCACAATTGTAACAAAGATGTATTGTATACATGCCATGAGACACATTTAGCTCAGTTATTATTCCAGGAAAATCCAGGAAGATTGGCTTTGTGCAATGTGCTTATTGTCGTAAACTCATATTTCTGATAACTGTCACTTAATGTTGTTTCCTTGCAAATCTTTCTAGCCCCGAAAAAAACAAAGACTTCTAAGGACAAAGAAGGTAGGCAGTTACTCTGTGTGTGCATGTATATGTAGAAGATCACAATAAAAATATTTTCAGAATACAATTTTATATGTATTTCTATATGAAATAACTCCTAAAAGATCTGCATTAATTTTCAAAGTATTTTACTTGAAAAGCCTAGGTAATGATCTATTAAGAATTCAGTCAATTTACCAACCTCGACCCATATTACCTTTATTTTTTCTTGATAGAAAAAACAACTGAGAAGAAACATCTGAAAGAAGAAAAACACAAAGGTAATACAATGATGAAAATCTTTGCAAACATTAGCTTTTTTTATGGGATTGGAAAGAGTGGCTTTGTTAGCATTTCTAAGTATATACAAGTACACCAAAATGGTGAAATTATGCATAAATCCCCAGTAATTGAATGTTTGATGGCTCTGACTGTCGGTGTCAAGGATTACAGCTGCACATCCAATCTAGCTGCAGTGCTACCCCACCTATGACCCCAAATCTGGCACATCGTTAGCAGGATCATCCACCACAATGTCCACTGTTGAATGGGTTATGAGTCCCCACCTGGTCTGTCACAGTGCTCCTTGGTGAGGTGGTACAAAGTTCATTTCCATAGTTTATGTGATGCTTTAGATAATGAGTTTCATACTGTAGAATAACTACATTAATAAGAGACACTTTGTATGGTGACTTTAGGGTCAGCTATATTCCTACTAACCCGTTGGACAAAGCACTGCCTTGATTGTACAGTAATATGCAAAGAAATGGTTTCTGCTACACCTCTGAAGATAAACAGTAGTAATATCAGACTGGTATGTTAATGGTCTAAGACAAAAATGTCCTCTCTACATTGGTTAAAGACAGTGAGTTTCTCACAGAAGTGCAGATTTGAAGCCAGACATGCACAAGTAAGTCCTCAAAAGCAACTACATGCTATGAATGTTGATACTTGTGTATGCCACTTGCTTATACCACTTGTATATAAATATTGTATACTGAAGTCCTGGAACTTCAAAGGACAACAGTTGCGTACTGGTGCACATTTATTAAACTCATCTCTAGAAGCGATTTGCTTCTATGGGGTTACTAGACATAAGGTTTCTGAAAGAGAAGATTAATTTATCAATGTTTCATTCTTTAGGTGTTCCACCAGTAAAAGAAGTTCCACGACATCACAACCTGACATCAGGTAAACAATTTTCCTTTTTTATTCTTTTTTTTTTTTTTTTTTTTTTTTGAAAGGAATTTTGTTTTCCTTTCCAATATCTTCATTTTATTATTGTCGTTGTTGCTGTGGCTGTTGCTGCTGTTGTTAGGGTTGTCACTCGTACAGTCTTTTCATATCTCATTCAAGTCAAGGGGACATGAATGATGTGAGGCAAGGCAAGAAAATCAAACTCATAAACATTCTTGTGGAGAATGTTGTGCTCAGATGGTATTGTTTTATCACCTTCCTAAACTCAGTTCATTATGTTATAAACCAAGTAGCATATAATTAATTTGACAGTGCATTATTTAAAATAAGCATATGCTCCTCATAGAAAATCTGTTCCATAACAAAACCATGTAAGAAGGAATATGTTCAGTTTATTTTCTCTCACAAAAATAAATATTGTCTCACCTCACTCAGGCCCTCATTCTCTCACAAAAAGATAAATAAGTGTAGGGAGTCTGAGGAGTACATCCCCCAACATTGCATTATCCATTAGCTCAATGTTTTTCCTAATTTATGATAAAATTAATATTCCTTGTATGTTTCATGCTAGACAAGGATGAAAGTCTTTAATCTCACCTGTGAGGTGTAACTGGTTTACCAACAAAATATGAACTAAATATTAATATATACAACAAAATACAACTTTGTTGTCTTAACTGAGGAAAAAAATTTACTTCAAGTCATTCAGACTGCTTTGTTCTATGGGTGTTGTTTTTTTTTTGTGTGCTGTGTTGTTGTTTTTTTGATCTTGTTTATTATAGGTAAAATATTTTAGGATCCTATATACATGATGTAAAATATGTGATGCATGTGTAGATATAAGTATCTATGTGTGCAGATATGTATATATGTGCATAAGCTTAAAATATTTAAATAATCATTAAAAAATGGTAGTTAAATGAAAACCATGTACAGAACAATCAGACATCAGGGAAATGAAATTGTGAATGAAATATTAAGATCAAGCACCCAAATGTTAGCAGTTAGCATGTGTACTTTATGAAAATACTTGTATATGATTTGCTCCATAACGTCCCCTGGAACCAAGGTCAGGCTGACAGGCCTGTAGTTCCCCGCGTCCTCCTTACGGCCCTTGTTGTAGATGGGAATCACATCGGCAAACCTCCAGTCCCCTGGGACCTCTCCAGATAACCAGGAATGCTGATAGATGGTGGAAAGTGGTTTGGCAATTATCTCTGCCAGCTCCCTCAGCACCCTAGGGTGGTTCCAAGGACTTGTGACATTCCAGATAGAGGAGCAGGTCTCTAACTGTCTCTTCCTGGATTACAGGGAGGGATTCTCTACCTGAATCATAGGGGATGTCCAGATGAGGGAGTAAAGTACCCTGAGGATAACTGATCCGACTATTAAAGACAGATGTAAAGAAAGCATTGAGAACCTCAGCCTTATTCTTATCCTATCTTAACTATCTTATGTTAATAAATTTGTAAAAGAATTTCTTGTTCTCTTTTACTGCAGTGGCCAATCTGATTCCAAGATGGGCTTTTGCCTTTTGAACTTCCTCTCTGCATATCTTAGTAACTTCCTTGTAGTCGCCCCAAGTAGCCTGTCCTTTCTTCCAGCAGACGTAGATTATATTTTTCTCCTGGAGTCTCAATAAATGTTTCCAGTTCATCCATGCCAGTCTTCCTCCTCTCTGGCTCGCCTTACAGGACACAGGCATGGCCTGCTCCTGTGCCTTTAAAATTTCCTTCTTGAGGAGTAATATATACTACTACTCATAATAAATAACAAGTAAATAAAAGCAAATATTTTGCCAGGAGAAAAAAAAAAAAAAAAAAAAAAAAAAAAGAATTTTCTTATACAGCTAAATTCCAAATTCAGTGTAAAATAGGAATGTACTAAAACTTGTTGGCCACTGCACTGTCTCCTGCACCCTGTATTCTTGTCAATCTTGTATCATTCAAAAACTGTGTTGCCTATGTTTCATTTGCAGTAATTGTTGTGCTTGGTTAATTTAATTGCACATTATCATTGTGCAATTACTCTTGACTAGATGTTTCCTAGATCAAAACAGCTCTGTGCAAACAGGGCCTTTGCAAACAGAACTTTATGTAAGTATTTTCAATCTATTATTTGTCCACTAAATAGAATGAGTTAGTTTTCTGTAAGTGTATGAAATGTTTCCATAAGAATATCAAAGTGATTTTTCCTTGTGAATGTTATTCTTTGGTATCTACTCAATTTGAGAATTTAAAAGTTGAGACCAAATCCTAGGTTAGGTACACTTGTGTTGGAACTTGATTTCTTTTTCCTGTGTTATTTGAAGATGAAGTCAGTGCATTACATTGCAGTGAATAGTAATACTTTCTGTTGATAAATAGAAGTAGAAAAGGATTTATACATTCTGAGCTAATCTAAAAATTTAAATAGTAAATCTTCTTTTGACTTTCAAAAGCTGAATAGATTCGATTCACATAGACTTATATTTTGATCATAAATCCTTCAACCTTTTCCTGGTATTAAAAAGCAATCACATAAAGAGAAATAAGCAATTTTAAAAGCTGCATATGTCTTCGACTTTAGAAAGTTCTACATTTAGACAGAATTTTAAGCAGGTACATACCTTTCATATAAGCAATGGTGGTGTGTTGAGTAGACACTAAATTTCACTCCCATGTAGAAATGCAAGCAATTACCCAAAATCCTTTCCCCTTCTTTCTCCTGTCCTAAATATCAAAATTGACACCTGTGTTCAGGCCAAAACTTAAGCACACAAGAAACAGGAATTATTGGATTAGTGGTTTTGTTGTTGTTGTTGTTGTTTTCTTCTGCCTTATATCAAATATATTCACAAGCAGACTCTGGAAGTAAAATTTGAGGAGTGTCCAATTTCAGCTTTTTGGTAAGAGTTGTCTTCCATACATTTTATATGAACAATTATATACTTTTCAATAAGCCCCACTTTTTTTTTAATGCTCACACCAGAGTATGAAAATTTAAAGTAACCACAAGTTGATTACATTTATTGCTATTATGATACAACTGTCCTTGTGGCTGAATGCTCAGGTAACACTGTGTCTTGCATTTGTCATACTGTTAACTAATGAGATTGACATTTTTCTGTGCTGTTATCTTAGCTCACAGATGTGCAAGTGTGGCAAAAATAAGAGAGGCAGTGATGGAAGAGTTTTAAAAATAAGAAATAATGAGATTGATACTGATCCCATATAAACTGGTTGAATTACATAAATGTGTGGATAGTTTTCAAGGTAAATAAAAATCAAATTAGTCATGATAACTTCCCTGGCATCCTGTGTCATATATAGTCTTAGATAATTCATGCATCTACTCTCATAAACTGTTAAGAGGTTTACAATTTCTTAGACATGAGAACTTCTATTCTTACTCTGTAATTAAAGAAGTTGTACCTCATTGAAAGGTAAAATCATTGTTAAAAGGAGTCGGAACATCCTTTATTTGAATATACTATACTAGCATGTCTATGAAGAAAGCATTTCTTTACTAGATTTATCCTCTGCTTCTTCAGTGATAGAGAGAAACATGGTTTCTCAGATGTTTTCCAGAAAGGGAAAAAAAAAAAAAAAAAAGGAATATATGTCTGTACTAGCGTGTGGTAATTGGTTTGTTACCATAGAATTGTTTAATTTAGTTGCACTTTTTGTCTTCCTGTAATATATTTTCCAATGCAAAGATGATTAGCAAATTTGAAAAAACAGAATCTGAACTATTTAATGTGAGAGCCATTTTACCTTCAAGGATGGTAAAATCAACCTACAAGGATGTTTCCTCAATGCTGAGGGGACATAAACAGCAGTGCCATATATAAGATTTTTTTCACTCATTATTGAATGAGACTACTTATTTTTTTTTCCCTTCATTATGATTAATTTGAAGAATTTATGTATTTGGAGTATATTTTATTTCACCATTCTGAAGCTGCAGTCTCTGTTAATATCATTAAGCACAAATACATTGGCCCTGTTCTATAGAATACAAGCACTGAACTACTATTAACACAACGCACAATAATCAAAAGAGAAGGGAAAGACTTCCTCACTGCAAGATAAGTACCTTTCATCAATTGTTGAGAAACTCATCATTTTGATTAACTGCAAATAATGTATTTTCTACTCTGCTTGTCATCCAGATAGTCTGTATATCTCAAAGGCACGTTGGTTCTGGTATTCTGTCACTAGCTTCTTTCAGAACTCCAGCTGCACAAACTCAGAGTCCTGAATACAACTTTATCAGAGAAGCTGAACAAAAATTTTGAACATATATTAACTAAGTCCTCTCTCAAAAGAGAAACATAGACCAATAAAGGAACCATTAACAGTAACAGCTGTATCTCTGAGGGTAATAATGAAAACAGTACTAACATCCTTGAAATAACATTACAGATTCATCTTTTTTATTATTATTATTTTTATTTTATTTTCTCACCAGAATTCAGCCACAAATCACTAATATTAATATTATGTTTCCTGGACATAAATGTGTACCATTGGCTGGAGGATAATAGAAGGGACCAGCAACTTGAGGGGTTTCAAAATTTTTTGTATAATTTCAGTGCTCATTCATTTACAAGAACTGTGTCTATGAAAATCCTCTCATGAAATAAAATTTTCCAATGTGCTCACCACTCTGCAGTGTAAGCACACGACATGAAGGCAGTCCAAGCTGTGCACTAATGCTGCTTTGAAGAGTCTGTGTAGACCAGTCTCTGTGCTGCAGGCATCTGCAGGCATACACCTTTCACAGACAAGCCATGAATGACTCAGCGTTTCAGGTTTGCTAAGATTATGATGATGAGGCTGCATATCCAAGCTTTCCAATAAACTGATGTTAGTTATTTCAACATTCTGAAGCTGACTTTTAAATAAATGGTTGGAGACTAATTCTCAGCAGGCTTGTCTAACCAGAGACATGGTGTAATAAGAGGTGTAAGGTTAAGGAGCTGTTAATGCTATATGATTGAGCAGCCATTTACAACATTTACAACTTAGGTGACCTTGATTTAATCTAGTTGAGCCTATTTTGAAATCAAATTGAGGAAAATTTCACTGGGGTTGCTTTAATTCTGAATGAGTGCACACACAACACTTTTTGTATAGACTAAGTAATCCATTTTAAAAGTGAATTTGAATTAATATTTCTGAATTATTAACTGAAAAATGTGTATCCTGATGTTGAGTGTAAGTTTGTGTTTCCAGGCTATCATCAATATAGTCAATTCCAGTAGACAAATCATAATTATTTGGTGCAATTCTTAATTAGTGAGAACAAAACAGTCAGCAGACACTGTGAAATATCTTAAAGAAGCCAGACTATTGAGCTCATACAGTTTCTTTCTTTCTGTTTTTTCCCTTTTCCTGGAACTGTGTGAATTCAGGGTGAGGAAGATACTCTAATATAGCTTCATCTTTCATTGTAAGGAGCACACAGATATGCATCCTCACTTGAAGCAGTGAAATACGTACATATTCACACAAGTTCCATGGTCAATGAGATAGAAACTTCTCCAATGTATTACTCACCCCTCCAAAATCTGAATTCACTCCTTCATGTGGCTAGAGCTAGATCCTGAAGGCAGCACCTCAAGTGTCTGATGTTGGCACTATCAGGGTTGTATGTCTGTAGAAGTTTGTCACTGTCTCTTTCCTATATTTTTAGTGGCATAAAATAATCGTAGAACCATAGAATATCCTGAGTTGGAAAGGGCCAACAAATATCATTAAGTCCATCTACTGCTTCTGCACAGGACCACCCAAAAAATCAGGCAATATTTCTGACAGCATTATCCAGATGCTTCTTGAACTCCAGTAGGCTTGGTGCTTTAACCACTTCCCTGGGGAGCCTGTCCCAGTGCCCAACCACCCTCTCAGTGAAGAACCTTTTCCTAACACCCAGCCTGACCCTCCCCCTTCCTAGCTCTATGCCATTCACTTGGGTCCTGTAGCTGTCCCCAGAGAGCAGAGCGCAGCACCTGCCCCTCCACTCCCCTCGTGAGGGAGCTGCAGGCTGCCATGAGGCCTCCCTTCAGCCTGCTCTTCAGACAGAACAAACTAAGTGACTTCAGCCACTCTTCATATGTCTTACCCTCTATATTCTTCACCATTTTTATAGTCCTCCTTTGGAAACGTTTTAATAGTTTTATGTCCTTATACTGTGGTGCCCAAAGCTGCACGCAGTACTTGAGGTAACGCTGAACAGTGCAACGTGAAAAAATTCCCTCCCTTGACTGTAAAGCAATGCAGTGACTGATGCACCCCAGGATATGCAAAGGTCCAGTTGGCCCTTTTGTCCGTCAGGGAACACTGCTGACTCATGAATAAGAACTTTTTGTTGACCAAACCCCCCAGATCCCTTTTCACAGAGCTGCTTTCCAGCCTCTCATTCCCCAGTTTGTATATATATACAGTTTCATCCCTTCCCAAGTGCAGAAGCTGGCACTTGTTAAACTTCATATTGTTGGTGATTGCCCAGCTCTCTAATTTGCATCTCTCTGCAGGACCTCTCTACCCTTGAGGCAGTCAACCACTCCTCTCAGTTTACCGTCATTGCAGACTTACGAAGTATTCCTTCAAGTCCTATATCCAAGTCATTTATGAAAACTTTAAAGAGAATTGGACATAAAAAGGAGCTCTGCGAAACCCCACTAGTGACTGGCCACCAACCTGATGTAACCACTTTTACCATTCGAGCCCAACTCATCTGCCAATTGTTCACCCATTATATTATGCATTTATCTAGATGTATGCCAGCTATTTATTTATTTATTTATTTGTTGTTTTTATTTTTTGATAGAGGTCTCACAATGACATCAGCCAAGTCTCTGAGTACCTTGGGGTGAATTCAGTCAGGTTCCATAGACTTGTAAGCATCCAGTTGGAGCATCAAGTCCCACACAATTATGGGGTTAGCTGGAAGTTTACCATTACTGCAGTAATGATACTGATAAAATCCAATCCTATACTGCTGACTACCAAATATCACTATTGTCTTATGTAAACAACACAGCAGACTATGAAAAAATCCAGCCAATTTTAATAGACTTTGAACCAGGACTCCATGAATTTTGGGACATTCTTAAATATCGTTCTGTGATGGATTCATTAGTCTGCTCCTGTCTTTTGATAATAAAAGAAATAACATTAGTACCAGACTCCCTTGAAAGCTTAATGCTAACAAAATTGTAAAGAACATTACTTTCACTGTGCAATCTGATCATTGCTATGTTTTGTTGGAAGAGTCTGTGTTACATGTTATACTCTTACATCTTGCATGTGTTTATTATCTACCAAAAAGAATTTTTACTAAATTTGAGGGGAATGCCATACTTTGGGGATATTCACCCATTTACATGGGAGCTACGTGGTTTGTGAGCAGTGACCATAACATGGAACACAACACTTTTCTGTAAAAACATAGCTTATTATTATGGTTTAGCACCAACAGGCAACTCAGCCCATGCAGATGCTCACTCACTCTTCCCAGGTGGGATGGAGGAAAGAATCAGAAAGGTTAAAATGTGAGAACGCATGGGTTGAGATAAAGACAGTTTACTAGGTCAAACAAAGGCTTTGTGTGCAAGCAAAGCAAAACAAGGAATCTATTCACTACTTCTTATCAGCACACAAGTGTTCAGTCACTTCCAGAAAAGGAGGCTTTATCACATTTAACAGTTTCTTGGGAAGACAAATGCCATCATCATGAATGTCCACCCCCCTCCTCCTTCTTTACCCCATTGTTTACTGCTGAGTATGATACCATATGATATGGAATATCTCTGGTCAGGCTGGGCCAGCTGTTCTGGCTGTGTCCCCTCCCAGCTTTTGCTGTGCCCCCAGCTTTCTCATTGGCTGGGCAGCACAAGAAGCAAAAGTCCTTGGCTCTGTGTAAACACTGCTCTACAACAACCAAAAACATTGGTGTGTTATCACCACTATTTTCATCAGAACTCCAAAACACAGCATTATGTGAAGCTCTGCAAACAAAATTAACTCTGTGCCAGCCAAATCCATGATATTTATTTCTCCATAAATCTTTCATACTAGACAGTGCAAGAGCCAATTGGCAAAATAAAGATTTTTTTGCATCCTTAAATGGACATCAGTTGTCACCTGTCATATTTGACTTCAAAGTACAAATATTAAGTTTCATCTTTTATTCTGGACATCAGTTTTGTTATAATAAAGACCTAATTCTTGGAGCTTTGTTATCAGCTTTCAAAAGAGCAGTGACTTTGATAAGTAGCAAATGTTAACAGTTTTTAAGCAGCTCTGGTCTTAGGATCTTATATATTTTTTACTCTCGTTTTTTTCTTTCTTTTTTTTTTTTTTTTTTTTTCCCTCTAATAAAGTAAAATATTACAAGAAGTGACCTTCCAGTGCTATTGATTTCATACAGTTACAACATGCTTGACACCAAGAAAGTGGTATTAAAGACATACATTACTGACTTTGTACTGATATTATTTTTGTCGCATTGATTAAAACATTGATAAAGGCTATTTTCTTTTATATATTTAACAATTTTCCTGAGTGAGTTGGGACCACAGAGACTCATAAGGAATGGAACAACATTCTGTGTCTTTTCGCTCACTGTTGAGTGCTCAGTTTTAGAGGAAGTGCCGTTAGTCTTTCAATGTATAACTATTTTACCTCCTCCATTTACTAGCAACATGGAACAGCTGCTTGTTAGCAATCTTGATGCTCAGCAAACCCTGGACATCAAAGCATATTACCTTGTTATGTCATGGGTGGAGATTCCAGAGTTGAGTGGGGTTTTTTATTTCACTTTTCCCTTCATTAATTAGTCTTTCAGGGTATTGCAACATTTTTTTTTTTCTTCTTTCCTGGCCTTTAAATGGCAGGGCATTTTTTCCAGATAACTTCTGGTACAATGTTGCTCACGGTAGTTTAAAGAAGTGTATATGGCATGACTGTTAAGCTGATATTCTGTATGCTCATACTATTTGCAGTACAAGAGAATCATGCAACCATCTCCCATAGTCAGAGTAATGTTCCACAAATACTTAGAGCATCAGCAAGTGTTAAAATTCATTTTGTTCTTATCCACTCATGCTAATGAGTAATGAGTAAAATGTTTCTTGCTGAATTTTCTCTACTTATCCTCTATTACTCCCCTGCTGCTTTCAAATTTTGTCTGAATGAGGATGTTTCCAAGAGACCAGGGCATTTCTTTCCACAGAAGCATGAGTGTGCTGCTGTGCTGGTACTGCAGTCCCAGAATGCTTGAGAAAGAGCTGTTGAGGAGAACATGCAATCTGAGTAATCATGGCTGTAATAACACCGTTGTTGCTAGTATTTATCTCTGCTACTCAGATACCATTAATATTTATTTTTATTAAATAACTTATTATTTGACAGACCACCTACTAAATGGGTAAGAATAGCTGATTGGTGTTTGCAAAGATGAGCAATTATTTGCATTATATTTCAGACAGACACTTTTGAAAGTAGTTTTGAGAGCCACTTTCTGACCATTCATTTTCTTTTGTTATTCAAGATACAAAATAAGATGTGAAAGAATGAACTTCATGGGAAAACTTCACAGTGTTAGAAAAAATGTCATTTGATTTAGAGTGTTAGTATTTCTTGCAGATATATAAGGTACATAAGAAAGATTTTCTTCTTTTTTCCTCTCTTCACCTTCCCATTAAGCACTCTAATTTCTGCAAACATAAATAGCATGACTGTAAAGCCTTCTTAATAATAACAAATATTAATAATTATTATAATTAAATAGTTATTTCTTTGTAATAAGAAAGGAGTTGAAAAGATTCATCCAAAAAGACAAGTCCAATTTTTGAAGTAATCCATGTTGTTTGGAACAGCTGCTATCTAAACACGAGCCATATTTTGAATTTAAGAAAGAATATTTGCTCTTCTGCATAGGCCCTTAGCATTCAGCTTTGCTATTCAGAGAAATGTGAATATGGGATTTAATTAAATGGCATTTACACAGTGCAGCTAAGCACAAAGACTTACATACTTGTTTTAGAAAGTGTGAAGGCAGAAAACTGTGATATTTAGCAAGGATTCCACACCACTTACCTTCTTCGTCTGCCCCCATGCTTTCTCTGGTCAGCTTACCAGAGTGCAATTTTACTAAAATATTGAGGGAAAGAGCCCAAATTGTTTGACAGAGAACACAGCAGGGCAAGGGGGAAAATACATGCTTCTCTTCCTTACATTTTATTAAGTGAAAACAAGTTCAGCTCTCCAGTCATTGGAGCAAGTTTTTATTGCTCATGTGCGGTTCAGTTTTGAATGCTGAACCAACACACTGTATGTGCATTCCTCATAAACAATCAGAAAGAAATAAGTTAACAATTGTTAATGCTTTCCTCTTATTTAGTATTGCTTGTTAATCAGTTGCTTTTAATGCTATAATTGCCTGAAATTTTGTGATTTGTTGAATTCTATTAGAAAAACCTCTAAGTGAATAAATTTTATTCAAACTAGAAAACACTAATAATAATTTTTTTTTCTCACACATTCTCTGTAATTTTCCCCTAATAACCAAGCTGCTATTGCTTAAAGCTATCGCTTTTTAATGAATATTTTATTTGGTGGCATGCCTTAAAAACAGCTATTTGAGCCTTGTTGAAATGGGACTTTAACCATTGTAAAATGTAAACCGGAACACATTTGTGTTCTTTAGGATTAGAAAATTTTATTCCTCTCTGAATTTCTCCTTTTTTTTCTTTTAAGATTAATTTTTAAAAAGACTACAAATAATACATTCATTTATTTGATTGTACTATAATTCCTTACATGAAACTCTCATTCATTGCTTGAATGGGCACTTTGTTAGTTTTGTGAATATAAAGCTATGCCTAAGTGGTTTTCTTTAACATGATACTGAATTAGAACTATGTCCTAATGCTAGCTCAGGAGAAGCTTTCATCAAAGTTATTATAATCTCCCTGGACGTCCTTGTAGTTTAAATATGTTCCCAGCTGGACTGCACTAGATTGTACATAGCACCCTGACTTTTAAGGTCCATCATATATCTAAGGATGGAGTGCCCTTATGTTCATCAGTTTCCATAAAAAACTATTTCAGCTAAATCATCACAAAATAAACTGCTTAGGATACAAGGATCTAAAAAGGCATAAATAAGCAGAATGAAAAGGAGTAAGCCAGTGCCTACATAACACTAACTTTTTATTGCATCTTTTCTACTCATTTAATTAGCTGGCAGATGCTTCATAGACTTTGTACCAGTGACTGGGCTACTCATGAAAATCTTTCCCCATCCAGATTTGTCAAAGAAGAGGACCCCAGGTTGGGATCACTCTACTCCCTCTTTATGGGAGATCCTTCTGGTGATCTATTTAAAACTCCTCGCTTTCCCAGTGATATCTTAATTCTCCTCTAATCTGAGAGAGATCTTGGATCTTACTGTCACTTCATCAGTGTCTGCTTTCTTGTGCTTTGGAAATTTAAATGGCTGAAATTTTAATGTCTTTTTTTTTTTTTTTTTGCCCAGAGAGTAAATAAAAGTCTGTTAACCAATATAATTTAAAAAACTGTTACCACTTGTTAAGCAATATTAAAACTTGACAGCAAAGCTTTCTCATGCATTGATTCTAACATCCTATACAAAACTTGATGGTTTACACCATATAAAGTTGGATTTAACTCTTCACTACCTTTGCCAGAGATGAGATACAGTGTAATTAATCTATTTGGAAGGTAAAGGTATGTAAAAAAAAAAAAACACCACAATTGTATCGGTAGGGGATACGCTAGGTGTGTATATTTTGAATGATAAATCTGATTCTGGGATGTATCTGGACTTTTGAGTGCCTATCTGCTGGTTCTCAGCCACGTCACTTTTCTGAATAGCTGAAAATAGAAAAGTTTTTATAAATCACTGTTCCAGCAATTGTATGGCTTTGGGGGTCTTTGTTTCTTTGACATGGTGACTTGTATCAGTTAGTTGCCTTCTACATTCTCCATTCAACTAGTTTAACTAGAACAATTAACAACAAATATATAATTTGCATTCTATCTCTTTAATTGTTAAACTATCCTCAAAGACAAATTCATAATCTTTGAACAATCATGGCATTTGAGAGAGGTGCCTGAGAACTTGCAGAAAGCAAGTGTTTCTCCTACCTTCAAAAAGGACAAGGATAACCCAGGGCACTAAAGGCTGGTCATCCTCATTTCCATCCCTGGGAAGGTGATGGAAAACAAGTAATCCTGGAAAATATTTCTAGGCACATGAAGGACAAGAACGATATCAGAAATAGTCAACGTGGATTCACAAAGCAAAAGTAATGCTTAATCAGACTGATAACCTTCTATAATGAAATGTCTGGCCTGGTAGAAGAGCTGAGCTGTGAGCTATAGATAATATCTACTCTGATTTCAGTAATGCTTTTATCACTCTTTCCCATAAAATCCTCATAGAGAAGTATGGGCTGAATAAACAGTGATGTGGAATGAAAACTGGCTTGGGAGCCAGGTCCAGAGGGTGATGATCTGGAGGGTGGCTCAAAGTCCAGCTGGAGACTAGCTAGCAGTGTACCCTGCTCAGGGGACAGCATCAGGTGGGTAGTTTGACTGGGGTGGTACACTTGTGAAAGCATAATGCAGGTGTCCTAAGGTGAGCTCAGGAAAAACAGTCTCATGGGGCAGAAGCAAAAAAAAAATAAATTAATCTTGATTTTTAGTATGAATACTGACCATGAGGGTGGAGCCTCACAATCCTGCTGATTTTCTGGGTTTTATGCAGGTGTCAGAGGGTGAGTACAGGATCCAATCTTATTTAATGTCTTTATTAATGATCTTGATGATTGGGCAGATTGTACTGCCAACAGTCCTGAAGATGATACAAAACTGGGAAGAGTGGTGAATACACCAGAGTCCTGCTGTCATCCAGAGGGATCTTAACAGACTAGAGAAATAAACTGACAGGAACCTCTTGAAGTTCTGTGGTGGTTTTACTCGGGTGAGCGGCCAAGCTCCACCACAACTGCTCTCTCAATCCCCTTCCTCAAAGAGGAACAGGAAGAAAATACAATGAAAAGGGCTCAAGGGTTGAGATAAGGACAGGGAGATCACACAGTAATTATTGTGACGGGCAAAAGTAAGATTTATTACCTATTACTAACAATCTAGAGAAGTGATAAACAAAGGAAAGAAACCAAAATCACCTTTCTCCCCATCCACTCTCTTCCACCTCCTCCCCCTGAGCAGCGCAGGGGAACGGGGTAACAGGGGTTATGGTCAATCTGTAGCACTTCTTCTCTGCCACTCCTCTGTCACTCTCATCCCCTGTGCTGTGGGGTCCCTTCCACGGGATGCAGTCCTTGATGAACTGATCCGGCATGGGCTTCCCACAGGCAGCAGCTCTTCCAGAACTGTTCCAGATATGGGTCCATACCACAGGGTCCATCACTCAGGAGCAAACTGCTCCAACCTGGCTCCCCCACAGGCAGTAGCTCCTGTCAGGTCACCTGCTCCTGTGTGGTCTCCTCTCCATGGGCTGCAGGTCCAGCCCAGAATCTGCTCCAGCAGGGGTCTTCCACAGGCTGCAGTCTCCATGGGTGCAGGTCCACCTGTTCCACTGTGGTCCCCTCCACGGGCTGCAGCATGGAACCCTGTGCCACCATGGTACTCCATGGGCTGCAGGACAGCCTGCTTCACCATGGTCCTCACCACAGGCAGCAGGGGACTTCTGCTTCGGTGCCTGGAGCCTCTCCCACTCCTTCTTCACTGACCTTGGCACCTGCAAGACTGTTCCTCATTCCTCTCACTCTCCCAGCAGCTATGTGGTGCAGCATTTTTTGTATTTTGTTTTGTTTTTTCCCTGTCTGAAATATGCTCTCACAGAGGCGCAAAACAACGTCACTTATTGGCTCAGCTCTGGTCAGCAGTGGAGCCCTTACCAAACATGGGACAGCTTCTAGATCCTTCTCACAGAAGCCACCCCTATGGCCCCTGCTACCAAAACGTAAACCCACTACAAGTTCAAGAAGTTGGTGAGGAATAACCCAAGGCACCAGTTTTGGTTGTCAGCTACCTGGCTGGAAAGCAGCTTTGCAGAGTAGACCTGGTAGACAAGCTGAACATGGGTGAGCAATGTGCCTTTGCTGCAAGGAGGGCTCCTGGTATCCTGGTTTGCGTTAGGAGGGGAGCTTGCTAGCATTTTAAGGGAGGGGATCTTATGAGTGGTGTTCCCCAGGAGTCAGAATTGGGGCCTATCCTCTTTTATATATTTATTGATGATTTGGATGAGGGAATTGAGTGCACTCTCAGTAACTCTGTGGATGACACCAAGTTGGGGAGTAGTTTTGATCTGCTGGAGGGTAGGAAGGCCCTGCAAAGGGACCCGGACAGAGGCCCAAGGGATGAGGTTCAACATGGCTAAGTTCTGGGTGCTGCACTTTGGCCACAACAACCCCATGCTGTGCTACAGCCTTGGAGCAGAGTGGCTCAAAAGCTGTGCAGAGGAAAAGGATCTGGGGATGTTGGTCAATGCTTGTCTGCCAGCACTGTGCCCCAGAAGTAGAATAGAATAGAATAGAATAGAATAGAATAGAATAGAATAGAATAGAATAGAATAGAATATAGAATAGTATATATAGTATAAAATAGAATATAGAATTAGTATAGAATCATATAGAATTCCTGTACCAGGAATAGTGTAGCCAGCAGGACCAGGGGTGTGATCACTACCCTGTACTCTGCCCTGGTGAGGCTGCACCTCGAATACTGTGTTCAGCTTTGGGCCCCTCACTACAGAACAGTCATCGAGACTCTGGAGCATGTCCAAAGGGCTACAAAGCTGGTGAAGGTCCTGGAACACAAGTCCTATAAGGAGCGGCTGAGGGCACTGGGTTTGTTTAGTCTGGAGGAGAGAAGGCTCAGAGGAGACCTTATCACTCTCTACAACTACCTGAAAAGAAAGTGTGGGGAGCTGGGGGTCAGTATTTCTTTCAGGTAACTAGTGATAGGACAAGAGGAAATGACTCAGGTTGTGCTAGGGGAGGTTCAGGTTTGAAATTAGGAGAAATTTCTTCTCAGAAAGAGTGGTTAGGCATCAGAACAGGCTGTCCAGGGCAGAGTCACCAGGGAGTGTCTGAGGGGAGGTTGGATGTGATACTTAGGGACATGGTTTAGTGGGCAATATTGGTGTTAAGGGGACAGTTAGACCAGATGATCTTGGAGGTCTTTTCCAACCTTATTGATTCTATGACCTTTCCCCTCCATACTCAGCACTAGCAAGTGCTGGCTCCAGTTCTGGGCTCCCCAATACAAAAGTGGCTCCACTGGAGAGAGTCTAGCATAGGATCATGGAAATGATAAAAGGACTGGAGCATCTCTTGAATTAGGAAAGGCCTCAACCATGACACCCAGCTCATTTTCCCCTTTCTGCTGAAGAATTGAAAGCACCAGGACAGTGCTCATGCAATATTCCTCACATTTCTTGAAACCATCTTTCAGTGTGAGGTATATACAGTTAGAAAGTAAGAACACGCATAAGTTCCATGGAATATTTGTATAATTTATTGAATATCTATATGAAGTACTTTACATTTTCTCTTGACCAGCCCTGGACAGCTTCACACAAACCCTGTATACCTTTTTTCTTTGTTTGCTTGTTTCTATGCTTTCTAGAACTCATCTTGGCTGTTCTCATTTCCAACTGACTTCCAACTAGACAAGAATCATTTTAAAAGGTTTCTCTCTTTTCATGGGGGGAAAAAAAAAGTCTTTTCTTTCCACTAAATTAAAAGCAAAGAAGCAAAATACACCCTCCTCCCTTCTCCAGCCTTCCAAAAACAAATTATTTGTAGGTATCAGGTGTCTTTATATGACAGAATTAGCTATAATTTGTCAAAGAAACACTTCTAGACTTTTCCAGGCAGCATTTACTTTTTGTTTGTTTGATTTATTTCCTCAGTAATGTTCATAAGGGAAATTTCATCAATTATATGAATTCTCATAAATTACATCCTAAACAAAAACATAAGGCCATATATAAGACTTTTTTTTTTTTCCCCTGTACTAAACTGAGAAAAGAGTTCTAGTGTTAAACCACATGTTTTGCTCCTACTCTTCATCTTTTTTTGATAATATTTGCCCTGAAGATATGAGAAATGAGAATCCTTTTCAGCTTAAAAGACACATTTTGCATTTACATTGAATGTGAGAATTACAAAAGCAGAATGGGATTCATTTGTAGTCTTATTTGTATGCCAAAATTCAATTTGTTCTCCTGGCTATGGTTTGTATCATAACAATGTCACAGATTTTGATACACTGTTCCAAATATGTTTTTTAAAGGTGATTTGTTTGAATGAAGTTTTTATATGCATGTTTTGCAGCTCAGGTTGGCATGTTAAAGCAGCCTAAAAACGAAAACATTAAATAGAAATAGTGGAAAAGCATGTAGCAAAAGACATCATTCTGAAACCATTTCCTCCTGTATAGATTACTATGCAGTCAACTGACTTCGTTTTACATGCTTAACAATATGCTAAATTGCCACATATGCTAATATGCCACAGACAGTTTCAATTTGTAGAAAGTATGAACCTCATCAGCCAAAAAAAAAACTTTACCAGAAAACTTAAACAAAAAAAACAACAAACACTTACAGTATGTCTTCTTCAACACTTGTTGCTTTATTAGGTAAAACTTAAAAGATACTGAAAGCATGCTGATGAAATTTACTTTTATGAATGAGTTCTTTTGTACTGGGAGAATTAATAAGCAATCTAATAAAGTCAGTTTGGAAAACAGACTTTCTTAACAGTTTTTTAGCATCCAAAAACTGAAAATGTTTCTTCTAATACCTGCATTCAGAAGAATAGCTTCTTGTTTACCAAATCATGCACTCCCATAACGGTATCTCCTAAATCTTACATAGTATATGACTTAGCAAAATAGATAGCTCTTTTAGCAAATTAATCTACTTTGTTTACTCATGTATTTGTGTATAAATATTGTCTTTGGATAAATCCATAAAGCATCATGCCTTAGTTTGTCTAACTCAAAAAAAAAAAAAAAAAAAAAAAAAAACCACTTTTCATTTTAAGTGAAATAAATTTCAGATGAATTCCAATGACATTTCAGCTAAAAATTAAAACAATAATGTTCAGGAATACCTGTAGATTTAAAACAAAACTTAAAAACAACATTGAAATAGAAAAGTTTCTTTTAAATGTTTTTAAAGTCATAAGTTAGAGTTTTGAAATTTTTGTTTCAAGTATCACTTGTTATTTATAATGTTTCTTTTGGATATTTGGATATTTAAATCCTCTTCCATGGTCTTTTTAGTACTGATGAAAAAAAAAAAATGCTTATTTTGACATATACCTCCTCAAAATGAAACAGTCAAAAAAAAAAAAAAAAAAAAACCTTTCTCCAGTGAAAAGTTATTACAGCTAAATTTGTCATTGGGTGTAGCCTTGCCTATTCCTTAGAAACTAAGAGAAACCTCCTACAGGTTAATTACTCTCACTGCTTCACTCATTCCATAGTGAAGAGGAGAACTCTGTCTTAGAGTTGAAGCCAGTATCACAGCCTATGCAGATCCGAAGGGCTCCTGCCATTTGCATTAAAAGAAAAAAAAATTAAAAAAAAAAAAATAATAATGTTAAAACATTGCCATCCTTAAAATGTGCAGTTATTGAAGAGGGACAAAGTATATTTTCAGTGGTTTTGACAGTTATCTGACAGCACAGCTACTGTCTAAAAGACTGGTTTTGGAAGGAAGTATACTGTAGTATTCATAGGTTTTAAAAGCCTCATACTCTTTACTTTCTTTTCTCCTGGAAAAAAGTGTGATTTTTTTCTTCCTCCTTATCCTAAAAAAAAAAATCTTATACCAGTCTGCGTTTTCTAGTCCACTTGTTCCGGTTCAATTTACAGTGCTTATGTAGTTTTATTTCCACTCTTCAGGCTTCCCCAGTCTCAGTTTGTCCACAAACTCTTACTGTTTTTGTTGTTTTGTTTTGTCTTGTTTTCCATCTAACACAATCTCCAGCTCATCCCTCCCTTCTTGTCACAAGTTTCCCCTATTGCTTTCCATCCCTTTGTCCAGAATATCTTGATCCAGCTGAGTCTATTTTTTTCTCCTCAAGCTCTTTGGTCACATTATACATATTTTGGCTTCCAGTCGCCCCAGAAATGATTTGGCCCAGGTACTTTGCTAGAGTAGTGTTAGTCTCTGACCATGACAGTCAGGCCAAGTTTTTGGTTGGCAAGTTTTTGCTTTCCAATTCAGTCGTGTCAATTTTGACACAAAAGTTAGATGTCTTCTGCCGTCACCTTTTCCCCTGTAATTGTAGTATCATATGATTCTGCCATCAACTTTTCCCCTGTAATATCATATGATACTGATACTTAAATAAAATATTTTTATATTTTTATTACAAAGAAAATAAAACAACCTTTTTTTTTTTTTCCTAGTTCTTTTTTTTCCCCTTCAGATATCTAAATTGTTCTTATGGGTTTTCTACAAAAAAAAAAAAAAAAAGTCTGAAACTAATTTCAACACTGAAAATTTCATCACAGGTATTTAAATATGACAACAAATTAAGTAAATGAAATTATAGTTTTATGAAAGGAAGTATCAGGCTAAGAATAAAAGGCATTACTACTGTCCCTATCTCTCTTGAGTTTTTCCTTTAGCATATATTTTCCTAATATTTCCTGAAGATAAGTAAAAGTATATATAAACATTCATACATGTATAAACATTTGAATGTGACTTCAAAATGTTGCACTCAACATGAGTATATTTAACCAAACAAAATGGCTCATTTTACAAATACTACAAGTATCTCAGAAATAACACAATCAAAGGTGATCTTTAGAATTACACATTACACATAATTTATAATTACACAATTTTCTAAACAAAAAAAAAAAAAAAGAAAAGAGAAAAAAAAAAAAAAAAAAAGTATGTTTCTATTCCTATTTTTCAAATTTAATATTATGGCCTAGTTAGTCTGTGGCTGTAGACCAAGTCGCAAAAATCTGAAACTTTGCCCTTTCCCTCCATGAATGTAGTACCTTTTAACAGTCAACTGTAAGCCAGGTTTCCAAGTGAAATGGTTGCAGCAGCCAGTTCTACTGGCAAATTTGAATGATGATCAGATAACACCTTTAGAATATGTTGTGGTACCAGGCATGTTATAATTATGAGATATATAACCATGTTTAAAATGCTCCTTGTCAGAGACCTAGTATGTATCAGGACTTTGTGAATATATGAAGGAAAGAGAGCTAGCTTTTTGCATTCTGACTGCATGCAAAATACAGGTATTTTTAAAATTATTTCTACTGTCCTTAATTAAAGTATTTATTGGCATTTATTGCGGCTAGCAAGTGCATGATGCCCAACTTGCCTTCTTCACAAAAAAGAGTGAACTAGTTATTGACTTATATTTTTTTATTTTTATATCCATTAAAGGAATATGCAGAAATAATTTCCATTTAAAAAAGAGAAAGGTGAGTTTTAAGTTGGCAACTTTCTTCCTATAAGGTATTTCTCTTTATCAAATTGGCACCCCCCGATAGTCAATTTTAGTCTAGCTTTTTCGTTTTTCTTAATGAACCTTACTGAGAAATCTCTGGCAGAGCATTTTAGTAGGAAAAGATTGGTTTTAATCATAGCTTTTTTGTGGCAATATACTGTATTTTAAGTAGTTTTATTTAGGAAAAACACCTTAGTTCAAGGATGGAATAAGCCCTTTTGTTTTAAATATTACGTATGCGAGAAACTTCCTGCTATTGCCCCAGTGATACCATAAAGTAACCAAAGGTAGAGGATATAGCTGATCCACACCAAGTGCCTGGTCCGTGGCTTGTCAGACCTTACATTTGAATGTTGGCAGTTACATTATGGCTGAGAGCATTAATCATGGGATCCGCTTCATCTCTTTTTAAGAGAAACTCCACATTCACCTCACAGAGGACCACTGAAAATCTGAGGAAAAAAATGTTTCAATTCTTAGATTTAGTAGCAAAGCAATAAGTCATTTTCAGAAAGATCTGACTTCCAACACCATTTTTAAGTGTGTCTTTTAAATAACAAAGGCTTAAACTTTGCACAAGTCAGGCAAAAAAACCACAGAGGCAAATATAACTGCCTGTATATGAATATACCAACATTTCTGACACACTGCTCTGTGTTCCACCATTTATTGTGACTTGGCAGTCAATAAACCCTGCTCCTGAGTTCATAAAACAGAGGAACCTTGGAGTCCATCTCAGATTAGACCTGTCACAACAAACAGTTAATTTTTATTTTATTGATTTATTTATTTTTATGTGGAATGAACAACAGAGGAAAGAAATAGGCATCAGAAAATCAACTGCATTACAACTACTTTTTCAGATGCTGGCATACCTCCAATCATTTTCTCAAACATGTACTAGACTAATAGGTTAGATGTTAGGAAGAACTTCTTTACCGAAAGGGTTGTTAGACACTGGAACAGGCTGCCCAGGGAAGTGGTGGAGTCACCATCCCTGGAAGTCTTTAAAAGACGTTTAGACATAGAGCTTAGGGATATGGTTTAGTGGGGACTGTTAGCGTTAGGTAGAGGTTGGACTCGATGATCTTGAGGTCTCTTCCAACCTAGAAATTCTGTGATTCTGTGATTCTGTGATCTTGTCACCATTAATCTCAGAGTGCAAAACTCAGCTTCTGTAACAAATTAGGTTACAAATGGGAGAAAATCTCCTTGATTGTGAACGACTAGGAAATAGGCAGTGACACTTATGACCCCCCCTTTCAGAATAAAAGGTTATTCATTTGAACCCTAATAAAATATGCCATTATCACTATTACATGTGGGTACCACTGGAACACCTCAGTGTATCTGAAAGAGGTTGTGAAATACAGAATCAGAAGATATATGTGTGGCTTTCAGGTGTTTACATTCAGCTATCCCAGAATGCAAATATTCTGGGAAAAGTAAGCCTATATCTGTGGAGTGGAATAATGGATTTAAGTGCTAAATTGTCAATAGCTTCTAATCTTGTGCTACAAAGATGTCACATTGAGCCTTTTAGCTAAAATCTTGTTGACATGTGGAACCTGCCTTGTGAGACACTACAGATTTTGCTGTTATAAACTCAACTAATGGGAATGAAATTACACTGTTGTTCTCTGGAAGAACACAAGAGTGACTCATGGTCCTAGTCTGGAAACCATAAATATTAAACATCTCTTCTTTGTTCTCTTCTTAGCTCCTGTCCGCTACTTTCAATGTGTTTTCATAAATGGACCTAATGGATTTGGACTACAGTTTCCCACTAATCTCCCTTCAGACAAAGAAGAAAAGACTCACTCAAAGACTTCCAAGAGAAAGACAAGAAAACCAGGACAGTAGAGAGACTGGATCACTCACGTTTGCACTTTATCTTTTCTGCTGAGGTCCACAGTACTTAGGGTGGTACTTGTCATTGCATGAATGTGATCCACTGGGACATATGCACCTGGAAATGTTTCCATGGGGCAGAGGCAAAAGAAACAGTAATGGGCTGTGTAGAAAAAGGTAGAAACGTAAAGGTGCCATGTTTCTCATCAAAATCCTGCAATGCTAGCAATGAATTGGCCTGATTGTGTGTGATCAAATGTGTGTGTGTGTGATTTCCTGCCTCCTTTGCTCTTGCTTTTCTTTACCTGCTCAGCATTAAAGGGAGTCTGTTTTCCATTTAATCTTATCTAAGGAGTGAGAGGTTGAATGTAGCTCTTATATCAGCAAGATTGCAAGCTACCTGCAATCCTAAATCACTTATTCTTAATGTTCAGTCAAATTGCTGACAGCAAAAAGCCTCACTAAGTCACGAAAATGTGCTCTGCAATTGGTGCTATTTTTATGTCTCATTGACCAGTGTAGTTTGAAGCCCACACATGCTCTCAGCAGCCCAATATACTACCAGTAAGTTGACTCATCAAGTCATGTTAATGATGAATATTTCTATTTATCCTGAAGCAGTTAAAAGCATGGTGTATTTGCTGTGTCTCCTGGTGAAGTACAAGCAGGTCACTTTCTAAAACCAAACTGAGTGAAGGAAGTGAAACAATATGGCAAAGATGAGAAAAAACATCATTTTACAAAGTCCCATGAAACAACAATAATCAATTTTAGTAACTCTACATTATTTATTTTTTTTTTCCTGCAGGTAAATCAGATTGATTTTGATTTGCAGCAGACCATTAGAATGTAAAATATACCAGCCAACTATTTGCTCTTATCATGTCATATGAAAAACTATGATGTCAGGTGTCACTCATAAAACTAAACCAATCCAAATTTCCAATAAGCAAACATGCCAATTTGATACAACCTCCAATAAGTGAGAGAAAATAACAATAAACAAAAGCTGAAACGTATTGGGTAGCTGATTTTACTAGATGAAACCCCTCCATCTAGAAAGGGTTTCTGAGCTATTAGAAGGATGAGAACTGGAAGTAGAAATGACATTCTTCAACATTTGTTAATTTCTGTAGAAATAACGGATTAGTTACCTTAAGAAGGAGATGGAATGACATTAAAGTTGTGATGACACATAACTGAAAATTAGCATCTCAATTGTCTGGTACTGTAAATAATCATGCATTTTTGAGAGCTGTTATTAGTTTGTATTCCTTTTCTATAATTTTGCATTTAATCTGTGAAAGGTACAGTGGTAATTTTAGTCTCATAGTTACCAGGTGAAACAGCACGATACCCTTTGTACAACCTGGTTGCTTGTAGATTCTGATCACAACAGTAACTATATATTGCTGTTTTAGCATTGTTCCAGTAAACATCAATGTCTTTCCACATCCTCTCTCCTTGCTGACCCATTCTTATCTTAATCAAATAATTGACTCACGTGTTTCAAACAATTGAGTCCTTGACAGGCTAATGCAATTCAGAAAGCTGTGCTCTTACACTGCTGGGTCAGGCTCTGATTACCGATCGGTAATCTCTGATTACCGATCATGGCCTTATGTGAACTGAGATGCAGTCTCATAATGTACAGATTCTTTGCTGCAAAATCTGTATTTACAACAAGTAGCTTCTCGAAAAAGGTAGGAACAGATCTTGCCCTAGAAGTAGATTTCCCTACATTGGAACATATTGTAGCTAAAAGTGTTCATGGTGAATGCCTCCAGTGTCACCTGTGAAATCTGTTCTGGAGACAAGTACAGGGATATAGAGCTGCCAGCAGAAAATACTTTATGATAAAATGTCAATCTTTACTTTTCTTTCAGGCTTTTTTGTATTAGTGGCTTTTTTTCCTTCCTAATTTGTGACTTTTTATATATTATTAAGGATGTTATTGCCTTAGGTTTTTACTGTGAAAGCTGTCTTAAAATGAGATTATAACTTTGTGAAAATCTGTTAATTAAATTCAGGACTTTATCCAATTTCAAAAATCAAGAAAAAAATATACTATAAGATGTTATTCTTTTCAACTTCTTTTACCTAAATAATTTCTGTGCATTATAGTTACCCTTAATCCTTCTTTCTCATTTGAGTCGAGAGATGACAAGAATATGTTCCATATATCATTCCTGTAATGTTTCAGTTATGTATCTGAATGCTTTGGAAGTATAAATTGAACATTATTGAATAAGTAGTAAAAGTTACACAATTATTTTTGTTTCCTAATCTCAATCTAACTGCATCAAAGAACAGGTAAAACAGTTCTGCTCTTGAAGTGGCAAGTATTTTTCTCTTTAAATTCATATGTGACCTCAAAAAGAATTACTTGAATTGCATGGCTTTACTCAAATTAGGCTGGAGTATTGCAAAATCATATGATGATTGTTATCCATTTTGGAAAATAAAGAATATAAACCACGTTTCAGTGACTGTAGGATGTTTTTCTGTTAATCCAAATATGGATGGTAAGGGTTTACATATGTAAGTTGTTTATCCCTACTAAGTTTTTACAAATCTTCTGAATATGATGATAGCAGTAGTTACAGTTAGTCTGGAAAATGAATCATTCTGCATTTTATTCATTCCTAATGGGCTTTTTGCAATAATTGGATAGACTTTCTACATACTTTGTTTGGGGATTATACTCTGACAGACAAAAGGCAATTTAGTTGCAGTCATTCAAGACAGAGCTTCACGTGTACCAAAATCACATATGTTCGTCAAGGTGTTTACTTCAAATATTACTATAAAACCAATGAAAGCAAAACTGCATTCTCTTATAACTAATCTGTGTTCAAGATGATTTTGACTAACAAGAAACTGTGAGAGCAAAAATTAAGAGATTTTTTTTCACACCCTACAGGAAATATAGCTTGTCTAAAATATGTGAGCTGATACACAAACCAGATTATGGCCTAAGAGAGGCTTAGCTCTCTTAGCTCTCTTAGCATGGCTGCAGTTGTGGAGCTTTGTATTCAGGTATGAGGGCCCTGTGCTCCGTGGAGTTTGGCGATTCTTCACAAATGGGAGGTTTATTGCGCAGCAGGAGAGTTGTATAGGTGGATCAATGTTTTATGAGACCAAACTCCTCTCCCAGTTCTAATCTCCACTTGTCAAAAATGTGCACTTTTCTCTGAGATGCAAAAATTCTGCTGAAGCAAACAGGAACAGTATATTTCCAGTTTTCTTCACCCATCCTTCTGAGGTTGATAGTGAAAGTATGAGATTGGCTGTTAGACAAGGGTGGCCCACCACAGCTAGTTATTACACAGATCTATACACCACCTGCTCCTACTAATTGTTGCAGAATGGCAACAAATTGCTATTTGTCCCATATTCAGGATCTCCACTTAGAACGTAAGATAGAACATACATAAGTGTACATTTGTAAAACACTGCAAAGTTTTTTCCTGTTGATCCCAAACCCTAGAAATACACTGCTAGCTTTTTTTTTTTTTGCACTGTCATTTACTACTTGTGTAGCCTAGTTTGGATGCAAAGTTCCCTGCTGAAATATATATATATAGAGAGAGAGATATAACTTTGCTTTAATCCAACAGAACAGAAGTGCAGCAAGCCCAGTTTCAGGGGAATGTCTTTATCTGCCAGGGTATAAGCACTCAGAATAGTACCTGAGTATCTTCCTTTTCCTATCTTACCTAATGCTTTCTTTTCACTCCAGCATGACACTATATAATTCATTCAGTACAATGAGAAACAAGTAAAGGACTTACTCCTTTAGGGAGAGCACTGGTTGGTTAAGCAGCTTTCGACTTAAGATAGAGTCAGCCACTGACTGTTCATAGTTATGTACCACTCCTAGCACTTCTTACCAAGGACTCGAGATTTTGGAGGTAAAAAATAATAATAATAATAATAATAATAATAATAATAAGGATAATGTGAACTCTATTGGGAGGAGAATGGTATGGTACAGTTGACTAACTAAAAAAAAAAGGAGGAAATATAAGGGTTCTCAGGAAGGAACTACCTATGAATATACATTTAAAAAAAAAAAAAAAAAGAAGAAGAAGAATCTGCTGAAGACAGTGATATTTCTGTTGCTTTATAGTTTTCCAGAAAGAAGAAACACAAAGGCAATTAAAAATATGAAGAACATTTGATTTTTACATATGTAAATGTCTATAGATATCCAACTTTCATGTCGTCTATTTATCCTGAGTGAAATTCTCCAAAAATTCCCAAATTGCAGAACAGGTAAGGAATCATGTTCACCTATGGGTAAAACCTCACTCAATAGAGTGCACCTCTCAAAGCAAAAGTCTTATCCTTTTATTTAAGCGGTTAATGAACATGACCATTTGAGCTTATTTTCTTGGTTTATGGATTTTGTGTGTGCTCCTTTGTAATACAAAAATTCACACAACAACAATCTGTTCTGCAGTACTCATGTCTCAGGGACTGTATTAGTTAGAAATTTTCTTTATTGTCTTGTCTCTTTTTATGACAGAAATCAGTAAAATTTGTAGAACACAATTTTGTTTTGCCTGATCAAAAGCTGTAATATTTGCTTTTGTAATTTTAACATTCCTCATGTTTGTGCTTAATTTTGCTCACAAATATAATTGTTCTTCCGTCTACCCCATCTACAGAAACACTTAAACAACTTCTTTATGAACTGAGGGGAACTACGAAATGAAGGTCTTCTCTTTTTTGGCCCTGTTAAGGAAATGGAAACATAAAGCTGCTGACATTAATATTCCAACACACTTTCCAGCTGAATGACAAAGATATAAATGCACATTTATTGTGTAACCCACTTCCCATGCTTTTCTTTCTTTCAGAAGTTGAACAATGCAAAGAGGGAGTCTTGGGTACCATGCTGTTAAATTATAGCTTAGCTATGGCATCTCAGTGAATAAAAAGGCAACATGAAGACAACTTGATGAGAATGTTCCATATGCCTAAGTACTGTATCTTCCTGTCAAAGTGATATGGCCACCCTTTCTCAAAACTGATTATCTTTGTTCTCTCCTTGACCTTGATGTGAGTGGGTGTAAGTCTGGTTTGTGAAAACCTGCGTAAATCACTACTGCTTAGAGATTTTTTTAGAATGTGGAAGTCAATACAATGTTCTGCTGTAATATGCATGCATATGTGAGTGAAAACCTAGATATACAATCCTTGCATACCTGCCACTGACATTTCAGTTAAAATGACATGTTCTCTGACAGATCATTAATAAACTAGAACAAGGAAGCTGGAGTGGTCAGTCAAATACCACTAACCGTTTCAAATTCACAAAGAAATAAAATAAATAAATAAATAAGTAGAAATTAAGATAAAAGCTAATAAAAAATACACTTTTTTTTGTTTGTTTGTTTGTTTTAAATAGGATCCTATATAACTATTTTAAATCAGATAAAGTTTCCTTTTTAGTTAATTGCCAAGTGTATTTTCCCATGAGTGCCTTGCCAATTTATGCATCATCTCATCATCTCTGGGCATAAGTCGCATGGTTATTGATATTACTAGAATTCTACAGACTTTAAGGGTACTTGGATCCAACCCTGAATGCACTTTTTTAACTGACTGGTCCTTTAGCTACTCATTTTGGAAACTTCCCTAAAAAATAAAAGAGAAACCTGATGTACCAAAACACTTTCACATTTTCAAACCTAAAGCAGAAAATGTACTTGTAAGATAATTACCAATGACAGTAAGGTTATTAAATGCTAAATGACAATGAAAATGAAACATCTGGGTGTTTCAGCTTCCAGAAAATAAAATCAACAGCATGCTTATAATTTGCCTGCAACCTAATGATTTAAGGAAAAAAATTGTCTAGCCATTTTCAGTTTATAGCAGCGCTGTTGATGTCATATAGTTTCATTGGGTTAGAATCAGAATGATTTATAAATCAGTGTAACCAAAGGCAGAAATATTGTCAGATGAAGTATGAGAGTCCTATTCACTTTGGTCACAGGGGTGTTTTATAAATATATTAGTTTGTAAACAGATGTATCATGGACAGTAGTGACTGGCACACTCCACCGAAAAGGGTTTCTGCAATTTAGTCGACATCATAAATTCTGTGAAAAGAAATTTTAACAATAGAGCAGTTGTTAAGTGGAAGTGTTACTCAAACATTGATATCTTTCATCCTTTATATTGAGAATGCTACAAGAGTTTATATACTGTGCAACTATTGCATGTCTTTTGCTTCCAGGAATGTACCATTCTCTACTTCTACTTAGGTACATGCATATTTTTTGGAGTGTTAAAGCCATTATCTAACATTCATTCTCTAAAGCAATGTGCTATAAAAATTAAATCATTGGCTAAGATGCAAAAGCCTAGTTTTAGAATGGAGCTGAGTGTTTTAGGCTTACAGAACTATCACTATAATCAACTTTTATATTTGATTTTAAATCAGCCACTTCTGTTCTTTTTTTTTTCTTCTTTTATTTTTTATATACTGATCTTAACCAAAACTTTTAATTGTAAACAAAAACAAACAAACAAACAAACAAAAAAGATTAAAATTAAATTGGGAGGCTCTTTGATACTTTTAGTAAGATCACTGAGTAATAGACTGGAATAGACTTATCCAGTTTTTCCATAAAATTTCAAGGTTGTTTGTAAATAAGAGCAATGGATACTTAAGTCCAGAATCATGTAACATAGATGTTGTCTTCTGAGATGTCAGAAATGATTGGTTCATGCACAGGGGATGGCATCTTACCTGTTGATAGCTCAAATACCCATCACTTGAAAAGAACAATCTGAGGACATAACTTTCATAGCCATTGTGAAAATAACACCCCAAGACTGATGAGAAGAAATGTCTCTGTGTGTGTGTGTGTGTGTGTGTGTGTGTGTGTGTGGATGCAGCAAAGCACATGTATTCCTGTGGACATGCACATGCAGAACACTAAGTGCTTTCCCTTAGCACACATATGTAAATTCTTGGAATGTAAAGCCAAAAAAATCCCTTATATTTAATACTGTTTTTATATCAAGTCCGATAACTCAAGCTGGAATGAAACACTACAGTTTAAAGTTCAACGTATTGGACAAATTGAAGAGAAATTTGTAGATTAAGTGCTGTCTTTCTTCCATGTTGCCTGCATTTATAGGAGATCTCAGTCTCCAGTACTGCCCAGACTCCGCTTTTCTCCAAAACAACTAAAATTATTTTAGTACATTATTTTAGTATTTTATTTTACATCAGTGTTTTTCCATGTATATCAATGAAGCTATGCCCATTTATTGTTATATGTAACCACAAAAATCACATTTTGCCTACCAGGAACATCTGCAAGTGGCACAGATCTGCGTAAATCCCTTTAGTGAAGTTCTTTAGCAGAGGAAATAGTGGGAAAGCTATAAAGCTTTAATTTTGGTGCAATGTGATTTTTACCTAGGACAACAGCTAAGTTGATATTAGATATGCACCTCCAGCTATTAAAATAGCTGAATTACTTTAAAGTTTTTAAACAGACTTTTCTAGATGAAAGCCTTCCAATGTATCCAAATTAATGTCTGTTTATGAAGCCAATTTTAGATGTGTGAGAAAGACATCTGGGAATAAACTTTGAGGTGTAATATCACATACATGAAAGTGAGAGCTTGAAGGCACAAACATGATTGCAAATGAGCTAATGGGAGCTCTCCTTACTCCAGAAGAAAGGAGGGAAGGCATACACCACCCTAAGAAGCAATGGAAGTCAAGAGGACAGTGAAAGTAGATGAGAGCAAAGATAAGACTGGAGGGACATCAGGCCCTGGGCTCCTTGGATGTTATGGAACTCAAGAAATCACCCAAGAAATGACTCCAAAACACTGCTACAAAATTAAGTTTTGGTAACCTTGAGCACTTTCTGTTCATCCTTGGGACAGTACCATTCAATTTTGCAAGTATTTTTAGGAGATATCTTTGGATGTACCCTGTTCCTGTTCAGTTTTATGAACAGGGTATTCAGTTTGTTTCCCTTAAAAGAACACAAACAGGTTGTGTCTCATTTTTTTTTATTTTTTTTTTCCAAATAGCTTTGATGGCAATCAGTCCCTGATCAAATCAGTTGGGCTAGCCATCATTAACCTACAGCTATACAACTGAAGCTGCTGACCCTCTGAAAAATTATCATTCTCTCTTCCTTATCTCTGGCAAGCAGCCAAACACATCAAGCTGTCTCCACCATCCTCTGTTGATGGACAAACATCATCACCAATCACTTTGACTGTTAATTCCTCTGGGGAAGCAAAAATTGCCTCTCTGCAGTGTGATATTTTTTTCCCAGTGTTTTTTGGAAAAATTATGATCAAGTGCTAGATAACTACTGGACAGGGAAGACTTGCTTCTGTGATGTGCTGGAAATCTCGACTCTTCCGGGGGACTGAACTGCTCACAGGCAAGTAATTCATCATCCACAAGATAAGGATTTAAAATAATTATAAAGGCAGAGCTCATCGTATATATGGATACTGGGAGTCATTTGCTACATGACTTTGTCAGGCTCAGGGTAGCTACCCACAGCTTGTGACAAACAGGGCACTAGGCAGTGTGCTCAAAAGCTCTTCTAGGCTGGGTCCTCTATTCTTTGTCTTTATTAATAACCATCATTTGCTATATATTGATTCAGGGCTCATAATATGATAATTATAATTTGTGTAAAAAGGCATCTTGTCTTTAACTATCATGAGTCCACTATATATTACTGTGTTAATACTTGTCTTAACCTGAAACTTGACAAAAACAAAGCAGTCACTGCTAAGATTGTCTAATTTAAAAACTAAAAAAGACATGGGATTGCACAAATCGTGTAATGAGTTCTATCCCCTTGTCTAATTTCAATGGGAAATAATTTCTATTCTACTCTCTCAGGTACAAGAAAGGAAAACAGAAGGCGCCAGATCTCATCACTGTGCCTGGCAGAAAACCAACTGTTCAAACCAAAGTTAATTAATTTTGTGCTTTTCTGCTCCTTTAATATGTCCAAAGGCATCTTCAGATGTTTAAAATGATCTTTTTTTCCACAGCAACAAATATTAGATAACGCTTCTGTTCTTTCATTGTTAAAGAAAAATAAAGATTGTTAATATCCCATGAGACAATGAAGAAGCTTCTTTCTAAGCTATAGGAAGAGATGTGTGCAGCCTGATATCACACCAATAAAACTTTTTCTATTCCCACAGCTCCTGCCGTAGCTTGCTGTAAAATTGTATGAAACATTCGTGCCATTGTCTGCTCCTATCAATCACTCATGACAGAATAGAAAACTGCTCATCATCTTTTTTACCATTAAATTTTCTTGCAAACCACAGCCCTGGGATTAACACTTTTGACTTTATGTTGCACAAATGCATAACTTCGTATGTAACAATACTAGATATTCTCTTGATAAAACAAATATTCATACATAATTATTTTATTTTTTTTTTCCTGAGAAGTAGCCACTGTCTCTTCTGGTCTATATTTTATAATAATGTGACAAATATAATTCTGGTTGCTGACTAATATTCCAATGTGTGAGGCTAAAAAGAAGAAAATATACACACTCCTCTCACTGCAGAATTAAAGATTGAATTAGGTTCTCTTTCTACAGTCCAACCATTGGAAAAAAAATAAAAATACTTAAGAGTTTTGATTTAGCATTAGGAAGCACTTTGTGGTTGCAAAGATAATTAATCATTGCAAAAGTGGTAGACTCCAGAAAATTTTTAGAATTTTAAAAGAAATGTTAGATAAACACCTGTCAGGAGAAACACCACTATCATTGATCTGGCCTTGAGGCAACGTCCATTCCCTGTGTGCTATGGTTCCATGTTAATGCATATCCTTACTGTTTTTTCTTTGTATATCAACTAATTCTGAAATGCCAAGAAAGTACATGTTCCTTTGAGGTTAACTAGCTTTCAAACCATAGTTGAGGTGTTTTTGTCAAAACCGTTGTATATTCACTACTATGACATATTTTCAAATCTCTTTGAAAATTGAGGCTACATTAAACTTTTGATAATCCAGATCTCGCTTTGATAGTAAAACTTTCATGAATCTCAGTGAAACAACATTCAGAAATGTTGAGTAGCAGCAGCACCTAGATGTGAAGTCCTTTTATTTATGATTCCTGCAAATGGAATAACTTTTGTACCTCCACCTATTCTAATTTCTAGAGCCATATAGGAATGAAAACCAAACAAACAAACAAACCAAAACAAAATAACAAAAAAATGTATTACAGATTTCTTTTACTCTAGACATTATGAGAATAAATCTATAAAAATGCTGTAAGCCTTCTTAAGTTCTGAGGTTGTATTTCTTCTTTCCCAGTAGGTCATAGCGAAGATGAGCTGCTATACAAAACAACAGCTAAAGTTCAGAGCGAATACAAAACTGTATCAATCAGAGGACACTTTGTTTGGATGTGATTTATCTTACTTAACCTTATCTCTGGTTTGTCAGGTGTCCAGTCTAAGGCAGTAGTTCAGTCAATGTTAAGTCTGCGATCAATGAAGGGAGACTAGTAACCCCTGATGACAGTTCACCTATTCTGCAATAAATATCTGAGAGCTGATATGAATCAGCTGTAGGAGGGACACATCTTTCTTCATTTGTAGTATTTTTAACTAGCTAAGAGCTGATCTCTCTAGTTTTCATGGGGTTGAAACTGTATGAGATTCATCTATGATGTTATGTGCCTAGTACTAAAGCTAAAAATGGGCATATTTCAGTATATGACCATAAACTTGATCTATGGAAAAGGTACAATGCAGCATTTTCTGCATTTCAGACAATTTTTAGTTGCCAAAAAGAAAAGCATTCACATTAGATTTGGTACATTAAGGTCATTTTTCTCTTATTTTTCTCTCTTCTCTTTTAATACCGTATCATCTAGATCTCACAAGAATAAGTTTTCACTCAACTTTCTAACTGGATTTTTTTTCTCAACAAATGAAGAGGTGATGTTTCACAGAAGCCATCACCATCTACATATCTATATCTAATGAATGAAAAATGAACAAGAATAACTTGGCACTGCATAAATCAGCTCAAACTTTAAAATACTTTTACAGCATCCTCTCAACAGCCCACTACTCTCCTTTCACTCCCTCAGAACTACACAGAATATAAGAATTGTTTAAATTGATGGAGACATTACAAATGCCTAAAGCAATTCTCTTTTTTGCTTGTACTGTTTATGCAGGTGTTCTTTTTTATTTATTTTGTTGATGGCAGTGTTTTGTTGTGTTGTTTTTGTTTTTTATTGACTTATTAAATTGCTTTAAATTTACAGAGGTGTAAATCACTCATTTCCTAATCAGTGATTCGTTCCTCTGCAGAGACACTGATGAAACCATGACAGTCAAAGCTTGTTCAGGAATGAAACTTTGTCAAAGGCTTTCCTCTCAACTTCAAAACCTGAATTTACACCATTGAATTCAGCTGGAACATTTCCACTCTTCAGAAGCTGGAAGGTCAGGTCCTTAAAGTATAGCTGCCAGTCAGGTGCAATACAAAAGAAAATGTGCATCCCACTGTTTGGATGCAGAATATTTTTCTCTGAACATCTTCTCCTTCAGTGATGAGTTCCTCAAGGACAATGCTGGGGACAGAAATCCCATACTAGGCTATACTTACTCCTTGGTTGTCCAAAGTGCAAGACATTTCAGCTATGTACCAGTCATGACAGAGCTCAGAGTGAATGGTTCTGTTATGCTTCCTACATTTTTAATGAAAGTGAGCATATTTTACTCCTACCTTAGCCTATAGTAACATCTAGAGTTAGTAAAATATCAGTCTGTTGATTTTTTTTGCTTGTTTGTTTTTGTTGTTTTTTAGCCATTGTCAGCGTCAGCACTGTAATTTTTTAAATATTTTTGTCTAGCTCCATGTTTTCACCAGCACTGTGCCCATTGGAGAAGAGTCCGAATCTTCTCTTGAACTTCAGAAAATACACTTGCTTTCATAGATATGTCAGTTTGAAGTAGGCAAGCATCAAGATTCTAGACAATCTGTTGTAAAAGGTAAGGAGGCCTGGAGTCTGGGTCCCAATACCTCCAACTAGTCTTTGTCAGCTGTCTGACTGTTCTTCAGAAACAATGTCCTGATCAAGCAGAAGTATTGCAGTTGGTACTAAGTGTGTCCAGAAGAGAGAATTTATATATTTCTCTCTGCAACGTTCTCTGAAGATAATTATTCTGATTGTAGAACAATGAAGAAGGACCTGGATACATGAAAAAGAGTTTAAGAAATATTTAGGCCCATATAACTGTAACTGAAATATTCATTAGACACCTTCCTGTTTGATCTGATATCTTTACACGCCTACAAGTTTACTGTTGACAAAGCATGAAACTGCCAAAAGCTGTGTGAGGTGCCTGGTGCTCACTATTGCCAAGTCAAATTACAGAAGACAGAGCAGCACTGAAGGTCCTCTCAGGACCCAACCCAGCTTACTGAGAACATGCTTAACGTATAAGAAATTGCACTAAAGTAATAACGTTGTATATTGTTGTACTGAATAAGCTGTTATACTTCTCAATTTTCGTCAAAGTCTCTTAAGCATGTTTGCATAAGGCCTGAAAGAATCATCTTCCTCGAAGCAACTTTTATCTGCAAGATCACTTAATATGTGTATGTGTACTCTGAAGGGGGATATGAAATTGAATAATCATCCCCCATCAAAACCCAGTGCCACAGAATTATAGAATTACAGAACCATGTCCTTATGAATTCATGTAGACCATAAGTACATGATTTTTCATGTGGAATACAATTACATACTAAGTATGGTACTGAATTTTGTGTTTAAAAGTTATTCAAAAATGCTATCCTATCAGATTGAAAAAAAAAATATTTTGTTATGAGAAATATAATTTCTGGTATGAGTTACAAACTTTAAAGCATCTGAGAAGAAAGAGTGGCAAAGGAAAGACTGAAAACCCACTGATGAACCGATAAGAGAACAAAAATAGTATTTTTCCTCTTCATTTCCATGTTTTTCATCTTACGTTTTAAGAGATTTTTCCTTCACATTTTTTAGGTATACTTTAGTTTATCACAGAATCACAGAATGACCAAGGTTGGAAGGGACCTCTGACTCCAATCCCCTGCCAAGCAGGATCACATTGTGCAGGATGGCATTCAGGCAGGGTTTGAATGTCTCCAGAGAAGGGGACTCCACAACCTCTCTGGGCAACCTGTGCCAGTGCTCTGTCACCCTCACAGTAAAGATGTGCCCTCTTTTATTCAGCTGGAACCTCCTGTGCTTCAGTTTGTGCCCATTGCCTCTCATCCTGTCATTGGGCACAACTGAAAAGAGACTGGCTCCTCTTGACACTCCCCTCAGATATTTATACACATTGATGAGATTTCCCATCATGTTTTCTCTTTTCCAGGCTATCCAGGCCCAATTCTCTCAGTCTGTCCTCATATGACAGGTGCTCCAATACCCTCATCATCTTAGGAGCCCTCTTCTGGACTCACTCCAGTAGTTCTGTGTTCCTTTTGTACTGGGGAGCCCAGAACTGGATGCAATACTCCAGGTGTGGCTTCACCACGACTGAGCAAAGGGGGAGGACTGCCTCTTTTGACCTGCTGGCAACACTATTCTGAATGCACCCCAGGATACCATTGGCGTTCTTGGCCACAAGAGCACATTGCTGACTCTTGGCCAGCCAGCTGTCAGATCCTCTACTAAGGTCTCATATGTTTACTGTTTTTGTCATAGAAAAAGATTGTACTGAAAATACAGAATACAAGCAATGTAACTTCAATTATTCACAATAAATGCATTTGTCTGTTTCTCTTGCAGGTAACTTTTCCAACTAATTAAGATATAATAAAGTTATAGTATAAAAACACTGTTAAAGGATTTCTATTATTAATTATATTTAGCGCTTTAACTTTCTGATAAACTGAATGAAATGATCACTTAAATGAGAGTCTATAAATAGAATCGACTTAATAGGACTTCTTTAATAATTCAAACATTTTATGCTATAGGTAATCCAATGAAACACATTGACTAATAAAAATCAGGTAAGTGACAATTTCTGAATACTTTGTGACTTACATTTATCATAGGATAAATAGAAGAATATTATGCAAAATTTTAATGTGTAGACATTAATATATTTATTCTTGTGATAATATAGAATCATGCTAAGGCTTTCAATACCTACTTTACATATGGAATGTATGAGTTCAGTGGAGTTAATATGTGAAGAAGTGAAGGCAAACTCCATTCACTCAAACTCCATTCACTGAAAGGGCTGACATCATGTAAGTTTTTGCATCTTTGGTTGAAGTTCAGGACTTTTCATTGTCCTTTCTCTCCTATTTGCCTTTCCATTGTTTCCTCTTATGTGTGTTTTTAGAACTAGTCAGTGACTCAAGGGACATGTTCAAATATACATAATTGCTCTAAGGGCAACAGAAAAAGAAGAGGCAATTTAAAGAATTAAATTGAAAGTCATCATTTTCAATTTCTTGTGATGGAGGAAAAAAGCTAGCCAACAATATCATTTCAACTACTATAAATTTGTTTTCCCTTGCAGCATCTATGAAGTGATGTCTTTATTTCCATGTTGTTAAAATTTAGGGGCTCTTCTCTGTTCCACAACAAAATAAACTGGGCATTTTCTAACCATTCCAAACTTTGACTAGTGCAAGAATAGAATTCTTTGCAGGAATTCAGCTGTGCCCAGGATGCTTAATTTTAATAAGGCCATTATGCTGGAATCCAGCAGCCTTGCTGTGTACATCAAGCCTGGAAAAACTGGGGAGAGCAGGAGTACAGCCAACATACAGTGTCAACAGAAGCTACATTACAGTCAGAGGTCAAATCCCTTAGCCAGGAGGAAGGAACCCAGTAGCTGTTGTGTCCATGCGACAAATCAGATACAATCAGTCATTAAAAGTATTGATATGTAATGATGCAGCAGACACTAGTATTTCCATTTTTTAAATCTGTCTGTGTCAAAATAAATAGTCTGGGTCTGAGTCATGAGATAAGAGACCTTAGAGTACAGCAGCACAGAAACCATTCAACACTTGCTAAGGAGACAGGCAAAAATAACCTGTCATAACACAACTATTGAAAACTTAACTATTAATTTTCCACACTATGGTGCTCAGAAAACATGTTTGTAGTTGTCTAAATTTTATAGTCAAACAGCTGTGGAGATTTGTGAAACAGTAATGGTATACCAAGACTCAGTACTGGCGGCTGATTTCAAGCCAGACCTACCTGCTGTTGCCTGAGCATTATTACCACATGACAGTGCAGCCACCTATGAAACTATTTTACCAGTTCACGACACTTCACCTGAAGAAAAAGAAGCCCACATTTTAAAAAGTCAGTGCCACTGCTGGCTGTTCTTGGTCCATTCATCAGCAGTTCCTGAAGTTTCAATTTCCTTATGGATTAAGACCATCACAATCCTTTAACTGAATGAAATAAGGAAGGAATTGCTCTGGCGAGCCAGTGGGAGAGCTTTACAGCGTCAACCAACACCTGTACTGCAACAGCTCTGCGGCATCTCCTGTCACATTTAACAAACACCCCACACTGCCAATACCACCCTCATAACTTATATTGAAATCTAAGATTGAATTTCCCAGAGGAGTTTTGAATTTATATTTTTGTTTGTAAAATAAGCATTTTAATCATAATAAAGGTAATTAAATGTGCATTTGAGAATCATAGAATCATTAAGGTTGGAAAAGACCTTAAAGATCATCTGGTCCAACCATCACCCTACTAAAAATGTCACCCACTAAACCATATTCCTAAGCATCACATCCAACCTTTCATTGAACACCTCCAGGGATGGTGACACCACCATCTCCCTGGGCAACGCATTCCAGTGCCTGACTACTCTTTCTGAGAAGAAATGTCTCCTAATTTTTAATCTAAACCTCCCATGAATACACCATACCTGGGGATAAATGCTGTTTGGAAAAGTAGTTGTGAGAACAGAATATCAAACCAAATAGCACTGTTCTTTTCAGGGGGAAAATAGCATCAGCATATTCTTTTTTACTTCCACCTATGAAAATGGTAATAGTTTTATTGAGACAAAATTCTAAACAAAATGAAAACACGGTGAAAATTTTCTCATACTTACCCTCACAAATACGTTTCTGTTCCATCATCCTTTCACTAGCAATGGAAGCCTCCTTTCACTGTACAGCTACCCATTTCTATCTTTTGGTGATGGATATGAGTTCTGAAAAGGTTTTCACATGTGCTACATTAACCCATTCCTTCAGTGTTCTTAAGCATTCAGGATGTGCTTTACTTTCTCTCTTTTATTCTCTCTCTCTCTCTCTCTTTTTTTTTTTTTTTTTTTTTTTTTTTTTCTCTCAGGCAGGGAAGTATTTCTTTTTTAAAGAGGCAGATAGGGTGGATTGTATTCCTGACTTTCCCTCCACCCAAATAAAGGAAAAAAAAAAAAACTCTAATATCTTGTTGAAATATTTCAAATAAAGCAAAAATTCTGTAAGAGTTATGTTCATGAAATATAATCTGTTACTAATAATATCTAATAAGTGTGTATATGTTTGGATTTTTTTCCATTGTTTCTTATGATAACTATTCCTTCACCATGATCTTAAACATTTTTATCTACACAGGAGACACCTCAGAATAAATTAACATTCATCCAATACACTGATAGATTATTCCCTTCTCTTTTACTCTCTTCACTATCCTTTTCTTAGTGTAGCCTTTCTTATCTGGTATAAACTCATGCTTCTCAGAAAGTGATTAAGTCTAAACTAAAACTGACAATTTACACTGGAACAAGGAAATAATCATGGAATAAAACTATGATGTAACCATGTTGATTACCACTAGTAAGACTTTCACATATGCTAAGACCATTAACAAGTCTCTTATGCAGAGCCAAATTCCTAGCTCCTAGTGGACATCCTGAAAGTAATGACACCAGTGCCACGGTTTCACTGATGAACATATTGGTTTTACAGTTTGATACCTACCATGGGTCATCGGGCAGGCACTATGTTAGACCAAATAGAGCAGACCACCCCTTCCAGCTCTGGAAAGCATACTGCCAGATTAGGGACTGACTTAATTTAAAAGTTACATATCTGGATTTAGACTGATCTATTAATATTTAGTTTATTATTAAATTATTTATCCTATTAATAGAGGGTATCCTGCAATTATAAGTTACTTCTGTGGATGCTGGCTCTGCATACAATTTCATCTTCCCCTAATGTTTAACGTTGACTGAGTCTTGACCACAGCTTGTCCAGGGCAATTTCTGATCCATCAGTGTGTACCTTCAGCTCTCTTGGGATATTTATGAGCAAAGTATTTCCTGCTAGAGAGGACAATTGTATGATTATAGTGTATTCCCTTTTACCCATTCTGTGTAATGACTTTTGCTGAGGTTTTATTGTATGTAGTCCACATAATGCAAGCAATCATGAAATAGAGAAAATGTGGCCAACTTTGTTGTCATTTATTTGTCTTCATTAGGTACTTGCAACAGATGTGATGCATCCAGTGACCAGATGATCTTGGAGGTCTTTTGCAACCTTAATTATTCTATGATTTTATGATACAATTACCAAAGCAATGCCACCACTAATAGCTTTTCTTCCTGGTACTAAAACATGTCAGGAAAAAAAAAAATTAAATACTACTACTACTACTACTACTACTACTAGTAAACATTCTTTATAAGACTGATAACATTGTCATTCTACCACAGACTCCAAGGCACAATGAGTTTGGCTTCTGATTCATCTTGATGTTCTTAGATAAAACATCTTCACATGTAGCCTCCTGGAGCAGTGCTAAGACTGTCTGCATTTAACAGTTCTTTGGGAAAATCTTGTTTCAAAGCTCCCAGTTGTTTAACTGACTCCCAGTTCTGAGCAGTGCTTATTTGTATCAAGTGCTTTTGTTGACTCTCCCTTAAAATCTGGTAGGAACTAAAAATTAGTCTCAGGGAAAGCTGCCCAATGGTAAATGTATCATATCACAGAATCACAGAATTTCTAGGTTGGAAGAGACCTCAAGATCATCGAGTCCAACCTCTGACCTAACACTAACAGTCCCCACTAAATCATATCCCTAAGCTCTACATCTAAACGTCTTTTAAAGACTTCCAGGGATGGTGACTCCACCACTTCCCTGGGCAGCCTGTTCCAATGTCTAACAACCCTTTCGGTAAAGAAGTTCTTCCTAACATCCAACTTAAAACTCCCCTGGTGCAACTTAAGCCCATTCCCCCTTGTCCTGTCACCAGACACGTGGGAGAATAGACCAACCCCCACCTCGCTACAGCCTCCTTTAAGGTATCTGTAGAGAGCAATAAGGTTGCCCCTGAGCCTCCTTTTCTCCAGGCTGAACAAGCCCAGCTCCCTCAGCCGCTCCTCGTAGGACTTGTTCTCCAGATATGAAAACAGATCCGCAAGAAGCAGAGAAAGATCCATCACTTTAATATATAAATATGTAGATTATGCTTCTGTATTGAGTCGTGCATTGTAGAAGAGATTAACTGTCTTCTCCATCTCTTACCTCTCAACAAGACCTGTGTATTTCAACAAGCTTTGCTCATGCGATGCTATATAGCTGAGAAGGTCCAACAGAATCTGAAGAAGAAATGATGTCATGAGTCATTGTTTCTTCCCATGCTACTCTGCTAAGGGAATACTTTTTGTTCCTTTTTAACCTGAATACAACATGACCACCTTTATTCCATAAGGAATTTTAAGGAATATTAAGAAGTGGTAAGAGAGATGCATCATTTTTTCCCCTTGGTATTTTCTAGTGCACCAGCATGAAAAATATACAGAGATCACCTCCCACCAAATATATTCAGACTGGGCTATATCCACTACTTTATATATTTAACATATCCAGTTAAGATAGGAGTTGATTCTGATTGCTCTGAATCACTTTCTAAAATTGTTTAACCCTTTTTATGGACTAGAGGTAGGCAACACAGGCTACTTAGCTAATTTAGCTACATCCACTAGGTTCCTGAAACATCCCCAATGAATTATCAACACAATTGTGGCAAAGAAGTGTCTGAAACACATATGATTTCTTTTTAGCCTGTATAACCTGTGTTCTGATTTACAGGACAGAAGTAGAGATGGATCGCAACCAAAAAGTGCTAGGAAGACCTAACCCAGTCCTTTCACAAAGTAATGTTAATGATTCATCATTGTGGTTATTTGCACAGTTTTGAACCTAGATGCCTTTCTAACTTGATTGACATTTGATGTTTGATATACACTCCATGCAATTTGTTCATTCATTTATTCAAATGGTAATCATACTATTCTGTATTCTTGAGCAAGTCAAACTGCATATTATTTCTTCCAAACCTGAAAGTTTTAGATCTCTCCACAGTTGCCAGGACGATTCTTTCCAGAACACTTTTGTCATCAGACTTTCATTTTTACTAGTCCAGCAACACATTATCTTAATTAGTTCTCTCTATATAAAGTTTTCATGCCACATTCTTGCTCAAATCATCTCTGCACACTGTCCTATTTATTTAATTAGACTTACCTGGATGGATGTTTCCCAGAAGATTAATAACAACATCAATTTTTAAAAGTTATCTGTGAGTTTCCAAGATAAGGGAAGAAAATCAATGTCCTTGCATATATGGGAAATTAAGGACAAAGAAGGTGAAGCTATTTCTTTGAGATAATAAAGGAGAACAACATTATTAGTGAATTATTGGAATGAACAAATAAAGAAAAGAAATAAAACCAAGCGTTGTTCTGCAGCAGTCGAACTAATGAATCTCCCATATCTCTCCACAACAGTACCTCCCTTTCACACTCCTGTAACTTTCTGTATCAGGACATCCTGCCAGACCTGTTATAGCCTACTCCCATGATGCCATCAACTTTCCCTTGGTCACTTATGACTGTATGGCACACTTTTCATTTTTTCTGCAGAGCCAGAAAAAAAAAAAAAAAGTCAGATGTGGATTCTACCTCTTGAAACCTACTGATTTGCACCATCATTTGTACAGCTTACCTCTGTTTTTGATTTTCATCTGCATTTCAACTGAGGGAGGCACCAATGTGGGCACATCTCCTCTGCCTATGCACCACTTTGTATGATATTTGCTGGAACAAAGTCAATTTAAGTACTATCTTCTCCACCAAACTTGAAATTTGCCCAACAATTCAAAACTGGATGAAGAAAACAGACATGAATAGACATAAAGTCTGATTGGCTTCTTTAAGAAACCGGTCTTAAAAAGTGCTCACAAGGCTCTGCTTGTTTCTACATACAACTTTGAAGTTGCTAATCTCTGTCTATCAGAAATTTAGACCTCTGTTTCAGTAATGATTCTACACCAAACTGGAAAGTTTTGCTGATATAATATATTATTGTTCCTGTTATATCTGCATTCATGTAGTCCATCTTCTGTGAATGTCTCTCTTTGGATTAGAAATTTGTCAAAAACTAATGTATGAGTAGACAAAGTTCAGATCTGACTTGGCTTGAGCTGTTACATGGGACATGTTTCCCATCAGAATGGTTTAAATTTCTAATTCTTTAAAGAGGATGACCTCTACTTTCCCATGTGCTATTGAAATGGAAATGTCTTATCCTTTGATGTGCTGCCACTTACGTAGGGCATTTGGTAAGTTTCCACTTTCCAATTGTATTAATTCATATCACCTTTACATTCTCTTTCTTTAATAAATTAATGACAAATAAATTATAATCCTCTAACTCAGGACAAAAAAGCCAACTCTGATAGTTTTTAAAGAAGCCTTTCACCTCAGAAAATTTCTTAAGACAATTCCTACTGACTGATGATTTTTGACATCACATTCCCCTTATTCAGCTGCCTAGTGAGAGCAGAGAGGGGCAAACTGGCAGTTTGTAGAGACATGCAGAGATTAACAATATCACTATAGCTGTTGATCTGACTTGGAAAAAAAAAAAAAAAAAAACAGACCAAGAAAAAAAAAATTAATTGAGGCCACCTTAATTTTCAGAAGCTTCATGAATCATTCTGAAAGGGCTGCTCTCATCCTGAGACATGAAACAGTCTTTATTTCCTTTATAGTGTGTTTTCTCAATAAAAGCAGAGAGCCTAGTGGGGTTTTTTCTTCAATGAACTATTAGATTTTGAAAAGTCTGCCATTCTAAGACTGTAACAGACAAAACCAATAGTGGTGAAAAATACTGCCTCTAGAGAAACTGATGGTGTGTACTTTACTGATAAACAAAACAGTTCCTTCTTGGTTAGAATACTAATGACAAATGTGTCCCAGACTTATGAAGGAACAACTCTGATGGTCTTTCCTAATTTACCTTAATGCTCAGAGTTCTGACCTGAATTGTTTCTATGGAGAAGGGACTTTATGTCCTTTTTTCTTCTGTAAGTTTTGATTTTGAATTTATTCCAAGGTGGAAATTAAATCCAGTTCAAATAAATGTTTCTGGCTTCTGTCGTGGGATCTGTCAACAAAATAGAAAAAGTTAAACTAAAAGCATATGAGGATTTGTTAAGTTATTTGAGAAAAATATTCTGAAATCACAACGTTTTACATTATAGCATAGGCAGATCTGGACTCAAGAAATAGGCATTATCATTCTGATATCAGTTATCATACTAAAAATCAAGAAATATACAGTACCTAAAAGTAGTACTATTTGATTCTTACCAAAATACACAAGTCTTCTTTCATATAGGAACACATGAAAACTAGATTCAGAAGTCCGTACTAAGATCATCTTTATTATAATAAAGACAAATGTTAGGTGTGACTCTTGCAGACTGGCTCCTTGGAGTTTTGCTAGCATGGAAGTGGCATAACCCTACTGAAATAACTGGAGAAACAAGGTTTCTGTAACTAATTTATAATACAAGGACAAATTTTTTGAAACATACAACATTTTTACTCAGTTTAACAAAATTCCACTGACTTTAGTCAAGTTACTTATTACTTTTATTACTCCATATAAAAGTTAACTCAGATCAAATATCTACAAGTGGTGAAATATATTGGCACTGTGTAACCAACATCAGAGAAGTAGTGTTTGCCCAAAACAAGCAATACTTTTCTACATTGCCAGCAGAACTGGTATTATTTGTAACATGAATATCACTAGAACAGAAGCCTGTTCTTTTCTTAAGAATGAAAAAAAATATATCAGAACAATTTTGATTTTATGTTTAATAGTAGGAAACATGAAAATTTGCAATGCTTAAAATATCATTCTGTTCCTTTCTACCTTTCAGTTTTCTACAGCCTCTGGAAATAAAAAGACTTTAAAAAAAAGGGGCTTAATAAAAAAAAATTGTCATTTACAAGGCAACTATTGTAAATAACACTAAAATCATATATAATCTCTATAGAGAGACTGTAGATTGTATCTATGTAGATGAAAGAACGTGTTTTAAAGCAAATATTATGCATTTTTGTCTACTCCTCTCAGGAAAGAAAAGGGTGAGGGCTCTGGATTTTGACACCATTTTTTCTCCTAACTGCAAAATCTGTTGTTTGTCTGAAATATTAAGTGACCTGGCTGGAATACAGCTTCAGATTTAGAATTATGACATTACATAATATTTGTTCCATAACACACTGTCTGTGCTATTAGAACCTATCGTTTGCCAAGAAGTGGTCCAAATGTGTTTGTGTGATTACAATGGACCAATTTGACCATTGAAATAAGTTGTTAGAAAAACATTTGTTTCACCCAGGTCCCGTCATTCAAGCCATTTTTCTGTTAGTGGATTTTCAGAACATCTTTGTTAATATGTAGTGTCCAGTTATTAGCAAAACAGAATCCAAATCCAATCCGAGTTCTCTGACAAATGAACCTATCCCTTTCCATTTCTCAAAATTAGACAAAATATTTTCAAAATGAGGAAACACAATGCCCTAATGAGAGCACAAAAAGATACTATATTTTTTATAGTCTCTCTTAAAAATTCCCATTAAAATTGTTAAATATACTGAGAAAAAAGGATGAAAGTTAACTTAAATAATTAAGCAAAACTAGGGCATCTCACCTATGCACCACGCTAGCTTTCAAAGTAGTTATTTGTGAAGAGTCTTTCACATTTGAAAAACTGGGGTCAGTGTCTTGGTGTCCTCTGTTGAAAAATAAATAATTCAGAGAGAGGGAGAGAGAGAGAGAATCATTATAAGGAGACAAGGTACAGAATCTTTTTTCTTTTCTGGTAAGAAAAGATAATTAAACAAACAAGTCAAGTGCCCTGGGACCCTCTTAGGGATCTAGTAAGGATCTCCCTCTGTTTTATTCTCTCCCAAAATATGTGAAACATATGACGTTCCCTGACAACTCTTGCCTCAAGAAAACCCTTAAATTCTCTATAAATCATTCAACATTCAAATAATTCAGTGCTACTTACTGACATCAAACTATCAACTCTTAACCTCTGGCTTCTTAGGTTCTTGTGGAGTCTCTTTCTGCAACCTTATTCACAGCAATAGCAGAAGTATGTGAAATGACTGATTGCCTCTACTGACAAGGCTCAGGATAGTAGATTATTCTGCATCTTCAAGCTATTTAGTATTTAGGTTGGCAATGAAATATGTTTAGCTCTAGAGAAAAACATAAATGTATGTCAGTAGCAGTATTCTGGAACAGAAAAATGATGGCACAGGCTAGGCGAGAGTAAAAAGGAAAATGATTCTTGTTTCCTGCCAAGTAGATAGTTCACCCACTTTGTGCATCAGTGACTCCTTCTCTAGACCAAAACATGAATGGATGGAGAGTGAAACGTTAGCATTTCCATCTGGGTTATGACACAAAGAGCTTTAAACAAGAACTTCAAATTCCTGGTTCTGCTGTGTGAAAATTAAATGGAGTGCTTATTACTAAAATCCTTTTGGGCAAAGTTTCTGGTAAAATCCTACATTACCACATTTAACTAAAACTGCATTTCCTTTTTCTGTTTACTGGATACATTTAATCTATCAGACCCATTACAAGAATCCAAGGGAGACACAGAGACGTTTCTCCATTGTTATTCCTACATCGAAGAACTTCCATGCAGAGCATAAGGACAATACTGGAAAGGTTGTTTAGTGCATATCTTTGTATGCATGGGTGGTTACACCTGATTCTGTTTCATAACACAATCACAAGAATAAAGAAATTGTTTTGCAATTTAAGCCCAGATTCTGCTTCACTTTGCTAACAAGAGGAAGAGACCATGTAACTCCAAACAATTTCCTTTGGCCTTGTCAGAGATTTTGCTATAGAAGACTGTACTGTTTAAAATTGTTCTATTTATAATGTTTCTGACATTCTAATTACATTGTTACTCTCTTGTTTCTTCTGAGCTGAAATTCTGCACAAAATTTGAGGGAAATAAGTTGTAAATCTTACACTCCACTCCTAGCAGTGATTTTTCTCTAGGAACCATTTACATTCTATATTCTTCAAAGTCTCAGATGTTAGTCCAGAACTCCATCTTCAGCATAAAACCAGGGAGTGTGACATTTTCTAGTGGTACAGTGTCATCAGAAAAAATGTGCAGTGGAAAAATATTCATAAAACATAAGCAGATTTCATTAGCTTTGCTCAGTGTTATACCTAAATCTGTGAGGTCACAAAGGAGGCATGAACCTCTAGATATTTTATAATATTTTGGATTCAAAATGATATCCCATTCCAGGCAACTCAAGCAGGAATCTTTTAGCTAAGTAAAATATACTAGTTTGATTCAAACCGTTTTATATAGTGAAATGAGCCTTTTCTCAATGAAAAGCACAGGACTCTAAAAAATTCAAAGACATGCAAAAAAAAAAAAAAAAAAAAAAAAAAAAGTTAAACACTCAGACTTCTGAAGACACTGAAATAGAATAGTTCAGTTGGAAGGGATCTACAAAGATCACCCAATCCAACTGCCTGACTTCTCCCAGCCTGTGTTTTCATCTGGTATTCATCCATCCCAGGTGCAGCACCCACCATTTTCCTTTGTTGAATTTCATGCCATTGAAAATTGTCCAATTCTCCAATGTATTTTGATCCCTCTGCAAGACCTCTTGTCCCTCCACAGAGTCAACAGCATTTTCCAGGTTAGTGTCAGCAGCAAACTTGCTAAGGATGCATTCAACTCCTGCATCCAGGTCACTGATAAAAATGTTGAACAGAATTGGCCCTACAATTGAGGAGTACTACAGGTAGCAATTGTAAATAGATAAATAAATTAAAAGAAGTTGAATTGCCAGTAGAATAAGGATCGAAACAGCCCTTCCAGAGGTGACATTCTGTGAGAAAAAAAAAAAAAAAAAAAAAAAAAAGTTTATTTTTTTTGTGAATACAATGTTATGCTGTATTTATCCCCATGGTATTGGGATACAAGACTAAGTAATCGTAAGGATCTTTTCTGACCCAGTTTCATTTAAATTTTGATCCTTCTAATGTTCACACAAGGTATTCATGCATCACCTTTGGGTTTTTTTTGACAGTACCTCAAAGCTTCTGATTGCAGTAGCTATCCTCCTGGAGTTTTGAGAGGCATATGAAAGTGCACTGGGTAAGGATTCAGCATGTAAGCAGGGTTGTGCTTCTTTTAAGTTATCTCCCCATTTGCCACTGAAAGGCAGGACCCTGCCAGACAGGCAGGTTATTGCAATGTTCTCTGCAGGATACTGGACTGTTCAGAGGCAAGGGTTAAACTGTGTCTCCTGCCTACTACAGCAATAACAAATCAGCCTGAGGAGAGAGGAGATACTACAGCAAAGCTGGTCCCAGGTCAGCAAATTAAGCAAAATCCTATTTAGTTCCTACTGAGTAGATGGTACAAATACAAAAACATTAGTGTGTATGTTCCAGAAAGATACGCTGTTAATGAGTAGAGACTTGAATTCTGCTACACTTTCAGTCTCCAGATGGTTGAAAAGTATAGCCCTGAGTAAAATACATTGCAAAATCTAAGCTGAAAGTAATAGCTACCACATGTATGACCTACAGGAAAAACAGACAAACAAAAAAAAAAGCATCCAACTACTTAACTAAATGAGGGTGAAGAGGAAGGAGGGAAACTAGATCTTATAGTAGTACTCTGATTTATTTATTTTTTTTAATGCTGGCAGTGACTAACTTCATTCCTACCTGCCTTTTCGAAGTCAAAACTAGCAATATTATCTTTGCCATCGGTTCATGCTGTTTCCCATAGCCAGCACTTTGGTCTCTTTCAAATCAGACATCAGCCAGCCAGCCCTTGGCTGCAAACCCATCCTCATCTCTATAATACATGCAGTTGCTATGGCTGAGTTGGGTGTTTTGGATGGATACAGCTCAAGGTCATGAGCTTGGTCCCCTTCACACTAGATCCACATCCAGCACAGACAAAGAAAACCTTAATATAACTCATCCACATAAATGGAAAATGTGATATGTCCCTGCTCAAGTAAAATATGCATAGCCTAGGTAAATGAAAATGGTGGTTCATTGTCACTTCATGTAGGTCATCCTTGTAGCAGCAATTTGGAAAGAAGCTGTGTATAAGACAATCTCTCCATTAGTGTATTATTCAGAATATGGCTACCAGGACAACCTTGTTTCAGATTCCAAGATACTGAAAGATGTACTATATTATTATCTAGGAAGGGACTTTTACTAAGATGCATACTTCAACTTCTTTTTCAGCCTTTGAGAAAGGTTCCTATATTGTGTGCAAACATGGAAGAAAACTAACAGCATGCTATCAAAATAAATCTCACTCAGCTGAAAAAGGCCAAATAGAGGTTAATCCAATTACTTAATGGTTGTCTCCTTTTGCCTCTTCCTTCAGGCAGCTGTGCTTTTACATGTTCTGCTTCCCTCTCCTAACATGCTTTATAGAGTTTTTCTTTCAAAAAGAAAAGTACTCCACTGTGCTCTCTAAACATAGTCTTTCTCCATTATGAGAAATATATGCTCAAAGACTTGAACATTAAGTGCTGAAATTCCTCATTTACAACAAATATTTAATTTCATTTAACATGAACAGGTCATTGCTCTTAAATTTGTTTGACTTATTCTTGAGGTTAGACCTTTTAATTAATTAAAAATATAGTAGGAATAACACTGAAAAATTAACAATATTTTTCTGAGGATTTGATAAATAATATTAATACTTTATTGTAAATACATGACTCCAGTGACAGCAGCATAAATAGCCATAGCAGTCAAATAAATAAGCTTAATAGAACTCTAATGAGAACAAAATTTAATGAACTGCATTTATATGTTTCAATGTTCCTGCTTCAGGAAAATCGAATGTGCTAACTCCTGCTAATATCATCTCCCTCTGGGAGTTTACTGCCCAACGAGTAAGCTGCACAAAATGATAACCAACCTACTGGGAGGGAGGGCAGCAAGCAAAGAGGAAACAAGATGGCTGTGACAATTAATCTTTGGCATCCACTCATAGCTTGTGGAGTAATTACCCTGCTGCATTTAAGATACGTCAAAATGTTCATATCTAGAATCCTCTGAATTAGACCTCCTGTTCAGATACTAAGTACTCCACTGTCATCCTCTCAGCCAGAACTGTCATAGCCCATCCTTGGTGGTGTCCCCTGACAGCAACTGAGGTGGCGCTATTTATTCCCCCTGACTCAGGATTCCTCTCTTCCTTCAATAAAATTGCAATATTTGGGCTGCAAACATTGCCCAGAATGGATTTTGCTTGGTAGCCTACTCAAACACTGACATCAGTCCTCTTTATTGCTAAATGAAAAAGGAAAACTTCTTTCCCCCGTGTATTTTTACTGTCACATGTTCAGTGAGCAAAAATTTAAGTTATAATAATCGTCAAGGAATAATAATAACAATAACAGTAATAATAATAATAATTAATAATAATAATAATAAATAGTAGTAATAATAAAGAATCTCTGTAAGATTAGGGGAGATGGACTGGATGGCTAAACTACAAGGTGAATTGCTGGACTAAAAACTAGCTCCCAGTCGTGACTACTGTTCAGAGTTTAATTGGCCACTGGTTTTGACCCATAAAGTTTAATACTGGAGATGGTACTATGTAACTTCTTCATCAACAACCTGGAGGATGGAGATAAAATCTGTCCTGAGAGAGATAACACTAAATCAAGGGGAGTGATTTATACACTGGAGGGCAGATTTCTCCTCAGGACCTCAACAAATGAATTGACAAAAAACAACAGGATCTTCAACAAAGATCCTGATAAACGTCAGTGCTGTGAGACGTGAAAAGCCAACACAATATTACAGGTTAGTTGCTAGCTGGCTGGGTAATACTTCTACAGAAAGAAAAAAAATGGGGATCATGGTGGAATCAAGTTCAACTTGAGGCAGCAGTGCATCCTTGCAGTGATGAAGGTTAACCACATGCTGGCTTGCTTTAGCAAGATTTTGACAAGCAGTTTGCACAAAATGGTTATTAGGGAACTTGTGAGGAAATATGTGGTGTCTTGTCTCCAGTTACAGGGTCTCTTGTCCCTGTTACAAGAGAGCTGACCTGCACAGAGGTCAGAGGAGGGCAAATAAGCTGGCTGGGCTCTTGCAGTGCATGATGCATGGTTCCCCATGCTGACAGGCTGAGGGAACAGTGTTTCTTCAACTCACAGAAGTAAATGCTAAGAGTGAAGTCTAACTACAATCTTCCACTACCTAAAGTGGGTTTACAAACAAAGTAAATCTACGTTCTTCTTGGAGGTGTAATGGTGACAAGCTGAGTCAAGAGAAAAAATGTCACCATCAGAGTAGTAAGCACTGGAGTAGGTGCCCAGAGATGCTGTGGAAGATTTTCAAAAAATGTCAAATTCCTGAACAACAACAACAAAAAAAGTCAATTCCTGAACAAAGTTATGCAACTTTGACAACAGTTCAGGTTTGTGCAGGACGTAGGACCAGATGACCAGCAGCACTGCCTTCTAACCAGAACTGGCCTGATTCCTTCAGCCTAAATTCCATCTCTAACCCTGCTATGCTTATTATTAAAACCTCTTGGACCTGGGGGAAACTACAGGCCTGTCAGTCTGACCTCAGTGCCAGGGAAGGCAGATCACCTTGATGGGGATATTGGTCAACAGCTGGCTGAATATGAGCCAGCAGTGTGCTCAGGTGGCCAAGAAGACCAACAGCATCCTGGCTTGTATCAGAAATAATGAGGTCAGCAGGACTAGGGAAGTGAGGTTGTTCCCCCTTCCTCAGCTCTGGTGAGGCCACGCCTCAAATACTGTGTTGAATTTTGGGCATCTTACTAGAAAAAAAAAAAAAAAAAAAAAAAAAAAAAATTTAGCCTGGTGAGGGGTCTAGAGAACAAATCTTGTGAGGACCAGTTGAGGGAACTGTGGTTGTTTAGCCTAGGCAAAAGGAAGCTCAGGGGAAACATTATGCTTTACAATTACCTCAAAGGAAGTAGTAGCAGGGTGAGGGCCTGTCAATTCTCTCAAGGAACAATCAACAGGACAAGAGGAAATAGCCTCAAGTTGCACCAGGGTAGGTTTAGGTTGCCTAGTTCTTCTTTGGTTTTGAGTATATATTTATGTTTTTGACAAAAGTTAGCAGCATAACAATAATTCATTCATATCCCCTTCAGCAGATATAAGTTATTTTGGTTCAGCAAATCAAAATGATATGAGCAGTAGACAAAAAGCTCTGACTAAATAAAGAAACAGAGATAACAATGATAGGTTGCATTTGAAATGAAAAAGCAATATATATATATATGTATTTCTGTTTTTCTCTGTATGTAAAATGTCATCCTTCCTGTTCCACCTTATTAGTACTTAATGAATAGTCACTTGTGCATTCACATTGGTTTGTAGATATTTTTTAACCCCTTTATATCGCATCTAATGTTATAGACTTATTTTAAGAATTAATTGTGTAACTGCAGCAATGATTCATGTGAAGTAAAAGATATTCAAATATTTGACATACAGACGTACCTTGTAAAAAAGATCAGAAAGATCTTGTCTATACACAGCTCTGATTCAGAGTACTGTGTAACAATCCAGGTGCATTATACTTTTTTTTTTATCCTTACTTTTTAAACTGTTAGATACTATCACCGGAGGTAGACACTAAAACATGATAAGCCGGTGGTTTGATTTGATATAACAATCCTATGTTATTGTGATGAAAAAGTAAACGAAACCTATTTGTAGAAGTGTCTTCTGTAATGAACTATGTTCCTCAAAACATTCACACACTTGTATAGTTCCTATATGATATGCTGATGTTGTGAAGAAAAATCACAAGGCTCATGTCAAAAATAGTTAAGAAGTGCTCATCATTTTATAGCTGCAGAGGAAAATAAGGCAAGAAAGCAGAACAGCCTTGCCATTAACAACTCTGCATTTAGACCAGGTTAGCCATACCTGTCATTTCATTTCTCCCTATGCCAGTTCAAACGTAAAGTACTGAATGCATGAATAGCAGTATGTGCAAGCAGTTCCTAAAAACAGGACTCTCCTGTGTTCTCTGACCCATTTCATTACAAATAAAATGCCAGTGTGTTTTTTTTGTTGTTTGTTTGTTTGTTTGTTTGTTTTGTTGTCTGTTTGTTTGTTTGTTTTTCTCTCTGAAAGCTCTTTGTGAATGATAATTCCTTAATCTGCACAGGCTTTTCTGCAGTGGAGAAAATCATTACTGGCAGGGCATGCTAATGTATTTCAGAGAACAGTTCTATCACCTGCAGTAGCAGTTAGGGTTTAAAGATAACTTGTGGTCTGTGCAAGGGGTTAGGTTATAGAGTCATCCATGAACCTCCTAGACTAGGAAGGTGGAGGTGGGGATTCTCCTAACTAAGTGGTAATCTTTACTGCAAATCACCCTTCCTCTCAGTGGAGAACTTGTCAGCAATGTCAAAGAGAACAGGTACAATTTATAAAACACACATCTGTAAAAGAATAGGTTAACTGTAGCTTTCTCCACCGTCTTCTGAGCAGGCCCGCACTGATAAGACAAGACACACTTCTCCTTTGTGTGGCTATGTCCATGCTACCACTTCCACTATTGATAGTACTAGTACAAAAGCAATTCTGGTAAGTACTGTAATTTTTCTTTTTTTTTTTTCTTTTTTTTTCTTTTCTGTGTGAATTTTTTTCTTTTCTGTGTGAATGTTGTTTTCATCTCAGTTCAGTGCCTGAGGAAACTATAGTTGTATATTTCCTATAGCTCACATACAGTTGCTTAAAAACAGATAAGGTATTTAAGTGATTGTTAGCTATCTAATGTGCTATTTTTTATGTCAATTGCCCACAGTTTTATTTTTATGTAAAGCAAAGAAAACACTGGAACTGTGGTTGAATGAGTAGTAATCCACAGTGAAAAGAAGTCATAGAAAGGCCTAACACTTAGAGGAAAAAAGACATCCTACTACACCAAGCAAAGGCCTCTATTACCTTTTCAGAGTCAACTTCTTTACAGTCCACTGTCAATGTCTATGAGCTGCTGTCTACAGACATCCTCATCCACTGAGTGAAATACTGAGTAGTCATTTTATTACCAGAAAAATATCTGGAGTTTCTTAATTTCTCAGATCTCCTAAATCAGAGAGATTTTATTAAATTTAAAACCCTAATTGAATTTTTCCTCATACCAGTGACTGAATCTTTTGATGAAAAGAAACAGATCCCATCTGTCCTTTGATAACAAAACTTTCAATTTGGCCACTGCAGAAAGGACAGATATTTTGTTGTTCACAGGGACAGGAACATAACAAAAGCTGGAATCACACAACTATTTGATTTTTTGGCTCTGTGAGTTTCAGACTGATTTTTCCTTTGTCATGTAGACAATTCTAGCAATGCCACATTCAGTCTTGTCCCTAAAATTAATCTTAACCCAGAGAATTGTTATCAGAGGTCAGAAGAATGTGGGAATACTACAGTAAATGAAGGTAAAGATCACTAACACACGGTAGGATAACAGCACAGCTGTGCCTGGCTGGGCACTTAAAAATTTAAAAATACGTTTTTGGCTGCTGTAGAACTGTAAGGAAACAAAGCAAAACAGCAGCTGACCCTGCCTTTCCACATCATCTAGTTTCCTATAACATCTGCTGAGGTGCACCACTGTTATCCTACAACAACATGCGACTGTAGGGGAAATAACTGATGGTGAAGAAATAAAAACCATGAAGGAGAATCCTTGTTTGAATAAGAAGATTACACAATATATATCTACAGTCTTTTGGAAAATACTTTTCTTTTCTTTTCTTTTCTTTTCTTTTCTTTTCTTTTCTTTTCTTTTCTTTTCTTTTCTTTTCTTTTCTTTTCCAAAATGCGTTGTCTAAACATCAAAATTGAGGACAGCGAGAAGTTATCACTGTCTGGAAAAAGATATATTTCTTTTTTATTACTGATTTTGAGACATATGAAGCAATTCTGTATCACAATTCAACTTTCCAAATGATATTCTATGAAATCTAAAACTTCAGTCTCATATATTCCAAGTCAATGCTCACTCTACTGTTCCAGCCCAAAAGAAGATATCAGAGAATGTGATGACAGTAAGTACCAACTTCACTGTGAGTAAGAATGTAAGCTTTTTTTCTAGTTTGAGGAACACTAAATTTCACTGAGAATACAATGCCAACATGAGATTAGGGGTGAGTGTACAGAAAACAAATCTTTTTGGCTGCTTTTTTACTGCTGTTTTAATTACAGAACAAGCATAGCACAGAAGAAATATTTTCAGTACACACAGTCTTCAGATGTGACTTGCAGGCTGGCCTTAGACAATAGGTCTGTTCCATGTGCATTTCCTGCTTTATAACTGTAACCTGAAATGAACTATAGATCACCAGTAAACATATAAAAATCCTCTAATTTTAAATCTTAGAACTACTAATTGCAGATCTGGCCTTCTAAATGGCTTATGTTAGATGACTAGAGCAAAGTCACAAACTCTTGCTACTGTACAGTCTCTGGGGTCTCTTTCCTGACATATTAAATAATGGCAGGAAACTGATATCTGAAAAAAAAAATGTGTGAATGAAAGTCCTCCAGGAACATTTCTTCTGTGTAATTTTCTGAGTATTATTTCTGAGTCTTTGAAGTTATCGTTTCATAAATATTAGTTTAGATCTTACTGCAAATTAATATTTCATGTATATTCTTCAAGTTATATATTTTTTTCTCTTTAGTTATCAAAACCAAAATTCTACACACAAAATATTTTTAAAGTTGCAACATCTAATAAACTACTGTCAAGTTATTAGATTCCATTGATCTTTGGGTTTATAATCATTATGTTCAATGGAAAAAGAATTTAAACATATTTTTTAAGAAAGCATATAGTCTCTGACAAAACAAGGAAACAAGGAATTGTAACAAGAACCAGCGTCAATATGTTTTGTGCTTTCACAAGAGCAGTTGGTGTAAAGGAATACACTTGTTTTTCTGAAACACCTTCTGATAACAGAACACATAACTCTCCAGTGTTTATATTCTTAGTCAGACCAGCAGGACATCTTTTATCAGCTTTTAGATCTTTTCTTTTAAGTCACTTGGAACCAGTGGTAGTTTACTAAATTCCAGAGAAATAAATATTAAGTTTTTCAGAAAAATTCCACATCACTGAGAGTAAAATGAAAGAATGGAGTTACACTCTTGGCAAAGAAAGAGGCTGATTTAAAGCAGCCAGTGAGAGTACTTAAAAGATAACAGATTATAGAATTATTTATTTTAAAGAACATTTTGTTCAGACCTTCCACTGCCAGCAGTTCAAAAACCATGAGCCAGGTTCCCAAAAATGTCATTATACTTAAAATTTATTTTAGCTAATTTAATTGAGACTCCGGTGATCATGCTGTATGTCTGCCAGACATTCAAAATCACTTTCGGATGTTAATATTAATCAAATTTGACAGAGCTACTGAGGTCTCCAAAAGATTAAGTTCTGCAAGTGCAATGAAAACAATCAGTTAGATGGTGCACCAGTAGTGTGCTTGCTGGTGGAGACACAGGCACTTCACCACTCTTGCTTATCTTGCCCAACAGCAGGAGCTGCCAGTCAACATTTCCACAACTTTGGATCAGTCACTGAATGTTGTCGCTTGCTCAAGCAGCATTTTGCTGACAGATAAAGCAAATTAGGTTCTTGGAGAAGATTAATATCTCTTTCTATTATGAGAAAACTGAAGGTCTTGTCCTGACAGACTGAAGAGGCCTTGAAGGAAAATTGGAGGTTTAATGATATGGAGTAGTTTCAGGGAATTGGGATTATTATGATAGAGAGTCAAGAAATGAAGTGCTAAAATCCACAGGAAACTAGACTTCCTTGGTTCTGCTCTTCACAGAGCAATTTGTTTTAAGAATGTGCTTTTATTGTTAAAGCCTGCTTGTGTTGTGTCCTCAGGCTACCATAGAATCAATTATTTCAGCCTTTCTCTGCAGATATGAACAGTAAGAATTCAATTTTATTTATTTATTTTTTATTTATTTATTTTGTATTGACAGTTTAGATTCTCACAGTGCCAGGAGATGGAGATCTGAAAAAAAAAAAAAAAAAAAAAAAAAAAGAGAGAGAGAGAGAGAGAGAGAGAGAGAGAGGGAGGTGGTAAAAATCAATAAATGATAGAAAACAGTGCTTGGAGAAATCTTTAGTATGCTAGATAAACTATGTCTAAACCATTCCCATCAGATTCTTGCCTACCATATTTTTACAACACTCCAATGCTCCAATGATAAAGCTGCAAAAACTTCCCAGGATTCTCTGTTCCAAAGTATCCCTATTTTTACATGAAGTTTTCCTGTTCTTCCTTCACCATTAGTTGGCACTGTCAGTGTTAATGCACTACTTGAGAATAACAGGAAACCTTTTAAGAACAACTTAGAGAAAGAGAAGGTCTATGTTTTTTACCCACAACAACAATTCATTTAACCTAACTTTTGATTACACTGGGAGGAAATGAACACACTAAGCCATCCGATCAATGAAAAATTTTACAGAAACAAGGGCCCAGCAAAAGTAATGTAGAAAATAGATGGTCATTAAGTTCTTACCATTACTTCTAGAGCTACACATACAATACAAATATGATGTACAAAAATTCTTATTAGCTACTCTTAAGTAAAATATTTACTTAAGGGAATGGTCTGTTTTGATTCACTTGAATCTTCAAAGAACCCTCACTGAAAAAGATTTAAAATTGCATCATATTTATTGCTTTATATTCTGGACAGATGCTAGTTGACATCTTTCTGTAGAAAACATAACGACTCTTTCAGAGACAACTTCAAGAAGAGACCTACCTGTAACTTCCCAGTCCAGTTTTGTTCACTGCCTACAACTGAGGAATTTTAGTGGTCTTATGTTGTGCCACTTCTTCCTGACTGGCAAGAAGTTTTCTACAGCTGAAATACTGCCCTAGATTTGGCCATGTGCATATGCACATATATTTTGAGACAAAATAGCAAAAAAAGTAATTCATAGCAATAATGTTTGAATGTGGAATAAAATCCTGACTAAAATCTTAGAAGGAAAGCAGGACCTGCCTGTGTTTTCATAAGCTATAGAACAGTTTTGTTCTGTAGATCTTCCTTAAACAATCACAATGTTGCAAATGGAACTGAAATGCATCTACCATGATAAAATTCATCAAAATTCATCAAAACAAAACCATCGTTTAAATCTTATTACTTTAGCCCAGGAAAGACATACACTTATTAAGAGGAATCCTGATAGCTGTAAAAGAGTCTTAAAGCACCATTCACATACCACATAAAATTCTCTCACACAGAGATTATGCAACTGAGTTTCCAGCATCAGTGTGTTTACTTCATATTTTGAAGAGAGAGCTTGTGTGAATGTATACCTTATTATTTAATAGTGTAGAGAACCTTGAGAGTTTAAAAGAGCAGCTAGAATAACATGGCTACGACTTTGAGTCTGAGTTTGCAAAGATCAGTGTTTTTCTTATGAAAACAAATGGCAAATACATTTGTCTTCCTGGCTCACACAGGACATCGCAGACCCAGCAGAGCTCCTTGTACGGGAGTCTGGCTTTGCTGCTCAACAATCCTTCAGAGATCACGAGTTTTACTAACACTTGCTTGACTAGGCTGCACAACAGCTTTGGGTAAGACAAACCCCTGCATAACTTCATGAGTTCTCACTGACTCATAACCTCCTCAAAACTTGCTCCTCGCAGCCCATTTCCTGCAGTGTGGTGGCCAGTAGGCTCTGGCCTTGGTGGTTTATGGCTCTGGAAGCTCAGCTGAGCTCCAAGGCTGACAGGCATCCACTTTTTCCTGACTCTTGCAGAGCTCCTGGATGTGACTTCTAGAGTCTCCTCATGCTTCAGACTTAGTGGCTGCTAAGAAAACCTCCCTCTCCACTCTCTCCCATGTCTGGCAGTCTGTTCCCTAGAGTGTTTCTTGAGCAAGACCCCAGGAGGTGGGCAACTCCAAGCTGCTTCCTTGTTCTGACTGGGCTCATTGACTACCTGTGTCAGAGCAGGCCCTCTCAGTTTGCTGCTTTCACTCAGATTAATTACATTGCCTGATACAACACAATGCAAAGGTTTATTTATCAGAGTTGAAGGTATCAAATTCAGAATTATATCTACAAGACTGCAAGCACAGGTGATATAAATTGTTATTCTTAACAGTAATGGGTATTTCACACTAGGCCATTGTGTTGTATGTTGACCTGAGAAACAGATGTTCCTCTTTCATGAAATAATGACAGTCAGGGCATTTCACCAAGTTATGAAGGATTTCTCTCTTTTCCCCAGATATGTTAAGCTGGTTTCCAGCTTCAATTTGGAGTGAATGTTCATCTCACTGCCTCACATTTTGCATTTTTATTGCAGTTTAGATTTTCCACACTGTGCCATCCCCATCTAGGCTGCATCCCAGGTGCAGGCATAGCACGGCTCCAAGCAGCGCAACCACAGAGCCCTCATAGCCCAGCCACTGTCAGTGTGGGAAGGGTGGGAAGGACTGAGGAAGGTAATAAAGGTCTCTTGATCCTCACTGTAAATATATACTAGCTAGTGTGTATTGTTAAATGTTTTCAGGTCTACACAATTTTACAATTAATCTCTATTAACATTCTTTAATAAATCTTCATTAAAATAATCAAAATTGCTAAAAATAATTCAACCTAATAATCTTAATTAAAATATAAGACTGTTTTATTAAAACTATGACTTCATGTCTTCTCAGCTATTAAATATGACTATTATAGATACAGATTTCAGAAAAGACTAACATAAGTGGCCATCTGTCTTCCCTCCTCAATACCTGTTTCCACCTCTTGGATTTATGGCTCAAAGATTCAAAAGGAGCTCCCCTAAGAAGTGGAGCATATGAGTCTGGGGGTTTTGCTACATTTCCAGATATTTAGAGGACAAAGTCAGGTTAAGAAATGACTAATAATAGACTGAAAGTGTCATTTTGTTCTTGGGAGACCTTGCAAATCATCAACCTAGACAGCCCTGACTGCTTGGATTAGCCAACAATCTGAGGAATAAAGCCTTCATGATCGTTTCTCTCCTGGACATTGATACTATATACAGCCTCCCCTTAGGGTCCTTCCTTAGGGACTAGCACATTAAGCCACTAAACCACTGTTTTTCTAGAAACAGCCACTAACTGAAGAGTCCAGGAGAAGATCAGAAATTGATGGTAGCTGTGAAACTATACACTGTTGAGTTATTAACATTTTTCAGTTCTGGTTTTGTAAAAGCCTAAGCAATTACTGAAGATGCATTATTTTAAGTGTAACTATAAAGTAATGGAACTATATAAAGAACATCTGGGATCAGCCCTGAGAAAATCAGCCCTACCCGGGCAGGATCAATTATCCCTATGTCATAACAGATGCATGGCTAAACTGTTTTTAGTATCTCTAGCAATTAAGGTTTTGCAACTTCTGCAGATGCCTGCTTATATAGCACAAAGCTGTATTTTTGGCAAATACTATCACTTTCCTTTATAATTAGAGAGTGTTTCCTAATACCTAACTTAATCCTTTCTTGCTGAAAATAACCATTTCTCTGTCTGTCAAAGACTCAGAAAAGAGCTTATCCTCTCATTCTTTTTTAGCAGTATTTTATACACCTAAATTCTGTTACTTTCCCCAGTCATTTCCTATTCTGTGTGTTATGTGGGTCCTGTTCTTTCCATATTTCCAGAAAGGACATCTTTTCTAGAGAGTTCTCCTGGACTCCCTCCATTTGCTTCACCTTTGTCAATGTGCAATGACCACAGCAATACAGTCTAGCCATACAAGTCTGAGAGAAATAAATATCCTGTGAGCTGCTCTTCTGAGTCTACATCTCAGTCACAATGTCACCATATGTACAACCTTACTAACTTATGTACTGCTTGTGGTCCAATATAAATCCTAGATCCTGTCTCAAATAAATGGTATTTCATCCTTTTTATTTATTTATTTATATATATTTTTTTTTTTGCCAATTATTCCTATCTGTGTTCCCATTAAGTTTCATCCTTTTTTTTTTTTTTTTTTTTTTCAGACAAAATTGTCAAGATCTGTCAACATACCTGCAGTCTTTCTCCCCTCTTCTCTTTAACTGTTAACCAGAGAATTTTGGCATAGACTTTACACTTTCAGCCACCATATTATTTGTATATACATATTTCCCCTTCTCTCTTGCTTGTCCATCTTGAGAATACTATACTATACCAATTTAAGTTCATCTTCCAGTCACATGAATTATCCCATCTTTGTTATGCTTGTTACATCACCATAGAGATGAGACTAGGTTTCCTGCGTTAATATAGAGGTGTCTATGCTACGTAGTATAGAAATATTTGATGTGCTGAACAGTTTTTTCCATTTTTATTTCCCCTAAAAATAATATTCATGACTTGGTGGCCACTATACATAATCTTTTTGTTTCTAGGTCCTTGTTGCTTACACCTAACAAAGACCTTGTTGCCTATAATAGCTGATACAGGGCAGAATCCCTTAGTCCTAAATTGCCAAGAAAATATTCTAAAATAATCTAGATTGACGGCACAGTTGTCTTCAGCCCTTTTCATTAATATGAAGCTACATAAAAAAAAAAAATGTTTATTTAAGTAATATATAAATAAATAAAGACAAGACAAGATAATGCCTCATTTTTGTGAGATGAACTCCTCTTTTTCAGTGGTCATTAACCTTCATTTCTTGTTGAAATTTCCTGTTCTTGAAATTTAAAGTAGTCAAAATTTGGGTTTTGATTGCAAAGAAAGTAATTACAAATGTAAATATGTCAATTACTTCCTTAAATGATGGGTTACATGACTACCTGTTCATTTGCATGCACAATTACCCAAACTGAATAAGCAACTATGATAAATTTAATGTGCAAATTGGGTGTGCAATCAGGCATTCAGCTAGCTCACACCTAATTGGGCACATCTCATTTCGAAAATTATTTTTCTAATGTTCTGCTTACCTTTATCATTTTAAATGAAGGCTCTACAATCATTCTTTCATAGTTAAAAATCAAACAAAATGGAATCACATTAGCCCACGAGCAGCATACACAGTAGCATCAGTTATAAGCTATATTTTTTTTCAGTTCAGCCTTGTCAGAAAATTATACAGAGCCTCACCAGGCTGCAACACTGTCATTAATCAGTTTACAGACTCCATTCTACAGCAATCTATTAAACTCATGAGAGTAACTCAGCACCAACAGCACTAACATGCAGAGTGTCTTCTTTCTGTCCCGGGTTTTCTTTCAGTCCCGGGACTCATCAATTGTACCACGTGCAAATACCACTTCATGAAGCTATGTTTTAAAGAGGATGGCATTTAATTCACTGAGGACCAGATTTTCTGTGACAGGCAAACACAGATGTTTATGGATGTCTGATCTATGTGCATAAATGCCACATGGGTAATCACAAACCAGGTATCTGCACACACACATGTGTGCAGATCTGCCAGGATGCTGGCAGATCGCCGTGCTTCCTTGTCTTCCCTCCAGGTGGAATATGACCTGAGCAGCAGCAGCAAGGACCAGCTGGTGATCTCGCACAGGGACCGGGTAGAGCAGGTTGCCGTGCCCCTGTGCTTGGCCTGGTACCCGCAGTTCGGCACCGAGTCCTTCATCCTCACAGCCAACAGCTGCTACAAAATGAAGCTCTACAACACGACGACCAAAATGTGCAGGTTGGGGGGAGATTCAGTCCCAAGCCCCCTCACCTTCTGCCTGGGAGCGCTATCCTGAGTCTCAGTTCTCCTCTGCCCTGCTCCCACCTGAGCCCCCACCTTGAGCTCCCACCTGCCCTCTCCCCACCTTGAGATGCATCGGCTGGGTATCAGCTGAGGAGATAGGAGCCCATAGGATCAGCACAGCCCAGGGACTGATCCCTGAGCACTAAATTCCTCTCTTAGCCCGGTGTGGTCCCTTCTGGACAGGGATCCTGTGCTATCCTGCGTGCTCCCCTTATCCACCCATCCTCATGCATCACAGCCTTTCAGAAGGAGAAAATGTTTTTGTGAGCCCTAGAGTGGGTGACAATGTTGTTTGCTTTTAGGAAGACCCTTCTGGGACCAACCTATGGTTCCCCACTGGAGAAGATACAAATCCTCCCAACAAGGAGCACTACAGACCCCCAGAAATGCTATCTGGCCTACATTACAAAGGACAAGGTACAGAGCCTCTTGCAGGGCATATTTTGGAGTACTGCTGGCTTAGACATGGGGGTCAAGGGAACCTTCCCTCATAGGGCCAGGAGAAGTGAACTACAGCACAGTGGAGACACTTCAAAAGTCCTAGTTTTGGGCAAGGGCTGGTGTAGAAGGTGACAGTCACTGGGGGAATGTCACTGCAGAGCAAACCATGCACCGCCTGCTCCGGCTTTCTCACGGGAGTCCCAGCCCTCACCTCCTCCTCTCCCCTTACAAGTGGGCCTGCAGATTTTGCCTGTGGATGGAGTGGCTGTGCATATAGGCAAACAACATATGTAAGTATACAGATCCACTGTATCAGAAATCAGAAATGTGCTAATATTTGTGGTGCAGTACTATCTCCTACACTGATATTAGTCAGAGGTACAGTGGCTGAAAGTAGCTGAAAGACATAATGATACATGAAAAGACATTTGAACATTTCATTTGAATGTTCATAAGTCTATGGGGCCAGTCATTGAAGGGTACTGAAGGTGCAGGTGGAAGTGATCACCAAGACACTTTCAATAATTTACCAGTAGTCCTAGTTAATCAAGGAGGTCACAGTTAACAGGAAGATAGCAAATATGGACAGGAAGGAGGATCCAGGAAATTTACAGGCCTGTCAGTCCAATTTCCATACCAGTGAAGGTTATGGAACAGATAATCTTAAGAGCCATCACACAGCACATGCAGGGCAATCAAGTGATCAGATGTAGCCAGTATGGGTTTATGAAGCGCAGATCCTGCCTGATTAGCATGAACTCCTTCTATGACAAGACAATGCATTCAAAAGACAAGGGAAATGCTGTGAACATTATTTACCTGAATTCTAGTAAAGTATTTGACACTGTTTTCCACTGTATTCTCCTGGAGAAACTGGCTCAGACAGGAGTACAGTTTGCTGAGTGAAGAGCATACTGAATGGCTAAACTCAAAAAAAGTCATGAATAGAATTCAATCTGGTAGGTGGCCAGTCACCAGTGCTGTTCTTCAGGGCTCAGTCCTGGGGCCAGATTTGTTTAACATTTTTGTCAATGATCTGGATGAGAGGATCAAACACACCCTTAGTAAGTTTGCAGGTGATGCCAAGTTAGGTGGGACTGTAGCTCTTCTTGAAGGTAGGAAGGTTTTGCAGGGGGGTCTGGATAGGCTAGATCAATAGGTCAAGTCTAATCACATGACATTCAACAAGGATAAATGCACTTGGGTCATAACAACCCTGTGCTGTAGTACAGGCTTGAGAAAGAGTGGCTGAAAAGTTGTCCAGGGGAAAAGAACTTAGGGATGCTGGCTAACAGATGGCTGAACATGAGCCATCAGTGTGCCCAGGTGACTAAAAAGGCCAATGGCAACCTGGTTTGTATCAGATAGTGTGACCAGTAGGACTAGAGAAGTGATTGTCAGCTTGTATGTGGCACTGGTGAGACCACACCTCAAATACTGTGTTCAGCTTTGTCCCCTCACTACAAAAAGGATGTTGAATTGCTCAAGTGTGTGCAGAGAAAAGCAATGAATCTGGTGAAGGGACTAGAAAATATGAGGTATGAGGAAGAATTGAGGGAACTGGGTGGTTTAGTCTGAAAAAAAAGAGAAAGCTGAAGGGTAGACCTCATTACTCTCAGCTACCTGAAAGGCAATGGTAGTGAAGAGGGTGTCAGGCTCTATTCTCAGGTGACAAGTGATAGGACATAAGGAGATTGTCTCAGGTTATGCCAGGGGAGTTTATATTGGATATTAGGAAGAATTGATTCATGGAGCAGGAAGTCAAGCATTGGAATGGGCTGCCCAAGGCAGTAGTAGAGTCCCTATCCCTGAAGGTATTTAAGAGTGCCATGTGGCACTAAGGCACACGGTTTAGTGAAGGGACTTGGTAGGTCAGACTGATAGTTGAACTTGATGATCTTGAAGGTCACAAGCAGTAACAAAACAATTAGAGTATGTGGAATGATTAGGAAAGAAGCTGAAAGGGGAAAAGAAAAGAGAGCTACATAATGTCATTGATACCCTTGTGAATTTAGGTTTTAAAATGCTGTGTGTTGTTCTGGCTACTCCATATCAGAAATCAGATATCAGAAAAAGATAAAGAAGAATCAGAATAGACACAAAGAAATGTTACAAGTATTATCAGCAACATATAGTGACCTCTGTAGGAGAACAAATTACTTAGAGTAGAACTCTTCTTAAAATATTGAAAGATATAATCAAAATTTATAAAATTATATATGTCATGGAAAAACACCAGTGGAAAACACTGATATACTATTTTTCATAATATGTAAGTTCAGGGGTTTACAGTGTAATTGCAGGTAACAGGCTTAACATAAACAAATTGAAATAAAGATTTATGTAGTACTCAAACTATGGAACCCTTTGCCACAGGATGATTTGCATACCACAAATACGAATATGTCCAGAGAGATTTGGAAAAATCATGGAAGATCCATTAAAGTATATTTAAAAAAATGTTGGAGATTTAACTCTGCTTCAGGAAACTCCTAAGGCAGTGTCAGCACAGCAAAGAGTGTCTCAGGGGTGACTAGGTGTCTCAGTCTGCCCCTCTTATTTCTTGTAGTCTTCTCCTAAGCATAAAATGTTATTCATTGTCATAAACAGATGCTAAGCTAGGTGGACCTTAGTCCTAACCTCATGTGGTCTTTTTTGTATTTATAATACAACTCTTGATCTTTTTCTTGAGAACTACCTTGTTGCCATTTTCCCATCTTGTATGCTTCTCTTATTTCCATCTTATTTCCAAGTATTGTCTTTGTTCTCATTCTTATTGGTCTGCAACATGGTTGTTTTTGTGTTGTTGTTTTTTTTTTGTTGTTGTTGTTGTTTTGTTTAAAATTTGTCAAAACTATTATATTTAAATCTAGTTCCTCCCACCTTCTCTAGTAACAATGAATACCTGAATGAATGGCTGGTAACAGTAACTAAATTTTTCAATACCTGCACAGTTAAATTATTCTGAAGCTTGTAAAACTGACTGATGCCACATACAAGGGAATTTTGATATTTTAATGCTGTGATATAGATGTCTGCATAGATCCGGAAAGACAGAGGTCTACATTATTTTCCTGACATGCTGTTATTTTAAAAGATATTACTATTGGTGTGGAAGATCCTAAGAGTTGTTTATGACCTACTAATATTTATAAGATCAGTGTGACTACTGTCCTCAGTTTATAAGTAACTGTTGAAGAAAAATTAAAAATGAAAAAATATGTTTAATGTAATATGAGTTTAAATGAATGTTTGCACTGCTACCCCAGGTCCCCCAACACTTCTGTCCAAAGCACAATGTACTAAAGCCTCTCCCACAACTTGTGGTATATAGGTTGAGTAGCAAAAATATTCAGAAAGGAAACTGCCAGTGAGAGAAAAGCAAGAGTAGGTATCTTCATTTCTTACCACTGAAGATGCTGCACCTGATATTATTTCATTTATGTAGGTGGATCAAGAACTTAGTTGAAAGAAGGCTGCACTTGAGTTAAACTTCTAGCTTCCAGTTCTTAATTTCCTGGGAAAAAATAGCCAGAAACAAATGTTTAACTACTTTTCTCTTTTGAAGATGTTTTGATTCAAATTCTCTAACTCAGTCTGCAAGATGACTCTACTTATGGTTTTCCTTGATGAGATTTCTAACTCATTTGACAGAAGTACTTGGTGAATTTTGCCTTTTGTAAGGTGTTTGATTTAGTACCACATGTGAGTTTTATTATAAAATTAGTCTTTTATAAACCAGTAGAGAACACATTAAATGGATTAAGAATTCACTAACTGGCAGATGCCCAAATGCAGTTGTCAATGGCAAGTCATCATCCAGTGAGGAATATTCTAACAGGATGATCCCTTTGCAGAGATTAATTCAATAATGTTTTATTAATGCTCTGGAATTATACACAATATCACTGCTGGTAGCATTTGTGGATGACACAAAGATTGCCAGTGGCAGATAATAATGATAATAATGATAAAGACATTCAACTTGTCAGTCTGGGCACACTCAAACAAACAATCTTTTTAAATGCCAAGTATTTCTAGACAAAAGCATCTGGACTGCGCCTCTCAAATTAAATACTGCATATGGAACAGGAGCTCTGTGAGAATCACACTGAATGAGCAACTGAGCAGGAGCTTCCAGTAGGATGATGCCATGAGAGAGGTCTAACAAAGTTACTGCAATTATGTAAATAATGGGGGAGAATTTGGGGAGAAGAGTCTACCTCTGTAGGAGACACAGCTGAGGCCAACACAAGAATGCTATAGGAGAAACTTCCCAGAACTGTCATTGCCTTCACACAATCAGCTACCTTGTTCGCTGACCATTGTTCATCACATCTATTTCTATTTTGCTTTTGTGTGATACCCATTGGGTAAAGAGTATGAGTTATTTCAGGAGCAGGGGAGTGCCATACATAATAAACACAGGGCAGCACAGCATTACCACACTCACAGCTCCTTTCTGTCTTCCCTTCCCCTTCATCTTTGGTATCACTGCTGCTCAGTGCCCCATCTCCTGGTCAGTGTGGTGGCAAGTGCCCCAATGTCCCCATATCTGTGCTTCCCCACAGCCTGATCTAGTGCATAGGACATTTCACCTCAGGCCAAACTTTAGTCTCCTCACTATTAAGAGCAGTTGTTGCAAGTACCCTGTTACTCAAAGACTGGGCAAGGAAAACTGTTTTTGAGGGCTAAGAATTTCTCTCTCTCTTTTTCCCTCTCTCTCACTCTCATGAAAGGGTGTAGAACATTCCCATTAGCAGACAGACTGTGGATCCTGAGTAGGATTTAAGAACCTTTCTTGGGGATCTGCTCAGTCTTCCAACCCTTTATTGGCTGCACAGCAAGGCCAAAGATACACTGCATTTTGTCAACAAGACTCAACTTGCTGATTACATGACAACTGGAAAGGTATTTTTATTTTTAATCAAAACATCTGCATGCATTTTGCTTGTAAAATGATGCCAGATGCATGGCAGCATATTTCTGGGCTGTTTGATAGACATAAACTAGTTAAATACAGGGTGTTTTTTTTGTTTGTTTGTTTGTTTGTTTTTGTTGTTTTTGTTTTGTTTTGTTTTGTTTTAGTTAATAGATCTTTTAAAATACACCAAATTATTGATTTTTCTTATAATAAATATTTATGTTAATGTAGTAAACCAGTAATGTCAAAGTTTATAATAAATCTTCAAATAAGCTTTCTATCAAAAAGAAGCTGATACACATGAGTTTTCTGTTTGGCTGCTACTAACAACATAAGTGACAGATGTTACACGCTTTTGCTACAAGGAAACGTTCCCCTCTTTTAATATGTTATTTTCCTCAGACTACCTAACTGAAATATGCATACGTAGACTATGATTGTTGATTAAGAATATTACACATTATTATATATCCATCTACTGTTTAATGTTTTTGGAATCACAGTACTGCTGGAGATTAACCTTTTTAACTTCTTTGAAAATGCAGGAATGTCTTATATGCTGCACTTTAACACTTTTGATGCTAAAACTTGTCAATTAACTAGACTGCTCAGTTGAACATTTCAGTCTCATACAGAAATACATCACACAGTAAACTATTTTTTGTTACTCTAACAGGAAAAATGTCCTTTTCTCCCACTAAATTAAAATACATATTTAAGTCTCCCATACACTCAAAATACAAATACTCTGTCTTGAAAACTTTTCAGTACTTGCAAAAGTGTACTTTTTGTTTTTTTTTTCTTGTACACTTACTGTTTAAAATAATCTTAGTAAATATCTTCATAAATACTATAATGTCAAATATTGACAAATATCAGAAGGTGGTCAGTACAACTTTCTTCCTTGACATGCTTGGATTCGGCAGGAAAATCACTTCAGGTCATCCCCACATCAGAAAAAAATAATCTGACTCCTGATGAGCTCATGTGTAAGAGCAGGCACACGTGCCTTTGCATTAAAGCATATACTCAGACTTCTTATAGAGCAGGATGAGCTTTCTCTACCCAGAGAAGGCCTAGTCCTCTCCTGCCTTCCAGTTCTTCAAGGAGCTCCATGCCATCCAAGCTGAAGACTTGGCTTATAGCCTGCTCTTCTCCTGAACCATTTTTGGAGAGATCATACATTCACGCATGAACTGAAGAGGTTAATTATAACACCATGGGAGATGGGGAACACAATGCAAATCCTCTCAAAAGAATACTGCAGTATTCTTCTATGAAAATCATTGAAAGCTGCACCATTTCTATAAATTCTTCCTGTCCTTGTATTCACGGTTGTTTTTTTTATTTATTAATAATGTTATTCTTACTCCTCTAGAATGAAAGCAAGATAGCTTCTAAACATACCAAGTTTGTTCCCTGTAATCCCAGAGGCAAACTATGATTAATATACAATGTCTTTATGGAAGAATTTAACCACAGTAGGAGTACTGCTAATTAATGTATTTTAGAGATGCCAGCCATACTAAATTGTTGGTAAATACAAGTCCAGGAAATCACAGTCTGCTGCAAAATCAATCAGTGAAGTGCAATAGATTGCTATGATTAACACGGTCTAATGGATTCCCATGGAAAAAATGATTGATTTCCAATAAGAAATCCTTGAATTCACAATAGGGAAGCTACCACCTGCTTCTTTTTAAGAAGAATGTCTGAAATTTATAAGCTAGTTTGTGTACAGCATTTTCTTTTCCTGCTGTGAATTCTTTAAATTGCCTTTTAACCACTACTGACACCATTTATTTTTTGTTAATTAACCTTAGATGGCCCTACAACAAAGCTCTCCCAATAAACCAAGAAAATATTGTTCAAACTTGTGTAGTAATCATTGTTACCATCCACCCCTCCACAAAACTGTGACAGGAGAGAATGGTACAACATGTACTCAGAATAGACAATTGCATGTCTGAAGAAGGTAGTACTGTGATGTACATGAATTTGTTACATTTTAAGCACAGACAGTTCTTGATAAGACAGGGAATCATTTTTTAAACTTCTAAGAGAATCAAGAATCCTTTCTGGATTAAACTCAGTCCTCAGATTGTCCTGAATTCTGATGAAATAGATACTGCTTGGCCACACATAGTTTTCAGGATCCCAAGTCTTGTGATGGTACTCTCAGTCATTCTGAAAAGTAGCAAATTTGGATGCATCAGCAATATTCAGGATTTGGCTCTGGATACACAGCCTGACTCTTTTGGGGGAGATACATTTTGGGGGAAAGCCATCTCCAGCTTTCTGTGTCTGCACAGCTAGCAACAGCTCTGGTTTCTTTCAACACCCTGTACAAATGACAGGTGTACACTTACAAACATGTTAAATGAGAGGAGCTTTTGACATTAAAGTTCCAACTCACACACCAAAATAGACATCCTAATACTTTAAATGCTTTGTTGTCATCTCTTCTCTCACTTTCCTTTTGCTCTTTTGCCTTTTTGAAGCCAGCATGTAAGGAAATGGTTGTCCATTTAAATTACAGTACAAACTAGTATGAAAATATTTTTCTGATGGCCATTGCAAGCAGCGAGCAATAATTCTTCTTGTGCAAACTGTTGGAGCAAGAATCAGAATTGCATCTCTTTTCCTTGTTCACACCAGTCAGTGTTCAGCCAGTGATCATGCTCACTAAATCATAGTTCAGAGAGCAGAGGTCTAAGTTATTGATAACACCTAACCAAAGTACAGTAACCACAATTTCAAATGTACAAGTACTGCCCATTCCAAAAACAAAATAAAACAAAACAAAACAAAAAACACTCATGATCTCTGAGTTGTGGTACTCACTTAGCTCCGCTTAGGACTGGGAGACCTTAAAGTAAGGATTCCAGGTAGAAGGTTTGAGGGTTTAAGTCTCCACTGATGTTTGAGTAGAGGCTGGGAAGAGATCTGGTTAACCACACACAAGCAATTGTCCAGATTTATGGGTAATGAATATGAATATCTACCTATTCATGAAGTAGATCTGTCACAGTAACCTACAATTTTGACTTTATTATTATTATTATTATTATTATTATTATTATTATTATTATTATTATTATTATTATTATTATTATTATTATGGAAAGAAAAAACTTCAGACTGTGGTATGCATACATCTGAAAAGCTAGTTCAATGTTCAGTGTACGCAGAATATGCTAAGAGGCACTTTCTCTTGAGATCCACTGTGGTGTCTTTTATTGATTCATTACCATTCAGATCAACTCTTCTGAGAGCCCAAGCCCACATCCCTCACACTTCTGAGGACTTTATGGTTCACCATAATAAATATCAGCTTGGAAAGACTTTATGTTAGGATGTAGCACATTCCTTTTTCCTTGCCTCTGGAAACAGTAGCTTGAGAAATCTTGCAGTACTTATATGAGTTGTCATGTTGTCTGTGAAGGAGAAGGGGGAAGCATGTGCAAAAGTGTCTCTTTGAACATGAAGGCCCTGATTACATGTATTTTACTAAGAAAACATTTTCATTTGTAGACCTACCTTTTTGTAACACTTAAAATGTATGAAAAGGCTTCCTCTTAGTGTTTAATAATTTGTGAAGGAAATATTCTCTTCTCTTCTGTACTGTTTCTGTGCAGCATGTATGCAATTTCAGTTTCCCAGTATTCCTCCCTGGCCAATCATACCAATGGTTCCAATACCTAAGATTTCTGCTTTAGGATGAGATTTTTAATGTCTTAGAAGTAACTCTTTCTTGTTATTAGCTAGGGTGTATAGAGCTAGCTTATATTTAGCTGACATTTGGTCAAATGAATCCTACCCATTTTGACCCAAATGATAATCCTTAGCTGATGTTATTGTGCATTCTCCTTCACATAAGTATCCAGTAGCTGTACCTGTGTATGAAAAGATCACACTGTGAGAGCAAGTAGTTCCCTTCAGATTCACAGTTCAAAACACAACATTTGGAGTGCAGATTTTATAAACAACCCTCTTTCAGGACAGATGGGGTATCTTCAAAGCACTGTGGTGCAATTAATTTGTCTGAAAGAGGATCAATGGACAATTTCATAGAAACATAGAATCATTAAGGTTGCAAAACCCCTCCAAGATCATCTGGTCCAACCATCACCCTACTACCAATGTCACCCACTAAACCATGTCCCTAAGTACAGCCTTTCCTTGAACACCCCCAGGGACAGTGACTCACCACTTCCCTGGGCAACCTGTTCCAATGCCTGACTACTCTTTCTGAGAAGAAACGTCTCCTAATTTAAGTGTCATCATGAAGAAACTATGGCCTATTATACATGCAGACAAGCATTAAGGAAAGAGAATGATTGACAACCTGGAAGAAAACATATAGATAAAGGCATAGCTATAATTGTAAGTATAGATACCAAGAGACTTTGGGAAGCTAAAATTTGCTAGTGATATGGGAAGATAATCAGGTAACAAACAAGCTTGCAGAAGGTCAGATAATTTTAGCCGGAAAACAGAAACAATATATCATGGAAGATGACTGTCCTCTGTGTGACAGAGGAAGCCTGCACCTAGAGAGGTATATAGCTCTACTAATAGCTCTAAAACCTCTAATACCATTCTATTGTGAATGGATTTGGCCACCAATTCCAGTCTACATACAGTCCAGTTCCCCTGAACCTAAGTAACAGCCATTCACTGCTCCTAGTGCTGACCTTCAGATGTACTGCTATATGTATTATCTCCTGTCTAACACCATTCTTAGGCAGTCTTCTTTCCATAACCCAACTGCAGAGTCAGGAGTGACTTAAATGCATTTTTCTCACTCCCAGCAATTTGAATTGCAGAGCTATGACTTTGGAGGAACTACACAACAGTAGAGCAATTATTATATTTTTTCTAGTCATATTTATCTTCCACAGACAAATTACACTCAGGAAGAAAATAAAGAATCTTTCTGGATAAAAAAGCCTGTCCTTAGAACTTTGTAGACCCAAAATCTGGTTAAAATCTGTATGTCAGACAACCTTTCCTGATGGTTTGCTCTTCCACTGCTGTTTTAGACAATATAGTAGTCTCTCTTTTGGGAAAAATAAATAGATAAATAAAAGTAAAAAAGAAAAAGAAACTCAATTTTTATGCAATGAGCTCCACAAGGGAGGAATCAGAACCAAGACACAGATCTCTGGTTACTTGCTTCCCTTCTTTACCAGTTCTCCTCTCACATCATCTCCAAAGTGGACAGCCAGTTGAGTGCAATTATCCTAGTTAGTCCATCACCTAGGTCTGGACAGAGTGATTCATATGTCTAAATTCTAACAACTGCAGTGTAGGCATCTATATGGGAGTTAGTTATTTGGTTCCCTTTACAGAGAGTGATAGGCCCTGTATTTCACAGTCCATCTCCTAGGTGAGATGACCCTAACCAAGAATGTTCTTCTCTACGAATCAGAGCAAGGGTTCAGACATTTACCTCACAACCTAAATTTGGGTGAGATGAATTCTCAGTCTGTCTTAAATGATAGCAAACCTCTATAGCACAGCATTTTTTAAAGAACCACAATAGAAGACAGCATATACAATTGAATACAATCAAATCTCAAATCCATTTCAGAGCTGGAAATGATATAAATCTGCTTCACATTAGTTATTTTAGTTAATTTAGGAAAAGCCATAGTGGGCCTGACTAAAGTCCCACCTGGTTCTGTTTCTAACAGCAGGCAGCAGTAGATACCCAGGAAAAGATATATGATAGCTACAAGAAGAAATTAATTCTGCCTTGGTGAACTGTACATATTCTTGAAGCCTTATGTCTCAAGATCTCCCTGAGCCAGTGTTATTTTGTTTGTTTGTTTGTTAGTTTTGTGTTTTTGTTTGTGTTTTTTTTTAAGAAAATAGTTTTGGAAATCATACATACTTTCAGTATCTACAGTGCCATATGGCAATGAGGGGAAGATTCTAATTACAGGTCACATGAAAACACATCTCCTTTTGTTTATCCTGAATAAAAATATATAAATAAGATGTTCAGTTTCTCCAAGCCACACGTGAGTTTGTAGGCTTTCATTATGCCCCACAGGCTATTTTCAGGGCTGAACTGTCCTAGCATTTACTTTCCGTGTGCAAATACTGTTACATCATCTTTGTTGTCCCTCTTAGTGAATTTTTAGCTTTATTGTATCCTTTCCGTGCAAGCCAACACAGAATCCTTTCTAGATTGACTGCTGATGGCAGTCAATAACACTGCAAAGGGGAGACAATCTCTTTTGTAAATATTACAACAACATGTGGCGTGCTCTCTGCTAATGTAAATTGATTTTCAGATGATTATCTGATCAGACAGGAGAGGAAACCCTTACATATGGGGATTACACATAAAGCTTGGCGGTATTTATCCTGATGTTTTACTTCCTAGCCATCACTGCCAGGTCTGTATCTGATGTATGTGGTTATTATTGCTTTCTTGATATACATGAGTTCCTTGTCTATCATGATACCCAGAAATGTTGTTCTCATGCATGGTTAATTGCTTCTGACATGTGTAATAATTTTAAAATTTTAAGATCTAAACCCATCATCTTGTTTATTCAACATAAAACTCAGAAGATCTTTTGGTGTATACATTAGGTAAGAGTTGAGGAGGCAGAAACTTTGGGATAGATGAAGAGGAAGGAAAAAAAGAATAAGACTTTGAATGTCTGAATATATGTTGATACTCTGGAGGCAAGTACTGATCAAATCATGACCTTCTTGAAAGTTACCTACAGCAAACTAGAGAAACTGATGTAAACCAAAAATAAAAAATAAAAAATGAAATTTTGTTCCTCAGAAATATTATGGATTTTTAAATTATGTTTGTCCTAAATTCTAATGAAGATCTGAAAAACTGTAATAAAATAAAATATCCAAATTGAAGCAGAATTGTTTTATATCCTTATTTTAACTGTGTCATCAAAAAAAAAAAAAAAAAAAAGTATTTAAACTGTTTAAAAACTTTACTCTGAAAATGGAATTGAGAAAGAGGAATGTTTCATAGAGTGTTTAGTCTTCCCTATATCCAGACTCTTCATTGGAAAAATGGTTTCTTAGAAAAATACTGACCTGTTTCACTCAGGACAATAGAGAAAGCAAAGCATCATGAAGGGAAAAATAATAAAATAAAAGTAAAATAAAAATAAAATGCTTAAAACATTCCCTTCCTCTCTGCCTGATCTCTGATACTGGGCTACTGCATGGAATTCGATGAGTGACATTAATCATCACTGCTCTGGAAGTACACACCTCATTGTGTAAGTGTCATGGAGGTAATAAAGCTGAAGGATGAGTTGCTCAAATTCATAAAGCAGGTGCAAGCATTAGCTAAAGTTTTCAGAAGCCCAGTCTTACATTTTAAGACAGGAGCTAATGATCTGATCATTTTTCTAGTTCAGGCAATCAGCAAATACATCTAAGTGACTTACAGTCTCCTTTTTTTCTCTTTAATCTTCTTTGAGCAAATTGGTGAAAGCAACTAATATGTGTTTTCTGCCTTTGACTTATTTTGGCAGAAGCCAAGCAACAGAGCAGCTTCAATGTAAGAATTCCTTTTCCATGATAAATTGTGGTAGTGTGATAATTGAATTCATTCTGACACAGAACCAAACAAAACATGACCTGAGATTTCCTTCATAAAATGTTAATAATTCAGACTCATTAATAATAATACAACTTCAATATTAATAATCAGAATAGTGATTTTGATAAAAACTTAAATTACTTTAACCATTTTTAGCTATATAGTATAAACTGTCCAGATATCATTTTAAAATTAAAACCTTTTTGAGAAGGAAAATCAAAGACTAACATACCATTTTAAACAAAATGTGCTTGCAAAAAGACAGCAAACTAGAATATTGAAATCAATACCAGTAATGTTACAATCCTGTGGTAGTTTTCTCACAAAATAAAAAGTCTCTTTGGGAATTTTTGAGCTCAGGAGAGCTGACAGTTATGTTCTCTGCCTTTCCAATATGATTTTTCTGATAGCACCAATACTTTTCTCCCTAGGGTGAAGTACTTTCCTTCACTATGTGACAAAAATTCCACAGAGACAAAGAACCATATAAAGTACTGTTTACAAGAAAAAAAAAAAAAAAAAAAAAAAAAGGGTTTTGTTTCTCAAATCCAGACCATGGATATGTGCTGCATCCACTCTTTGTAGCTCCTCATTATTTAGTGACTTCAGCCCATAACACAAATTCAGTAAAAATCACTTCAGTAATCTGAAACCCACAAATGTCACTCAATGAACCAGCAGGCACAAAAGGCAGGGGACAGGTGCCTGATCATTATGTGGCATCCAACAAATACAAGATATTTGCTGATAGACATTTGTAATAGACAAATTCTTATATGAGCCAAGTAAATAAATACCTAAATTAAAAAGCTGTAATCTTGGTGCATATTTTTTGCACAGAGGAAAATAACGAGAAAGTAGAATTAATTATTTCCAGAACAAAATACTCAAGCTAAACCATGCTATTTGCATTTTATTGTTTCTACAGAGGTACTTTATATTGCACTGATAAGATGTTTCCTGGAAAGGGAAACTAGGCAGAAAATTGGCATCATTATGCGTATCTAAGATGTTTATATTTAATAAACAGCTGATCTTTGAATAATAAACCAGGGGATCAAACAGTCAGAAATAAATGTCTGCAGCTGCTGGATTATGAAAACATCACTTGATTAATTACCTTGACAAGGAAAAAATGATTCATTTACCCACCTTTCCCCCACGCCAAAATAAAATACAATAAAATAAAATAAAATAAAATAAAATAAATAACCTCAGCATTGATAGAATTAGAAGACAAGGAACTGGCAATAAATGGTAAATAAATAAATTCCTATATATGAGATCCATCTGCTTCCTTTAATAACGTCAAGACATTAGTAGAGAAAAATTAAAGGCAATGAGCCTTAGAGAACATAAAGAAGGGAAGAAGTAGTAGTAATAATTCACATTCCCACTTTCCCTGAAAACCTCCATAAGATCCTCTCGAAAAACAACAGGAGTCTAAGGATGTAATTGTCCTGATTTTGGCTGGGACAGGGTTAATTTTCTTTGTAGATGCTCACACAATGCTGTTTTTTGGATTTGGGATGAAAATAGGGGTGATAACAGAGGGATATTTCAGTCCTTGCTCGCACAGAGCCAAGGCCTTTCCTGCTCCTGGTGCTGCCCTGCCAGAGACGAGGCTGGGGTGCCCTAGGAGCTGGGAGGGGACAAGGCCAGGACAGCTGGCCCAATCTGCCCAAAGTGATGTCCCACACCATGTGGTGCTGTGCTCAGCAACAGCAGCTGGGGGAAAGGTGTATGGGGGAGGAACACTCACAGTGATGGCATTTTTCTTCCCGTTAAACCATTACACATGATGAGCCCTGCTTTTCTGTAAGTGGATGAAAACTTGCCTGCTGATGGGAAGCAGAGAATGGATTCTTTGCTTTGCTCTTGCTCGGCTTGTCTTTATTTTTAAAACTGTCTTTATCTCCCTATGAGTTCTTCCACTTTTACCTTTCTGATTCTCTCCCTCATCTCACCTGGGAGAGTGAGTGAGCAGCTGTGTGGGGCTGAGCTACTTGCTGAGGTTAAAGCACAATGGTTATTCACAGGAATCCTAACGAGGCTAATCCCAGTTAGTGCCTGAATTTTAATCAATCTACATTGTGCTGCTGTTGCCTCTGCATTTTACCAAAGCCTTACTTTGTGACAGTTTTCTCATAGTGAGAACTCAACAGTAGGCTAAAGCCACTTTTTCATAACAAGTTTGCTTATTAAGTTATCAGATTTACATATATTTCTAGTGGATATATTCATTTTCTGCTTTCTTCACTTGGGATTTGAAGATCATCATGCTCTAAGGTAACTGCAGACCATACATCTTGGAGAAACTATGTACCAGACAGGGCTCTTTCAATGCTTTTTTTCCAAACCCTCTCTCTTGTGCTGCAGCTTTATTTCATGATCAGGTTTAGTCCATAAATACTTTGAAATAGCTTGGATGTAATGATAGTGTCATACTGTAAGACATTATCACAGTTTAGGATGCTTGTGTATGGAGGAATATGCAAGTTCCAAATGAGATTATCCTGATATACTGCATGGGCTAATATCCATGGCTACAATTTTTCAAAGAAAAGAAAGTCATATGTATGAGAAATAAATCAAAAATCAGCAAGAGATCAGCACGGAATATGATATGCCTGCCCTTGTTCCTTTTCTGTTTTTGTTTTCTGCAAACAAGATGATTTATTTCTCCATGAGGTCTTTACTATATAAGCATTAATAGAATCTAATAATAATGTAAAGCTTTAATAGATAGAATATTTTAGTTTGCTACATTTTATAGTCTGATGCACAGCTGTGCTTTATATTTTATGCCGATCAATTTAATATTTCAGGTTATTTTCTCATTTGTTCATAACTTGGTCTGAACTGTAAAAGTTGATATGCATTAAAAAAAAATCACTGTAAAATTTTTGAACTTGTTATCATTTTCCAGCAGTGTCTATTTAGAAGCTTAATAAAATGCTTCATATTTCATATTCAAATTTTACAATTCTTCAGTTTATACATCAAAATAAAATCAAAATTTGATGTGTTTTTTTTTTTCTTAGTAAGATCAACATTTAAACCCCAGCTTCTTCATCAGGGTGAGGCTTTCTGCAGTGATTGTGAGGACTGAATATGGTACTGTCAGTCTGACTCCTATTTTGTTGCTTCATGAACAAGAAATGACATCTGGAAACAAAATATATTTTTTTTCAAGAGATTGAAATGAAAAATATTGCTATCAAATCATATGACTAATTGTATCCCCTAGCATTACCACTGCTGGAAATAAAATTTTAATAAAGATAATTATTTACTTTTTTCTTAACTTGGTAGGAGACAAGGTGTTAAATTTTTCACTAAAATAAAAAAGCAAAAAAAGTTGCAGATGTGAATAGAAGAGAATGGTAGTTCTTAAAATATTATCTCCATTTTGATAAGTGTGACATATTTTTGATGCATATACACTTTCTCAGTTGTTAATCTCCAGAGTCTTCAACAGTTAAATTGATGGATGAAGGGCAGAACAATTTCTTGACAGCCTGGTAATCTATCCAGAGGGGAAGGAACGCTCTGTCAGTCAGGGTTCAGGTGCTGGAAGTGCTTTTGACCAGCCAACCATCTGTACATGTCGAGAAGGCCAAATGCTCTTTTTTTGCCGTTACTCAGCTTGTGAGAATGAAACCAGCCCTGTCAAGACACATGTAGGCAATGAGGCAAAATACTTTATTTTCTACTGGCATAAAGAACCTTCAGCTTTGTAAACATTTACTTGTGTCTATTGCACATAATACAAACATGCAGAGTTGTTTAAACACCACCAGTACTATTGAAATTAATAGCACTGCTCCTGGTTTCACTAGCCATTCCTGAATCCTACACCATTACAGTGCTATTGTAACCTGCACCAAAGTTGAGGTTGCATGATCAGTAATTAATCCTCCAGATGAGTCTTTGATACACCATGTTTCTATGGAGGTGGGAGCAACACTGACACTCTGCATGTGGGTGGAAGATTTGTACAACATCCTGCCCATATAGAAACACTGGTGTCTGACAGCAAGGGCTTGCTGTGCTTGCCATTAGAGGAGATAGTAGCATCATTGTCCTCTGCCCACCCACCTGTTTTGATGGTTCCACACATTTAAACTATCCCTGTTGCCCTGCTGTAGGTGCCCATTGCAACCTGGTTCCCTCAGGCCAAATGCAAGGCTTCCCCCATCCTCCAGACCACAGCCTGGTCACCTCTGGTAGGAAAAAAAGGTGCCACAGTTGCACACAAGCTGCAGGATGCTTCAGGCAGCTCCCACAGCAGGGCTGGGCTAATTGGGCATGTCACTCTGTCCTGTCACATGCCAGCTTTGAGGCCTTTGTATTTTTCCCAAAAAATAACTGAAACTGGTAATACGGTTCCAAAACAGGAGATCAGAATAGATAAGCAGACATACATGTACACACACACACACTTGCATACACACTGTGGGGTCACTTTGTTTTCAGGGCAAAGCAGCCTAGAAACTTACAAATCAATAGTGGCTGTAACTTGAAGTGCTGTACTGGTGGAGGTATTGCATAAAGCCACACCATCTTACAGGAGCTGTAAGTTTGCTCAGTATGAGGGAGGTGAGTGAGTGAGCAAGTGAGATAGTGAGCAAGTGATTTCAAAGGGAGCAGAGAGATGTATTGAGATCTGTCTTGTTACAGTTGTAATGATGAAATGAACCCTTGTGCAGCAACGGCTTCTATACCGTATACTTCACATTGCCCAGGAAATGAAGGATTACATTCCCACGTAGATAAGACACTGGATATTTTTTTCAGCAAAGCAATCAGGAAATCTGTACTTCTTCTTGGGAAGTTATACCTTGTAGAATTTGTGTAAGGGATGTTTCTGAGTATACAGCTGAAATTGTGTATGAAATAGAAAGTTACTTCAGCACAATTTTTATAAAAATCTTTCTACACTAAAGATATCGAAAATGTACAGAAAATGTGTCTTTATGCCTGAAGTGAGGAATGGCACAGAAAGAACAGTGGAGAAGCACATAGACACACAACTATTATTTATGGTCTTTCCCACTTGTAAGAAAAATGAAATCTAGAATGAAATATGGCTGCTCAACTGGCACTGCTTCAACTTCACATAGTCTGTGCTGTCCTGCTCTGGCTACTCTTTCTTGAGAACATTAACCTGAAAAAAGGATTAGCTCTATTTGGAGCTAATACCAATTCTTCCTGGTGCAACATCAAAAGAAAAGTCAATGATCTCAATGATCATGAAAACCACACTAGATTACACAGCACAGATGTTAGAGACAGAAGAGAAGGAAGAATCTTTGAGGAAAAAATAAGCTTTTCTTTTACTATTCCTCTTCATGAGCTTCATCTGAGAGGGCATTCATGACCTGCAGGCTTCCAAAAGGTACAATCCACAATATCATTGTAAAGGTGCAATATGTTAGCTCTCTAAATTTTACTATAGGGCAAAAAGAGATGGTAGGCTAGAAAGAGATAGTTACCAGAAAAATAAATAAATAAATAAATAAATAAAATAAAATGAAATAAATAATGGGGAAAAAAATGTACATGCTGATTTACCAATCAGTTCAATTAATTTAGCGCTAGCAAGCTAGACAAACACTCCCATGTACAAACACAAAAATATATATGTATTTTAATTTTCATTTGGTCATATTTTATTTAACAGAATGTCATCCAATGCCATCCTCAGTATCCAACAATGATTGTAGGAGTACTCTCCAAAGCAGCCCATTGATCACAGAGAACTTATGATATTTAAATATACAATATAAAGAGTGACATATTTCACAAAGTTGCTTAATCTTCTGATTTCATGTTGGAACACAGCAAAACAAAATTAAAAATCTTAATAGGTCCAATAATGAAATTCAAACTGACAACAAGTTTTGAAAAGAGAATACTTATTGAAAATATACATAGAGAGAACATGATTGATAGACTCATCCTGGCTTTACAGATCTCAGACCCCCTGAGTCCTAATAATACTAATTTAAAAATGAACAAACAAAACTAATCCTGAGGACGCAAGAGCTGTTTCAAAACTACTTCTGTAATTTTTCAATTCTTGATACGGTGTTATAGGGTTTTCTGTAAGGCTCCAAAGTAGATTGTTGCATGCAAAAAAAAAAAAAAAAAAATTATTCGGTGGTTGCTGCTACACAAGTACTACAGATCATGAGAGCCCTAAGGCACAGATAGGCAATCTAGCTACCGCAGTTTCAGATGTTGCCATGACTAGCTGTTAATCACCATTCTCATAACAGAGTTGTTTTAATGATTATATGAATATTTTATATGTCTATGAGAGGAGAACCAACAGTCAGTGTGAGCTGTGTACAGCATTCATTGGAACAGAAGTACTTCCATAATCTACTGCTGCTAACATGTTGGGGCAGTGATCCCCAGCTGGAGTGATAATTAGCAGTCTCAGAAAGGCAACATCTTAAATCGCAAGAGCTGTCTCAGGTGATTGTCTATCTAGACTTTTGTGGACTTCTAGTCAGAATCTTTTTTTGTATTCCTATAAGGGGAGGTCAGCCACTGCTCTCCTTTCCCATTTCACTCCGTTACCAGGGATTTCTGTAAGGGAAATACTTTAAACAGAAATTCTCAAGCTCCAGTCTGCAGATCATTAGTGTTTTGTTTGTTGCATTTTTTGTTTGTTAGTCTGTTATAGTTTTTTCCAGTTATTCACAGAATAAAATATGTACAGAAAACAGAACATTCTGCAATGCAAGGGGGTAAGAGAAGAATGGATGCAAACCTGGGAAAGGTTTGCAGGATGCATTTCACACGAGTCCATAGGATGAAAAAGATAGAGTCAACTGATTTTAAAGTGACAGTATTGTCAAGTTGAAAGATAGTTAACTGCAAAACATTTTTTAAAACTGTCAGGTATTCTGCATCTACCCCTCAGAATATATTTACAGTTTTAGAATCACAATTTCTATTATTTAGTTTCTTCAGCCACTGATGCATGAAAGATGTATATCCTCATATCCCGTATGTATATACAGGATGTATATACAGGATGTACATCCTGTATAACCTCAGGAAAAAATATATTTCAGGGAAAGTGATCATGCAATATGTCTTGTCAATGATACAGTGCAACCAAACCCTGAAACCCTTTTATGTTATTATAATCTTAGGCATTACTTGTAGTAATCACCAATTTAGTATTTTTAGATTTAAGTGGAATGCTTATAATTGTCAGTTTTCTTTAAATCATCTCCACCCTTGGTGACTAATGGCTACTATTAACATCACCAGCAAACCTGTTTAAAGACACAGAACACATCACCAGCCACAGCTTGAAGGCTGCATAATTAGCACAAGACACCGAGGTGCATTTGAGGGGTCCCCACTCCACTTAAAACACTCACAGCTTTCTGCACAGAGGAGGTGCAGATGTGGATGTCAGGACAAGACAGACTTTAATCCAAACAAGTGCTGATTTCTCCAGTGACATTACCTCCACAGCAGGAACCTGTTGAGCATGTCTCTTCCTTCTCTTCCTCTGGACAGGTTTATGAATATGCATGTTACATGTATGCGATACTCACATCCCAACACCCGCCGTGAAAACAACAGCAGCAGACACAATTCAGGCCTAGCATACACATGAGGTTTAAATGCATCAAAACCAACTTTGTGTTGGAAGGAGAGAAAGAAGTTCTCTCTCTTCTGATGACAGATGTGCTGTTGAGCTTTTTAAGGCCTTTTTAAAATTAATTGCAGAGCAAGTGAAAGCCTCCTTCCCCATTATGTTCCATTGACTGATCTGTTCACTCCATCTACCCATCGTCCTTTCTTCCACAGGCCTCCCACTTTTCCATACAGGCATGTGGCTCCTTTCCTTCTCTCCCTGCACGGTTTCTTCAGCCAGGCAGAACACTGCAGTTTGTGTATTTCTCCAGGTGACCAAGTCTGAGACAGCCCAGGGCCCATCTCTAGGTGAGGATCTGGTGGCATGCACTGATCCATTAAGCCATGTTCACAAGCTCAGCCACTCTACCTGTGATTTCACACAGTAATTCAAAGCATCTTCTAAAGATTCAGAAAAGCCCATCGTGACCATACAAGTGAAACAGTGTGAAAAATGGGAACACTGCTCATAATGTAGATGGTGGACACAAGATGGCCACAGATTCTCTTCTGTGTTCATACAAATTGCCTTGCATCATTTTTGCCATTCATCTGACTTTCCAGTGCAGGCCAGCTTCTCTTTTTAATTAACGTGTTTTACCTTTTTTCTTTTTTTTTTTTCTATTATTTCTCCCTTTGCTTTTTTCTCCCCTTAAATTTTTATTAACCAAGGGACCCAACTTGAGATGTTTGCCTTCAGGCACTGCTGTGCATTGCTGATGACACAGCAGCCTCTTAAGGAATCAGAGCAACATTTCCATATCAAATACAAATCCTAATTAACCCCCACTGTTTGTCTGCTGTTCAGATAATGTCAATGCTGTGGTAGTGAACTCTCTGCTAACAGCAAATAGAAGTTTTGTAACACCTTTATTAGAGAGGATTTATTGTGTGTGACTGATTCTGAAACAAAAGAGCTGACTGACCAGAGTTTGGTAGACAAATACTTTGGCCATGTTTTAACATAAACAATGTGCCATAAGGAAGCATCAACATCTTCCCTTGTTCCCTCTGTTTTGCTTATACACAATGTTTCCTTCCCAGTTGAATTCCACAGCAATAGCACCAACTCGGGTTTTGAACTCACTGCAGAAAGTTTTTTTTTTATTATTTTTAACTCATATCATATGAGTTTGGTATACCTGCCATCAATCAAAACAGTATATACACACAAAACACTGGAGAATGAATGACAAAGTAGTGGGAGCTTTTGACCTATGTCTCAACTGCACCAATGCCCAGCATACCACTAGTTGTTATTTTTTAACAGCAAAATCATATTGCAAGTTGTGCATTCAAACAGGGGTCAATGTCATTTTTTTGCAGATACAGACCCATATGAAGGAAACAAATCAAGGTCTCAAAATCTAATATGAAAAAATTCCCACACAACTGAAAGTTGAAATACAGACTAAAGGATATTTCCAGGTTAATATGCTAAATACAGACCCTTGACACAGCATCATTGAAGGTTACAAGGCAATACAGGATGTGGGGTCCTACCTACCTAGCCTGCACTTTTGAGGTCATTTCAGGATGCCTTTAAATTAAATGCCAATGTTCCCTGTATAATTAATAGGACATAAATACGTTTCAAGGCCCTTAAGAGGAGATCGTCCCTTGCCAAGTTCAGAGTTCTCTGTCAGGCAACCAGGATGTGAAGTCTTCGGGATCAGGTCTTCAGAATTAATTTATATTTTTTCCATCACTTACATGGAGAACAAAGGCATTGCATTTTGGGGACATACCCTTTTTACCAATTCCTCAGCAAAAGGCATGTACATTCAGATATAGCTCAAACAGACCATCTCTGTTTTGTAAAGGGCTCAAGCTAAAATATTTAGGGTTTTTCTAAGGAAACTAGTCATGACTGAATCAGCAGCCAGACATTGTTTTCATACAAGATATTTTCTCTCTTTGAGTTCAAACTAGTCTGAGTGATTAAAGTGTCACTTTTGCCATACATAAACTTAACACAAATGTCTTTTATTGAGATTTGAATATATCTAAGTGGCTGTGTTTCTATTTTGCTACCTGAGAAATGGGATAACTATTATTTTCTTGATTTCATAGTGTGAAACCAAGAAAACTTTGAACTTTGTGGATGAAAGTACTATTTGCAGCACCACAAGTCCATGCTCTAAAGCTACTCACAAAATGCCTTTCATTAAAATGACATTACCAATCATAGCCAACCATGTGATTTTTTGGTACAATGCTTTGAGACCTTTTCCCTTGTTTTTTGTTTTGTTTTGTTTTGTTTCGCACTGACATTCATCTTACATATTTGTCCCAGTACCCAATGTTGTTGATAGTTCAAAAGTACTTTCCCCAGAGGCAAATAAAGATTATCATCCCAGCCCCAAAGAATATTTTAATATTCTAAACAAAATTCTGAAGCCTTATTTCTCTCTTGCACGCTCTTCCAAACATGACTTTTTCAAAAATCTGAACAATTACTTACATTGATAATAACAGAAAAAGTATAATACAGGGACATGACCAGAGCTTATTGCAAAATGTTTCCCAGATAATTCTAAATGGTAGAATTATTACTCTTGGCAAGAGTACTTTTTCATTTCCCAAAGAGAGCAGGTAAATCATAAATACATTAACAAAATACTCTCAAATTACAATTTTATCAGGTATTGTGCTTAGGCTTTGCTGTGATTTGTTTAAATGATAAAAAGAACATTCTATGTAATGTACTGAGTAAAAACAATTCCTTAAGAGAGACACAACTGAAGCAAAACTGCTCTTCCACACATCAATGCAGCTGACTTCTTGAGGTACCTTCTACTCCTATTTTCTTTAATTTTGTGTTTTGCTTATGTACACCTCTGTAAATATCCTTTGTGTCTAGGCATAGTATGTTTGCAGAGTGCAAAACATCTTTTTAAATATGCTATACAATAAATTTACACTTCTGTAAAGACATATTAAAGCTATTTTACATTTAATAACTATTGGGAGCCTGCATGTTTATTGGAGCTTAGAGTGACTGATTACCTGTCTTTATAAAGCCAATAGACTTGTACATCTGTGATTACAGGACCAAGTCTTTGAGCATGAAAGTTTCCATGACCCCTCCATATATTTTCATTCAAGTCTTTCATGAAAGAAATACTGTTTAGGGGAACATTTGGGGATCTTACCAAAGGCATAAAACTATTTTACACTTTTCCTGTCCTTTATTTATTTATTTGTTTGCTTATTTATTTATTTATTTTACTTAGCTGCTTGGACAGGTGTATCAAGTCTTTCCACTAAGTTCCTCATATTGCAGGATTATTTTTTTGATATGCATATCAGCATGCATAAGCACAACAAGATTTATTCTACCCAATATACATCAAAGGTAAGAAATAGAAATGACCTTCCCAAGCATCTGAATTCTATTTTTAGCACTTCAATTCTGCTATAAAATTCAACATCAACTCCTACAATAATAAAGATTGGAAAAAGTTTTCAGTCCAAATTTTGGCTATTAAAAATTGACCTACGTATAATGATTTTCTACAGGAAGCAAGGGAAAGGAGTAAACCCATTATGTACTCTAATGAGAGAAATTTCTCTAAAAGAGAAATGTCTTCAAAGAATACTGAGAGCATGTGAAGGATAATTATTTTTCTTACCCATTTTCAGATTCTCATCCACTATCACAACTGCAGTTACAACTGCAAGAATTTGTTTCAGTGAAATGAAAACTGCAGCCAAGAAGACCTCTATCCCAACTCTTTAACAGTGAGGATCTTACTGAGAAAGTACTTTTGTTCTTGGTGAAAGATGAGGACCCAGTTAAGCAAATTTCTAGTATATCCTACTTTCGTTATCTGAAAATAATATATTAATACTCATTACTGCAAGCTGAACTCAGGCACCAGAAAACATTACATAAATTACAGATAAATGCATAAGTAAAGGATTCACAAACAAAACAAATTTATCAGCTGGTGTGCAGAAGCTTCATACAATTGAGCAGGTATATTTTCCTACAAAGATACTCCATCAGGATTTAAGAGGCATTTTCTGACCAGACAGCCAGTGTACTCTGCAGTCAGCATTGTGCTGGTTTACACCAAGGTTTGGCTCATGTATACAAAAGCATCCATGAAGATTTTGATCACCATTGACAAAGTTTGCATAAATGTGGAACACTAAAACCTGAAGCCCTTAAAGGAGAAAATTTCTATTGATCTGACAAGGATTTAAGAACCAGATCTATGGCAATACACAGTTCTACTAGCCATCAGCATGGGTATGTATAACATACGTTCAACTATGGCACTTACATAAACCCTAGTATTATATCTTACCTATACAACATGATGTTACAAGATTCATGAAAAACAGAACTGAATAAAATTGCTGATAAGAAATCATTGGTCTTTCAAGCCCCTCAAAGCACAGAAGTACTAATACAAAAGTTTTTACTACTGAAAACTTGTAGGATGAACTGCAAAAATGTAGGCACCTACAGTCCCCATGTGCACCTTCTGGAATTGTCTCTGACAAACACTTCTCCAGTTCAGGCTACATATCTTTTCCCTTTGCATTTCATAATATGCTTCATGAAAACAGAAACAAGAGAGTGGAAAGGTGATGACAAGATTCTGGAATATGATTGCATGTTGGGGCATACTCTACTTAGCAATGTTTCAAGAACAAGATGTTTATCTGCATGCTGCCTGAGCTAATCAAGGTTAATGCCAGAAGAGACTGGCTTGTCTTAGCACTGAGGAACACCAAAGTTGCCACCACAGGAGTTACAGCTAAATTCTGAGATGACACATTTCCAAGATTTCACTCTGCACTCTCTTAACTCTTTACAGCCTACTTATTCTTACATCTGTATTCTTATACCCTGGGAAGGAAAAGGTGACCTACAACCAGTAACTTTAAAACTTCAATGATCACTGAAGTAATAGAAGAAACTGTTTAAACCACAGAGTTTCAGAGGCAGGGTAGCTATGAGCTATTTCCTCCATTGTGGTCAGCTGTTGAGCATATTCTCAAGTAATCCCTGCATTGTCCAGATCATGCTGTTTCTATATCTCTAATTATTCAGATGTTATGGTGAGTATCCTGTGCCTTCTCATTCTGATTGCAAAGCTAAGTCCTAATAAGAAATGCATGGCTATTTTAAAGGATGTATTCTTGTCTCAGTATACAATAGATTGCACACACATCAGCACACAAAAAAGATGACACAGCCCCTGCATTTCAGCTGACTTAATCCCTAGAAAAAACTGTTGCCTTTTTGAGGTAAAATGTATTTTTCTATTATGGCACATGTTCAATATATACATTTACACTATAACCAAAACAAAAGTGCCCCAGAAACGTAGGCTGAGATGTTTGACTACAACTTAGTCATATTGTTTGGAGTGGAATGCCATTGCTCTATGGAAAGTTGTATTATATTATTCATGACATCATCTCAATATACAATCTATAATATATCTAAGTACATTGAATAGGTATGATTTCCTGTATAAACCTTCAGTGAAATATACTTGTCTAACAATGTAACCTTATAAGTTTGTCAGAGATTGGTAAAAATATATATATATGTATCCAAGTCTCCCAGTGCACAGGATTCAGTGCTTAACTTTTAAGCTCTGCTGTCAAGCTTTACTTTCAGATAATGGTTCTTACACTACTTTCTCATTCCAAGGGAGAACTGAATTCTGGAAAAATTCTTGACATGCATCCAAAATGCAAGAGAACTCTGTTATGGCCCATATTAAAACACCCAGATTAGGGTAACAAGCCAAGTTACTTGCAAACTGTAAACAAAATAGTTAAGGAAAAAAACCTCACAGACTCATATAGCCGAACAACAAAGCTGTCAAAGAGTTGGTTCCAGCTCATCTGTTATCTTTTTCACAATGCTACATGATTTATGTTATATCACAATCCTAAACCACAATGTTAGTTGGAAATAAATTCCTACATTGAGGAAATACTCAACTGGTTACAGCATCTCCAAGTTCTTATATTTCCTCTTTATCTTTGCACACTACATGAACATTGCAGAGAGAGAACAAAGCAGCAGTCAATATGTTAGCTGCAGTATGGCTTCCTACAAGAAGGACAACATTTAATTGGCTTTGATATTTTTCCTTGTCCAGTATGTGTTTCTCTATGTGTATACACGCATGTGTGTGCACACATTTTCTTCTCTTTTGTATGGTGTACTTCAATGATATAATTAATAGTCATTTATTTCCATCACATTTCCTTACCATAACTTACAAAGTCAAAGTGGAGGATTATATCATATTTACAAACAAGTTGGCACTTACAGAATAAATTATTGATTCCTTTTTTATTATTATTATTTTATTCTATTTCCTTTTATTTTATTTTCCTTCTTTCTCCTCTTCCTTTTCACCCCAGGGCATCCAGAATTCAGGCAGAATAGTAAAGCCTTCTGCCCGTTTCCATTATGCTACATTAATGTGAGTAAATAGGATTCCAGCTGGTACACTCCTTCCTGATGGTTTGCTTGTTGCTGAGAGGCAATGCCTTCCACCTCAGTTCATGCCCGATGCTCAGGAACTGTTAGTCAAGGGAAAGCAAAGGTTGCATGTTTTCTTCCTCATTCTTATCCATGCGTTTTAGCACCCCAGGATCCACCACCGACTGAGACCTGCAGGAGGGTAACATGCTTACTTAACATTTCCAGATGAAGACAAATTAGGGTAAATCTCAGCTCTCGTTTGTTTAGTTTCATTTCTGCCAGAGCTTAAAAAATGATGATACAGGTACTCTGGGCACCTGATCATCACAAATGGTCAGAAAATACGTTCAAGAAGTGATTGCATGACTTTAAAGGGCTCTGTGCTGTTTTGTGGAAATAGGAGTAAAAGGCAGAAAAAACAGCTCCTCTTTTCTCCTGTGAAGCACTGAAGAAGAACACATTCTTAGCACACGATAGAGGGCAAACTAAGCAGTCTTTTGTACTGATGTAAGCACTAACCCTCTCTACCAGAAGGCTATATGGCAGTGGGCTTGTAAAGAAGGTGTAATTCAGCCACCCAGATGGAAAATGGCATGCTGCAATTAGTGGCACAGAATTAGTTAGCTGGAAGCATATTTGCTCCTTTTCCAAAAGGCCCTTAAATGCAACAGTGTGTATTCCTAAGACAACCCTGGGGAACTCTGCCATGGCCAGCAGGATTTCTGGAGCAGTGGACACATCTGTCAAACTCACTTGTCAGCTCAGCTAAACACAGCAGAGAAGGATGGCAAAAGGGCTAGTTCAATGGTGATTGTAAACTTTCTCCAAATTCTCTGATTCAGCACAGAAGCGTAACACTGGTACTGATATTCTTCAACAGCCATGTGTGAGAGAGAAAGAGGAAATCTCAGCCTCCAGCAAAATCAAAATGCTCCATTAGAAACAAAGTCTGAAGTGGTAAGAATGGGTTTCACATCACATATGTCACAGCTTGTCAAAAAATAGGCACTTCTAGGGTACAGTAAAAGAGACCTTTGTTAGATGTTTCTTTTAAAGTAAAATGAGTCTCACACTAGAAATGTGTATATCTCTTCTTTTCTATAAAAAGGACTTGACATGGCTAGAGTATGTGTACATCACTACAATGTAGGCATGAATTTTTGATCAGAAGAACACTGGGACTGCAACACTACTACAGATTTGCCCATTTGCCAGACTACAGCACAGAGAAAAATCTTTACAAATTCTGATCTCTCCTAACATGAATAAATGCAGTCAGTAACCCATTCTCATAAACTGGCACCATCCACTGAAACCAATGAATGAGGCTGATAACAGGAGATTATTTGTCTTTTTCTCAAAAATTATAAAGAAAACCTTTAAAACACACAAAAAAATCTGAATCAAACCTTACACCAAAAATTTACATATAATAACAATACAATTGTTATTTTCAAATAACAGTTATCACATTATCTTCCTGATGCTAAAGTCAAGAAAAATAGCTTTAAATATCTTTTTTTTTTTTTTTTGTGATATACATGATTTATTTATTTTTAGGACTGTACAATAACACCCATCTAGAATGTTAGTTAATCAGGCAGAAAGCTAAACCACTGAATTAAGAACACTTTTTTTTTTTTTTTTAATTTTGTCTCCACAAGGCACTGTGCAAAGTTGGTTGACATTGCTGGTAGGAAGCTGTACTCATGGAAAATCCAGTTCAAAATAAGTAATGCCGTAGAGCATGCTAATTTCAAAGAATTCTTATTTGTATGTAATAGGAGTACTAACAGGAGACAGAGCTTTCTCCTATGCTGACAACGTCTGAGTAACCATTGTTTCCAGTTATCTGGGGAACTGAAAAGGAGACAAAAACTATACACCTGGCCTCAAATTTCCAGGGAGGGAATTTTGACCATAAATTCCCTGGGTACCCAAGCTTCTCAGTCCCAAGACAGATGTGAAAAAGAAACTGCACAAAGCCTGATCATATGGCTTGCAAGCTCAGGAGCTCAAATACCTTGTAGAAGAAGAAATAGCTTTCATTTTAAATTCATTTTAAATCAACATTTACTGTCATTCCATTCAACAGCAATTTATGTGTGAAGGCACTCAAAATATTTGTACCTTCTATTTACATCTCCCAAATAACTTTAACACATTGCTGAATAAATTCTCACAAATCATAGTAGGACAGAGCTGTAATGCAAAGTCCCATTGCAAAGGTGAGTAACCAAAGCCACACATGGATACATTGCAAAGTTGGTCAAAACAGACATCGACCCTGTGTAGTTAGCTGAGAGCAGGATGCATATCCCTGCAGCTGCAGCTGGTGCCTCAGCTGTGATAGCCTTGTGTGGACAAAGCCACAGACTATATACATGATTGCTGAGACAGATGCAATAGTGCCACAACATGAACATGTTCTTCTAGGAGGTCTGTGTTTCTGGTTTCTTTTTTATCTCAACCACACTCCTCATGCTCAGCCTTTCCTTCAAGCAGAGGTCATCCAATTCACCCAAAGGTCAAGGAGTTCTGAAAGAACTTCAGTGGTTCACATGGGGGCAGAAATGAGTAACAAAGAAATGAACTCTTAGCAGGATCTGGGTTTAAGAAGGATATTGTTCCAGAGCAATAAATTATAATTCTAAAATGCCAAGCCAAATTAAACAAGATAATCGTTGGAGACCTCCTACACCCTTGTGAAATTTGGTCTGTGAAGTCAAGCACTTTTCATTGATTTAATTCATGGTTTTTAGATGTTGTTCTTCTGCAGTAATGTATCACATTTAGTGTGGTTTTAAGCCAAGAGAAACATAATCCTTCAGATGCCAAATTCAAGTTAAATTTAAATGGAATTGATTTATCTATTTATACCTTAACTTTTCTATTTCTACTTTATCACAGTCTGTGCACTTAATATAAGAAAGTATTGGGACTTTCTGTTCAGAATCTTACTACCACTCCCTTCTATTTGGTACTAGCACAGTAAATCTGCTTGGTATCTTTTATATCCAGCAACTGGGAAGGAAGATTTCAGCAAGCACTGCAGATATGCTAACTGAAAATGAATATGAAGAAGGTGAGAAAATTTCATCTGAATATAATGCAGATACAATTTTCAACATGCTTATTTTCTGCAATAGGCCTCCTACTGTGTCAGCTAACCCAGACTGAAAGAATATCTGGTAGTAAACTGCAGATTAGAAGTTTACACTGAAGTGTAATTCTGCATGAAAGACTTTTTAACCACAAGTTAAATGGGAATAATATGTGTGCTTTCTCCTCTTAAGAAAGTATGAAGAATTTGTCAATCCACTGCTTTTCTACTACACTTTTCCAGAATAGTCTGGGGATTTGCTGCATCCTTGAATGAGGTAATTTCCTTTCATTAATTCCTTTTGCATCAGTAAGACTTCAGCATGTTAGCTCCTATATTCCATTTTTTCTTTCTTCTTTCAGTAGCTTCTCTACTGTTTATAATTCTTGTATATTGTGCAAATCATATATAAATGTATTGCTCACTTCCCCTCCACCTCTTCCCAGGCTATTCACTTTCCCATTTTCTTCAATGCTTGTATTTCATTTTTTCTCATGGATTCAAAATCTTCTTTAACTTCTCCTTGTCCTATCCTAGTTCATTCACAGCCAATCTCTTGCTATTTCTCATTTTCAAGGTTTTACAGATTTTTTGATACAAAATCTTTAAATTTCACTGTTCTGTGGAGTTTTTTTTGTTTGGTTGGTTGGTTGTTGTTTGTTTGTTTGTCTGTTTTTTAATTATTTTATTTCTACAGCAATATCCTGTTGCCTCTTATTTCCTAAAAAAATTATCTCTCCTTCAAACTGCACTGTCCTTCCAAATCTGAGATATTCACTTATCAAATTTATTTTCCTAGCTGATGATTCTCAAAATATTTTCTCCTGTCTGATCTGCTCCAAGAGTCTCTCTCCTTTTTACATCAAATACCATCTCCTTAAACTGAATTCTTAAGTTAACATATTTTGACTTACTTTGAAAGACTTTATATATAAAGTTTTCTGCCCTGTATGTTCTCTGATTCATTGCTAAGCTTACCCCTTACCCACTATGAGCTGCACACTGACTTTTGCTGCCTTACTCAGCCTTTTTTACCCTGTTGTAAATTTTTCCTTTCTCTTCTACTAGCCTTTCTCTTCTGCTGGCCAGAAGGCTGGACCAGATTCACCTCTCCCACGTGAATAACCTCTCTGCTTCCATAGTTACAGTAGATGTAACTAACCTCTCACCATATTTTGATTTCGAATGGTAAAATACAGCAAGTAATTATACTGCGTCTCCTCAAGGAGAAAAACATCTTAATTCAGGAAGTTCGCCAGAACTGAGAGCAACAATTGGCACTAATTTTGTCCTGGTTCTCCTCATTACTTTTTTTTTTGTTGTTGTTGTGTGCAGTCACTGTGACAGGTCAGGCAGTGCAAATGGCTGGCATTTACACTGGCTGTACATACAGCCTGTATGTACAGGCTGGCATACATCAGGCACTGGAAAATGAGATGGAGAAAGGCAGGAGTTATCATCCCTCTCCAGGTGGACAACTGGTCCCATCTCATCCTCTGCACTGAGTCTCATTGGCTCTCTAATACTTGATGTAAGCTGGGGTGGGATATCAGCTTATTCCAAACAGTACTGTATACACTACCTATTATGGGCTATACTCAACAGCAATCTACTTAGGGGAAAAAAAAAAAAAAAAAAAAAAAAAAAAAGTCCTTATACACAATAAGCTGAGGAAACTACCTACAGCTTCATAAAACAGGAGGAAGGCAAATGTTAACCTCATGGTGATACTAGAAGATGATGGTACCTTTAACCCACCTTTTCATGGACTTAGGAGAGAGATCCTTTTCTATATCTTTTGTGGGAGCATTGAAGGAGTCTACATTGCATTCACTGTCATCATCATATTCATGGTCTAGCAGTGTTCTTGCCCATGTCCCCATGTCATAGGGGGGCAACATTCCTCCAAACTCTGAAGGCAGGATCTCAGGATGTATTAGCTGATGTAGACTGTTGAGGTTATTACCATGCAGGAATATCTGTATGTGCATAAACGGGTAAAAACAAAGCAGTATCACAACAATCATCAAAGTTCAAATTACATCAGCATTATTACAGGATATTTTACGGTTTCAGTATTCTGACTGTGTTGGACTAACAGCAGTGGCCACCAAGGCACATAATGCCTCTGCCTTAAGTACAGTCAGACTGCATTTGCAAACTAGCTGATTAAAGCATAAGTGACTTAAAATGTCTGCAAGACAAGGGGTCTAAAGAACTAATTTCAAGTAACTAGACAGACTGAAGACTAGACAGAGTGCTGACATTTTGTAATGTGTTTTCCTTAAACTTTGTATTAATTAATAAAGTACATAAATTAATTACATTAATAAATAAAATCACCATTCTTTCTATATATTAAGGACTTGCTGAAAGTATTGACTTTCAGCATCTGGCCTTGAGTCCTATGAAAAATAAGGTAAATAACAATTTAATGAAAAAGATTTTCTTCCTTTATATGATACCACAACTAGCTACCATCCTTACTTGACAATATATAAAGTAAGTAATACCAATAAAATAATTTCTGTGACCACAAGTGAATAGTTGATGCAGTACTTAATATTGTCTATCAATGTTTTCATTGACTGAATTGTTTTCAAATATGCTTTACTTTTATATAGATAAAGTGTGTATAGAATGCATATGTAAACTCATATTTATACTTCTATTTATATTTAAACTCATCTTTTCTCCTCAGAGATCTGCAACATGTGATAGATGAGCACTAGAAACAAAGCACCTCTGGATTTCAATAGCCTTCTCCCACTTCAGAGGACTTGCAGAACTTCCACTAAAAGGAAATACCTGCTCTTGGGCTTGGCTATACAGAAAGCTCACAGTAGTTATTACCAGCTTAGCAAATGAACCAGGATTCACTTCAGGATTCACTTCAGGCACTAGGAGAAAGTGTCATGGCACAGTTCACATACATATGGTTAAATTTCTTTTATCTCTAGAAGAGACTCACTTCATCCATGCTGCTCACTGGTCCTTATCAAAAGGACCTGTCCAAATAGGATGGCAAGGACCAGAGAGTAGCATGGGTCCTTTAGGACCGGGCATTGTGTAAGAAGGCACCAGCTGGCACCAGCCAATGACATACCAGCGAGTGCCTGTACAATCAAACAGCAGCAATAGCAGTGCCCAGCACTCTTTTAATTTACTAGTGCAGAAGTAGCCAGAAAGGCAAGGTAGGATGTTGCCTCATAACTCTGTCTTTTGCTCCCCATGGGGCAAGCAGGGGTCTACACACAGACATATCAAGTGCTACCAATTCACATCCCACTTCACATGGCAAGGACTTCTCTGGACAGCTGTATCCCTAGAATGATTTATCCACAGTTAAATTCAAAGGGCAGAAAGACAAGAACACCAAATATATGCTTGTCTTGTATTTTAGCCTACCTTCCAGTCAACTGCAGATACAGGAAGCTTAATATAAACATGCAAACCCAGTAATATTCTTCCGTCTCAGAAAGGAACATATCCTTGTGTGAGGGAACAAATATTCATGGCATAAGTAATTTGGTTTACCATGTCATTCAAACTGAATGTTTCACTTTTTAGCAATTACTTTTATACATACCTAGTACTACATTCATCTGAATATAATTGTCAGTTGTAAATCTACAAGACTTATTCAAAAAATGCAAAAATAATTCAGGATAAATACAATATAAATAATGAGATCCTAATAAAATTATGAAAATAATTCTGTGTGATTTTTTTTTCCGTGATTCTTTTTCTTTTTTTCCTTCTTTCTTTCCTTCTTTCTTTCTTTTTCTTCCTTCCTTCCTTGCTCTTTTCCTCTCTTCCCTTCTCTCTTCTTTCCTTTAAGCTGCTTTTATTTTTAAGAGGTGGTCATAGCTTTCATAGCTTTCACATTTTGAAAATAAATTTTGAACTCCAAATAAGTATTTAACGACCTGATTCAGAATTGACAAAACAGTTGTAGAAAGTTAGCTTTTCTATAAATATAAAATACAGATTCAGGCATCTTAATAAAAATGTAGATACCTAACTGATAAGCACTTACATTCAACTACCTTCCCACTTTTAATCTTGTAACACACACAGGAGCTTTACTTTACTCCCTGGTTATGCATATGCAGCGCTTGACTTAAATAGGCCTCAAACATATCTGGCACTGTAATGTTCTTTGTTGAAGCTCTGGTTGGTGGAGTGCAACTGGATCCTGAAGAATGAGCATTCATTTGCATATTTATAACAGATATTACATAAAAGCTTTTGTGATCTATAGTTCAAAATGCCAGAGACCTCTCAAGCATAATCTGTCAGCAAAAAACAGCTAAACACCAAAAATTATTGTGGCCATGTGGTCTGTGTTTGAGGAAAGAAAATAGAGTTCCTTAGAGAGCTGACCCCATAAACAAACAAAAACAAAAATCATCATATTCTTTTCAGTGGCTTTGTATGCAACGTTGATTGTGTTTTCCTGGATGACAAATTTCCTGTTTCTGAAATAATAACTTTCTATGTGTTATTACCACCAACCTCTAATTTAATTGCACTGATGCAAATGCTGCAAAGTAAGCAACATCTGAAAGACTGCTCATGCTCATGCATGCACACATATTTCCTTTTATTGCCTTTCATTCAAGTCACTATGTACAAGTTCCTATGTACCAGCTGTGGTTTTTAGATCATGCTAATGTCAAGGAAATCAGTAGGAAAGGACTTGGTACTCACTAACTCTGTCATAAAATGAAAACATGAATAATTTTAATTTTTATTGCAATTACTTTCTTATAAAAATTACAATGTTGACAGTATTTTTATATAGCCCAGGAGAAAGTATATGCTTGTGTGTAAAAATACCTTTAAGTACACAGCTTGACTGTGTCCTTGAAGGATAAATGTGTGTTTGTCTCTAAAATGGGTAAAGATGCTCTTTACAATGAAGATGCATTTAAACACTTTCCACCGATAACAAGCTGGTATATTGTGCATATCTACTTAATTTACGGCATGATAAAACTGCTTACTACAATTGCCAGGTAATGGAAAATTAAACAGAAGAATACCCTTTTTCTTGTCTTCTCCTTTAAAAAGGGCCGTATAACTGTGTAGAGGGCATGGATATACCATGGTTGATTGACGAAATGTATTCCTCCAAAACGAGCTGGAAAACTGTCCTGTATGTCACAAAACAAAAACAGGCAATGTAAGTTAAATCATAACAGAAGTCTCACATGCATCAAATCATTTTTGTTATGCTGAATGCTTTAATTTTCATAATAAGCCTTAAAGGAGAATAAATGTTCTTCAAAACCATGTCCTCTCAGTAGTGTTCCAGCCTTCCATGTGAAGGGGGAAAAAAAAAACTCCAGAAATGTTTAAAACATCTATGATTTTTCCATAATCCAACTATACAATATATTTTTTTCCTTCCCACTTCTATGGAATTTTATTCACTGTATTCATTTATCTCTTCCAGTGTCACTAATGAGCACTGGAAATGTCCCTCATTTCCACCTTAAAAAAGCAGGTGTAAATCTAAACTACCAGTCGAAGTGTCTCCAATATTATTTATATTTCATAAAACTGAGAATGCATTAGATATTGTGCATAAACTGTTGTGTAATATCCATGACTGTAATTCTTCTTACGTTGTGAGAGGCCTGGGAGCTTAAATTTAAGGATAGAATATCTGTGTTGAAGCAATAACTTTTTTTTTTCTTACTGAACACAAGGGGTAGATAACTCCCTCAGAAAGATTCTGATCAGCATTTTCAACTTCCAAGTGAAAAGAATATGTCAAAGGGCTTGTCAGTTTGAAGGGGACATCCTCTCCGTCCTTGAATACTATTTGGCAATAGCCAGATTCTTTACATATCCTCAGTTTGGTTTCGCTTGATTGATCATATGCTCAAACAATTCAAAAAGCTGCTGTTGTCTTCTGTGTTGCCTAGATTTACAGGTATCTAATTGATGCAAATCCCCTTATTGTTGGGTATACAGACTTATGAAATGAATGGCTTCTATTTGAACCCTTATTCAACAGGTGTTCCAGACAAGCCAACAATGGCAGTCACTTAGATCAAAACCAAATTTTCTCACAGCAGCAGCAATTCGTCTATCTGGCTTGACAATACAGGTACAGACAAGGACACGCTTGCCAGCTATGACTTCTTTTGTGTGGCTGAAATAATGGCAGATTCAGGCCTGTGTCTGTGAGATCAGAGGCTCAGAAGGAGGAGATCAAATGGTTAGACAGGACGACAGGACCCTCTGAGCAAAAAGGTATATTTTTTTCTCCTCTGGAGACAAGACAGCAGGCCATGTAGAAGCATCCAACAGCGTAGACATAACACACAAAGTGTCATTTGAAGCCAAACTGCCCACCAAAAACAAAAACAAAAACAAAAACAAAAACAAAAACAAAAATCATAAGCACATAAGCATATATCAACCAAGACCTCTCAAATGAGAAAGGCAGGAACTGCAGGAAGGAAATCTTTAATGAAATGTTTCCAGACAGTAATATACTTTGAAAAGTGCATGTGTCAAGAAACCTCCTTAGTTCTGCAAGTGTGTACAGAGCTGCAGCAATAATGAAGCCTAAAGAGGCCATTTGCTCTTTTCAAAAGTACAGCAGGCATTCCTAACTCAGGGAGTCTTATCCATACAGAAGCAACATGACATGATGGAAAATGGCAGAATCAGAATAAGGACATCATTGTCTTGTACATGTGCATGTGCCTTGCATAGCACTGACACATGCAGACACACCTATACAAATCTAGTTTTCCAAAATCTCAATCTCCTTGATTAATACAGTATTGTCTTTTTTCCCACCTCTCTGTCACCATTTTATTGTGTGCCACCCACCTCTAAATTGTGATGTCTGTGTGGATTGAAACATGAAATATTTCCCATCAAGGAGGCAATACCTTAACAATATTCTGCAGACAGTATGACAGCTACAACAGACACCACCGACATCTCGCTGGTCACAGCTCAACAGCCAATGTGATTAACAGCCTACTTTACAGATTTTCTCCAGAACCATTTGATTAACAACAGCCTTGAAATTAAACAACCTTATTGGAAGATTGTGCTACTTGCTAAATGCCCAGTTCTTGTCAACACTGACTGAATGTCAAACAGGATGGTTGATAATTTCACATGTAATTCACCCTGTTCAATATCATAAATCCCCAAACACCATTTTGAGAACACAATCTCTGATATATGAAAGGTAGTAAATTATGTGCCTATCACAGGAACCCAATGAATCCATTAGGAAGGATAAATCTTTAGATGACACCTTAACCTTTAGTTGCAGGATATACTATTCATCTACAGAAGGTTGTGTTTGGTTTATTGAGGCTGCTACTCCAGGAAGGAAGCACAGTGTAGTGCAACATGCTGCACACAAAAAAGAACATACACTATATCTGCAGAAGACATCTTTTAATAGTTTCATCTAACTGTCCTTGAAGATATCTTCAGAATTAACACTGGAATGGTAACTGTGTTAAGGTTCATGGGAATCAAATAATAAAATAATATAATGCAGGTAATATGGAAGACAACAAAGTAAACAAGATATTCCTAATGATAGATAATGCCTTCCTGAATACTTTTATAAGCTTTTAAATTAATAGAAGTGTCCCTAAACTTACACGCACAAAGAAACTGAGTGTTTGCTCTTTATTGCTCAAAAAAATCCTCTCACAGAAACTGAGGACAATTTGTGAATAGGATCTCAATAACCATACAGACAGACTCAAAGGAGAGAGGCAGTGGTACTTATATTCTACTGTGTGCTCAAAATGGATGCTCTGTCAATACTTGGTGATATATGAAGATATTACATTTCTAAAAGATAAAAGGAGGGTCTTTAGGAAGTATCACTTTGACATTTCAGCTTGTCCTGCATCTTGGAATCCATTTACATGGACAATCACTAATATATCTGGAATGATCCTCAAATACAACATGGGACTTGGTTTTAAAACACAGTTTGTCTTGGTGTTTTTCAGCAATTCTAAATGTCTTTCCCAAAACTGACTAAGAATTTTGGGTATTTATCAATTTCTCATGCCCATTTTCAGAAGTACCTCCTGAAATATGAACTGTGAGAACCTCCAGAATTTAGACCCAGAAAGAGAAAGAGAGATTTGGTCAGAATGACCTAGCATTATCAAGAGTTCTGGGGCTTAGAATCAAATCAAATGATCTCCTGAATGCAGATAAAACAACAACAACAACAAAAACACCAGTCTCATCAGCATCTGATAAGAAAATAAAAAGGCAGAATAAGACACAACAGCCTCTGGAGAAACAGGTGTCAGAAGGCTGTCTGGCTCTTCTCAAATGTATCTGAGTTCTTCATTGGGATTTGCCAGACAGATGGCCATCCTACACAAACAGCAGGTAAGAATTTCTTCCAAATCACTGATTCTTACGTTATTTTTGTGGGTGGTAGTGGTGTTTTGTTTTGTTTTGGTTTGGTTTGGTTTAATGTAGATTAAGTCACAGGCAGGGTGGCAGTCACAACTGCCTTTGTAGACATATTGAATTTCAACAGAAAAACCTGTAATCCATGAATCATATGAATCTTACGAAAAAGATATCCCGTGCCAGAAAACAGTAACAAATGGAGATCAGCCATAAAGTAAGCCACACATTTGACTGGAAAAGTAACAAATCAAATGGGGTATTACCAAAATACACTGAAAAGACCTAGTTATATATATTCCATGTGTGGATTTTTTAGCATTTACAATAACCTCTAATGATGCAGAAGAGCACAACCTAAAGGTACTCCTGATGAACATGGGACATGGCAGTTCCACCACACCTGCAGGAAAATGGGTGGTTACAATTAGGGCCTGCAGTCCTTGTGATTCAACGTTTACAAGTGATAGTAAGCACCGGGGGGTCAAGGAAGGGGCAGGCCTCTACCCTGTTGTTTGCAGGACTAGGTGACTACCAGTGCATGGTAGTATCTGATCTTTTCTCTGATGTCCACAGACCAACTATGGAGAATGACCCCACACAAGCTACCTTGCTGGGTTTCCAATCCTGACAGTAGAGTTTTGCTTGCTCACAGCACAGCAGTTTTCTCTTTCTGCTTCACATAATATATATGACCTGTCTCTACCAGCTTCACTTCCAAGTAGCCAGCTGATGTTGCCTCTACCACCCACAGCACATGCTAAGAGACCACGTTTCCTCTTGCTGGACACCACATCCCACTCTCTGCTGGGTACAACCATGATCTTAAGCAGCTCTAAGGGTTTCATAGGGTTCTCTGCTCTCTGCTGAGACCTGAAGAAACTCTTTCTAAATTACCACTGAAAATCAGTCTTCTTAGTGGTGTCATTGTTGTTATTGTATTGATACAATTTTCCACCATTATCATAAAATAAAAATAAAAGAGCTTCTTCAAGCCCACAGTACTCTCCACTCTGAGTCCTGTGTCTACATTTAAATCTCTTAAGTCTACTCTTAGAGAATTGGCTCCCCCAGCTGAAATCAGTACTAACCTCAACTTTGTTTGCACATCCCTTAGAAGTGTAGTCTCAGATGCCACTGGGACCACTGCAAGCCCAGAGATTCACCCACAGCCCAGTCACATCATGACCTCAAGAGCACATTGCCTGTCACCTGCAAATAGCCACACTGGGCACGCTGTGTCGCATACTAACACTGCTCTTGGGTACGTGTGCTCTGAGGTTATACCCAAGGGTTTCTTGTTCTTATGGGCAGTGAAACTGTTTTTGTGGGCAGCCTTAAGGCATCCTTCAAAGGGCTGTCTAGACTAATACAATGAACGCACTCACATGCTTTACTTAAGGCATTGTTTGAGTGCTGTGATGAATTCAGACTGTAGCATCTGCGGGCAACAAGAGACCACCATGTCCAAATTGTGAAAAATGTTTCTTCATAACAAAAATTACAAGTTCAAAGATACTGTATTAAATTATTAATATTGTAAAAGACATTTAAGAGTTATCCCTGAAGATAACAAATTCAGATCTCCTCCAGCTATTCAAAAAAGTCAGGCACTTCAGAGAAGAAAAAGAAAAAAAAAATCATTATGATGAACCAAAACAGTATAATTGTAATGGAAAAGTCCCCAAGAAAGATACTGGAACATTCTACTTTCTATAAGAAATGCAAGATGCAGTGTGACTAAACTTATTTTTTAGCATTAAATTAAATTAAAGAGGAAACTATGGAAAATCAAAGACAAAAAAGCTCTAATTAGAAGATCAAACCTTCACTTCCTTGGTACTACAAGATTTAAAGTACCAGAGAAACCAAGTCACTGCTGTCCACACGAGAAAAGGAAACCACAGTCTTGCTCCCAAGCTGCAACTTTCACTGAAGGAATTAAAGAACAAGCCATTTCTAATACCAAGCTTCCTGCAGGCATCCATCCATGACAAGTGTAATTATAATGTCTCAAAACAAAGTAACTTGTGTGTCAAGACAGATCACCTATGTTCAAGACATGAAGTTAGACTAGGACTGTATGAAGTGGTATGGCAGGATGATAGAGAGACTGGGTCTAAATGAATTTGGACTGTTCAGTTCACAAAATACCAGAAGGCAGATACTATCTTTAAACACACTAGGGAGAATAAATAACAGGTAAAGAAAGACTCATTCAAAACAAAGACAACACTGACACCTGAACAAAAGAGAAAAAGGTCCACATGAGCACAGCTAGGCTGGAAAGTGGTAGAGAGATTTCAATCAACAAAAGTCCAACAAGTTTTGGGGAGAAATAAGCATCTGAGCTTATTTCCATAGAATCATAGAATATCCTGAATTAAAAGGGACTCACAAGGATTAACAAATCCAAGAGATGCTTTGAGGCGGAAATTACTAAATTATGAGGAAGCTGAGCTCCAGGTTGTCTGTAAAAACAGGAGACTTCATCTTGTGATCCTTCTGCTCCTCTGTCCTAAGCTCTTTAAGGTTTGGACCCCAAAAATTTGCTAATGTAAACATACTAGAGCAGATGGTTACTTCCAGTCTATTATAGCAAAAGTATTTCATTTTTCAGGTTTCAATGATGGTGAAATTTTCCTGGATCACTGAAATAGTTATAAAATCTAACGAAGCTGGATCAAAACTACTGTTCAATGATAGGGATATTGACTATGAGATTTCCTCCTATATGCTACAATTATTAGCTTTAACAATTTCCCTCTGTAGGATTATGGTGTTGTCCTCTCCTAGCTTAAGCTTTTCTTGTTTATTAAACAATATTAAACCATTTTCAAGACAAACTAAAAGTGCCTAGATAAATTTCTGTTACTGTGTTCAACTAAAAGAGCACTACCTAAAGGCAAATTGACATCATTCAGTGGCATTTCCACAAAATAAGATTTAATTATCTAGAACTGGATGTTGTCATTTTGCTAAGAAGCTTCCAGTGAGGCAATTTGACTTTTGGCAGTCCTCTTTTTCATTTGTATTAGTCATGTTATCTTACAGCTCATATAGAAATACGTTAAATTGAATGAACTGAGAACAGAGAGAGATGATATCTATCCAGTGAGAATATTGCTCTTTTTACTAAGTATCTGTTTTAATTTCAAATAATCTTCCATCTTTCATTTCAATATGCTACTCATAAAAATTATATATTGGTTAGATTAATTATGAGGAAAGGGATTGAAAAGCCATCTGACCACGTGTCTACACTATATATAAATATAATAAAATATAAAATCTACATGGATTTTATGTTTCCATTATTTGGATAAAAGGTTCAGATCACTCATTTGTTTTGAATTATATGGGCTTGATAAAGAAAATATTTTGCATAAAAGCTCTACTTTTCATTTGGAATTATTTACTTTTTAAAATTAACTTCAAGAGAATTTGGCCTGCTTTTTTATAAGAGTTTGAAGTTTCATTAGAAATTGTGTGAAAATCTTTTTTTTTTTTTTAAGTTGCTTGTTTTAACAAGGGGTTGGAGTTTGGGGTATTTTTTCCCCTTAGCTCATTTGTCATTTTGAACTTGGAAAAATGAATGATTTAATTTTAAAAAATAAATGAAAAATGCCATTTTCCAAGGAGAATTCTATTTTCAGCTGTAAACACTCTCTCCTTTTTAATTCTCAGTATCACTTCAACAGTCTGGAATATGTGATGATATTATAAAGGGAAAAAAAAAATTCAGAGTGTAATGATGTCCTCAAATTGCTAAAAACAGAAAAACAGTAAGAAACAGAGTAGAATAGGGTTTTCTATTCTTCTATACTGTTTTCTTTTCCTGTGATGAAAATCATTTTTTACAATAGGCAATTATCAGATGGTGATTTGTGCTATGGAAATTCCCATGGGGGAGAAAAATCCATTTTCCAGGCAGCTTGTGAATGTCTTATTAGATTAAGATTACAGATAAATGGAAAAACACTATACTGAAAACTGTGCAGTGTATAAATATAGCAACAATACTTTCATAATGCTGGTGGAATAGAAATAATTTAGGAAATTACTGTTCATAAAAAATGCCATACTCAAATTCCTGAAGAGAAAAGTCTTTGGCTAGGAACTGTGTACCAGAGAATGAAATGCCACACCAGCATCTCAGCTTCCGGTCCTTAAGTCACCATCCTTCAGTTAGGGAGGCTAACCTCATCTCCAAACAGCCCATGGTTTCTACTGAGACCACTGACTGCAGAATGACTGTCATGGTGCTTTTCATGATGAGGAAAGCCTCCCACAGCCCAAAGGCCATTCAAAGAGGAGCACAAATTGTCACATTGAAACAGATAGCTTCTGCCTTGTGCAGTGATCACTTCCAAATGTGAGTAGGTTAACAACTTATCTTGATTTCCCTTAGGGGAGCTACATCTATTTGTTCTGTGTAGTATAACCAAAACATGATCTCTTGTGTTATCTCACAGCTCCTTCATAGCAGAAGGAAGGGAAACCTTAAGAAAATGTTAGAGATGGAAAGAAACAATAAGAGAGCAGAAATCAGAGAAATAAGATAGAAATGAAAAACAGGAGATTAAATTAAAGTTAATTCAGAAAGAAATATAGAGAAATTACCATGATGCACAAGAGAAAAACATATTCATCATATTTCTTTTCAAAATTTGAACAGAAAGGCAGGGAAAGAGAAATGAATAGTGATCTTAAATGGAGGACACATTTTTTAATCACAACCCAAGACTGAAATGACTTTGAAAACCTAAACTCAAAATGGGTAACTAAATACCAAATCTTATGGCTTCCATGTAATTTCAGCTTATCATGCCAACTGACAATTTCCCAGAAGAACCAGAGCCTACCTGCAGATTTTTAATTCTGTTTTGTCTTCAGACAAAATTTGCAAGAAGCTACATCTGAATGATATACATCTGAATGATAAAGATGAAGCTACATCCTTAATGATATACCAGTAAACCTGTACAGTTGTTGGGGTGAAAAGTTCTGCAGACGGATAAGGTGTACAGAGATACTGCATAGAGACAAAAAAGCAAGTTTCCTTGTTGTGGCAGTTTTCAAGCAACACTGCGTAGCTTTGCAGTGCCAACAATTAACGATTGAGCTGAAAGATACCAATTCTCCAACCAGAATAATCACTTTTTCCCTACAAATAGAAAATTTCTAAACTGTTGCCTACATTTTTATTCTCCAAATTTCTCCAAGACATGCAACTCTTAGTTTCAGACAGGATGAATTAAAATTGGATTATCATTTTACCAGTTGCAGTTAACAATAATACAATAGACTGAAAACTGCAGTGATTCAGGAGTTATTTCATGAACCACATTTCCTCATACTATGAGAAATCAATCTTCATCACTGCAGTAGGCACTAAGAGCAGTAATCATTTTAGCCATCCAATATTAATCTGTCACTCTATGCAAATGAGAGTCCTGAGAATTGAACTGAACTGTAAAATTGGAGGGATAGTGATTTAAGAAAAATCAGCTGAGGACAGCCACTGAGATATAGAATGCAGCATAATTAAGCTTTAAATTACTAGGGAAATAGAAAAACTGACTAGAGATCCATTAATAAGTGTTATATTTTATTAAAAGTAGAGGTATCTTGAACTATGCAGCATACAAATTTTCAAAAGGTCAGTTTTCAACAGTGCAAAACTATTCCAGTTCCAAAGAGTGTTCAAATGTCTTCATCATAATATAGAATGGAGATTTATGTTAACCTTTCAGCTTTAAGAAAACCTCTGTCTGAACGGCCCAGCTATGCTTTAGCTTTGCAAAGGCACTTGAAAAGATATGGTTTCCTATAAGGTAAGTGAACCTCAGCTTCCCTCTTCTTCTGCACTCCTGAATGACTACTGATAGTACACACACGTAAAATTCTCCTGAGAGCCCAGGGAATTTCAGTATTGTTTGAGGGAGAACTGTCATTCTGGTTATTACTCTGGAGGATCGCAAATCACTGTTGTTGAATTCTAACTTCAGACATCAATTCCCTGTCTTTTTAAGTTATATGAGCATGGCTGTTTCTGTGTTAGTTGCTACAAAGGAAACTCTAACAGTAAAAAACAGAAGCTCACAACTGGGCAAATAAACTACTATTTATTTTATCATACATATCTAGGACACAGTTAATACACCTACTGTGCTATTATTGGCTCAATAATGAAAAAATGTGATGCTGATCTATCCTGAAATCACACTTGAAACTCTTGAAAATGTATGCCCAAAGGAGTTAGAAGATGAAAATTAGAAATACAGACCTCTTCTTGCTAAGACAGATGTGTAGCCCATGCAAATCTCTTCTCAGGAAGAGAAAATATCGATAGCCTCGTTCTATACTACATTAATATGGAAAAAAAAAAAAAAAAAGTGAGACCATCTGGAGTGCCAGTCCAGTTCTGGGCTCCCCAGTACAAGGCAGGCACAGGCACGCTGGAATAAGCCCAGCAAAGGGCCACAAAGATTATGAAGGTGCTGAAGCATATGACTTTGAAGAGAGGCTGAGAGAGCTGGGATTATCTAGCTTGGAGAAGAGAAGGATCAGGGGCCATCTTATCAATGTATATAAATACCTGAAGGGTAGGTTCAAAGAGGACAGAGCCACGTTATTATCAAGGGTGGCCAGTGACACAACAAGAGGCCATGGGCACAAACTGGAACACAAGGTGTTCCTCCTGAACATAAGAAAACAATGAAGGAGTTTTCTCTTTCAGAACTGGCAGCTCTGAACAAGTCAGTCACTGACAAAAAATATAAAACCACTGATGTTACATGACATCTTTGTATCTGATATTTTCCAAAATTTCTTCATTTTCCTAAGCTGTGCTGTTTTTGAAGTTCATCACCAGCCAAAACAACAACGTGACAACAGAATTCTCAAGCTAAATAAAAAAAAAAAAAAAAAAAGATTTGCAGGTATACATTAATATTTACCCCATGTAATGTACTCAAGATCTTGGTTTGCCTGAGGTTGCTCATCTTTTCATCAGAAGTGCCTGCAGAAAATATAAATGGCTTATTCCACCTACCTAAAGTCTTACCTTACTCTGAAGGTTCATGCATCACATTCACTGGACAAGGATTTACAAAACGTTGATGCTGCCAAAATATCTGCAGTTAAGGCTGAACAGGTTCAGTTTCCAAAAGCTTGGAATGAGCTGCTCTCCTAGGTCTGGATCAACACATACCTGGGAGTCCAGATTTACAGAAATGCCAAAAAAGGGAAAGCATGCAGCTCACAGACCAGGGAAAGTCTACAATGCTGATTAACTTCATCAGCAAAAGAAAGAAATTCAGTATTCATTTTGAGACTGTTTATTGCTCTGCTCTGAGGTCTACCAACCTAACAAAGGTTGATTGCAACTGAAAGTATGTCTTTTTTACAAATATAGCAATTGTTTAATGAAAGGTATTGTTGTTGCCCATGTAATATGTTAAATGTTTATAACTGTAGTTTGTAAGATGTTTATTGCTCTAATGTTAAAGCATTATTCAGATCTTAAGTCTAATGCAGTATGCTAAGACTGTGTAACTTTTTTTTTTTTTTTAAATATAATGGCCTTAAAAGTAAGCAAAAAGGTATTACTTCCCTCCCCTTTCTTACTACTTTTTTTGACTTAGCCACCTTCTGATTTGCAGCCCTATTCTACAGCATGGATTACATTTTCTGTTTTCTTACATTGCTTTCACTCCATTGTTAGTGGTTGATCCTAACAGGAGATTAAATACCCAGTACATGGTGGCATATGGCACGCCTGAATGGACTTAATGGAAGGGAGAGACACCCTGAAGGCTGTCACTTGCTTCCCATCCATTAGCACCATCCACTGTACCATGCCCCACCATCCGGCACGTACATGCTATTAGTCACACAATCATGCAACCATCATCCACTTGTCATTCATGCTACAGCTGCAAATGTCCCTGCTGTGACTGCCATGTGTACCTTAACAGGAGCCTGAAAATACAGAACTCACTTCAGTGAGAATATTATTAAACATTAAGCCTTAAACAAGCTTCCACCTCCTTTTAACTGAACAGTCAAGAGTCATTCCTCAGCAAGTGAGAAAAGTGACATATGACAAGCTGAAGCAAAATCAGAGCAAATATTAATGTGAGCAGACATGGCCTTTTTCAATCTGTCCACTCACAAAGGGATGTAGTTGTTGAGGGATTCTGAATAGCATGGTACAATGCTCTCACATCACTATAAAAATCAGTTAAACAAGTAAAATATTCTGTTAGGTACTAACAGATGTGGGATCACAGCAAGAGATAAATACAGAGTCCTATAGATAAGGTATTTTCAACAACAAATGAAAAAATTCACACTGAAATTAAAAAAAAAAAAAAGTCAAAGTTTTGAATCTGTGCGTGTATAAAAACATTATATCTCAAATATCAAATTAATATCTTAAACAGTTTATTACCATGGGTCAGTTTTCAGTAGCCTATTCACTTTAATTTGAAATAGATTAAAGAGCTCAGACCATCAGTATAGGACAGCAACAACAACAACAACAAAAAAAAGACATTTCCTATCTCAGAACCAGAATCAGTTCTTTGTGTCCTACTGGTAGATCAATTATGTATTAGAGCAGCTGCTTGACTTTTAATCCACATTAGTTCACAGACCTTGAGAAAATGTGATGTTACCATATGAAAAAGAGAAAGGACTAGAATAAGCTATATAGAAAAAGAAAGAAAAACAAATCAAGCAAGGGGCCAATTAGTCAGCCAAATGCCGGCCATGGAGAGACAGGCTGCCTTCTGCCAGCACAGGAAAATAAGAAATGCAAAGATAATTCACTTAAATTCTCTAAAATGTAATGCATTTCAATTGAAATAAACATCAGATCAATTTTAATATGTTGCATTTTTGCCCTTCTTTTTGGTAATTCAGGCAAAGGAATCTGCTGATGTGTATGTATGTGTACACTTTAGTACAATAAATCCAATTTCTGTTCTCCTTCTGAATGAATAACATTTCAAGCCACATTCTAGATATCAGACGCCAGCTGTATGCTTAGCCGTTTAAAGATCCTGGCTGTATATTTACTGAAATAGATAATTTAAAGCAATACTCCAGTCAGCTTTGCTCACTTTGGAGCCCAGCTGAAAAATATTCACACATAGCTGAAGCACTAAAAAGTCTTCCATTTTCTCAGCACAAATTCCTGCATCATCGTATCCACTACAGCCTTGCAGCACTAAAATTAAAAGCAGCATGAATATTTCAGTGTTTTTTGATAAGAATGCAGTAGATAAATCTGCCATATACTAAAGGCAAAGGCAACCTTAGAATTTGAGTTCAGTGAAATACACGATGGAGGGGGATTAAAATAAAATTAAATTAAATTAAAAAAAGAGAGAGAGAGTGAAAAGAGACAGAGGGGGAGAAAATATCTCAAAAAGCTTAAAAGCTTGCTGGTTATTACTATTGCCCTAGGAACTGCAGTCTGAGTGCTGTAGGCTTCTATCCCCTTTTACAGGCAATGCTATTTGGATGAAGTCTATTTCCTGTGGTGCACAGTAGCCTCTCCTGGAGACAGGAACAGATAGAGCCTAGATGTAAATGGGAACGTGAGGTATCCGAACACTCCATTCTGTACTGGCAGCCTTCCCAAACTGAAATGCTTCATTTTTGATCCATTTGATGTTTGTCTGCAGAAACAAAAAAAGGAAGGAAGACACTAAAATTTTCATTTAGTCCTGACGGAAAATTTGCAAGTCTTCTTAGAAAAGCTGTAGTCACAAAGGTTATAATATTTTTGTTTATTTTTTTTTTAAGGAGTAGAACATCCATGTTTTTATGTGTATGAATGCAGCACCTTGGAGCTATACTAATAGAGTCCACTTTGTTATTTACTGTGATGATATAAAATGCAAGCATACACCAAGATCAGAAATTGAATTTCACGTAGATCTAATGTGGGAAGATGTGATGAAAAAAGGACAGACAAGCACTGTCTGTGTGTCCTAAGACACCCTCAGTATTCAAACAGATTCTTTTGTTACTCTAAGCTGTGACACTGTTGGAAATGTTATTGCTCAGTACTGTGACTGTGACACAAGACCTGTAAAGGGTAAATCCTGGTGGAAGCTGCAGTGCTGCACAGTGGTTGTTGGCACTTCAGTAAGTGATTCTTCTCCTTCTGACTCAACTCTGCCCCAAAGCTCCCACATAATCATGTGAGATTGCTGTGCTTGCCGGAGTTGCCAGCTTTCAGCAGAAAAAAGCAACCAAGGTCTTGACCACTTCTGTTTCTATAAAGTCCCATGGTGCCACTGTAGAAGTGGAGGTATTAACCCCAATGTTTTGGTCAAATAACAACTTGAGTAATCTCATTCTGCCTATCTAAATCCTCTCTACACTTTCAGCTGATTCCAGCATTTTTACTGCATCTTTCAGCTGCCTCAAAATGTCACCAAGCATTGAAAGACACCAGACATGACATGTATTCAATGCGAGATATGCTCATGTTATCGCTGCAAACACTTTAAACATGGAAGATCCACAGCAGTTAATAGCAAACGTGTTTGCTAGGCTCAGCTCTGTGATATTCCAGTTCAGCTCCACCACCTCCCCACAAGTGTGAGTGCAAATATCTCCAAAGAAATATTTGTCATATAGCACTCACTCACTTGAGATCTTTGGGGTCTTGCACCCCAGGAACCACTCCCAAAAGGCTCTTCACATGTAGCCATCTGTTTAGGATGATAACAAATTTAACAGAATGTAGCCATTCTGTAGCCTCAGCGGTAGGCAGCAGCCCTGGTAATGTCTAGTTTATTGGTACGGGCATAGCTGCTCTCTCTTAGAGACATTCTCCACTGGCAGCTGCCCATTATGAAACAGCAGGAAATGAATAAAAATATGAAGTAATGTAAAATTATGATCTCTCATACAAAGCAAATACATTTATTTTTGAATGTAAGTTATAGACCTTTTAAATTTTATTGATTACACAGACTAAACCTTTTAGATACCACTAATTAAACAGAGTGGCTACTCAAGCACTATGAGGTTAATTGTGTAAATACATTTTAAGATGTCCTGGGAGGAGTTTTCATCCACAGTGATCCATAGTGATCTCTACTGAATAGCTTTTTCTAAAGAAAAATCTTACCACAAAAATGCCTATGTTCATATTGTATGTTGTTGAAACTTTTTTTTGTCCCTATTCTGTATAGTCTGAAAAGCAGAATGGAAATGGCTGCAAGATGTACACTATTCTCTAAGCAAAGAACTTCCTAATTGTTACTGTCTTATCCATTAGTTCTTCAGCATCCCTATTCCTTTCATACAGGACTGAACAATCGTTTTTACTTAAGATAAATGTTAACCAGATAATCTTAAGATTAAACAAACACTATAATCTGAGCAACTGATACATGGATGACACTGTATTTTTAACAGGTAACTCAAGGATTTCAACCTTAACCATGATTTATAAGGAAATTGGTACTTGTGGGAGGTGAGGGCACAGAAGGAGCCCAGCTATGCACATCACCCACAGGTGAAGGACGCCAGTGCTCTCTGACTGGTCCGAGCACACAGAGAACCTCAGCTACAGCAACACAAATACCTGATCCAGAGGAGATAGACCCTGCATTGGATGAGAATCAGGCCCAGTTTGATTACATAATTAACAAATCCAAAATCAATAATAATCCATGTGTAGCATTGTACATCTTCACACCAACAGTTATTTCTGATGGTCTTAAAGAGTACATTACCTGGGATGCGAGATTCTTCTTATTCAAAATTACATACCTGTCAGGAAATGGTTCACTATTACTATCTACTGAATGCTTTCTCTGTATGAGAGGCTTCATAAGCATAATAATAAAAATAACTTATCCCCTATCATCAGCAGGGTGAAAAGCATGCCCCAGTGTGAATATAAGCTAGGCTAACAGAGAAGTTGAATTCACAGTAAACAAATACTGTGATCAAGACCTTTTCATGGTTTTGCATTTCACAGAAGAAAAATCAATTTACAGGTATTTTATTTGTTGGAGTAAAGCTCTCTCTCACTGTATTTTTTGACATAAAAGTAGATATGTTCACAAACCAAAAAAAAAAAAAAAAAACAAGAAAAAGTGATCTTTTCTAAAGTGCTATTGTTAAACAAGTAGTGACAGGTTAATAGAACCAGCATCAGTGCAGAAAGCTTGCTATGCACATTGTACTAGAGCATCAACTTTATAAAATAAAAGTATCATGGTATGATTATCAGGCTATGTATAGCTTATATAGTCCACATAAATTATGAATCTTCCCTGCTCTGTATCACACTGAGATGTGTTTTTCAGTACCACATAAAGCAGTAAAAATTACAGATGATATTCACTCTCAAAGCACATGCACGAGTAAGTGGGTGATCTACCATTGTTACAAATGAAAAGTGTTCCCAGAGAAGATCATACTGAGTTGCCCTGAACACAGCTCCTAGCCAGGAAGATAAGATACCTTTTTCTGAGACGTTGGATCTGAAATAATGCCTGAAGCAAGAATCAAACCAGAAGCCAAAATTTTGAAATTCAAGCAAGTAACTCTCTGTCCAATCTGGTAGGCCTAGCTTTGTTTAAATCCACATCAAATTGACACCAGTTCTGGTGATCTCTGTGGACAAGCAACTGCTGCAGGGCTTCAGAAGCACAGGAGGATGCAGGATGCGGATGCTGCGATGCACCAGAGATCACACATGGTGTGACCACAAAAGCTTGCAGATGGGTACAGGGCAAGAAAACATGTAAGGATGTCTGACAAAGAATGAGACAAGCAGTACACACAGGAAAGTTCTGACCTCCTGCATTGAAGTATTTTGCTTCACAGGAAGAGTGTGACAGAGGTGTGGATGAGCTTTGGCAAAAGCTGCCTGTGTGCATGTAAGCTGGGAGTCTTTTCAGCTGGTGTGGAAAGCAGCCTTCATTGTATTGCTTGTGTTAACTAGAAATGCAATTGTTAAAACTAATTAAAGATCTTTAAATGCTGGATTTGACTCACTGTTATGTAATGCTAAGGGAAACTTGGGATCTATTTTAGGAACCTGAAAATGAGGGCAAAACAAACAGCAAACAAAAATGAAACTCTACCCCAAGTCATTACCGCACAGCGGGTACACTCCATGCCTGGGTTTCACCTGTGCCCCTGACACTTCCACCTGTTACCTTGGAAACCTACCCAGTGATGTGGCTTTTCAGCACCAGCTCCTCTAATTGTACTCCTGATGACATTTTCTTGCAGTGACGGCTCCTGTTCTCACCCCCTCTTCTTCCCTTGTCATTTTCTTTAGCATATAAATGCATTACAGCATCTTTCACTGTAAAATATCTCTTTCTATCACTGCTCGTACCGCCTCTATTCTAATTAATTCTTCTCTAATTAACGAGAATTAATTGTTAATGCTCAAGAAATGGGATGCCCTCAGTTACTGCATTACCCCTTTTTCTCTCCTCTCCACTCCTCCCCAGCTTCCCCATGCCACACAGACTGCTCTCTCCATATCTCAACGCTGTATGTCACCCTTCCATTTGCAGTCTTCCCCTTACTTTTGTTTGTTAGTTTGATTCATCTGTTAACTCTATTTCAACTTCAGCAACTGTCCAGTTCCTGTTTTTACCACACTGCCAAAGACCTCTTTATCCCCTATTCCCATTAAGTGTCATCCCTACAGAATTAACTTCACTTGCAAGTGTTTAACTGTCATCTCCATGCTGAAATGCACTTCCCTATACATGTTCTGTCTTCCACAGACAAGCCCAACGTTTCATACTACTTGGCTGAAAGCTCACTAATAGCAGCAAGCTCAAATTCTCTGATTTTATTTTCTGTAGTGTTACTGCAATCCCCCCAAACATTCAGCTAATCAAACATTCTTGTAATTAACTGTAAAGTCCTGTTCTCCTCTAACACCACAGCTCCCACTGCAAGGCCACCACCTTCCCCCACACAACACTGTAGGGAACTTGACCCTTCTTTCTATTCTACTGACACAGGGTTTGTTGTTGTTGTTGTTTTGTTCGTTTGTTTGTTTTGTTTTTAATTATTCAGTTTAAGGGTTGGTGGTGTGTTTTTTTCTGATCACATTAGGTTTGATGCGTTCACTGAAGCTGTGAACTTCAGTCTATGTTGGAACGATCAAACCCAAGAAAGGAATTACAGGAACATGGCTTCCACAAGAAAAAACAGGGAAGAAAACCAGGCTGGCACTATGTGGAAGAGAATGCTTGTGGTTTATGTAAATCCTGACTGAATCTGACTGAAGTCCTATTTTAGTTTTTATTGAATTCTCAAAAGGAAAACAAACTTCTGAATGAGGAGGGGTAAAACTAAGTAACATCTAGCCCAATTTAAACAGCAGGAAAAAAAATATATAATTTTTTAAACTGTCTGCTTTGCAGAAAAAATATGTCTCCTGCAATACAATATGTGAATCAAAGCAGATTATGCTTTGAGTTCGCTGCAGAACATGGAACAAAACAGGTTATTCTAAACCAACCTCCCTGTCAGCCTGTAGCTGATTCAAACTCTGGAATGCCAAATAAAAAGCTGAACTGCATGCCAGAGCTTTGCTCACACCATCCGGTCTTACCTCAGGAATAGGGACAGATGGTACCACTGACTCAGAAGATCTCCGAAAGGCTCCCTTCTCACAGCAATAACCTATGTGCAGCCCTGTAACAGTCTGTCATCCATGCAAGCAGTATTTTTCAAGGACATGAGTGTGAACCTGGTGCTGGTAGGAAAACACAACGGAATGCTCTCACAGATCATTTCTCCTGTTGTGACCTGGGCAATTTCACTTCTGCACCATTTCACCAGTACAGACCTATGTGTGAGAAGGCAAGGCATTGGCAAATAATGCTTGGCAACAGAAATTACCACTTAATGTACTTCTTTTGACTAAGTTAAAATTGTCAGAAATGTTTCTAGGAAGGAAAAGCTCCAGGAAAACATAAAAGGCTTGTGAGCTACACTTCATGGTTTTAAAGAAAATCAATCCAAACTATCTGTTAAAAAAAATATCTATATAGATATATAGATATATAGATTCTGCTTTTATATTTTCGGCTTGTGTTTTTTTTTTGTTTGTTTGTTTTGTTTTTGTTTTGTTTTTTTTTCAATTAATGTATTTTCAGAATGAAGCAGAGCAGTTGTAGCTTTGTTCCTTAATGTCTTTTCAAAATCTTCTACATTTCCAAACTCTAAAATTATGGTTTTTCTATTTCTAATCTAGGAAAACAAATATGAAACTGCTATTGCAATTCTTTAACCAAAAAGCAAGCACATCACAGAATGAATAGATAGATAGATAGATAGATAGATAGATAGATAGATAGATAGATAGATAGATAGAAGACAGAGAAGCACTGGCTGAATATCTAGTCCTCTCTATGGGCACCTATTAGTTGAGGACAAGGAAACAGAGAACAAAAATTTGCTTTGGTAGAGCAAAACTTGGGCAGAAACAAACTGCTGAGAACTGTGCAAATAATAACTACAGTGATGTTATTCTTAGAGCCATAATGCTGTAATAGCATGAGCACATTAAGGTTCATGGGGAAGAAGAGGTTTCTCTTATTAGACAAGATAGCACAGAATGACACAATTACATATTGACCCAAACTGCTATTTTTGGAGACTATTGGAAAATGAAAGATTTAGATGGCACATTTATGTCCCTCAGTGGTGATGCAGATATTTCCACTCCTAATTCAGTTCTCAGCTCAGTGCAACAAACTTGTCAGTCACAGCCTACTCTCCATTTGCCCTCCCAACTCTGTGCACATTGCTTGTGTGGTGTCTAGATGCTCTACAGCCCACTCACTGCTCTTCTGCATTCTGAGGTCCTACATTTTTCTGAGTTTCAACTGCTTTGAGTTTCAACTCATACTCTACTCTGGTCTTAATGAAACTCAGACCCTGTCATGTCCTCCCACACAAGTCTACTGGTACATCTGATTTGTACACAATTTGCAGTTATCCTAAACTGATCTGGTTACTCAGCTGGTTCAGCTCCTTCCAGGTCTGTCTTTTGGCGATTTTTTTTCCCAAACAACTTTCCTTTGCACAGGCCCCAAAGTACTCTGCCCTCACTCCCTTCCTCTTCTCTCCCCATCTCTCAGCCATGACATCCACCTCCACAAATACAAATTTAATCATCTCTGCACTGGTAGTTCACATGAAGAACTCGTCTCTAGCGTCCTCCTGTTCAATAATTAAAATTACACCTGTTGCTCTGGCCAAAACTAAAAAATACCTAGCTTTTGTCTAAAGCCCAATGTACCAAGAAGAGCCACTAAAAATTGCCACTCTTACCTCCATTCGCCAACACTGAGCATAATGGTGCTGAGCTATTCATCATACTCAGGCCCTAGCGTCATACTTGATTTTGATCACACTCAAGTACCACACGTTTCTGCTCTGTTCACATCCTGCAATTTATGCCTTCATGGTACTGCTTGGATGATATATGTGGTTGGTAGAGTGTGCTCACCAATGCAGAAAATTTTTCTTTCCAAAAACACAAAGTCATGCCTTTTATATTTTTTTCAGAGAAGACATCAATGCTGCAAATGCATTATTTTTTCATTGCAGTCCTCATGTCTGCTTTCCTAGTCTGTGATTTAATGAAAGATTAAAGACTAGCTTATGAAAGTTCACCACGGCAACTGCTGATGTCATCGGGAACTGTATTCCCAATTGGGGCTTAAAGAAAGATGAAGACCGTATTGATAATTGCCAATATTTCTAACATTATTCATCTAGCTAATTAAGGCACAACCCTCTGCCTCCACCTATGCTTAAGACTGAATGAACAAAAAATGTAGCATTATTAACATTCTCAGATATTGCCATTATATAAATTTAGCCCAGAGAAATTAACTGTTCATGGAAGGTACAGATTATTTACTCCTTTCCTGTTCAGCAGCAGAAAAACAAAATTATTTATGCAGCTATTTCAAATGCCATGCCTTTGATTATCTTACTAGGGAAAAAAAAAAAAAAAAAGAATTCTTCCTCAGAATTCTTCCTCATTGTATCCCATATGCTGTAAAATGAAGCAAGATTTTTATCTACTTAATTGTAAGCACATTTAATCATGAAAGGAAAGGAGGCACGTTACTAGCTTGAACAGCTTTGCATGTAAGTCTAAGTAGTGATTCTCCTCCTTGCTGTTTGTCACCTTTTTTTTAGAATAGGTAAGTCACCAAAGCGCATGTGTGTTCCCCTTTTGGATCCTTCAGAAGCATGTTACAGGAGGTTGTTCCTTGCTCCACCTTGCTACAGCAACCCAAACACACTGTATTGAAATGCAGCCAACCCCATGTCATGCAGATACACACAGTTAAGGAGAATACCTGACAAAATTAAAAAAATAAAAATCTTGGGGATGGAGCATGGGGGTTTGTTTAGGACTTCCAGTAGATATCATGAGGAAACAAAAATGAAATCAGAGGAGGAAGCAGAGATCTGTACATGCAGAAAATATGTTACATGGCCTTTAAGAAACACTAGCAATAAGTATAAATGGTTAAGCTTTGTATATCTACCACAATCACAAGTGTTTGAATGACAGGAATGAAAATGGAGATCGAAGGACCACCTTTTTCTTCCTGTATGTAAGTGAAAACCCTGAGACTTGGGACTGTGCTGGAGCCCTGGACACATAGCCAAGAGGGTATGTAGTCCTGCTACAAAGTGTTACTGCTTTCTTCAGAGAGGGACATCAGAGCTCATTACAAAAATGCTGTAAAGGCTGTCAAAGAGCAGTTCTTAAAAGAAGGCATTTACAGTCACCATATGAAAGTAAAACAATTCATCAAGATTTAATGGGAGAGTATATCAATAGGATGAAGAAGAAAATATATAGTAAGGGTAACCTTGCAAGTAAGATGCTATTGAGTTTGATTTCCTTTTTGAAACTTGAAAAACACACATGGTCCTAGCTGTCCCCATGGATCATCAAATAGATTCATACTTAATTGGCTTTCCATGCAGGTCTCTTTAAGAGCATGAGTGCTACTTTCATTTGATACCACATTGATTTTCTCTGAAGTTTCCTACTATCATGGCTACCCTGATCAATTAGTGTTCTATAAATAGAGTGGTCAGATTCCTCTCATTGGTCTCATTAAATTGCACCCCTGCTGAATTTCTGTGAAGAACAGAATTGGATCATACTGATAGCAGTAGTATGAAGATGCCCTCAGGTTTTCTAGCGAAAATCAATTGCTGAATATTCCTAACAAAAAGCTTTGAAACACAAGACCCAACTTGCAGCAAACCTTACTTGCTTAAAAGGTTTATATCTTAAAACCACCAGGGATAAAGGATGGGAAAATAAATGGTTAAAGGGATCAGCCAGCTCCTCGCTGATTCTTAAGAACCAACTTACATGAGCAAGCTAATAACAAATACACTTGAAAACACAATCTTTAGCCACAGATTTTGTGGCATTAGTGTCAATCATAAGAGGACTGAATACTTATTTTATAGCCAGAACTCAAGCCTAAACTGTGAGGCACAACATAAAATGTAACCCAAGAAACTGCAAGCACTTTGACAAGAGCCAGAACTGTTCTGAGTGAGATGCTGATATAAGGCTTTACTAGTATTGAACTTTTTTTTTTTTTTTCATTGAATCTACACCCAAATATCCACCAATGGGATAATAAGTGTAGCCACCTCAGATTTCAGTCCATATCTATGTTTGGATATTCATTAAATTTAGACAAACATATGTGCTCAATCTTTTTATTACAGAAGACGCTGGAAAAGGTTACAAGCTCTTTCTCATTCCATGTAATAATAACTCAAAAGACTGTTTTAAAAATGTGCTCTGATCTTTGCAAAATATGCAGAAAATGGATGGAAAAATCTGTTTTGCTTTGGGTTTATTTCTTTTCTATTTGCTTTGTTGTTGTTGTTTTGTTACACTTTTATTACTGTTTTTAATGTATTATCCATTAGATACTCTAATCGTAGTTGGGAGTGTTCTAGAAAGTTGAATTTTTAGAAAAAGTTCATACTTAACTTTTTCCTTTAAAAATATTTATATTTTAATGTGTTATAAATCTAAACTTTCAGATCCTGAACTATTTTAAAGCACTGGATTAGCACCTATTTAAACTTAGTTATGCCAATCAAAACATATGAGAATTGAATTGTCCTATTTTTTTTTTTCATTATGAAACATGAAATGAGAGAAAACCATCACCAGCCAAACAATATAATTTCATGTTTTTGTGGCAGTACCCCTACAGGAATCTCCCATGTGTGCTTTTTCAACATTAGGGAGATATCATAACACTGCTTTTCCTGCATGACAATCGCTTATAGCCAACGAAAATTTTTGCTTAGAAGCAAAGTCAAATTGGATTCAATAAAATAATTGTCATAGGAGCTGAACACTTCTGAAGGACTATAAACAAACAACAACAAAAATAACAATAAATTACAACGTATTGTTTTGAAGAGCAACAAAGGTTCAGCTGTTATGCCATGGACTAAGTGCAACGGCAGTATATACAGAAGACAGTAACAGAAACCCAACTGTGCACAGCCCAATAAGATCACACAAGATTTAGGAACATCAGAGAAAACAAAAATGATCCAGCATATCCTTATAAGGCAAACCTCATAGAGGTGTATATAAAATGGATTGATAACACTGGCAATCTGGACACATAAAGAAGTAAATTTAAGTTCCCCAAATAAGAAGAATCTCATTGATTTTCATATCAAGAAAGAAAACACAAATCTCACATTCCCACCGGCAAATGAGACATAAAGAACCTCCACAGGTCCTGATTCTAGATCATCACTGTTGCAGATATTTCTTCAAATAATTCCTTTATTTGGGTTATTGTGAGACAAAAACAGATACTCACACACCAGCTCCATACTCTCTGGCCTCAACAGCACCAGATGAAATAATGAAGTGCTTATAAGGGGTGACATTTTGAAACAGAAAATTTAGGATTAATGCTGAGAGGAAATCTAAAGAGAAAGAAGTCACGGAAAGGTTTTCAAAGAATGAGCCAGACATACTTTTAAGACTTTAAATTAAACTGTGTAAAGTACTAGAAAATATAATACATGAGAGCTAATCTTACCTTAGCAGGAAGGTGAACTATGATCTTAAAACCCGTCTTCGGTCCCTGTCTTTATGATTTAGAACAAATTAGCTTTATTTCTGAGTGACCTTATGAGGAAGGAAATTATTTATATCCCTCAGGAACTTATGATATAGAAGCAAAGAGAAATATGTAGGTGTTGACTGAGGATGATCACTTCCAAAAATAACTATATATTTTGAAATTGAGGAATGGTTGTTACTGTATAGTTGTTGAACTGTGGACTACCAGAGACAACAGAAAGTCAATCATGGTGCCAAAATTTAATTCCCTACACCAAGTTCGTGCTACAAGCCCTACTTTTTTCATGCTGGTGCCACTCACCTCAGCATAATACTAATTTTTCAGCTTAATCAGGGCAATGCATTTATTGTCATTATTTAATACTGATAGATTCTGTTTCCCAAGGGGAAAAAAGTGGTTAGCATTTACCAAAAAAAAAAAAATATGCATGTACAAAAAGAAGCTCTTCTATTATCTTTTTCTCAGGCTGTAATAACTCTAACTGGATGCTCTTTTCTGTTAAAAGAACTGATGGAAAAATGGCAACTATTTCACTGGTCTGTAAACTAATCATGGCTGACTTGTTAAAGCAGAATTAAAAAATGGGTATGAGTAAATCTTTTCCCAGATCATATCATGTCATTCCACTACATCCCCCAGAAGTTCCTGTCATCTTCTGCTTGGCCCCATGAGCACTGAGTCATATATACCAAGCACACCAGCTCCAGTCTGAGTAACTGCAGCGACAGTTTCCTTAACCACTTGCTGCCTAAAGGACTCACTTCAAATGTCAAATGATCAGGACACACTCTCTAGTGCTGCTTTCTGGAATGACGTGAAGAGCAATGGGAACACTGGCTGTACGGAGATCTGAAGTCCACAAAATGCTCAGATCTCCTTGGGAATCTAAGATGACCTTAGCGTGCCATGCAATCACCCACAACAATAGATATTGGGGCATGCCATCAGGACACTGAGACAAAAGCCCACATCAGTGAAGACTGGTACAAAACTAGGCAATGTGTAAAGGAGTGGGATGAGGATCTGAGGAAGTGATAGGGCTAGGACAAAGGCTACTCAGAGGGCAGGAGGAACAGGCACAAAAGTCTCTGCCAGCTAGATCAAAGAGCCTGAATAAAGCCAAGATCCCTACAACAAATCATGCCTTGCTTACAACAAATATCTGCAAAACACTGGCAAAGTGCCCACTCTCTTTCTCATGTTGTTTCACAGGGATGATGGCAACCCTCTACAGTCAGTTACTCTGCTAACTCCAGTGGCAGTGTTTCTGTGGTAGATATTTAACTCCATTATGGATCCTTGCAGCTTTCAGTAAGATGCCACACAGCAGAGTTTCTGGGGGTGAAAGAGGAGCTCAGTTTATTGCTTGCTACTACTTGTTTCAAAGAGGCAGCAGCCCACACAGAGCCATATTCAAAGAGCATTTAATGAGGAGCTCTAAATATAGGCCATGCTAGAATTCAGGCTCCTGGTTTGAGCATTGGAGATCAAATCTTCACATCTTGAATCCTCCTGATGGCAAGTCAATGGCAGCTGGACTGGGAATATATAAAATATGTCTAAAAATCAAGCCACTGTCTCATGGCCTGTCACAGTGGGCACCACAAATTAGCAGATGCTTTTAACAGTAATATTTCACTGGAATAGTTCTTAGCTGAAATAAATAAACAAACAAATAAATAAATAGGTAAATAACTAAATAACTGATAGATAATTGTATCCCGCCATCTTAAAAAACATGTTTGTGAAAATAAATCACTATTTAGAAGGCATTCAATGTCTTTTTATTGATGATCATCATAAAAGAATCTGGCAAGGAAATGAATTATTCTTGCTTCAAAGAACAAGTTTTTAACAGCCTGGACCATGCTGAATAATGGCTATGTCAATACAGACATGTCTGTAAGCAATTGAACTCAAGCTCTGGCCATCAAGTCCTTTCTTACCTGGCAGGTTTAGCCCATCCAGGGGTGAGAAGCCAGAACTAACAGTCAGCTCCAGCCCACCCTTTTTCCACAGCAAATTGCCAGCAAGCCTTTTTCATGGCCTTTTAAAAGTAAAAGAGATCAAATATAGATAAGCTCTTTTAAAATAATGAACTCTTAGTATAAATATCCAGTTCTGCTGCTGCTGCAGAACATGAATTGAACTGATACGAATTGTGCTGTTTACAAGCACATTCCTTCAGTCTCTGAGCTGGTCCTGGGTTCAGGGGACTCTGACATTTACAGAGTTTAACTATCTTGAGCCTACTACTTTTTAATGTCCTCCCCAGTGCAGGACCCTAATCTCAAAAACTGACTGAAAACCGAAGCAGTAAAGTCAAGTTTTCTGAGTTATCTTGCTGTTTTTAAATTGGGATTAAAAGATATTTAAAAGTCGTGTGTGTGTCTGTGTGTTTTATAGAGCACTCGACCATGTAATTATGTGAAGTCAAAATACTGTTTTCAGAGGCATCCTTTGTTCTAGAAGTTCCTAGCCTACAAATTGTTGACAGTGCAACCTGTTGGTTGTAGAGATGTAGTCCAAAACTAGGTGGCTGTTCCATCTTACCCTGCTGCAGCAAATCTGATTGGGGTTATTATGCTTACAATTCACAAGAACAACTGTTTTAAAGATGTTTTGGATAGCAATAGTAGCTGGAAGCATGCTGTCTTTGTGTTCTTTCTATTTTGCTTTCACATTCAGAGTAATGAGTATGTTTTAGCTTATGAATCCTTCCTTTGTAACAAAAAATTAGTCACAATCAGCTGAAAGACCTGCCTTGTCCCCCAAACACTATCAGTCTGTCCCTGTAAACATCCTCAACTCAAAAGCAAGATTCTTCTGTCTTCTGCAACAATGCTGTTGATATATGTTCAGTTTCCAATACAAATGTGTATCATCTCCTTTTCTCCGTTGTTTCATTTAGATGAGAAGCATTAATACTCAGCCACCAATAACTATGCAATTTTGCAAAGCATTTGGAGGTACAGCCTGCCTGAGTGACAACATGAAAAATGAGTCTGTCATGTATGCAACTACCATTATGAGCTAAATAGAAATCAAGCATTTAAGAAGGATTTGGTGTTCCAGGTCTTAGAATCCTGAATATCAGTTAATCAGTCATCACTTAATGTGTCTCATGCATGCCCACAACTTTCTATTTTGCAAAACTCATTTACAGTTACCCCCCAAACTGCCTATTGGACCTAATACTAAAATGGAACTTTCAACATAATTTTCATAAATTTGAATTTTTGGTCTTTGTCACCTTTTTTTAAAAAAAAATTACTTCTGAAAACAGTGGTGTCCTAATACTTGAGAAAAAGCCCGGGTAGCTATAAAAGGACAATCACAAAGAAAAGAATCATACCTAGAACCTCTTCCCTCCTGCCCATGTCCCCAGCTACATATTAAGGCAAAAGAGATCATCAGAGAGACAGGAACAGTAAAATGAAAGAAAGGTTATAAGGGCGGGGAGAAGTATATATGATTTAATTATATCCCACCAAATGTCCATCTAACCCTACATCCTCTCCTTAAAAGATGAGTGTCTGAAGCACATACAAGACAGACAGCTTATGTGATATTTGCAGTTGGCATTCACCTCATCTCCAACTGTGTGCAGCCCAACGAATTCCAATCCTTTATGAGGTTTTTATGTAGTTAGTAATCCTCAGTTTATTTCTGTTTCACTAACTTATCCATCTTACCTGAACACAATATTTAGCACCCAGAATTTCCACAGCAAGGAGTACCACAAATTATTGGCTACTGTATAAAGAATCACTGTATCATATAAATCACCATGTCCCTGTCCGTGGCAGGGGGGTTGAAATTAGGTGATCTTTATGGCCCATCTGCAGCCTGTCAGCTCTTTCCAGCCACCCAAAACATGTTTTGTAACCCAGTCTGACCTCAGAGGGACCCTGCTTTAAGCAAGAGTTTGGTGTTGCTGATTTTCTGAGGTCTCCTCCAACCTGGATTATCCTGTGGTTTTATGGTTTTAAAGATACCTGTAGTTTCCCTCCACATTTTTTTTTCTTTCATCCTGAAGAATCCCAGACAATTAAGTTGCTCCTTATATACCAGACCATACATTTGATTATTTTCTTTCAGTTAATGCTTTCCAGTTCTAAATAGTCTTTCTGAGACAGAAAATCTAAAGCATCCACAAAGTTCAAGATGGAAGCAATTGCACAGATGTATGCAGTGGATTCAGCATGTTTTCTTCTCTCCATTCCTATCCTTATAATTGCTAACATTTGATCTGCTTTTTGACCAAAGTTATATATTGAGATGATATTTTCTTAGAGCTATTTACAAGACTGTAACTGCAAGATTTCATTCTCATGTATTAATAGCTCAGAGTTCATCACTACCTATTTAAAGATAGGGCTGACTCTGTTCTGAGTTCTCAAGAGTTTTTCTTTCTATGAGAAAAGTAGCTGAAGCACTCAGACTACAGCACCTTGCTGGAGAAAGAGACAAAATTTTATAAAATTTTTAGTTTTGAAAAGGACTTATTCAAGACACCAGAGCATTGTAACAAGATATAACATTTCCTGCTTTCAGGAGCTGAGCTGTTGAGTAAAATGAGCTCATTCACAAGCCCAAATTCAGCACTCAGAAAGCAATAAATGGGGAAAAGAGGTCAACAAAAGACCGTGATTCACAGACACCGGCCTATTGAATATTCTGGGAAGAGCCAAGACAAGGTACCAGAGTCAGAGTTTAGGTTTAGGTCTTACTCCTCAAGTAATGTTTGATACTCTCATCTCTCAGGTTTCACAGCCCTCAACTGTTAGGTACTCCCAGGTGACTAATCCAGACAGATCCTTCTCAGAAAATAGAATATCACATGTATTTGCTTATGTGCTTATTCTTCACTACAGAAAGTATAGGGGATCTACATTTTAATTCTCCTTCTCATAGACTAGGAGCAACATAAATCCTGTAACCACCAGCATCCAAAAGGAAGAGTATCACTTTCTTCCATTAGGACAAGGCCAATGAATCAGCTGAAACTGCAGCATCAAGAATCCCAGCTGAGTGCCCCAACCTCCACAGGAGTCAGTCACTGTTTCTTGGCCAGTAAACCTCCTTGACCTAAAAATCAGAAGTGGACTAAATTGCAATGGTTGAATGGTACAGTAAAATTGGGATGGATATGCTGGAAATTCACATCAGTTAATCATTGAATCACAGATGATCACTGGCCTTTACGATTAAAAATGTCATGGCCAAGAGGCCTTTTTCCTGAAAACAACTGCAGATACCTAGGAGGTTTTTCTAATGTATAAAAGTCCTTTAGGAGTATGCTTCTTTTCATACTTCCACTTAACACATATATGCAGATGAAGTGTAAAGCAGAACCTGTCTTCATTAGAAAACTGTATATATTTACTTACTATACTTTCAAAAGCAATTTCCTAAAAAATAAGCAGTTGTGAAGAGCCCAGAAACACCATAGCTTGTAAGCAGTTCGCTTTGCTACATGCCATATTCAATATGGCATGCTCATATTTGCTTCCATGCTCAACATGGAAGTTAAGCAAATATAATGCAAATTTAGTAGATTTCATGGAAGAGGCAAAGGGATTTGGTCAACAGCAAATTTAGCGGTCACTAATCCCACTTCCCCTGTCCCTTCCCACCCAAGTGAAACAAATGTTTAAATTCCCCAAATGGTAAAGTTCAGCATCTTGAGCCCTGTTAAACCTTATAAGCCAAAGTAAATTCCATTTTTCTGATTAAACCTAAAGTACTTACAAAAATCATAAACAAACTGTGTTCATGAGTTTTTCTTGTTCTTTGCCTTGAGTAAGCACTTTTAAATTTAATATCATTCAGAAAGATGATTCTGCTACATATTTTTGTCCAAAATGAAAGAAAAAATAATCTCTGTTGAGGGTAAGAAAATGGAATATTTCAAGAATTAAATATTGTAAAATGCAAATAAATGCATCCCTTGCCCAGAGTGTCTCTGCACTATCTTTTCACCATGCTCTCCTCTTATTTCCTTCCTGATCATAATTATTTTTGAAGGGAGGTTCTCTGTCCAAGATGCTCAGCACAGTTGTCTTCAGCCCTTTTCATTAATTCTAATATAACGCTACATAAAAAATGTTTATTTAAGTAATATATAAATAAATAAATAAAGACAAGTCCCTAGGTAGTATAACAACTAGCAAAACATGACTACCAAATCGGTTAATTTTGCTTGTATAGGAATGTTAGCCCTCAATCCCTCAGTCCTTCTCCACCCAAAATGAAAGAGTGTATTAAAAGAGCCCATCTAATTGATTTCTGCAAAATCATAGAATCATAGAATATCCTGAGTTGGAAGGCACCCATAAGGATCATCGAGTCCAACTCCTGCCTCCACACAGGTCTACCCAAAAATTCAGACCATATGACTGAGAGCACAGTTCAAACACTTACTAAACTCTGTCAGGCCCAGTGCCTTGACTACGTCCCTGGGGAGCCTGTCCCAGTGCTTGACCACCCTCTCAGTGGAGAATCTTTTCCTAATATCCAATCTGAACCTCCCCCATCACAAAAAATTGTGATAAAAGGCCTTGTCAAAGTTGCTGCTTACAGAAAACACGTCACACATTAGGTCAGACTACTCAAGTGTTGGGTAAGTTTTACCTCATATTTGCCACTTCAATGCTTTCTCATTCCCTCTTCTGCAGCATTTTGTGCCCGATTTTACATCCCTAGACTGAACAGGACTGGAGAGAGTGGGCAAAAAAATGATGCCCTGGGTGATAGCCACTGTCAGACTGGAGATATTGGGGATTACAGACTTCACCTCAACTCACCAATAAACTATATGGGGGCTGGAGAACAGAGTTCCAAAGTCCAACTGAAGTTTGGTAGATCATATATCATACTTTCAGATGTAGGTCATATATCATACTTTCAGATTCACTGCAGCTCTCGTCAAAAAAAACTCTGATTCATGTCCAAGTAGAGACATCACCATTTAAAAACAAAGACTACTAAAGTATTTATTCATGATCTAAATGAGAAAACAATGGTTAACTTTTAAAAGCAGCACAAAGAAAACAACGTTAAAAAACTATAAAAGAAAACAGCACTATTAAAGTACAGATCTCTCTGCTGTCTTATGATGTAGATCTCAAGACCATGGAATCACACCGTTGTATATGGAAGAACAACAAAATGAAAGTTCAAATCTTCATCTCATGACTGTCACCACCTTTCTCTGTGCAACAGCAGGCTGGATGCTGTTTAAGCCATTTCAAGATGTAGATTAAAATTCCATATTCCTGCTCCATGTTTCTTCAAAAATAGCAATATCAAAGTGAAGAAAGTTCAAAGTTTAGGTTGCTATTTTGCTTTATAAGTAATAAAAATGTATAAATGGTAAAAATATCACTGAAAAGAAATATATGTCCTTGTAAAACCAGAGCACACTGCCATGTGTGGCAGTGAATTACAGGTATTTTTAACACGGCACCTCAAGCTTGTACAGTAAACAACTACCTCACACATTGCAGGTTTTCATTTTAATAAGCATTAAAGATCATGGGTCAAGAGCTATGTGGTATCCTTTCCACATATGTGCCTGTGCTGTGTAAAGTACATTTACAATGAGTAGAAATAAATTTAAATCACTGCATGCTCAAACCTAGAAGCTGCTGTCCAAATTAATCCTGATCAAAAAAGTCAAGCACATGCTGACCTTACAGTGAGTAAATAGTCCCAGCTACCTGTCTCTTCACAGTGTGCCACACTTTTCAGGGCAAGTGATATAGTGTGAGCCCATCTCCAGCGGAATCTATGAAACAAATGACCTGGGGAGGCAGCAGAACCACACACTCCATTAGTCCTGTCCAAAACGACAAGATAAACTGATTACTTGCAACTTGCTCCAGAAGCTATGGTCTGAATTTACAGGAAGTCAGCCACATTGGGATAAAGACAGAGAAGTTACCTCTTAGTTATTGCAAAGAAGGCACTTATACACTAAGAGTTACTGCAGTTACCGTATTGAATTCACAACTTAGCTTCATCCAAAAAGAGAAGGTGGGGGGGAGGGTATTAGGAAGAGAAGGAAAAGAAAAACGTTACCTGAAGGCCTTCTATGGCTAATCTAAGCATGCTTGGTGTGAGCTTGGAGGCCTGCTTGAAGGTGAAGTTGCTCCAGTCTATAATCAAAACAAACCCATTCACTTGCAGCTCGGGGTCTTCTATCATGGCTTCTAAAGAAAGAAGTATGGCGCGCAAAATATCCACCAGTGTGTACCTGTCAATGTGAAGGGGAGAATTAGTTAGGCCATGTATGCCAAGATAGGGTAAGAGCACAGACAGGGAGAAGTTCTGAGTGTTCCTCTGCTTATCCAAACAGAAAGGGATGCACACGTAACCTCAGAAGCTAGGGGTATGTAAAGCCAGGAAGGTCTCGAAAGCTCAGTTAGTTGACTTCATCCTCTGAAGCAGGATTATAGACATCTAAACCATCAGCTATCCAAAAGAAAAATACAAGAATATAAAATACCAATTTGTCTGTACAAATTTAAAACAAGTAAACAACAGAAAGTTTGTTTTCCCCAGGAAATAATAGGGGAAGCTTTGTTTTCCATGATTCTTCTCTTCATTTAAGAAAGTTTTAGTTTGATTTTGAATTTGATTTGTTTGACTAGGATAAGATTTTTAATATTCTCCTCTATATTTTTCACTTTTCTGAGATATAACTTTTTTCTAATATTTTACTCTTCTGAGATCTAAAGTTTGCAGGTAGTTTGGTATGCTCCCTCTTTTTTGTTCAGATTTTTTTCAGCAGGGAGAGTGAACTGCACAAGCAAAATTCTTCTCTGTAATTTCCCTACGGAAATCCTCAAGACTCTGAAATTCTCTATTTCCCTTTGGCAGGGGAAAAAAAAAAAAAAAAAAAAAAAAGGCCATTACTGAAAATGGAAGTTCTTCCTTGAGGGATCAAAGGTTTGATTGTTTCTGCAGCAGGTACAGTAAAGCAAGTTTGGTGCACCCTGCCTGCCCTGGGCAAAACTCCCCAGCGGGGAATGGGCAAAGCCTCAGGAATAGCAGAGGTGATGCTACCCCTCTCTCCAAGCAGCACAGCTCCCCAGCCCAACCATGACATCCAGTCACGGGGGGAAAATGACAGAGTTGCTCTTGAGGCCCCTCAATGACCAAACAAATAAACACCCTCAGCACCACTACCAAAAAAAAAAAAAAAAAAAAAAAAAAAAAAATCATTCATTGGCTCTTTCCTGACCAAGCTGTATGTGAAATGGCATGTGTTAGGAGCATTTTGAAGCAGGAATACTACAAAACATTTCACTGGCACTAAAATGGGCTTTTTGATTATCTGCAGGCCAGTTTACCTATCTGCAACAACACAGGCATGCAAAGGCAGTAGAGGCACTTAATCAAAGTGCGTACTAAAAATCCCTGTATGATCTACATTTTGTACAACTGCCAGGACCTGGATTAAAGTGTGCTTATCCTGAGGGAGTGAGGTGTAGAGCATTGTGTTCAGAGGCAGGGGCTGGGACAGAGAGTGGCCAACTGCCTCCAAACCCTCTGGTTAGCACCAGAAGGTGGTACAGTTCTCATAAATAGTATTTTTTTTAATAAAATTAGTTGCAAATACACCCTGTAAGAGACCTTCCCAGGGGAAAGGTGCCACAGAGGAGGAAATTATATCAATTGATGATTCATTGGGAGAGCTATTTACAAATGTCCTCAGTATGAGGAAGATCTACTAGAACTCATATTTACAGGAAAAGCATTAAAAATACTCAAATCATAAAATTAGCTTAACCCCACTTGCCATTTATACCACCCCATTCAAAATACTCATTCTCCAGGAGAGAAGCTCCACAAAGCAGATGGCTTCTGCAAACACCCAACCTCCAGTCCAAGAAGATTCCCATGTTCCCAATATAGATCTCTGACATCCTCCCTAGGAACTTTATGAAGACATCACATGCTTTGGATTAATAGTTCTCTGGTAGCATAAGGCTGCTAGAAATCCCATGCATTAGACATAAGGATGCTTTGATCAGTCCTCTAAGACAGTCCCTAAAATATTTTATGTATACCTAAGTGATACATGTATAGATGTATATATGCAAACACATATATACATAACAATATTCTTAATTTGTTCAAGACAATGGAAAAACTGTCAGGTATCAATGAGGCCAGGACTTCAGACACCACAGAGAGTAACCAATAGTCACAGGGCTGGGTCTCCACAAATCTGTGCCATATTCAGCATAACTCCTATTTCATGTTTGCTTAGTGTAAGAAATACAGTCCACAGTGCAATGACAATACTGTATATTTTCCCACAGGAAAAGACAAAAGGTTGTCCTCTCAGTGAAAACAAGTCCTGAAGAACACAGATCTAGCTAAAAGCAAACAAGAACATTTTCTACCAAAGGAAGGTATTTGAAGTACTCTTTTAAGTCTAAAAAGCCACATTAAGAGAATGCAGGGACATGTCACTAAGAAAGAAGCTTCTCCCCTCAAATACCCTTTGTAGCAATTAGTTGTAAATAGGAGCTATCTTTCATTCTGTAATGGACATCTTCTCTTGATTTTGACACTTTGCTTAAGTACAGAAGGGAAAAACAGAGAAGACAAATCCATTAGTGGATTTTTGAAGCTTCTTTTCCTCTGGACACATGCTGAGGCAAGCCAGAAATGTAAACTTGGTGAAATGGATGAAACTTAGGTGCTACAAATGGCAATCTGAATACTGCAGGTATCACCTGAACAGTACAAGCAAATGAAATGTGATTAAAGAAACTATATTAATGCTTTCCAATAGCACATAGTTATTTATGTACAGACTCGTCTTAAATCCACTCCACCTGCATGTTGTGAAACTTTTCACCTCCCTGCTACTGCTGTTCATATCAGCACCAGGATGCACAGGCTGTACTAAAACGTGTTCAGTTCTTGACTGGACTTTAGGGAAATGAAAATCCTCTGTATACAAAAGGTGGGAAAAATTACTTGGTGCAGATATACAAAAAACACACATCAAGCAAACCTATGGGTACACCATTACCCACAGGTAACCACAAGATAACCCAAATTCCACTGAAATTGTTTACACAGTCTCACACCAACTATCTGCTATGGGCTGTCTCCAGACAAGCACTGGAAATTTAACCAGTAGGCAGGTGTGGGTGACTGCAGTATTATGCTGGACAAATTATCATTCTGAGCATGGAGACCTGTTTTGCACAATAGCCATGCTATGTTATTCCTGCATTAGTTATTCTAAACGCGCAATTGTCTCTCCATAATTAACTCTATCCCAGACAAAGCCACAACAGGAATATTTGCCAAAATAATTCTTTTATCAGCTTTCACAGATGTGTGATGAAATGTATCTCGCACCTTCATAGCTAAAAGTTAAACTCCATCTGCTGAAAGCTGATCTTCCAGTCCTTCCTGAAGTGTAAGTCCCTGGAAAGCTGAAACACCAATTCCAGAGACCTGCATTACTCTGCATTTCATACGTTCTACTTCTGCTGAAATAGAGCACCCAGAGCACTATGTAAAAATTGACACACAAATTACAGTTTTAAGGTGACGCAAAAATTACTGGTTTAAGGTGTGCTTATACTTTAATGTTTTGCAGACTAGTTTGCAGACTTTTGCAAAAAATGATTTAAGAAGGTATATTTTTTTCTTAGAAAAAGCTTTTCTTTACATAAGAGAGCCAACCTTGTCTGTGGGACTCCACTGCTGAAGACAGAAATTATTTTCTCTACACATACAGAAATATGACTAATGAAAAGGATGTGCTGCTAGTGACTATGAAATAAATTTGGTACAAGGTGGCTTTGACTGCTTTTCTATAAAATATAGAGAACAGGGGCAAGAAAAGAAGAAAGAAAAAAAAAAATGAACATATTAACATATAATACAAAGAGAATGTGGTGTTCAGTGTGAATGAAAGACACTACCATTTTATTCTTACTGATCGGTGTTAAGTTACAGTGTTTATTTTTAAAATGAGCCTCTCATTTTGCTCTGGCCCATTTCAAAGTGACTGCAGCAGCACAGCGGAGTAAGCAGGGTGCGCTGGGCAGACCTGCTGCAGGGTGTGTCCTGTGGCCATTTGGGCTGTGCACAAACAAGTCCTGGTTTATTTATGCCTAACTGCAGTCACATTCACTTGTTTGAAGAGACACTTACAGGATTTACTTTATCCAGCAAGGTAGCACTACTTCATAGGATAATCTAGAATTCATGGTTAATTTAAATATATTTTATGCCCTCTATTTATAGAACTGTGCTTAATTCAATGTAAAGTTTAGACAACTGTTTTAGCCCAGCTGTTAATGTGAATAACACAAGCTAGAAATATGTCAACACATACATAATGCACTCATAATGTTCCTTTTCTGTGTGAGTCCTAGCCTGAGTTCAAATGAGGTGGGGACTGGTGTCTCCTCTTGAAATTTTTCATTCCAGTTGGCTTTGAGGCAATGAGTCTGCAAAGGCCTGATAAGTTAATACTTATGTTGACAGAGATTCTTACAAATACAAGAGGATTACCATTTCTACCTCAATGGCAACAGAGCCTACTAGAGTAATGCCTCACTGAGGCTTTGATTTATCAAAAACAGAACATCTCAAACTACAGAACATTTCACTGTCTTGTAATTTATCAGTGGCAACAATTTACAGAAAACTTCTTTGATTATTTTTTTTTATGGGACACAAACAGCATCAAAGTTATCATAGGAAAAACTGCCTGGCAAACACTGCTATCAGTTTATCAGTTCTTGGTAGTACCTCACTATGATCTTTCATCTTCGATTCTTGGTTATGTGGCCTATGCATCCTCTCCACTCCCAGAGGCCACCATGATTTCCACTAGGCTAAGAGGAGGGGAAGACAGGGAGAACACAGGAGGCAGAAGTCTCATGTCAAATCCAGCTGTGTCAGCTGTTTTCAATAAGTAATGTTCTTGGTGATAGGTGACATCCACCATATCTTCTGTTTAGGCAGCTTTTGGTCCCACCCAATTTACATTTAAACTGAATAACAGATTATCTAATTTGGCAAGGTTGCCCTCTTGCTTCTGTTGCCCCATCCTCACCCTATCCCTAGTATCATGAAATTTTAAGTAAATCATAAAATTAAACCTGAGTGGAATGATTCTGTTTCTCAGGATGTAAACCATTAACTAGAAGAAAGGGTAGTTTTTCTTCACTTGAATTTAAGTCATATATCTCTTGAAGGTCCCAAACATGTAAGAAATTCACAAACCTGTATTCTAAGATAACCACTGTCAGGGCAAGTAAAGCATTTCTGTCAAGGAAGCCCTTGTGCCACTGAGATTTAAAGGAGAAAACTAGCCATCATCCCATTTCTAACATACTGTTCTGGCTTAATATTTTTTATAATTTTATTGAAAGAGCCCTCAAGATATACACAGGAGTACCTAGAAATGATGCCTAGAAATGATCGCATTGATTCATCAGTCTGGGTATAGATTTGAGTGCTGAGAAGATGGGGGATCAAAAGTGGCAGCAGGCCCTTATTCAGAATAGAAAAGCATCACCAGTGTTATGCAAATGTACAGGGGAAAGGGAAAGAAAAAAAAGTGTCAAAGATTTTATAAGATTTCATCAATCTCTTTGATTCATACTTAATACCATTCATTACCCCTTATGGTAGCCCAGTGTCTGAGAGCCACAACCATGGAGAAAGAATCAGCTGACCTAAGTTTTACACACACACTGATCATAAAGATCCCTAGCCAAAACACAATCCAAATACACATGTGAATAGGTGGATATGGATACATGAGGAAAAGCTAGGAAACATAAGATATTCAGCAGGAGAAGCTGCAGAAAGAAATTAATTTGCACTAGTTAATAAATAATAATTGAAATATATTACTTCCATACAAAAATTTATTCTATTAACCAGGTATTTTTTATTGTTAATATGTTATTACTGTTGGTATTGCTATTTATTTTGTCACACTGCCTCCATCAGAGCTTGAAAAATACCCTGCCAACTCAGCCAGTTAATAGCGAGCTGAGGAACAGAGCAGCCACATAATAGATACAGAATCGAAATTTTCATATAACCGAAGGAAAAATTTCTAGCATTTCTGCAAATAAAAGTGTATCTTTGAAAGCAAAGCAGTGGACTCAGCCTTTGCTTTAAACTATCTGAGGCAACAGCAGCTCTAATGATAATAAGTGCAGTGGATTTCTGTATGCTCTGAGGATGTTGTGAGCTACTGGGTCACTATGACACAGACAAAAACGATGGATTTTTCTTCTGCAGTTTTCTATTGCACTTTCTAGGAAAGCTCCGAGATAATTAATTCAGGGAAAGATTTCAAATAAACAGTATCAAAACGGACCAATTTCCATGGGGGAACTTGTGTACAGATGCTGTGAAGCATACAGAAGAGCATGCAAGGAAACAGATCCTTTGCTGCAAAAGCTGAAGTTAATTGTACCATTAACTGAAAAAAAAACCTTCACCAGCTGGACATATTAAAAAAGAGGAGTCTTCAACTGCAAGTACACACCTACAAGCCAAATGTAGTTATGAATCAACAGTCTGGAAGATCATACGGAAGGCTGATTCCCCCTGGAGTGCTATCCTGGCAGGAATGCTATCCATCTTGACTTCCCTAACAGTAGAGGAAGGATGGAGAGTTCAGCAGGGTCCTGTTGAAAAGCTGCTGGGCTACTCCATGCCTTATCCTTCACCTTGCTTCCTTTTTTCTTTTATTTTCTTTCTTTTTTTTTTTTTTGTTTGTTTGTTTGTTTGCTTTAAATACATGTCTGATTTGGTTGTTCAGATGGTAGGACATCTGGTACAGTTTTCAGGCCCTTCTTTAATTTAGTGATTTAACATTGAGTACACAGGCTTGTTTTACCACAGGAATTCTTGCCTCCCACGCTTTTCTTTCTAATTGGAACTATGTAAATCATAGGCTGCTGGTGCTATATAAATCATCTATAGTATGTCTGCAATTCATTTAAATAACAAATTGGAACTTTTTATTTCTAATGGTTACATGCTGGCCATAATAACTTGTACACACATGATAAATTTGGAGGCTTGCTGTGTTCTATTTACTTAGTTTATGAAGCATGCGATGAGGTCCTAACAAAACAAACTTTGAAAAGTAATCCTCCCAGTGATGCTGTCAGGGGAGCGCTGTTTACATGCTGCAGTACCTCAAGTCAGCTAAGGCATAAGCTTGAGGCATACTGTGCAGCAACTCCACTATGTTCCCTACACAATACCCTCCCAGGTCCAGTTGTGAACATCACATAGTGGAAGACACACAATTAATTAGAAAAGAAAGTGGCCTAGCTCTATTCCCAGATCTGCCACTGACTTGTTGTGTGCCTTGGAGCTAGCCACTCCCCATGTCTGGGCTTCAGTGCTCTCCCCTTTGTCTGCAGGGTCTGTGTGAAAGCAAATCCCTCGCCCTGGCGGAGGGGCGTGCACTGCTGAAGAGCAGTGGGGACCCTGTTGCAAACACGGCCCTTAGGTACTCTGGTGGACCTCAGTCACTTTGCTATTATAAGATAGAGCAAAAGGACTGTAGAAAGGAATGACAGTTTCTTAGGAAATAGGACTTCCTGAAAAAAACACAATACATTTCCTGTTGTGTCAACTGGTAAGTTTAAATATCAGCACATCCAAGAAGAAAATAAAGCTATTCGTTTCACATGGCAATTATTTTCTGTAATGCAACTTTCTGTCTGAACTCAAGTTCTTGGTGTTCTTTTGACTAGAAAGTATTGGTCTAAATGTATCATATAAACATTTGAGAATTGTTTTCGTTATCGAGAAATAAGGGAATACAGTAGGCCATGCTACCTGTAACAAGGGAACACCTTCATGGTAGATGCATGATTTAATAAACAGCCTAAACATTCACTTCTTTTCTAATTCTTCCTTTGGGGATTTTAAGAATTTTTGGAGTTTGTTTGTTTGTTTTAAATAAAAATTTGACCTGGTCTTTATGGGAAAAACAATACTACAGTGAAGCCACTCAATCCTTAGCTGTACCACCTCTGTTTGTCATTGTTTCTTCATCTCCCTCTGCCAGAAGACCAAAGCAGGAGAAGGACACTGGCCCCAGCTCTGCCTATGTGCATGCACGCTTGTTAGTTGTCAGCGTGGTTGTGAGCACTGCTTTGATTTGTGCCAAACAACATCCTCCTGGTCCCTGAGAACAATTCATGGACTGGCAAGGGCCAGGGAACTTTCCCAGTCAGCAGTGTGCATGTGGCCACCCTGTCTGGAGAGGAGGAGAGGCATGATGGTCCCCCAGGCAGAGATCCATCCCTAGCTGGAGCACCCACTGGTGCCAAGAGTGGAGTGATCACTCCCTGCAATGGCCACCAACACAGCGTGCGAGAAGACACCTACCACAAACACTTTGAGGGCAGGCTCAAGCATGACAATCCCCCAGACTGCGGTCTTTCTATCCACATTGCTAGATGTTTGTGTTCTCCCCAACTCAAATTAGGTGAGCTTGGGATACCTACACAGTTCATTATATCAGCCCTGCCAGTGCCCTGCTTGTGTTGATTGCACAAGACAATGTGGATGAAGGCAACTAGCAAAATTTTAAGTTCTCTAAGTGCTGCAGATCTTAAATCTGCTCCCAGCTGAGAACCTAGAGAAGCCTAGAGTTGCAGTGCTCAAAGGTGCAGGTTTTAGAGAGTCCGCGCTTTATGGACTCATTCATTTACACGTAAGTCGAGCTATTTGGTGACTGCAATTTTAGACTGCAGGAGAAAATGCGCACGGCACCTGATAGTCACATATTATCAAGCTAATTGCTTAAAGAAAGGGCCTTGGTGATAGACAGCTTTTGGGTCAGCCTGCTAAGTCAAGAAGTCAAAGAAGTGGTTGCTGTAACTCCCATCCTGGCATTTCCAGGTGGCTCAGAAGGAGCTTTCTTTAGCTGAGGGAAAGGATTCAGAGCCTCCGTTTCCTGCACAAGCAAACTTCTCAGCTCGAGAACCATGATAGATACTCCTGATTTGCAAACAGCAACTACCCCCACTTCATCCTACTGTACCTGGGCAGCTCTGTGTTTGCTGAAGCAGAAAGACCAGCACAGGGAATGCAGCCAGCCTTTGTCAGAAGACTAAGCACATCATCTACCATGCCAGCTCACTTGGGCTGAGGGCAGGCAGGCAGGTATAAACCTCAAATCACCCTGCTGAGAAGAGCACCTGAGCACTTCCCACATCCCTCCCGAAATGCAGCATGAGAAGGATGAATTGGCCCTAAGCCACAAGATACATTTCTTCTGTCTTATCTCTCTGTTCCTCCCAGGCTGGTACCCAGCCCCCGCGGGCAGAGCCGGGTGTGTCCCCACTGCCCACCCACCTCCCTCTGCTCTGGCGCAGCCTTTCCCATGCATCCCCCGGGGGAAGAAGGGGTTAAGGCAGGCGGGTGGCTCCGCGTTTACCTGCTCTGGTCCCAGTTGGCAGCAAAAAGGACGAGGATCTTCCTGCCGTAGTGATCCAGGTTGGCCAGCCCGCCGGGGAAGCCGTCCTTCAGCGCCTGCTTGATGCCCGGGTCTGTGGCCTTGAAGCTCTTGAACATGTCCAGGTTCTGCTGGCGATATTCAAAGTACTGGGCCAGGAGGCGAAACGCCTCGAAGTGCTGAAACTTCCTGGCCCGAAGGAACCGCAGGATGAAGGCATCGTCGGTGCGGAGGAAGCCGATGTCCGGCCGGGTGATGACCATGTCCCGCACCTCCTGGATGTCCTGGTGCAAGGTGTCGGGGTTCTCGTTCAGCTCCAGCCGGGCTTTCTCCAGGGTCTCGGGGGAGAGACCTGCCTGCAAATGAGTCATGGCGCTGCCCTCCTCCTCCTCCTCCTCCCCGCCTCTGCTGACTGCGCTCCGCAGCCTCCCGGCCTCCGGCCCCGAGGCGAGCCTCCGGCCCCGGCGCAGCCTCCGCTCCCCGCTCCGCCGGGCCTCGCTCCGGCCGCCCAGACGCCGCGGCGGCTGCCGGCAGCCGGGTCCCGGGGGGCTGGCTCCCCCCGCCGGCACCGCGACGCCCCCGGGCTGCTGGCGGAGCCGCGTTATCTCGCCGGCATAGCGCCCTCCCCGCGGCGAGGGCCGGCGGCCCGCAGCATCCCCGGGGCTAGTCCGCAGAGGCGCCGACACCCGCCGGGGACGGGGCTGCGGGCTGCCGCCTGCCTCCCGCCCCCGCCGGGGACGAGGACGGGGATGGAGACGGGGACGGTGCCGCTAGGCAGGGCGAGGAGCACCCCGGGGTGCTCCCCCGGCCCGGGGCTGGCAGGGGGGCTGCCCTTCCCGCAGCGGCACCATTTAGGGGAGATCGGCAGGCAGCGCTTCCGAAGGACTGCAGGGGGAAAAAAAAAAAAAAAAAAAAAAGAAAAGAAAAAAAAAAAGGTGGGGGAGGAGGAAGCCCCCAAAAAAATAAACGGAGGAGGAGGATGCGAGCCGGTCCGCAGGTACTTCGCTGGTACCGGTGCCGTGGAGCCTCCCACTCGCCGCCAAGACGAGCGGAGCCTCGGCCTTGAGGATGCTCGTCCCCCTCCTGCGCCCTCCTCCGCTCCACGCCCCGGCTCCCAGATGGCACCAGCCGGCGCGGGGCGGCACGGCCCCGCCTTGCACACACACACACACGCGCGCGCACACACGCACGGACGGACGGGCAGACAGACACAAGGCGCGACCACCGCGGGGGCTCAGCCCCTGGCCGCGGAGGGGGCCGGGGGGAAAGGAGGGCCGGGGGCTGCGCGAAGCTTGCGCGGGGGCTGCGCGCAACAAGATGGTGGCGGCGCGGCGCGCAGGGGCGCGGAGCCCCCGGGGAGACAGAGGGTCCCAGTGAAGCTTGGAGCCCCTGAGAAATGCCCTTCGTCGAGAGAGGCCTCGCCTCCCAGCCCACTCTTCGCGAGGATGCGAGCCTGGGTTTAAAATGGAGCAGCCCCTCTATTTTTTGCCTAGTGTCGGAGGCTGCGTGACTTAAATTTGCGTGGTGTTGCAACGGGCAAAAATATCCTGATTTTTGAGCATCAGTGAGGAAAGATGCCTTTTTCAAGCAGGAAAGTTTGCTCGTGCGGTCTGATTTCGAGGAAAGTTCCTGCTGAAGAGCATCTGACCTTTGTCCAAGGGACTGGACCTTCCCGATGCAAACGTGCCTGAAAATCTGTCTTACACCAAAGACAGAGAAAGCACAGGAAGCCTACAACCTGTACCTCCTCCTTCTTCCTGTAGGAAGCACAGCTCTTTGATACTGCATTGGGCTTCTTTCCCGAGATTACATAGCTAAAGCACATAGGCTGAATTATTGAAAAGGCATTGAGGTCACTGATCCTTACAGAGAGTGTATGTGGGAATTACACCAGTGGGAAGCATAGTTGGTGTTCTAAGACAAATAAAGATATCCATAAAAGCATTTAAATGATACCCTGTATTTTCTGCAGACCTTCATCAGATGACAAAGATGACCTCGGCAGCTGGTGGGAGCCCTCAGCCATGAGTACGTGCTGGGTGTGTGGCCATGCAGTGAGCAGTAGTCATCAGGTGGCAAAATCATTATTTTTTCATGGAGTTAACAGACCTTTTGTTTCTGCAGGGTTTTGTATTGTTCTTCACCAGATCTCTTTCTTTGTATCAAGTCAAGTTTTCACTGTTTCTTCATAGCAGCCTGGTCTCAAAATATCTGCAGCATGGACAGATGGGAGGGCAGACAGAAACACCACCTCTTACTCAGCTGGGTACCAAATTTCCAGTGGCACGGCCTAAAGCTGAAAGTGTTGGCAGGACCAGTTTATGAGTGCCCAGTGATCATGGCCCAGATTTATTCTATGTAAATTGCACCATGTTATTCAAGATGCCTTACTAGAGAGGAATATGCACAGTCTAACTGAAGGATGAATCATTCTAAAAATTCTTATATTTCTATGCTAAATGCCCTTAAAGTAGCTTCCTTACACAGATGTGATTCATCTGGGTTGATAACTTTTTCTTAGAGCAGTTATTGCTCCAGAAATGTTTCGTGCCGTTTTTTCTTTTTCTTTTCTTTTATTTTTTGTGACATTTTTTATCATTATTAAATCTTCCTTTTCTTTTGCTCTTGCTATCTAGCTATATTTATATATTTATTTATTTTATATTATATTATATACATAATATAAAATAATATAAAATAAATATATAATATATAATTATGTTATTATTGTATTATATATTTTATTTATTTATTTATTTATTTATTTATTTATTTATTTATTCTTCAGGAGAGACCCTTTGAGAATAGTTGTTTCCCTCACCCATAGGGACACCAACCAGACTTCTCCTGTCATCATTTCCCATTTCTGATGCTACTGCTCTGCCATTTCCACTGCAACCAAGCTAACAGAACAGCTGGTCATGTGACAAGTGCATCAGATACACTCAGTGCAAGGTGAGCTGCAGGCTTTTACAGATTTCCCCCCAAAAAGTTCATGATATATCCTATGACCTGCAGTAACACATTCTTAATTTGCTTAATTTTTCTTTTACAAATAGACACATGCATATAGTAGCTTTCTCATGTGTTCCAGTGCACAGATGCACTGAACAAGGCAAAAACTGAGCTGGCCAAAATTAAAATATTAACAATTTTGAAACTACATAAAAGGCTAATTCTAAAGATTTTTGTTTTAATTTGATTAAGAAACTACATCGAATTTTACCTGAAAATTCATTTGCAGTATAATTCTGTTTTTTCATTTTCCCTCTTCTTGACCAAATTTAATTTGTTTATTCTTCTCCTCACCCTTCCTTAAATAAAAAAGCACAAAAATACCATAGGGAAGAGTGTGAAGAAAGAGGATTAAAAAAAAAAAAAAAAAAAAAGAAGCCAAATACAGTAATTAATTTCATTTAAATATATATACATATGTATAAGCTTCCTTTCGAAAGCAAGGTTCAGTCTCAATGAAAACTGATTTAATAATTTAAAAAAATCTAGCCAATACTTTGCCACATCAAAATTAAATTCACCAAATATTAACAGCATTAAAAAAAAAAAAAAAAACATTTTGCCATTAATTGTTGAATCTTAGACCAGAATGTCCTCATCATGAAGAAAAGGGTTTACACAGTTCTTCCCTGACCTGAGTAGACTTAGAAGGCTCTCATTAAGAAAAGTAGAGGCAGCAAGGCAGCCTGAAGATAGAACAAGTCAAAGAACAATATGGTTGTGTTCTACCTGAGCCACACATGAGGCATATTAAGCTAATAACATTTAAAAATATTTTGACACCTTGTGTATAGTATAAACACATGAAAGATTTGTTTCAGGTATAAATAACATGGTAAAAGCAATAAAAACCTTTCTGTCATCAGTAAAAAGATTTACCAAAGCATTTAAAAATTATAATGAAGAAATATGTGTTTTCCAACATGTCATCCTACCTAAGTCATGAGGGAAAAAATGGAGCTGCTAATGTGGTTAGATACAACATACTGATGGCACAATGTAATTTATTTATCGTGCACATGCATTTTTCCCTTTATGAAACAGTAGGGGTGTCTGACTAAATACATTATGTAAATCTAAGCATCTTTTCACTTGTGCTTACTAACTATTATTTTTCCTTGATGTTTTTATAGTCACTTTTGCCTGAACTTCATACAATTAAAATCTGAGAAACCTGCAAGCACAATTAAGCATCTGATTTGAAAGAAAAATAAAACACAAATAAGGCACAAAGGTGTCTGTGTAGATGTTATCAGGATGCTAATTCACATTCAGAATGAAAATGTTTAAAATCAGTAATACATGTAGACCAGGGCGTTCAGGAACAAAACGGGAGATAAAACAAGAATGAAGCTAAGCAAAATAAATACTAGATGGTGGATAAGGAAAAAATGCATTAATACAAATGTTCATATCTTATTTTCTGTGGAGTGGGGCGAAAACTGGACAGCTTTTGCTTGTTGTCTTTGACTACGGTTATATTGTCCTGAGCATCCTGCTCTGGGTTCAGGACAGCTGTGGATATAAGATCAAATTTCCAAGAGAGTTTGTCTCATTTCACTGTGATTTAGCTAGAAAGATGAGTAACATGTATGAAAGGATATAAAACCAGGAACACATGCTTGCATCTATTCTTCTTCATCAAAGTACAAAGTACAATTTACAGAAGTGTATGTTCTTAAGTATGTCACTGAAGATTTTGAAAAGGATTAAATATAACTTCACACCTAAATGACAACTTAATCAAAAGCAGCTAAATTCAAAGACTATGTCCCATTTTCAGAGCTGATTTAGAAACTTCATTCAAACATTTTAAGAGCATAAGAACATCTGTAGGGGGGCTAGAACAAGCATCTTCATGCCTCTACAATGGCTTAACATGGTGGCCTAAGGAACCGTATTGGAGTGCATTTGTCTCCCAGCATCCTGAGGTATTATCTTCAATGTGAGATAATCTTTGAAGTAATTCATTGAAGTTCCAATATGACAGCCGAGATTTAGTAACTAATCTCATGCATGATTTTGTTTCACTCTTAGTGTATAGTAAAACATATTAGTTTCAACCTCAGTGAAAGTTACGCTACATGTAGGATTCACCCTAGATGTCACTCTAACTAGGTGAGTTATGAGAATGTAGCCATGTGCCTTTAATTAAGCATATATGGAGAAAGGATCAGGATGCTTGACCTATAAAGTCCCATTATAACTGAAGAAAAGAGAACTTCTAGAACTGAGCTCTGTTGGAAATCTGTCTGCAAATTCAAAATGCTGACCAGCTGAAAAATTGGCTTCAGAAAGCAAACTTATCATCTATGTCTTTTATTCATCATCATAGGTCCCTAACAATGTAAGGATAAATAGCCCTACAGTAGACAAGGGATAGCATTAGACCTTAATCAGAGAAATATTTCAGTATGACAAGCCTCCTGCAGAATCCTAAAAGATAGAACTGGAAGGGATTTTAAGAGATTGCCTAGTTTATCTGTCCCCCATCCTGATGGATGTTTGTCTGAATGGTGTTTAAAAACCTCCAGCAGTAGATACTCCACAGCTTCACTAGACAGCCTGTCCCAGAGCTTCAGTATCCATGCAGTACATTTTTTCCTAATATCTAGCCTGTCTTTCACTTGCTGCAATTTAGCTCACTGCTTTTTATCTCATCTACTATAGACTGACAGAGTAGTTTATTTTGTAGCTACATTTTCTTTATTTGGAGATTGCTACACAGTCCCAGGTAAAAATGTCTATTTTTATTTATTTATTTATTTATTTGGCTGCAAAACCTCTGTACTTGCAATTTACGGCATTTTAAATACATGAGATGTATGACAGGAAGAAGGGATGGGTGTGACCATGATGGGGACAGTACTTTGCTGGGCTTTCCTCTTCTTTCTACTTGCCATGTCACTTTTACTATTGGAATAGACAATATCCCAGAGATGCAATTCTAGATTGAAAATATGAACCTGGGATTTAGAAAAGTCAGTATCCCACAAGCAGATGATAGACAAAAGTAAAAGTTTGTGTGTGTGCCACCACAAAATATCTTAATATTTGTACTGATCTGGAAAAAAAATAGGCAACTGTAGGACTCTGTATCAAGCAAGTTTGAATATTAATTTACTGTAAGTAACAAGGTATCTGGAAATGTAATGAAGTTCATTGTTATATTAATACTCCATTAACTGGAAGCAAAGCAGTCAGACATATTTCATTGCTATAAAAATTTGCATATCAGAGATATGTGAGAAATAAAAGATAATGAATTCATAACTGAGCCAATAGTTTCAGTAAGCTTAGTCAAATGATGAGTTAGGACATTAAACATTCCAAAAATTAGGTACAGAATTAATACAGAATGTTGAAGATTGCTAAGTTTGGAATAAATGCTCATTTTATTAAAAATGGATGAATATAGTCATAGAATAAAATTATTCATTAAATCATTTTTATGCAAGTATGAGAAAGATATATAAGTCTGAAAGGCTACAGATAATGGTCTTTGCCTTGGCTTTCTTGAAGTCAATATCCAATCTTGCATATTTAAGTAAAAGGTGACCAGTTTTGTCCTTGAGTATATACCAACACATGCACCAGATGGATGAAAGCCACCTTTGGATACAATGTAGAATGAAGAATCTCAACTGTTTTATGTTACTGATTACCTATGCCAGAGTAACTACCAAATTCACTGCATTGGAAACCAGGTAACACTTGGTTTGACTGCGCAAAATTAAGGTGTTTCTGAATTCAGTAAACCTCATTCTGTTCATGGCTCAGGAAGCTGAGCACTGTCCAAGCTAGGATTCTTCAAATGCTAGTGGGAGAGATGGTCTTGGTTGAATTCACAGCCATAAAGGTACTTCCAGAACCCCTTTGCCTAATGGGGACATGTTTTCATCTTTTTAATAGTGATTTTGGGGAACCTCATTATGTCTGGCTGTAAAGTCTCTTGGTGAATTTGCTTTTGGAGTAAGTTGTGTGTTTGAGCCGACTGGGCAAACTGAAGTGATTTGTTTTCATAAAGAATGGTCTTCTGCTGATGAAAATCCAGCCTTTGCAGAGCTTTCTGTGGCTTATTACTCTCCCTGACTCACTTTTCTGTCTGTGTGTCTGTCTAACTATATATCATGTTTAGAGCTCATTTTCTACCAAGCAAGTAAACATTTCCTATTTGAACTATTATACCCTGTTCTAAAGCTCTCATTTCCTCATATCTCTTTACAATATTTTTTAACTCCTACTTTGTCCACATGGTTGGTTACCTCTGTACTTCCTCACTGGAAATCTATTTTACTGGTTGGGTGACATGGTAGCCAGCTGGTGTGCATAGCATCACCACTATGATATAGCACTTTGTAACACATCATGTCTCTTGATAAGACACACAGGAATTTTTTGTTTCAATAGAGCTTCTTCTTTAGGATAATTTCCCTATAATATGTGATTTCATTCCCAGTTGCATAAATAGTTCTTAGTACAGTATTATTTTCAATGTTCTCTAGGCAAGCTTAACTTAAATCATGCCCACAGCAATAACAGTACATCTGACTCTGTCAGTTGTAAGCTGGATGCAGCTTCTGCTATTAATCATCAAACTACTTCTTGCAGTGTTTAGGTCTCACATCTAGACACAATAAAAAATCTTTCAGTGTTGACTTGGTTACATCCACTGATCAGCATATTACTTGGTAAAATCTATAGGTTAATTCTTCATAAACATTCATGTCACCTTCCACACATAGCAGGCACAATGCCACATGTTCTCTGTAAAAGTTTATAATTTTTATCTACCATAACAATATAGTACTTTCCAGAAATTTTCTCAGATATATCCATTCTAAACCAGTAAGTCAAAATTTATATTATTTTGAATGACTGAGTTTGTGAATTTGGCTTGATTCTGCCAGTCACTTTGAAATATCAGAAATCACCTGAAAGCAAAGCAATTGAATAAAGCCAGGGTTAGCCTGTTTTCCTGAGGCAGCATGTTCAGCTTGTTCAGCAAAATGCACTGGTACTCCATCACAGTACAAACACTTATGTGGCAAAGTAAAGTATACTAACATGAACTGTGCTTGATGATATGGCAATTTCAATAGGATTTTCCAGTTTACTTCCTTTCTTTGAAAACTTGGGACATCATCCCTATATTTCATGATAATCTGAGAATATTATGAAACATGAAGAAGGTTGTCGCCTCTCTTGCGTCTAGTCTTTTTTTTTTTTCTTTCTTTCTTTTTTTTTTTTCAATTAAAGAATTCAGGCTGTGTGAGAGCTTCATCTATTTAGTCAGTCAAAAACAGAGTGCACTCAAAAGATATCGAGTAGCAAAATTGTTTTCTGCTGTAATTTGTTTCAAAATAAATGGAGCCACTGAAAATTATTAAACCAAAAGGGGAAGAGAGGTGGCCTTGTTTTCTAAACTTACACATGGAAAGCTTGTTTTCACAACATCTTGCAGATGGTAACAGTAGCAGACAACTGAAGTTCAGTTTTCTTTGAAAGCAATGATGGAAACAGCTTAACACTACCAAATGTTACCACTATCAAATGTTGACACATGTTGGTCAAGGAGGATCAGGTTAGTGATCGGGTTAGTGATCAAAACCCCAAAAATCCATGGGCCCTAATGGGATACAACTACAAGTGCTGAGAGAGCTGGCGGATGTTATTGCTAGACCTCTCCATCATTTCAGTAAGGTGACGCAGAACAGGGGAGGTGCCTGAGGACCAGAAGAAAGCTAATGTCCTTCCAGTCTTCAAAAAGGGCAAGAAGGAAGACGCAGAAAATCACAGACCAGTCAGATTCATCTCCACCCTGGAAAGGTGATGGAACAGTTCATCCTGGAGGTCATCTCCAAGAACATGGAGGCTAAGAAGGTGATCAGGAGTAGTCAGCATGGATTCACCCAGGGAAAATCATGGTTAACCAATCTAATAGATTTCTATGATGGGATGACTGTCTGGGTAGATGAGGAGAGAGCAGCGAATGTTGTCTACCTTGACTTCAGCAAGGCTTTTGACACTGTTTCCCAAAACATCATCATAGGTAGGCTCAGGAAGTGTGGTTTAGATCTGGGGACAGATGGACTGTCCACAGATGGATTGCAAACTGGCTGAACGGCAGAGCTCAGTGTTGTGATCAGCAGTGCAGTTTAGTTGGAGGCCTGTAGCTAGCGGTGACCTAGGGTGACCCCAGTACTGACCTCAGTGGTCAGTACTGGGTCCAGTCCTGTTCAATTTATTCATCAATGACCTGGATGAACTAAACAACCAGCAAAGAATCATGGGTTCTATGTCTAAACTTCCTTCACAAAGACATTGCAGAGAAGACGGGGGGAGCAAAGGAGGAGAGGTGAGGCACACACTGAGACACACAGCAATGCTGATAGCAGCAAAGGGAATCCTGCTTGTTGCACTTAGCCTATTCAAGAAGAAACTCCCGCATCTGTTGTGAGTTGTTCTTGGTAAACAACTGGGCAGAAGAGATGCTCTTTCAAACAGATGAAAATACCAGCGGACTATGCATACTCTGTGCTGAAGAGAATAAATTGAGAGTTCATGTCTCTGTCAACAAATCAGAAATGCAGGGGGGAAAAAAATGGAATAAAGAGGTAACACCCTGGTGTGGCCAGGGCTCAGTAGGTCTTGCTCTCACTAGTCCTTTTTATGTTAGCAATAGTGGGGCATGTGGGCACTTCATGGTGACCCTTCACACCGGGAAGGTACCTTCCTAACTTCTTCTTCAGTCTGGCCAAGTTTACCAGCTGAGCCTAGAAAGGCCCTGTAGGTCCTGTAAATGAAAGTAGCACATGCACTGTATTTGACCAGTCTCTTTTACAGCAAAAAGACTCCCAACCTGTAAAGATCCACCTGTAAAGATCTTTTGAGCACAGAGATTCCCTTCTGGCCTTTAGCTCTCAGCATTTGTCAGTGAATTATCTTATTGAGGTGATTGCATCAAACCTAAACAAGCTTATGTGTTTCTACACACAGTTCAAGGAAAAATGTCATGCAGACATGAAGTCTTGATCCACAAAGTCAGGGGAGTTTTCATATTGCCCTTGAGAAGTAAGGGATCTCATTTACTTATCCAGATTCTGCAAGAAAGGGAGAATACTTCTTGCAACAAAGGTCAGCGTAGACTAACACAGAAGTCCCTCTGGCCTTAAAAATATATATGAATCTATAAAGCTTAATGTCTGTGAAAAGGTTAACTGCCTCACTGTTAATAGTGAAATAAAAGGAAGCAATGACATACCACAGTGCTGACTAAGGAACCTCCTGCCAATGAATTACTAAAATTCAGAGAAAGGCAAAACCTACATCAACAGATGAAACAGATGTGTTTTTAAGGTCTGAACATTTTGTCAGAAATCCACAGAAAATTAAGCCAAATTTATAGAAAATGCATTTGATGAAGGAGCAGCTGTACTTCTGCAGGTTCTCCACCTTTCTGAATAAATGCTTCTCGAAATCAGAGGTATCTTGTAAAAAGGCACCCTTTGTTACTGGACAGAAGTCATTTGATACTCCAGCACCACAGAAGTGTTAAGTAAATCTTTGAAAACTAAGTAAATCTAGGTCCAAATGCCATGAGGTTTTAAACTGTTAGGACCACACAAAATGAGTCCAAAAATACCTGAGTCTGTTGCAAGAGAACTTTACAGAATGAATTCTGAAAATGTATTTTGCATTAACACTTCTTCTGACTTTCACCATATGGTTTCATAGTCCATGAGATAAATTTTAATTCAGCAGAAAAGCATTCAGCTTTTTAACTGCCACAAATGCTAATGAGAATCTTTTGGCTAAAACTCTTCCCACTAATCTGAAAGTTTACATTTAAAAGTCAAAGTGATACCATGGCATTTGAAGAGAATGAAATAAATTCTCAGGGCACTATTTATTCAGCCACTGAAAATCTAGTTGTGGAGCCTCAGAAGTCCTCCCAATTACATTTATTATCATTTATGAAGAACAGAAAACTACGCTGGCTGTCAAAAGAGCAAGAATCCATCCAGACTCTGTTGCAACTTACTCTTGAAATAACCACAAAATCAAACTGAGGAGAAGAAAAAAAAAAAAAAAAAAAAAAAAAAAAAAAAAAAGACTGATTCAGGAGTAAGGTTCTAATCTTTGGTGAGACACAGGTGTGGCTCTTGCACCAGATCCTACTCTCTAAGTTTGTTTCTACCATGAAGCAATGGTAATATATATCTGTGTTTTATATACATATATATATATGCATGTAAAAGAAATGAGACAAGAAATCCAATGATTTTGCACACATACAAGTGAAAAAGAAAAAAAAAAAAAAAAGAGAGAAAAAAAAGAATATGCGGACACCATGTAAAATGGGTTTGAGATTTATTTATTTATTTATTTATTTATTTAATCAAAAGCATTAGCTGATCCTCCAAAACAGTCTGAGACACATTGTTGTAGAGCCAAAGGTGACACATTAGTCTTCTTACTCTCAGGAGCTGGATGTCTCTTGTAACTCAAAACTCTTTGGCCACTTATCTGGTTCTGAAGGATTTTTCAAAATTGGTCTCAGAAGAGTTGTGAAAGAGTAATTGTTGGCTCTCTGAAAAACAGTTATTTTATGACAGGTAGCTCCCATGTCTTGTCATTCAATTTACAGCAACCCTCCTATCACAAGCTGGCTGGTACAAAAGGACTGGAATGAAAAACACGATAGCATGTTTTCTACTCTTTTTTTGTGACACTCTCTTACAGAGCCTGTCCAGGCACAGATTTAATGCTGTTTTCTTCATATATTTGCAGCAACAAATTGTTTGTTTTTCACAACCCTTATGAAAGTTACAAAAATATAATTTGTTTAAAGAGACTTTAACAACATCTGTATTGTATGGCCAGCTGCCATATTAAAAATGGAAACATTTTCTGAATAATCAAGAAAGAAAAGTAGGTAATTGGATTTTCTTCTGCTTGTCAGAAACATACCACTCAACACCAGGCACTGAATGGAAGAGATACCATTGCTTAGTAAGTCATGGTAATTCAACAGCTGACCCAAAAGACTGTTGGACTGTGAACAATAGGTATCTGCTAAGGATTTCTTACTGCTCCTGACTATATTACAAAAGCCTTGCTTAGAAAGTCACATTCAGCAGGATCAAACACTTCCTTCTGTTGTCTGGATTTACGTTCATGTAACTCCACCAGCCTTAAGAATTTATCCCTGATTTATAGTAGTAAGAGATAAGAATCAAGCCAAAGATTTCTTAAATTAAATATTTGCTATATCATGTGGTTATTTCAAACTGAATCTAAGAAAACCCAATATGTTCTGCTTGAGCATAAATACAGATTAAGGACAATCCACTATATGTTCTTGTTGAAAACTGACACAAAGGAAGATGAGCTGCAATAACTGGAGGTCTAAGATAGTAAGTACATGGTGGACAGTGCTGAAAATTATTCCTTCATTAGTCAGGCAAAGTAAATCTTGTTCTATCCACTAACATTTTTGTATTCTGTTCATTTAAAAACAGACTATTTTTAAATTTTCTTTTTAACAGTCTCTTTAATGTTTTTCATCAGAAGTTTGATTCTGAAACGCATTGCTTTCTTCTTTTGTATTTCCTCTTATTCTTTCCCATATGTTTATCCTATACTTTTTTTCTCTACTGCTGTCTATCTCTCCAGACCCACCACCATCATCTTTTTTTTTTTTTGGTCAGTTGGAGTGAGAGCTTTGAAGGTGAAGGAAAACGAAAAGAATAAGAGAAGGAAAAGAAAAAGAAAAAGCTAATGCATGAGATAACTTTATATTGTAATTCGTTAGGGAAAATATGTATCTATATATTTAATACCTATTATTCTGAAAAGTTTGGCCAGCTGTATTTTCTGGGGTCATTTACGTCTCTTTTCTTTGCTACATATGACACTATACTGGGTATCAAACTACCAACTGCAAAGGACATTATCTAGCAAAATAAATGCTAGATTAGGAAGACAGGAAAGATCTGGCTGGCAGTTTGCTAGACCATGGGGCCCATTTCCTTCTTGGCAGTATATCCCAACGCAGCCTACACCTTGAACAAGGATTGCCAGCTTCTGACAACTGTCATAACTGCAACAACTATACTGAAGTCAGCAGCTGTGAGGAACTTGCCCATAGATAACTGTAGCCAGTGTCCTAGCTCCCCAGACACCTGAGCATCAGCTAGTGCGGACTGCACCATTTGCATTCAGACAGCTCAAAAGCCAAGTACTCCAAATGTCTCCTTTATAAAGCAAACAGCTACTTCTCGAGAGACCATGCTGAGACTTTGCAGGGAATCTGAGAGTTGTGACACTTCTCTTTCCTCGTTTGTGCAGTTCCCTGCAAAGGCATAAACTATTAACTGTAATATTAACATTAAATATAAAACTATTAGATAAGAATATCACATTATTTGCACTGAAAATATACACCTGCTATTGATTACTTAGAAAAGCTTCCATTTAAGAATGCCATGGTCACTCCAGCCACCTTCTGACTGCCAGGATTTGTTAGCTCATCTTGCAAGGTAGGGACTATGTTTTCCCCAGTTTTACTTCGAATCCATATCTCAAGTACTGAAAGTTATTTATATGACAAGTTTGTTCAAGTGAATTTTATTTGCCATTGAAGTGTTGAAAATAAACTCACAGATGTTTGAAAAATTAAACTTGACCTTTCAAACCTGGGGAATGTCATACTTCATCTGACAACTCTTCCCCATGCAAGCTCCAACTAATGAAGAAGTGAAAGCAGAAGTAACATCAACTAATTTAAAACAATTCATGCATTAAAAAAAACAAATATTTATCATCATTTTATTTATTAACATCTACTGTTATCTCACTTTTTTTGCCTCTATGACATGTGTATACACAGCTGACTTCAGTATGTAGCAAATGGCAGTGAAGGCAAGTATCCACAGGACAAACATCAGATTGAGTGGATAAAGATGCAGAACACCAACTCTCCATTTCTGAAGTGAAGAGTCTCCATTTTAGAAGAAGAACCAATCAGAATGGTAAAAATTAAAAGGGATGGATTAACCACATGCTGCAGTTTGATTCGTTTTTATCAAAGTCAGTGTTCTGCCTTTGCATAGCAACCCATTACCACAGCATGCTTATCCATATTACTCTTGAACATTACTGCCTGGACTTAATTGGCAATACAACTGAATGGTCAGGGTTAGTGACACCAGCAAACATTTTCTTACAAAAAACTACATAAAGCAGGATCAGATCAGTAACAGTAGAAATGATATCACAGCAGTAACTGCAAAAGTTTCTTTTTTTATTCTATAACAACACATATTTGAGCTCAGAGGCATCTATCCAGCTTTACTGAATTTATGTTTCCAATACAAAAGACTTCAGAATGTCCCTTGACTCCTTAATTGTATGTGTTAGTCATTAATGTTTTTATATTGATCCTTTACAAAAGCACATCAGTAAGTTGTTTTTACACAAAAGTCTCATGATGAAAAACCAGTGTCAAATTTCAGTCTGCTGAAGTCAGTATAAATGGTCTAATAGATTTCAGTGGACACTGCATAATATCCTAAATGCCAATAATTCTTCAGAATAGCTATGAAAACACTTGAAAACCAATTCAACATATCAAGACTAAAGGAGCTAACAGGCCATTTTCCCACAATTTCTATTTTCAGTTTATACAGTGCTGGGAGGTCATGGGATAGACTTGACACTTGGCATTTTCTTTTCCCTCTCTGTGTCTTTGCAGAATTATGCCTGACACCCTCAGGCTGTCACTGAGGTGTGTATGGAGGGCAGAGCAGAATAAATGCACAGGAAAAAAAAAGAAAGGTGATTCCAGCAGATGACAGTCTCCTGTTAGTCTGTCAGAAGAATTTGTGTGTTGAGTACTTTTGCCACCATTCCTGTCAGTTTCAGGTTAGCATCTTGGGAGTTTACAGAAGTCCTTGTCATAATAATACAAGCAGAATTATAGAAAGAGAAATGAAGGAGACATCGCAAAAAGGGAGACTTATGCTTAATTGTAAAACTGCGCTTTTCCATTTAGAGATTTTTTTCTGCCAGCCAGTTGCAAGGTGACACTTGACTCTTGCTGGTGTCCTTTAGCACAGCCAGATTACAGAAAAAGAAGAAAACTGAGGGAGGTGAATTTCAAAGCCACAAAGGAAGAGTCAGGCTTTTCCTCTGTGCAGGGTAACTAACTTTCTTTGGAAAATCTTCCCAACAAGGATACAATCCAGTTAGAACTTTTTTTCCAGTTGTCTGGGTAAGTCTAGGGAAGACCCTCTCCCTTCCAGGAATGTGGTTTTGTGCATACACTTAAAACCACAAATTACAAGCATATGTTGGTCAGAGGTGATGATCTTAAAAGAATCATCTTAAAGAACCAGAAGGGAATAATTACCCATATGTAGGAAGGTATAAAAGGGCCCAGAAAGAATATGAAAGAAAAATAAATAAAATAATAATAAAAATAAAAGATGGGAAGATTTTTAGAACAGAAAATAAAATATGGGCTGAGAGCACTAGAAATGCTTCCTGACAAACATTGAATTGGTAGGCTCCTTGAAAACCTAGAGACTTGAACAAGGAAAAAAAAATGATGAAAGACTTTTTTTTCCATCCTATCTATTTACAGATTGTAATTTAAAGACTAGCTGTTTGTTTTTGTTTGCTTGTTTCCTTGTTTGTTTAAGGTGCTCATCTCTAAGTATCCATCAGTCATTAATTTCTACACTACAATACATGAAAACATTGTCCTCCTCTCTTCTCTATAGTTATATAACATCCATATACAAATTAAAACAATGGGTTGGGTAGAAAGTTATTACTACAACATTCATCCCTGTAGATTTCACCTATCTTTTCCTGCAGCCAATCACTTAGAAAAAATGAAACCCAAAAACCAGATAGGTATCTTCAGGCTGTCAGCAATTATTCCATTAATCATCTATAGTCCTTGGATTATTTTTTGTAGATCAGAAATGTTAATGCTTCATTTGCCTCTACTTTCCGTGGTTTGGGAGCAGAAAGACGTACCTATTTCCCTCTCAACAGTTATATGATAAGTTTTCACTCATTTAAAGTAGTAAAGAAAATGTTTACAATTTGGACTTTTGTTTCGATTATCTATATGACTCTTGTTGTCCTATATAATGCATGAAATCTTCCTCCCTCTTCCTATTAGTGCAGATAATTTTTATGCAAGTCCCTGTATGTAGTTTATCCCAAGCTCCAAAACAATTGACTGTAACATCCTCCGTTTGGATACATCCTGTGGATTGTCTCTGTATGAACTATTTAAAACACAATATACATAGCAAGAACAAGGGGCTAATGCAGTCAATAATCACAATTGTTAACTCTGTACTCAAGGTAAATGGCAGACCACAAACTCTCATGAAACCAGAAAAGGATGAATGCATGGTATATTGTAGCAACACTACCCCACATTCTTCCAAAATGTTTATTGCAAACTAGTCAATGGAGCTTTAAATTGGATTTACTTCACTTCTTTTGCAGAAAACACTGGGAACACACGTTCTGTGATTTTGATCAGATTGAGACATGTTTATCCATTTGCAGTTATACCCCCTAGGATATGTATCATAATATATAACATTTTATATGGTTGAAGTAACTCAAGAATACCATACTAGACTGAATAGCAGTGCAAGAACATAGAGAAAATAAGCCATATGCTAGGTAGCATAGTTTTTTTTTGTTGTTTGTTTGTTTGTTTGTTTTATCAGTGCACATGAGTAGTATTTCATTTGGAATGAAGTCCTTTTGGTAGAAGAGGCTTGAGGTCTCCTCTCACTTACTTCTTATCAATATCAGTTTGCCAAAATCAGGATATTGACATCTCTGAAATACCACACTCTAAGACAGGAAGAAAGGAAATTATTGACCTTCGAGTTCCTAGAAAAGGCATGGTAAACATTGTCTCTGTCTACATTTCCATTTTAAATGTCTATGACTTGTTAGGGAGGTGTACACAAGCCATTAGCTATGTTCTCTAGAAAGTTCAAGAAATTTATAGATAATAAATTCATGGAGCTCTGCTTAGGGAGGGGTGATGAGCCAGCTAATACATGTAGTTTATATGAGTTAGGATTGGTAGACAGACCAGCAAGGGTGGGTGTCTCCTACAGACCTGTATCAGTAAAAGTGATCATGAAGTAGGTGCAGTCTTCAGACAACTGAAGCCATGTGTTTGCAGGCCCTGGTCTTCACGGGGGATTTTAACTACATTGATGTCTGGTGGAAGGACAGCATAGCAGGGCACAAGCAATCCTGGAAGTTTCTGGAGTGCATTGATGACAACTCCCTAACACAGGCAACTGAGGACATAATGAGGGAAACAACTCTGCTGAACCTCATGTCTGCGAAGAGGAAGAGCTGATTGGAGATGTGAAGGTCAGGGGAATCCTGTTATAGTAAAACTAGGGGCCATGGCCCTGAGCAAGGTGATCCTGCTGTCCCTGCTCTGAGCCAAAGGTCTAGACTAGTTGATCTCCAGAAGTCTTTTCCAACCTATGTTATTCTCTGATTCTGTGATCGTTAGCCTTAGGATAACATTTCTCCCAAATTCTCTTTCCTATAAAATTCTGGGAATTATCTAAAACACAACATAAACTGTTCTTGTTTCCTGTCTTGAAAATTACAGGGATAATTCTCAGGAGTTATTTCAACTTTTGTAAAATGTAGTTTAATCTTTCAATTAAAGTGTATTTTATAGGTCTGTCAGAATAGATGTAGTCAAATATGTTGTCTTAACAACTCCAATAAAACCTCCACAAAATCAAATATGAACAAAGAAAATCAGACAGTAACCAACAGTTCTAAAGAATTCAAGGAAATAAAGACATCACCTACTCCAGTCTGAAATCTCATTATGTTAGGAAATCTCAGAAGATACTCAGATATCATTAAAAATGAGATGGCTTGCTTGTTGAAATCTACAGATCATATTCTTTCATACATAGGTTTTTATTCTTGTTCATGTGAACCTAGTAGGCAAGTGTAATTTCTGCCTGTGATTATTCTCACATCACCCAGAGACACTATGTTAGCGAGCAAAAAATTGGAGACATTCTTTACATACTACTGAGATAGCAAACTTTCATTAGTTCGGTCTTACTTCCCTGTAGGTTACCCTCTGCCTGCATCCATCTCTACACCCATTGAGATTTAATATTCTAGCTTTTGCAACCAAGTCTGGAATTACATGGCGATGACCCCGTGGTCTTACAGTAACCTGGTTCATTCTTTTCTATCTTTTATTGCTCTTCTGAATTGATATTTTTCTCCAGAGGAAATGAAACTTGAACATTAACTTTCCTGAATGCAAGTGCTTTCTTGCACATTTTTTAACTGATCACAAGGCTAGTTTTATAACTTACACATTCCAAGAATGTAATCACTATCCCCCTCTGAGAGTCATAGCTACTGTTTCAAAGAGAAAATCAAATATTTGCAGGGACACCAGTGCAACAGCTGCCCCTTCTCTCCCCAGCCTCCCTACTATAAAGAAAAGATATAAACAGGAACTTCAAGCACTTTAAAATCAATGGAACTTGCGTTCTTGTATCAGTTGGGTGCTTATAAAAAGTCATGTCTCAGAGAGCTGAGCACAACACTGGAGAAAATCACGTGCTGTGGTCAAAGAAGTTCAAAAATCTAGCACCTTATGGAGCATGAATGCTCTCAGATCAGATATAGTTCCTACCTCGGCACTTCCCTGTCCAAATCTGCAACATTTCTGTAGTGCTGCTGAAGTCTTCAGAGATGCCCCATGAAGCACCAATCACTGGATTAAGCCTTTGATTTATAGAATAATTCATAACTGTATGATGCAATATGATGGATGGGATATTACGGGATTTGGCACCAACTCTATGCTACTTATCACATTTCTGTAAAGGCATCCAGGTACACATGAGGCCCAGGACTCTTCACCTAAGTAGACCAACCAATGCTCCTGCCTGAGAGCTGTGGGACTCAGGCACGGAAGTTGCCTCCCAAGATCTGGAAACCCCAGCCAAACAGACAGTACTAACTCACCGGGCTCCAACCATAGCTTGTTCACTCCCCAGTTGAACATTCTCCATTGGACTGTATGATTACAGTTTGACTGTTTAGAAGGCATAAAAACCAGAAGTTTAAGCAGGCTTTACACAGTCTCCAGTGGCCTTTGGTTTTTGATAGTTTTTTTGTTTATTCGCCTTATCTGTTGCCAGTGACCATCCCCAAACACAAGCCCATCTATCAACCAGCTTTGTAGCACCCTTCCATCTAAACCAGGTATGCATCTCTTGCCTCTTTACCTGACTTGATATGCCAGCACACAAGAGAAAGTAAATTTCCTTTCACAGAACTGGCTCCCACATTACTCTGCCTGCAACAAGCCACCCTTCTACATACGGTCTGTCTCTGCTGATTATCTATAATCATGTCCTATTGCAGTTAATGGCAAAACACACTCCGACCACAACACAGTCAGCCTAAGGGAGGATCACACCTATTTAAAAAAGAAAGAAACAGATGTGCTTTGTTGAGGAAAGACCTAAACTACATATATATATACACTATGGTTGTAATGCTTTGTACCCTTTATATTGCTTGCAAAATGCCTGAAGACTTCCAAAGTTTTTGCAATTATTGGAGAAAACAGGAAAAAAAGTGCTGCTTAGAAAGAGTAATATTTTCTTTATCTTTAAAAAGGTATTAAAAGTAAAGAATTTATACATTTCTAATCTATGTTATAGTACTATGTTAGTTATAAATTATGTTATTCTCTATTATTTTAATTTAAAATATTGACAAAGCGTAAAGATAGTTTTTAAATATTGTATAAGCAATGATATATCCAAAACATCTAGTACAAGTAGACATTACGCATGCATAACTAACAGACACAACAAAATATGTTGTGCTGAATAGATGGAGTATGTGGGATTCAATTTTCTTAACCATTTAGAAATCAAATACCTTGCCTAGGACAACAGTCTCATTACTTAATAAAAAGAGAGCCACCTCCAGGGTCAATTCACTCACTCTGTCCTGAGATGGATGTTCAAGGTACACAAGATTGATCACCTTTTGGAAAATGTTCTCTCTCTGTGATTTTTCTGATAATAAGGAGCCCAGATAATTATCTTAGGTTAGATACTGACCTTTTAGATTAGCTTAAAATTAGATGAAATGTATTGCCCCTCAACAAGGTCTTATCTTTCCCAGGGTTTTCACAGTTTCCTCTGTGGGATAGCTATTGCTCATATAGAACATGAAGAGCAAATGGAAATGGATTCCTCCCAAAGACTGACTTGGATTTCCATTAGAGTCAGTAGAAAGAGACTACTGACCCTGAAATCACAGTCATTATCCTATTCTTGGGATCAGCTCCACAAAGAGCAGCAGCCTCAGGCTCTGAACCTTACCATTGTAAATCCACACAGGTTCACATTATGTCCTTTGCCTTCCGCAACAACCAAAGTAGCTGCCAGAATATTTCCTTCCACATTATGAATATTGTACACTTTGCCTCAGTACCGAACAAACAAAAATATTTTAAAATCCAAATCCTTACTGACTCATTTAGGGTTGGTGAACTATAAAGATTTTTGCTTCTGGCAATTACTTCTTTGATCACTCTGGAAAAGCATATGGGAGAGGTAAGTACGAAGAAGCAACTTCCTTTTACTTGAAAATGTCTGCTTATCTGTGTCTCTGAAAAGAGAAGCTGAGAAGTTGCTTTTACAGCAGAAAAACTACTGACTCTTCCCTTAAGCTACAGCAAAAACAGCACACATTAAGCCAAAGTGGATCTACCCAGTGTTGCTTGGGGTAAAGCTGGACCCTGGAAACAGGGCTCAGTATTTAAGGACTAGTCTTTAAGCACAGGAAGTTCCTGGAAAGAACAAACCTCTTTTGTTTTACTTTAGAGATGTGCTTTTTGTCACAGCTGGTCCTTGTTAGTCCTGCAAGTTATTAAATGAGACCTTCTGAGCTCAGGGATTACTCAGATCAGCTGGCTCCAGGGTCAGTATGCCAGCAGACTGTTGTATGTTGAATTCCCCAGATTTCACTGAAAAGTTAGTAAGTCCAACAGCCTGGCTTTAAAAAAAGTGCTCTAAGATACATTTCCTTGTCTCTTTCAATTGGACCCAATACATTCACCAACATTTGCTCTTACTGCAATTTGGTGTTTCATTCTTAAAAGAAAGTCACTTTGCTCTGACAACGATTTTTGTTTGTCACCGTAAGACAGACTGAAGTTCTGAATTTCTCAGAAAGGTTCAACTTGTTAATGCACAAGTCAACGGATGAAGTAGTGCCCTCAGCCTAGCAGTAGCTTAACAGTTTTTTCAGGTTTTGGCAGACACAAAGGAGAGCCTGAAAATGAACAGTAAATGTGCTTTGCAGACAGATTTGGGAAAAGTAATTTTAACTAATCTAAATGCATTCCAAATACCCCAAAATTATATCACACCAAGAAAACAGAAAGAATGAGATACCTGCAGGTAAACTTAAACACCAAGTTATGGGGGCTTGAACTGTGGGGTAAGTAGATGCAGTTGTTGACAATGTAAATCCAAATGGAAGATGATAAGTAAGCTACACTTTTTAAAGGGCTGGGTGTAAAGAAGAATTGGGTAAACCTGATCTACAAGAAAAATAGCATGGCACACAATTTTGTCTAGAGCAAAAATAAAATAGACAAAGATATTGTGGAGATATAACGGAGAATTGATTTCTCCTACCTCATTCATTGGCTGGTATTCTATCATTATACAGTAAATTAGAAAGAACTTTAAAAATAACAGAAAGGGTAAATAGTTAAGCTGTCCATGGGTATGTCATACATAAATATACCCCAATATCACTTGTATTTCATCATTTCTTGTAGCTTCAGTAACATGAAAGCAGTAATTGTAAGGCTGCTTCACTGAACTTTCTTCTGAAGCATTATATAAAGTTACAAGTGATTTAAAAATGGAGGATACAACCGAATTTTTAGGCTTTTCCTTTACTACATAGTCCATGAATCCTGAAGATGATGAAAGCCTAAAATAATGTGCTACAAAATGAGATCATTTACATACAGAATGGGGTTTTTGTTTGTTTGTTTTTGTTTTGTTTTTCAAAATACTGCATATGAATCAAGAGAGTTGGAATTGCTCCAGTAGAGCAAAACAGAAAAATAACTCATGAATCATTTCTTTCATCTAGAATAATATTAATGTACATCAGTTCCTTAATCCAGCATTCTCAATCAAAATCATAATACTAATGACATCCAGGTCTGTAGAGATAAATTCCCTTCCAAAGCAAAGAATGAAACTGGAAACAAGGGAATTGATTCTGCATATGTCTGTCTTTTTCCCCACCAGGCCAGATAGTGGAGGAAAGCACAGAATTTAAGAACATATTAAATTACAGTGGATCTCTTTGTCTGACTCCAATGACATATTATGAAAAAAACATGGCTTCCATTCGAAATTTGATTACAGGAAAACAGAGACTTAGAGAAAGCAGCTTGTTAGAAGAGGTAGCAACTAAACATTCTGATATTTTTGTAGATAGAAAATATGTTTTTTCACTGTTGGCTTTTTTTTTTTTTTTTAATTACAAAATGGAATCCAAAATATTAAGAAAAGAAAAAGTAAAATAAAAAAGTATAACATACTTCATGAATGCTAAGGTGCATTTCTATCAGGAAAAGTAGTTTTTACAAAATGACCCAAAGTCATTTGTCAACAATTTTTGAAAATGTTTCAATGTCCACTGTAATGCTATCAATGTAAGCTCATAATTTTGTTTGCATGAGTACTTATATATGTATCGAGACTGTTTAAGTTCATAATTTATATTTAGGATTTAATGTGAAATGTGATTTTCCTGAACAATTTTACATATTGTTACTTTATGCAATGATTTGGTATAGGAAAATTTTGAGGAAACTTTTCCACACAACTAGGGTTTTGCATCTCACAAAGATATCAATAGGAGATGTTCTTGTACATATGTAAGGATTGAAATACTGATATTTGAGATTTTTCTGGAAAGCCACTGGAATATTATTAATTGAAATGAGCATTATGACATTTTCAAGTTGCATCCCCCTTTTGCATTTTCTAAGGAACAGTGATTGCTTGACATTCTCTTATCTTTATTATGTCTCAGTCATAAAGCCCCAGTTAAATTATAGTTTGAGATGTTAGTATTGGTACGTTAATTGCTTGAAAATCAGCTTTTAAATATAATATGACAGCTTTTGAAAAGCACAACTATGTATGTATACTAATGCATTTTTTCTCGGATTTCTTTATTCTTCTAATCTTGCCAATATCTTTGGGGAAAAAATATTTTTAGAGAGAACATGTTCTTCTACAGATTCTCCTTGTTTAGAAAGGTATTGACATAAATTGAGTTTGAAGTCCTTTCAGTTCTAAAGCAGCTTTTTCAGAGAGACTTTAGATATAATATTTGCCACTCCCTGGGTTAAAGTCATATTCATTACAAAAGAAAGGTCTGTGTATTTACTGACAAAGCTCTCAGCAAACTCAGGAAATGTGCGCAGGGGGTTAACTGAACTTTGCTTTTATATCTGTGCTGAATAGCTTCTAACCATATCAATGTATGCATTCTACAGTCTAAACCAACCTGTGGGTATTTCACCATAAGCATTGCTGCAGTGAGCTGCTTTGTCTTGCCATCTTCCTCCACTACATCTTTCCCTCTCTTCCACCTATGTAAATACTCCACTCTCCTCTTCCTCATGTTACAACTGCTGCTGAAAGCAGCAAGCTGTTTCAGACACAGAAGGAATGCAGAAAATAAGAATTCTTGTTTGTTCAGCTTTCCAATGGCTTTAGCTCCTGCGCAAAGGCAAGAATTACCATTTTGAAACTCACCATCTCCGTGTAACTTCATTTTTGGAGGAGGAAAGAAAAAACTTTTTCCTTGTACTTAGTGGGAGTGAAGTAAAATCTCTCCCTGCTGCACATGCACAAATATTAAACTGGGACAGAGGATAACATTTTCAACATCTAGTGGTAAAGACACCTGGGACAAAACAACATCGATACAAACACAGTATGCTTTACTACTGCTATGTAGGCAAGAGATCCTGGGTCACACTATGGCACTGTGAATAAGTCATCCTTGCTCAGCAATAGGCAAAAATCTACAAACAAAAGATTGCAATAAAGATAATGAAAAAGTGTGGAATGGTTATTTATACTGAAAGTTTAAGAGAAAAGATCACATAGACCATTATTACTTGGTTTGGAAAAGAGAAAAATGAAAGAAAACCTAAAAAAAAAGGGTCTGAACATCTGGAAAGACAACAATCTTTCAACACAACAGACCAGAACACACAGTCTCCTGGTTAGAAAACAGTTGTACTCCACACATAACTAAACTGGGAAAATCACTCCCAATGCCAAAATTATTAATAGGTCCAAAAGTAGGCAAATAATGGAGGGTTAAATTAATTTGTGGTTATTAAACTCACGGCCATTATAAAACCTAAAGAAAACCCTAAGCTGGGTACTGGAAAAAGACCTGGAAGAAGACTGGAAGGAACACTGCACATTTTCTCAGCTCCGCAACAACTGCTACACAGCTTTGCAGGAGGCAGGATTTGCAGCTGGATAGAGCTTTGATCTGAAGGAGCAGGGCAAGTGTTGCACTCTTATGATAACCCATAACTGACAAAGTGCTTCTGCTAAGACTTGTTTAAATTCAAAAGAGTGCGTAAAGTGGCCACCTGCTTCCCTTTTCACCATAATGTTTCTGGTGACAATTGGAAGGTTCAAAATGAGCCAGATTATGTTTTATGCCTTTCCCTTGAGGCCCTTCCTTCTCAGCCCAATAGTAGTCTGAAGCCTATTATGATGTTCCCATCTGTCTTCGTCATTGTGCAGCCAAGTTATTTGTATTTAGCTCCCTAACCTTTCCTCATGAATCAATTTCTCTAACTCGGTAATCAAGACTGTCTGACAGGGAGGGAAAGTAAATCTTGCATTTGGGAATAGGGCTTCACACAGCAAATAAGCAATAAGAAACGTAGAATTTCTCTGGGTCCGTTATGCTACCTTCGGGTAAACATACATTCTTGCGGGGAGGAGGGGGGGGAATGAAGAAAAAAGAATTGACTGAAAAAGAAACTGGAGACCGTTAAAATAAACCATTAAAAAGTCTAACAGACAGACAGAAAAAGGCAGAAAAAGGATATGCTTTGTTCTTTCCTGGGAGATTAAGAAAAAAATGTTGGTCTCTTCCTTCCTTCTCTCCCTCCTTCCTTCCTTCCTCCCTCCCTTCCTCCCTCCCTTCCTCCCTCTTTTCTTTTCCTTCAGTCTCTCTGTCACCCCTCTGTGTTCATATTGTGATGCTGTGGCTAGACAATGGCTTTGAGATCTCCCAAGAGCTCTTTGAACTTCTAGAGATTCATACCCTAACAGGCAAATGTGATGAAGAAGAGCCAAAACAAAACAAAACACAAAACAAAACACACACACACACACACACACAAAAAAAAAAAAAAAAAAAAAAAAAAAAAAAAAAAAAAAAGAATGTAAATATACAGATCTTTGACAATTCCTCCTAAAGAAAGTATGTGTTGCTGTGTTGCTGGGAAGAATGTAAATCAAGTTGTGTCCCATCTTTGGAAATTTTCTTCACTGTAGTCAGTGAAATGGATTTTTTGGTTGTTGACACAAAGTAGACTTAGCTGCTGAGACAGAGAATTTCTGTGGAGCACAGCCCACAAAAAGTGTATTTTGTGATGAACAAAGACCTCTATATACAGTATTATCAGCATTTGAAGTGCATTTACAGACATCTTTGATAGCATTCATTTTCATGCTTTGTAGATTCCTGACAGTTTAATGATAATAAATTAGAAACAGTATCAGTAGCTTAGTTAAAAGCATGGAGGTGCTGATTCTTATACCATATACTTTTTTTAAAAAGGTATGCATATTGTATGGCTAGGAATATATTTTGCCAGTTTTTTGTTTGTTTGTTTTTGTTGTTGTTGATGTTGTTGTTGTTGCTTTAACATTGATTAAATGTTACATAATCTAAGGAAGTTTTACATTGCACAACACCACAATTCCTGCTGTGAACTTATTTTCCATAAGTTCAGGCTAAATTAAAACAAAAACTTTTTAATTAGGAAGGACATACCATTACTAACTTTTGATTTTGATCTATTTTGGGATACTTAAATTAATGTTTAACAAGTGAATGCATACAGTCTAGTCAGTTATAAAGGTAGTTCTGTACAGGATCTTGTTGAGTACAGTGCTGCCCAAAAATATGAGTGGTAGTTGAGAAGAAAGTTTTGGAACCAAATTTAAAGCCACAGAGTTCTCATGAAAATGAGCTAACAAGAATCTTTCATTGCCTACTAGTGAAAGTAGTCATTAATGAAGCATTAATAAAGCTCAATATTTGGAACAGTTGGTTCTAACTTTGCCAAGTTTTAGCCCTCCCCATTTATTTTCTTAGTGTTTCTTTTCTGCTTGAGGGTTGTTTTTATGAAACCAGTTCTAGAAACAACGATTAAGGGAAAAACACAAAATTGATTTAAGCAATGCCTTGGATTTGAAGCCAGACCTACTTATGATTGCTTCTCCATGGGATGTTTGCCTTGATTATGTTCACAAACATCTTGGCAGCATTTCTTGAAACAATTATAGATGCTATGGACAATGGGGTTACTGAGTACTTTTAGTCCCGTTGGCTAGTGTTGAAGTGGGAGATTAATGTAACAAGATGCAGGGTCAGATCTTATGGATGGAGAGGTGATATTCTCTCACAGGTTCCTCTGGATTGTCTTCCCAAACCAGCACACTTACAGGTAGCAAGATGCATGTGTCCAAGCTGCCTGTCCAGGATTCCTTGTGTGCAGCCCAGAGGGCAAGTGACAACAGCTACAGAGCCCTCACTATGTCCCCTGGGTTCCTCTTGATTGGCAATGACAGACTGTTTTTTGTGCAGGACTTTTAATGCTTACCGTCAGAGCCAAACAATTATTATAGTGGGATCTTTTGACTCCAAATGTTGTTTACGTCATCCCCCATAAATCTTAGACAAGATTGCCAGGCATGGCCTTTGTTTGCTTCTTCTGGGTATCTTTGTGGTTCCTTTCATTCTTCCTGTTTGGAAGAGCAGAGCACGTACTCTGTGACCTACAGCCTGCATATAAAAGTTGTTCACTGAACAAGTTCAGCTGAAAATCATCACACAAATATCTCAGTAGGACTAAACAGCACAAGTCCATGTGCGGTCTTCTCAGCTTCCATAAACTGATGATCTTAAAGGACTGAGGGACTTTAATGAAAAACTTACAAGCTGCAAAGTTCATTACCTCCAAAACCAATATATTAGAAGCACGAGGATTCCTATGGCACACCAACAATTTTTTTTCCTTCAAAACGAATGTTACTACCAAAGCATCTTCACTGCTGTTATTAGGAGAAACAAATCTGGTCACAGCAAACCAAAGTTGGTCAGAAGCCATGGACATGGAGGAACAGACAAACAGAAATGTCTCATTTTCCCTCAGAAGCTCTCATTATAAGAATCTATGAAATGATGACATTAAAGATCAAATCAAAAGTTTGTCCCAACAGGAATCCATCCTTATTTATGGACTCTGATCTTATTCAAAATAGGAATAATCCACAAACTGTAAGGATTCAATCCTACCTCATGTAGATTTCTCATCTTTTTGGTCTATGCAAAATTTCCTGAGTTCTGAAATGAAATAATATTTTATCTGTAAACCTCAAAAAACACAAAGGGGTGTCTCAAAAGACAGAGACATAAAATACCTTTCAATGATAGAACTGGCTGGCTTTGGGGCTGCGAAAACTGGCTTTTCTCTACTGTGTGCTGAAGAGAAAGTTGGTACCTGCATATAAATCAATTTTGCTACTGGAGTGCACTGCCTCCCCCACTACTAATAGCATGATCACTGCCATAAACTTGGCACATTTACCTGGATATTACCAGCATAATTAGTTCTTCTTCAATGCAGAGCATGAATTTGTAAATGAGTAGCTATTAGTAGGAAGCATACTGTGGACAGGGGTGATTTAGTTTAATGCAGCCTTGCTGAACTGTATTTTCTATCAATTTCATGTGACATAAACTGATCAATATCTGAAAATCTCTTTATTTTAATACTAGGAAATGTTTCCATGAATAATGGGTAAATCTGACGGGTAAAACATGGTTATATAGAAATTGAAGGGAAATAGAGTTGTATTTTCTTTATGATAAAAGATGAAAAAATTAAATAGTAATAAACTTTGTTGACAGAGGAAAAAATACGCGTCATAGTCCAATATGTAAGGAGGTGTGGAAAAATTATAATAAATATGGCTTATAAAGTAATATTTTAGTAATTCAACTTGTGACAAATTACAGCTTTGAAATCTCTTAAAATTCTTCTACAGTTGCATTATTTAAACTTTACCTCTGCCACTGAACAAACAATACTGTACTAATGGACAAATAAATCTTTTTTTAGTATTATTTCAAGACATGAGGATTGGAAAAATCATTAAATATTTGATGACAGTTGCAATATCTGCCTCATTTAGAAGTAGATCTATTCCCAGGAAAATACAAAGAGAATGATAAAAAGGAGATCAATAAAACTCTCCTTATGTGTATCATATGAAGGAAATAAAATGAAGATGCAGTAGATGCAATGGGTTCATGGATGGAATTACAAATGGAATATAATTTATCCGTTTCCCTCGTATTTTTGTTTCCAATGAAAGAACAAAAACAAAACATAAACTTTACAAATTCTTTAAAAACATCTAAGGTAAAAATGTTACCCTGCTGAAGCCAAAGGACAGTTTATCACTAACTTCAGCTGGGATAGATCATCTGTTATTCTCAGCATTCTCAGCTCTTGCTAAAATTGGATCTTTATCTTTGTGGATGTAAAAAAAAAAAAAAAAAAATGAACAGGATATAGTTCATCTACTAATCTCTCAATACATTTTTCAGTCACTTAGCCTATGTTCAGAATAACAAGTACTGTACCATAATTCACCTGCTTTGCAGCATCACTGCTGCAGATGGTGAAAGTTGTACTGTAGATCGGAAGAAGGCCTATTTTTGTTTCATCTCATTCTACTGATGTAACTAGATGAGGTTAAAATTATTTAGTTAGAGATGCACGTGTTTAGAATCTGTTAACATTAGCCTTATATATTATTTTTTCCAGTTTTACTGACAGTGAACCCCAAGGGTGTTGAGGGATTTCTTGAAACAGCAAAAATCCCATGGCTTGCTGTAGCTGAGCAAACCAAGCTACCAGGGCAACTATGAGAAGTTCCCATGACAGTGTTCCCACATCGCCCAATTGAGGAATTCAGGAAAATATTGTTACCAGTAGCTGGCCTCAAGGACAAGGTCTATGTGACTGCTAATCACAAGGGGGTTGTTTTCTTGCAGGTGGGGTTGTTTTCTTGTAGCTGTTTGTCTGAGTGCTTTTGACCAATAATGTTGTGTGAAACACTGTCCACCCCTGTTAAGTTCTCTATAAAAGTTAGGCTATTCGAGCAATAAAATGGAGCATGATCTGACTCTACTGGTGTCTGTCGTGCTTTCGGCCATGCTTCCTGCAACACAAGGGTAGGAAAGCAGAGTGCCATAAAAGAAATTAACATAGAATGGAGTGGAGTGGCTTGGGTTGAAAGGGACTATAAAGATGAGCTAGTTCCAACCCTGCTTCTTCTGGCAGAGACGCTACCCCCTAGATTATGACTAGGAAAGACTCAGAAGTTCAGTTGTATTTCTACGACAAACCCAAGCTACTCATCTCTTTCATACTTCAAGGCCCCAAGGTATCATTTTCAGAGCAGCACAGTTTTTTTTGTTGTTTTTTATTTGTCTCTTTCTTTTTTTTTTTTGTGGTTGGCTTTTTTTTTTTTTCATAAAGAAACATGACTTGAAATGCTACACAATAACTGGCCTATGAAAAGTTTCAACTGCTTATTTTCTTCCCCTCTGCTTTAATTTCTATTTATCTAACTGACCCTTTTTCACCATAATATCTGAATATCTTCTTATCAATAACTAGAACCACAAAATAAATATCTTCCCCACCTCCTAAAAATTACAAATTTATCTTCTTTCTTAAATATACAGGTGATTTAATTTCTTTTTCAAGTTCAGAGCAATTTCATTTGGCTGCTTTGGTTCTCAGATAATTCATAACTGACTTGGAAAAAAATCAAATTCAGCTTGGATCTAAACCATATCACAAGAACCAAAATCAAAGCTGACACTCCTGTTAGCACAGTCAGCAGAAAGACCCAGATCCTGCTCCTATAATCTTTACTCAAGCAGAAATCTTATTCTTAGGAATTTATTAAGAATTTTGCTAGCATGAGGACACTAAATGTTGAGACATCTCTATCGTGAATGATACCCTTTCTGTTCTCTCAATTGCATCAGTTTAACCCAAAGAATACCTTTTTAACATTTTTTGTCGACTGCTTATGTAGGGATTTCTTGTTTAATTTTGTGAGGTTTGATTGATGATTTTGTGAGGTTTGATTGGAGTATGGCTTCTTTTATTTAGAAATAAACAGAAAATAAATATTTGAAATAACCTGCTGTCCAGCTGAGTAAGAATATTCCCAGTGCCCCTTGTACTGATTTTAATGTAGCAGCAATCAAAAGCAACCCCCAAGAGTAATTTCAGGTAGGACCCCTTCCCCAGCAGAAGGGTTATTTCTGCCAGGAAAAGGATGGCACTTCAGAGCTACTCCAGTCACCGGTAGGATCTAATTAGTTTTACTTAACCTGTAGGGCAAGCTTGAAAGCCAGAGTTTGTGGTGTGCCCACCTGACAAACTGACTGCTTCCCCTCCCTCCCTGGCACCTGGCCCAGCCGCAGCAGGAAGGATGTGCAGCTCCACAGCCGATATCACAAGTGTGCGTGCACAGCACCAGTTGGTGCTAATGCAAAGGGCTTAAGCTCCTTATCTCCCTCCCATCCCTAACGTTAAATCCACATTGCACTTTTCATCATGTGTGTCCACCCCTTTTAAAAATAGAATAACAACCCTCTTTAATCTTTTTTTTTTTTCAGCACTGTTTTTTCTTTCCTCCCCTCCTGATTGGTTTTAGTACTGTGTCCCTTAATTGCTGTCTTTCATTGAAGGTTTCCAGACTTCATCATGCCAGTAAATAAATTATTTTCATTTGTAACTCTAAATACACTCTTCAGAGCTGACAATAGCTAATGTATTCATTTGAATCCTGAAAGGGCCCCAAACAGACAGAAAAACCAAATTAATAGTTCCTAAGATAAAGAAAATTGTGTGGAAGAAAGCATTTCGCTTTAAACCTAACTGTAACCATAACCTAACCCTAACACAAACTGCAACCTTAACACTAAATCTAAACATAAAACTAACCCTAATGGTAACTGTACCCTTAACCCTAACCAAAACACTAACCATAACCATAAACTTAACCCCAAAAATAACCCTAAACCTAACCATAAAGCTAACAGTAATGCTAACCCTAAAATTTCCTGTAACACTAAATCTAACTTCAACACTAACAGTAACACAAATCCTAACCCTAAACCTAACCGTAACCCTAAGCCTAACCCTAAACCTACCCCAAACAGTAACACTAAACCTAATCCTAAACCTAAACCTAACCCAAAACCTGACCTTAACCCTAACTGTAACCCTTACCCTAACCCAAACCCTAACCCTAAGCCTAAACCTCACCCTAACCCTAACCCTAACCCAAACCCTAATCCTAATCATAACCCTAACCATAACCAACGCATACTTGTTCTTTCTGCATTTCCTTTTTCTCTGTTCTTTACCCATATTTGAGTATATCTGCCATGACTGCCTTTTCTTGAGGCATGGCACACAGAGATCCCTATTCCCCTGCATATGTCACTGAGTAGCATCCTCCCAAAAGCCACAAGCACAGTGGTGGTATGGGAAGGTTACCCAAGGGTCTGGAAGTTCAGTGTGAGCAGATACAAAGAGCCATGACCCACACTGCATGCCTGTACTGCTCCTGCTGATCCCACCGTCATGTTTGAGGGTGTCATTTAGTAGACCAAATAATTCAAGCTAAGATTAGTTTAGTAGAAGAGGAAATTGTTCTCCAGTGGTTCAGACTGTTTGAAACTGAGCTAAGTCCTTTTTGAGGGCACGCCCCTGAATTACTGCCACTGATTTATTTTTTTTCTTCCTTGGCAGTGGACAGTGAAAATGTCTTAACATCCCATCTTAAGCACCCTAGAGATGCAGACTAAGTGGATTGCATCCTACGGTGTAAATGCATCCATCACAGATCTACATGCCCTCTACCATTCAGCTGAGACCTATCCCATCTGCACAGTTTCTCTGATTTGGCCCTAGCAGATGGAAACTTGGCTTCTCCCCACTCCCATCCCCCTAAATCTAATCCTAATAGGAAAAATTCTTTTAGCTTTCAATAGGGGAATGATGCAGCCAGGCCTTCAATAATCTGGCTCTGATTTAATACCATCTCTCTTTGTTGGAGGCGCCTGGCATTTCTGTTGTAATAAAAGCTTTCACTGATTGAACTTTGTTCTCCTGCCAGTTTTTTGTTGTTGTTGTTGTTTGGTTTTCTTTTTGGAGTGTGGCCTAGCCAGAAGAATTGATAGGTGCACACACCTACTATGATTTTTCACAGACAGGATTTATATGCATGAGTGTGAGAAAATATTGTTTTTCTATTAGGTTTCCAGCATCAGTACTGCCTTGGCTGAAAATTGTGGGGGCACAGACTACAAAAGAACCCACTGGCTGTCATCCATTAAAAAAAAATAATAATAATAAAATAAAAAATAAAAAAATGAAGCATTTAAAAGATTAAATGACTTTTTTTTTTTTTTTTTTTTTTTTTTTTTACAGAATAGTCTAGTAAAATGGTTTTGCAGAAATATAATACTCTAAATGCAAAGTGCAACTAGCTGCCTTCCTGGATCCAGGCCCTGGAGACCTATCTGTTGTTTTCTCCAGAGGTTTGTTTGGAACACTATTGTGGAAGAGCAGAGAGTTATCTGGGAGTCTAGTCAGTTGAGGCAGGGCTATTACATTCTCTTTATAAAGAGAGAAATTCTGCCCTTTCTAGTATTTTCAAAGCTGAATTTGGTACACAGAATCACAGAATGGCCAAGGTTGGAAGGGACCTCTGAAGATCATCTAGTCCAAGAGAAAGGAATCTTTTTTACTGAAATGAGTTAATGCCTTTGTCCACTGGAATAAAATAATTATGATATATTTTAAAATCTGGAAAAAGTACATATATTAACAAAGACATTTATCAAATATTTTAGCAGTTAAAGATTTCATCATCTCATCTTGCTTAAGCTGGAAGGGACACACTATTAGACAGCAAACAACAGCTAAAAAAAAAAAAAAAAACAAACCTTCCTTGTTTTTCAGCAAGACTGATCAATGAATTGCCATAAATCTCTGAAGTGCAGCTCTACATTCTTTATTACTCTGACAAATGTTCCTGTGGCACAACTGTGATTTAGCTTTGTATATACATAGAAAAGGAAGGAAAGAAGGAAGGAAGGATGGAAATACTATTCTTACCAGCTTAAAATATTTTGATGGATATTTTGTTCTAAAATAACAGAAAAACAAATTTTACAGGCCATTTTTTGATTTTACTACTGTAATGTAGAGAAAGATTTCTGTTCAAACAGATAACAATATAAACAAAAAAACATTTCCCATGCTGCTTCTGAATAACTCATAGACAAATTCAGGCCTGAATCATCACTCTGTATACCACAGGCCTGGCCATCAGCCAAAACCTGTCTTCATGGGGCTGATGTAGCAGGTATTATTCAGGTGTCTGTTGTAAATTGTTGTTTTAATTTGTAAACTTGAACAGCCTTGCCATAATAATCTCTACTTGCAACAAGAGCAAAAAGGCACTCTCTCAGAGAAACAAGGCAATGCCCTAGAAACAAACATTCTGTCTGCAAAGGTTTGTTAACAAAACCTTTTTCTTAATTTATTTTTTTAAGCATGTTTACAGTCAAAGTTTACATATTTTCTTGAAGACATAGATTTTAAAACACATGCAATTAGAGAAAATAATAGTAGATGGATGGATCCCAAGGGTGAAAATATAAGGTAGTAAAAAATAAGCTCTTGAAGCAGAAGGGAGTATGGTCCTTAGGAAAACTCTGGGCAAACTATTTAAAATTGAGATCCATTTTACCTGCTTTGTAAGGCAAAAACTAGGTGCAACTAGGTGTCTCCCTGTATATGGAGAGAATACCCAGAGGGCAATTCATCTCACTTAGCTTAGATACCTGTATTTGACTGGGATGAAATAAATGTGAAGGTGTCCTTTCTCTCCACTACCTGGTTTAGACTGGATATTAATCTCCTAGAGTTAGGAGCTATCTAAGTTAGGTGAGATGTATGCCAAGCAAGTGAAAAAGGGTCAGCCAAAGTAAGTGACATCAGCTGCTGAGAAATAAAAAGGGAGGTGGAAAGCAAGGGGAAACAGGAAAGAATATGGAAGATGGGAAAGAACCAAATGAGGTAATCAAATGGGGCCACACAAAAGGATTTGAAGTGCAGGGTAAAATGATTTTGCAGCAACCAGGTAAGTCTGACTGGCCTGTCATGTGGTATGAAAGGAAATAGAAAAGCTATCTAGGGGGAAAGTTCGTAACAGTTGAAGTTGCTCAGTGCATGAATATAGGAGTCTCATGTAGGGATGCAAAAGAATCACCGCTCTTTGGGATATTGTGAAAACACAAAGGGTATTCAGCACAGAATATGCAAAAGATGAGAAAGGCACTGAAGGTGGAAAGAGGTTGTATTTTTACTGCCCAGGAAACAAAAGAGATAATATGCAAAAAGTGGTGAGAAAAGATGTTTTGTCTTTGAGCTGAATATAGATGTCACAATGAGAAATAATCTATTGCATGTTTGTATGGATTTTTTCTGGTTGTCTATTGTGCCAGAATTTCTGAGTGAGATACTAAAAACATTTAAGCAGGAAACCTTCAATAGTATGATACCAAAGGGAATCTATTTTACTGAAGGAATAAATACAACTGACGCAATCAAATAAAGAAATCTGCTCACTGATTATGCATTATATCTCCTAGTCCAAACAGTTATACAATATCTTTACTACTATCAGTCTGTAATATAACAACGAATACAGGCTAAGAATAGACAGAAGATTTGATTCAACCAAATCTTAATTATCAACTAGTAAATGTCAAGTGACTGTAATGGCTTCCAAGACCGGCTCTCTGGACATTTTAGGAAATTGTGATTAAGTGCTATAAGAGTCTGTGGTGATCATCAGTACCTTGTGCTGTTTGAAACCAGTTCTGGTGTAACTGAAGACACTATTAAAGCAAATTAATGGCTTATTGCTCTTATCTAAAACAATTTGATATTCTTCTTGCCTGTCCTTTCAGAACAAAATCTGAGCTATACTCTTTGTGTTGTTACATGAGTTCATCTAGGATTGCTAGTTTTCCCTGCAATGTTTTGACTATATTTTTTAAGCATAAATATTATGAATCCTCTCCTGTCAACGTTTGATTTACCAAGCATTTGACCAAGTCAGTGAACAGATTAAGCTCACTACATAATACCAGATGGCTTTATGGTTTTGTGTCCTCTCCTGGGCAAGGCCTGCTGTCATCTCTGAGCATCTGCACAGAGCCACGAGGGATGCATGCACTTTTCATTCATTCAGCTGGGTCACTCATCGTTAATATTCAGAGGAGGAAAGGAGGTGTCAGACAAGAGAATTGGTTCTGGCTTCTGTTAGCACACTGACACGTCAATCATTCACCCTGGAGGCTGCCAGGCCCAATTTAGAACAAAAGTAACTGCTGGGCTGAACACATCATAAAAGGAGATGAGATTTCTTTGTGTTAACCAGCCCCTTTGCAGGGTAGAAATGTAATTAGAGTCTTCCTCACAACCAATAACACATGAAGCCGAGTGATTAGTGGGACCTACTTTGAGACAAAATCGCTGACCTCAATCACGTTATGAATGATTCTGCTGCAATTGTAGAGGGCTCACAAAATGGAATTGTATTTAAAACACTTCTCTGAGGAAAGCAGTCCAATCCAGCATGGTGATATAGTCTTGAATATGTTAAAATCCCCTGCAATTTCTTACATGACAGCTTTGATCATTCTTAAATGGTACTGTTGTTTTCCAATTTAACGTAGTCACCTTTAAAAGAAAAAAAGACAGCAGAAACAAATTAATCCTCACGTTGTTTGATCTTAGTGCAATTTCCCAGCAGCTGCATGTGTAGTAGCCTCCTAGTGCACCCTACTGGACTCCCTCAAGAATGCTTCCTGCTTCCATGGAGCAGCTTTAATGGGAAAAACGTGGGTATGGTGGCAAACTTCATGTGGGCTGACTTACTCAAACAAGAAAACAGGCATTGCTGCTTCATAAACCCTTCAATCTTCTCTTGTAACATTTTGATCAGTTGGGGGCATTTTAATTAAAACAAATATAAGCATTATCAATACAAGTATTTGTTATCACAGTTCATATCTCTATACTGTCAAGGGGCAAAAGCTTTGCCCTGGTAAACAGCTCCCCTTTCAGCAGATAAGAGAGGATAGCTTGCAAGTGTCATACCACACGTAGCTTGCAACCATCACACCAGTTTGTCTATACTCAAACTTCTCAGGATATGAACACTAAAACTAGCTCTCCTCTGGCACAAGTTGAACCAACATCCAAGCTGCAAGTATCGTGAGGCAGGCTAAATATTTATTCTGTTGATCAGCTCATTCTCTATGCGTAGTATCTCTGACCACCCAGGGATAATCAAAGAAACATTTTCTCAGGACAAGCCACATGTAAACCAGCAAACCTCTGAGAATCAATAGACACTTTTCTATACAAGCTGAAGAACTGGTCTGTTTAGTTTTAATATCATACTGTCAAATATTTATTTTCTTCCTTTATGCTTGCAGTTATCTGTTGTTTACTGCATGTGACACAAGCAATACACCCTGAACTTCTATCCTGGTCAGAAGGTTAGAAACCTTCCACCTACAGCATTTCTCATAACGGATACTAATTGTTTCATATACTTATTTCCTCAAGAAAAGAAAAGATTTATTTTGGTGTTTTTAATCTATTTATCTCCTTAAACTTCACTGTCTATATCTGACAATATCATGAAAGATGTATTCTTACTGTGGCCTGGTTTTGGTAATTACATTTTACGACTAGTTAAATGCAACCCAAAGTATGAACCATGGATCTCTACTTCAGATCCTCCAACACATAACATGATCAGACAAGGGTTGTAGCTAAACTGCAGGAATAAGAAGCAACGACAATGGAAAACAATAGCTACTTCTCTTCCAGCTCTCATAGCTATATATTACTGCTACTATTTAGTGATTAATTTATTTGAATGGCTACAACTTGTGGGCAGGTGAGAGGAAAACTAGATTTCCCTAGTCACATGTCTATCCCAGGTACAAGGAGTAAAATACCATAAAATATGGCTTTTGTTTGTACTGCTACTCTATGTATGCAGTTATTTTAGTATTCAGGTACCTAAAGACTGATTCTATGGCTGACTGCAGCAATTATCCTGCATCTCAAAAATCTGACACCATGTCCACATAAAAAAAGACTACAAAGACACCATTTTAATGAATTTTTAAAAGTACATTTTGATCACTAGCATAAAGCCATTTCCCTTTATACTCTAAGGGTTTAAATAGACAACAGAGGGCCACTTATTTGCTTTAATGAACATTACTATCATACAAGTTATATAATTACTGTTAATAATACCACCTTCATATCATGTTCTTGCATAGTTTATGTAGGGTCATAAATTTGCTGAAAGGATACAGCATACAGACTCGCTTAAATATCTGGAAACACTAGTGAGTGTATACCATAGCTAAAGAAAGAGAGGCAGAGGAGCTTTTCTGCTTTCTCACAAAATGCTCCTATTTGTCTTTTGAATTTCCTTATCTGTAAAACTGGGACAAGGTGGATTTTTGTTGTTGTTGTTTGTTTTTGTTTTTCTTAACAGGTCCTTCAGAAACTTATTTTTTTTTTTTTTTAGGATTTCAATCAAAAGATTTTTTTTCCAGAATTAATTTCATATACCAGAATGTTTTAGTATAAAGGCACTCAAATTTTCAGCATGCTTATTGTATTTTGGTTAGTAGAATTGTGTCTTCTTGCCCTTGTTCCCACAGGCATGGTTTTTACATACAACACAACTGGTCCTTCTGTAATTTATCTCCATACATTGCATTTTCATAAGTCATTTTATAAGTTCACAGACAAATAGTTTGAGAAGGCCGTCTGCTTTCATCTGCATCATTTTCCATGTGCTTTCTGCTCTGAGGTATATGCTTAGCAACTGCTAAAATAACAATCCCTAGACAGAATTATCTCTGTCACTTTAAAGGAAGGTAACAACACTTGTTATTACAAGACATTCTATCTGTTGTAGTACAGAAGAGCAGCAGATATACACAAAGTTGGGTGATACGTTTGCACTAGTGATCATTGAAGGGTTTAGGGAGTTATTTTCATGTTCAGAGAAACTGCATATACAAAATAACTGTATCAGAGCATTGAAATAAATTTCTGAGTCAAATTTTAAAGAATGAAGCATTACATAAGAAAACAAGTCAAACCTTCAATGAGAGTATGCAGTACTTACTGAATGTTCAAGATAGGTTTAAGAAGATATCAGATGGAGACTTCTTGGCCATGAAATAGAACTTACGTTGAAAATGGTAATAAAAATAATCAACTGAATGAAATATATACAATAAGATGATCATCAGAGAGTACAACAAACTGACTAAAACTCTACAACACTATTGAAAATAAATATAAAGCACTCACTGTTGCTAAAATCAGTTAAAAGTCATCTATGGGACTGAAAAAACTCAGCTTCTTTCCTTCGGAAGTTATGAGTAAACTGTCTCTGAGAAGGCAGTGTGTGCCTCTTAATTATTGATTAAAGACTTAGTCACAGCAATCTACATCTTCATAACATCCAGGGTAGATTAATACTTCTAATTGTGCTGCTTAGTACACATGCTGAGATTAAAAAGAGCTTCAGCTGATTTAAATCACAGCAATTTATTTTAATGTTATTAGCCGTGAAGAACATAATCCCCTAGCCTGACTCCAAAGCAAAGAAACCAAGTGGTCTTCTATGGCATAGGGTTGAAGGATCTTGTGAGCTTACCCAGCAGATGGTCCAATCTCATCAGAGGCAAGGTTGCCAGGCTTTTGAGAAATGGTGTTTGAAAGAAGTTGAAGAGAAAAATAAGCGACAAGATAAACTAACAAAAAGAAAAGACAAGATGTGTAATTGTGAAGTAAATTAATCGCTAGGTCAAAGCTGTTGAGTTCAGCAAGAGACTTCCAGTGGAACAAAAGCTTCACAGATCTCAAGAAATCCTTGATCAGCTGATGGGGAGAAGGATTAGGCAAACAGAAAAAGAGGCTCTAAAGGAAGAATAATGAAGTTTTATGGACAAATTTAGAACAAAAGAGACAGAGAAAGATAAAAGAATACATAACGGTATGCTGCTAAATATAGCTGAGAAAAAAAGAATCAGCAAACCCAATAAATGCGAGACAAAAGTGCAACATAAAGTAAAATACATCAAGGAAATTAACTGTTTGAAAGACACAAAGCATCACTCTTAAAGGCAATAACTTGATAATGATGAAAAACATCAGCTACAGGAAACAGAAGATGTAATCAGAAGAGAACAAAGGAGCAATCTACTGTTAAGAGATAAGGAATCTGCTAGAAAAAAATACCTTATGGTCTGAGGCAAAAAGTGAAAGAACTAACAAAGCCCTATACAAATGACTAGGTAGCTTCAGATACCTCTTACAGCACAGATATTCTTAAGGCAGAAAGATTACTGACATTTTTGTACCAAAAGAATGGTTTGCAGTTTATTCCTTTTGCGATTTGGCAATAGCTGTGAGTTTCATTGCAGTAAAGTGATTTCACCTTGCTACATCTCACAAATACACTAGCCATTTCTGTAAGGGCATATAGGCCCTGCCCAGCCTCCCCACCCCTGCCCATGACCCAGGACTCTGTTCCAGCTCTGCCCTTGCTCCCAAACTGATTACACCTCAAGCTGCAAAAGTCAAAATACCTCCTACCTGCATCCAGGGGAACAGTTCTAGTTGCTGTCTCTAGCTGAAAGGTACTTGAAGTTTACATGGGACCTTGTTTGAACTGACCTCAGCCAGCAGCCAAGAACCTACACTGCTGCTTGTTCACTCCCCCCTCCCTCCTCAGCAGGACACTAGAGAGAAGAGGAAGAGCAAAACTGATGAAACTTTATGGGTGGAGAGAAAGACAGTTTATTAGACAAGGAATTAGGGGGAAAAAAACATACGACATAAAGGCAGCCACTTACCACCTGATACAAGTCAGTCAGACAAAAACCCCACCCCTTCTTCCTCTACCCCCCTTTAAACGGCTCAACATGGCATTCCATCATGCAGAATATCCTTTTTTTTTTTTTTTTTTTTAATGCTACTTCAGGTGAGCTGTCCCAGTTGTATCCCCTACCAGTTATTGACCACTCTACTATTAAAATATATTCTTTGTACTTGTAGGAGCTGACAGTGGATTATTTGATTTGGTGTCAGACTATTGTAAATACTTTCGTGGTCTGGTGCTGTGCTGCAGAAAGATAAGACTTCTCTGGAGAAATGCTGAAGGAGAACCAATAAAAAATCCTTCATGATTTTGCACAACATTCCCATGACACATAATTTTGTTTATAAATCATTTATAATGAATCACATAAGCTGTGATGTGACTTTTTTCACGTAATGAAAATAAATTTCAGATATATTTAATGACATTGTAATAGATAACCTGAGGCTGTCATTGGTTTACATGTGTAAAAAATAGATCTCTCTTCACATGTAATTCTTACCCCTCCTTAACTTTTGCTGCTTTGAAGAGAATAAATTGCTTATATCTCTAACATAGCATCTGAATAAAACTTTATATCTGAAACTCTTATATCTGCTTTTACCTCAGGTACGCAACATTTACTACTAAAGGAAGCATTACCTTAATACAGAAATATCATCAGGTTCTTTCTCAAACTAGAAGAATTAACAGTCCTAAAACAAAAGCACAGTTATATGTAAAATAATACACAGCTAGGTAATATGCAATCTGAAATGTAATTTAGTTTTATAAACAGTTTGGTCAGTGAATTAGATGACTCACAGCAATGACATTTTCTTATTATATGACTTATATTGAGTTTCAGTAAATTATTTTTGCAGTATGTTTAATTTTCATTTTGAAAATTTGAATTACTCTATCTTCACAGCATGCTAGACATAAAATCCAAACAATATCTTCTGAAAAAAAAAAAAAAAAAGAAAAAAAAAAAAAAACAATCCTTGTGGTATAGGACTTTGAATAATCAAGAAGAAATGCTTGGGGGAGGGGAATTCTCTGCATTTTATTGAGCAAAATATACTCCAGTTCAAAGGCTGCAACATAATCCTATTTGCTTGAACTATTTCTTTGATTGCATTTATGTTTTTGAATATATCACTAGTCAACAACCTGGGACAAGAAGTAGTGTCACCTGATAGAGTGCTTTCTTTCCTAGAAGAAAAGGAAGGCTGAAGTAGAGTTAGTAGTGCTAGGCTCTGCACCTTTTTGAGGTTGAAGAAAGAGCAGCTGAGCATCCCAAAGAGCTGCTAATTTCAGCTGATGCCAAGAGCACCGACAAGAAGTGATGGACAGAAAATAGACCAAATTTGAAGACAAGCTTTAATCTGAACGTTAGCAGAGATCATTGGGAGCTTCTGCCTTGTGGAATGAAGACTGTTGGTTTTTTTTCCAAGCAGGTAGTTCAAAAATACTATCTCTTCTCTAGAAAGTATTGCAAAGCAGAAAAATCTCATAACTGATAAAGCCTCGCCCTTTCACAGCCACTACTGGAACACCATTAAATTAGTTTTGTTTAAGATCCTGTGTGAAATTTCCTGCATCAGGCTGCAGGCTGACAAGTCAAAAACACTCTGCCATAAAAGAAAGTTAAGATGTATTTTGTCAAAATAAACCAACTGCAGTTTGAAACCATTCTTCTCTGCTAAAAAGTCAAATAGATTGCAGAAGTGAGATAACCTAAGAACCTACAAATGGAAATATGTCTGCTCCCATATGTCTTGAGGGATCTAATTTGTAACTCACAACACCAAGGTATTTGCACACTTAGAAATCAGCAGTATTCAACACTGCATTAGAATGGATTGCAGTCATCTGCTGGAAGATTTTGGTTAACCTTTCCCACTTTCACCTGGAATCATAAAGGATAATAATACCCATGATTCAGATTTCTGTGTGCTGTCTCTAGTGAGGAACAGACAACTGACTCATTTGCTGCCTGTTACTCACAGATACTCCAGCTCAGTAAGGAATACTTTAATGCTATGCAATTCATAGTATTTCAGAATAAATTAAACATTACAGCCAAATTCTCTCTTTCAAAGAAAAGATGACGTTACATCTTTCTAGTCTGAGTCTGAGGTCTTTTGAGTTATTTCAAACAGGGGCAGAGGCCAGTATATCACAGCTACAAAGTGGTTCATTATAAATAAAAATAAAAATAAAAAAAAGTACTTTCACATTTCCTGAATGCAAGTGAAATTAATTGATAAATGTCCCGCACTCAACAACACTTAGACCAAAAATTCTCTCTCTATTTTCACCCATGCTTCTAATTGCCTCTTGTAGACTTTTTTCCCAGCTATTTTTGTCATCCTGCACCTCACAGATATGAAAACCATCGTATAGCAAAACCCATTCATTTTTGTCTTTATTTCAGGTGTAAGCTGTTTTTGTTTCAGCTCTCTGAATACTTACAAAAGCTTAATCATTTCTTACCTTTATCCTTCTCAGAGAGCTACTGTTAAACCCAGAAGCTTTTAAAGAGGTTTAGCCTACTATAACATCTTGTTTTTGAAGGCTTTGCAACAACTACAACATCTCTCATTGTTGTGAGCAGCAGCCATATATGGCTCTGTGCCCCAACATTTATTTTCAGCAAAAGACAGATAAAGATAAATTATCCTGGTCTTTGGAGATAGAGGCACAGAAACATAATAGTTCTCATATGTTTCAGTGCTTCTGCTCTGCAGTGATGCAGTGATGAAAAAGGAATTGAGTCGGAATGGCCATTGGCAGACAGTACTGCAAGCCAGCATGGGAGCTTCAGGAAGGTGAGCTCACTGGTGTTACTGGCTTTGAAAATTCTTTCAGTGGTTGAATAGTATAAAATAAACAACAATAATAGTATTGATTCATGCTTAGCAAAACCTCAAAATGATACTACTTGCCTATTGTCTATTTCAGTGCATTGCTGAAATATTGATTTCTTTGTTCTATAATAAAAGACTGATTTTCCTAACTAGCCTTAGCTGGGAAGAGTACTCCCTGTTCCTTCTAATGTTGAACTGCTATGGGCAGGTATCTGTCTACATGTCTGTGAGTACAACACTGCATATGAATATCTTGAAGCCTTGATCTTAAAGTGAACTCTGCACAGATTCACATGTAGAGATAGATAATCATGATGTGATTATCAAGTCCAAAATACAGATTAGCTACAGGTTGTTTCAGATGTTCTGATAAATGCTGCAAATATTCAGTTCAGTCTTGGCACAGTCAGTCCAAATACTTGGAAACAGAACATTTTCAAATGACCATTTTAAAATATTCACTTCCAGTAACCAGCAAATAAGCTATATATTTTGGTGGGGTTTGTTTTGTTTTTAACTTTATTTGTTTGTTTGTTTGTTTTTACTGAGATATGTAAAATTAAAAAAAAAAAAGGAATATTAAATTCATATGGGATTTTGAAGCAATGTTTATAATTGATTTCTATAAGCTCAGCTTTTAAGATTACTTTCTGCTTCTTTTTGAAATAACTGGATTATCTGAAGGATGAAGAAAACTTTGACCTATATATTCTAGTTACTGTCTGTCTTTCTTCCATTTACTTGTCTTTATATAATTTTAAGACAAGCTAACCCATATAAATGTCTTGCAAGATATAAGATCCAATTTTAGTTATGAAAAAAGGACCTGTGTACCAAAGGAAGACAGATGGACAGATTCTTTTCTTAGTACACATTGCACGACAGAAGGAAACCAGTGGAAAGCAGGATTTAAATTTCTCCCTACCCAAGTATTACAATTACAGAATTATCCCAGAAAATTATAATGGAAAGAGAACACAACAAAACAACAACAAAATCACCTCATGCCACTTATACTGATACCTCTTGTGTCAGCATTGGTTGCACTGTTAACCAAAGCTATGAACTAAATCTATTTTCTAGGGCAAAGGAAAGAGCAGAATTTGGCAGCTTAACTTATTGAATTCTGCTTCCTGTAAGGAGGTTGTGACAGGCAGATGAGAGAGTAACACATGGGAAAATTATTCTTTACTAAGAAAGAAATGAAGCAGACATTATCTAAGTAAGTATTATTGATGCACTGCACCAAAGATGTGAAGCTATAAACCTTCTACAGGCAAGGATTACCTCTTCCAAAAGTCTAGAGAAATCTGTATCTCTTGACTGTACATCAGACCTTCTTGCCTTTGCACAGGACCGGTGTTGCTGGGGCATGCAGTGAGGCTCCAGGCACACACTGATTGTCCACCATCCATGAAGAACTGACCATCAAGTACCATCAGCTACTGATGATGCAAGTGATGAAGCTACATGATGATTGCATGTGCAAGCACAATAGATCTTGTTTTCATTCTACAGTATTGTGCCTCCACCACTCTTAATGATACTCCTACATTCCTTCTTTCTTTGATTAATGTGACCGTTTAAATAGCACACCTAGCACACTGATCCATATAAAATGCACAACATGTTCAATGCTAAATGACACAGATAAACGAGTTTCTGATTAATCTAGAATGGTGAGTTTTAACCATTAACTTGAAATTCGTTTCCATTTGCATCTCTGACATATTTTACTGAGAAATCACTATCATCATGAGCACTGGTAAAAAAAATGTGCAAAATAAAAAGACAGCACATGCACACTCCTTTACTGCTCTTTGATTCCTTTCTCTCCAAGAAAGGAGAGATTGTGTTCTCTCCAGTTATGAAACAAAATGATTGAATTTGTGTAGAAAACAGCCAACAGTATTATTTCATTTTAGCAATAAAGTCACAATATTATTACTTCCTTAACCATAGATGGAAATCTGTGTTTCCCTACAAGACATGGGCACTTCCAAACTGGAACAGGGGAGGGCACTAAAGAGTTACACATGGGTCTGAAAGCAGACGAAATGATTTGCCCATCATGTAAATTGCGTCTAAAATTATTTCAGACTCATCATGTATACAAAAACGTATATTCTGATTATGTTTTCTTTTTAAATGAAAAAGAAGCTCTGATAGGGCCTATTTGAGTGGATTGAACCACTTCCTTATCTTTGGGAAAAGCTGCAGAAGCCGTCTTGCTTTTCTGTTCTATAATCTTCCAGTCAAGTAATGAAAAGAATTTCCTTGTCAGTAGTTTTCTAAGAGCAGGTTAGTCTCTGACATGAGTAGAGACACAGCGTGAACCAGACTGTAGTATGCTTAGGCATTCTTTTTTTTTTTTTTTTTTTTTTTTTTTTTTTGTCTCTATTTCAGTCAAATTAAGTTTAGCATTAAAAAAATATGTTTTTTCAGGTCCTCACTCTATCTGGATGACTGGCGCTGAAGAACTGACACATTTAGATAATAGATTGCAACTCATATGGCACTTCCAAGACAGCTACTGCAAGGTTATTTGCAAATTTACATTTGCTGAGGACTTGACTCCTTATGGGAAGCAACAATTCATCTTCATGTGCAAAGGGGGTATGTTTTGTCAACAAAAATGAACAACACACACTATTTACATAATTAATTACCATCAAATTCACAGCAGCATGAGAAGCTGAAACAATTCTTCCCATTTTCTGCCTGTCAGAGAGTGCTGTCACAACTGAGAACATGCTTTGAGGTCCTTCTTTGTAAAGGCACATCTGATTGAAGACTCTCTTTTAATTATAGGTTTTTATTCATTTATTTTTTATTTTTAAGTAGCGGACAATTCTGTAACCAATGATAATATTGGTAATGATGCAGGCTATAATCAGATCTCAGGCATTAGTGGAAAAATTTATCATGTCAGAGACCAGAAAGACTTTATGAATGGATATTCAATGTATGCATAAAGATCTATGTTTCTATGAGACCTTTTACACTATCTTTCATACTTTACAGCACGTAATAAATAAGGAGTAAGCCTGTGTGTTTTGGTTACTCACAGAATGGTTATGAGACAATGGCATGCAATGCTTAATAGTTTCAGGGCACGTGAGGAAGAACAGTTCTAGTGGAGAGGGAGAGGTCTGAATGATATGGGTCACAGATCCACAGTTCTGGTCAGTTCTGATCAAACAAAAAGACAAAGTGGAGCACATCGGAGGAATGTGCTCATGAGCACTGCAGCTGCTGTATGGCTTATATGCAATGAACACATATATATATACCATCCTCAGGCCTGATGTTGGTGTGCATCCAACTGTTCTCCACATCATTGTTTTCTCTGAAAGGAAATCTATGTCCACAAGCTAGACAAGAACCACAGTAAACCAAGAACCATGTTTCTGAAAGAGTCTGGCTTTTTTGGTATCTTCAAGAGAAGTTTGGGAAGGAATGATTGTCTCCCATAAGTAAATCAGAAGGCAAAACACTGGGAAAGGGAAAGACTAATTTAACTTATGCAGCAATGTTGCATAAAACATATGGGCAGAACAATGTCAAAAAACATATGGTAAAAGAGTGGCAATAAAGAAAACATGGCTGCAAATTAGAAGTCAGCTTCGGATAATTCTCAGAAGTGTGCAGTAAGAGACCTTTATTCCTAAATAGGTGTTTATGCTATCATTGCCACTGGTACAACTCCCTGACAGCAAAAACAGAAGCTCTGGGGCAGATGGGGTTCCTCCGAGCCATCCAGATGACATGCTTCTTATGACATTTTAGAAAGAACATCACATGCAGCAGAAATGGAGTTAGGGAACAGTGCAAGGTTTGGGGCAGTAAGCTTCTCTCAGACCCCTAGATGACCTAGAGCCCGTGCAAAGGTGCTGTGGAACAGGTGGAAGCAGCACAAGCCTTCCAGGAGCTCACTGCCCCACAGCTATCCTCTGCTCTGGTTTCTGGAGGAGCACAACCTCACTGCATGCCTTCACAGCACAGACAGACAAGCTCCCTGATGGCTCACTGGGTTTGTTTCTCTCTCTCAGATCGCAGTTTCCAATGACAACAGTGTTTCTGCATGGGGACACGAAGCCTGGCTGCCAGCAGATGGATGTTTGTGACTGCAGAAATTTCGCAGGAGCTGGACCTGTCCCCAGCATGTGGGGAGGGCTCATGTGCTCCAAAATATATAAACTCTTTGCTTTCCCCAGTCTGTTTCTTCACTTTTGAAAGAAGCAACAACCAAGGCTGCCATTGCAAGCAGAAAACTTAAACTTATTTTGAATTTCAAAAGAGAATAAATGAGGCATCGCTTTTTATCAAGGTAATTTAAGGAAAAACAAAAACCAGGATGAACGGCGTTTATGTACCACCTTGAATTTGTGGGTGGAACAGAGAGCTGGCATCACAAACACCCACTGTGTGTTGCAATACTTTTTATAAAAGAGATCCTGCTGCTGTCTCACTCCAAATGCCTCAGCTCAGGCGTAAGGCATGACTCTGACAACTGGGAACAAGGGAAGTGCTCCAGCTGATTGACAGTCCCAAAAACCTCAGCGGGTCCTGCAGACAAATCGCACCAAGGAGCTGTGGGACTGCCGGTAATTTCCTCGCCATCCTTTGCTGCCCTGCTCCGCTCCTTCCGATCATTCCTCCGCTTTTGTGAGTCCTGACTTGTGGGGCGGGGGAGAGCGGCGTGCCTTGTGTCGTTTTGTTCCCTTCATTACCATGCAGACAATATTCAGCTGTTCTCAAGGAAGGCCTGGGATCCCTGCTCATTTCCCAGGCTTTCCTCTCAGCCATTAAAGAAGAAAAACAACGAGGGGCCTGTTCGGCTCTGTCTGGCCGTGCTGTGGGCTGACGCTGATGTAATGACCGAGCCCGGCAGCGACTGGCTGCAGCCAAACTGGTCATGCTCTGTCCACGCATGGAGCAGCAATCGGCAGGCGGCCACCTCACACCTCAGCCCTGGCCTCTGCACAAAGGCTCCGGGGGGGAAGCATTGAAAGGTGAACAAAGCGCCAGCCGAGCATGAAGCTGGGGCTGGGGGTGTCCCCACTTCCACACCACCCCTGCCCAGAGCTGAGACCAGCCTGGGACCTCTGAGATGATGATGAGCTGGTGGAAGAGCATGCCATGAAACTGGGGCTGGCAGGGGGATGTAAGCACAGATGGGCAGGAGAAAACTAAACCATTTTCTTTTCCCCACGGGATACAAAGCCAGACCTTGGCTGACGTAAAGCAGTATGCTCTCATTGCCTTCAGTGGCAAATATATTCAAATAGGTATCAGCACAAACGGTGTACCAGGGTGTCTGACATGTAGTTTAACTCTGCAGCTGTTGTAGTTTCTCCTAGGACCACAAGTAAACACGTTGGGTGCTAATATATATATTTAAATTGAGACATTTAGGCAGTGGGTTTAAAAACAGCTTTCTTTCTTTCTTTCTTTTTTTTTTTTTTTTTTTTTTGTCATCTTACGACTTTTCATGTTGCCTAAAGAATAATCATTATGCTTAAATGCTAACAATAATAATAACAATAATTCTTGCCCAAAATTTGATGATTGCTTATGATGGACTTTTCAGTCCTAATTTTGAACATGAGTTACATTCTAGCAACTAGAGGCAAGTTACCACAGAAAGGCACCTAATAGTTCTCATGCCTGTTGCGTGCCAGACACCTGACATAAAAAGGCCTTATTAAATATTTGAGGTTCTTCCACATTAGAAGGTATAAAATATGGGATTAACATTTGTTAAGTTACTTGTTAACTAATTTTACTTTTTCAGTCTTCATTCTGTCTTCACTCAGCCCATCAAAGGCTGACTCCTGTGGTGACACATCTAAACACTTTGTTGGTTGCAATAGTTACAGCCTCTTGACAGATCTAGACTGAATGAAAAGCAGTGGAAGTTTGCAGCTTGTTTGCTTTCAGAGGGGCAAGACACTGAAAGCATATAACAATATTTTTCTAAGAAAAGATTAGATCTTAAGGGGAGGAGAGGAGGATGAATGGGAAGAATTTTCACCCTAAAATTACATCAACTTGTAAACTACAAGTCAACTTCCTTTTCAGATGCAACTTACCAAGATGGGTATCAGTTAAACTTGTATAATAGGCCTTTGACAGCATTCAGTTTCATTCTTTTAAATGCCTTCTGGAGTCTTGAGTTTGAAATGTTCTGTATTTAAATTCAGTCTAATTAAAGACTGGAGATTAATTCATTTATTTTTAGTTATAATGGAAATAAGTAGCCAGATGTTTGATTTGTATGCCTTCAGACTCATTAAAACTTTGAATCATAGTACAAGTAAAGCCTTATGAAGTAAACCTTTGCTTATCACCCAGCAACACAAATAATAATTAAAAAAAAAAAAAACTTTCCTTCAAGTTTGCTTTTTTGTTTGTTTGTTTGTTTGTTTTATCATCTTTTTTAAGTTCTTCCACATATGTATGTAATCTTCTTTCTGTTACAGTCCATTTCTTAAGCGTGTGCAGGTGCTGCCTATTTCTGCAGCTCAATGACAAAAAGTGCATGCACATAAAGCATAATGGGCATTTTCATTCAGGGTATCAGAAGCTGCCTCTTAGGCCATTCAGCTTCTCATTTTCAGGTATTCGCATTTTGGAGCTTGACACATAAAACATGATGAAGCTAAAATTGAGATATTAGAATGTACAGCAAAGTCATGCATCCACTATTACATTCAGGGTCTATTTCTCTTTACCTTGGTGTATCTCATAGATACAGGTATGTATCTCATAGCACAGGTATGACAGCAAGGAAACGTATGCATTAGATGGGCTATAACTGCATTTGTAAAGCCAAAAATTGAAAGTGCTTGGAAAATCAATTTTTTTTTTCCTAATAAAAATTAAGTATAAAATACCTGGAAAAATTCCTGAGCCTGCCCCACTGTATGTTTTTACACAAAATGGAGTTGGGAAATAGTTGAGGTCAATTTATTACTGAAAGGAAAAAGAACACACAAAAAAAAAAAAAAGAAAAAAAAAAAAGATTTTTTTTAGGTCTTCCTCTAAGCATTTTTCCTTTCTACTTTGCTAATTAATTTGTCCCCTTAGTTAGACTTCCCCCCCCCCCATAGTAACAAATTATGTTATATAACCTCTCACTTTTGTTTCATGGTACTGTTAATCTCAGGGCTTTGCTCTTCACAGCTACCAAAGTCTACAATTACTTCAAGGTGTTACCTTCAGTCCTGTGCTGCTGGGATTCTCATTAAGACACAACAGTCCACAGTTCAACCTGATGTTACCTTACAGCCAGTAACTCCTTGCCAAAGCCACCTTCCAGACATGAGATCTGAAGTCTTAGCAACAGACTTCTTCAGCACCTGAACCTTTAAGTCCTGTTCTGGGGGTGATCCAAAACAACAAGTTATCTTGTACCTCTCCAACAACCCCCAGTCTTTCAGTGGGTCTCCTATTTAAAAGCCAATAAATGCTTGAGCTATCTTTTTTAACAACTAAATACTTGAAGCAGCTTATAAAAAATCTATGACCTGTGAGTTGCCACTTGGCTTTATTTATCTACTTTGTTACTGTGCTTGCAATTGTCCTCTGTATTGTAACAATATTTCTTATAAAAGCTACCCAGTTTGGATTCTGATAGTGACCCAAGAGCAGCAGAACAAACAGCAGATCAGGAGAGCAGATTGCATTCATACAAACTACAAAAGACTTAAATAGGGCACTCTGCCACTTGTGAATCCTGTTTTGTTCTAGTAAAATTTGCAAACAATGTCGAAGAAAAAGAAAAAATGAAAGAAGAAAAAAGTAACAAGAAAAAAAAAAAAAGTAAAAAATAAAACTTTCATAGGCCTCCAGAGAAAAAAAGAAGGCATCTATCTATACTATGAATATGTGTCTGTTTGCTTTTGTCAACAGTGGGCTCTACTACCAGGGGAATAAACATTTTTAGTTCCAGAGAAAAATCTTCACACTTCAGAAAGGCAGAAGGAAGAAAAAGCTTCTCATTCTGATGTGAGATGCTTGTTTTTGTACTTGTTTTGTATGTGGGGACTCAAGCTTTCATGCTGATGTGGAAGTAAAATAGTTCTTTATGGAGTATTTTATAAAGGACTATCAATCATTCCACTATGAGTCTGAGTCAGAAGGGGAGCAAAGAAGGGGTCATGCACAAAAAAGGTTGTGTTTCAAGACATGCGAGGAATGGAGACTGGGCTGTGGGAAAGCAGATTCACATTCACACAGACCCTGAACTTGGCCTTACAGAGCAGATAAGTGCTTCTTATGCCCGCAGCATCTTCTTGCCGAGGTCTACCACCTATAAAATAAATTCTGTAATGAAAGCAGATTACCTCATAATGCAGCCCTGGAAGGCGCTGATTCCTCTGATATCTCTTGCTTACAAATGTGCCGTGGGGTTACCATAGTTCAGGCAGCCTCATTAAAAGCAGTGCAAAACATGTAGAGCCTGAATGGAGACGGAATAAAAGCTCTATAGATGGCTCTTACACATAATCCGTTTGTTACTATGCTCCTGGCAAACAAAGGACCACACTGTTTATAGAACTGCTCTCTGCCAGGAGCAGGACAAACCCTTATATGATTCTAGTGAATATTTTATAATTCTCAACAAAACGAAGAGTGTGCCTTCTTCATAACGCTTGTAATTCATAACTGGGAGATGAATGGATGCAGAAGAGAGAGAACGAGAGTAAAAAAGTGAGGTTGATTAATTAGCATCAGCTTTACAGGGAAATAGAAATTCTTGCTGGTTCTGATTGCCCAGAGAGCTGTAATGGAAAAAGAGAAAGAATCTCTTATGATTTTATATGCTTTGCATTTAATATATACAAAGTTTAGAAATATTTCCTAACCACTAAATTCAAGTGGTTTATAGTTCTGCGTATCAGTGGGTGACAAACTCTTCTAAGTTTGGACAGAAAAAAAATGAGAGGATATTTTTGAAATAAAAATTGGCTAGATGCTGAAAACCACAATGGCAGGCACATAATGAAGCAATGTATTAAACAAATATAAGATCTGTCTAGTTACACAATGAAAACGTTTAAAATAAAATTGCTAATTCTAATTCTTTTACACATTTGCCATATGTATATGAAGGCTTTTTTTTTTTTTTTTTTTAACCTAAACAATGAATGGAAACCACAGTTGGCAGTCCATGTATTATTTATTTTCTCATAACCCGGGCTGAATCATGTAGAAGCAGGGTTCATCCTGATCTCAGTCGCCCCAAATCCTAAGCCTGTCAACCTAGCTCTCGACCCACCTAGCTAGAATTGATTGATTCATGTTTTTCACCATACCTTGTTCGCTTTTGAAGGAACTATGTCTTCAAGAGCACACGCTTCTCCCTCAAATATGGGGGAAAAAAATCAACAAAAACCCCACCTCCTGAAGTCTGATATCTGAAAAGAATGTAAATGCCCTTTATGCTGTTAAAAACTGATGGGTGAGTTTTATGCCCAAATGAAGGAAATGGATGGAGATTATTCATCAAGCTGAATACACAGTAAACTACACAGAGCAAACCACCCTGCAGTTTAAGGACAGGCTGCTGTTTTGTCACCTTGCCTACACACATACAAGGTGTCAGAAAAATTTATCACCTGAAAACAAACCACAGAAGAAGAAGTTCAGTGACAGAGTCAAAAAAAAAAAAAAAAATCTATTAAGAGGTTTCATTAGCAGCAGCATAATAACAGCCTCCTAACTGCAGCTGAAGCAACAGATATTCACCTCCCCTGGTCATGATATGCCTTACCCCAGCTTAGAGCAGTAAAGGGCAGGGGCTCTTTCTAACAGCCTCAGAGCTGCTCCAGGAGGGAAAACAAAGCAAGAGAGGCTTTGAATGCAGCTAGGGGCCCCGAAAGGGAATCAATGTATCTGCAAAGGAAGTAGCATACTATGAGGCCCTGCCCGTTAATGTTATTTTTGTCCCATGAAGAGAAGTGGCCACTAAACATGGCCTGGTGTAAAGACATGAAGACAGCACTAAGTCAGATATGCAAATTTCTGTGGGAAAACATCCCCTCTGAGGCATTGAGAAGCTCTGACATGTTTTCACATAAATCATTAGGTAAGCTGGGATCCTATTTTCCATCCAAATGGCACTCCAGAACACTGCGGGAGCTGAGGACCACCTGCTTTCCATGAACACACAGCTGATCACACAGCAGCTGCTTTTGGGTATCACAACAAGAAAGCAGCAAATATGATCAGGATATAGAAACACTCTATTCTCTGAGGATTTTCCTGTTTGTGTATCAGGAGGTATTGACCTCCAGGATACAGGAAGAGCTGTGCTTAAATTTTCTAATTCTTCATTTTTTCTGGACTCTAAAGTCCTAAAATTATTTGAAATGGCTGTTGGTATCATAGGCAACTGAATATTCTTGAATATTATTCAAGAATGCAAACTCAAGTGGGTTGGATTTCTCTTGCAACTGGGAGGTCTTATGGAATTAGTAAGTCAATGTAGTAAGGGAGTGGGAACTCTTGGATGGGTTTGACAGGTCAAGGCTCAACTGTTGGCGTATTCTGGACTCCACTGAAAATTAGTTTTGATTTGAACTGATCCTATGTAAAAAGCAGTGAGTAATAGCAGAGGCACCTGCTCGGCCACCAGCAGGTCTCCAGCACCAACAGCCCCACAGAAACCATCCAGACATGCACCCTAAAGAGCCTCCCAAGCCCTGCTGCCCCACCAGCTCTGCCCCCGATGTGCTCCCCACGCAAACCCCGTGCTCCTGCTGCCTGGCAAGGAGAGCCCCACCGCCCCTGAAGCCTCCCACCGACACACACATGGTGACTGAGAACGCTGTACTTCCCCTGGGGGTTGCTCTGACCAGAAAGCTTAACTCACACAAATATTTGGCAACAGTTTTCAGCAGAAAATTCCCAGAATCACATTGGATGGGACTGTGGGCTGGGGGCAATACAAGTGATTAATGGATCCTCGGTGGAACAAAACCTACTCAGATCTGTCACAAGATAGTTGCTATGGTTTTCTGACACAGCTTAGCAGAAATTTGCTTTGGCTAGGGGACTGGAGGAGGGGAGAAACACACAAAAAAAAAATACTATAGAAAAGTCCTCCATTGTAGGCTGGCAATTATTCTGGGCAAAATCCTGTGCCTGTCTAGAATCTCAAGCTCTGTATAAATACTTTCAATTAGATTTAAAAAAAAAAAAAAAAGAAGAAGGAGGAGACTAGGAGACTTTGTTAAGAACAGACAGCTTGAAACATGTCTTGTTAGCTATCAACGAAGTCTGTTAGAAATGTTGGAAGGTTTCAGCTAGGTTGATGTAAAAACAACATCAAATATCCCCTCCTGTGAGACTAAGTTAAATGTTCTTTGCAGTGACTCAATTAAGGCTAGGTAAAATGCACGGTTCATTGCAATCATCAGCAACAACATCAGAATTTTTTAGTGGGATATTTTACCAAAGTCTCAAGTTTCAGCTGTTTTAAGAACGTTTTGTGTAGAAGGCAGTTTGCCTAAGTGAAAAATATTCTAATATATTCTAATATTCTAATATATGAGACATGATCTGCCTGAAATGCCCAACATAACAAGGAGGAGAAGTTACCCAGGAAAGGCTTTTCGAAATGTCTAAAAATGGGTGCTTCCCATTTTACAAGGTATAAAAAAGCCAGAGCAGTATGCAAGAGTTTTAAGGTACCATACCCATCTGGAAAAAGAGCTTTTCTCCACGTATTTTGAGCAACATAACTCCAGGCTTTTATCACCACCCCCACACAAAGGAAGATCCTGCTAGACTGAACACCGGCGATTTTGGTAAGTTCATTGTTTATACAAGTGTCTACAGAAATTGCGATCCTTTAGCATCCACAGGCATGAGGCTCAGTTATCTTGTGATCACCAAATTCGGAAAGATGCAGTGCCCACCTCCCCAGAAACATTGTATAAGGGTTGTCCACCTATAGTCAACAGACATCAAACCAGAAGATCCAGGAACACAACTTCCAACTCTTTCGTTTGGTTTTGTATACTTATACCTTATACTTATATGGCATGTATTTATGTAACATAAACCAATGCTATATAGGCAAACATCCAGGGTAGCTTGAAAGATTCTCCCTGCATAATGCAGCAGCATAGCTGTGTTATGACATTGCTCCAGTCTACGGGGGGAATTATTCCAGGAAAAGCACTATGCTGACACAGCTGCTCTACTACTGTAACCTGAGCCTTCTTATTCAGCTTGAAGTATTACTTCATTATGTCACACAAATATTTTTAAGCATTTTTGGAAAATTCATTCCATTCCTGAATCTCCATTAGGATTATTTATTATTTTGTTAATTAATTCATAGCTTCATTCATTTCAGTGGTCCAAACTCAGTTTTTACCAGATGATCATCTGGCCCACAAGAACTCTCAGAAATCATAGATAATATAGGACGAAAAAGCTGCTGGAATGTATCCATTGGCATGTATTGCGTTGGACATACAAAGTGTCAAACTATATAGCAAGGGGGAGAACTTCCTGAGAAATACTTAATAGTTTTCAGTGGAAAATGCTATGTCAATATCACATTTTTTCATATAAATATAATAGTTCTAATGCAAATTTTAATTTAGAAAGTTGTTCAGTTCCAGGGTAGAAGGATAAAGCTCACTCAGCACCATGACAGATGCAGAGCAAGTGCCTGAGGGGGAAGGTGGCAGGCTCAGGTGCAAATCTCAACTTTTCTTATCTCCCCTCCTCAAAACTTGGCAAGGTCTTGGTTTTATTCTAGGGGGACATACTGAAGTTTCAGGATGGGAAAATCCTCTTTTTGCCTAGCTCCACATTTGAAATTTCTCCAGGTTAAAAATTCCTGATGTCTGAGTGGCTGCTTTAAAATCAAAGACTTTTATAGGGTACAAGAACAGTATGTCCATTTTTTTTTTACCCGCTGCACACTAGAAGACATGATAGAGGAATATTTCAGTAGCTATCTACAACACATTTGACAGTTAGATTCAGATCACTAGATGGAAACACAGATAACAGAAGGATTTTTTCCAGACAGCCTTTAAAAATAGCTCTACCGTTGAATGCAATGTAAGTTGCATGTGAAAATTGGCCACATTTATAAACCTATGTTTAACATCACCGGTGCTCCTTCAACTGCTTCATTAAGTGTTTTGGACTTTTTTAGGGTTCACCACATTTCCAGTGTGTTGTTTTTTTTTCAGCTTTTTAAGTAATTCCCTCATTATGATTTTAGTCAGCCACCTACTGCATCCATCCTATTGCTGTCCACTCTCCTAACACCTGCTAGGGCAGCTCTGAGCAACACATACAGCCCGTTCACAGGAATTAACAGGAACAAGTCATCCAGTAACACTGGAAATGTTAATTCAATAAATTATCTTTGCAACTCCCCCAACTATCAGAAACTAATTAAAGATGTGTGATTGTTAACATTTTTGATGATTTTTTTTTGTCTACGTTTTCTTTGAATTTCTACAGCTAGTTTTCACCCTGCATGTGAAATAAACATCCATATTATTATTTGCAGATCAGAAAATAACAAAACAGGGTAGAATTCCTAGGTAGAACGTTCCTCCATCAGAACAGGAAAGCTGGAACTGGCAAATGACAAGTGAAATTACCTAGAGCAATGTTCTTTTTTGAAAGCTGGGGCATTAAGCAGATAAAAGCCAGTCTCCTGCTTTGGGAAAGTAAGTAAGGAGAGCAGCTGGTCTTACTTAGACAGTTACAGTCCTTTTCTACACTGACACTGGCATAATTCCTCTTGACTGTGCATGAGAGGGATTTCCTAGTGGTTTTATTCTTAGACAAATGTGACAACTCTCTTTGAGAAGTCTGTTTCTACAGAGGGAACTTACATGGCTGTTAAACTAGACACTCCTCCTTGAAGATGCTATGTGCTCATCAGTTGTCCACACAGGAAATGGATCACGAGGGACTACATGCACCCAGTTATCTATTTCTGTCTGTAGACAACTTTAGTTCAACACCAGTTTTACTAACAGTATGTTCACTTGTTGCCCACCTCCTCTAGTCATCTCAGTTTCTTCAGGCTGACAAGTGAAGAACAGAAATGACGAGACACCACTCGGTGCCTCAATCTAAAGCAATTTAACATGGACCTCAAGGTGCACTAAATAATAATTTTAGCTTGTATCAGGAGCACACCTTTGGACCAAGTATACTGATCGTCCCCGCTTACTGTACTTTCATCCATGTTGCATAGCGCTCTTAGAGAGTGCTCTCAGACGCAATACAGCTGTGAGGTGCACTTCAAGGGTCCATCTGATGTTCTCCAGTTGTAAATGAAACCTACAGCAGTGGCATCAGCTTCTCAGCATCAGCTCTGCTGTTAAAGTGCTCCTAAAGAACTACCTGTTAAGGTAGACATAAGTTCAGAGAGTGAACTCTAGGAGAGAATTAACTAATGGGAAGAAGACACCATAGATCTTGTTTCTATCACATCTTTATCTACTTAGCTGAGCAAGCCTCTGAGGATTCCTTCTGTTAGCTCTTTATTCCCAGGAAGTGGGCTGAGACCTGGACCTGCCTCAGGGTTCAGGATCCCCTTAAGTGTCATGGCCTCTAGGAAACAGAAAATTTAATATCCAGAAGAATTGTGCAGCATGGCAGCACTGCTACAAAAGAAATAACTAGAAGGTAAATCCTAGAATATTTGAGAAATTTATTTCCTTGTTAATATGTCTCAAGTTTAATTCTAGATAAACTCAAAGCTTTCATCTTCACTAGGTGGTGTGTTTTGTCTTTCTGTCATATGTGGCCTTACAAAAATTCCTCCAAATCATTCATTCAAGAAAGGGACACAAAATATCATGAAATTTGAAACAGGAGTCTGGTCTACAGGAGACAGAAGTTTTATCAGGCCATTCCTCTTTGGTGTTTAATCGTTATGACTCCTTAAAAAAAAAAAAAAAAATGCTGTCAGGAAAGGATAACTTACCTCTAGAACATTCTTAGATCCATGGAGAAATGAAGTATGAACCTGAAACAAAAATACCACCCTCTATTTGTCCTTACCCTAGGTGACATTTAAGTTTTTTGTGTGATTTTGTTGTTGTTGTTGTTTATTACAGTGCAACATTCTTAACAGCTCTTTGTTTTACGTCCAAATTACAAGATGATGCAGTTAAACATATTCCTGGATCTTTCTTGGCCAGTTCCATTTGCACTTGAATAAATATAGTTATGTATAAGAGAAGCGGAGAATGCCAGGCTGCATAACTGGATGTATCGTAGTAGATGGCCCCTAGCTAAATATAACTCTTTAGGGGATATATCCTTCTGGCTGAAACAAAACCAACTTCCTTGGCTGGTGCCATCCAGCACTTGACTTCATCTAAAGTCCAGATAAAGTCAGCATTTATGTTTTTAAAACAAACAAACAAACAGAGCATAGATTGCTAATAGATATTTGTAGGCATTTATTTTTTTTATGCTCACTAAATAATAGTTACAGACATATACAGAGATAAAAAATAATATAGGAAGCAAGAAGCCCAAGAACTCATAAACAGCATACCAGAGCTCTGGAACTAATCTGCTACATGGTTCAGTTCTCCCTAAGATTCAGCAATAAAAATATCTTTAGTGGGAGTATATAACTAGGTAATTCTTACTGCACTTTTCCAGGATGGTTTGTAGATATTAAGTTTAAACAGAAGTCAGAGAAATCACAAAAACAAACCAGTAAGAGAAAGTTGTTCAAAGCACAAAACTGAATTGAACAAAACCCATCTGGCAAATTGAAGCAAAATCAACTGTAATTGTCTGTATGCTATCCATCCGTAACTTTGCTTGCCCTTGGAGAAGTGACACTGGTAACACAAGCTTTTTTTAATGAACCAAACCATGAGAAAACCAAACAATAAACACATCCAACAAAGAGTGAATCATCAACATATACTACTGAAACTTTCTTGTACTTCCTCACAGTGACAGTCTGCATGGAACCCATGTTAACTCACACTATTTACATATCCAGTTACATCCAAGATTAGCCAGAATAAATGTCTCTAAAGAGTTTACATGCCCATGTACCTTCTCTGAGAACAAAATTGAAAATACAGTACAACTACCTGTTATGCATCATTAATGGCATTTCTAAACACAGTTGCCACAGGAAGATTTGTTTCTGAATGCAAATTTACCAAACCAGCCATTTCCTCTGCCGATGACTGATGCGTGACAAATCTGAAGTATCTGCATCTACAATTATGAACACTATAGACTTAGTGAAATATATGGGGACAGATTTTCCAAGTATTTCAAGCTTGGATGGAAACAAAACCAGAAAATTCCTCAACAGCTAAAATAAAGACTTTAAGCTCATGAAAATAAACAGTTTGCAACTGGATTTCTCTCATAACCACTGCCACAGTCTAGTTACTCCGGAGTTATATTTTCTACAATAGAGTCTGTATGATATTATATTGACCAAAGTTTCTAAAAGTATGACTCTTGATGAGACAGAAAAATAGTAAAGATCTTTCTTGGTTGTATGCACTAGACAAATTGTCCTCTTGATATATCATTTTGTGCACACAGTCCCAAGAAGTGGTTTGTGCACTTGTAAATTGATACATGTGATAAGCTTTGCATTAAGTGTCCAACTGCTCTGTGAAACACAGAAACCTGAGAAACCCAAGACTATCATGGTTAGTGCATGTTTGCCTGTATTGCACATTAGCTATGTCTAATTATTGATGTTGATTAATTTAAACCTGATTTGTAGTCTGCTGCAAAATCTCATGCCAGCTGACTGCTTGATAGCAGCACCAATATACACAGGCCTATCATAGGAAAGAAGCACTTGGTGATGGATAATCACAAAGTACACTCAGGTGTACTGAGTACTTTCAAGTATTTTCAGGTTGGAGGTTTGTGATCCATTATCACATTCATGCTGTCATTAAAATATGCCCCTGAACAGAGGTGAATTTAAGAGGATAAGAAAGAAAAGGAAACAGCACAGGGACAGAGATGCCCAATACTGGCATCACATCAACAAGGTAACTGCACTCTAGCCTCAGCAAACAGAGGTTCTACAGTCTTCACTTTGTAAATCACAGCAGCGGATGGCTGAAATCCACCCCCATACAATTCCCATGCCTGAAATGGCATTGCCTACATTTCACAGAATCACAGAATCACAGAATTTCTAGGTTGGAAGAGACCTCAAGATCATCGAGTCCACACCCTGATAAGAAACTTGGATTTCCAAAGAACTGAGTAACTTCTTTTCTCATACATTCTGATGCCTGTTACAGGGGGGCACAGTACACTTGAAACAACAGCAAAATATCTGGCCACTATTACACAGCCAATAAACTTTTATTTAGATGTGGAAGGAAAATATGCTTAAAGGAAGAAAAATCTACGGAGATTTATTATTCCCCTGAAATTCAGGCAAGTCCCACAGGTTCCCTGGCAGCATGTCAGCGCTTGAGCAAGAGGATGATCAGATTTTTTAAATCAAAGGCTCAAGTTAATATTAATATACATTGTACTAGAGACTTCTCATCTCCACATTGCTTCCTGATTGATACAATCTGTGTATGAGGAATAATCCAGATATTGGATTGCACATATTTGGCAGGTCTTGCACCCCTCTTCACAGACAATGGTTGTGTCATAACTCACAATGAAGTTATTGTAATACTGCTCAAACAGCTTGCTGTGTGGCATAGACAACTGCTTGGCCATTTCATATAAGCTTTCAGGCTTCAAGTCTTCAATACCATAAGCTTTAGTCAGGATGTATTCTAATTTCCAGTCTGATTCATTTTTCTTGTTGGCGTCTCTGAGATCCAAGTAAAACTGCCAAAGATCCTACAGTTTAAAAAAAAAAAAAAAAAAAGAAGAAAAAAAAAATAGGCACTGCTGTATTGCTTTCTTCCCTGCTTCATTAAGTCTCTAGAGTGATATATTGATTAGGAAGCTGTCACTCCTCATTATTCACAAATGAATAGAAGGTCACGTCCCACCCCAAGAGCTGGGCTTACACCCAAAGCTGGTACTTGCAGTGTGGTAATGGTGGGGGGATGGGGAGAAGAAATGAGAAACACAAAAGGCAGCAGAGGCACTGTTAGAAGTCTTTCCTGTCCAAACTGTAAACCAAATTCCACTATGCTCGTGTCTGGCATGGGTCTGGGGCAAAAGAGTGAAATCCAGAACTCTTTTCTGTGGACACTGCTTGAGGGACAGAAATGGACAGAATGGACAGAAAAAGAATAGCCCAGGGAGAATTCAGAGGAAAGGGAGAGATGGAGATACAGGAATGAAAGCTGCACAGGAAAGAAGCAGGCAACATTAGCACAGATCTCCAGAGGGAAACCCCAGTCTCAGTCAAGCCACAGGATGTATTGTCACTGAACTCGGCAAGGTCAAGACTTTACTTTGAATTACTGAGAGAATGTCTGAGTTACTCAGAGCTAAAAGCACCACACAGGATTCACTATATCTCCAAAAAAATAAAGACTACAGAAGTATTCTAAGTTTTGTCCTTTAAAATGTCTTTACAATTTCCTATTAAAAGTATAAACCCTATATAGAAAGCTGCATGATTATGAAAGGCATCACATGGCTAGAAGTGTGATTTTCTTCATCTGCTCTTCTATACCCTGTAGAAGCACTTCATGCCTCCCAAAGCTCAGACAATCACCAGCAAACAACACTGGTATGTAAACAAGCTAATAATAACTGGTATGAACCTTTTTCACCATTGCAGAGCTGAGCTCCCTGCAAACAGTTTCAGGATTATGCCCAGAAAAATTCTGACCATCTTTGATTCTACATCGTAGGAATGTTCAGAGAACAGCAAGCACTGGGTAGTCTTGCAGCCAGACAGACTGACCAAGTTCTCTCTCAGATTTCATCTTCTTTGCCCAAGAAGAAAAATAACAGTAAGCACTAAAGTTCCACCAATTACCAGAATACTACAAAGGCTGACATCTCACTGTAATTTTTAGTGACAGTGTATTTAAATATTTAAGTCCTAAATGATGCTTTAAAAGCCTTACGTACCAGCAAGCTATAATCGAGAAGATCATATTGATAGAATCTGACACCCGGGTTATTGGACTCCATTTGCCATACATTCTTCACTGGGGTTACAGCAGGTGCCACAAACAAGGAATTTACTGGCTTTTCTGCAAGAAAAGGGAATGGAGGAAACACTTACCTTTCAATCATTTCTTTCTCAAACATATTTTTATGGAGAACCAACACAACAAGAGCTAGAGTGAGAAGCTTAAGTACATCAGCAATTTCTTACCCTGGATTAGTTACACCACTATTAATTCATTTATTTCCATTCAATGGACCAAAATCTGTGTATCTACAATCCACTGCTTATCAGTTAAGTTTATCTATACTGGAGGCTTCACACCAGTTCAACTGTCCAAGTGCTAAATGGTCTTGCCTGCAGGTAAGGCCTCTGTACTTTGTATATTTCTACTGAAGAAACATCCAGAACTTTGAGTAGCTTTCCTCATGCTACACTTTACATGTTGCATTATGTATTTGTTCTTCATGTATTTATAATGTCATTAGAAACACCAGGGTATCATAAACTGACTCTGACTTCACTCATCTAGACTAGCCCAGAATCTAGTTAGTAAACACTGATCTTTATGGTAACTGAAACATGAGGACATACAAAAGTCTTAATGGGCAGAATATGCAGGTAAGAGTATTGAGAGGTTCTCTGTGTAACTCTCTGAAATTTTGTCAAAAAGAAAAATGACATAAAGAGAAGAAAGCCTAAAACTGTACAGATAAATGAACTGTACCACGCTACATGAAATTTCACTGTTTGGATTTTGGCAAAATATGCAAAATTATTAAAATACTCTGGAAGCAGTTACTTGCACATGGAAACTGTAATGAGAATGCATCAAGTTCTGCCTATTCTCAGTGAAATTTGCAGTAGAGGTGATGATTTCATGCACAAATGGGACAAGGGACAAAAATATGCATGTGTAAGACAGTTCTGAAAACCATTTGAGTGTATTAAAGGCCATTTATTTCACCTGGGTTGGATTGATTTTTACTGGACATTAATTCCATGTTAACGGTATGCAAGAAGGTAAATCATTTAAAGCCCTGTTAGCCCAGTCCGCGTTTTGGGCATTGCTTTTATAAGTTCATATAAAAACAAACACAGATAAGGAGCCAATTAATATTGGGATATTTTATGTAAACCAAAGCAGTAGACGCCTCACTATGCTGTAGACAAAAGCATTTAACTAGCTACTTGTTAGAGATCTTCTGCTAGAGATGTAAGAGTGTTTCATACAGAAATATCCACGCTTAAAATTAAGGGATTTCAAAGCAATAAACAAACTTTTCAAACCTGGTTGCTTTTCTTGAAGGTGCTTTTCTTGCTGATCTAAGAGATGCAACAAGCAGAGACTTTCATTCCCCTGCCTCCTGCTTACCCCTATCTTAATTAACTTTGAAGCAGCAGGGAACTCAGCAGAGAGGCACAGTAATGATGCAGGAAACACAAGAACACAGAGCATGTCTAGTTGGCCTGAGAACATTCCCTTTGACACATTACACAATAGCAACTGGCTAGTACAATTTGCCCATGTCACTGAGAAAGTGGAGAGGAAAGAGTAGAAATTCTTGTCTAGGCATGAGCATTCATTAAAAATATAGGAAGCCTGCAGAGTCTCTTCAGACTTCAGAAAAAAAGACAGTCTGTCTTGCAAGGTTTTCTTCGGAAAAAATCTGCGAGTGTGTGAGGCTTGAACTTCTGTAGATAAATAGCAGAATTTCACAATTTCATTTTTCAGTTATTTACAACACAGACTGACCGGTAACACCATGTAAGAAAACATTAATTTGCTTTTAATCAAAAAGGATGAAGGATTCAAAGAGCATCCTTACCTTCTTCATCCAGGAGGACCATGATACTATCTCTATGTGTGTGGCCAAAAAACTGCCCAGCAATAACACTACTGTATTTGCGAAAAATCTTCACTAGTCTCTCATTGTAATACTCCCTGATAGCTGTAGTATTCCTTGCATATGGCAAGTATCCTACTGGTACATGTCCTATTATATACACCTAAGAAATTAGAGAAAACACAATTAGCATCTTCCTTTGAAACTGATAGTTTTAGCTTTAACTTAGAAAAGGTTAACACAATTTTATTCTAATGCTATCTTTGAAAAGGCATTCTGAAAGCCAGAAATCACAGCAGTTTTACTATACAAAATACAGTGAGTAAGTATGTTTAAATTTAATTAGAAAAATAGTTTTTTCTTAGTGCATTCTTGAAAAAGAGTTCTGCTAACTCTCTGCATGATTTTAGGGCAAAGAAAAATGTGTTCAATTGTTTCAAATGAAAATGTAAGTTAACCAGGGCAAGACATGATTTGGCACCTCAAGGGAATAGCAAAAAATATTTGTGTTAGAGTATTATAGGGAATGGTCAGATATTCAGCATAAACATAGAAGAACTAATTACGATCTTTCTGTAAGTCTCTAAGTCTGTTGTTTAGACTGAGACTGGCCTCCAATGGCACAAGAAAGTGAAAGATCTCCTTTCCCCCCACTATAATATAATATTTAAAAAGACAGCAACTGTAAACATGTTTCACACTAAACACTTTTCCTGGTCAGCTGATGATCCAATCCCCACACCAATCAATAAACATGAGCAACAAGTTATAACCCCACTTAAAAACTGAGTATTATTAGGCAATTAATTATTATTATAGCACTTAAATTGAAGGTTGGCTAAGTTTTGTGGTTGTCAAAATCTTTTCTGATATCTAGTTTTCATACTCATAATTATGTATCAATGTAAATGAAATACAATAACTTTTGTCTCAGACCAAGGGCGCACATTTTAAAACTGAAGGCTTAGAGTAAAAAGATTCAGAAACAAAAGTTAAAGTATTTTCCTTCTGGCTCCTATGGCATTTTACATTATAAGAGAGAAAAGGTATTTTACTGGATAATTTGAGAAAGAGTATGCAATTATTGTATTAATTGTTGTAGTACATATATAATGTGCATATTCAACAAAGAATTATTAATACAAATGAAACTGATTTTTTCCATCTCTTTGGTAACATTAATATTATTCTAAAATCATATTTATATCACAGAATCATACAATCATCTAGGTTGGAAGAGACCTCCAAGATCATCTAGTCCAACCTCTGACCTACCACTAACAAGTCCTCCACTAAACCATATCACTAAGCTCTAAATCTAAACTTTTCTTAGTTTCTTCTTTTCTTCAAAGTTTAAACAAATAACACCAATGGGTTCTGTTCACTACCCTTACCTTTTCCTGCTTTTGTGAAGACGCTTCCAATATTTCCTCCAGCCAGGCCAGCTGGTTGGCTGGGTCTGTGATATTCACAGTCACGCTATTTGGGCTGTAATATAAGTTTGTGTTCAAACTGATTATCCTGAGTGGTTGAGAGCCAACGCTTGATTCAAACAGCTGTGTGTAGAAGCCACCTGTGAAAGTAAGACCAACATCATCTGAAAAACAGAAAGGCTTCAAAGCACAACTTTAGAATCAAAGTACAGCACCAACAACATATCCAGTCTTCCTCTTCCTAGTAAAATAGGATGTGTTTAGCCAGGCTACGTATCACCTTATCACAACAGAACATCTTAAAAATCTGTTTTCAGGAACATTTTAGTATGAAAAGTGGACACTGAATATTTTATGAATCCTTGCCTGTAACTGCCTTTGTTTTTGTTTCCACATGCAATTATCCAATTCATGCACAAGAAATGCCCTGTAACATTTCTACCACAAACGGAGATGCAGTAATTGTTAGAAGTACAAATACTGCAAACACATAGGTTTGTCCAGGAAGCCTGGTACTTCGAAACTCATTTAGCTTTAGGCTAGGACATAATTAAGAGCATGGCACACAGGACTTCAATGGGTGCAATTTCATAGTTCATGGACTTCACTGGAGCCGTGACAATAGAGCTGTAACAATATACTTTAACGTTAAGATCTGCTCCTTTGAGTTTTATTTTCCTATTAGAATTCCTACTTCCATTCTTACCCAGATGTCTTTCTTTTTCAGGACACAAAACACAAATTAAAATTCCAAATCCATAATGTCTGGAAATTGGGCTGAATTTTTCAGTCTTTTGGTAAAAAGAAAAATCATAATTAGCATATCCTTATTTTACCAGTTGAGTAAGTTGGATACATACATGATGTAATTAACAATATAATCACCAAGACTATGTACTACTATAATCTGAAGAAATATATGCCTATTCCATACAGTATCAAAACAGAAACACCATGTCATCAACTTCTGTACAACCAAATTTAACTCTTCTTGTGCATCATACATCTTTTTCTAGAAATGCACTTTTTATGAGGTCCTGAAGACAATAAGATACTTCACGAGTATTGGTAAAAAGCCAATAAAACTGTCCGTGTTACAAGAAGCAGTAATGACTATTGCAAAGGAGAACAAATGTACCCTGAAGATAAGCATTGATATTCAAAAAATTAAGTAACTTCTTCCAGAAGAAGCATTATTGTTAAGCTGCCATCCATCATATTTGATAAGTCATGACACTCCAGTGAAGTTCCCACTGGCTGGAAGAGGGGAAAAATAAGCCTATTTCTCAAAAAAAAAAAAAAAAAAAAAAAAAAAAAAAAAAAAAGGAAGACCCAGGAAACTACAGGCTAGTCAGTCTCACCTCTGTGCCTGGCAATGCAGGAAAATGCCAAGCACAGATATAGGTTGGGCTGGGCAGAGAATGGACTGAGAGCAGCCCTGAGGAGAAGGTGTTGGATGATAAGAAGCACAACATGAACTAGCAATGTGTGCTTGCTGCCCAGAAAGCCAACCATATCCTGGGCTGCATCAAAAGAAGCTTGGCCAGCAGGTCAAGGGAAGTGATTTTCCCTTTCTGCTCTTGTGAGACCCCACTGGAGCACTGCGTTCAGCTCTGGTGGTCACCAGTACAACAAGGACATGGACCTATTAGCACAAGTTCAGAGGAGGGCCAGAGAGATGACCAAAGGACTGTAGCACCTCTACTGTCATAGAATCATTCCAGTTGGAAAAGACCTCCAAGATCATCAAGTCAAACTTTTAACCTAGTACTGAAGTCCACCACTAAACCACGCTAGTAAGTTCTCAATCCGCACCTTTCTTGAAGACCTCCAGAGATGGTGATTCAAACAATTCCCTGGGCAACCTATTGCAATGCCACACAACTCTTTCAGTAAAGAAATTTACCCTAGTACCCAACCTAAACCTCCCCTGGTGCAACTTGCGGCCATTTCCCCTCATCTTGTCTCCTGGTGCTTGAGAGAAGAGCCTGATCCCCACCTCACTATGACCCATACAATTAAAGTAATTGTACAGTGTCATTATTTGAGACTGAAACTCCTTTTCTCTAGAGGCTAAACAACCGCAATTCCCTCAGCCACTCCTCATAAGACCTGTTTTCTAGACCCCTCACCAGCTTCGTTGCCCTTCTCTGGACAAGCTCCAGCACCCCAATGCCCTTCTTGAAGTGAGGGGCCCAAAACTGAACACAGTACTCAAGGTGCAGACTCACCAGAGGTGAGAACAGAGGGACAGTGAGGGGAGAGACAGAGTTCAGAGGGACAACTAAGAGGACAGGCTGAGGGAGTTGGGGTTGCTCAGCCTGGGGAAGGAAGGGCTCCAGGGAGACAGTATAGAGGCCTTCCAGTGCCTAAAGGGGGCCTACAGGAAAGCTGAGGAGGGACTCTTTGTCAGGGAGTGTAGTGATAGGACAAGGGGTTATGACTTTAAACTAAAGGAGGGTAGATTTTGATCAGATGTAAAGACGAAATTCTTCACTCAGAGAGTGGTGAGACCCTGGCACAGGTTGCCCAGAGAAGCTGTGATCGCCCCATACCTGGAGGTGTTCAAGGCCAGGCTGGACAGGGCTTTGAGCAACCTGGTCTGGTGGGAGGTGTCCTTGCCCTTGGCAGGGAGGTTGGAACTGGATGGTTCTGTTGAAGTGCCTTCCAACTCAAACCATTCTACGATTCTACATAATCCACTGTAATAACTCATTCTGTGAGAAAGCTGAACAAAGGGGACAAATCTATAGCATCATTAGTCTCTAAGTCCTAGCTTTATGATGTATTACTGACACACTTTACCTTTTCTGAAGGTACTGATTGCTTCATCAGTTAGCCAAGGCTTCCAGAAATCTGCTACAGCATTGTAAACTTCACTGGTGGTTACAGGAAGCTGATCCTGTGAGACAGCAGAACTTGCCTAAGTCTTATTATTCAGACACACGTACAAAAAAATTAATTTATCATTCCACCTGATTTCTCCCATAATACATAAGTGATCACCAGGTAGCACACCAGAAAGCAACAAACAAATCTCGCCATCCAGTATTGCTGATCAGGAAAAAAATCCCAGTCTTAGAACTGACAGCATTAACAATGTTAACACATTGTTAAACTAGTGCCAGAAATATTTCAAGCCTTAGGAGAACAGCTAAGTAAAAACCATACATCCTGCAAAATTATAAACCAAAGATTCACAATCTATTTGCCTTCTAAAAATACAGTCTCTTGGAGAAGAAGCTTGAACCCAAGTTTCTTATATAGCAGGTGAATTTTTCACACAACTTGGGATTCATAGCTCCCCGAAATCCCACAAAAACCCTCAGAAATATTTCAATGAGATTAACCAATATTTCCATGATATCCTCTAGTTCTGATTTAAAATGTAAAAGAAAAGTTTTGTCAATGTTTACACACACCAGCTCTAATAAGGACTGCAGCACTTTTCAGTCCAAGCCAAGCAACGCCCAAGTGCCATAGCCTGATTAGAGCCATGCTCCCATCTCACCCTGACAGGGAGATTCCAGTTTGTCCTTGCCTTTCCTAAAATACCTGCTTCAATCTTTAATGCTAGGAAAAAAAATCAGAGGTCAAAAAATAGGAACACTATTACAGTGCATGGGTTCTTAAACATAGAATTTGACCTTTCTAAGATCTTTGAAACTAACCTTACTTTATTAGAGGCTTAGGCACTAAGTCTCTGTCTAGAAGCAGTGCAATCAGTAGTCTGTTCAGACATTTGTTGCTTGTAATGCACAGGTATTAGTTACTAAGAAAGCTCTGAGTCATATCAGTTCAGCCAGAGCTAAGTCACTAAGACACAGCAAAGTCTGATCTCAGATAAGAAGCCATGTTATGGACTGAAGGTGGTTTGGTCTTGGGCTCTAAAAGGCAAATCAGCGTTCTGTGAATATTTGGATCAGACAGCAGTTAAGGCATTTGTTGTAAGCAGGGGCAAGAATGTGAAACAAAGTAAGACTATGCAGAAAGACCAAGGTCACAGTAAAAAAAATCTAAAAGGTATCCCAGTGGTTGATTAACCTGAGTAGTATTTTTAATAGGCTCTGCAAGAAAAATCATCCAAGACCGTGAAATCATTATGATGGATAGGTCAGAATGCAACAGAAAGCAATAAAATTCTTTGGTGTATAGTAAGCAAACAGCCTCCACAGCTTCTCTGGAACAGCCTACAGAGTGTGGCTTGCTCCACATTACTTCCAGTCTATGGTACGTATTGCCAAGCACGTCCCCAAGAAAAATAAAAATGTCTTCAAGAGCAAAAAAATCCAACAACCTCATAGTGGGGATTTTCTGGTCGCATGTTTTTTTTCCAACAGAAACAGAAACGTATGCCGGTTCTGTGCATTAGTGGAGTCTGCCATTTCAAAGCAAAGCACCACAAAAATACTTGTGTAGTTTTGGACACAAAACTACAACAGTTACTCCAATACGCAGCCTGCTTCAAAATGCTATTTGCCGTCCAGCTGCCCCTGCTGACCATCTTTTTTCTACCTTCAAACTTAATTTCACAAACAAAACTCATATTTGTCAAAAAAGTGTCACTACATTCAAATGTCAATGTCTGCCATGTGGATTTATATCTTTCTTTGTTTATGGGGTTACTGCATACAGCTTTTTTTCTTTATACCACAGGAGACTGCTGAATGACAACTATTCTCTGCTTTTATTTTTTAATTAAAATAAAAACGATACTATGAGTTAAACTTCATTGAAGGTGGTATTTACCAAATCATCAGTAGTTTCTGGTGAACTAACCTTGTTTCCTGTGAGTGTACGCGACAAGCTCAAACTATACTAACAGCTTAAGACCAGAAAACACTCCAGTCCCAACTTGGTCTGGGCACTCACAGCTCCAAGCTATGATACATGCTTAGCTCTGATTTTCCTTCTCACATTGCCCTGTTCACTCTCTAAGCACTTCCAATGCTCCCTGATTTAGGAATCACTAATTACAGGCAATGATACTACTATACCAAAGCCAGCTACCATACCAAATATCCCACAATAGGCCTAATTAATAACACAGAAGGCTGGAACAAAAGTCTTTATCAAATTGTTTTAGTTGACCTGCTCAACATCCCTTCCGATCCCCTCAGATCCAATGACAGAATTTGTTTCTCAGTCCTGTGCGCTGCCAGATCACCTTGCAATATGCTTTAAAGGACAAATGAAGCAACTGTTTATTTTTGTGCTATGCCAAGAAAAATATTCACAGATCACTGACTGTAAAGAAGCACTGTCCTCAGCTGCAATGGCCCACATATACAGTAAATAGTTAATGGGAATATTTCTAAATTTTGAATAAGCAAAGAAAGAAAGACACATTTTTAATAGTAGTGGCAAAACTATGGGAACATTACAAAAGTTATTCCATCAGTGAGATAAAAAAATCCAGTGATGTCTGCAGGTAGACTTCCAGTAGGTCTTTCAGCAAGCCTTGAACCTTACCACATGCTGCCAGATGCACCAAGGATGTTATCTCTGTTACGTTAAGCTATTGTACACACGCCTGACTTACATATATGTATGGCTTACATAGTAAGAAAAAGTGTGTATTGACACACTGATGAGACCTGGTGGTCCTAAGCCACAAGGAGAGGAATGGTTAACAGTAAACGTGCATCACCTCAGGCAATGTACAGATTTTATCTGGCACCAACATTTGGTTGGGTAACTTAACACATACAAATATACTTTGTATTTTAGATTGGAATTATTTATTTATCATTTTAAATGCTAATTGGAGAACCATAGGATACTGTTTCCAGAGTAACATTTATACAAATTTCACTGTTGTTTTTTTTTTCCACACTTGCCCTCTGAGGAGTGAGAAACAAACTTAACATGGTACCTAAAAAAATTTCTGATTTGTTTTACCTGTGGCCAGTAATCATGATTTCCCAAGGCTGGGAAAACCTGAAGATCTGGAAAGAAACTTCGAATTGTAGAACTCATATTGCCAATGATGTTAATTACGAGTTTTGTCGAGAGTTCTTTCACTGGAACATGTGGAGGGCTATCTCTGAAAAAAAGAGAAGGTTTTATTAACAAAGAGTTTAAGATTAGAAGTCATAAGCTATAATATAGCTTGATTCTAGATATATCTCACAGAACCCACTACCTAATATATAGCCAAAATACATCTAAAAAGGTATCCACTTTATGTTTAATGACCTTAAGACAAAAAATACAGTGCCTCCCATGATAATTCACTCTAATCAGTTATTCCTCTGAGTTTTCCTTTGCTTTCATTTTTCTGCTTTCCACCCTCCCCGCAGCCTGTTTAACTTGCACTAATAAAGTCACATGGCACATGTCACAGTGAACAGTTCAACAATACCCACAAATGGTTTCAGAGATCAAAACCTGTTCCTGAGGCCTTATATACTCAATCTTCCACTTATTAGCCATTCAGACAAGTGGAGACTCTTTAAAAGTAGCATTTGTGAGATACTAAACTGAGGATGTGTTGGTGTCAATATAAACTTGTGAATTACTGCACTATATGCCTATCCAGCTGTTAAAAGCTTTAATTGTAGAGTGACTTACCCAGTCCAAATCATGAATGAAGCCTGCTGCCTTGAATCCTTCATGAATGTAAATGCTGACAAAATAAGTTGATATGGAGAATCACACAAAAAGTCTCCAAAAGGGCCTGGGTTAGAGGCATTGGCTCCTTTGGAAGAAGAACAAACTTTGGTGCGATCAGGGGTGATGTGGTAAGTTGGATCTAAATGCAGATCAGATACATGCCAGAACTGTCCTGTTTACAGAAAACAAAGATTAAAGAAAATGCATTATTTCTCAACAGGCTTCTAAGAATCCCATTCCTTATACAGCCTGGGAAAAAAATAAATAAATAAATGTATTTAGCTGAATCTAAAGCTAAACAGGAATCTCTGACATTGACTTCTGAAAAGTGCAAGTATTTTACTTAAAAAATATATAGTAGTTCTGTGACTTTCTGATTACAACTTGCAAATGTGAATTGGATACACATGGATAACCCCATGTTTGCTCCTTTTTTTTTCTACTGCTGTTCCTCTTTGAAGTTTTGTAAAGAAGAATGAATTTAACAAATTGCTGATTATCCCGCCTGATAAGTGTGCATGAGTGGTGCATTCCTGACAAGAGTACTTCACATAGTCTGCTTAGAAACAATGAAAACAGAAGCAGAGGCATGGATTGTTTCAACGATTCAGCAGAAAAAAAAAATTGAGATTGGCAGGGGCTGGAATATGGAGCTCCTTTTCATTTATAGCAATCTGGAAACTGAAGAGCAGAGGAGGTGCTAGAGGGACTTCTCCATTCTACCACCTGAAAAAAGAGAGGGAGTAACAATTTTAATTATTTTTCTACACCTTCCCTGGCTGGAGGCTGCTATAAAAGATAATGGTCTAGAAGGAAAGGCATGAAACAGCTTGTGTGCAGATTTCAAAACACTGCTCCCTAGCAGCCACAGCAGCAAAAAGACTGGGCTTCTTACCAAAGAGAGGTGTATCAGCCTTAAATACTGAGTATTTTCTAGGTTGACACATTCTTAGTCACTTGTCACTTAGCACCGCGAAGAAAAAAAAAAAAAACAAACAAACTCAATAGCATGGGAATATATTGAACAAGATGAATTAAGCCTGTATGAGATCAGCAGCCTTCAAGTCCCATGTAAAACATGAGCAATTTCTCTCTGTCAGTTTCAAAGCGTTTGGAAAAGGCAAGTCTATCGGTGGCACTGGTTGTGAAACTGGGACAGATATAAATTGATTTTCCCAAGGTCACATGCTCGCTCAGCGACATAACAGGCAACACACGGCTCGACCTTGTGGAGCTTTATTTCAGGAAGCCAAGCCCAGCAGCAATCTTTCAGATCTACAACGCTGCGCCTTCTGCGAGCACAAGACGCGGAAACGCCTGAACACTGCTGCGCGCTTGGTTTGAGACGTCTGTGATCACAGGGACGGCAAATCCCGTGCAAACAATGTCGGAGCACTCACCTGTGGCTGTTACCGTGCCGGAAACCAGGCCAGGCAGAGCACGCTGCTGGCTGACAGCACAGAACAGCACTCCTGTTTGCAGGGCACGCTCCAGGGCACTGCAGGGCGGGCAGGGCACGGCTCACCTTACCTGACACCGGCTGGAGTGCGGCGTACCCTGCTGACTGCCTGGAGACCCTGGTTAACCCGCACCTACCTGAGCAGCACCGCATGCAGCTAGCTAAAAGTTACAGCCAGCTGGGACACAAAACAGCAGCAGCCTGTATTGGCAGGGGTAGAAACACGCAGGGAGGCGCCGGACGGGGCTTGCCCCTTGGGGGTTATGGGACCCGCAGCCAGGGCAGCCGGGGCTGGCAGGGGACCCCCGCGGCTGGTAGGGGCCTCCCCTCCCGGGGCCCCCCTGGGCCGGGCGGGCACTGCGGGCCGCCGCTGCCCCCTCGCCCGCCGCCCCTCCGCCGCCCCCCGCTCCGCCGCGGGGCCTGGCGGCGGCCTCACTCACCCACAGCAGAGCGGGGCCCCGGGCCGGCCGGCGCCGCCTCGGCCGCTCGCAGCGCGGAGCAGAGCAGCGCCAGGCCCAGGGCCAGGCAGGCGGTGCGTGCCCACGGCGGCTCCATGTTGGCGGTGCCGGGAGGGCCCTGCCCGCCGACGGCTGCTCGCGGGACCGCCCCGGCCGGGAGGGGAGGAAAGGGGCGAGCCCAGGGCTGCCCGAGCCCGGGCAGAGCGGGGAGCGCTTGGCAGGCCTAGGGGAGGCCAGAGCAAGTCTAGGGTAGCTTTTGGAAGGAAGGTTCCTCACAGAAAAATGCGGAGTTACAGCGCAAACACCAGCCCCGCTGTTACACGTTACCGCAGAGGAGCTCATTGCTCAAGAATAGTTTCCTGTGGAGGACCCGGTGTCAGTTTTAGTAGCAAATTAGAGTAAATGTCACCAATCCCCAAACTGCCCCTCCACGTCCACCCACTGAGGGTGGTTTTCTGTCCGAATCTGTTTTCCAGTGGTCTGCAAAGCCATTTTAGCAGAGCTGGAGGTCCCTTGTGTCAGTGTTTCCTTCACTTTCCCACTCCTCTGAACAGTGCCACAGGCACTTCATGAATACCACACTTCTCCATTTTTTCTTACCCTTATTTACTTTGGCATTAATATTGTTCATCTTTAGAACAGGAAAGTACCTCACCAATAAGATTTATGACAGTTTCATATATTACATATAGAATGCACATCTGTATGGAAAAGTCATCTTTTTTAAAAAGTGAAAGTAATGTAAAATATTCAACATTCAGGCTTTATGTGTAAACCAAGTTTTAACAGTCTCAGTGTTGTCTCATATTTGATTAAAACTTTTTTCTTTTCTTTTTTTTTCACTTCATGCCCCATAAATCACTTGTCAGAAAGATGAATGCCACTAATGGAGACCCAAGTCTGTTCCTCAGCAATGAAGTAAAAGCAGCTGTTCCCATCTCTATGCAAAGAGGTGGCAAGGACTACAGCCCGTGTGATGAATACACACACGGGCGGATAGGCAGACATGGGGTGAGATGAATGAAAGCTGAAATTGAGGTTTAAATGAGCAAATAAAACCAAAGGACAGAAGATGCTGCTTAAGCAAATGGAGGCTGAAATGGCCCAGAACAAAAAGAATCCAGCTCCCCATACCATTGAAACAAGTTTACATTTCTCTGATGAACAGTTAGTTCCTAGTTTTTAAGTGATCAATATCCACCATTTAAAACATATTTATGATAGCTCATAATTAAGGACTGTCTTACATTTCTAGTGTTCCCCATAAGGAGAAAAAAAAAAAAAAAAAAAAAAAAAAAGCACTTTGATGTTCCTTTCAGGCAGCTTCTTTGTGAAAAAGTGAAGCTGACAAATTAAGGCTTGTATTGTTGTTGGCTAGATGCCACAGTTGTGTCTGAACTTTTATTGGATGAGTGAGATAAGCTATTGAGGTTACCTTAGCCCTTAAGGAAGAAAGCTGTCTATCTAAGGAAACAAAAAGCCACTTCCCCTGATATCCAGTTGCAAATCTGAGGGGATGCACAGTGCAGGATCAGGCCTGGGAGGTTGGGAAGGGCTCGCCTCCTGCACCTCCCTTGGCAGCCATACTCCCCCGCTATTGAGCAGCTGAATGCCACAGCTCCACCCTACCTGTTTAAAGATTTGCAGCTACCTACATCTCACTATGGGCCACTGAGCCAGCATGTCAGAAAACATGGGAGTTTCCAAACATGCTCCTCCATGATGCCAGCAACTGCTTCAGTTTTCCTAAGATAAAGTACTGTGCAGTGTTTGCCTCACTAATCTTTTAGGGAATATTTTCCAGGAAAGTTTTAATTTATTTCTTCTATGCAGTATTTTACCTTAATTTGCTCACAGTGCATTGTAAATTCCAGTACATATTTGCTATAAAACTACAGTGCAGGGAGAGGAATCTCAGAAGGTTTGTCTTGTATTGTTTTCCCTCCCACCCCTGGGGAGACAGATGAAAGACAAGCTTTGTATATTGGGCTCCCCCAGTCCTTCCCTTTATCATGTCGGTCCTTTCCTCCCATCCTGTGAAACACTTCACTCTTTGAACAGATGTACTTTAGTCTTCTGTATATTAGCAAAAACAAACAACAACAAAAAAAACACATTAACCAAACTAAAAACAAAGAACTCTAACTATTAAAACAAGCACTACATGAATCCCACAGAAATCAAAGGCTGTCTATCTGCTGACCTTAGCAGGATAATCAGATAGCATGTTTCAAGTGAAGAGAGGAGCTGAAACTGGGTTGAACCTCTCACACCTGCCTACACACACAGACAGGGGGCTTTAGATTTCTTCAGCAGAGAAGCTACCTCTTCTGAATGAAGGCAGTTTTTCATTTCCCACATACCCCACATCCCATACAGTCAATGCCCCAGGGTTTTGTACACCACATGCTTTTCTACTGCTTAACTGAGAAAAAGGAACATTTACAACTCCCTCTAAAACACTGGAATATTATCCCATAAAATGCAAAAGGAGCACAGGTTTAAAAAACATTTTAATTTCTGTTGAATCTCCATTCCAAAACAATTCAAATATGTTCCATTTACTGTAAAAAAGAAAGGCAAGTGTTTCAGAGTTTTAATGCAAAGTTTAACCTGTTGCACTATACAGCACACGTTTGCCAGTTTGATGGCATAAAGTTGTTTTTTTTTTTTTTTAAAAAAAAAAAAAAAAAAAACCACCCCCCCCCCCCTCCAAAAAAAATCTTTATTAATCCTTCATACCAGAAATGTGCATTTAAGCTACTTTCAGTTATGGACGGTACATTAATCCATCCAGAAGTAACATCTGGACAGGGGTCAGGTAAACTACGCTTTCTCATAGTGGCGAACAGCAACCACATCACCAAAGGTCAGAGTCTGCAAGTCCAAGGAAAAGACAGTGATGTTAGACACTAGACATTTTCTGGAATAACTTAAAGCATATTAAGAAGTCCATAACTGGACAAACAAGGTTGTTTCACATTACTCAATATATAGAAAAAAACACTTATTTTACTTTATTGATATTTTAAGTAAGCAAGAGGAAAAAATTCAAAAAGTTATGATTCCCTTATTAATGTAACTTCATCCTTCCTACTCTCAAACCTAAGAAAGGCATAATACACTTACAATACAACTTGAGACTAGAAAGGACTGTTTAATTCTTCTGATTTTGTGAATGTAATTTCTTAAATTTATCATTTATCGTTTATCAGATAACACATTTTGCCAAAGTTAATCAAAATATGCAGTGTAAAATCTGACCCCCCCCCATTTTTGTATTCTATACTATTCCGCATAGGTATATACTTAAGGAGAATCTCATACTAAAATAAATGCATTCTATGCACTTACGTGGCTAGAACTGACAAATATTCCAATTACTGCAGTTGTTTAAAACACTGAGTGCAGTTTGTGAGCTTCGGACGTATTTTGCTAATTGGAATATAGCAGCTCACTGCATTCAAATTCCAAAGGAAGTGCTTTTTTCTGTATGTGTGTTGCTGTTTCCAAAAACGAAATGTATTTTTCCTTGAATCACTGTCACATTGTGCTGCACTGACTATAAACTTTAAAAAGTTCATTATTTGTAAGTCTCCATCCACACAGATACTCTTTGAACTTTTCAGAAAATAAAGCTGTTTCTCTCTAACAGTCAAATCACATAGGTTAATTGAAATAGCTGAAGAGGTTTTATTTCGAAAGCTACTCTATGCCAAAAATAAGCATGAGTATTGTCAGTCTGGACCTGTTCCTGAAAAGTCAGGAAGATAATGGGAATTTAAAACAAGAACGATTTTTCTCCAGACTATTGCAGTTTTAATCATTTTTAACAAGATGGGAAGAATAAGCCCTTAAATGAAATATGAAAATATTTCAGCAATACCTCCAGCAATACTCAAGTTTTATTTTACTATGGAAATACTTAAATACTTGTTCTGTGCAATCAAATATCATTTGCACGTGCACATATAAAACATTTTTAAAGAAATCTACATTATCACTAACAACAAATCATTGCCTATATAATAATCAAGAACTTCATATATTTTGCAAATTACCATAACTATTTACTTATTTATTTTTGCTTGCGCGTTTACATAAAGTCTAGAGAGAAAGGATACACTTGGCATATGCACAGGTTGGCCTGCCTAAAACCACTAGCAATTCTTGAATTGTCAGTAAAACTAGATGCAAAACAGAAAAAAAAAAAAAAACATTTGAAAAATCTCTCCTAGCTTTCCCCACCAATTAGTTTAGGCTTTGTGTGCAAGTTAACATTTACCCACAAAGTTGACAAGTTTGAGATAATGATATTAGTGGTGTACGTGAATGTTCAGTGATTTTTATACTTACCATTACCATTTTGCCATCCTTTATTTCTCTAACAAAGTTTGTTTCTTTGCCATCCCACTTCTGTACGTGAACTAGCTTGTCTCCATCCAGGGTCACAACAGACTGTGAGATATCAAAAAATACAGACACTCATTTATTTGGGGGTACTTAAGATTCAACTCATGTTAAGCATGCACTTTTCTATTGAATTCTCTCTAGATCCACATGCATCTACTGAAAAGAAAAAGTAGTCCCTGCCATTTTAAAGCCAAGCACATGAATCATCCTCGTTTTAAGGGCGAACTCCATACAATTAGCATTTGTATCAAAGAAAGGAAAAAGTTTCCTTTGAGTTCCAGTCTCGAAGGAAACATCCTTTCAGATGTGCTTTGGGTAACTGCTTTGTTAAGCCTTCAATGACACAGGCAGAAGGCATTCCCTCATTTCAACCAGAAAAAGTTGCACCAGATGATCTTTTATCAAACGAAAAGAAAAAATGGGCAACCAACAGAATTCCTCAACACTGGAAGGTAGAAAGGGGGCTGAAGACATAATATGCCGATTCAGACAAGACACAGTGCAAGTAGACAAGATGCAATCTTGTCTTTTTCTCCTGTCCTACACAGTGCTACAGCTAGCAGTAGCAGAGGTTACTTTTTTTTTTTCTCCTTTGACTCTACCCTGCAAAGGATACAACCTCAGGGGTAGGAAGGGAGGAGGAAAAAAAAAAAAAAGTTCACTTACTTTGCAGTTTCTATCATCTGGGGTAGTCTCATCAAATTCCTCTCCAAGTTTAAAGCTGATTTCTGTGTTTTTGAAAGTGCTCTGAGTCCTGATCACTACTTTGTCCCCCTCGCTGCTGATAATCACAGTGGGCTTAGTCACATTCCCCACCTGCCGCGTAGCAAACCCCACTCCTAAACCCCCAAGGAAAAAACAAAGATCCATCAGACATCCGTCATCCTAAAACATCCTTCCCGCCACACGCCGAGGCACACAGACCTCCTCCCCTGCCCCACAGCTGCAGGTTACCGGTGACAAACGCCACTTTTTGGCCCCGATCCCGCCGCAGGACCGCGGCCGCCCCGCCACCCGTCCCCACATGACCGCAGCCCCGGGCCTGCCGCTGCCCCCGCTCGGTGCCACGAGGAGCCGCCGCTCGGGGGCACGGCGAGCGCCAGCACCCCGCGGCCCCCGGCAGCGCTCGCCCTGACTTCGTGCCCACCCGGCCACCTCCTGCAGCTGGGGGAGCCGGGCATGGGCACGGGCACGGGGCTCTCCCGCATTTCGGGCTTCCCACGGCGCCCCACACCCGGCTCTGCCGGCCCTACCTACCCAGCGCCTTCATGTACTCGTCGAAGTTGTGGCTGTCCACCAGCTTCCACGTCGCGCAGAAAGCCTCGACCATGGCGGCCGGCTGCGGGTGCTGGTGCTGGGGGTGCCAAGGGAGCGCCGTGCCGCCCGCGCCGCCCCGCATATAAAGCCGGCGCCCGGCGGGGGGCCGGCAGGCGGGGATGGCGGCGGTCCGCCCCCGCGGGCAGGCCGGGGGCCGCGGCCCGGAGCTTCCCCGCCCCGCCGGGGCAGGCCCCGGGTGGGAAGGGGCGAGGGCAGCTGGGTGCTGGGGAGGGGAAGGGGAGCGCTGGGTGCCTAGGGTTGGGGCAGGCGGTGCCCACCCGGGGGTCCTGTGCGGGTGGAAGGGCAGAGGGATGCACTTGGCAGGCCCGCTCGCCTCAGTACCCACTGTCCACACAGCACCCACCGTCCGCGCTGTACGCCCACTGCCAAAAAAGAAGCGGGTGCCAAACATGAAGGACTCAGCTTGAATAAAAATGCACTACCACAGGAACACCTTCATGGGAAGCTTTCCTTTCAGGCCTTTCCAGCCCCGCTCATACAGTGCTGGCCAACTGCAGATTCCTTTCCCCGCCATCTTTCACACAGAATCACAGAATTTCTAGGTTGGAAGAGACCTCAAGATCATCGAGTCCAACCTCTGACCTAACACTAACAGTCCCCACTAAACCATATCCCTAAGCTGCTGTTCATCCCGATGCTGCTTCAGCAAATTGGTATTTGCTATTGTTGCATGGAAACAGTGTCTTGCCTCCCAAACTGACACCATCTGGAAGCTAAGAATGAGGAAAGAAATAAAACTGATTAAAACCATTACATCTATTAAGATCTATTTTTTTTCCTTTTCCTGTGAGTGTTTCCCTCCTAGTTCTTTGAAATTCCTTTAAAGCAGTGGGTCTCATCTCCTGAGAGTTTTTCAGAAATCAGCCTGGCGCTGTGGTTCAAGCGATGGTGTGAGCTTTTCCTGACCTATGGCTGGGATAGATTCCAGAGTCATGAATCTAGCTCTTAGCTCTTACAGCAGTAATCAGGGGTTAAGTGAAAGCGATTTCCTGTGCTTTAGGGATAAAACCTCAGCAATTGTCTACCTGGTCCAGCCACACTACATATAAATATTTGTGAATATTTTCCTAATATTTTGAAAGTAGCTTTGGACTGTCATTTGCATTTCTTTCAGGCTCTTGTGGTATGGCACTGTCTTTGGGTATAGGGTAATCGATGTCACTTTTTGACTTGGCCTCAGAAAGAATTAACCCCTCTCTGAATTAACCCCAGGGATATAATCATAATTCCTTTTACCACACAACATATTTTTGTTAGTTTTGATAACCTAACTAAGGATATGAACTAGTGCATCTATTCCTCTTCACCCTTCCATCTACTTACTCTGACGTACAGACAGAGGCATAGTGTTGATAGTTATGCATCCCCTCTTGCAGTCCTCAGTTTATGTCCAACTTTCTCTTCTGACTTGTATTTCTGAGACTTTTCAACTCACGTTCAGAAACACAGGGAGAGTAAGAGCATCACTTGAAATTACAGACCACCAACTGTTGCTTGTAAGGCTGAAAGTACAGAAGTCCCTTTTTTGGTCTAAGTTGAAAAATGCTGTCTCCCAAGTATGCACAGAATATCATTACCAGTGCATCTCACGTTCATGTTCACTAACCTAATGACTGTAGTCAGTCAAGCCCTCTATAACCCCAGTGTAATCAGTAAACATTGCTCCCAAAGGCCATCCGGGGTGACTGTGGGACAGCTCTAACCTTCAGCCTTTGAATAAAGGACACAAAAATTACTTTTTGCTACCTTTCCCCTCTGGCATAGTCCTGTTTCACAGGCCCCCAGGCATTCAGAGAATGAGGGGCACAGACTCAGGTCAACTCCATTCAACCCTTAAAAAAATAAAAATAAAAATAAAAACACTTGTTCAGAAAAAAAAAAAAAAGCACAAAATTGACACCAGGCTCATGTGATGGAAAAGTTTGACCAACAGGTTGTCTTAGGTGGATTCCTCATAATCAGTGTTGGGAGCTGCTGAGAATCTAATCAGTGTGGCCAGTCACTAGAGGCTTAGCAGTCTGGTTATGGAAAAGTAGTAAAATTAGTGCAGGTAGTGTTTGCAGTCAGGTTCATCTACCTTTTTGCCATGTCCTGCTGTGGGTCTAACACAGGAGGGCTACTCTTGCTACAGCAACTCAATTAAACCTGTCCTTTCGCCATCTTTGTAGTACGATAGCCATTATTACTCTGTAGAGTTTGATCAAGAGTTAAGGTGATATTATATTACAAGACTTTCAGATAATTTAGTGATGACTGCATTATTCAATCATTTCTGTGTGTAGATCAACAGACCCAGCAGCTGGAGAACATCTTTGCATGGATCCATGTATGCGAAAAAAAAATTGCAGTGACACAACTCCTAACTCTCCTGATATGAAAGCAAGTGTTGGCACTCAAAGACTTCAGGTATTAAATCCCACTGAAAGCCAACATGATTCAGGGTCCTAACTCACTCAGGCATTTGGGGAATCTCATAGAAGGGGCTACTTTTGATTTAAGCACATTGAAAAGTATGTGTAGCAGGAAGCAGAAGAGATTTCCTAGAGAGCAGACCAGGGTATACTCAACACATTTTAACCTTGTTTGAAGCCCTGCTGTGACTCTGTTCAGCTCTGGTCTCAGCGTAATACAGAAACAACTAGATTTCAGTAGCTGCTGTGTCAGATGGATGACGTTGCTTCAGGGCTGAGAATGATTTGATTTGTGGAAAAATCTAATGTCAAACAGGGCAGTAGAATGACCTTAAGGAAAATTATCTCACGCATCCTCTAGCTGATTTGCTGATCCCAGTAATAAAAATAAACAATAGTGCTTTGTGGTGAGTCAGAAAATTACTAGGTTTACTGATGTGCAGATCCTTAGATATCCCAGTTTAAATAAAAGAGATAAAGCCTGATGAAGATGCCTAAATATGCAGCTGCACAAGTAGTCATAGAATGGTCCTAGGTATAAAGAAGCTGTAAGGATGTAAGAACCCAGTTTTGTGCTATGTAAATGCCACTGGAAGGGCTTTGTTGGAACAGCAGACCATACGATAGACAAGGTGGCAGCAGGGAAGAATGTTTATACCACGTGCCTTCTAAGAGCAAGGCGTACCTTAGGCAAAATGTAAGGTACATGTTAGCAGGCTTCCTAATAGCGTGAACATTCAATTAAAATAATGCCAGGACAGGCTAACATCAGAGCACAAGTTATGTTAAGATCTGTTTCTGGTGTCTCTGGCTAATTGGTGAACACCAATCCTATTTGGGATTTAGCCATTTATTACAGAGTGGTCTATGATTGTGGATTTCATTTTGATAGACTCTCTCTGAGGATACAAATTGATGCAACATGAGATTAGGAAAGACCTGGAAAGTAAATACCTGCTAATACCTCATTATGAACTATTAAGACATTTATTCACGCTAATTTAAGCTGATAGGACAGCTGGTATACAATGGTTGAAAGAGTGAGGCAAATATTACTAAATATCTCTAGGGTCTTCACTGCTTTTTAAGGGTATCTTGGGGCTTGTCATCTGATATCTATATCTGATCTGCCATCTATATCTGCCATTCAGAGGACTCTGAAGACTGAGCCTCGTCTCAAAAAAAAAAAAAAAAGATGGTGCTAAAACTGGCTCCCAGTTCTATCTATTGAGATTAAGTTACTTTAACTTAGTACCATTAAGCCTTTGGTTCTTTTAATATTTGCCTTTGCTTTCTTTTGCATTTAAACATAGAAAAGCTATTTTTAAAAACCTCAAAAGGTTAACAGAAATGTTAGTGTCACTTACAACAGCCGCCTAGTTATTGTGAAATCAATACTAGAAAACAGCTTTCCAGACACAACTTCAGCAT